>NC_090709.1:44084975-45284975 GCF_040954835.1 Lepisosteus oculatus | reverse complement strand
AAACACAAAGCTTAAAAGACATGAAGCTGTGAATTTGCTGTTTTAAACCGCTCGACTATCCTGAAAAAAATAGGTGCTGATTGCACCAGTTGCATCCGATTTTCCGTAACTTTAGGACGATTGATACGACTGAATGAACACAATTTGTGGCGTTTAGCATGACATGGAAAACGGTACCGGAGCATTCGGGTCCGGACTACCAGACTCAGAAACAGTTTTTATCCCCGCACTATCAAACTATCAAACTCCCAGCCTCTCTCACTCTCTCCTCACCTCTCACCTATGATCTGAACCTCACAGTGCCTTCTTTCTCACCAAAAACCCAAACACACATTGAAAATCTACCTCTGCCATACATGTCAAAAGCTCACTCCCCATCATTTCTATCCCTTTATTTCATTCTTTTGATGCGTGTTTTTGCACATAACCTCTTACCTTTTTGTTGTTTTGCACGCTGCCTGTTGTTTTTTGGACATCGGCTGTTGTCTCTCTCTTTCTTTTGTTATACAATTGTATTGTTGTTGTGTTTTTTTCTTTGTACTACTTATGTCCGAGAGCTAGCTAAATAGCATTTCGTTATACCATATACCTGTGTATGAGTATAATGACAATAAACTTGAACTTGAACTTGACATAGTCTTGCAGGCAGTATATTATTTTATCGTTTACTCGTTTAAAAAAACACGGTCTTCTCGTTCCTAAGTCAGATTTTTTGTGCTTTCGAACGTTACTTCCAACCTGGACTGACAGCTCACCCGATCTGTTTGTGATCAGACCATGGAGTCGGGGGCTGTACCAAGCGCACGTTCCTTCCCAATGCTGAGGCGATCATTCGGAAGATGGGTGTGAAGAGAAACAAGCTTTGTTGACTAAAAAACAAGGCAGGATATGCAAGAATACTAATCACTGGCGACAGTTATGTTCTCTTACTATTGAGATCCCTACATTGCGAGTTTTTTTAAGACTTTGAAACTAAAGGAAAGCGGTGACAAGTGAAACTGGCACGGGTGGGGCTTGAACCCACGCTCTTCGGTTTACGAGACCGACGCCTTACCACTTGGCCACCGCGCCTTCGAGTAAGCATGGGAATAAGGTTGTTCAAATTATTTTTTTCTGAATCTGGTTTACATCGCCAAATGTAAACCGGAGGCAGCAACAACAATAAAAGGGATACTTGTCCTTAAACTCGGACGTGATGTTCTGCAGACATGTGCACAATGTCCTGTTTTCTTGCAGTGTAGACATTTTGCTGTTCACGCTCCGCATTCATCTGCTTTGTGCATTGTTAGTCCGCACCTGTAACATTTAATGTCAGCCGTCCCCTGTTCTTCTATTTCTCTAGCATGACTGCGTCCTGCTGCTCGGCTTTTGTTTGTAAAGTTTGAGCGAGCGTCCCGTTCAGTGTCACTTTGTCACTGTGGTCAGAAAGCATTCATGATTCTGCTTGAGCTGCTTCATGAATTCTAGCGACTGTAAGAGCTCTTTCTAAAGTCAGCCCTTCCTCCTGCAGCAATTTATAGTCTCTTATGTGCACATTTTTCCACAAGTTGATCTCTTAACATGTCAGTTTCCAATACTCCAAAGTCACAAGATTTAGCCAGTTCTCTTAGTGCAGTCACAAAAGCATCAACAGATTCGTCCTGAGACTAAGTTCTCTGCCTAAATTTATGCCGTTCCAAAACCACATTTCTCCGCGGTGTAAAGGAAGCGTCTAAGGCAGCTACAGTCTTTTTCTCCAGGGAGGTTGGCGAAAATCCGCTGCACGGAAGCCCCGATACAGTGCAGTAATGTAGCACGTCCCACGGCATCCTGAGCTTCTGTAGATCCACTGGCTATTTAAAACAAATCTGTACGACTCCATCCATATCTTGTATTCCGTATACAAATCCCGGGCTCCGAGGTTCAGTAGAAGCGGTGGAAAAAGCTGGGCATAAGCAAAGCTTCTCGGCGCGGCTGCCATATCTTCCATGGCGCAAGCTAAACGAAAAGTCCGAAAATTCAGAAGTTCGTTTCTACCAGCAAGAGAACTAAAATCTGCACTGCACTCGCTTTGAGTCCGTCAAGCACTCATCTCTCGTCGCCTTCAATGTTGTGTATGTTAATTAAGAGACGTTTTTAAATTATTTTAACTATTTTATTAACTACACAGATCACGCCCTTACACCATATATACCTGCCTTCTACTCTCTCGTTCTGTTGTCTGGCGATGTCTACTCACTATACTACATTTAGCATGACTTCTTGTTGCAGTTGAGCTCAAAGCTGGAGATGATCTCCATATTCTACCACACTATCTAGTCCGAAACGTAGTACACAGTACATACTTTTTTAAGTGAAGTCAGGTTGTTAAAAAATTAAACCAGCGCCCTGTCACAGAAACGTACCCCAGTCTCCCGCGCAACAAGCGGGGGTACTCAGCACTATGCTAACGAGGAGCGCTTGTCTGCAGCTGAGCGTCAGCTCTGTTTACTGTCAGCAGTCATTGCCTCATTTCCAAAGACTTTTTCACCTGCTTTCAGCTTTTAAAGACAGTCATAAACGCTCAAGAAGTAATTCATGTCAGTTGGAAGTCTGTTTCTGTTGTCTCAGCTCTTGATAAAGGAAAGCCGTGCGTGGGAGACTCCCTCTCTGAAGACGTTTGCCGTCACCCTGCGAGGGAGAAGAGCCATCAATCACCGAGGCAACCACTGAGACAGTTAACATTAAACACGTGAAATGCGAGATGTTGTGATTTTTTCCCTGCTTAAGGCTTCTATTGTTTCTTCTCTAACGAGAAAGACCTCTTTAATAGAAGTGAGATTTTAACAAACGTCTCCAGGGTTAACTGCGACCTGAACGCAACGCCTTAGACCACCAGCCATCTTGCCTGTGGTACTTAGAGCAGCGCTCAATAAAAATGATCAGAAACCGAAAGCGCTTCTTATGCGGATCAGTATATTCCGATTCCACTGGTTCAGCAGAAGAAATAAGAAAAGCCGAACTCAAAGCACTGTGTTGCCATTACGGGTACTCTGCAGCTGCTTTAAAATCTACTCACACCGTGTTGCCATTAAGGCTACCTAGTTAAAAAAAAAAACTTATCGTCATCTTTTTGAACGTGATTATTAGACACCCGTTAAATCTCCACCGAGGTTTCTTGAGAGATCTTCAGCGAGCGAGTATTAAAAAACTACATCGCTTCCAACCTCTGCTGTCACTGTAAACTCGGACGTGATGTTGTGCAGTGTGCCTTTCCTCTTATCGTATTCAAGAGTACTCACTGTGTGAGCTCCTCACTGCGTGTTCTGTACTCTACTGTGATTTAATTTAGATGATTACGTGGAGTAGAGTGACAAGATCTACTTGAACATTTTCGGTTTGTGAAATGAAACACTAAATACACTACTGTAAATACAAGTAATGGACATTTAAAATAACCACAGTACAGCTAGAAGAGTGAAAGATAAAAGACTATTTAGAATGACATTCACAATAGACTTAAGAACAGCACAACCGCCCGAAAAGGGTCTTGAACCCTGGGCCCTCAGATTAAAAGTCTGATGCTATACCGACTGAGCTATCCGGGCTCTGAAAGAAGGTCGACACTGTCGGGATCCTCGCAAGTCACGTGTCTCTTGTTCCGAAGAGCAGTCATACCTGACCCGTCTGGAATGACCACTGACAGACTATCCAGAAGCGACGGCACCAATCCCAGTAGAATGAGTGAGAAATACAGCATGACATGGGTAGTTAAGGGGCTCCCACAATCCATCTTTCCTCACATTACTGATTTTTTTCAATAGCATTTGGACCTTTTTTCACATTCAGATTTTTTTCTCATTTAATAAAATCTTTTAATCAACAACATTAAAAAGAAAACAAATGGAACATTTTTTGGAACAATAATTAAAACAATCTTTCAATGCCTTGGTTGTATACGTGTGCACACCCTTTATAAAGGGAGTTGCAACAGTGCTGAAATTTAAAGAGCATTTCTGTAGAGAAAACAGCCTTGATGTTAAGCTTAGGGAGCCTGTCTTTTAGAAATTCTATTTCTTAACACCTTGCACAGCCTCCCGACAGACTAACAAATATTTTTTGGAGAAATTGGCTCACACACCGGAAGACACTAACGTTTATTTACGTTAGAGTATGTGAATAACAGTTTAACCGAAAAGGTTTGTAATTGTGATTTTGTTAAAATTCAATAAATCGTCTCTCAACAGTTAGAACTTATTAAGAAATTGTTTTATTTCATAAACTATAAGACAATTAAGAGAGTTTATAGGTCATATCCGTCGCTTATGTTCTTTTAACTCTAGAGTTCAGGATCCAAACCCAGCTGCGGACGATTGTGTTTCTTGAATCTCTTGTAATCATCAAAAGTCGATGTGGAGTCCTTCAGTACTTTCTCGAGTTGTGCCATGGATATTTTATACGATGAATACGTGTCATGCTCTTTTGCATTTTCCTTAACAAACGGAAAAAGTTCAAAGTGTGTTTATGGCTGTGCTTCACATCTACACGACAGCACTTGTAACAGTACAGGACACGCAGTGAGGAGTTCGTGAAGCTTTCAGTTTAGTGCGCAGTTCAGGAGGAGGATTCGCTCGCTGAATGATCTCTCAAGAAATCCCGGGTGAGATTCAACAGGTGTTTTCTGCAACAGCCACGACAAGTGTGAAGCAATCTCTGGATTTCCTGAATTTGAACTAAATTATTAGTTCAAATAATTTAGGATTTAACAGAACTAAATGAGGTACATTTAAAACAGCAGCGCAACTCTGGAGCACGTCGAGTGTGCCTGTATTTAATTGTGTAAACCTGGCTCTCTCTGAACACGAGCAAAGAGTTCTCACTCAACAGAAGATTGTGATGTGAGTACTGTAACATAAAGCACCTGGAGATGCCAGGGATTGAACCCGGGACCTCATACATGCGAAGCATGCGCTCTACCACTGAGCTACATCCCCGATGAAAAAAGTAAAGGAACAGACTTAGAGATGTGCAGATGCTCACTGATCACAATCCACCACTCACGAAGAATGCCTGCAGTTTCCCACTTTCACGTTTCCTCTACTACAGAATAAATTCATGGGAATGAAGAAATAAGGAAGGAAAAATAATCGCATTGCAGCTTCAAGAGACTGGGCACAAATTAATCTATTATTTTTGTATCCAGTCACACGTGCGACTGTGGTTAATTCCCAGACGGGGAAGTGCTTTTTTTCTACCTCCTTACTCGACTGTCTTTCAATTCTGTTTTATTTGAAAGCTTTTTGCATATTTTAAGTGCTCTTGATTAAACTATGCATAGAAAAACAGCACTACTGATGATTTTCATGGACCGATGCACACTTATTCTGTACAACTCGAGTGATAAAACCCTGTCTGCAAATATTGTAGAAGAAAATAAAAGGGTGAAACAACGCCCCAACCAAAGGAATGGTAACAGGAAGGATCGTGATCTTATTTGATAAGTCCTTTTGAGATGTCTTGTCAATGCACACAGGCGTTAGAGCCTTTTACTAATTTACTTTTAGTGGTGTTTTTAAACAAAGATGGAACATGTTATTTCTATACCAGGAAGAAAGGAGCAGACTTTAACTTTAAGAGGCAAAAACGACACCTTATCAAAGCTAATATTAATTAAAATGACATCACAACAAAAGAGTGGAGACTTGAGTGAATAAAATTAGTTTTCATTGGACGTCTGTGTCTCCATAACTTTGTAGGTGAGAGAGAGGATTGTGATAATTTGCAGGTGCTTCTCGGAAGTGCGTTGGTGGTACAGGCGCCTTCCAAATAATTAAGTCGGGTTTGAATCCCAGCCAGTACAAACCCAAATCTTTTCAAGATAATTTGTGGTCCGCTAACACACCTTTTGAAACACTACAACAGGTAACACCCCGTGTGAAACATCATGAACATCTGTTAAAGCCTGAGTTTTACATACTCTAACGTAAATAAACGTTATTTTAGTGTCTTCCGGTGTGTGAGCCAATTTCTCCAAAAAAAATATTTGTTAGTCTGTCGGGAGGCTGTGCAAGGTGTTAAGAAATAGAATTTCTAAAAGACAGGCTCCCTAAGCTTAACATCAAGGCAGAAAAAATGCTGTTTTCTCTACAGAAATGCTCTTTACATTTCAGCACTGTTGCAACTCCCTTTATAAAGGGTGTGCACACGTATACAACCAAGGCATTGAAAGTTTTTGTTTTAATTATTGTTCCAAAAAATGTTCCATTTGTTTTTTTTAATGTTGTTGATTAAAAGATTTTATTAAATGTGAAAAAAATCTTAATTTTAAAAAAAGGTCAAAATGCTATTGAAGAAAAATCAGTAATGTGAGGAAAGATGGATTGTGGGAGCCCCTTAACTACCCATGTCATGCTGTATTTCTCACTCATTCTACTGGGAGTGGTGCCGTCACTTCTGGATAAAGTCTGTCAGTGGTCATTCCAGACGGGTCAGGTATGACTGCTCTTCGGCACAAGAGACACGTGACTTGCGAGGATCCCGACAGTGTCGGTGTCCTTTCAGAGCCCGGATAGCTCAGTCGGTAGAGCATCAGACTTTTAATCTGAGGGCCCAGGGTTCAAGTCCCTGTTCGGGCGGCTGTGCCGTTTTTAATTCTATTGTGAATGTCATTCTAAATAGTCTTTTATCTTTCACTCTTCTAGCTGTACTGTGGTTATTTTAAATGTCCATTACTTGTATTTACAGTAGTGTATATAGTGTTTCATTTCACAAACCGAAAATGTTCAAGTAGATCTTGTCACTCTACTCCACGTAATCATCTAAATTAAATCACAGTAGAGTACAGCTCACACAGTGAGTACTCTTGAATACAACAAGAGGAAGGGCACACTGCACATCATCACGTCCAAGTTTAAAGTGACATTAGAGGTTTGAAGCGAAGTAGTTTTTTTATTACTCGCTCGCTGAACGATCTCTCAAGAAACCTCGGTTGAGATTTAATGGGTGTCTAATAATCACGTTCAAAAAGGTGACGATAATTTTTTTTTTAACTAGGTAGCCTTAATGGCAACACGGTGTGAGTAGATCTTAAAGCAGCTGCAGACAGAGTACCCGTAATGGCAACACATGTCTGCTTTGAGTTCGGCTTTTCTTATTTCTTCTGCAGAACTAGTGGTATCGGAATATGATCCGCATAAGAAGCGCTTTCGGGTTCTGATCATTTTTATTGAGCGCTGCTCTAAACTTTACATTTGCTCGGGCTAGTTTTCCCCATGGAAAAAAAAGACATATCCCTAATTACATGATTTCACTTTTTTTCTTATCAACGAGTCGAAAGAAATAAAATATATACTTCACTATAAGTACCACAGGCAAGATGGCTGGTGCTCTAAGGCGTTGCGTTCAGGTCGCAGTTAACCCTGGAGACGTTTGTTAAAATCTCACTTCTATTAAAGAGGTCTTTCTCGTTAGAGTAGAAACGATAGAAGCCTTAAGCGGGAAAAAAATCACAACATCTCGCATTTCACGTGTTTAATGTTAACCGTCTCAGTGGTTGCCTCGGTGATTGATGGCTCTTCTCCCTCGCAGGGTGACGGCAAACTTCTTCAGAGAGGGAGTCTCCTACTCACGGCTTTTCTTTATCAAGAGCTGAGACAACAGAAACAGACTTCAAACTGACATGAATTACTTCTTGAGCGTTTATGACCGTCTTTAAAAGCTGAGAGCAGGTGAAAAAGTCTTTGGAAATGAGGAAATGACTGCTGATAGTAAACAGAGCTGACGCTCAGCTGCAGACAAGCGCTCCTCGTTAGTATAGTGCTGAGTACCCCCGCTTGTTGCGCGGGAGACCGGGGTTTGTTTCTGTGACAGGGCGCTGGTTTAATTTTTTAACAACCTGACTTCACTTAAAAAGTGTGTACTATGTCCTACGTTTCGGACTAGTTACTGCGGTAGAATATGGGCGTGATCTGTGTAGTTAACAACATAGTTAAAATAATATAAAAACGTCTCTTTATTAAAATACACAACATTTATAGCGACGAGAGATGAGTGGTTGACGGACTCAAAGCGAGCAGAACACTGCAGATTTTAGTTCTCTTGCTGGTAGAAACGAACTTCTGAATTTTAGGACTTTTCGTTTTGCTTGCGCCATGGAAGATATGGCAGCCGCGCCGAGAAGCTTTGCTTATGCCCAGCTTTTTCCACCGCTTCTTCTGAACCTCGGAGCTCCGGATTTGTATACGGAATACAAGATATGGATGGAGTCGTACAGAGTGTATTAAATAGCCAGTGGATATACAGAAGCTCAGGATGCCGTGAGACGGGCTACATTACTGCACTGTATCGGGGCTTCCGTGCGGCGGATTTTCGCCAACCTCCCTGGAGAAAAAGACTGTAGCTGCCTTAAACGCTTCCTTTACACCGCGGAGAAATGTGGTTTTGGAACGGCATAAATTTAGGCAGAGAACTTAGTCTCAGGACGAATCTGTTGATGCTTTTGTGAGCCGAGCAAAAAAAAAAAGCCGAGCAGTAGGACGCAGTCATGCTAGAGAAATAGAAGAACAGGGGACTGCTGACATTACATGTTACAGGTGCGGACTAACAACGCACAAAGCAGATAAATGCGGAGCGTGAACAGGAAAATGTCTACACTGCAAGAAAACAGGACATTGTGCACATGTCTGCAGAACATCACGTCCGAGTTTAAGGACAAGTATCCCTTTTATTGTTGTTGCTGCCTCCAGTTTACATTTGGCCAAGTGGTAAGGCGTCGGTCTCGTAAACCGAAGACCGTGGCTTCAAGCCCCACCCGTGCCTGTTTCATTTGTCACCGCTTTCCTTCAGTTTCAAAGTCTTAAAAAAACTCGCAATGTAGGGATCTCAATAGTAAGAGAACATAACTGTCGCCAGTGATTAGTATTCTTGCATATCCTGCCTTGTTTTTTAGTCGACAAAGCTTATCTCTCTACACACCCATCTTCCGAATGATCGCCTTAGCATTGGGAAGGAACGTGCGCTTGGTACAGCCCCCGACTCCATGGTCTGATCACAAACAGATCGGGTGAGCTGTCAGTCCAGGTTGGAAGTAACGTTCGAAAGCACTAAAAATCTGACTTAGGAACGAGAAGACCATGCTTTTTTATACGAGTAAACGATAAAATAATATACTGCCTGCAAGACTATGTCAAGTTCAAGTTCAAGTTTATTGTCATTATACTCATACACAGGTATATGGTATAACGAAATGCTATTTAGCTAGCTCTCGGACATAAGTAGTACAAAGAAAAAAACACTTAAAACAATTTTATAACAAAAGAAAGACAGAGACAACAGCCGATGTGCAAAAAACAACAACAGGCAGTGTGCAAAACAACAAAAATGTAACAGGTTATGTGCAAAAACATGCATCAAAAGAATGAAATAAAGGGATAGAAATGATGGGGAGTGAGTTTTTGACATGTATGGTAGAGATAGATTTTCAATGTGTGTTTGGGTTTTTGGTAAGAAAGAAGGCACTGTGAGGTTCATATCATAGGTGAGAGGTGAGGAGAGAGTGAGAGAGGCTGGGAGTTTAATAGTTTGATAGTGCGGGGGTAAAATTATTTTCGAGTCTGGTAGTCCGAACCCGAATGCTCCGGTACCGTTTTCCATGTCATGCTAAACGCCACAAATTGTGTTCGTTACGGAAAATCGCATGCGACTGGTGCAATCAGCACACATTTTTTCAGGATAGTCGAGCAGTTTAAAACAGCAAATTCACAATTTCTTATAAGCTTTGTGTTTCGCTCTCCGAATAGAGGCATGGGTTCAAATCCCACTCCCAACAGTCAGGCGTTTTACCCTGTCTTTTTTACCTGCCTTTACACTGTTTCAGTCTTGTTGTGCTCGCTGACAATCACAGTACGAGGAAAACTGAGAAACTGCTTAGCAAAAACATAACGGACAGAAAAAAGCTTCGTAAACACGTGAATGTGATTAGCAGCAGTAAGGTATGCATTCAAATGTTTAAGGCTGATTTATAAAAGCAGCAGAAGAAAGGTGCAGCCTTTGTGAGAATTCGCGGGTTTTTATGCTGCTTGGACTTCTTTCAAGCCTATGAGGTGACCCCCGTTTTATTTTCATTTTCAAACTTCAGAACCGAATAACAAAGAGGTTTCATGGGTGACAGCATTCCGTTCCAAATACCGTTTCCACGATGTATTCAGCGACGGGAATGAAATATTTTAGTGCTGGCTCAAATGCGAGGAATTTCAGAAAAACCTGGAAAAGCAACGCTTGCAGTAAACGACAAATTTAAAGCGTGGAGTCAGCATGAACAGAACAACGCAATGCTCTGTAAAAACGATCTGAAGCCGCAATTACTCTTTTATCTCGGGCAGTTCATTCCGATACGATGTTTCCGCAAAATAAATGAAATGCCGAACTCCAAACATGTTGTTGCCATTATTATTACTCCTGCTACTGTAGTTTTAATTTTTAATCAGAGGGTATGTAATGTTGTAAAGGGGCTGGACTACTATGTTCAGTCCAAATTCCATTATGTGAATTTATGCTTCTTTAATATAAGCATTAACAATACAATGCGTGCTCAAAAACCGTTACTTATTAGCTTAAGAAGCGGCAGTGTTTTGACAAAGTGTGGTATTCGAACAGTAAATGCTGAAGTGTTTAATACTTGCTTGTGAGCAGATCTCCCTCGATTTAGACAAACTCTTGTTCGGCCGATGATTTCAGATCAAAATCTGAATCAAGTGGAAAGAAAGCTGAATTACGCTGGGTACTGGGTATCACTGTTACGCCATCAGGTCATGTTAGGAGGATTGGGGGGGATGAAATTGACACAGAGGGACCCAATGTGGGGGCTGAACCCACAGTTCTGAGATTAAGAGATCTTGCTCTATGGACTGCGCCTATATAACTCTTGTGCTACAGCAGTAATGTTTCTGGGTGTGGATGAACATGACATAATAGACTGACAGCAGGAACACGTGGCCCACAGGCAGTGACAGTATCGCTATATTTGGTTGCAGTATATTGTGTTGAGAGCAGCAATAACTTTCCTGCAGAGATGGGAGTGCCTTTAATACAGCTCTTTCAATCAGACAGAGTAACAGGAACTGACCTAAAGTTTCGGCTGTGGGTCCATCTCCACATGGGGGAAAGAGACCGTAAAATAGCGATGAAGAAACAGAAAGCTTTGTGCTCGCTGCAAAGTAGGAAAGAGGTGGTCAGACACATGAAACAGCTTGGTGATAATTTGCAGCGACAATTTTATGTTATTTAGTACACGGATTTCTCTTCATGTTCCTTAAGATGTGTAATTTGTATGTTGGTTGTATGAGAACAGTTTCTCCTAAAGTCCTGTCAATCGATAGTGGAGAGCTAGCTGGTGCACATCTTCAAGAAGACTCTCTTTAAGGCGATTACAAGTTTCTCGAACAAATCTGTGTCATATTTTTAAAATAGTTTAGCTAATGAGCAACGAGAGTACAAATAAATTCTCCCACCCTCCATTTGAAGATAAAACTCCATGTGCGAGTCAAAGTTTCCTTGAAGCTACTGATGTTCGTCATTATTGGACATTCCCGATGATATTGACTAAGAAGCTCAATTTTTACGTGTTGTAGTTCAACATGTGCAAAACATTCGTATCCCCTGCAAATATCGGCAAGGTCAGTGATATTCTCAACAATTTGTGCCATTGCAATTCGTGCGATTGGTGCCATACTTTTTCGAAATGTATTGTGACATGCCAGGATCAGAGGGTCATATTTAAAAAACTGGTGCATTAAAATTTCTTGTACTTCAGGATTTTGATAGTCTGTTACATTGTCTTTCACACGGCGGTGTCAGAACTGTGAGACATTTTCATAATCGGGGGGAAGGCCGTAGCAATAAGCAGAAAGTGCAATCACCTTTTCCCAGTGTAAGTCCGTGTTGTGGTGAGTTTTTAAAATTGGTTTGCGATTTTCTGAAATATATTCCATACAAAAATATAATTTGGACAGTCGCTATTTATTTGGATATTCCCGTTCAGTGAAGATGTCTACAGTATTCCAGCCGGATTAGTACTGATCGAAGAGAGCCATCTACAGGCGAAAGGCGACATAACATCACAGCAGCACCATTTAAGGTGGAACGAAAAACACGCATAAGAAGCTGGCGAATAAGAAGCCAACTTAAGCCTCGTAGCAGACCCTGGGAGGCACGCTCAAAATAATCATCTTTCCAAGTACTTCAGAGTCATATATAGATCGCTTTACTGCAATTTTATGTGATTGATGGGAGATGTGAAGCCATCGAGCCCGTACTGCACTTTCACATTGAAATTGAAGCCATTTCTCATGCTTTCTCTCAGTGTCCGGGCTGCAATTGCGTGTAAAGGAGGCGACTTAATCACCTTACAGAGGATCTTCACGACGGGGTGCGTCAGCTAGTTCTCCATTATTGTCAGTTTACTGGACTTCTGAAGAAACCTATCTACAACGAAGATACAAACTGCACAGTTTAAGGCACATGAAGAGAAATCTGTTTGCTGATTGACTCAAAAAATGTCGATACAAATAATCTGCGAGGCTGATTTACTTATCCGACCACCTCCCCCCGTCCCCCTTTGCTGTTAGCACAATTCTTTCAGTTTCTTTTCTTGTATTTTCCTTGCTATTTTAGTGTTCCCGATGTATAGATGGATCCACAACCGAAACCGTTTTCACCCTATGTTTCTGCACACCTTGCACAGCTCCAGTGGTGCAATTGGTCAGCACGCGGTACTTATACAACAGTGCACAGCGGAGTTATACCGAGGCTGTGAGTTTGTGCTTCACCTAGAGCAGTGTCTTTAGCTACTGAAAGCAACTGTCAAGTTTAGATACTATCAGGAATCTGATGGAGATAAATTAACATCAAATGAAGAAGTAAAGGACTTCGAGTCAAAATCAAATAAGGCTCCACAGCTGAAACATTGTGTTTCCTTCTCTTTTCAGCATGGAATAAACCTTGACTTTTTCCTTTGAAGCCCATGCATGCTGACCCAGCTCCCTACTTAAATTACCATCAGCTGTGTACCTCCAGCTGACCTGTACACAAATATATGAGAGAGGTCTACTGAGACGAGAGGAGCACTGAAGACTTGAAAAAGCTCTTGCATTAGACTCTGTGTTTTTGTTGTTCCCCAGATTTATTTTTAATGTTCTTTTTCTTTTAAAGTTGTTGCGTTTGGTTGTTTTTTTATAGTTGCTAGATTACTACAGGGATTTACCTAGGTTCCCGGGAGACTTCTCGTTTTGTGTTTGTTGTTTTTTCGGGTTACAACTATTTTTTTTTCTGTTGATAGGATCCCACGCATTACTGTGGGACTAGTTAACTTTAGTTCATACATTGTACCTGAAATTACCACATAAACTACTACTCTGTTTTCCTTTTTTTTTAAAAAAAAGGCAAAACTAATGTTTGTTTCTCCTTGCTGCTGATTGGTAGCTACAACGGGTCAGTTGCAACAAACTGGCTGCTGAAATTTGTCAGCAGCTCTGTAGCAAACCTGTTCTCAATTGCAACAAACCTAAAATAACAGCTGCTGCCCATTAGACATTACTAAAGTAGGAGACTAAGCGGAACAATAGATTACATTGGAACTGTCCTGAATGTAGTGGAAATAATATTGTCATTAAGTAATGAACAATTGCTTTCCAGACACTACAATTATTCACAAGGAATTTTATCAATACATATTTTATTAATAAAAGTGTAATATCTTAATAATGAAGTTTAATGTTATCTGTATTAGTAGCTGTATTACAGGTAATGCATGCACAGACTTTATTATACTATTGTAAGAAAACCGGCACAGGGACACCAAATATGTAACATTGCCATAGCCAAAATGTAATGTAGTGGCTCTCTGAAGGCACCAGTTCTGTAGGGTTTGGGCATTTACTGAGACAATTATTAATTGTAGCAGTAAATCACAAAGTTGATTCTTTTGATGGCTTTAGAGTTCAACCATGCGACATAACTCAAACAACGCGCACACACAGGTACTAATACACGAGGATACATTTATTAATACATAGAATATGCATGTAAACCTAACAGATCTTATCGAGAGGGTTATCAGAATACAAAAGGTATATTCGGTCAGTTACAAAGAGTTACACATATCAAGAGGACATACGTTCAGTATATCATTCATTAAGACCGTTTCGTAAAGTGAACTTGGTTACAACTTCTACATTAGATACTCAAAACAAGTACATAACTCTTAGGAATTAAATTGATATCAACTGGTTTGGATAACAATTGAATTCTCGAGCTGTAATGCAGTGAAGTTGAATACTCATCCAATTTCTGGGGATTCAGATCTCCTGCAGCACAAAGAAATAGTTGCAGGCTTGTTGCTGTCCAATCCGAGCTCTCTGGCTCGGTGCCAGGCTGTGCTGTGCAGCTTGCGACGGTGTGCTGCTGTTGCTCACTGACCGGCTAGTTAGTGTTGGCTTTAACTAGCAAAGTTTGTGCACAGGAGAAAAGATGACTGTGTGTCCCAGCAAGTCAGGAAGAGGACCGGTTCGTTCCTGATGAAGAGCTAGTTCTGAATAGTGATTCAGCTGTCCACAGTTCCGACCTGTTCACGAGGCCTGCTGCTGGTTACTCTCTGGCAACCTCCACTCTAGACTCTTAGAACAAAGGAAAGTTCTGGCACTCGGACACACTGGCCGTTCCGTGGCTGAGTCTCAGGATGGTCAGGAGGTGCACTGCGAGAATGTCCTGCCCTTGGGAGTCTTCTGCTCCTGGGCCGTCCTGCCCTGGAATTCTCCTTTGAATTCTCCTCAGAATCTTACTGAATCTGAATCTCACAGGCTCTCTGTGTTGCCTGTTTTTACCTGGAGGAACTTCAGCTCATTGATTGGCTGAAAGTTCCATGGGCATCAGAGTCCCATGTGGGTTACTCGGCCCTACCAGTCCCTGATTGGTTGATCAAGGTGAGATATGAGTCACTTACTCCTGACACTTAGTAATGCAGTCCAGATGTCCAACTGGCACTCCCTAGACAGATAGGCGCCAATAGATGACCATTGATCATGATAGCCAGGCTTAGCTAAGTGCATCCCCCTTTGGGAGCTGTCTTTTATCAAAGGAACCCTAAATCAGCCTGAATGGTTTCTCTGTGGCTGCACCACAGAGATGAACAGAGAAATGAGTCCTAATTTGGGAAAGCTCAGAAACACTTAATTCTGCCTTATTAATAAGCCTCGCCGCTACATCTTAAACTGACCATTTGGCCAGGACCTCGTAAACAAGCCAAATACCATGAACCCCCCTCTTTACCATCAGACCGAGTGACGTCAGAAACGGAGAAGAAGATACTATATAACCCAAAAGTTTGTACCGATACAGGGAACAATACTTCGGTTTTGTTGTTTCTTGCGGGAAACAAGACTTCGGCTTTATTGTTCCTTGCATGCAATAAACTCATCTGTTTCACTTCATCTTGGGATCAAGAACCTTATTCTTTCTGTTACAACACCACTATACTAATGAGGAAGACATCGCACTCTCCGACACCCAGCATCGTGTCCCGACCCACCGTGCTGGAAGGCGACGCTTGCTGTGATTCCTTTACAGAGCAGAAATGACATCCGAGGAGCCGTGAGATCATTTCAGAATTTCGCAGCAATTCAGCATTTCGAAAACACAAACAACCAATGCGAGGAAGATGCGCTGGACAGAGCTCAGAGGGTGCAGCTGGGTGACTTTCCTTCTGAGTGACGTTCCTGCAACACTCTCCCGCTACTCTTGGTGCGCTCATGCCACAACACAGGAAGGCTGGAGCAGGTGGCTGTGGGATTTGCGCACCGCTGAAATAGCTCAGTTGGGAGAGCGTTAGACTGAAGATCTAAAGGTCCCTCATTCGATCCCGGATTTCGGCATTTTGTTTCATCGCGCCCTTTGTTCCTCTCTCCAGCGCCCCCTGCTTAAAGTGTCGCTTCCCTTTCTCAGCCCGAAACGCAAGCGAGACACCAGCAGCGGTCCCTGCAGGTTTCCTTAGTGTAGCGGCTATCACGTTCGCCTAACACGCGAAAGGTCCCCGGTTCGAGACCGGGCAGAAACAGCCTCATTTTGCACACTCCTTTACTTCACAGAGGTCTTGAGCGACCGGTCATTTGTTCCCAATGTATTTCCGGTGCCTTCGTGCACTCTTGTACAAAATGCACGTTCCTTCTGTACGGGGAGCCGATCATTTGCAATTGGGCTGTGCCGACAGACCAGGACGAGCTCTGTCGGCTGAAATGCAGCGCAGGACCTGCAAGAACAACAGAAAGATTAGCATCCAGCGGGGGCCTCTTAGTGAGACCAAGAGCTCATCAAGAATCGGCTCCAGCAACAGGGCTGGGCACATTGTTCCATTCTCCGCCCACTCTCGGTGTAAACAAGTCCCTCCTGGTCTCTGCTTGAAATGCACTTTCCTGCGTTTGCTTTGGTGTAACTGGCTTCCCCTGCATGGGCGAATGTGAAGAAGATCCTTAGTAAGTCATTGAAGAAAACCGAGAAGAGGTCGGAGTGGCCTCTGTCGTTCATCAACGATCCAGTCAGGCAGTACTCCTCTGTAAAGCGCCGTTCGTTCACGTCGATTGGCTTTTTTTTGCCTTCATTCGTGCGAGTAGTAAAAGCAGACGCCCCTATTCTGCCGTGACCCGGATTCGAACCGGGGTTGTTGCGGCCACAACGCAAAGTACTGACCACTATACGATCACAGCGAGTTACCGAGACACACGCGGCAGGTCGGAAAGGGCTGTGTTCTCTTCGTGTGACATAATTCGGAAAAGTCCTGACGTTGCATTTCAACTGAGCCCCAGTATACATCGACCCTTCGACACTCTGAGTGACAACTCTCTTGCGTGTTTTCTCATATTTATGTAGTTTGCTTGCATGATGCCGGGAACAGCATGGTTGTTCGCTGCCATATAGTCTAGCGGTTAGGGTTCCTGGTTTTCACCCAGGCGGTTCGACTCGGTTTTGCCTCCTGCTTTCCAAAAGATCAGCACCGTGTACGAAAGAGCCGCATTAAAACTACTCGAACGTGCAAAACGTGCGAGAAGAGGGGGCGCTTGTTTCCAACCGAAACTTCTCGCGTGTGAGACGAGCTGATCATCGCTGTGGGAGGGTTACTCTGGTAGACAGGGCTGACTTTTTGCACTTTCTGGAGAGGCGATTTTCTCCACTTCAGTAGCCCGATTTCGTCGATTGCGTGGAGAGGGCTGTAGAATGTGGCGCCGCCTTTCCTGCTCCGTCCATGACAGGCGTGCTGGTCTCTGGAGAGAGAGCACGGTCCATCAGCGCACTCCAATAAAGGCACTGGAAGCAGCTGAATCACATTGGCGAAGCTCAGCGCTGGGCCGCTGGGCACATCTTACCACCGTTTCCGTAGTGTAGTGGTTATCACATTTGCCTCACACGCGAAAGGTCCCTGGTTCGAAACCGGGTGGAAACAGACATCTTTTGTCGCCATGCACAAAAGGGGATTGGGGATTCGCCTAGCGCTGTGATTGAACAGACCCACTCACCTCTTAGTGTGGCGGGATCTGCACAGTGCATGTCACAGCGCATCCTGCTTTCACTTCAATGCGCGTCCTGATGTACCCCAGTCTCCCGCGTGACAGGTGGGGACAGGTGACAGGTCCTATACTAACGAGGAAGACATCGCTCTCTCCGACCCCCGGCATCGTGTCCCGACCCACCGTGCTGGAAGCCGACGCGTGCTGTGATTCCTTTACGGAGCAGAAATGACAACCGAGGAGCCGAGAGATCATTTCAGCATTTCGCGTCTGAACGGAAAACACAAACGACCAACTCGGAATGACTTGCCTTTGACGCTTCTCAAAGCGTTCTTTGTGCATCGAACAGACCCACTCACCTCTTAGTGTGGCGGGATCTGCACAGTGCATGTCGCAGCGCTTCCTGCTTTCACTTCAATGTGCTTCCTGATGTCGAGTCGTGTGCCGTGCGGAGGCTCTGAAAGCGAGAGCAATGAAAAGGTGCACGACGCTGGGAAAGAAAACAGAGAAGTGAAAGGCAGTCATTTCTCTAAGGAGGTGAAAGAAAAGCTACTCCCCATCGGGGAATCGAACCCCGGTCTCCCGCGTGACAGGCGGGGATACTTGCCACTATACTCACGAGGAAGACATCGCTCTTTCCAACCCCCGGCATCGTGTCCCGACCCAGCATGCTGGAAGCCGACGCGTGCTGTGATCCCTTTACGGAGCAGAAATGACAACCGAGGAGCCGAGAGATCATTTCAGCATTTCGCGTCTGAACGGAAAACACAAACGACCAACTCGGAATGACTTGCCTTTGACGCTTTTCAAAGCGTTCTTTGTGCACGACGACTGCGCCGCCTAGCAGATACAAAGGGGTTGTACAACTTTGAACTAGCAAATGGAAGAGGGCTAAGCCCCCTCTCTTTTAGCCCAGGTTCGATCTGTCTCCCAGAATCACCAGGGCGCACACACACACACCCGTGCCGTTGAAGTGCTCTGCTTCATTTCTAAGAGCAACTCAACATTCACTCCTACCCCGAGTGCAGAAAAGACAGCATCCCCAGCAACAACAGCTCAGGTCTCTGCACAGGAGCTAAGCTGCCCTCATCTCCTCTGCTCTGCGGCTCCTGCGGAGTGGAGTCCTGCCTGGAGCCGTGTTTGCAGGCGGCGGCTCCCCGCGCCCTGTCTGTGCGTCATGTCCAAGAGCTCCTGGGAGGAAGAGAGAGCCCTCCCAGGGGGCTTTTCCACGGTCTGTGTGAGGAGGGGCGGGTGTGTCCAGTAGCTTATCGAGCGGAAGCCTGGGGCGGCAGAGAGCTGTGATCGTGCAGACCTTGAGGTGTCACCTCTTTGTCTGCTTTCCCGCCCCCCCTCCGCCCAAGCTCTGCTCCAAAGTAGCCCGGCAACCCCTCACACCTGCACGTGTCACAACCTAAGGTGCGATCATGAGACACCCATGGGGTGTCGTTCTGTTCTTGCTAATTGTTTCCTGCCCGTCGCAGGCAGGAGTCCATGCGAGGAAGATGCGCTGGACAGAGCTCAGAGGGCGCAGCTGGGTGGCTTTCCTTCTGAGTGACGTTCCTGCAACACTCTCCCGCTACTCTTGGTGCGCTCATGCCACAACACAGGAAGGCTGGAGCAGGTGGCTGTGGGCTTTGCGCACTGCCGAAATAGCTCAGTTGGGAGAGCGTTAAACTGAAGATCTAAAGGTCCCTGGTTCGATCCCGGGTTTTGGCATTTTGTTTCATCGCGCCCTTTGTTCCTCTCTCCAGCGCCCCCTTCCTAAAGTGACGCGTCCCTTTCTCAGCCCGAAACGCGAGCGAGACACCAGCAGCGGTCCCTGCAGGTTTCCGTAGTGTAGCGGCTATCATGTTCGCCTAACACGCGAAAGGTCCCCGGTTCGAAACCGGGCGGAAACAGCCTCGTTTTGCACGCTCCTGTGCTTCACAGAGGTCTTGAGAGACCGGTCATTTGTTCCCAATGTATTTCCAGTGCCTTCATGCACTCTTGTACCAAACGCACGTTCCTTCTGTACGCGGAGCCGATCATTTGCAATTGGGCTGTGCCGACAGACCAGGACGAGCTCTGTCGGCTCAAAAGCAGCGCAGGACCTGCAAGAACAACAGAAAGATTAGCATCCAGCGGGGGCTTCTTAGTGAGCCCAAGATCTCATCAAGAATCGGGTCCAGCAACAGGGCTGGGCGCATTGTTCCATTCTCCGACCACTCTCGGTGTCCCTCCTGGCCTCTGCTTGAATCGCACTTTCCTGCGTTTGCTTTGGTGTAACTGGCTTCCCCTGCATGGGCGAATGTGAAGAAGATCCTTAGTAAGTCATTAAAGAAAACCGAGAAGAGGTCGGAGTGGCCTCTGTCGTTCATCAACGATCCAGTCAGGCAGTACTCCTCTGTAAAGCACCGTTCGTTCACATCGATTGGCTTTTTTTTGCCTTCATTTGTGCAAGTAGTAAAAGCAGACGCACCTTTATGGAGCCTGTCAGCACCCGGAGTTTTCCCCTTCTGTAAGCTCTCCATAGCCTCTCAGCTCTTCTACTGTCAAATCCCCCTCAAGTACTTCCCTATCTTCTTCACTCAAAACGTTTTCTAGCTTTGAGGTAAAAAAATGAATTTCTTCATCCTTTACCTCTGTAGAGCTGTACAGTCTTGAGTAGAAGTGTCACGCCCTCTGCAGCCAGAGGGCGGTCCTTCTCTATCCTGTCCCTAGTTTCTGGTCTGCTGTCCTTCCTGTCCCTCTCTTTCCCTTGGGCTATATATTTCCGGGTCTTGCACTCTGTCCTCGCTCAGCACAGACGTTCGGATGTCCTGAGACCCGCCTAGCACCAGGGCGCCCCACGTCCGCTCCCTGAGGGCACAGGTTTCTATACGGCATTCCTGAACTCTTTGCACTAATGAGCTCAGGCCTTTTTCCCGTCTCGCCGCTACGCATATGGGTCTTTTTCTGCCCTCCTGCTTTCCACGGTTAGTCCCTTTGGACGTCCGTGACAAGAAGGCCTCGATGCAGGAGAGGATAGCACTCGGCTCTGTTCTCTCTCGTCCCTCCTCATCAACTACACTTTCCATGACAGACTTGGAGCCTACCACTTTCCTGAAAAAGAAGCGAGTACACTTCTCATTTTCTTCCAAGAACTGCACTCTGCTTCTTAACAGCACTCCTCGACTACTTTCTTCGGCTATGCTCCGGATGTCCTTTTTTAAAAGGGTGATATCCTCGAGCACATCGAAGCCACTGTCTCGTGTAGAGACGCTGCAGCTGCCTCTGTTTCCTGGCTAGCACTCCTCTCCGTCTGGCAGCAGCCTTCCTTCCCTCAGCCATGAAAAAGGCCTTTGTCCTCACCTTCACCTCCTCCCACCACTCTCCTACTGACCCGTAAAGACACTGCAAGGACAGCCACTGTGATAGTTTCTCCTTGCAGCGGGATACTACCCCCTCGTTCTCTAGCAGCTTTGTGTTGAGTTTCCAGAGGCCTGGGCCAAAGACAGTCCCGCCCCGGAGTTCCACTCTACACCCTAAAGCCTGATGATCTGAGAAGAAGACAGGCTGAAGAGTGACCCCAACAACTTTCACTCTCTCTGAGACAAAGCAATAGTCAATTCTGATTCCTCCCTGACCATGTATATCCTGCTGTTGTGGGATATATACATCTATATGTGTCTGAGAGTTTAAAGTCTTGAACTAAGTTTTGCAGGGCCAGTGAGCTGGAATCCAGTTTTATCGGAGAGCAGTAAAAGTGTTCATGGAGTCCATTTCAAGGAAGGGGGTAGAGGGAGGGGTGGAGGGGTTCCAGCTGTCCCCATCACCATGCTCTCCTTCCTCCTCGCTCGGGGAGAAAACAGAGTCATTTTTCCTTTTCCTCAAGTCCAGCTCCTGGGAGCACTGAGGGGAAAGGGGTGCAGCCAATGCACCAGTCTCCTCTTCCCTCTCACCCACCAGCTGCTGCAGATCCTCCGTGATGGACTGGATGGAGGAGAGGAGGACATCTCTAGCACTTGCAGAGTCTGAGAAAAGCAGCTCCGCTGAATCCTGGGTATCCTCGCTGGACCCGCTCCACCGGGGGGCCCCACACTGGCCCTCGTTCTGAGGAGCAGGAGTGGGGGAGGGGTCCTCGCTGTTCTCGGGGGTTTTCAAACCCTCGTGCTTGTCTGGTACAGTCTGCAGTTGTGGGGGCGTAGTGGATTTCTCTTCCACCGGCCCCAGAGCCACAGCAGGACTGATCCTGGCTGGAGGCTGAGATTCTTTGTCCAACAAGGGTTCTTTGTTTGACTTGTTGTTTGCTTTGGATTTTCGGGACGGTTTGGCTGAAACAAGCACTTCCTCATCCTTTCTCATTTTGAGTTTATTGGCATAGGCGTGAGGGCAGTTCTTAAAAACGTGTCCTTCCGAGCCACATAAATTGCACTTTGGCAGCATTGAACAGTCAGAGGCTAAATGTCCCTGTTTGCCACAGGTCTTGCAGCATTTCACAGTGCAGGACGATGCCAGGTGTCCCACAGCACCACAGCGCCAACACACCTTTGGTTGTCCCACATAAAGAACAGCCGGATTGTAGAGGGCAGGTGCCTTAAGCCTCCATTTACATTGTCCGGTAGCAAGCGAACCTCGAATTTCCTTGCTCCTGTTTTTATACCGTCAACATCTCTAACCTCAGTTCCATGGTGGACGGTGCAGTACTGGTTAAGCCAGGTGTGAATGTCCTCAGTCTTTGCCAGTTCCGAGAAAATAACAACATGCACCATTTTCCTCTCTCTCTGTGTCAGAGGCTGCAAGTTGATCTTCTCAAGGGCAGGAACTTTCCCTCTTCTTGCCTCAAACACATCCACGCATTGTTCAAACAGAGGATAGGTAGCAAATACAACCTCAAATGCTTTCTGACCTGGGAGAGCGAAGATGAAATCAAAGTGCTGAGGTTCAAAGCCAAGTTCCTTCTGCAACACTTTTCTGCTAAACTGCATACGATCCATGAAGAGGTCATCCAAAAGCTCAAAATGCACAGA
Organism: Lepisosteus oculatus; assembly: GCF_040954835.1. Taxonomy (NCBI): domain Eukaryota; kingdom Metazoa; phylum Chordata; class Actinopteri; order Semionotiformes; family Lepisosteidae; genus Lepisosteus; species Lepisosteus oculatus. Next base: position 45,262,480 of record NC_090709.1, on the reverse strand, counting down.
ATTCTTGCGGGATCCAAAAGTTACCATTTTGTAAACTGCAAAACAAACACTGCTTCCACAAAACAAGAAAACAATCCAACTACTCCACCTACAGGATGATCAAGGTATCACCCCTGCCAGGTAAGTATAAGTTGTATAAGGCCCTGCAAGCGGCCAGCACCCACAGCAAAAAGCGCGCAGCCTAGGCCAACTCCTCGCCCCGCACGCCACTGCCTCCTGCTGGGCCCACTCTTTCACACACTCACACACCACACTAACACTCAAAAGGGTGGGCAAAACGAGAAAACGAGCGCGCCGTTTCCTACACATCTGCAGTCGCCAATGCGCATTCGCAGCATGTCCCGGGATGCAATTCGGCCTCATTTGCATAACACCAGACCCGCAAATCGCTACGCAAGCTCGCGTCGTGCGCCTGCCACGCACCGAACAAACACCGGAGCCTTTTCAGCAATTTTTCAGCAATTTCCCAAAAATTGGGCCTGCTCGCCTGCCCACAAGGCTCCGTCTCTTACCCGCTCTCCAGAGCCTGCTGCCTTCTGTGCTGTTGTCTCGGCACCGCTGCAGCGCACACAACTCCTGCAGCGCGGGGAGAAAGTTTCCACGCTCCGCCGCAGGGAAGGCTCGCTCCGAGCGCACACGTCCTTTCAATGCTAGTTCAACAAGTGGTCCGCATTAGCAGCGTCGGGGCTCCGGCATGTCGCACCTCACCTCACCTCGCACAGCCCCCTCCTCGAATGTCTGGCGCTGGGCATGCCCCGCTCTCCTCCACCTTATCTTATCGCGTGTGACCATCGACAATGGCCACAATGCCGGGGAATGCCACCTGTAAAGTGTTAATTGGGGCACAGGAATAGCCCGTCTCATCTCGGGGGCCGGCTTCAAAGACAATACAGCAAACACAGCGGGGCGGGGGAAGAAGACGACAAGACACATGCAGGTACATTCAGCTCCGGTGGGAACGAGTCATTTGTCTGTCTTTTCAAGTGCTGGGAGTCGAGTAATCCTTCGCTTGTATCGTTTCTCCCCGGTGACTAGATCTCACCCTGCGACTCTCGACTGGGCTCACCCACGGCAGCCCAGCAGGTGTGAGCCTAGCCAGCACCCGGATGGGAGATTCCCCCCGGAGAAGCTCAGGTTGCTGCTGCTCCTACAAGAGGTGTGACTGGGACCAGTAGGGAGCGCTCACCCTGCGGTCTGTGTGGGTTTCTTATGCCCCAGCATCCTGATGGCGACACTCTGCTGCACAAACAGGCGCCGTCCTTCGGGGGAGGCATAAAACCGAGGTCTCGACCCTTCTTGGCCATTAAGAAGGGTGTCTCTCTGGTGTTAGTGTTCCCCTTTACCAATCAGTCGGGGTCTCCTCCTAATCCCCGTCTCATATGTAACAATCAATGACGAGGCCCCCCTGTCCCGCGATATTGTATTTGTCTCCTGGCCGCTGGCTGGCACCATGAGATTTAGTACTCGCGCAAGAGACCGGGGGCAGAGCGCGAACGCGGTCCCCCGCCCCCCACAAAGTGTGCGCTCCAGGTTCCCTCTCGGGGCTCTGCAACACAGCGGAAAGGCAGCGAGAAGGAGCCTCTTGCTCTGACGTCGCAAGGCCACAAGAGGGCGGAGGCGCCGCGCGCCCGGCCGACGTGTTGGACTGGTGCGCTTTATGTGCTGTGCACTGGAGGATTTTGTCTTGTGAAGACTTGCCTTGTGCTCCTCCGAGCAGTTTGTTTGTTCTCCTCCAGTGCAGGACAAGCCAACACAAGGGAGCACATTCGCCAACATCCAGGTACGCAATGCGATTTGGAAAGAGGCTCCTTTCCAAAGAGTTGCACATGAACGATCCTTCAGTCCCGCTCGGGGGGCACGGAGCCCCAGCCACACACAGCTTCAAGTAGCGAGTTAAGCGCCATGGCTTTCGCTTGCGGCCACACCACCCTGAATGTGCCCAATCTCATCTTATCTCAGAAGCTAAGCAGGGTTGGGCCTGGTTAGTACTTGGATGGGAGACTTCCTGGAAATACCAGGTGCTGCAAGCTTTTGCTCTCTCGGCCAGCAGGGGTCGCCGTTGGTGCCGTAGGCTTTGGGAGGAAAACCTGGAGGATGGAAAGGTGATCTATAGCCTCATCTCTAGAGATGTTTTGTTGCTATGGCATGTGTGTGACCCATATAAAAAAAAAACCCGTTTGTAAAACGAATATCGAAGCTGCCTCTAAATCTGCAAATGAAGATGAGTCGATAAACCACTTGTTTTTCGTATAACTATACATATATTCATTAATTACTGATTTCATTCATTGAGCACGGATACAATAGAGGTACAGCCATTCACTGTTTGACTTGTCTGCACTGGTACAGAACCTAGCAATCAGAAAACGGGTGAAACTGTCTTGAGAATTAGCATACAGTAGAAGGCCTCGGTGCAGGAGAGGATAGCACTCGGCTCTGTTCTCTCTCGTCCCTCCTCATCAACTACACTTTCCATGACAGTCTTCGAGCCTACCACTTTCCTGAAAAAGAAGCGAGTACACTTCTCATTTTCTTCCAAGAACTGCACTCTGCTTCTTAACAGCACTCCTCGACTACTTTCTTCGGCTATGCTCCGGATGTCCTTTTTTAAAAGGGCGATATCCTCGAGCACATCGAAGCCACTGTGCAGCATCCTTCTTCTTGATCAAGGCCTCCTTCTTGATCAAGGTATCTCCCCTGCCAGGTAAGTATGAGCTGTACAAGCTCCTGCAAGCGGCCCGCATCCACAGCACAAAGCGCGCAGCCTAGGCCAGCTCCTCGCCCCGCACGACACCGCCTCCTGCTGGGCCCACTCTTTCGCACACTCACACGCCACACTCACACTCAAAAGTGTGGGCAAAACGAGAAAACGAGCGCGCCGTTTCCTACACATCTGCAGTCGCCAATGCGCATTCGCAGCATGTCCCAGGATGCAATTCGGCCTCATTTGCATAACACAAGACCGGCAGATCGCTCCGCAAGCTTGCGTCGTGCGCCTGCCACACACCGAACAAACACCGGAGCCTTTTCAGCAATTTCCAAAAAATGGGCCTGCTCGCCTACCCACAAGGCTCCGTCTCTTACCCGCTCTCCAGAGCCTGCTGCCTTCTGTGCTGTTCTCTCGGAACCGCTGCAGCGCACACAACTCCTGCAGCGCGGGGAGAAAGTTTCCACGCTCCGCCGCAGGGAAGGCCGTGCGCAGCCGTGCGAGAAGGCCGTGCGCACACGTCCTTTCAATGCCAGTTCAACAAGTGCTCCGCATTATCAGCGTCAGGGCTCCGGCATGTCGCACCTCACCTCGCACAGCCCCCTCCTTGAAAGTCTGGCACTGTGCATGCCCTGCTCTCCTCCACCTTATCTTATCGCGTGTGACCACCGACAATGGCCACAATGCCGGGGAATGGCACGTGTAAAGTGTTAATTGGGGCACAGGAACAGCCCGTCTCGTCTCGGGTGCCGGCTTCAAAGACAATACAGCAAACACAGCGGGGCGGGGGAAGAAGACGACACGACACATGCAGGTACATTCAGCTCCGGCGGGAACCAGTCATTTGTCGGTCTTTTCAAGTGCTGGGAGTCGAGTAATCCTTCGCTTGTATCGTTTCTCCCCGGTGACTAGATCTCACCCTGCGACTCTCGACTGGGCTCACCCACGGCAGCCCAGCAGGTGTGAGCCTAGCCGGCACCCGGATGGGAGATTCCCCCCGGAAAAGCTCTTGCTGCTGCTCCTGCAAGAGGTGTGACTGGGACCAGTAGGGAGCGCTCACCCTGCGGTCTGTGTGGCTTTCTTATGCCCCAGCATCCTGATAGCGACACTCTGCTGCACAAACAGGCGCCGTCCTTCGGGGGAGGCGTAAAACCAAGGTCCCGACCCTCCTTGGCCATTAAGAAATCCCAGGGCGTCTCTCAAAAAGAGACGCCGGGGGTGTCACTCTGGTGTTAGTGTTCCCCTTTACCAATCAGTCGGGGTCTCCTCCTAATCCCCGTCTCATATGTAACAATCAATGACGAGGCCCCCCTGTCCCGCGATATTGTACTTGTCTCCTTGCCGCTGGCTGGTGCCGTGAGATTTAGTACTCGCGCAAGAGACCGGGGGCAGAGCGCGAACGCGGTCCCCCGCCCCCCACAAAGTGTGCGCTCCAGGTTCTCTCTCGGGGCTCTGCAGCACAGCGGAAAGGCAGCGGGAAGGAGCCTCTTGCTCTGACGCCGCAAGGCCACAAGAGGGCGGAGGCGCCGCGCGCCCGGCTGACGTGTTGGACTGGTGCGCTTTATGTGCTGAAATAAACACGCGACAGCCCAGAAATGTTTTCAGAGTGCTGTGCACTGGAGGTTTTTGTCTTGTGAAGACTTGCCTTGTGCTCCTCCGTGCAGTTTGTTTGTTCTCCTCCAGTGCGGGACAAGCCAACACAAGGGAGCACATTCGCCAACATCCAGGTACGCAATGTGATTTGGAAAGATGCTCCTTTCCAAAGAGTTGCACACGAACGATCCTTCAGTCCCGCTCGGGGGGCACGGAGCCCCAGCCACACACAGCTTCAAGTAGCGAGTCAGGCGCCATAGCTTTCGCTTACGGCCACACCAACCTTAATGTGCCTGATCTTATCTGATCTCGGAAGCTAAGCAGGGTTTGGCCTGGTTAGTACTTGGATGGGAGACCACCTAGGAATACCAGGTGCTGCAAGCTTTTGCTCTCTCAGCCAGCAGGGGTCGCCGTTGGTACCGTAGGCTTTGGGAGGAAAACCTGGAGGATGGCAAGGTGATCTATAGCCTCATCTCTAGAGATGTTTTGTTGCTATGGCATGTGTGTGACCCATATAAAAAAAAAACAGTTTGTAAAACGAATATCGAAGCTGCCTCTAAATCTGCAAAAGGAGATGAGTCGATAAACCACTTGTTTTTCGTATAACTATACATATATTCATTTTTTACTGATTTCATTTATTGAGCATGGATACAATAGAGGTACAGCCATTCACTGTTTGACATGTCTGCACTGGTACAGAACCTAGCAATCAGAAAACGGGTGAAACTGTCTTTAGACTCAGCATACAGTACCGAAGCCCCCAATGACCAAATAAATGCTAACCTCGATAATCAGCCTAAAGAATGCAGACTACAGCAATACGACTGACTTTGAAAAGGGAATGAACGTCCGGAAGGAGTAGTGGAACCAGCTTGAAATGCTTCTCCGGACCTCTAACTAAAAGAAACCAAGAACCAGCAGTGGCATCGACTACTTTCATACTAGGATTCTGTTGCAGCCATGCAGTTCGTGTTGTCGTACAGATGCAGCCATTCAAAGTGCACGGTATAGACACGTACCGGAGGTAATTGGCTACGGTGTTGCGCATTGTGACGCATGATGACGCAAAATAACACGGTACGTGATTGGTTGACCGACAGGGGCACTCGTGGTCCGTTGGTCTGTCTTAGAAAGATTTACAGTAAATGTCTTTACTGTGCCTGTTTTAGTATTGAATATTTATATGGAATTTTACCACTGAAGGGAAATCTTAGTAGCTGAGCATAAAAAGAATAGGAGCATACTGTAACGCATGTGAAGGCCATAAACAATATTAATTTTGTAACATAAACATACAGTATATGGCTGGTCTTGGTAGTTTAAAGAAAAAATACACACCAGTATTCCATTTCTCCCTAAACATTTTAAGCATCGAAGTCTTTAACTAACGTGATACCGGAGTCAACAACCATACTTTTAGAATTTGATTAAAAGGGAATATAATATGGAATCGCGTATCTAAAGAAATTAATAACGATATAATTATATGAATGTACCGCAACACAAGAATAGTACACGCTGTACATTGTCTGTTGATAATGTTTCTGTAGTGCTTTTTCAGGATTGTGCATGTGACCTTGCCGGTGGCACTGTGGGTTAGGCTCCTGACTCCCCTGTCACACAGTCTGTGATCAAATTCTGCAGGAGCCATGACTTTTTTTAACAAACATTTCTTTGAAAAAATGAAACGTTTCCCTGGGTCAGAGATTAAATAAAACCTCACTCACACCAAACAAATTTATATTTCTAAATATCACAACATGATCGAATTTAAGTCATTTTAATAACAATGAATAGTCACCTAGGCGTTAGAATATAAACATTTATATTGATTTAAATCGTGTTTTGATTTAAATCGCAAACACGGGTTTAAGTATATGTGTTTTTTGATTCACAATCAGACAAATGCAACGTAAATTGATATCTTTGTCTTTTAAGTATCTTAATAAACTTTCAGCATAGCTTTCTCCCCGTTTAGATTTATTTTTCTTGGGATCTTGGGATCAAACGTGGAAAGATTAGATTGTAATCGTTTTTATTTTTTAAATACATTTAAGAAAAGTGTAATCTATACTAAAAAGCTGTACACCACCTGCTATAAAGATACATATTGTAATACTTTCGGGTTCGGATAGGACAGACACAAGAACTCAGACTTGCGGAGTTAAAGCAAGTTAAAGCCTTGATTTTATATATCACCTTTAAAAGTGGCATCTCAAAGTAAAGTAAATACCCAACACTGATTGTACCCATCTGTTCTGCTAATAACGCACCTGGAATTGAATTGAAGAGAGAGAGAGAGCGAGCAAGAGAGAGCATCGCGTATCTAAGGAAATAGCAGTATAACCTTGTTCATGCACAAACATTGCTACAGTATTAATTTGGTTGTCTCCTCTTGCCAGAAAGCTCTAAATTGCATTTTGAGTGCGGTTTTTGACTTTTTTTTAATTGCAACCCATAAATAAAGCTGATACTGTTTAGACTTCTAATTATTTTAAACTGTATTACAGCAGCACAATGCAACATAAATTGCAAAAATGCACTTGGAATCTGTCCAAGCCCTGCTTTGTCAGGCATTTTTTTTACTGTAACGGACATAAAAACTCCCTTGCTTTTAACAGAGCATTTTATAATTTCTAACTACGAAAATTATTTAAACTGCTACACTTATCATTCAACCAGAGCTCGAAATATCACAAGGATCCTCAAGAGCACAGCAAAGACTGTATTAAAAGCACAATGCAACGTAGATTGTTAATAAGACAGAATTAAGCGTTGGTATGCTTTCCTAAAGGAGGCCCCATCTCACCCTCCATCTCTGTGGTGCAGCCACAGAGAAAGTATTCATGCAGGCTGATTTAAGATGTTTTCTTTTGATAAGGAACAAGCTCCCAGACGGGGATGCACTTAGCTAAGCCTGGCTATCATGATCAATGGTCATCCATTGGCGCCTATCAGTCTAGGGAGTGCTGAATGGACATCTGGACTGCATTCCTAAGTGTCAAGAGTAAGTGACTTATATCTCACCTTGACCAACCAATCAGGGACTGGCAGGGCGTGGTAATACCACGTGGGTCTCCAATGCCTGCCAAACTCTCAACCAATCAGCACACATCTGGGTCTTGGTCAAAAAGGGAGCAAGCTCAGATCGGGGCTCTCCTTGGCCATTTTTGCACATCCTCAGAGACAATCACGTGACAACTGCTGTTGTCTGCAAAGGGACTTGGACTTTGTTTTAAGCGCGAGGCCGAGGATCTCGTACGTACTCAGAATTCTACCAACGTGAATCCCCTCGGAGCAACGACTGCCCTGCGCGCCGCAGTTAGTTTCCTCCGCCCGTCCTACTCCGAGCTCCACCTTGACTGGTTGGCCGGTAGCCAGAGGACGCCGACACAATGCCCATTGGACAACCGCTGGAACGGAGGCTGCAACAGAGCCTGTCAGCTGGTTTGGTGTTCGTGCCGGGAAATTTCAAATCCATACACAGTGGATAAGTAAACCCCATGTTCTACATTGCGTCTCGAGAATTCAATTGTACCTCAACACAAGTTGTTATCAATTTAATTCATGAGTAATGTATTTACTTCCGAGTTTAGAGCAACAGTGGGTTATAACACTGATTAGCGATTTGGTAACCGAACGATATATATTGGCATATATTCTCTGTTGTGTATCTCTTTGTGTTTGGATCTCTTCGAGATTATATACCTTGTATATTGATAACCTTGTATATTGGTATTGGTAGTTTAAAGAAAAAATACACACCAGTATTCCACTTTCTTCCTAAACATTTTAAGCATCAAAGTCTTACATGTGGTAAGATTTTACCACGTTTCGGAAACGTTTTTACATGTTCCTTCTGACCATCTTAAGTTTATATACTTTGTGAAAAGTCATAATATATTAACATTTTCTGTGAATGCGCTCGTTATCGGAGTAAACAAAAGCATACTTTTAGAATTTGATTAATAGGGAATATAATATGGAATCACGTACCTAAAGAAATTAATAACGATATAATTATTTTTATGTACCGTAGCTCAAATAGTAGTATAATACACTTTCTATGGATACATGTGCTTCTACGCAACGCAGAAACAAATCCACAAATAACATTACCTAGCTAAGAGAGGACATTGGCTAGCCAATATGATAAATACAGTGGAAAAAAGCAATTGGGAAAATAAGACCTGCTGATCTGTTATACATACCAGGAAGAGAACAGAATATGATTTTTTTCTGTTCGAAACGTGTGTTGTCTTTATGAAATTCATGTATTTTAAACATTTAATTAAGAAGAAAAAAACTTACAGAAAGATACTAAGCTGATCACGAGATAGAAAGATCACCCGTTTTTCGCGCATATAAACTGGCTATTAACTGGGTGAACTGTTATTAACTGGAGTGAACTTGGTGAAAACACATAATATGAACATGAAACAAAACAAAAAATAAAAATAAGATACAATCTACAGACATTAAAACCGGTGTCATGGAAATATAACTATCAAGGAAGCCACAAGAGAGAGTTCTCACCTGAGTAAGGTCTTTATTTCAATATTGCAATATTGGGAGCCCTGCTGCCACTTCGCAAAGTGCAACCAGAGACTCAATTTGTTACAAGCAGTACAGGGTTTTTATAAGACGTTGCGGTGTAAAAAAGCTCAGGGCTTTGTCCCTTCTAAAACTTCCCCTTTCCCTAAGAGAAAACCGATTACATCAAAAAGCGAGAGAAGAAGCACTAGATTTGTTATTCAAATTATATTCAGTTACTTTCAGCTAATTCTTTCAAAAATCTCCACACTAATTCCCACCCTTCTCCTAGATTCTCTCTTAAGGCGTTCTATTTCTTCTTTTGCTGTTTCTTTTTCTGCATATATAACTTTTTCGTTCAGCCATTGCTTTTAGCTTTTCCATCAGAGATTTTTGTGTCTCATCTATGATATTCTGTTGAATTCTCAAATATTCCTCTAAATATTGTTTATTTTTATCCAAATGTTCATACACTTTTCTACATTCCTGTTCAGCCTAAATTCTGTCCGACATATTTCTTTGTTTCACTTTGGATTAATCAAACTTTTTTTTTTCTTCACACCAAACCATTTTCACTTCTCCCACGCGCCCCGCGGAACCCCCCAGTCGAGACAAACTGACGAACTATCACAATTCGGGAACACGGACCAGGTTCCAAATCCTGGCTTTAAACACACAGTTGAATCGAGTTACCATTTTCGGCTCTTCTGCGAGTACAGTTCTAGTTACTACCTTCAGCCATACTGCAGTCGTGTACCAGGATGCAACACCTGGATTGTTTCGCACGGGCAGGGCGAGACGCTATTCCTTCAGCAATCCCTTTTTTTCTACCCCACCTTCACAAAACAGGCATCTAAAAACACATACACCATTAACTCATTTTTCTGTTGTACTTGCTTCTGCACCACAGCAACATGGAGAGGACAAGGGACTTTTTAGAAAAGAGGAGTCCTTACCTCTTTTTAGAAGCGGCCGCCTAACTTTTCCTCTCCATGTCCGTGTGGTTTAATTTAGATGGATACTTCTTCATCATTTGGGTTACATATCCGCCAATCTGCCTCCTCCTTTTTAGAGGACGTTGTAAACCTTTAGGAACAATATAATCTAGCAACAAGGTTATGTCACTGTAATTAGGCTTAAGACAATCAAGAACAAGGCTTGCCTTTCTTCGAAATTCTTTACGGTCATCAGGCAATTTAGGAAAAGACTTAACTAATGCAAATAATTCACTAGGAGACCAATGTCAATGTACATATGCTGGAGTTCCTTCTGGACCTGTTAAAGTGCACATTGGCATTTCACGAACAAGTGAAAAGGCTTTGGCTCCGGACCGCATTCTAGTTTTGGTGGAGACTTTTTCTTTTTAGAAGGCATGGCCATGACTTTAGCTGCAGCTTGCTGTTCTTTAGTTTCAAGACTAGTCTTTTTTGAAGCTTCCCATTATTTCTGTGATTCCTCTTTCCATTACATAAGCTTTCCAATTCGCTTTCTTTCCGTTCTTCTCCTTCTCTTCTTAGTTTCCCCTTCTTCAGGAAACTTATTTTTCCTAATTCAACTTTCCTCTGTCCATTCTGATTCACTTACAAAGATCCTTCATAGTTATGGGCCCCTAATTATCATATATAAATTATGTGCAAGTTCCCTTACACCTATTACCCTAGCTTTACAGTTCATGAACATAAAACATTTTTTTTACTCTAACCCAGGCTATAATTGTTTCTCTGAATTTGTCGTACATGTACTTTTGCTGGACTGCTCGGTCCCATTTTCATCTTTGAATTTTAATTTCCCATTTTTACCAATCGGTGCCTTACTTAGAACCTTATCACATCAACTACTCCGCAGAGCAAAAACCACACGTCTGTGTTAAGATAAGTTCTTTATATGAGTCCCAGACTCATCAAACCCACGTGAGAACACCCCTGTGGCTCGCTTCTCAAACTATTAATTTTTAAGGATCACTTACTGGCGTCAGACAGCTGCCAATTCTCCAGACGCGTCTCTGGAAGGATAAACAATTTATCCTCTGAGGTTCGTCCAATTTTGCTAAAATTGTCAGGGTCCAGATGGAGTTTCAGCAGCCGTTCGCGTTCAGGTTTCTGATCCCGGACAAGCCCCCAAATTGTCATGGAACTATCAAGGAAGCCACAAGAGAGAGTTCTCACCTGAGTAAGGTCTTTATTTCAATATTGCAAGCCCTGCTGCCACTTCGCAAAGTGCAACCAGAGACTCAATTTGTTACAAGCAGTACAGGGTTTTTAAAAGATGTTGCGCTGTAAAAAAGCTCAGCGCTTTGTCCTTTCTAAAAGTTCCCCTTTCCCTAAGAGAAAACAGATTACATCAAAAAGCGAGAGAAGAAGCACTAGATTTGTTATTCAAAGCTAATCAGTTACTTTCAGCTAATTCTAACGACCCAGAAAGCATATATTGTTTTGGTACATTGTCTTCTAAAGTAACCTAAACAGTGTACTTTGTTGATGCACTGTTTTCTAAAATTCTGCACGTACTGTAGCACAGCATTTACATCCTTGAAATATATTATCTTAAAGCACCAATATATTTCTTGCAAAGCTCTCTACATTTTAAGAATCAATTTACTTATTAGATTTCCACTTCAAGACTTGTTCGGCTGGCGTTCTGGGAGTCGCGTTTATCAGAATTGTATTGAAATCGTTTCCCACAGAGCTCAGATGTCAAAGCACAGCAGCAGCTCTCCACAGCGATCCTCTATAGCGCCCTTTCTCCCGCAGCTCCGTCCTCATTGGAAGGAAGCAAGAGTGAAAGGCTGAAGTGAAATAGAGTGGGGACGAAGGCAGTGAAGAGAGAGAACGTGGGAAGAAGAGAAAAACGCAGGGGAAAAAAAGCAGCGTCGTAAAAGAGGTGACAGAGCTGTCCTCTCTATAAGTGGGGTGCCAGTGAGCTTTACTCTAGCTTACGGCCACACCCCCTTGAGCATACCTGATCTTGGAAGCTGAACAGGGATGGGCCTGGTTAGTACTTGGATGGGAGACCGCCTGGGAATACCAGGTGCTTTTAAGCGCAGGAGGCGCCCTATCCCCGCTCGCTCGCTCATTCCCCTGTTCACAAGTGCAGTGCGGCTTGTCCGTCTGTTTATTTGTCAGCTCTGGCGAGACACGGGTGCTTGTGTATTAGCGTGAGCGTTTTTTTTATTCTGATCATGAACAGTTTTACAAGTCCGCAAAGGATCGAGGAAAGGTTTATCGCCAGCTGAAAAGAGACACAGCGCTTCGGCTGTGGAGACTTGCTCGGCTGGCGTTCGGGGAGTCGCGTTTTTCAGAATTGTATTGAGATCGTTTTCCACAGAGCTCAGATGTCAAAGCACCGCAGCAGCTCTCCACAGCGATCCTCTATAGCGCCCTTTCTCCCGCAGCTCCGTCCTCTTTGGAAGGAAGCAAGAGTGAAAGGTTGAAGTGAAATAGAGCGGGGACGAAGGCAGTGAAGAGAGAGAACGTGGGAAGAAGAGAAAAACGCAAGGGAAAAAAGCAGCGTTGTAAAAGAGGTGATGGAGCTGTCCTCTCTATAAGAAGGGTGCCAGGGATCCTTGCTCTTGCTTATGGCCACACCCCCTTGAGCACGCCTGATCTCGGAAGATAAACAGAGATGGGCCTGGTTAGTACTTGGATGGGAGACCGCCTGGGAATACCAGGTGCTGTAAGCTTTTAAGCGCAGGAGCTTGTAAAACTGATCATGAACAGTTTTACAAGTCCGCAAAGGATCGAGGAAAGGTTTATCGCCAGCTGAAAAGAGACACAGCGCTTCCGCTGTGGAGACTTGTTCGGCTGGCGTTCGGGGAGTCGCGTTTTTCAGAATTGTATTGAGATCGTTTTCCACAGAGCTCAGATGTCAAAGCACAGCAGCAGCTCTCAAAAAAGCAGCGTCGTAAAAGAGGTGACGGAGCTGTTCTCTCTATAAGAAGGAGAAGAAGAAGAGGAACAGAGGATTTGTTTGTCTTAAGTTAGACTTTGTTTTTTTGTGTTTTTTTGGTGTTTTTGGTTGATTTTTGAAGCCCTCCCCTTCAGCCTAGCTCTGTTTGGGGAGGGGAGAGACTTTTGGGTTTTTTTTGTTGCTTTTTTGTTGCTTTCTGAGTCCTGTTTGTGTTTTAATGGAAGGAAAAAACATGGAGGCAGAGAATGTTATTGTAGTGTAGGTAAGAGAAGGATGAGGAATTTGGACCGACCCCCCTGGCGGGTTTTTGCAAGGGCGCATACTGTTGTGGTGGATGTGAGCGGCGTGGAGAAACCGTCTGCGGGTGCTATTATCGCAGCTTCTGTGGGGAGGGCTCTCTTTTTGCCTGCCGCTCCCAGACGCCAAAAGAGTTTGAACTGACTCTGGACTCAAAAGAACATGCGGACGCGGTGGCTGTGGGGCTGGATGTGCAGGGCACACCCTGCTACTGCCGCTGGCTGGAGCGGAAGGAGGTAGTGGTGTCCTTCCTCCACCTCCCGGCATATATCTCAGATTAGACTATCAAGGAGAAGCTGAGTAGCTGGGGGGTGAGAGTCATTTCGGACATCAGGATGCGCCACTACCCCGGGACCACCATTGCTGATGGCACGAGGTTTGTTCGGATTCGCTTTCCCGATCATGTAGCCTCGTTGCCATACAGCACCCGCTTCGCCACGGCAGAGGGGGGGCAGTACTTCAGGGTCCTCCACGACCAGCAACAAAGGGTGTGTCATGTCTGCCTGGACTTGGGGCACATCGCCAAGGACTGCCCTGAGTTCCTCTTCTATGAGTGCAGACAGCCCGGCCATCGCGCCAGGAAATGCACCGCTGCCAAGTGCCCGGACTGCCTCCATGCGCTCATGAGCTGCAACTGCGAGCCAGAGCCGGAAGATCCAGCCGCCGCAGGAGCAGCTGCCCGCAACGCTGAGGGGGTTGAAGATGGACTACGAGTGGCCACTGCAGCTGAGCATGGAGAGTTGCTAGCAGCGGCGCCCCAGGACCCCAGTGAGCCAGCAACGCCCCAGCCGGTGATGGGAGAGAGGCAGAGGAGGCCCCTCCAATCCTGGGTACAGCGCAGCAGAAAGGAGCCGGGGACCAGCCAGCATCTCCACCAGCAGAGGCGCCCCGTTGCCCTAACAATCCTGCTGCATCCCACTCTGTGCCGCAAGAGAAGCAGAGGGAGGTTGCTCCACAACATGCGGCGGTGCAGCGTGGTGCAGCTGAGATCCTACGGGCACCACCACCACCAGAGGCTGCCCCTCAGCGTACCAGTGGGCTTTTGACACCCAAGCCTGTGCAGGGAGAGAGGCAGAGGGAGGAGGCGACGGCACCAGCACCACCACCACCATCACCGTCAGCGGTTCCCCAGCTATGGGCAAGCCGGGGTACAACCGCCTGGGCCCTCGAAGGCTGGAATCCAGTGGCACCACGTCAGGCCTCAGCCCAACCTGAAGCCCAGTTCAAGAGTTGTCCGCAGACCCATCCCTGATGTCTCTGCGGTGGCGGAGACAGGAGGTGGGGAGGAAGCGGCAAGTGTTGGCAATGAGAATGTGGCAGAAAGGGCGGGGGAACTGTCGCGCAGGCCGGAGAATTAATTTCACTCTTATGGCCATATGCGTGATGGCAACTTTCGCCTCTTTAAACGCCAACGGGCTGAGGGACTGAGCAAAGCTGGGGGCAGTGTTAGCTCTGCTGGGGCGGACGGATGTTGTCTGCCTCCAGGAGACCTTCTGGGACGAGGAGTGTGTCCGGAAGGTGCGAGCACAGTGGGACGGGGAGCTGTTTTACAGCAACACCTCCAGCCTGTGCAGGAGGGGGTTGGCTGTGCTGGTGAGGAGGGGAGTGTACGAGAGCGTAAGGCTCCTGCACCGCGACACGTAGGGCCAGCTCCTGCAGGTCTGTCTTGGGTTTCCTGGACAGTCCGTGCTGCTGAGCAACATCTACGCCCCCAATGGGGAAGCTGAGCGGCTCGCCTTTTTCAAGCAGCTGGAGGCGAGCTGCTTTCAGCAGCCAGGGCTGGTCGTCGGAGATTTTAACTGTGCACTGAGTGCGCTCGATGTCGCGGTTGGGATGACCTTTAAGAGCAGTGCTGCTCGCAGCTTCCTGGAGCGCAGTGCAGAAGCTCACTGGTTCGTGGATGCGTGGCGTCAGGCTTAGTGTGTGCGGAGGGACTTTTCTCGGCGGCAGGTCGTCGAAGGTGTCTTGAGACAGAGCCGGATCGACCTGTTGCAGGGGCACATGAGTCTCTTCCCGTGCCTGAGCCAGATGCGCTATGTGTTCATGACCCTGAGCGACCATGCTGTGCTTCACTTTTCTCTAGCAGGGGCACAGGAGGACCGGTGCCCCGGCCTCTGGTGCTTTAATAAGGCGCTCCTGGGGAGGCTTCATTCTGTCAGGGCATAGAAGACCTTATCCGGCAGCAGCTGCAGTGTCCCCTGTATAGGTCAGAAAAGCTGGTCTGGTGGGATAATCTCAAGTACGCCATCAAAGAGTTCAGTATCTAGTATGGCCTGTCCCGGGGGCGGGAGAAGGCCAGGCGGGAGAGACAGCTTCGGGCTCGGATCACCTCAGAGCTCGGGCTCCTGGCAGATCACGGCGGGGGCTGCGAGCTCTTGCTGGAGCTGAGGGGTGAGCTGCAAGCCCTGGAGGAGGAGAAGTGGAGAGGAGCCAGGGTGCGCAGCAGAGCCCAGTATCTTGCCAAGGGCGAGAAGAGCACGAGGTTCTTTTTCGGCCTGGAGCAGGAGAGGCAGCGCAGCTCCTTCATCGAGGAGCTGGTGGGAGAGGACGGTGTGCGGCTCTCTGCCCCCGAGGCCGTTAGGAATGAGGTGTTTTCTTTTTATAGCGCCTTGTTCTGGCCGAAGTGGTGGATGAGCAGCAGACCCGGGCCATGCTGGCTTGGGTGAGTACCCGCCTGTCACAGAGCGATCGTGAGCTCTGTGACAGTGCGCTGAGCTTGGAGGAAGTGCTTGAAGCACTTCGGGGCTCGTCTCCTAACAAGAGCCCTGGGTGGGACGGGCTCTCCTCCAAGCTCTACAGACACTTTCAGCAGTCCCTGGGGCCCCTCCTTCTGGAGGTGTTCCAGGAGATTGCCAGGACCGGCGCTCTGACCCCATCTATGAGAAGGGGGGTGATCTCTCTTGTCTACAAAAAGCAGGGGGATCCCTCCCTTTTGAAAAACTTTCGCCCGATCAGTCTGTTGAACACAGACTATAAGATACTAACTCGTGTTCTCTCCCTCAGGCTCGGGAAGGTTCTGCCCAGGATCCTGTCGCCTTCGCAGACCTACTGCGTCAAGTGGAGAGACATCGCGGACACGGTGTGCTCCATCAGAGATGTTGTGGACCTTATGCGGGAGCAGCCGAGGGGTGGATACGTCCTGAAACTGGACCAGGAGAAGGCCTTCGACAGGGTGGAGCATTCCTTCCTGTTTGAGGTCTTGAAGAGCTTTGGCTTCGGCGAGGCCTTCATCTCCTGGGTGAGGCTCGTGTACAAGGAGATCGTGAGCTGTGTCAAGGTGAATGGTTCCCTCACGAGCTTCTTTCCAGTGACCTTGCCTGGGGGCACCGCCACCTCGTTGATCTACCAATATGCTGACGACACCAGACTGACGTTGGCAGAGGTGGCGGAGATCTCGGCCATTTTAGAGGTGGTGCAGGCCTACTGCGCTGCCTCGGGCGCCAAGGTAAACTTGGAGAAGTCTGAGGTTATGCCGGTGGGGAGGGCAGACCTTGCCCCGCTCTTCGGTTACCCTTTCAGGGTTGAGACGGGTCACCTGAAGGTCCTTGGCATCTACATTAACGCTGATGAGCAGGCCACTGGGCTTCTCCTGTGGAAGGAGAAGCTCATTAAGATGAGGGCAAATTAAATCGGTGGAGACACAGGTCCCTGACCCTAAAGGGAAGGGTCCTGCTCGTTAACACACTGTGCCTGTCCCTCTTGTGGTACCCACTGTCTGTGATGCCTCTTCCTGAACGGGTAGAGAATGAGATTAGACAACTGGTGGTGGGATTCGTGTGGGAGGGGAAGCCTCCGCGGGTCACTCATGACACCCTCATTGGGAAAATCTCCAGGGGTGGGCTGAAGCTGTGTGATGTAGGCCTGAAGCTGAAAAGCTTTAGGCTGAAAGTAGTGAAGAAGTTCCTTGACCTGGATAATGTCAGCATTTGGAAGATTGGTATGGGAAGCTACCTCGAGACTTGCGGGGGCTTGGGGCAGGAGACTCTCCTGGTGAGGCTGACTCCGGGGTTAATAAAACATCTGCCCTCCTTTTACAGGGAGGTCCTGCTGGCGAGGGGGTAGTTCATGTCCCAGCATGTCTCCTACACGCCGGAGACCCGGGCCCAGATTCTGGAACAGCCTCTGTTCCTCGACCCCCTGCTGGTGTCTCGATGGAACAGGCAGCTCTACGAGGCTGGCATATCCAAGGTCAAGGATCTTCTTTATGAAGTAAAGGACGGATTTCTGCCCACCCAGGCTATTGTCGACGCTGTGCGAGAGGTCGACGACGAGCTGCCTGTCAGTAAGATCCGTCAGGATTACGAGCAGCTCAAACTCGGTCTCCCGGACAGTTGGCTGGAGAAGCTCCATCTACAAGACGGGGCAGCAGGCCCGGCCTGGCCGGAGCTGAGGGTGAAGTGGGGGGACCGTGGGGTGGACCTCCTGGGGTTCACCACCAGCATGTTCTACAGGCTGATGGTGGCGAAACGCTTCAGAGTGCCGGTCTCAGAGGTGTTCTGGGGTAAGATCTTCCCCCAGCTCGAGCCAGGGCGTACTTGACGGATCTGCTGGATGGCCTGTTTCGCTCTGTTCGAGGAGCTGTTCTTGACGGGGTGCCCTGGAAAGAGCTGTTCCTCTTTGGGTACCGCGGGTCTGAGAGGGGGGTTAACGCCATTTTAGTGAACCTCCTCCTCAGCCTAACGAGGACAGCTGTCTGGGAGAGGAGGAACCTCATGATGTACAATGGCCTGAAGCCAGACCTTGTCAGGCTGTGCATTGCCAGGGTGAAGGACTGCTTCTCTCTCAGCCTGGCCTACTGCAGGGCTGAGAGGCGGATGGCCGACTTTCACAGGATCTTCTTAAAAAATAACATCTTTGTGGACCTGCGGGAGGAAGGCCTGTACTTCCGGCTCTGAGATGGGGGTGTCTTTGAACAAAAGACACACACGGCTCCACCCTTTTCCACCCCTGAATAGCATTGGCGAGTTGAATAGCATTCAATTCACATCGAATAGCATTGGCCCCTGAATAGCCCCTGAATAGCATTGGCGTAGCTCAGCACTGGGCCACTGGGCACAATTTCCCACCTTTTCCAGAGTGTAGTGGTTATCACGTTATCACGTTAGACCGTTACACAGACAGTTTCCATGAGACGTTGGACTTCCGATATTTAGAAGGATCCGTTTTTCAAGAAACATTTAAATTGATTCTTTTATCAAGCTCGTAGTTTTCCTTCAAATCTTGAAAGCTCTCAGTGAGAACATCATAGGCTGCAGGACGCCCCGTAACTTGATTACTTCAACAGAAAGAAGAGCAGACAGCTCGACAAATATGTGAGGCGCAGAGAGCGCAAGGGGAGCCGCACACGTTTCGGTGGCTGAGAGAGGGCAGTTTTTGCTTCTGCATTTCCCAAGTAAGGACGCATGACAACAAGCGATCGCGGTGCTCATCTACGACACAGTGGTGATGAGTTTTCAGTACGTGTTCTTTTGAACGAGCAATGAGGTTGCCGCCTTGGACAGCTGACTGCACGCTCTCATTGTGCCACGTGATGAGAATTCACCAGGCTCGTTCAGTCATTAGTCACATTCCATCGTTTGCCATAAGCAGACGCTGCGAAGTGATGTGGATATCAGTTCCCAGTCTTGTGGAAGAGGAGGAAAAGAGCACACGAGGGCTTGTCCGGGAGTTGAACCCGGGACCTCTCGCACCCTAAGCGAGAATCATACCACTAGACCAACGAGCCACAGCAGCACTTTCCATTTCAATCTGTCAGCGAGCTTGAGGATGGGGAGAGGCGCCATTCGCTCGTCCAGTCAGACCTTCATCAATAAGTCAAGAAAGCTGCAATTACACGACTGCCTTGCAGACGAAGGGCAGTGAACTGTGCCCGGTAAGAGGGGAACAAGCGGCACTAGGTGACGCCGAGGCATAAGTCCCAGCGAGGGGGGTTGGCTTGTATGGTACAGCGCTTGCTTTGCATGTGGGAGATAGCAGGATCAATTCCCGCATCCTCCAGGTGCGTGCTTAGAGCTTGATGTGCCGAAAGGTGTCCTTTAGCCTGTGGTCCCGCCTTACATGGAGAGCATCGTGCAGCTGTCAAGCGTTTCACAGCCACGCCCCCTTTTCATCTTCTCTCTGGCTTAAGCGTCACTCCGCCCCTCTCTCTTGACATTTCATGTCAGCATGTCAGAAGTCCGAGTGACATTTTTAATGGCTGAGTGAGGGCACGATGCTGAAGCAGAGAGGCCACTTCAGCCACAGAGACTTGTGCTAGGTGAGATCTGAAAGACGGACTCGCAACAGAAACAGACCAAAAATGTATCGGTGAGATCAAAAGGCAAATGCAACATTCAGCAGAGGGCGTCTAAAGATTAGGGAACGGGCGACTGAAATCCATGTGAGGCAAACTTTCCGGTGTGTGTACTGCAGCTGGGCTTGTTGGCGTAATTGGTAGTGCGTCAGTCTCGTCATCTGAAGGGCCTGAGTTTGATCCTCACACGGGGCAGGGCTGCTTCCTCTCTTGCTCTTTTCAAACACTTGCGGCAACTGTTCGCTCATAACCACGTCTGGAATGCGTGACCTTTACACGGGCGAGAAGCAACGCCGCATCCCTTTTCTAAAGAACATTCACATTCAGAAATAAGTCAAGAAATTTGCCATTACTTTCGCTCGCACTGCTGTCAGCCTGCCCATGTTGCCAAAGAAAGATTCACTCGGAGTCAACATGACAGAACAGCGATCACTTGAAAACAGTGTTCCACGCTCCGTAAGCAAGAACTTCAGTGTTTGCAGTCACCCGATATGCCGATAGTCAAAGGAGCGCAAAACACGAAGCGTCAAAAGACAAGATGAGTGGATGGAAAGAGCGTTGAATTGATGAGCACAAAAGTTCAGCTCGTACAATAGGCAACGAAGGTCTCAGCGTCGTCATCGCACTTGAAAGGACTGCCTTGCAGACCAAGGGCAGTGGGCGGTGCCCGGTAAGAGGGGCAGAGGCGGTAAGACATGATGCCGAGACGCATGAAGCGAGGGGGATTAGCTCAAATGGTAGAGCGCTCGCTTAGCATGCAAGAGGTAGCGGGATCGATGCCCGCATCCTCCAGGTCTGAGTTCGGATCTCTGGAAGCCCGGTGCTCTTGTTTAGCTTCTGCGACTTCTGACAGGTGCTCCTCCGTTGCGGAGAGAATGTCCTTCAGTTGTCAAGCGTTGAAGGGCCACACCTCCTTCCCAACCTCAGTCTGCACTGAGTGCGTCTCCGGCATTTTCTCGTCCAATTTGTCAGCTTAGCAAGTGAAAAGTATATCCGAGTGAAAACAGTGCTGATAATACTCTCACGAATTGTTAGAAGACGTGCTTTTGATCATCGATTGCTTAACAATCACATTCGTTCGACTTGAGCCATCAAGCTCGTAGTTTTCCTTCAAATCTTGAAAGCTCTCAGTGAGAACATCATAGGCTGCAGGACGCCCCGTAACTTGATTACTTCAACAGAAAGAAGAGCAGACAGCTCGACAAATATGTGAGGTGCAGAGAGCGCAAGGCGAGCCGCACACGTTTCGGTGGCTGAGAGAGGGCAGTTTTTGCTTCTGCATTTCCCAAGTAAGGACGCATGACAACAAGCAATCGCGGTGCTCATCTACGACACAGTGGTGATGAGTTTTCAGTACGTGTTCTTTTGAACGAGCAATGAGGTTGCCGCCTTGGACAGCTGACTGCACGCTCTCATTGTGCCACGTGATGAGAATTCACCAGGCTCGTTCAGTCATTAGTCACATTCCATCGTTTGCCATAAGCAGACGCTGCGAAGTGATGTGGATATCAGTTCCCAGTCTTGTGGAAGAGGAGGAAAAGAGCACACGAGGGCTCGTCCGGGAGTTGAACCCGGGATCTCTCGCACCCTAAGCGAGAATCATACCACTAGACCAACGAGCCACAGCAGCACTTTCCATTTCAATCTGTCAGCGAGCTTGAGGATGGGGAGAGGCGCCATTCGCTCGTCCAGTCAGACCTTCATCAATAAGTCAAGAAAGCTGCAATTACACGACTGCCTTGCAGACGAAGGGCAGTGAACTGTGCCCGGTAAGAGGGGAACAAGCGGCACTAGGTGACGCCGAGGCATAAGTCCCAGCGAGGGGGGTTGGCTTGTATGGTACAGCGCTTGCTTTGCATGTGGGAGATAGCAGGATCAATTCCCGCATCCTCCAGGTGTGTGCTTAGAGCTTGATGTGCCGAAAGGTGTCCTTTAGCCTGTGGTCCCGCCTTACATGGAGAGCATCGTGCAGCTGTCAAGCGTTTCGCAGCCACGCCCCCTTTTCTTCTTCTCTCTGGCTTAAGCGTCACTCCTCCCCTCTCTCTTGACATTTCATGTCAGCATGTCAGAAGTCCGAGTGACATTTTTAATGGCTGAGTGAGGGCACGATGCTGAAGCAGAGAGGCCACTTCAGCCACAGAGACTTGTGCTAGGTGAGATCTGAAAGACGGACTCGCAACAGAAACAGACCAAAAATGTATCGGTGAGATCAAAAGGCAAATGCAACATTCAGCAGAGGGCGTCTAAAGATTAGGGAACGGGCGACTGAAATCCATGTGAGGCAAACTTTCCGGTGTGTGTACTGCAGCTGGGCTTGTTGGCGTAATTGGTAGTGCGTCAGTCTCGTCATCTGAAGGGCCTGAGTTTGATCCTCACACGGGGCAGGGCTGCTTCCTCTCTTGCTCTTTTCAAACACTTGCGGCAACTGTTCGCTCATAACCACGTCTGGAATGCGTGACCTTTACACGGGCGAGAAGCAACGCAGCATCCCTTTTCTAAAGAACATTCACATTCAGAAATAAGTCAAGAAATTTGCCATTACTTTCACTCGCACTGCTGTCAGCCTGCCCATGTTGCCAAAGAAAGATTCACTCGGCGTCAACATGACAGAACAGCGATCACTTGAAAGCAATGTTCCTCACTCTGTAAGCAAGAACTTCAGTGTTTGCAGTCACCCGATATGCCGATAGTCAAAGGAGCGCAAAACACGAAGCGTCAAAAGACAAGATGAGTTGATGGAAAGAGCGTTGAATTGATGAGCACAAAAGTTCAGCTCGTACAATAGGCAACGAAGGTCTCAGCGTCGTCATCGCACTTGAAAGGACTGCCTTGCAGACCAAGGGCAGTGGGCGGTGCCCGGTAAGAGGGGCAGAGGCGGTAAGACATGATGCCGAGACGCATGAAGCGAGGGGGATTAGCTCAAATGGTAGAGCGCTCGCTTAGCATGTAAGAGGTAGCGGGATCGATGCCTGCATCCTCCAGGTCTGAGTTTGGATCTCCGGAAGCCCGGTGCTCTTGTTTAGCTTCTGCGACTTCTGACAGGTGCTCCTCCGTTGCGGAGAGAATGTCCTTCAGTTGTCAAGCATTGAAGGGCCACACCTCCTTCCCAACCTCAGTCTGCACTGAGTGCGTCTCCGGCATTTTATCGTCCAATTTGTCAGCTTAGCAAGTGAAAAGTATATCCGAGTGAAAACAGTGCTGATAATACTCTCACGAATTGTTAGAAGACGTGCTTTTGATCATCGATTGCTTAACAATCACATTCGTTCGACTTGAGCCATCAAGCTCGTAGTTTTCCTTCAAATCTTGAAAGCTCTCAGTGAGAACATCATAGGCTGCAGGACGCCCCGTAACTTGATTACTTCAACAGAAAGAAGAGCAGACAGCTCGACAAATATGTGAGGCGCAGAGAGCGCAAGGCGAGCCGCACACGTTTCGGTGGCTGAGAGAGGGCAGTTTTTGCTTCTGCATTTCCCAAGTAAGGACGCATGACAACAAGCGATCGCGGTGCTCATCTGCGACACAGTGGTGATGAGTTTTCAGTACGTGTTCTTTTGAACGAGCAATGAGGTTGCCGCCTTGGACAGCTGACTGCACGCTCTCATTGTGCCACGTGATGAGAATTCACCAGGCTCGTTCAGTCATTAGTCACATTCCATCGTTTGCCATAAGCAGACGCTGCGAAGTGATGTGGATATCAGCTCCCAGTCTTGTGGAAGAGGAGGAAAAGAGCACACGAGGGCTCGTCCGGGAGTTGAACCCGGAACCTCTCGCACCCTAAGCGAGAATCATACCCCTAGACCAACGAGCCACAGCAGCACTTTCCATTTCAATCTGTCAGCGAGCTTGAGGATGGGGAGAGGCGCCATTCGCTCGTCCAGTCAGACCTTCATCAATAAGTCAAGAAAGCTGCAATTACACGACTGCCTTGCAGACGAAGGGCAGTGAACTGTGCCCGGTAAGAGGGGAACAAGCGGCACTAGGTGACGCCGAGGCATAAGTCCCAGCGAGGGGGGTTGGCTTGTATGGTACAGCGCTTGCTTTGCATGTGGGAGATAGCAGGATCAATTCTCGCATCCTCCAGGTGTGTGCTTAGAGCTTGATGTGCCGAAAGGTGTCCTTTAGCCTGTGGTCCCGCCTTACATGGAGAGCATCGTGCAGCTGTCAAGCGTTTCGCAGCCACGCCCCCTTTTCTTCTTCTCTCTGGCTTAAGCGTCACTCCGCCCCTCTCTCTTGACATTTCATGTCAGCATGTCAGAAGTCCGAGTGACATTTTTAATGGCTGAGTGAGGGCACGATGCTGAAGCAGAGAGGCCACTTCAGCCACAGAGACTTGTGCTAGGTGAGATCTGAAAGACGGACTCGCAACAGAAACAGACCAAAAATGTATCGGTGAGATCAAAAGGTAAATGCAACATTCAGCAGAGGGCGTCTAAAGATTAGGGAACGGGCGACTGAAATCCATGTGAGGCAAACTTTCCGGTGTGTGTACTGCAGCTGGGCTTGTTGGCGTAATTGGTAGTGCGTCAGTCTCGTCATCTGAAGGGCCTGAGTTTGATCCTCACACGGGGCAGGGCTGCTTGCTCTTTTCAAACACTTGCGGCAACTGTTCGCTCATAACCACGTCTGGAATGCGTGACCTTTACACGGGCGAGAAGCAACGCCGCATCCCTTTTCTAAAGAACATTCACATTCAGAAATAAGTCAAGAAATTTGCCATTACTTTCGCTCGCACTGCTGTCAGCCTGCCCATGTTGCCAAAGAAAGATTCACTCGGCGTCAACATGACAGAACAGCGATCACTTGAAAGCAATGTTCCACACTCCGTAAGCAAGAACTTCAGTGTTTGCAGTCACCCGATATGCCGATAGTCAAAGGAGCGCAAAACACGAAGCGTCAAAAGACAAGATGAGTGGATGGAAAGAGCGTTGAATTGATGAGCACAAAAGTTCAGCTCGTACAATAGGCAACGAAGGTCTCAGCGTCGTTATCGCACTTGAAAGGACTGCCTTGCAGACCAAGGGCAGTGCGCGGTGCCCGGTAAGAGGGGCAGAGGCGGTAAGACATGATGCCGGGACGCATGAAGCGAGGGGGATTAGCTCAAATGGTAGAGCGCTTGCTTAGCATGCAAGAGGTAGCGGGATCGATGCCCGCATCCTCCAGGTCTGAGTTTGGATCTCCGGAAGCCCGGTGCTCTTGTTTAGCTTCTGCGACTTCTGACAGGTGCTCCTCCGTTGCGGAGAGAATGTCCTTCAGTTGTCAAGCGTTGAAGGGCCACACCTCCTTCCCAACCTCAGTCTGCACTGAGTGCGTCTCCGGCATTTTCTCGTCCAATTTGTCAGCTTAGCAAGTGAAAAGTATATCCGAGTGAAAACAGTGCTGATAATACTCTCACGAATTGTTAGAAGACGTGCTTTTGATCATCGATTGCTTAACAATCACATTCGTTCGACTTGAGCCATCAAGCTCGTAGTTTTCCTTCAAATCTTGAAAGCTCTCAGTGAGAACATCATAGGCTGCAGGACGCCCCGTAACTTGATTACTTCAACAGAAAGAAGAGCAGACAGCTCGACAAATATGTGAGGCGCAGAGAGCGCAAGGCGAGCCGCACACGTTTCGGTGGCTGAGAGAGGGCAGTTTTTGCTTCTGCATTTCCCAAGTAAGGACGCATGACAACAAGCGATCTCGGTGCTCATCTACGACACAGTGGTGATGAGTTTTCAGTACGTGTTCTTTTGAACGAGCAATGAGGTTGCCGCCTTGGACAGCTGACTGCACGCTCTCATTGTGCCACGTGATGAGAATTCACCAGGCTCCTTCAGTCATTAGTCACATTCCATCGTTTGCCATAAGCAGACGCTGCGAAGTGATGTGGATATCAGTTCCCAGTCTTGTGGAAGAGGAGGAAAAGAGCACACAAGGTCTCGTCCGGGAGTTGAACCCAGGACCTCTCGCACCCTAAGCGAGAATCATACCACTAGACCAACAAGCCACAGCAGCACTTTCCATTTCAATCTGTCAGCGAGCTTGAGGATGGGGAGAGGCGCCATTCGCTCGTCCAGTCAGACCTTCATCAATAAGTCAAGAAAGCTGCAATTACACGACTGCCTTGCAGACGAAGGGCAGTGAACTGTGCCCGGTAAGAGGGGAACAAGCGGCACTAGGTGACGCCGAGGCATAAGTCCCAGCGAGGGGGGTTGGCTTGTATGGTACAGCGCTTGCTTTGCATGTGGGAGATAGCAGGATCAATTCCCGCATCCTCCAGGTGTGTGCTTAGAGCTTGATGTGCCGAAAGGTGTCCTTTAGCCTGTGGTCCCGCCTTACATGGAGAGCATCGTGCAGCTGTCAAGCGTTTCGCAGCCACGCCCCCTTTTCTTCTTCTCTCTGGCTTAAGCGTCACTCCGCCCCTCTCTCTTGACATTTCATGTCAGCATGTCAGAAGTCCGAGTGACATTTTTAATGGCTGAGTGAGGGCACGATGCTGAAGCAGAGAGGCCACTTCAGCCACAGAGACTTGTGCTAGGTGAGATCTGAAAGACGGACTCGCAACAGAAACAGACCAAAAATGTATCGGTGAGATCAAAAGGCAAATGCAACATTCAGCAGAGGGCGTCTAAAGATTAGGGAACGGGCGACTGAAATCCATGTGAGGCAAACTTTCCGGTGTGTGTACTGCAGCTGGGCTTGTTGGCGTAATTGGTAGTGCGTCAGTCTCGTCATCTGAAGGGCCTGAGTTTGATCCTCACACGGGGCAGGGCTGCTTGCTCTTTTCAAACACTTGCGGCAACTGTTCGCTCATAACCACGTCTGGAATGCGTGACCTTTACACGGGCGAGAAGCAACGCCGCATCCCTTTTCTAAAGAACATTCACATTCAGAAATAAGTCAAGAAATTTGCCATTACTTTCGCTCGCACTGCTGTCAGCCTGCCCATGTTGCCAAAGAAAGATTCACTCGGCGTCAACATGACAGAACAGCGATCACTTGAAAGCAATGTTCCACACTCCGTAAGCAAGAACTTCAGTGTTTGCAGTCACCCGATATGCCGATAGTCAAAGGAGCGCAAAACACGAAGCGTCAAAAGACAAGATGAGTTGATGGAAAGAGCGTTGAATTGATGAGCACAAAAGTTCAGCTCGTACAATAGGCAACGAAGGTCTCAGCGTCGTTATCGCACTTGAAAGGACTGCCTTGCAGACCAAGGGCAGTGGGCGGTGCCCGGTAAGAGGGGCAGAGGCGGTAAGACATGATGCCGAGACGCATGAAGCGAGGGGGATTAGCTGAAATGGTTGAGCGCTCGCTTAGCATGCAAGAGGTAGCGGGATCGATGCCCGCATCCTCCAGGTCTGAGTTTGGATCTCCGGAAGCCCGGTGCTCTTGTTTAGCTTCTGCGACTTCTGACAGGTGCTCCTCCGTTGCGGAGAGAATGTCCTTCAGTTGTCAAGCGTTGAAGGGCCACACCTCCTTCCCAACCTCAGTCTGCACTGAGTGCGTCTCCGGCATTTTCTCGTCCAATTTGTCAGCTTAGCAAGTGAAAAGTATATCCGAGTGAAAACAGTGCTGATAATACTCTCACGAATTGTTAGAAGACGTGCTTTTGATCATCGATTGCTTAACAATCACATTCGTTCGACTTGAGCCATCAAGCTCGTAGTTTTCCTTCAAATCTTGAAAGCTCTCAGTGAGAACATCATAGGCTGCAGGACGCCCCGTAACTTGATTACTTCAACAGAAAGAAGAGCAGACAGCTCGACAAATATGTGAGGCGCAGAGAGCGCAAGGCGAGCCGCACACGTTTCGGTGGCTGAGAGAGGGCAGTTTTTGCTTCTGCATTTCCCAAGTAAGGACGCATGACAACAAGCGATCGCGGTGCTCATCTACGACACAGTGGTGATGAGTTTTCAATACGTGTTCTTTTGAACGAGTAATGAGGTTGCCGCCTTGGACAGCTGACTGCACGCTCTCATTGTGCCACGTGATGAGAATTCACCAGGCTCGTTCAGTCATTAGTCACATTCCATCGTTTGCCATAAGCAGACGCTGCGAAGTGATGTGGATATCAGTTCCCAGTCTTGTGGAAGAGGAGGAAAAGAGCACACAAGGGCTCGTCCGGGAGTTGAACCCGGGATCTCTCGCACCCTAAGCGAGAATCATACCACTAGACCAACGAGCCACAGCAGCACTTTCCATTTCAATCTGTCAGCGAGCTTGAGGATGGGGAGAGGCGCCATTCGCTCGTCCAGTCAGACCTTCATCAATAAGTCAAGAAAGCTGCAATTACACGACTGCCTTGCAGACGAAGGGCAGTGAACTGTGCCCGGTAAGAGGGGAACAAGCGGCACTAGGTGACGCCGAGGCATAAGTCCCAGCGAGGGGGGTTGGCTTGTATGGTACAGCGCTTGCTTTGCATGTGGGAGATAGCAGGATCAATTCCCGCATCCTCCAGGTGTGTGCTTAGAGCTTGATGTGCCGAAAGGTGTCCTTTAGCCTGTGGTCCCGCCTTACATGGAGAGCATCGTGCAGCTGTCAAGCGTTTCGCAGCCACGCCCCCTTTTCTTCTTCTCTCTGGCTTAAGCGTCACTCCGCCCCTCTCTCTTGACATTTCATGTCAGCATGTCAGAAGTCCGAGTGACATTTTTAATGGCTGAGTGAGGGCACGATGCTGAAGCAGAGAGGCCACTTCAGCCACAGAGACTTGTGCTAGGTGAGATCTGAAAGACGGACTCGCAACAGAAACAGACCAAAAATGTATCGGTGAGATCAAAAGGCAAATGCAACATTCAGCAGAGGGCGTCTAAAGATTAGGGAACGGGCGACTGAAATCCATGTGAGGCAAACTTTCCGGTGTGTGTACTGCAGCTGGGCTTGTTGGCGTAATTGGTAGTGCGTCAGTCTCGTCATCTGAAGGGCCTGAGTTTGATCCTCACACGGGGCAGGGCTGCTTCCTCTCTTGCTCTTTTCAAACACTTGCGGCAACTGTTCGCTCATAACCACGTCTGGAATGCGTGACCTTTACACGGGCGAGAAGCAACGCCGCATCCCTTTTCTAAAGAACATTCACATTCAGAAATAAGTCAAGAAATTTGCCATTACTTTCGCTCGCACTGCTGTCAGCCTGCCCATGTTGCCAAAGAAAGATTCACTCGGCGTCAACATGACAGAACAGCGATCACTTGAAAGCAATGTTCCACACTCCGTAAGCAAGAACTTCAGTGTTTGCAGTCACCCGATATGCCGATAGTCAAAGGAGCGCAAAACACGAAGCGTCAAAAGACAAGATGAGTTGATGGAAAGAGCGTTGAATTGATGAGCACAAAAGTTCAGCTCGTACAATAGGCAACGAAGGTCTCAGCGTCGTTATCGCACTTGAAAGGACTGCCTTGCAGACCAAGGGCAGTGGGCGGTGCCCGGTAAGAGGGGCAGAGGCGGTAAGACATGATGCCGAGAAGCATGAAGCGAGGGGGATTAGCTCAAATGGTAGAGCGCTCGCTTAGCATGCAAGAGGTAGCGGGATCGATGCCCGCATCCTCCAGGTCTGAGTTTGGATCTCCGGAAGCCCGGTGCTCTTGTTTAGCTCCTGCGACTTCTGACAGGGTGCTCCTCCGTTGCGGAGAGAATGTCCTTCAGTTGTCAAGCGTTGAAGGGCCACACCTCCTTCCCAACCTCAGTCTGCACTGAGTGCGTCTCCGGCATTTTCTCGTCCAATTTGTCAGCTTAGCAAGTGAAAAGTATATCCGAGTGAAAACAGTGCTGATAATACTCTCACGAATTGTTAGAAGACGTGCTTTTGATCATCGATTGCTTAACAATCACATTCGTTCGACTTGAGCCATCAAGCTCGTAGTTTTCCTTCAAATCTTGAAAGCTCTCAGTGAGAACATCATAGGCTGCAGGATGCCCCGTAACTTGATTACTTCAACAGAAAGAAGAGCAGACAGCTCGACAAATATGTGAGGCGCAGAGAGCGCAAGGCGAGCCGCACACGTTTCGGTGGCTGAGAGAGGGCAGTTTTTCCTTCTGCATTTCCCAAGTAAGGACGCATGACAACAAGCGATCGCGGTGCTCATCTACGACACAGTGGTGATGAGTTTTCAATACGTGTTCTTTTGAACGAGCAATGAGGTTGCCGCCTTGGACAGCTGACTGCACGCTCTCATTGTGCCACGTGATGAGAATTCACCAGGCTCGTTCAGTCATTAGTCACATTCCATCGTTTGCCATAAGCAGACGCTGCGAAGTGATGTGGATATCAGTTCCCAGTCTTGTGGAAGAGGAGGAAAAGAGCACACGAGGGCTCGTCCGGGAGTTGAACCCAGGACCTCTCGCACCCTAAGCGAGAATCATACCACTAGACCAACGAGCCACAGCAGCACTTTCCATTTCAATCTGTCAGCGAGCTTGAGGATGGGGAGAGGCGCCATTCGCTCGTCCAGTCAGACCTTCATCAATAAGTCAAGAAAGCTGCAATTACACGACTGCCTTGCAGACGAAGGGCAGTGAACTGTGCCCGGTAAGAGGGGAACAAGCGGCACTAGGTGACACCGAGGCATAAGTCCTAGCGAGGGGGGTTGGCTTGTATGGTACAGCGCTTGCTTTGCATGTGGGAGATAGCAGGATCAATTCCCGCATCCTCCAGGTGTGTGCTTAGAGCTTGATGTGCCGAAAGGTGTCCTTTAGCCTGTGGTCCCGCCTTACATGGAGAGCATCGTGCAGCTGTCAAGCGTTTCGCAGCCACGCCCCCTTTTCTTCTTCTCTCTGGCTTAAGCGTCACTCCGCCCCTCTCTCTTGACATTTCATGTCAGCATGTCAGAAGTCCGAGTGACATTTTTAATGGCTGAGTGAGGGCACGATGCTGAAGCAGAGAGGCCACTTCAGCCACAGAGACTTGTGCTAGGTGAGATCTGAAAGACGGACTCGCAACAGAAACAGACCAAAAATGTATCGGTGAGATCAAAAGGCAAATGCAACATTCAGCAGAGGGCGTCTAAAGATTAGGGAACGGGCGACTGAAATCCATGTGAGGCAAACTTTCCGGTGTGTGTACTGCAGCTGGGCTTGTTGGCGTAATTGGTAGTGCGTCAGTCTCGTCATCTGAAGGGCCTGAGTTTGATCCTCACACGGGGCAGGGCTGCTTGCTCTTTTCAAACACTTGCGGCAACTGTTCGCTCATAACCACGTCTGGAATGCGTGACCTTTACACGGGCGAGAAGCAACGCCGCATCCCTTTTCTAAAGAACATTCACATTCAGAAATAAGTCAAGAAATTTGCCATTACTTTCGCTCGCACTGCTGTCAGCCTGCCCATGTTGCCAAAGAAAGATTCACTCGGCATCAACATGACAGAACAGCGATCACTTGAAAGCAATGTTCCACACTCCGTAAGCAAGAACTTCAGTGTTTGCAGTCACCCGATATGCCGATAGTCAAAGGAGCGCAAAACACGAAGCGTCAAAAGACAAGATGAGTTGATGGAAAGAGCGTTGAATTGATGAGCACAAAAGTTCAGCTCGTACAATAGGCAACGAAGGTCTCAGCGTCGTTATCGCACTTGAAAGGACTGCCTTGCAGACCAAGGGCAGTGGGCGGTGCCCGGTAAGAGGGGCAGAGGCGGTAAGACATGATGCCGAGACGCATGAAGCGAGGTGGATTAGCTGAAATGGTTGAGCGCTCGCTTAGCATGCAAGAGGTAGCGGGATCGATGCCCGCATCCTCCAGGTCTGAGTTTGGATCTCCGGAAACCCGGTGCTCTTGTTTAGCTTCTGCGACTTCTGACAGGTGCTCCTCCGTTGCGGAGAGAATGTCCTTCAGTTGTCAAGCGTTGAAGGGCCACACCTCCTTCCCAACCTCAGTCTGCACTGAGTGCGTCTCCGGCATTTTCTCGTCCAATTTGTCAGCTTAGCAAGTGAAAAGTATATCTGAGTGAAAACAGTGCTGATAATACTCTCACGAATTGTTAGAAGACGTGCTTTTGATCATCGATTGCTTAACAATCACATTCGTTCGACTTGAGCCATCAAGCTCGTAGTTTTCCTTCAAATCTTGAAAGCTCTCAGTGAGAACATCATAGGCTGCAGGACGCCCCGTAACTTGATTACTTCAACAGAAAGAAGAGCAGACAGCTCGACAAATATGTGAGGCGCAGAGAGCGCAAGGCGAGCCGCACACGTTTCGGTGGCTGAGAGAGGGCAGTTTTTGCTTCTGCATTTCCCAAGTAAGGACGCATGACAACAAGCGATCGCGGTGCTCATCTACGACACAGTGGTGATGAGTTTTCAATACGTGTTCTTTTGAACGAGCAATGAGGTTGCCGCCTTGGACAGCTGACTGCACGCTCTCATTGTGCCACGTGATGAGAATTCACCAGGCTCGTTCAGTCATTAGTCACATTCCATCGTTTGCTATAAGCAGACGCTGCGAAGTGATGTGGATATCAGTTCCCAGTCTTGTGGAAGAGGAGGAAAAGAGCACACAAGGGCTCGTCCGGGAGTTGAACCCGGGACCTCTCGCACCCTAAGCGAGAATCATACCACTAGACCAACGAGCCACAGCAGCACTTTCCATTTCAATCTGTCAGCGAGCTTGAGGATGGGGAGAGGCGCCATTCGCTCGTCCAGTCAGACCTTCATCAATAAGTCAAGAAAGCTGCAATTACACGACTGCCTTGCAGACGAAGGGCAGTGAACTGTGCCCGGTAAGAGGGGAACAAGCGGCACTAGGTGACGCCGAGGCATAAGTCCCAGCGAGGGGGGTTGGCTTGTATGGTACAGCGCTTGCTTTGCATGTGGGAGATAGCAGGATCAATTCCCGCATCCTCCAGGTGTGTGCTTAGAGCTTGATGTGCCGAAAGGTGTCCTTTAGCCTGTGGTCCCGCCTTACATGGAGAGCATCGTGCAGCTGTCAAGCGTTTCGCAGCCACGCCCCCTTTTCTTCTTCTCTCTGGCTTAAGCGTCACTCCGCCCCTCTCTCTTGACATTTCATGTCAGCATGTCAGAAGTCCGAGTGACATTTTTAATGGCTGAGTGAGGGCACGATGCTGAAGCAGAGAGGCCACTTCAGCCACAGAGACTTGTGCTAGGTGAGATCTGAAAGACGGACTCGCAACAGAAACAGACCAAAAATGTATCGGTGAGATCAAAAGGCAAATGCAACATTCAGCAGAGGGCGTCTAAAGATTAGGGAACGGGCGACTGAAATCCATGTGAGGCAAACTTTCCGGTGTGTGTACTGCAGCTGGGCTTGTTGGCGTAATTGGTAGTGCGTCAGTCTCGTCATCTGAAGGGCCTGAGTTTGATCCTCACACGGGGCAGGGCTGCTTCCTCTCTTGCTCTTTTCAAACACTTGCGGCAACTGTTCGCTCATAACCACGTCTGGAATGCGTGACCTTTACACGGGCGAGAAGCAACGCCGCATCCCTTTTCTAAAGAACATTCACATTCAGAAATAAGTCAAGAAATTTGCCATTACTTTCGCTCGCACTGCTGTCAGCCTGCCCATGTTGCCAAAGAAAGATTCACTCGGCGTCAACATGACAGAACAGCGATCACTTGAAAGCAATGTTCCACACTCCGTAAGCAAGAACTTCAGTGTTTGCAGTCACCTGATATGCCGATAGTCAAAGGAGCGCAAAACACGAAGCGTCAAAAGACAAGATGAGTTGATGGAAAGAGCGTTGAATTGATGAGCACAAAAGTTCAGCTCGTACAATAGGCAACGAAGGTCTCAGCGTCATCATCGCACTTGAAAGGACTGCCTTGCAGACCAAGTGCAGTGGGCGGTGCCCGGTAAGAGGGGCAGAGGCGGTAAGACATGATGCCGAGACGCATGAAGCGAGGGGGATTAGCTGAAATGGTGGAGCGCTCGCTTAGCATGCAAGAGGTAGCGGGATCGATGCCCGCATCCTCCAGGTCTGAGTTTGGATCTCCGGAAGCCCGGTGCTCTTGTTTAGCTTCTGCGACTTCTGACAGGTGCTCCTCCGTTGCGGAGAGAATGTCCTTCAGTTGTCAAGCGTTGAAGG
This sequence comes from Lepisosteus oculatus, assembly GCF_040954835.1. NCBI lineage: Eukaryota > Metazoa > Chordata > Actinopteri > Semionotiformes > Lepisosteidae > Lepisosteus > Lepisosteus oculatus. Next base: position 45,229,135 of record NC_090709.1, on the reverse strand, counting down.
GCCACACCTCCTTCCCAACCTCAGTCTGCACTGAGTGCGTCTCCGGCATTTTCTCGTCCAATTTGTCAGCTTAGCAAGTGAAAAGTATATCCGAGTGAAAACAGTGCTGATAATACTCTCACGAATTGTTAGAAGACGTGCTTTTGATCATCGATTGCTTAACAATCACATTCGTTCGACTTGAGCCATCAAGCTCGTAGTTTTCCTTCAAATCTTGAAAGCTCTCAGTGAGAACATCATAGGCTGCAGGACGCCCCGTAACTTGATTACTTCAACAGAAAGAAGAGCAGACAGCTCGACAAATATGTGAGGCGCAGAGAGCGCAAGGCGAGCCGCACACGTTTCGGTGGCTGAGAGAGGGCAGTTTTTGCTTCTGCATTTCCCAAGTAAGGACGCATGACAACAAGCGATCGCGGTGCTCATCTACGACACAGTGGTGATGAGTTTTCAATACGTGTTCTTTTGAACGAGCAATGAGGTTGCCGCCTTGGACAGCTGACTGCACGCTCTCATTGTGCCACGTGATGAGAATTCACCAGGCTCGTTCAGTCATTAGTCACATTCCATCGTTTGCTATAAGCAGACGCTGCGAAGTGATGTGGATATCAGTTCCCAGTCTTGTGGAAGAGGAGGAAAAGAGCACACAAGGGCTCGTCCGGGAGTTGAACCCGGGACCTCTCGCACCCTAAGCGAGAATCATACCACTAGACCAACGAGCCACAGCAGCACTTTCCATTTCAATCTGTCAGCGAGCTTGAGGATGGGGAGAGGCGCCATTCGCTCGTCCAGTCAGACCTTCATCAATAAGTCAAGAAAGCTGCAATTACACGACTGCCTTGCAGACGAAGGGCAGTGAACTGTGCCCGGTAAGAGGGGAACAAGCGGCACTAGGTGACGCCGAGGCATAAGTCCCAGCGAGGGGGGTTGGCTTGTATGGTACAGCGCTTGCTTTGCATGTGGGAGATAGCAGGATCAATTCCCGCATCCTCCAGGTGTGTGCTTAGAGCTTGATGTGCCGAAAGGTGTCCTTTAGCCTGTGGTCCCGCCTTACATGGAGAGCATCGTGCAGCTGTCAAGCGTTTCGCAGCCACGCCCCCTTTTCTTCTTCTCTCTGGCTTAAGCGTCACTCCGCCCCTCTCTCTTGACATTTCATGTCAGCATGTCAGAAGTCCGAGTGACATTTTTAATGGCTGAGTGAGGGCACGATGCTGAAGCAGAGAGGCCACTTCAGCCACAGAGACTTGTGCTAGGTGAGATCTGAAAGACGGACTCGCAACAGAAACAGACCAAAAATGTATCGGTGAGATCAAAAGGCAAATGCAACATTCAGCAGAGGGCGTCTAAAGATTAGGGAACGGGCGACTGAAATCCATGTGAGGCAAACTTTCCGGTGTGTGTACTGCAGCTGGGCTTGTTGGCGTAATTGGTAGTGCGTCAGTCTCGTCATCTGAAGGGCCTGAGTTTGATCCTCACACGGGGCAGGGCTGCTTCCTCTCTTGCTCTTTTCAAACACTTGCGGCAACTGTTCGCTCATAACCACGTCTGGAATGCGTGACCTTTACACGGGCGAGAAGCAACGCCGCATCCCTTTTCTAAAGAACATTCACATTCAGAAATAAGTCAAGAAATTTGCCATTACTTTCGCTCGCACTGCTGTCAGCCTGCCCATGTTGCCAAAGAAAGATTCACTCGGCGTCAACATGACAGAACAGCGATCACTTGAAAGCAATGTTCCACACTCCGTAAGCAAGAACTTCAGTGTTTGCAGTCACCCGATATGCCGATAGTCAAAGGAGCGCAAAACACGAAGCGTCAAAAGACAAGATGAGTTGATGGAAAGAGCGTTGAATTGATGAGCACAAAAGTTCAGCTCGTACAATAGGCAACGAAGGTCTCAGCGTCGTTATCGCACTTGAAAGGACTGCCTTGCAGACCAAGGGCAGTGGGCGGTGCCCGGTAAGAGGGGCAGAGGCGGTAAGACATGATGCCGAGACGCATGAAGCGAGGGGGATTAGCTGAAATGGTTGAGCGCTCGCTTAGCATGCAAGAGGTAGCGGGATCGATGCCCGCATCCTCCAGGTCTGAGTTTGGATCTCCGGAAGCCCGGTGCTCTTGTTTAGCTTCTGCGACTTCTGACAGGTGCTCCTCCGTTGCGGAGAGAATGTCCTTCAGTTGTCAAGCGTTGAAGGGCCACACCTCCTTCCCAACCTCAGTCTGCACTGAGTGCGTCTCCGGCATTTTCTCGTCCAATTTGTCAGCTTAGCAAGTGAAAAGTATATCCGAGTGAAAACAGTGCTGATAATACTCTCACGAATTGTTAGAAGACGTGCTTTTGATCATCGATTGCTTAACAATCACATTCGTTCGACTTGAGCCATCAAGCTCGTAGTTTTCCTTCAAATCTTGAAAGCTCTCAGTGAGAACATCATAGGCTGCAGGACGCCCCGTAACTTGATTACTTCAACAGAAAGAAGAGCAGACAGCTCGACAAATATGTGAGGCGCAGAGAGCGCAAGGCGAGCCGCACACGTTTCGGTGGCTGAGAGAGGGCAGTTTTTGCTTCTGCATTTCCCAAGTAAGGACGCATGACAACAAGCGATCGCGGTGCTCATCTACGACACAGTGGTGATGAGTTTTCAATACGTGTTCTTTTGAACGAGCAATGAGGTTGCCGCCTTGGACAGCTGACTGCACGCTCTCATTGTGCCACGTGATGAGAATTCACCAGGCTCGTTCAGTCATTAGTCACATTCCATCGTTTGCCATAAGCAGACGCTGCGAAGTGATGTGGATATCAGTTCCCAGTCTTGTGGAAGAGGAGGAAAAGAGCACACAAGGGCTCGTCCGGGAGTTGAACCCGGGACCTCTCGCACCCTAAGCGAGAATCATACCACTAGACCAACGAGCCACAGCAGCACTTTCCATTTCAATCTGTCAGCGAGCTTGAGGATGGGGAGAGGCGCCATTCGCTCGTCCAGTCAGACCTTCATCAATAAGTCAAGAAAGCTGCAATTACACGACTGCCTTGCAGACGAAGGGCAGTGAACTGTGCCCGGTAAGAGGGGAACAAGCGGCACTAGGTGACGCCGAGGCATAAGTCCCAGCGAGGGGGGTTGGCTTGTATGGTACAGCGCTTGCTTTGCATGTGGGAGATAGCAGGATCAATTCCCGCATCCTCCAGGTGTGTGCTTAGAGCTTGATGTGCCGAAAGGTGTCCTTTAGCCTGTGGTCCCGCCTTACATGGAGAGCATCGTGCAGCTGTCAAGCGTTTCGCAGCCACGCCCCCTTTTCTTCTTCTCTCTGGCTTAAGCGTCACTCCGCCCCTCTCTCTTGACATTTCATGTCAGCATGTCAGAAGTCCGAGTGACATTTTTAATGGCTGAGTGAGGGCACGATGCTGAAGCAGAGAGGCCACTTCAGCCACAGAGACTTGTGCTAGGTGAGATCTGAAAGACGGACTCGCAACAGAAACAGACCAAAAATGTATCGGTGAGATCAAAAGGCAAATGCAACATTCAGCAGAGGGCGTCTAAAGATTAGGGAACGGGCGACTGAAATCCATGTGAGGCAAACTTTCCGGTGTGTGTACTGCAGCTGGGCTTGTTGGCGTAATTGGTAGTGCGTCAGTCTCGTCATCTGAAGGGCCTGAGTTTGATCCTCACACGGGGCAGGGCTGCTTGCTCTTTTCAAACACTTGCGGCAACTGTTCGCTCATAACCACGTCTGGAATGCGTGACCTTTACACGGGCGAGAAGCAACGCCGCATCCCTTTTCTAAAGAACATTCACATTCAGAAATAAGTCAAGAAATTTGCCATTACTTTCGCTCGCACTGCTGTCAGCCTGCCCATGTTGCCAAAGAAAGATTCACTCGGCGTCAACATGACAGAACAGCGATCACTTGAAAGCAATGTTCCACACTCCGTAAGCAAGAACTTCAGTGTTTGCAGTCACCCGATATGCCGATAGTCAAAGGAGCGCAAAACACGAAGCGTCAAAAGACAAGATGAGTTGATGGAAAGAGCGTTGAATTGATGAGCACAAAAGTTCAGCTCGTACAATAGGCAACGAAGGTCTCAGCGTCGTTATCGCACTTGAAAGGACTGCCTTGCAGACCAAGGGCAGTGGGCGGTGCCCGGTAAGAGGGGCAGAGGCGGTAAGACATGATGCCGAGACGCATGAAGCGAGGGGGATTAGCTGAAATGGTTGAGCGCTCGCTTAGCATGCAAGAGGTAGCGGGATCGATGCCCGCATCCTCCAGGTCTGAGTTTGGATCTCCGGAAGCCCGGTGCTCTTGTTTAGCTTCTGCGACTTCTGACAGGTGCTCCTCCGTTGCGGAGAGAATGTCCTTCAGTTGTCAAGCGTTGAAGGGCCACACCTCCTTCCCAACCTCAGTCTGCACTGAGTGCGTCTCCGGCATTTTCTCGTCCAATTTGTCAGCTTAGCAAGTGAAAAGTATATCCGAGTGAAAACAGTGCTGATAATACTCTCACGAATTGTTAGAAGACGTGCTTTTGATCATCGATTGCTTAACAATCACATTCGTTCGACTTGAGCCATCAAGCTCGTAGTTTTCCTTCAAATCTTGAAAGCTCTCAGTGAGAACATCATAGGCTGCAGGACGCCCCGTAACTTGATTACTTCAACAGAAAGAAGAGCAGACAGCTCGACAAATATGTGAGGCGCAGAGAGCGCAAGGCGAGCCGCACACGTTTCGGTGGCTGAGAGAGGGCAGTTTTTGCTTCTGCATTTCCCAAGTAAGGACGCATGACAACAAGCGATCGCGGTGCTCATCTACGACACAGTGGTGATGAGTTTTCAGTACGTGTTCTTTTGAACGAGCAATGAGGTTGCCGCCTTGGACAGCTGACTGCACGCTCTCATTGTGCCACGTGATGAGAATTCACCAGGCTCGTTCAGTCATTAGTCACATTCCATCGTTTGCTATAAGCAGACGCTGCGAAGTGATGTGGATATCAGTTCCCAGTCTTGTGGAAGAGGAGGAAAAGAGCACACAAGGGCTCGTCCGGGAGTTGAACCCGGGACCTCTCGCACCCTAAGCGAGAATCATACCACTAGACCAACGAGCCACAGCAGCACTTTCCATTTCAATCTGTCAGCGAGCTTGAGGATGGGGAGAGGCGCCATTCGCTCGTCCAGTCAGACCTTCATCAATAAGTCAAGAAAGCTGCAATTACACGACTGCCTTGCAGACGAAGGGCAGTGAACTGTGCCCGGTAAGAGGGGAACAAGCGGCACTAGGTGACGCCGAGGCATAAGTCCCAGCGAGGGGGGTTGGCTTGTATGGTACAGCGCTTGCTTTGCATGTGGGAGATAGCAGGATCAATTCCCGCATCCTCCAGGTGTGTGCTTAGAGCTTGATGTGCCGAAAGGTGTCCTTTAGCCTGTGGTCCCGCCTTACATGGAGAGCATCGTGCAGCTGTCAAGCGTTTCGCAGCCACGCCCCCTTTTCTTCTTCTCTCTGGCTTAAGCGTCACTCCGCCCCTCTCTCTTGACATTTCATGTCAGCATGTCAGAAGTCCGAGTGACATTTTTAATGGCTGAGTGAGGGCACGATGCTGAAGCAGAGAGGCCACTTCAGCCACAGAGACTTGTGCTAGGTGAGATCTGAAAGACGGACTCGCAACAGAAACAGACCAAAAATGTATCGGTGAGATCAAAAGGCAAATGCAACATTCAGCAGAGGGCGTCTAAAGATTAGGGAACGGGCGACTGAAATCCATGTGAGGCAAACTTTCGGGTGTGTGTACTGCAGCTGGGCTTGTTGGCGTAATTGGTAGTGCGTCAGTCTCGTCATCTGAAGGGCCTGAGTTTGATCCTCACACGGGGCAGGGCTGCTTCCTCTCTTGCTCTTTTCAAACACTTGCGGCAACTGTTCGCTCATAACCACGTCTGGAATGCGTGACCTTTACACGGGCGAGAAGCAACGCCGCATCCCTTTTCTAAAGAACATTCACATTCAGAAATAAGTCAAGAAATTTGCCATTACTTTCGCTCGCACTGCTGTCAGCCTGCCCATGTTGCCAAAGAAAGATTCACTCGGCGTCAACATGACAGAACAGCGATCACTTGAAAGCAATGTTCCACACTCCGTAAGCAAGAACTTCAGTGTTTGCAGTCACCTGATATGCCGATAGTCAAAGGAGCGCAAAACACGAAGCGTCAAAAGACAAGATCAGTTGATGGAAAGAGCGTTGAATTGATGAGCACAAAAGTTCAGCTCGTACAATAGGCAACGAAGGTCTCAGCGTCATCATCGCACTTGAAAGGACTGCCTTGCAGACCAAGTGCAGTGTGCGGTGCCCGGTAAGAGGGGCAGAGGCGGTAAGACATGATGCCGAGACGCATGAAGCGAGGGGGATTAGCTGAAATGGTGGAGCGCTCGCTTAGCATGCAAGAGGTAGCAGGATCGATGCCCGCATCCTCCAGGTCTGAGTTTGGATCTCCGGAAGCCCGGTGCTCTTGTTTAGCTTCTGCGACTTCTGACAGGTGCTCCTCCGTTGCGGAGAGAATGTCCTTCAGTTGTCAAGCGTTGAAGGGCCACACCTCCTTCCCAACCTCAGTCTGCACTGAGTGCGTCTCCGGCATTTTCTCGTCCAATTTGTCAGCTTAGCAAGTGAAAAGTATATCCGAGTGAAAACAGTGCTGATAATACTCTCACGAATTGTTAGAAGACGTGCTTTTGATCATCGATTGCTTAACAATCACATTCGTTCGACTTGAGCCATCAAGCTTGTAGTTTTCCTTCAAATCTTGAAAGCTCTCAGTGAGAACATCATAGGCTGCAGGACGCCCCGTAACTTGATTACTTCAACAGAAAGAAGAGCAGACAGCTCGACAAATATGTGAGGCGCAGAGAGCGCAAGGCGAGCCGCACACGTTTCGGTGGCTGAGAGAGGGCAGTTTTTTCTTCTGCATTTCCCAAGTAAGGACGCATGACAACAAGCGATCGCGGTGCTCATCTACGACACAGTGGTGATGAGTTTTCAATACGTGTTCTTTTGAACGAGCAATGAGGTTGCCGCCTTGGACAGCTGACTGCACACTCTCATTGTGCCACGTGATGAGAATTCACCAGGCTCGTTCAGTCATTAGTCACATTCCATCGTTTGCTATAAGCAGACGCTGCGAAGTGGATATCAGTTCCCAGTCTTGTGGAAGAGGAGGAAAGGAGCACACAAGGGCTCGTCCGGGAGTTGAACCCGGGACCTCTCGCACCCTAAGCGAGAATCATACCACTAGACCAACGAGCCACAGCAGCACTTTCCATTTCAATCTGTCAGCGAGCTTGAGGATGGGGAGAGGCGCCATTCGCTCGTCCAGTCAGACCTTCATCAATAAGTCAAGAAAGCTGCAATTACACGACTGCCTTGCAGACGAAGGGCAGTGAACTGTGCCCGGTAAGAGGGGAACAAGCGGCACTAGGTGACGCCGAGGCATAAGTCCCAGCGAGGGGGGTTGGCTTGTATGGTACAGCGCTTGCTTTGCATGTGGGAGATAGCAGGATCAATTCCCGCATCCTCCAGGTGTGTGCTTAGAGCTTGATGTGCCGAAAGGTGTCCTTTAGCCTGTGGTCCCGCCTTACATGGAGAGCATCGTGCAGCTGTCAAGCGTTTCGCAGCCACGCCCCCTTTTCTTCTTCTCTCTGGCTTAAGCGTCACTCCGCCCCTCTCTCTTGACATTTCATGTCAGCATGTCAGAAGTCCGAGTGACATTTTTAATGGCTGAGTGAGGGCACGATGCTGAAGCAGAGAGGCCACTTCAGCCACAGAGACTTGTGCTAGGTGAGATCTGAAAGACGGACTCGCAACAGAAACAGACCAAAAATGTATCGGTGAGATCAAAAGGCAAATGCAACATTCAGCAGAGGGCGTCTAAAGATTAGGGAACGGGCGACTGAAATCCATGTGAGGCAAACTTTCGGGTGTGTGTACTGCAGCTGGGCTTGTTGGCGTAATTGGTAGTGCGTCAGTCTCGTCATCTGAAGGGCCTGAGTTTGATCCTCACACGGGGCAGGGCTGCTTCCTCTCTTGCTCTTTTCAAACACTTGCGGCAACTGTTCGCTCATAACCACGTCTGGAATGCGTGACCTTTACACGGGCGAGAAGCAACGCCGCATCCCTTTTCTAAAGAACATTCACATTCAGAAATAAGTCAAGAAATTTGCCATTACTTTCGCTCGCACTGCTGTCAGCCTGCCCATGTTGCCAAAGAAAGATTCACTCGGCGTCAACATGACAGAACAGCGATCACTTGAAAGCAATGTTCCACACTCCGTAAGCAAGAACTTCAGTGTTTGCAGTCACCTGATATGCCGATAGTCAAAGGAGCGCAAAACACGAAGCGTCAAAAGACAAGATCAGTTGATGGAAAGAGCGTTGAATTGATGAGCACAAAAGTTCAGCTCGTACAATAGGCAACGAAGGTCTCAGCGTCATCATCGCACTTGAAAGGACTGCCTTGCAGACCAAGTGCAGTGGGCGGTGCCCGGTAAGAGGGGCAGAGGCGGTAAGACATGATGCCGAGACGCATGAAGCGAGGGGGATTAGCTCAAATGGTGGAGCGCTCCCTTAGCATGTAAGAGGTAGCGGGATCGATGCCCGCATCCTCCAGGTCTGAGTTTGGATCTCCGGAAGCCCGGTGCTCTTGTTTAGCTTCTGCGACTTCTGACAGGTGCTCCTCCGTTGCGGAGAGAATGTCCTTCAGTTGTCAAGCGTTGAAGGGCCACACCTCCTTCCCAACCTCAGTCTGCACTGAGTGCGTCTCCGGCATTTTCTCGTCCAATTTGTCAGCTTAGCAAGTGAAAAGTATATCCGAGTGAAAACAGTGCTGATAATACTCTCACGAATTGTTAGAAGACGTGCTTTTGATCATCGATTGCTTAACAATCACATTCGTTCGACTTGAGCCATCAAGCTCGTAGTTTTCCTTCAAATCTTGAAAGCTCTCAGTGAGAACATCATAGGCTGCAGGACGCCCCGTAACTTGATTACTTCAACAGAAAGAAGAGCAGACAGCTCGACAAATATGTGAGGCGCAGAGAGCGCAAGGCGAGCCGCACACGTTTCGGTGGCTGAGAGAGGGCAGTTTTTGCTTCTGCATTTCCCAAGTAAGGACGCATGACAACAAGCGATCGCGGTGCTCATCTACGACACAGTGGTGATGAGTTTTCAATACGTGTTCTTTTGAACGAGCAATGAGGTTGCCGCCTTGGACAGCTGACTGCACACTCTCATTGTGCCACGTGATGAGAATTCACCAGGCTCGTTCAGTCATTAGTCACATTCCATCGTTTGCTATAAGCAGACGCTGCGAAGTGATGTGGATATCAGTTCCCAGTCTTGTGGAAGAGGAGGAAAGGAGCACACAAGGGCTCGTCCGGGAGTTGAACCCGGGACCTCTCGCACCCTAAGCGAGAATCATACCACTAGACCAACGAGCCACAGCAGCACTTTCCATTTCAATCTGTCAGCGAGCTTGAGGATGGGGAGAGGCGCCATTCGCTCGTCCAGTCAGACCTTCATCAATAAGTCAAGAAAGCTGCAATTACACGACTGCCTTGCAGACGAAGGGCAGTGAACTGTGCCCGGTAAGAGGGGAACAAGCGGCACTAGGTGACGCCGAGGCATAAGTCCCAGCGAGGGGGGTTGGCTTGTATGGTACAGCGCTTGCTTTGCATGTGGGAGATAGCAGGATCAATTCCCGCATCCTCCAGGTGTGTGCTTAGAGCTTGATGTGCCGAAAGGTGTCCTTTAGCCTGTGGTCCCGCCTTACATGGAGAGCATCGTGCAGCTGTCAAGCGTTTCGCAGCCACACCCCCTTTTCTTCTTCTCTCTGGCTTAAGCGTCACTCCGCCCCTCTCTCTTGACATTTCATGTCAGCATGTCAGAAGTCCGAGTGACATTTTTAATGGCTGAGTGAGGGCACGATGCTGAAGCAGAGAGGCCACTTCAGCCACAGAGACTTGTGCTAGGTGAGATCTGAAAGACGGACTCGCAACAGAAACAGACCAAAAATGTATCGGTGAGATCAAAAGGCAAATGCAACATTCAGCAGAGGGCGTCTAAAGATTAGGGAACGGGCGACTGAAATCCATGTGAGGCAAACTTTCCGGTGTGTGTACTGCAGCTGGGCTTGTTGGCGTAATTGGTAGTGCGTCAGTCTCGTCATCTGAAGGGCCTGAGTTTGATCCTCACACGGGGCAGGGCTGCTTCCTCTCTTGCTCTTTTCAAACACTTGCGGCAACTGTTCGCTCATAACCACGTCTGGAATGCGTGACCTTTACACGGGCGAGAAGCAACGCCGCATCCCTTTTCTAAAGAACATTCACATTCAGAAATAAGTCAAGAAATTTGCCATTACTTTCGCTCGCACTGCTGTCAGCCTGCCCATGTTGCCAAAGAAAGATTCACTCGGCGTCAACATGACAGAACAGCGAACACTTGAAAGCAATGTTCCACACTCCGTAAGCAAGAACTTCAGTGTTTGCAGTCACCCGATATGCCGATAGTCAAAGGAGCGCAAAACACGAAGCGTCAAAAGACAAGATGAGTTGATGGAAAGAGCGTTGAATTGATGAGCACAAAAGTTCAGCTCGTACAATAGGCAACGAAGGTCTCAGCGTCGTTATCGCACTTGAAAGGACTGCCTTGCAGACCAAGGGCAGTGGGCGGTGCCCGGTAAGAGGGGCAGAGGCGGTAAGACATGATGCCGAGACGCATGAAGCGAGGGGGATTAGCTCAAATGGTTGAGCGCTCGCTTAGCATGCAAGAGGTAGCGGGATCGATGCCCGCATCCTCCAGGTCTGAGTTTGGATCTCCGGAAGCCCGGTGCTCTTGTTTAGCTTCTGCGACTTCTGACAGGTGCTCCTCCGTTGCGGAGAGAATGTCCTTCAGTTGTCAAGCGTTGAAGGGCCACACCTCCTTCCCAACCTCAGTCTGCACTGAGTGCGTCTCCGGCATTTTCTCGTCCAATTTGTCAGCTTAGCAAGTGAAAAGTATATCCGAGTGAAAACAGTGCTGATAATACTCTCACGAATTGTTAGAAGACGTGCTTTTGATCATCGATTGCTTAACAATCACATTCGTTCGACTTGAGCCATCAAGCTCGTAGTTTTCCTTCAAATCTTGAAAGCTCTCAGTGAGAACATCATAGGCTGCAGGACGCCCCGTAACTTGATTACTTCAACAGAAAGAAGAGCAGACAGCTCGACAAATATGTGAGGCGCAGAGAGCGCAAGGCGAGCCGCACACGTTTCGGTGGCTGAGAGAGGGCATTTTTTGCTTCTGCATTTCCCAAGTAAGGACGCATGACAACAAGCGATCGCGGTGCTCATCTACGACACAGTGGTGATGAGTTTTCAGTACGTGTTCTTTTGAACGAGCAATGAGGTTGCCGCCTTGGACAGCTGACTGCACGCTCTCATTGTGCCACGTGATGAGAATTCACCAGGCTCGTTCAGTCATTAGTCACATTCCATCGTTTGCCATAAGCAGACGCTGCGAAGTGATGTGGATATCAGTTCCCAGTCTTGTGGAGGAGGAGGAAGAGAGCACACAAGGGCTCGTCCGGGAGTTGAACCCGGGACCTCTCGCACCCTAAGCGAGAATCATACCACTAGACCAACGAGCCACAGCAGCACTTTCCATTTCAATCTGTCAGCGAGCTTGAGGATGGGGAGAGGCGCCATTCGCTCGTCCAGTCAGACCTTCATCAATAAGTCAAGAAAGCTGCAATTACACGACTGCCTTGCAGACGAAGGGCAGTGAACTGTGCCCGGTAAGAGGGGAACAAGCGGCACTAGGTGACGCCGAGGCATAAGTCCCAGCGAGGGGGGTTGGCTTGTATGGTACAGCGCTTGCTTTGCATGTGGGAGATAGCAGGATCAATTCCCGCATCCTCCAGGTGTGTGCTTAGAGCTTGATGTGCCGAAAGGTGTCCTTTAGCCTGTGGTCCCGCCTTACAAGGAGAGCATCGTGCAGCTGTCAAGCGTTTCGCAGCCACGCCCCCTTTTCTTCTTCTCTCTGGCTTAAGCGTCACTCCGCCCCTCTCTCTTGACATTTCATGTCAGCATGTCAGAAGTCCGAGTGACATTTTTAATGGCTGAGTGAGGGCACGATGCTGAAGCAGAGAGGCCACTTCAGCCACAGAGACTTGTGCTAGGTGAGATCTGAAAGACGGACTCGCAACAGAAACAGACCAAAAATGTATCGGTGAGATCAAAAGGCAAATGCAACATTCAGCAGAGGGCGTCTAAAGATTAGGGAACGGGCGACTGAAATCCATGTGAGGCAAACTTTCCGGTGTGTGTACTGCAGCTGGGCTTGTTGGCGTAATTGGTAGTGCGTCAGTCTCGTCATCTGAAGGGCCTGAGTTTGATCCTCACACGGGGCAGGGCTGCTTCCTCTCTTGCTCTTTTCAAACACTTGCGGCAACTGTTCGCTCATAACCACGTCTGGAATGCGTGACCTTTACACGGGCGAGAAGCAACGCCGCATCCCTTTTCTAAAGAACATTCACATTCAGAAATAAGTCAAGAAATTTGCCATTACTTTCGCTCGCACTGCTGTCAGCCTGCCCATGTTGCCAAAGAAAGATTCACTCGGCGTCAACATGACAGAACAGCGATCACTTGAAAGCAATGTTCCACACTCCGTAAGCAAGAACTTCAGTGTTTGCAGTCACCTGATATGCCGATAGTCAAAGGAGCGCAAAACACGAAGCGTCAAAAGACAAGATGAGTGGATGGAAAGAGCGTTGAATTGATGAGCACAAAAGTTCAGCTCGTACAATAGGCAACGAAGGTATAAGCGTCGTCATCGCATTTGAAAGGACTGCCTTGCAGACCAAGGGCAGTGGGCGGTGCCCGGTAAGAGGGGCAGAGGCGGTAAGACATGATGCCGGGACGCATGAAGCGAGGGGGATTAGCTCAAATGGTAGAGCGCTCGCTTAGCATGCAAGAGGTAGCGGGATCGATGCCCGCATCCTCCAGGTCTGAGTTTGGATCTCCGGAAGCCCGGTGCTCTTGTTTAGCTTCTGCGACTTCTGACAGGTGCTCCTCCATTGCGGAGAGAATGTCCTTCAGTTGTCAAGCGTTGAAGGGCCACACCTCCTTCCCAACCTCAGTCTGCACTGAGTGCGTCTCCGGCATTTTCTCGTCCAATTTGTCAGCTTAGCAAGTGAAAAGTATATCCGAGTGAAAACAGTGCTGATAATACTCTCACGAATTGTTAGAAGACGTGCTTTTGATCATCGATTGCTTAACAATCACATTCGTTCGACGTGAGCCATCAAGCTCGTAGTTTTCCTTCAAATCTTGAAAGCTCTCAGTGAGAACATCATAGGCTGCAGGACGCCCCGTAACTTGATTACTTCAACAGAAAGAAGAGCAGACGGCTCGACAAATATGTGAGGCGCAGAGAGCGCAAGGCGAGCCACACATGTTTCGGTGGCTGAGAGAGGGCAGTTTTTGCTTCTGCATTTCCCAAGTAAGGACGCATGACAACAAGCGATCGCGGTGCTCATCTACGACACAGTGGTGATGAGTTTTCAGTACGTGTTCTTTTGAACGAGCAATGAGGTTGCCGCCTTGGACAGCTGACTGCACGCTCTCATTGTGCCACGTGATGAGAATTCACCAGGCTCGTTCAGTCATTAGTCACATTCCATCGTTTGCCATAAGCAGACGCTGCGAAGTGATGTGGATATCAGTTCCCAGTCTTGTGGAAGAGGAGGAAAAGAGCACACGAGGGCTCGTCCGGGAGTTGAACCCGGGACCTCTCGCACCCTAAGCGAGAATCATACCACTAGACCAACGAGCCACAGCAGCACTTTCCATTTCAATCTGTCAGCGAGCTTGAGGATGGGGAGAGGCGCCATTCGCTCGTCCAGTCAGACCTTCATCAATAAGTCAAGAAAGCTGCAATTACACGACTGCCTTGCAGACGAAGGGCAGTGAACTGTGCCCGGTAAGAGGGGAACAAGCGGCACTAGGTGATGCCGAGGCATAAGTCCCAGCGAGGGGGGTTGGCTTTTATGGTACAGCGCTTGCTTTGCATGTGGGAGATAGCAGGATCAATTCCCGCATCCTCCAGGTGTGTGCTTAGAGCTTGATGTGCCGAAAGGTGTCCTTTAGCCTGTGGTCCCGCCTTACATGGAGAGCATCGTGCAGCTGTCAAGCGTTTCGCAGCCACGCCCCCTTTTCATCTTCTCTCTGGCTTAAGCGTCACTCCGCCCCTCTCTCTTGACATTTCATGTCAGCATGTCAGAAGTCCGAGTGACATTTTTAATGGCTGAGTGAGGGCACGATGCTGAAGCAGAGAGGCCACTTCAGCCACAGAGACTTGTGCTAGGTGAGATCTGAAAGACGGACTCGCAACAGAAACAGACCAAAAATGTATCGGTGAGATCAAAAGGCAAATGCAACATTCAGCAGAGGGCGTCTAAAGATTAGGGAACGGGAGACTGAAATCCATGTGAGGCAAACTTTCCAGTGTGTGTACTGTAGCTGGGCTTGTTGGCGTAATTGGTAGTGCGTCAGTCTCGTCATCTGAAGGGCCTGAGTTTGATCCTCACACGGGGCAGGGCTGCTTCCTCTCTTGCTCTTTTCAAACACTTGCGGCAACTGTTCGCTCATAACTACGTCTGGAATGCGTGACCTTTACACGGGCGAGAAGCAACGCCGCATCCCTTTTCTAAAGAACATTCACATTCAGAAATAAGTCAAGAAATTTGCCATTACTTTCGCTCGCACTGCTGTCAGCCTGCCCATGTTGCCAAAGAAAGATTCACTCGGCGTCAACATGACAGAACAGCGATCACTTGAAAGCAATGTTCCACACTCCGTAAGCAAGAACTTCAGTGTTTGCAGTCACCCGATATGCCGATAGTCAAAGGAGCGCAAAACACGAAGCGTCAAAAGACAAGATGAGTTGATGGAAAGAGCGTTGAATTGATGAGCACAAAAGTTCAGCTCGTACAATAGGCAACGAAGGTATAAGCGTCGTCATCGCATTTGAAAGGACTGCCTTGCAGACCAAGGGCAGTGGGCGGTGCCCGGTAAGAGGGGCAGAGGCGGTAAGACATGATGCCGGGACACATGAAGCGAGGGGGATTAGCTCAAATGGTAGAGCGCTCGCTTAGCATGCAAGAGGTAGCGGGATCGATGCCCGCATCCTCCAGGTCTGAGTTTGGATCTCCGGAAGCCCGGTGCTCTTGTTTAGCTTCTGCGACTTCTGACAGGTGCTCCTCCGTTGCAGAGAGAATGTCCTTCAGTTGTCAAGCGTTGAAGGGCCACACCTCCTTCCCAACCTCAGTCTGCACTGAGTGCGTCTCCGGCATTTTCTCGTCCAATTTGTCAGCTTAGCAAGTGAAAAGTATATCCGAGTGAAAACAGTGCTGATAATACTCTCACGAATTGTTAGAAGACGTGCTTTTGATCATCGATTGCTTAACAATCATATTCGTTCGACTTGAGCCATCAAGCTCGTAGTTTTCCTTCAAATCTTGAAAGCTCTCAGTGAGAACATCATAGGCTGCAGGACGCCCCGTAACTTGATTACTTCAACAGAAAGAAGAGCAGACAGCTCGACAAATATGTGAGGCGCAGAGAGCGCAAGGCGAGCCGCACACGTTTCGGTGGCTGAGAGAGGGCAGTTTTTGCTTCTGCATTTCCCAAGTAAGGACGCATGACAACAAGCGATCGCGGTGCTCATCTACGACACAGTGGTGATGAGTTTTCAGTACGTGTTCTTTTGAACGAGCAATGAGGTTGCCGCCTTGGACAGCTGACTGCACGCTCTCATTGTGCCACGTGATGAGAATTCACCAGGCTCGTTCAGTCATTAGTCACATTCCATCGTTTGCCATAAGCAGACGCTGCGAAGTGATGTGGATATCAGTTCCCAGTCTTGTGGAAGAGGAGGAAAAGAGCACACGAGGGCTCGTCCGGGAGTTGAACCCGGGACCTCTCGCACCCTAAGCGAGAATCATACCACTAGACCAACGAGCCACGGCAACACTTTCCATTTCAATCTGTCAGCGAGCTTGAGGATGGGGAGAGGCGCCATTCGCTCGTCCAGTCAGACCTTCATCAATAAGTCAAGAAAGCTGCAATTACACGACTGCCTTGCAGACGACGGGCAGTGAACTGTGCCCGGTAAGAGGGGAACAAGTGGCACTAGGTGACGCCGAGGCATAAGTCCCAGCGAGGGGGGTTGGCTTGTATGGTACAGCGCTTGCTTTGCATGTGGGAGATAGCAGGATCAATTCCCGCATCCTCCAGGTGTGTGCTTAGAGCTTGATGTGCCGAAAGGTGTCCTTTAGCCTGTGGTCCCGCCTTACATGGAGAGCATCGTGCAGCTGTCAAGCGTTTCGCAGCCACGCCCCCTTTTCATCTTCTCTCTGGCTTAAGCGTCACTCCGCCCCTCTCTCTTGACATTTCATGTCAGCATGTCAGAAGTCCGAGTGACATTTTTAATGGCTGAGTGAGGGCACGATGCTGAAGCAGAGAGGCCACTTCAGCCACAGAGACTTGTGCTAGGTGAGATCTGAAAGACGGACTCGCAACAGAAACAGACCAAAAATGTATCGGTGAGATCAAAAGGCAAATGCAACATTCAGCAGAGGGCGTCCAAAGATTAGGGAACGGGCGACTGAAATCCATGTGAGGCAAACTTTCCGGTGTGTGTACTGCAGCTGGGCTTGTTGGCGTAATTGGTAGTGCGTCAGTCTCGTCATCTGAAAGGCCTGAGTTTGATCCTCACACGGGGCAGGGCTGCTTCCTCTCTTGCTCTTTTCAAACACTTGCGGAAACTGTTCGCTCATAACCACGTCTGGAATGCGTGACCTTTACACGGGCGAGAAGCAACACCGCATCCCTTTTCTAAAGAACATTCACATTCAGAAATAAGTCAAGAAATTTGCCATTACTTTCGCTCGCACTGCTGTCAGCCTGCCCATGTTGCCAAAGAAAGATTCACTCGGCGTCAACATTACAGAACAGCGATCACTTGAAAGCAATGTTCCACACTCCGTAAGCAAGAACTTCAGTGTTTGCAGTCACCCGATATGCCGATAGTCAAAGGAGCGCAAAACACGAAGCGTCAAAAGACAAGATGAGTTGATGGAAAGAGCGTTGAATTGATGAGCACAAAAGTTCAGCTCATACAATAGGCAACGAAGGTCTCAGCGTCGTCATCGCACTTGAAAGGACTGCCTTGCAGACCAAGGGCAGTGGGCGGTGCCCGGTAAGAGGGGCAGAGGCGGTAAGACGTGATGCCGAGAAGCATGAAGCGAGGGGGATTAGCTCAAATGGTAGAGCGCTCACTTAGCATGCAAGAGGTAGCGGGATCGATGCCCACATCCTCCAGGTCTGAGTTTGGATCTCCGGAAGCCCGGTGCTCTTGTTTAGCTTCTGCGACTTCTGACAGGTGCTCCTCCGTTGCGGAGAGAATGTCCTTCAGTTGTCAAGCGTTGAAGGGCCACACCTCCTTCCCAACCTCAGTCTGCACTGAGTGCGTCTCCGGCATTTTCTCGTCCAATTTGTCAGCTTAGCAAGTGAAAAGTATATCCGAGTGAAAACAGTGCTGATAATACTCTCACGAATTGTTAGAAGACGTGCTTTTGATCATCGATTGCTTAACAATCACATTCGTTCGACTTGAGCCATCAAGCTCGTAGTTTTCCTTCAAATCTTGAAAGCTCTCAGTGAGAACATCATAGGCTGCAGGATGCCCCGTAACTTGATTACTTCAACAGAAAGAAGAGCAGACAGCTCGACAAATATGTGAGGCGCAGAGAGCGCAAGGCGAGCCGCACACGTTTCGGTGGCTGAGAGAGGGCAGTTTTTGCTTCTGCATTTCCCAAGTAAGGACGCATGACAACAAGCGATCGCGGTGCTCATCTACGACACAGTGGTGATGAGTTTTCAGTACGTGTTCTTTTGAACGAGCAATGAGGTTGCCGCCTTGGACAGCTGACTGCACGCTCTCATTGTGCCACGTGATGAGAATTCACCAGGCTCGTTCAGTCATTAGTCACATTCCATCGTTTGCCATAAGCAGACGCTGCGAAGTGATGTGGATATCAGTTCCCAGTCTTGTGGAAGAGGAGGAAAAGAGCACACGAGGGCTCGTCCGGGAGTTGAACCCGGGACCTCTCGCACCCTAAGCGAGAATCATACCACTAGACCAACGAGCCACAGCAGCACTTTCCATTTCAATCTGTCAGTGAGCTTGAGGATGGGGAGAGGCGCCATTCGCTCGTCCAGTCAGACCTTCATCAATAAGTCAAGAAAGCTGCAATTACACGACTGCCTTGCAGACGAAGGGCAGTGAACTGTGCCCGGTAAGAGGGGAACAAGCGGCACTAGGTGACGCCGAGGCATAAGTCCCAGCGAGGGGGGTTGGCTTGTATGGTACAGCGCTTGCTTTGCATGTGGGAGATAGAAGGATCAATTCCCGCATTCTCCAGGTGTGTGCTTAGAGCTTGATGTGCCGAAAGGTGTTGTAGATTATGCCTGTGCTCCTTCGAGCAGGGGGGAATTAACCCTGCTGGCTCTGACGGCGAACGCAGTCGCTTTAGCAACTTTTTGCTCAGAGCGACTTTGGACATCATACTCCCAGGCTTTCTGCACGAATCTCTTGATATCAGTCATTTTCATGGTCTGTGCATCTGTATGCATTAAGATCATCTTTCTGACTGACGGGTGGAGATTCGCAATGAATAAACCCTTGAAATGTGTGTTCTCTTCGCAACCCTCATCATTTCGCCCTGCAAAATAAGTTCGTCTAAGTCTCTCGTAATATTCGCGAGGGGACTCTGCTCTCTCGTGCTTAATGTTAAGAGCGGCGGCTATCGCAGCAGTCGGGTCAATAAATGCACTGTATTCTTCGATAAGTGCTTGACAAAGCTGCTCAAAGTCATTACAGACTTCTTTCATCTGCCTAGCCATCCACTCATGTACAGCTCTGCTGGTAGTTTTCCTGACCAGAAACACTTTCTCCTGTTCTGTGGCGTTTGGCAGGTACTGCAGGTAATACCTGAGGTCTTGAATATAACTCTCATTATTCTCTGACACTGCGGGGTCAAATCTCTCTATGTCCTTCGCTAGCTCTCTCAGAGAATGGAGATTTATTCTCCTAGCTTCTCCGCTGACGGAGATATGGAAGAGATCGTGGTCAGACCTGTCGCTGCTAGAGAGAGTGCTTAATAGCGACTCGAATTCAGACCTTTTAGCAACCATCGTTAAACTTAAAGAGTATTACTTTTAAGTACGAAATCACAGTTTTACCACAGAAAACCACAAGATCAAGTATGCAATCAACCCGGTAGATCGCAAATGATCACAAAACAATCAAGCACTGCTTAAAGAGCAAGGGGAACTTTTTCTTTCGGCTTTCAGCACACTGTATTGTCGTGTATGAAACCCGCGGCGTTTTATATTGAATTATTCCGCTTGGTTGACTCATTTCAGTCTTGCCACGCCCGTGCCAGGGACGCCAAATAATGTAGGGAAAACTGGTTCAGGGATGCCAAATAATGTATATTATGCCGGTTCAGGGACGCCAAATATGTAATCATAGTGGCTCTCTGAAGGCACCAGTTCTGTAGGGTTTGGGCATTTACTGAGACAATTATTAATTGTAGCAGTAAATCACAAAGTTGATTCTTTTGATGGCTTTAGAATCCAACCATGCGACATAACTCAAACAACGCGCACACACAGGTACTAATACACGAGGATACATTTATTAATACATAGAATATGCATATAAACCTAACAGATCTTATCGAGAGGGTTATCAGAATACAAAAGATATATATTCAATCAGTTACAAAGAGTTATACATATCAAGAGGACATACGTTCAGTATATCATTCATTAAGACCGTTTCGTAAAGTGAACTTGGTTACAACTTCTACATTAGATACTCAAAACAAGTACATAACTCTTAGGAATTAAATTGATATCAACTGGTTTGGATAACAATTGAATTCTCGAGCTGTAATGCATTGAAGTTGAATACTCATCCAATCTCTGGGGATTCAGATCTCCTGCGGGCACAAAGAAACAGTTGCAGGCCGTTGCTGTCCAATCCGCGCTCTCTGGCTCGGTGCCAGGCTGTGCTGTGCGACTTGCGACGGTGCGCTGCTGATGCTCATTGTTGGCTTTAACTAGCAAAGTTTGTGCACAGGAGAAAAGATGACTGTGGGTCCCAGCAAGTCAGGAAGAGGACCGGTTCGTTCCTGATGAAGAGCTAGTTCTGAATAGTGATTCAGCTTTCCACAGTTCCGACCTGTTCACGAGGCCTGCTGCTGGTTACTCTCTGGCAACCTCCACTCTAGACTCTTAGAACAAAGGAAAGTTCTGGCACTCGGACACACTGGCCGTTCCGTGGTTGTCCGGGCTGAGTCTCAAGATGGTCAGGAGGCGCGCTGCGAGAATGTCCTGCCCTTGGGAGCCTTCTGCTCCTGGGCCGTCCTGCCCTGGAATTCTCCTTTGAATTCCCTTTAGAATTGTTGGATCTGAATCTGAATCTGAATCTCACAGGCTCTCTGTGTTGCCTGTTTTTACCTGGAGGAACTTTAGCTCATTGATTGGCTGAAAGTTCCATGGGCATCAGAGTCCCACGTGGGTTACTCGGCCCTACCAGTCCCTGATTGGTTGATCAAGGTGAGATATGAGTCACTTAGTCCTGACACTTAGGAATGCAATCCAGATGTCCAACTCGCACTCCCTAGACAGATAGGCGCCAATGGGTGACCATTGATCATGATAGCCAGGCTTAGCTAAGTGCATCCCCCTTTGGGAGCTGTCCTTGGACCTTAAATCACCTTGCATGAATGGTTTCTCTGTGGCTGCACCACAGAGATGAACAGAGAAATGAGGCCTAATTTGGGAAAGCTCAGAAACACTTAATTCTGCCTTATTATTAAGTCTCGCCGCTACATATCCCCCCTTTTTGAAGGTCACGAGGTCCTGAGGCGTTGTTGCCTTCAAAACAAAACAGAGTTAAGTGATGTCCCTTGCCATTAGAACATTAATCTTAAATGTCTACATTACTCCTCGAGAATTCATACCGGAACCAGCATTGGATACAAACAGGATGAATAACATCTGGAGTATGTATAAACACGGTAGGAGACATTATCTCAGTCTAGGAATTACACATCAGGAAGTTCACTGTCAATATCTGATACCTCTGTGGTAGATATTTGGGGAGAAGTCACTTCCTTTCTTTTGACATGCTACCTTTGACTCATTCATGCTACCCAGAGTACATCTTGATGTGAGAGTACATCATTCAGAGTACACTGTCAGTCATGATCCAGCTACCTGGCAGTAGTGTTACAATAACAACAGTTCCTGTTCCCAGCCCCCGATAAACCACAACACCTGTGTTGGGTATCTGCTAGGGTGGTTTGGAGGTTTGTTCCATTAAAGCAAACTAACTACCTGTACCTCTTCAGGGCTTACTGTTTCTTGGATTTCTATCCAATTGAATAGTGTGGCACCTGAAGGCATCTTAGACCTCAAGTTTGGTCTTATATTGTCTGGTTCCAGACCGTACAGTGTTAAGTTACCATGCTGTACTATGGCCTCCTCGGGAACTTACAGGAAAACTATTGGTTAGATAGCTGCATTGTGGTAGCTGTATCATGCCCGTCACAAGTCATAGTGTCAGTTAAATGTGGTGTGCTGACCAGCCATTTACTTCCCACCTGCTCTTCATGGGGTTCATTAACCTCCCTCTGCTCGTTAGTAGCTTTACACCCTTCATTGGTGAATCGTTTAGACACAGCCAATGGATAGCTTTGGTAGCCATACCCATCTCAAGATTTGGAACCGAATTCAATCTTGGATTGCCTTCTGGGTGAGCTATGAGCGATGGGGTTAATGTCACACACTCCTCTACTGAGAAGAGTGGAATCAAGTGGGTTGGGATTTGTGCCGTGGTTAGACTGGTTACAGTGGCACTAAACTCCCTTAACAGGTCTTGTGTCAACATTCTGGCCTGTTGCACACAAGCATAAACCCACTGTATAACACCAACAATCATGTCCACTGTTTGGGGAATAAGGTTTAACCCTGTTGCATAGGAAGTTGCCTGTAGGGTTTTCCCTAAGCTTTCCAACTTTTGCTGCTGTTGATACAGTCTGTCACTACCCTCTGGCATCTCTGACACCTGCCTTCTTGGGGCAGTCAGGGTGAGAGTGCCAGTAGCACACAAACCTACCAGAAAAAGCAAACGTGCAACAGTGGCGGCAGCAATCAGTCCTCCCAAAAGTCTTTTCGGGTGGCTGATCCCAGTCATCTCCTTCTGGGTGACTGTTGCCTTTCTAAGCTGGCGCAGCATGTACATGGTGTCTTCCTCAGTATGCCATGTGGCATCTTGGGCACCAACCTCCTGGAAATCTGGGGAGATCTGACGCAGCGGCTGATGCTGCTCCTCCTTTTCCAGGGCATCTGCTTTTTCGATTTGTTCATGCCTGTGCTCTAGGAACCCTGCAGGGGGCAGTGCAGCGGTGGAGCATGCCTGACCCTCGGCTGAGTGGTCATCTGGAGCACCTGAGTGATCTGGGATTGTTACCCCATTCTCAATGTTCAGTTCCACCCTGCACACTTCCTGATTGAGGAATCCCTCTATCGGCATGTTTACAATCGTTCGCTGGGGGTAGGTGTAGGACACCTGCTCGCTCCCCCCTTCCCTCGCTAGGGGTTCAGGGAGCTGCCCCAGCACTGGGATAGCTAGTTCACTGTCTTTGAACTTACTATCACTCACCAGGCCCATGTCAGTGCAGGCTGGGGTTCTGACACCCCTCTTTCAATGTCCTGCACTGGCAGGCGGGTGGCTTGACCATCCAGCTCCAGTCTGGGTGAACCACTGTTGGTCAGACTCAGACTGACAGACTGAGCTGGAGGCTGTAAGAAAACCGTCTCGGCTTTCATTCCCTGTCCCTTCTGGGGGACTGGGTGTGTTGGCAACCCTGCCGTTGAGGCAGGAACAATCAGGTCAGTCTCACTCACTACCTGGTAGTTGTGAGAAATAATGTTACCTGACTGCAGGTTCCCTGGGTCAAAGCAGAGGGAATCGGCATCTGGGAACAGGTGTGTCCACAGCGCAGTAGTCTCAGCGTCCAGCTGGACCTCCTGTCTAACCTGTGAATGTTGCACCAGGGGCACCTGGCGGTGGCCCTGTGACAGCTGCTCAAGCAGATCCTCACTAATAGAGGACCTCTCAGCGCTAAGGGTGAGGGCTACATCACCAACCTGCTCTCCTGCCATCTGGATCCCTTCCACCACTGCAGTGCCAGGGTGTACAGGGAAAGCTCCTTTTCATCGCCAGGTGGGGAGATCTGCTCCTCTTTAGGGATGTAAAAGGTGTGTGCTTTACCTGGTGGATCAGGCGGCTGCTCGGAGCACCGCTCCTGTGGCAGGGAGGCTGTTGTGACCTCAGCCGGGACACGACTTCCCTGTATATCCGGGGAACAAGGAAATATTTTTATTTCTTGTCCAGAGGGAACAGAAGGAATCTACGCATAGGCTTCTGTGTTCGGTGGGCACTGTGTGAGCACAGTCTGCCTCTTGGCCCCCCTTTCCTTCTGTACAGAAGGCTTAGGAGCCTTGACCTGTTTCCACACCTTGCCTTTCTGGTGATCCACCAAAGGTTCCTCTCTGAGTCGCATGCCCTTTTCTTTTTCTACCCGTTTGAGCTTGCCGTGTGACATCAAACACCTTTCAACCTCAGTGTCAATCAGTGTCTCACTGGGTAAGACATCTCCCATGGCAGCCTTGAGGTAAAAGCTTCTTGCTTTTCCTCTGCGTTTTACTGCCTGCTCTGTGACTTCAGGGGTGGAGTCAGCACTCGCTTGGGAGTGGCTGACCTCATCCAGGCAGGAACTCTTCCGCTCAATCAGATAGACTGAGGGAGGGAGAGGGGGCGGGTCTCCGCCTCCTCCAGTGGAGAGTATCAGCTCATTCACGCTTCCGGCAGCCTTGGGGAGCGGTTGTTCCTGTCCTAATAAAGCTTGTTCAAGCCTGGCCAGGCGGGCGGCTACTGAATCCTTTTGTTCAGTTTTTTCTAGCCCTTTCCCTCCCCTGGTGTTCTCATGGCACTTAGGACACTGGGTGCGGTCCAGTGTGCCTGCTTTGGAACGGGGCTTAGCCAGCTCAGGAGCCTGTGCTCCTTCGAGCAGGGGGGAATTAAGCCGGCTGGCTCTGACGGCGAACACAGTCGCTTTAGCAGGTTTTTGCTCAGAGCGACTTTGGACATCATACTCCCAGGCTTTCTGCACGAATCTCTTAATATCAGTCATTTTCATGGTCTGTGCATCTGTATGCATTAAGATCATCTTTCTGACTGACGGGTGGAGATTCGCAATGAATAAACCCTTGAAATGTGTGTTCTCTTCGCAACCCTCATCATTTCGCCCTGCAAAATAAGTTCGTCTAAGTCTCTCGTAATATTCGCGAGGGGACTCTGCTCTCTCGTGCTTAATGTTAAGAGCGGCGGCTATCGCAGCAGTCGGGTCAATAAACGCACTGTATTCTTCGATAAGTGCTTGACACAGCTCCTCTAAATCATTACAGACTTCTTTCATCTGCCTAGCCATCCACTCATGTACAGCTCTGCTGGTAGTTTTCCTGACCAGAAACACTTTCTCCTGTTCTGTGGCGTTTGGCAGGTACTGCAGGGTATACCTGAGGTCTTGAATATAACTCTCGATATTCTCTGACACTGCGGGGTCAAATCTCTCTATGTCCTTCGCTAGCTCTCTCAGAGAATGGAGATTTATTCTACTAGCTTCTCCACTGACGGAGATATGGAAGAGATCGTGGTCAGACCTGTCGCTGCTAGAGAGAGTGCTTAATAGCGACTCGAATTCAGACCTTTTAGCAACCATCGTTAACTTAAAGAGTATTACTTTTAAGTACGAAATCACAGTTTTACCACAGAAAACCACAAGATCAAGTATGCAATCAACCCGGTAGATTGCAAAAGATCACAAGACAATCAAGCACTGCTTAAAGAGCAAGGGGAACTTTTTCTTTCGGCTTTCAGCACACTGTATTGTCGTGTATGAAACCCGCGGCGTTTTTTATTGAATTATTCCGCTTGGTTGACTCATTTCAGTCTTGCCACGCCCGTGCCAGGGACGCCAAATAATGTAGGGAAAACTGGTTCAAGGACGCCAAATATGTAATCATAGTGGCTCTCTGAAGGCACCAGTTCTGTAGGGTTTGGGCATTTACTGAGACAATTATTAATTGTAGCAGTAAATCACAAAGTTGATTCTTTTGATGGCTTTAGAATCCAACCATGCGACATAACTCAAAAAACGCTCACACACAGGTACTAATACACGAGGATACATTTATTAATACGTAGAATATGCATATAAACCTAACAGATCTTATCGAGAGGGTTATCAGAATACAAAAGGTATATTCGGTCAGTTACAAAGAGTTACATATATCAAGAGGACATACGTTCAGTATATCATTCATTAAGACCGTTTCGTAAAGTGAACTTGGTTACAACTTCTACATTAGATACTCAAACAAGTACATAACTCTTAGGAATTAAATTGATATCAACTGGTTGGGATAACAATTGAATTCTCGAGCTGTAATGCATTGAAGTTGAATACTCATCCAATCTCTGGGGATTCAGATCTCCTGCGGGCACAAAGAAACAGTTGCAGGCTGTTGCTGTCCAATCCGCGCTCTCTGGCTCCGTGCCAGGCTGTGCTGTGCGGCTTGCGACGGTGCGCTGCTGATGCTCACTGTTGGCTTTAACTAGCAAAGTTTGTGCGCAGGAGAAAAGATGACTGTGGGTCCCAGCAAGTCAGGAAGAGGACCGGTTCGTTCCTGATGAAGAGCTAGTTCTGAATAGTGATTCAGCTGTCCACAGTTCCGACCTGTTCACGAGGCCTGCTGCTGGTTACTCTCTGGCAACCTCCACTCTAGACTCTTAGAACAAAGGAAAGTTCTGGCACCCGGACACACTGGCCGTTCCGTGGTTGTCCGGGCTGAGTCTCAGGATGGTCAGGAGGCGCGCTGCGAGAATGTCCTGCCCTTGGGAGCCTTCTGCTCCTGGGCCGTCCTGCCCTGGAATTCTCCTTTGAATTCCCTTTAGAATTGTTGAATCTGAATCTGAATCTGAATCGGCCCTACCAGTCCCTGATTGGTTGATCAAGGTGAGATATGAGTCACTTAGTCCTGACACTTAGTAATGCAGTCCAGACGTCCAACTGGCACTCCCTAGACAGATAGGCGCCAATGGATGACCATTTATCATGATAGCCAGGCTTAGCTAAGTGCATCCCCCTTTGGGAGCTGTCCTTATCAAAAGAAAACATCTTGCATGAATGGTTTCTCTGTGGCTGCACCACAGAGATGAACAGAGAAATGGGGCCTCATTTGGGAAGGCTCAGAACACTTAATTCTGCCTTATTATTAAGCCTCGCCGCTACACTGTTAAAGACATTTCGGGAAGCACTTTTTTTGGGACACTGATTTTTCTCCTTTGGGGAGCTAAAGAAGACTATAGGGTGGGGCACAGTGGTAGTGTAGTTGATTCTAGCTCAGAAAGTTGCATGTTCAAATTAGGTTGGGGTCAGCTAAGAGTTTTTCACCATCTGCTGGTGCTGAACCTAGAATTCTCACCATGTAGTTGAGTTCTTCTCAATATCTCAGCATCTCCAAAACATCATGTCCAACTTTAGAGACAGCTACATCAGACAATGAAAGTTTGAGACCACTTTATTATTACAGGTTCTAGCAAACCTGAAAGCTAAGGCGTTTCAGGTCACTTTTTTAATTAAAAAAGTGTCTTAAGCCTCTAAATAAAATTAGGCTTTTTTAATTGTGTATGAAATTCACTCCCATGGGCTCTGAAAGGGGAAATATACTGTTGGGATCCTCGCAAGTGAGGTGTCTCTTCTTGTGGTGAAGCACAGTTATACGTGACTTGTCCGGAATGACCCAAGACAGACTATCCAGAAGCGACGGCACCACTCCAAGTAGAATGAGAGAGAAACACAACACAGGGAGTCAAGAGGCTCCCACAATTCACCTTTCCTCACATTACTGATTTCTTCACTAACATTTTGACCGTTTTACAATCACAATGCCTGTTTCACATTAAATAAGTTTTTAAACCATCAATATTTAAGAAAAAAAATAGTACATTTTTTTTCCAATTATTAAAAAAAACATTAAATGCCTTGATTGCATAAAGTTTCACAGACAGAAGCAGCACGCTAGCACAACCAACATTAAAATGGAGGGCACACTACGATTTGCATTGACTCAAAAGTGATCGGCAGACGTCATTCCCTGCATAACGCAAAAGGTGGCAAACCGCATTTGGTTTGAGTGGACGCAAGAAAGTTTTTGTTTTCTGCCTTGATGTCAAGCTGACAAAGTATCTTTAAACACTTTGCTTAGTTTCTCGAGAGACTGCCAAAAAGCAGCTCCCTCCCTTTCGTTTGAAGTCAGTTGGAAGGGGTCTCAACAGAAGCACCTAACAAGGTGAGATTCAAACCCAAGCCCCTGAAGGGGCTGGAGCCTTAATCCAGCACTTTCTAGTGAGATCTAGACTTCTTTAACACCTCTGGATATAGTTCTTCTATGAAACAGGCTTCACACCTCTGCGTACAGCGCCCTTGATGTCATTTTATTTTTACAGCAGCCGCATCCGGAAAGTTGTGTCTTTTACGTTTTATTTGAACAACAAAACTACATACAATACAAACAAGAGCACATATAACGTATCAAGAAAATCGTCAGTGGCACATGCTATAATACAATTACACTTTATGAAAAACGTTTACACGACGTAAATAAAGATAAGGTCCGCACAGGTTGTTCTTACATTTCGAAAGAGTCCGTAAATACCCCATTACATCTATTTTGAACTGTTGAAACGTAGGACTCTTCCCAGACCATTTCACTTTATACCACATTCCTAAATGAGGATGCATCTCCTGTTTTAGAACTATTTTGGGCGGTATGGCTTATACAACACACCCACAGTATTCTAATGGTGGACTGCAGATCTGTGCTATAGTTCAGTCGAATTCGAAGGATCCAGCAATCGTACTGGATTGGACTGGGATTCTGAAATGTCTCTTGCAAAAGTATTCGGGTTTGCTTGAACCTTTGATAAAAAAAAGTGATGTTATCTGAAACTACCCAGCTTACAATCTCTGAGGTAGTTGTCACTAAACTCGGAAGTGATGTGGCACACATGTGCCGTGTGCCTTTACTTTTGTAAAAAACTGGTATCGGGAAAGTTTCTTAATATTTCTTTCGATTAGCATGCAAGAAAATGTGATCATTACCTATGGAGCCTGCCTTTTAGAAGTTCTCCCTCTAAACACCTTGTGCAGCCTCCCGACAGACTAACAAAAAGCGCCTTTTCACCAACTCAATTATAATACGCCCCTCAAAACTCACAACCGAATAACAATCCATCCGTATATTTGATTTCCAAGATCCATTCAAGGCAACTTGGCTCTTCGCAAGCAAATCATTTCAGGGAAGAAACTCAGTTTAATCAACTACTGGTGCATTCAGCACACCACTTGCTCTTGCTTGTCAGGGTGGCCGAGTGGTCTAAGGCGCCAGACTCAAGGACATGTGTCTTTCCAGCTGGCTTGGGTGGTCTGGTCTCCAAATGGAGGCGTGGGTTCAAATCCCACTCCTGACAGCTTCTGTTTTTACCTCTCTTGAATTGTTCCAGTGCTAGCTGACAGTGAATGACTGAAATATAAAAGCAGCAGAAGAAAGCAAGCAACTCAGTGCAATTTGTGAGTATTCTGCACTGTTAAAATGCACAGGTTTTCATACTTTTTGGAATTCGTAGCTCAAGAAGTGACTCCTGTTTCATTTTCTATTCACCAACTCGATTTCCATTCCACCCCTCACAACAGACTAACAAACGGCTTCATGTGCCACAGCATTCCCCTGTAGATTCGGTTTGCATTATGAATTAGGCGACCCCGAATGAAATATTTTAGTGTTGGCTCAAATGTGAGGAATTTCATGAACCCTCAAAAAGGAACGCTTGCAGAAAATGCCAGCAATTCAAAGTGTGTAGGCAGCATGAACAGACCAATTCTGCAATTTCTTTTATCGCGGGCGGTGCTTTCCGAGTCGATGGCTCTGCATTAGAAATGAGAAGTGCTGAACTCTAAACACGTTCTTGCCATTACTGCTACTCCTGCTGCTACTCCTTCGTCCTCGAAAAAAGAAAAGACAGGCATGTTTTGATTCTCAAAATGATCTTCTGGATCCACAAGAAACATGTAAATTTGATTGATTCCGCAGTATTTTGGATGTACTGTACTTATAACTTCCATCGAAGAGAGATTTCATCAGATGCATGAAATTGAAACTTTCGACTTTTTGTCTGGTATTGAAAATATGTTTAAAAAAAACCATAAACAATTTTCTAACGAACAACTCATGAAGTATTGCCAGGATCTATATTTAGCGTTCGGTAGTGATAACACTGCTGATATTGATTGAGTAGAAATCTGTGATGTATTGATAGCTTTATCTGAAGCGAGAAGTCCTAGAACGCCATCTATGAAGTTTTAGGATTCATACCATGAAATGCCTTTTGTTTCCCACCCCAACTGCTGCTTTTGCATTACACATTATGTGAACATTACCAGTTTTGGTAGCTTCTGGGCACGATTAAACTGAAACTGAAACTTATTACAAAATTCTTAAGTCAGGACTAATTTTAATATCAAATGAAATTACTACAGAAGAAAAGGTTTAACTGAAATATGAATAAGACTATGCAAGCCTGAAAAATAGAACAATTCAATTTATACAGATGCAGCCATTCAAAGTGCCCGGTACAGACACGTACTGGAGGTAATTGGCTACGGCGTCACGCATTTTGGCGCAAGATGACGCAAGATGACGCGGGGTACCGCGGTATGTGATTGGTTGACCGACAGGGGCACTCGTGGTCCGTTGGTCTGTCGTAGAAAGATTTACTGTAAACGTCTTTACTGTGCCCGTTGTAGTATTGAATATTTATATGGAATTTTACCACTGAAGGGAAATCTTAATAGCTGAGCATAAAAAGAATAGGAGCATACTGTAAGGCGTGTGAAGGCCATAAACGATATTAATTTTGGAACATAAACATACAGTATATGGCTGGTCTCGGTACTTCATACATGAAACATGGTTTCATTATGACCAGAATCGGTCTTGAGATATTTTTAACTTGATTTACAGTATTTGAGAGGTATGTCTTGACACCGATACTACGTAAATACTGCTCACTTATATGTTTCTAGGTTTATATTATGCATTTCATACGGTCAAATTACTTTTGAGCAACTGATAAGAAGCGCGCAACGGTATGCCCAGGGCGTTTTAGTTTCGTTTTGTGCGGGGACTCTGCTTTAACTATATCGCCGTGGATTGATTAGAGATATCAAGTACATACAAGTCATTTTTTAAATGTTGTAGTTCGTCTTGTAAAAATGTTACGAGTACATCATCTGTCAACAATTACACAGGTTCTGTTTCCATATTGCGGATTTTGGTTACGTAATATTATTTTCTAATTTCACGTTGTGAATATATGATTTGGGCAAACAGAGCCGCAAAGAAGTACGTTATGGGTTGTTGTTTTTTTTTATTTGCAGTTTTATCTAGAACAAGCGATGCTTAAACCTTTGTCTGATTCTAGTGAAACTATCCACACGACAGTTACCTAGGAGTTGACTTCAGTGATGTCACTGATGGGATGTTTCTAAAAATCCATCCACTGTAAAACGTCTTCTCCAGTTGTCCTGCATATGTATTCGCTAATGAAGCTGTGTGTTCTGATCCTGGTTCTCTACATTTCTGTATGAACCAGCTTAGAGGGCTAAAAAGCTTGTGTTTAAATTGAGTGTAAGGTAATTTATGCTTCTAAAGTCGTGGTCAGTATTTCAAGTGTTTTTTTTAACTTCCTGAAAAACAACTAATAATTTAACTATATGTGCAAACGTTTTATGATATGTCGCTGTTGTGAGTGTCTGTGGACATGTGCTGGCTGGACAGGAGGCTCTACTGTACACAGAGAGGGGCGGGTGGAGGGGACAAGCCCCTCTCTGTGTAGAGTAGAGTTTGATTAATAGGGAATATAATACAAACATTGTTTGGTGTTAATGTGTTGTTAAGTGTGAATTTGTACCTGTTTCCCTGAGGTCTGGCTTTTTTTCTGGAAAACCATAACTCTGGTCTTGTCCAGATTGACTGTCGGCGCCCAGGTCTGACAGTGCTGCTCCAGCAGCGCCAGGTTCTGGTGCAGCCTCTGTTCTGTGGGCGACAGCGGGACCAGGTCGTCTGCAAAGAGCAGGAACTCGATTTCCATAATTAATGCAGATCAGTAAATCAAGGGACAAAACAATTATTGCGCCCGGCTCCTCAATGGGCTTTGACGTGCTAATGCGTTGGTTTAACAGTCCGGGTGTGGCAACCCTCTAATGTCTCCAGACTTCGGCAAGAGGCACCCGCCTTTCATTGGAAGACAATGAACATTCTAGCCGTACATGTGAATATAACATAAATACACAAAGGGATTGGGTGAGCTCCCATCACAAAAAAAACTGCGAACCTGCACTACAGCGACCACAGTACAGTATGGAGACCAAGACCTTTTACGGGAAGAGACGGGGTGCTTCTGCTGCCCCAGCTTCCAAAGAGCGAAGGGTAAGCAAATACAGCAGACTTCATCTGAAATACACGATTACAGCGCATATTACAAGGTATTATTGCCGTTTTTAATTTTAAATTCAATTATAATTATTTCTTCGTAGCCTGTTCTTCAAGAAAACACTGCACGGGCGAAACGATCTTCGAAATCTACCACCAGGACAGTATAAAAGAAAGCGGTAAGACGGAAAA
Source organism: Lepisosteus oculatus (assembly GCF_040954835.1). NCBI lineage: Eukaryota > Metazoa > Chordata > Actinopteri > Semionotiformes > Lepisosteidae > Lepisosteus > Lepisosteus oculatus. Next base: position 45,197,185 of record NC_090709.1, on the reverse strand, counting down.
AAAGAAAAGTTTATTTTGATGTCTGTTCCGCGACTGATGAATACTACTGTGTGACTTTATTTCTTACATGAATTATGTTATTTTGCCACAGGCCGTGGGTCTCTGCTCTCGGCCACTGGCCAGGGTGCCAACCTGTAGAAGCAGCACCTGTGTGGAGACATTTCGGCAGCAGCGGGAGCAGTACGATGCATTACTGGGGAGGATTGGGAGGCTAGAGACACTCCTGAAAATGCAGAGGAAGGAGACAGTATGTTCCAGCAGTCAAACAGTTGAGCAGCTGTCTCCCGAAAAGTGCCTCTCCCCGCCGCGCAGGTTGCAATGCCTGGCGGAAGCTCTGCCCCCCGCAGAGCACACACCGCCTCAGGACACTCCATCCCGGCCTCTCAGTTCACCACCGCGCAGGAATCTGTTGATGCTGTCCCCGCCGTCTATCTCCCCCCAGGAAGCACTGTTTACAGAGCGGAATTCACAGACGCCAGTGGGACGAATAATTCTCCCAGATATCCAACTGCTACCCATCACTCAGGAGATGGAGGGGGGGTTGTACTTGCAGTGCATCGGCATAGACGGGAAAGCAAGAGCCGACCGCTACGCCGCCCTCGTGTTTCGAAATCTTGTGACTTTTTAAATTTACTGGGGGTGGACCATGTCTGTTAATTTCGATGGGTCCAGAGGCAAAAGTGCCTTGCCTTGCAATCTCCGGGAAACCATTAGTAGCATGGTGAATCAGAGATTCTCAACCCTTACTGCGTGCGGCTGGAAAAGAATTAGTGATCGGATCAACGAAATGCTTCGTAGAAGGAGGCGCTCTTTTCCTCTAGTCTAACAGTCTGTCCACAAACAAAACATTCCTGTTAGACAAGAGGAATTGAAAAAAAACAATTTTGTCAATGGAAACCGGTGTGTGTGTCTCTCTCTGCTGGATGTCCCTCTCACTCTCTGCTATATGAATAAAAGCATTTTATTAAAAACGCGTTTGTGTTTGTCTGGTATTTACTTTGGTCCCTTTTAACTGTTTTTCGATCTACTGTATTGCTTTGAGATGCCACTTTTAAAGGTGATATGTAAAATAAAGTTTTTTTTATTATTGTTATAGAGAAACATGATTAGATTTTCCTTGCTTCAGAAAAAAAGATCTAAAGTCCTACACATAACTTTCTTAATTCGATGTATTTAAAGCAGTGAACTACTGTAGGTGTAACATAACATTCAGAAATACAATCGAGAATAGTTTTGTGGTGTTTGTTTAGATGAAACGTTCCTAAAACGTATAACGTAACAAAATTAAAGACGATTAAAATCTGTAATCTTTCCACTTGTACTGTATGTCATCGGAAAGTTTCTGCTTTGTGTAAGGATGGTATCAAAAAGCAATCTTAAGTGGTGAGTAGCTGTGCTCAATGCATTTAAGGGACTTAAAAGTAAAAGGAGATGCTTCATATTGCTTGACTAATTTTAAAAACGAAGTTATAAATGCAGACGCTCCCTCGGTACTAGTATTTTAGTACTTAGTACTAAAGTACTAAGTATTTATTTTAGTACTAAAAATAAGATACACTCTACAGACATTCACAACGGTGACTGTCAGAAGATAGGACACACCGGCTCAGGCACCTGCTGAATGGAAAAGGGGCACTTTAATGTTCTGTATGGCTAATACTAAAGCCAATACTAATATTCAATACTTTAATATTCTTTTCTGTATGTTTAACAATAGTGGGTACTGGCCTTATTCGTCCCTGCTCCCGTTGTTAGGTGTTAATGTGTTGTTAAGTGTGAATTTGTACCTGTTTCCCTGAGGTCTGGCTTTTTTTCTGGAAAACCATAACTCTGGTCTTGTCCAGATTGACTGTCGGCGCCCAGGTCTGACAGTGCTGCTCCAGCAGTGCCAGATTCTGGCGCAGCCTCTGTTCTGTGGGGGACAGCAGGACCAGGTCGTCTGCAAAGAGCAGGAACTCGATTTCCATAATTAATGCAGATCAGTAAATCAAGGGACAAAACAATTATTGCGCCCGGCTCCTCAATGGGCTTTGACGTGCTAATGCGTTGGTTTAACAGTCCGGGTGTGGCAAGCCTCTAATGTCTCCAGACTTCGGCAAGAGGCACCCGCCTTTCATTGGAAGACAATGAACATTCTAGCCGTACATGTGAATATAGCATAAATACACAAAGGGATTGGGTGAGCTCCCATCACAAAAAAAACTGCGAACCTGCACTACAGCGACCACAGTACAGTATGGAGACCAAGACCTTTTACGGGAAGAGACGGGGTGCTTCTGCCGCCCCAGCTTCCAAAGAGCGAAGGGTAAGCAAATACAGCAGACTTCATCTGAAATACGCGATTACAGCGCATATTACAAGGTATTATTGCCGTTTTGAATTTTAAATTCAATTATAATTATTTCTTCGTAGCCTGTTCTTCAAGAAAACACCGCACGGGCGAAACGATCTTCGAAATCTACCACCAGGACAGTATAAAAGAAAGCGGTAAGACGGAAAAAAAGAAAAGTTTATTTTGATGTCTGTTCCGCGACTGATGAATACTACTGTGTGACTTTATTTCTTACATGAATTATGTTATTTTGCCACAGGCCGTGGGTCTCTGCTCTCGGCCACTGGCCAGGGTGCCAACCTGTAGAAGCAGCACCTGTGTGGAGACATTTCGGCAGCAGCGGGAGCAGTACGATGCATTACTGGGGAGGATTGGGAGGCTAGAGACACTCCTGAAAATGCAGAGGAAGGAGACAGTATGTTCCAGCAGTCAAACAGTTGAGCAGCTGTCTCCCGAAAAGTGCCTCTCCCCGCCGCGCAGGTTGCAATGCCTGGCGGAAGCTCTGCCCCCCGCAGAGCACACACCGCCTCAGGACACTCCATCCCGGCCTCTCAGTTCACCACCACGCAGGAATCTGTTGATGCTGTCCCCGCCGTCTTTCTACCCCCAGGAAGCACTGTTTACAGAGCGGAATTCACAGACGCCAGTGGGACGAATAATTCTCCCAGATGTCCAACTGCTACCCATCACTCAGGAGATGGAGGGGGGGTTGTACTTGCAGTGCATCGGCATAGACGGGAAAGCAAGAGCCGACCGCTACGCCGCCCTCGTGTTTCGAAATCTTGTGACTTTTGAAATTTACTGGGGGTGGACCACGTCTGTTAATTTCGATGGGTCCAGAGGCAAAAGTGCCTTGCCTTGCAATCTCCGGGAAACCATTAGTAGCATGGTGAATCAGAGATTCTCAACCCTTACTGCGTGCGGCTGGAAAAGAATTCGTGATCGGATCAACGAAATGCTTCGTAGAAGGAGGCGCTCTTTTCCTCTAGTCTAACAGTCTGTCCACAAATAAAACATTCCTGTTAGACAAGAGGAATTGAAAAAAAACAATTTTGTCAATGGAAACCGGTGTGTGTGTCTCTCTCTGCTGGATGTCTCTCTCACTCTCTGCTGAATGAATAAAAGCATTTTATTAAAAACGTGTTTGCGTTTGTCTGGTATTTACTTTGGTCCCTTTTAACTGTTTTTCGATCTACTGTATTGCTTTGAGATGCCACTTTTAAAGGTGATATTTAAAATAAAGTTTTTTATTATTGTTATAGAGAAACATGATCAGGTTTTCCCTGGTTCAGAAAAAAAGATCTAAAGTGCTACACATAACTTTCTTAATTCGATGTATTTAAAGCAGTGAACTACTGTAGGTGTAACATAACATTCAGAAATACAATCGAGAATAGTTTTGGGGTGTTTGTTTAGATGAAACGTTCCTGAAACGTATAACGTAACAAAATTAAAGAGGATTAAAATCTGTAATCTTTCCACTTGTACTGTATGTCATCGGAAAGTTTCTGCTTTGTGTAAGGATGGTATCAAAAAGCAATCTTAAGTGGTGAGAAAGCTGTGCTCAATGTATTTAAGGGACTTAAAAGTAAAAGGAGATGCTTCATATTGCTTGACTAATTTTAAAAACTAAGTTATAAATGCAGGTATAGATTACACTTTTCTAAAATGTATTTGAAAAATAAAAACGATTACAATCTAATCCTTCCATGTTTGATCCCAAAATCCCAAGAAAAATAAATCTAAACGGGCAGAAAGTTATGCTGAAAGTTTATTAAGATACTTAGAAGACAAAGATACTGTATCAATTTATGTTGCATTAGCCTGATTATGATTAAAAAACACATATAATTAAAAATGCGTTTGCGATTTAAATCAAAAGACTATTTAAATCAATATAAATGTTTATATTGTAACGCATACTGTCCAGCCTCCATTTCTCTATAAAAATTTACTCTATTACACACACACACAATAGAAGCAGGAAGCAGAAGCAGGGACCGTTGTCAGAAGGGAAGAAGGTGACTATTCATTGTTATCAAAAATGACTTAGAATCGATCATGTTGTGATACTTTGAAATATAAAAGTCAATTGATTGTCCATAATATTGCTATTCTATTTTTTCGAAGAAATGTTTGTTAAAAGGAAAGTCCAGCACCAGCTGGATTTAAACACACAACCTGTGAGTTGGTAGTCAGGCATGTAGACCAGTAGGCTACAAGGGAAATCACATGAAGATTGAGGCGAAACAGCCCTATACAGCCCTGTCGCAGTACACGACTATAATCATATCGTTATTAAATTCTTTAGATACGCGATTCCATATTATATTAGGAGAAAAGCTTAAAACTACCACTTTTTCACACGCTATTTCACATGTTAGTTAAATACTTCGATGCTTAAAATGTTTAGGGAGAAATGGAATGTGTGTATTTTTCCTTTAATCTACCGGTTCCCGGAATCTGACTGGCTGACACCCTTCTGAAGTGGTTCCATAAGATCTGGTATACGGAAAAGAAAGCGTTGATAAAAAAAGCCTGGATTCTCATGTATCTCATACAAGTATCTTTTAATACAGTCTTTGCTGTGCTCTTGAGGATCCTTGTGATATTTTGAGCTCTAGTTGAATGATAAGTGTCGTATTTTAAATCATTTTCGTAGTTAGAAATTATGAAACGCCCTGTTAAAAGCAAGGAAGTTTTTATGCCCGTTGAAGTAAAACAAAATGCCTGACAAAGTAGGGCTTGGACAGATTCCAAGTGCTTGTACAAATGTGCTAAAGAAATTATACTTTGAGTATACAACTTGTCCAAAGTCATTCATAATTAATACTATTAGTAATATCTTCGGTAAAGGCTTTGATGCATAAATATTTCTGATAAAGGTAGGTTGTGTACTTTTGTCCAACTGAGCAATCTTGCTTTCATAAAATATACCAACATTTTAATGACTGATGATTAACATGCTGTAATACACAGTTCAAATTTAAAAGCTCAAATGCTGTACATGAGAGGTTAAGCTCCCCCTGGCGGTTTTACAAGGTGATATCGGATACTTTCTGGCATGGCGTCAAAGGACGCGATTAACCGCGTGATACTGCGTGATACCACGACACGCCCACCAGGGTATGCCGCGACATACCCCACCCATTTTGAATGGCTGCATCTGTATGTCACACGAAGAGAGCACAGCCTTTTCCACCCTGCCCCGTGTGTCTCAGTAACTCGCCGTGATCATATAGTGGTCAGTACGTTGTGATGTGGCCGTAACAACCAGGGTTTGAGTCTGGGTCACGGCAGAATAGGGGCATCTGCTTTTATTACTTGCACGAATGAAGGCAAAAAAAAGCCAATCGATGTGAACGAACGGCGCTTTACAGAGGAGTACTGCCTGACTGGGTCGTTGGTGAACGACAGAGGCCACTCCGACCTCTTCTCGGTTTTCTTCAATGACTTACTAAGGATCTTCTTCACATTCGCCCATGCAGGGGAAGCCAGTTACACCAAAGCAAACGCAGGAAAGTGCATTTCAAGCAGAGACCAGGAGGGACTTGTTAACACCGAGAGTGGTCGGAGAATGGAACAATCCGCCCAGCCCTGTTGCTGGAGCCGATTCTTGATGAGATCTTGGGCTCAGTAAGAGGCCCCCACTAGATGCTAATCTTTCTGTTGTTCTTGCAGGTCCTGCGCTGCTTTTGAGCCGACAGAGCTCGTCCTGGTCTGTCGGCACCGCCCAATTGTAAATGATCGGCTCCGCGTACAGAAGGAACATGCATTTGGTACAAGAGTGCATGAAGGCACCGGAAATACATTGGGAACAAATGACCGGTCGCTCAAGACCTCTGTGAAGTACAGGAGCGTGCAAAAAGAGACTGTTTCCTGAATTCTACAAGAGCGGAGAATTCTACAAGGCAGCGCCACATTCTGCACATTCTACTGGGCCCGATTTCCACGGTTCAAAACCGGGCGGGAACAGGCCCGTTTCGTTTGTCGCCACGCACACTGTTTGGGGATTCGTCTAGCGCTGTGATCGAACAGACCCACTCACCTCTTAGTGTGGCGGGATCTGCACAGTGCATGTCGCAGCACATCCTGCTTTCACTTCAATGCACGTCCTGATGTACCCCTGTCTCCCGCGTGACAGGTGGGGATACTCGCCACTATACTAACGAGGAAGACATCGCTCTCTGCTTAGTGTGCAAAACACTTACTTGCAGCATTGTGGGAGCTGTGGTTTAAATGCTATTGGTTTGTGAACAGAATACCCCTATCCCAGTGCATTGTGCCACATTAAATAAACGCACGAGAAAAAGAGATTCAGAACGCAAAGCTGTGTTAGTGTTCTGTGTAAAAAATCGGTTTGAACATCATGGGAGCTGTTTTTAATAAGCTGCTGAGTAAAGAATATTTTAATCTTCCTGCTGTCAGTAGTATTGTGAATATAGTTGACTCTTACCTTGAATGAAAACAGGACGTAAAGGAAGGGTTTCAGAATTCAGACAAAGCTTTATTTGCGTGCTTACAGTCTGAGTAATTGGAGACTGCACTATTCTGTTGCCTATGGTCATATACGGGTTTTTCGCATGAAGCCGTATTGAACAGTATTTCTCGCGTTGTGAACTTGTGTATACAGCGGTCCCCCGGGTTCCAGTTAGTGCGTAATTACGCATCGATGAAAAACCGGAGGTTTAAAAAAAGATAATTAGCTCACTGATACTTAGATGTAGAGGCTGTGGAAATATCCACATGTCGTGGTCTTTAAAATGCATTTGGTTTGAAGGCGTTCTGTGCTTCTGTTGCGAAGATATGGACAAAAGAATATTCGTGCTTGGTCAAAAAAATGTCATATAAACGAAAAAGTAAAGGCTGAGAAAGCATTCACAATGTATTTTATACACAAAGAAAGTATTCTCGCGATTCTAAGAGGTTTCGTGTAAACGCTACAGGCGTGCCAAAATCGTTTTCAAACTTCAAGCTAACTTTACTCCGGTCTGGTACCGTAGGTCAAGTAGGTTAAAATCCCAGTCATGTTTTTTTTCCTATCTTGTGGTACATAACGTACCATTTCGGACTATCACAAATGGCTTGATTTCGTTGAATGCATGTATTCATTTTCTTTCTGGAAAACTTGTATTTCAAGAAATTCACACAGCTTGCGAGAAATGAAATTCAATTCTTGATTATCAGTGCAGAAGAAATATTACCAGCTGGCAAAAAAAAAATTTAACCTGAAAGTTGTGATGGGAGACATGGACCCACCATTCCGTCTGTGTGGCGCGTTCAGTTGTTCACTGAAAGGTTGGTGGTTCGAGTCCACCCAGGGATGGGTTTCTTTTGCGATGTAAACATTGTCTTCGCAAAGGTCGATTGGATTTCTCAGCGAAACCTTAACCATTTTAATATTTGCAGGAAATGCGAGTGCTTAACAGGTGTCAGAATCACCGGGAAATGTCCAATTACTGTATGCCCAACGTCGCAACTCCCCAGAAAACCATATTCACCCAAGAAAAAGTCGAGTCGTCATTTATACCCCCGTTGCATCCTCTGCTGAAATATTTTAAAAATACAATGCAGATTTGTTTAAGAACATGCAAGCATTGTTACATTAGCACCGTGCATTTGGACTTCGATATTTTGACATATTTACCTTAATTTCAAACATAAATACTGTACAATCTATTGTAATTTTGTTGTACTATTAAAATATGTTAGCTGAGGATGCAAAGGGGTGAAAGGGAAAGGTCAGAGGGTGTAGTAACACCAAGATTAGGATTGGTGGAGGTGATAAGGGTGTTGATGGTTTTTCTCTGTAGAGGATTTTGAGTTTTTTATCCTTATCTGAAGTGAGAAACTGGAAGAGTTGGGAGTTGAGGGATCTGATGAGGTTAGTTATGAAAGGAAGTTGATATGGAGCTGTAAGCCTTAAAAACTCCTTAATGTCTTTGATGTTGTCATCAGTGATAAACTGCACTCAGCAAAGATAAAAAGAAAATTATCTTTGCTTACTGCCCTGTCTTTCTCACACATCAAGAAGGCTCAATAGCCGAAACATTGTGATTCTTTTCTTCTCTTTTCAGCTGGAATAGTCCTTTACTTGTTCCTTTGCAGCCTACGCATGCTGACGCAGCTACCCACCCGATATCTAACATTCTATAATCACAACTATGAATGTCCACTTTGGGTATTTTTTCCATGCTTATTTATTATTATTATTATTTATTCTGTCATTGAAGCATATTTTATGTCATACTGAAGTGTCATAATCACTGAAAATTTTTTTTTTTCATTTCGAAAGTAAGAAAATGATAAATCACTAGGAATTGCATTTAGCCTGTTCTGATCTAGATTTTCTATATACTTTAACATGCCATGTTCACAATGTCACAACTCATAAATGAAACAGTGAAGTGTTGTAATTACAAATGTACATAGCGTCGGGACATTGAGATGTTTTGGTAATGAGGAAGGAGGGACATGCAATGTTCACAGGGTCAAATTTATAAAATGCTACAGTAAAATTTCTTGTATTTCGGGATTATGAGAGCCTGTTACATTGTGTCTCACACCTCAGTGTCAGAATTTTGAGACATTTTTATAACCAGGGGTAGGTTCATAGCAATAAGCAGAAAGTGCGATCATCCTTTGCTCATCCTCGGTTAACCATATATTCTCATATGCCATGTTCTGAATGTCCCATTTAAAACTGCTATATTAAAATTAAGACTTTTTATGATCAGAAAGCAAGGTTGTGGTAAATATGCATAAAGTGAAAGTGAACTTTGTCTTGTTATTGTGAGTTTTGAAAATTGGTTTTCGATTTTCTGAAATGTGTTACACACAAAAATGCAATTTGGATAGTCACTACTTATATATTCCCCTTTACTGAGGATATGTACAGTAATCATCCCGATTAGTATTTTTAAAAATTACTGTAGAGAGCCATCAGAAAGGGAATGAAAACTTGCATTAAACAAAATCAAGCTGCATGTAATCATCCATAGTGAAACATTTTGTAAGACAAGACAGGAAGAAAGACACTGCTGGGATTTGAGCGCAGAATCTCCTGTTTAATAGGAAAACACTTTAACCAAATCAGCCAAGATGCTGTCAGAGTATTAACATCATGTCTGCATCAGTGATTACAGCTGACTATGGCTGGAGGACAGTGAAGTCAGCCTGCATAATGAGGGGGAAGAGACTGACCTCTGTGATGCACTATAGAGTTACACTAACCTTCTATCCAACTGTTCTATGCTGCATTCTATCCTAGTGGTAAATATTGGTTTCCGTGCGTGTAATATTCCTTTTTTTGTCAAATATTTTCAAGCACAAATTTTGCTGTTGAAAATAAGCCTTGTGGTTTTCAATGTTGTGATCCTTTCCCCCCAGTGTCACCCAAATTGATACATTGTGCTTTGGCAATTTTTCAGGCTATATAGTTTAGAGGAGCTCAGTTGAATTAGTTTGCGTATATAAAGTATTTCTTTTCCCTTTAATCCTTTAAAACATATTACATTTTCAAAACATTGTATCTTTCTTCCTACTAATTGTAGCGGCAATGCTTGTTAATAAGACAGAATTAAGTGTTGCTGTGCTTTCCCAAATGAGGCCCCATCTCTCTCTTCACCTCTGTGGTGCAGCCACAGAGAAGCTATTCATGCAGGCTGATTTAAAGATGTTTTCTTTTGATAAGGGACAGCTCCCAAATGGGGATTCATTTAGCTAAGCCTGGCTATCATGATCAATGGGCATCCATTGGCGCCTATCTGTCTAGGGAGTGCCAGATGGACATCTGGACTGCATTCCTAAGTGTCAGGAGTAAGTGACTCATATCTCACCTTGATCAACCAATCAGGGACTGGTAGGGCCGAGTAACCCACGTGGGTCTCTGATGCCCATGAAACTTTCATCCAATGAACGAGCTGAAGTTCCTCCAGGTAAAAACAGGCAACAAAGAACTCCAAGACTATTCTAAAGGGAATTCAAAGGAGAATTCCAGGAGTGTGAGACAATTCCAGGGCAGGACGGCCCAGGAGCAGAAGGCTCCCAAGGGCAGGACATTCTTGCAGCGCGCCTCCTGACCATCCTGAGACTCAGCCTGGACCACCACGGAACGGCCAGTGTGTCCAAGTGCCAGAACTTTCCTTTGTTCTAAGAGTCGAGAGCGGAGGTTGCCAGAGAGTAACCAGAGGATCCACCCGAGGTTAGCACCAGCAGCAGGCCTCGTGAAAAGGTCAGAACTGTGGACAGCTGAATCACTATTCAGAACTAGCGCTTCATCAGGAACAAACTGGTCTTCTTCCTGACCTGCTGGGACTCACAGTCATCTTTTCTCCTGTGCACAAACTTCGCTAGTTTCAGCCAAAACTAACTAGCCAGTATTCAGAGAGCATCAGCAGCGCACCGTCACAAGCCGCACAGCACAGCCTGGCACGGAGCCAGAGAGCGCGGATTGGACAGCAACAAGCCTGCATTTGCTTGTGCCCGCAGGAGATCTGAATCCCCAGAGATTGGATGAGTATTCAACTTCACTGCATTACTGCTCCAGAATTCTATTGTTATCCCAACCAGTTGATATCAATTTAATTCCTAAGAGTTATGTACTTGTTTTGAGTATCTAATGCAGAAGTTGTAACCAAGTTAAATTACGAAACGGTCTAAATGAATGATATACCGAACGTATGTCCTCTTGATATGTGTAACTCTTTGTAACTGAATGAATATATATCTTTTGTATTCTGATAACCCTTACGATAAGATCTGTTTGGTTTACATGCATATTATATATATTAATGAATGTATCCTCGTGTATTAGTACCTGTGTGTGCGTTGTTTGAGTTATCTCGCATGGTTGGATTCTGAGACCATTAAAAGAATCAATTTTGTGATTAACTGCCACAATTAATAATTGTCCCAGTAAATGCCCAAACCCCTACAGAACTGGTGCCTCGTGAGAGCACACTACAACAGTGTGTGATCTCCTGTCCCAGCCTGAGGAGCAGACACCGAACCTGTCTCTCAATAATAATAATACAGTGTGTGATCTCCTCTCCCAGCATGAGGAACAGACACCGAGCCTGTCTCTCAATTATAATAATACAGTGTGTGATCTCCTATCCCAACCTGAAGAACAGACAGTGACCCTGTCTCTCAATAATAATAATACAGTGTGTGATCTCCTGTCCCAGCCTGAGGAGCAGACAGCGAGCCTGTTTCTCAATAATAATAGAACAGTGTGTGATCTCCAGTCCCAGCCTGAGGAACAAACAGTGAGCCTGTCTCTCAATAATAATAATAAAGTGTGTGATCTCCTGTCCCAGCCTGGGGAACACTGAGCCTGTCTCTCAATAATAATAGTACAGTGTGTGATCTCCTGTCCCAGCCTGAGGAACAGACAGCGAGCCTGTCTCTCAATAATAATAATAATACAGTGTGTGACCTCCTGTCCCAGCTTGGGGAACAGGGAGCCAGACTCTCAATAATAATAACAGTGAGGAACAGTGAGTTTATCTGTCAATAATAATAATACAATGTGATCTCCTGTCCCAGCCTGAGGAACAGTGAGCTTGTCTCTCAATAATAACAATACAGAGTGTGATCTCCTGTCCCAGCCTGGGGAACAGACAGTAAACCTATCTCTCAATAATAATAATCCAGTGTGGAATGTTCTGTCCCAGTCTGGGGAACAAACAGTGAGCATGTCTCTCAATAATAATAGAACAGTGTGTGATCTCCAGTCCCAGCCTGAGGAAAAGTGAGCTTGTCTCTCAATAATAAAAATACAGTGTGTGATCTCGTGTCCCAGTCTGAGGAACAGACAGTGAGCCTGTATCTCAGTAATAATAATAATACAGTGTGCTACCTCCTGTCCCAGCCTGAGGAAGAGACAGTGAGCCTGCCTCTCAATATTAATAATACAGTGTGTGATCTCCTGTCCCAGCCTGGGGAACAGAGAGTAAACCTATCTCTCAATAATAATAATCCAGTGTGTGAGCTCCTTTCTTAGCCTGAGGAACAGACAGTGATCCTGTCTCTCAATAATAATAATCCAGTGTGGGATGTCCTGTCCCAGTCTGAGGAACAAAAAGTGTGCTTGTCTCTCAATAATAATAGATCAGTTTGTGATCTCCTGACCCAGCCTGGGGAGCACTGAGGCAGTATCTCAATAATAATAATACAGTGTGTCATCTCCTGTTCCAGCCTGAGGAACAGTGAGCTTGTCTCTCAAAAATAATAATACAATGTGATCTCCTGCCCCAGCCTGAAGAACAGACAGTGAGCCTGTCTCTCAGTAATAATAATACAGTGTGTGATCTCCTGTCCCAACCTTGAGGAACAGACGGTGAACCTGTCTCTCAATAATAATAATAATACAACTAGCTCTTCATCAGGAACAAACCGGTCCTCTTCCTAACTTGCTGGGACTCACAGTCATCTTTTCTCCTGTGTGCAAACTTTGCTAGTTAAAGCCAACACTAACTAGCCGGTCAGTGAGCATCAGCAGCGCACCGTCGCAAGCCGCACAGCACAGCCTGGCACCGAGCCAGAGAGCGCGGATTGGACAGCAACAGCCTGCAACTGTTTCTTTGTGCCCGCAGGAGATCTGAATCCCCAGAGATTGGATGAGTATTCAACTTCACTGCATTACTGCTCGAGAATTCAATTGTTATCCCAACAAGAGTTATGTACTTGTTTTGAGTATCTAATGTAGAAGTTATAACCAAGTTCAATTACGAAACGGTCTAAATGAATGATATACTGAATGTATGTCCTCTTGATATATGTAACTCTTTGTAACTGACTGAATATATACCTATTGTATTCTGATAACCCTCTCGATAAGATCTGTTTATATGCATATTCTATGTATTAATAAATGTATCCTCGTGTATTAGTACCTGTGTGTGTGCGTTGTTTGAGTTATATTGCATGGTTGGATTCTAAAGCCATCAAAAGAATCAATTTTGTGATTTACTGCTACAATTAATTATTGTCCAAGTAAATGCCCAAACCCTACAGAAGCATGCAAGAAAATGTGATCATTACCTATGGAATTTCCCACCAGCGTGGAGTTTGTCTGTCTAAAGCAGAACACAGCGGAGTCATGCCGAGGGTTGTGAGATCAAGATTTCAGTGGAGCACTGTCGTCTACGTCTTTAGCTACATGAGTTGGACATCCTCTTGTACACGGAAAGCAGAGTGAGATCCTCTGACATGAAAAGTGCCAGATAAAAGCCATTTCTCATCCTTTCTCTTAGTGGTGGAGCTATCGCATGTAAATGAGGCAACTTGCAAGGCGAGCAGGCTCGGTGCACACCGAACGCAGATGTCTCAGAGCAGTTGAGACGTGTCCAAGTGGCTGTCAAAGGACAGCACTTTGCCGGCGCCGTGGTTTAGTTGGCTAAAGCGCCTGTCTAGTAAACAGGAGATCCTGGGTCTGATTCCCAGCGGTGACTTTCTTCCTGTCTTACTGTACAGAATTTATCCTTATTGGCAAATCCCATGCCTTTTAATTCAGGTGAATGCAAGTGTTCGTTTCCTTTCTGGAACAACTTGTTTTGAAAGAAATCTATACAGCTTGCGAAAGATGAAACACAAATCTTGCTTATCAGTGAAGAAGAGGTACTCCCAGCAGGCCAGCTAATACCAGCAAAGTTTTTTTTTCACCCTAACCCAGAGAATGGAGAAAAGCGAGGCGCCTGTGGCTCTGCAGTGTAATCAGTTCGCGAGTTTGGCGGTTAGCTGAAAGAGTGGTAAATGGAGCTCGCCCCAGCCCGTCCTTATTCTTTTAAAGAGGATAAAAAATTAACTTCGCCGCCATTACTACCAGCTTTAAAAGACTGCCATGGGCACGGAAAAAAACACACTACAGATGACTTTTCTGGAACCGAAGCAGAGATTCCTTTACAAACCAACTGATAAAGCTCAGCCAGTGAATACTGTTAACAGAATGTGAAAGCACGATCAACTTTATAACTGCAACCACAGGAAAAACAGCAAGAAGCAGGCTCCATTCCCCATTTAAATCTGTCGTGCGAGGCATGCTTTTTGCACGCATGAAGTCAATCCCACGATCGCTTTTGAACTTGGACAAAGTACTTCCAAAGGAGCGCTATGCGCAAAGATTTAACAAGCTCAACCCCCGCCGACGATTCGGTGCGAAGAAGCAGAACATTCAAGTTTCACAGACAGAAGCAGCACGCCAGCACAGCCAACATTAAAACGGAGGGCACACTACGATTTGCATTGACACAAAAGGGATCTGGGCAGACGTCGTTCCCTGCATAACGCAAAAAGTGGTAAAGCGCTTTTGGGTTGAGAGGACGCAAGAAGGTTTTTGTTTTGTGCCTTGATGTCAAGCTGAGAAAGTATCTTTAAACACTCTGCTTAGTTTCTCGAGAGACTGCCAAAGAGCAGTTCCCTCCCTTTTGTCTGAAACCAGCTGAAAGAGGGTCTCGACAGAAGCACCTGGCAGCGGTGGGATTCGAACCCACGCCCCCGAAGAGACTGGAGCCTTAATCCAGCGCCTTAGACCGCTCGGCCACGCTACCCGCTGTGTGCTGTCTCTTTGTCTCATTACTTGCCCGGAGGAAGCCGGGTGGGTTTTGCTCTTGTCGCCCGAATTAGTGGCGTTATGACCGTGGAACCGACTGCACCTGCTTTTTCTGAGATGCTTCCCCTCTCATGGAGAGATCTCGACTTCTTTAACACCTCTGGATAAAGATCTTCTGTGGAGCAGGTTTCAGACCTCTGCGTACAGCACCCTTGATGTCATTTTATTTTTACAGCAGCCGCATCCGGAAAGTTGTGTCTTTTACATTTTATTTAAACAACAAAACTACATACAATACAAACAAGAGTACATATTACGTATCAAGAAAATCGTCAGGGGCACATGCTATAATACAATTACACTTTATGAAAAACTATTACACAAGGTAAATAAAATTAAGGTCCGCACAGGTTGTTCTTACATTTCGAAAGAGTCCGTAAATACCCCTTTACATCTATTTTGAACTGTTCAAACGTAGGACTCTTCCCAGACCATTTCACTTTATACCACATTCCTAAACGAGGATGCATCTCCTGTTTTAGAACTATTTTGGGCGGTATGGCTTATACAACACACCCACAGTATTCTAATGGTGGACTGCAGATCTGTGCTATAGTTCAGTCGAATTCGAAGGATCCAGCAATCGTACTGGATTTGACTGGGATTCTGAAATGTCTCTTGCAAAAGTATTTGGGTTTGCTTGAACCTTTGATAAAAAAGTGATCTGATCTGAAACTACCCAGCTTACAAACTCTGAGGTAGTTGTCACTAAACTCGGACGTGATGTGGCACACATGTGCCATGTGCCTTTACTTTTGTAAAAAACTGGTATCGGGAAAAGTTTCTTAATATTTCTTTTGATTAGCATGCAAGAAAATGTGATCATTACCTATGGATTTTCCCGCCAGCGTGGAGTTTGAATTCACAACCTTGAGACTCAGTGTTCAAGAGTCACAGAAGAGGTCGGCCTGGTCTTCAGTTTGCCAACGATAAGCTCCGGCAGTGCTCCTCTGTAAAGCAGACTGTTCGGATCGGTTATGTGGGACGGCACTTCGATACTAAGATCATTTGCAGTACACTCAAAAAACATAGACGAAGAAGGTGTCACAGTAAGGTGAACCCTATGGGCGAGGGATGTTCCTGCCTCCTGTACGACTACACCACCTAGCAATACAAACGGGGTGCTAGGGCCCCTCTACATTACCACAGGTTCTGTTATCTCCTAGAATTACCAATGCACACACAGACCAGCGACAAGCATTTGTATTGTATAAGTGCCCTTTTTATTTTCCAACTACATTCACATGCACTATCACCCAAAAACACAACGAAAACAGAATTCACAGCAGCAAGAGGTCCTTCCCAGGGTCAAAATGAATAGAGAGGGGCAGCAGTCTTTCCTGTAAAATACTAAAGAGAGGTCACTCGAACGTCTCTACTTAGTACCTGTAGTCTCTGATGGCCCACTTTGAGGAGAGGGGTATCGCCCAGTCCTATTTCCCCAGTCTCTGTTCAGGTAACAATAGAAATCCTCTGCGACTGTATTACATTCCTCTCAGTTTGAATCGGCTAACTGTGCCAGTTTCCTTGTTCCTCACCTTCAGGTGTTAAAAGTCTCTGTACAGTACCTCTGTTTCAATGCCAATGTCTCTCATTGTCGTCAGTTACTGAACCAGTAGATCCTTGCCTCCAGGTATTAGAAGTCTCTGCAGAGTACCTCCGGGGTCTTGCACTCTGCAGCTTCCCTTGTGCTGCCTGTGTCGTCTCCAGGGTCCAGTGGGAATCGGGAGCCCCCTCTGTTCTGTCTCAGGTCTTTTTATCCCTCTCCTTAGCCAATCCCTTTCAGGGGGGT
Organism: Lepisosteus oculatus; assembly: GCF_040954835.1. Classification (NCBI taxonomy): domain Eukaryota; kingdom Metazoa; phylum Chordata; class Actinopteri; order Semionotiformes; family Lepisosteidae; genus Lepisosteus; species Lepisosteus oculatus. The sequence goes on along the minus strand of NC_090709.1, from coordinate 45,180,448 downwards.
TTCCACTGTCCCTGTCAGAAACGGGTCCAGGAGGAAGCTTGTGTTGTTTGAGGGGTGTTGGAGTGCTGAGCTAGGTGTCATGGAACCTTATCAGTTCACCCCTTGGTCTGGCTAAAACTGGCTCAGCAACTCCTCACACCTCCAAGTCTCGATACCTAATTGTTCCCTGAATGACTTGGGTTTGACTGTTTTTACTGACTGTTCCTGTATTAATTGGGACAACTGCAGTCACCCCCTTGAGTGAGAGGCAACATTGACACCATCCTGGAAATCAACATAACCTAATCAATCACAGCCTGTTACTGCCTCAATGACCCACACCCTGTAACACGAATCAACATAACCCAATCAATCCCAGACCGTGACTGCCTCAATGGCACACATCCTGCTACACAAGCTTCACCTGGAGCACAATGGCTGTGTTTTCAGCTACGGAAACTTCCTTTTGACAAGTCGGTGTTTGTGTTGCTTTTTCTGCTCAATGGAGCTGTATTAATGCAAGCACACGTGCTTCCATGGCAAGTTATTTTATTAGTGCTCACAAACCAACACACTGCAGACACCTCTGATACTGTCACTGCTTGTGGACCCCGTGTTCCTGCCGTCAGCCTACTATACCATGTTCATGCACATCTAGAAATATTACTGCTGTAGTACAGGAATGAAAGACGAAACGAAAGCACACCCAGTTTAAAAAGGCACATTTGTCAACTGCTGAACTTCACAAGGATGGGATTCACACCCACATGTGCAGAGCACAATGGATTAGTAGTCCATCGCTTTACCACTCACCACCTCATCCCAGAAGTTAGCCTCCTGACATGAGTTAGTGCTCAAGATGGTCGTCTTTCCTCTACTCAAGGATCATTTTCCTCTTCCACATGCGATTTCACCATTTTCCTTGAAGATGTCAAACATAAAAAGCATATTGAGCTCCTTGGACTTGAAATTACCAGATAAAAGCCATTTCTCATGACTTGCTCAGCGAGCAGGCTCAGCGCACACAGAACGCAGGTATCTCAGAGCGGTGTGTCTAAGAGGCTGTAAAAGGAGAGTGCTCTGTTGGTGCTGTGGCTTAGCTGGTTAACGTGCATGTCTAGTAAATAAGCTTCTGGGTTCAAATCACCACAGTGCTTTTCTTCCTCTCTTGCCATGCAGAGTTGGTCGTTGTGGACAGCAACAGGTGTCTGCCTTAACTTTAATGGAAGTGTTCATTTCTGGATCAACTTTTTTAAAAACAAATTCCACACATATTGCGATAGATAAAATACTAATCTTCCCTGTTGGTGCAGAATAATTAGTGCCAGCTGGCATGAAAACGACAATTTTTTTTTGTCTTTAGCGTAAAACCTGTGAATGTAGAAGAAAAGATGACGAGTGTCAATTTTTATGGCACCATGAGCTTGTCCTTCAGTCAAACACGTAGGTAATTCAAACACACCCAGAGATGCACTTCGAATTAGCTTTGACCTAAATACTATCTACTCCAGATGTGATTGGGCCTCTTTCCACATCCTGATATATGCAGAGAACACAAGCTTTTGGCACGAGTGAATATAAATGTAAACATAAATACTATTCAATATATAGGAATTTTGTTGTATTTAAAAAATATTTTAGCTCGGGATCCTCAAATCAGGAGTGTAGAAAAGAGCACCGTTAAACACCATCGGGAGTGCAGAACGCGATAAAAGTGTTCTTTAAACAAAAAGTGAAAAGATGTTCATTGAAAGCTCAGTAAACGATAAAGCAGTGGCTCGTTTTGTGAATTCTCCTCGCATCAGATTGTCTTGCTTCGACCTTTAAATTGTACGCTGTGTAGACCCTTCACTCTCCCTAACTCAATTAAAGAGCCGCAGGCAAAAGTGCCTGTCAGTTTAGTTCAGTGGTAGAGCACTTGCATCTCGTGTATAAGGCTTTGTTTTCTACTGCCACTCTGGATTTCTTTTTAAACGCAACATCTTATCTGTGATTGTCTTTCATGTGACATCCCCCGTGTGTGAATTTCAGCATGACACATAACATCGTTTGAGATGCTATTTTTAAAACAGACCAAATGAAAGACCTAGTAGCTAAATACAAGTAGAAAACACGGGAATCTAATTGAGAAAATTTGGACCGGAGCGATGTATAGTATTGTAATGGTTGGGGGTTCAGGCGGGCACCCTTGCCATTGCCACTTAAGTCAGCCCCCCACTGTCGGGGACTCAAACCTGCGACCGCCACCATAGCTCAACCGCCACCATAGCTGGGTCCCTGTTGAGTGATGCCAGAGGCCTGGGTTTGAGTCCTTGACGTTGGGGGACTGACCTGATGTGGCAGTGGCGAGGATGCCCATGTGAACCCTGGAGCGTTACATTGGTGTCAGCGTTCCCTGTAATAGCAGGGCCACAGCCGCAGGACTGAAGGGAGATTGCTCTTTATCTCAACAGGCTAGGTCCCTGTTGAGTGATACAGGAGGCCTGGGTTTGAGTCTCTGGTGGTGAGGGGCTCTTGTGAACACTGGAGTACTACAGTATTACTAATAGCAGCACAAAGCTCACAGTGATGGCTTTAGAGTATCAGAGCCAGTGGCGCAATGGATAATGCGTTTGACTTTGGATCAGAAGATTGTAGGTTTGACTCCTCCCTGGCTCGTTACGTTTTTAAACTACACTTCTCAGCGTACACAACCCTTCTATCGACTGGATGAGTCTCCTGTTACGTCTCCAATTCTTTCCGCACATTCTGCTTGTTTCACCACCGTTACTGTTGGACCACAGCCACAGAATGGAGGAGAGATACGGTTCCGATAAACTGTCTAAAATAATCATGTTGAAAAAGGTGACAACATTTTTTTTTCTTTAACATAACCTTACATTTGCCTGTTCAGTTCAAGTTATTTTCTGTATCTGCAAATTCCCAAATTTTTCTGCTGTCTCCTGAGAAAGACATGTGTCAAATCACAATAAGTAATACAATCTATTCAGTTAACACCCAGATGTAACAGAACACATTTAAGACTTACACCCCCTTTTAATATGTATTTCCTTCATTTCAGTTTTCTTACCTCCCCAGGATACCTGAAAGTTCACTATCCCATATTAAGGACTGTACATGCATTACCGGTAATACAGCTACTAATAAAGATATACATTAATCTTAATTATTAATAAATTACACTTTTATTAATAAAGACATGTATTGATCAAATTCATTGTGAATAGTTGCGGTGTCTAGAAAACAATTTTAGCTACAGTAAATATTTCAAGTGAGTGGTGCGTTTGTTCGTGACCATATTATTTCCACTACATTCAGAACAGTTCAAATGCGATTGACTGTTCCTCTACTGAGCTACATAAACCCTGTGAAGAGGTGGTTTAAGTTAGTCTCCTACATCGGTAACATCTAATGGGCAGCATATGTTATTTTATTATTTGAGAACAGGTTTAGTATGGAGCTGCTGACAAATTTCAGCAGCCACATTCGTTGCAATGACCCGTTGTAGGGTCATTGCCAATCAGCAGCAAGAAAAAAAAAACATCATTTGTGCCTTTATTAAAAAAAAAAGAAAAACAGAGTAGTAGTTTATGTGGTAATTTCAGGTACAATGTAAGAACTTAAGTTAACTAGTCCCACAGTAATGCGTGGGGTCCTATCAATAGAAAAAAAATACTTGTAACCCAAAAACACAACAACCACGATGCGAGAAGCCTTCCGGGAACCTAGGTAAATCACTGTAGTAGTCTAACGACTACAGAAAATAAAATAAAAAAAACACTTAAAGGAACAACTTCAAAACAAAAAGAACATTAAAAACAAATCTGGGAAACAACAAAAACAGAATCTAATGCGAGAGCTTTTTCAAGTCTTCGGTACCCCATCGTGCTCCCTTAGTCCCAGTAGACCTCTCGTCTAAGAAAATATCTCTCATCTATCTGTGTAGAGATCAGCTGGGGGTCCACAGCTGATGGGAATTTAAGTAGTGACCTGCGTCAGCTGCAAAGGAAAAAGTATAGGTTTATTCCATGCTGAAAGGAGAAGGAAACACAACGTGGAACCTTCTTCAGGTGTGACGTGGAATAAACCTTTACCTGTTCCTTTGATGTTAATTTAGACCGGATCTCCAGCAGATACCTAACAGGCTACAATCCCATTAGATAAGGTGTTAAGGACGACCTGTAAGTAGCAGTATCTAAAGTGGACAGTTGCTTTCAGTAGCTAAGGACAGGCCACACTGCTCCAGGTGAGGCTCAAACTCACAACCTCAGCATGACTCCGCTGTGCACTGCTGTATAAGTACCACGCGCTGAACAATTGTGCCACTGAAGCTGCATAAAATACTTTTCCTTCACACACTGACGTTGCACAAACACAGGGTGAAAACGATTTCGGCATGTTTTCCGTCTCTCCGTGGGGGAAAGGGACAGTAAAAGAGCAAGGAAACTACAAGGGAAGAAAATGAAAAAATAGTGCTCACTGCAGAAGAGGGAGGAGAGAGATTGTCAGACACGTAAATCAGCCTGGCGGATTTACACTACAAATTTGTCATTTGTAGTGACATTTATGAGTCTTCACGTGTCTGAAACTGTCCAGTTTGTATTTTCATTTCAAAAATCCATAAACTTGAATAAGAAAGAAGGCACACTGCACATCTGCGGAACATCACGTCCGAGTTTACAGTGACATCAGAGATTGAAAGCAAAGTCGTTTTTTATTAAAAGTTCAAGGAAACCTGAATATGTTTGCTAGAAGTATTTCAGAATCACAGTGAAATGTAGTACGATTGCTGCACAGATCTGCAGTCTGCAATTAGAATACTGTTTGTGCGTTGTATAAAATACGCCATTCAAAACTTTTCTAAAACTGCAGAGATTCATTTCAGAATGCGTCTTCCTGTAAAAATAAAATATCTGTTTTATTTAACGGGCGCTATAAGCAGAGTCTGAAGCCAGCTCCACAGAAGAGCTATATTCAGAGGGCCAAAAAAGTGAATATTTCACCAAGTGGACAATTACTGTACATCATAATCATATATGTTTTACTCCTGCCATTGCAATTTGTGCACAAAGATTTTTTTTATTTTCAAAATGTATTAGCCTTGATTGGAAAAAAAAAACTGGGGGCACGGTGGCTAAGTGGTAAGACGTTGGTCTCATAAACCGAAGAGTGCCCTGTCCGTGCCTGGTTTACTTACCACAACATACCTTTATCTAAATCATCAGTTGCCTTGCAATGTAGAAATCTCTGTAATAATAATAAAAGAACTGTCAGTAGTAGTTAATAATCCTTTGACAAAGCAACAGGCATCCTCCACTGCTTGTCAGGATGGCTGAGCAGTCTTAGGTGCCAGCCTCAAGAACTCAATTATGTGAAGTGACAGTTTTATGTTATTCACAACCCGGATTTCCCTTCATGTTCATTAAGATGTGTAATTTTTATGTTGCTTATATGAGAACAGTTTCTTCAAAAGTTCTGTCAATTAACAGTGGAGAGCTAGCCGATGTACGTCTTCATGAAAACTCTCTTAAGGCGATTACAAGTATCTTGAGCAAATCTGCGTCATATTTAAAAAAAAAAGTTTAGCTGAAGATGCAACAGGAGTATAAATGAATTCTCCCGCCCTACATTCCAAGATATGGAATCTTATTTTTCTTGAAGTTTCTGATGTTGATATTGGAAATTGCCAATGATATCGACTCAGGTAGTCAGTTGTTACGTGCTGTAATTCGATACATGCAAAGCATTTGTATTCCCACAAAATATCAATAAGGTCAATAATGTATTAAACAGTACATGCCACTTTTTCTCTAGATGATGTTCACGATGGAACAGTGAGAAAGGCGTGCCTAGATATGCTTGAACCAGCACCTTACTATCGTTTTAGTCCCGACCTGACCGCACTGACCAATGCTACCGGGGTAAAGTTAGCTTGAAGTTCTTAAACGATTTTGGCACGCCTGTAGCGCTTTCGCGAAATCTCTTACAAAAACACATGCTTTGTGTATAAAATACATTGTGAATGCTTTCTCAGCCTTCACTTTGTCGGTTTTATGACATTTTTTTGACCACACTCGAATATTCTTTTGTCCAGATCTTCGCAATGGAAGCACAGAACGCCTTCAAACCAAATGCATTTTAAAGACCACAACTTGTGGATATTTCCACAGCCTCTACATCAAAGTATCAGTGAGCTAATTATCTTTTTTTAAACCTCCAGTTTTTCATCGCACCGTAATTACGCACGAACTGGAACCCGGGGGACAGCTGTGTGCACACGTTCACAACGCGAGAAATACTGTTCAATACGGCTTCGTGCGAAAAACCCGTATATGACCATAGGAAGCAGAACAGCGCAGTCTCCAATTACCCAGACTGTAAGCACGGGAATAAAGCTTTGTTTGATTTCTGAAACCCTTCCTTTACATCCTATTTTCATTCAGGTAAGGGTCAACTATATTGACAATACTACTGACAACAGGAAGATTAAAATATTCTTTTCTCAGCAGCTTATTAAAAACTGCTCCCATGATGTTCAGACCGACTTTTTACACAGAACACTGACACAGCTTTGTGTTCTGAATCTCTTTTTCTCGTGCGTTTATTTAATGTGGCACAATGCACTGGGATAGGGGTATTCTGTTCACAAACCAATAGCATTTAAACCACAGCACCCACAATGCTGCAAGTGTTTTGCACACTAAGCAGGTCCTCTGACTTTTCCCAGCTTTGTTTTGGGTTGTGGAACCTTTATTTTTTTATGCTTTTTTGAAGATAACACTACAGTTAATATACTGGGATAGGTGGGTCTTCTTCGTGGCTCAATAGCATTTCAAGTACAACAGCCACACTGTTGAAACCAAGTGTTTTACACACCAGATAGGCCCCCTAACCTTATACAAGCTTGCTGTGGCTGTGGCCCCTTTCTTTATTTTGTTACGATTTTCTGAAGATAACACTACAGGTAATACACTGGGACAGGTGGGTCGTCTTCATGGCTCAATAGCATTTCAAATACAGCAGCCACACTGCTGAAACCAAGTGTTTTACACACCAGACAGGCCCCCTAACCTTATACAACCTTGCTGTGGCTGTGGCCCCTTTCTTTATTTTTTTATGATTTTTTCAACATGGCACCATTAGACAGGCGGTACATGGGGATGGGCGGGTGCTATTCATGAGTCAATAGCTCTTCAAGCACTACAGCCACAGTGCTGCAACCAGGTGTTTTACACACCAGACAGCTTCCCTAAACTTATACAACCTTGCTTTGAGTTGTGGACCATTTCTTTATTTTTTAATTATTTTTTTACTGTGATCAAGTGTTGTGCTCACTAGGCAGGCCACCTGACCTTTCACAGTCATGCTTTGTTGTGTGAAACTTTAATTCTCTTTTTAGGATTTTTTGAACATGGCAACTTCCACCGAGATGTGTAGGGGGTGTGGGGGTGCTCTTCAATAGTTTTTTCATCTATACACACAAACAGATGTAACCAAGACACTCAGAACCTGTCACGCAGGGGCTGAATGCTGAGGATAGGGATCCAATGTGGTGCCCTTGGTAGGGTTGGCGCGAGACGCAGGCGTAGTCAGAGTAAACAAGCAGGGGTCCGAGTCCGGGAAGGCGTAGTACAGGCGTAGGCACAGAATCGACAGGCGAAGGCGTAGTCGAGGGATTGGCAGGGGTCGGAGTCCGGGAAGGCGTAGAAGTTGCGTCGGTGTGGATTCAGAAGGCAGAGGCGTAAACAAAGAGACAGTCTAGGGTCGGGATCCGAGAAAGCGTAAAATAGGCGAAGGTACAAAATCGAGTGGCTGAAGCGGTAGTCAGAAAAGCAGGGTCGAGGTCCAGGGGAGAAGTCGTAGTAAGGCAAAGGCGTAGTTAGTAGGTAAGCTCCGGGAGAGAATCTCAATCGTGAGCAATGACCGGGGGGCAGATGAGGGTTTAAGTAGAGAACTGATTGACGCGTACATGTTAGGTACGGGGAGAGCTCGAGGGAATGCGGGAGCGCTTGCTTGCATGAGGGAGATTCATGACAGAACCAACAGAATCAACCTGAACTCATAGAAAAACAAGAATGCCCCTGAGACACCTGCACCCCCCTCCTGGACCGCTCTGGTATCAACACCCCCAAACCCATCCATTCCAGCTAACAAGACTCAGAATCGGTGCAACCCTCCAACCTGGACCAAGAACTTCCAATCTCTGATGTTACTGTCTCTAAAGTCAGACGTCATGTTCTGCGGATGTGCAGTGTGCCTTTTCTCTTGTCGTGTTCAAGATGATTCATTGCATACGCTCCTGACTGCATGTTCTATATTCCTTTGTTATTTCATTCAGATGACCTATGTGGCATGATCGCAAGGTTCAGCACCAGCAGAACCTGCAGACACATCAGCTGACCTCGACATGATTTGAACACACAACCTTCTGAGCTGGAGTCAGACGCGCTACCGTTGCGCCACAAGGTTACTTGCTACAAGTGCTTTTAATTCCCCCAAAGAGAAAAACCCCCTACAACCACGATATTCCTGAACAGGATATTTACCACCACCCTCGTGAACTTCTCAACTTGACCTCTCCCAGGAGGAGCCAATTAACACAGAATCCTCTCTCCAATTAGCAAATAACACAAAACACTGTTTACCTGTCAAGACAGAAAACCTGGCTGCTCCAGGTGAGGCTTAAACTCAAAACCTCGGCATGAGTCCACTGAATATGTCATTTTACATGGCCTGAACCAGGAAAGAGGTTGGAAGTCAAGAAGTTATGGTGCTGTTTTAATACTTGCCTACTCTTTCAATTTTTTGGTCAAATCTTTTATTTGGGAGTTCTTTTGATTGATGTTAATCCTTGTCCCGATGAACGACTCTGGGCCATGGTGAGTCTTGAATAATGTTCTTATAAGCTTCAGTTTGAAAAAGTGCGCTCTCCAGAAGCTACCAAAATCGCTAATGGTTACATAACACTTAATGCAAAAGCTACGTTCGGGGTTGAAAAAGAATATTACTTGCTATGAATACGAACACTGTTACAGGAGGGGTGTTAGAGCTATTTTAGCTTAGATCATCAATTCATCTTACAGTTCTTCTCTGTCTATATCAACAGTGTTATCGCTACTGAGCGCTAAAGGCAGGTCCTGGCAATACTTCATGAGATCTTCTTTAGAAAACATTTAAAAAATATATTTCCACTACCATACATAAAGTAAAAGATACCGATTGCAGCTAGAAGCAAATTCCAATCGAAAATGTATCAGCTTTAAAATTTTCTTTTGGATCCATACAACGATCAGCATGAGACTCAAAATATAACTGTGTTTGATTGTACAGCATAGATTGTACAGCATTTATCTTTAGATTTATGTTTAAATTAAGGTAAATATATTAAAATATCAACATCCACCTTCACAGTGCTAACGTAACAATGCTTGTCAAGTTCTCAAACAATTCCTCGTTGTATTTCTTAACGATTTTAGCAGAGGACGCAACAGGAGTATAACTGATATCTCCCGCCAGCCATTCAAATATACTTTTCCATGGGTGAAAATGGTTTTCTGGGGAGTTGCGGTGTTGATCACTATTGGACTTCCCCGGTCTCTAGTGTTGTTGTTAGACACAAGCAAAAGGCTTGCATTTTCTGCAAACATAAAGAGGGTTATGGTTTCGGCTTTAGTGGAGACAGTGTTTACATTGACAATACTAAGAAGGTCATCCCTGGGTGGGCTTGAACCACCAACCTTTCAGTTAATAGCAAAACACGCTCACCGATTGCGCCACAGAGAGTGATGAGAGAAGCTGTTCTCCATTTGCACCTTTCCGGTCAAAAAATAAACATCGCTTGTGTTTTCAAGCCACAACCCATTTGTATCTGCTAGGCGGCACAGTCGTCGTGCACAAAGAACGCTTTGAAAAGCGTCAAAAGCAAGTCATTCCGAGTTGGTTGTTTGTGTTTTGGAAATGCTGTATTGCTGCCAAATGCTGAAATGATCTCTCGGCTCCTCGGTTGTCATTTCTGCTCTGTAAAGGAATAACAGCACGCGTCGGCTTCCAGCACGGTGGGTCGGGACACGATGTTGGGGTTTGGAGAGAGCGATGTCTTCCTCGTAAGTATTGTAACGCCCTCGCCCAGTGGTGAGGAGGAAGAGCACCTAGGCACTCATAGCACCACAGAGCAGGCTGGGAGTTGTAGCTGGGGAGAGTCTGAGGGTCAGCTCGATGACCAGCAGCTGACCCTCCATATATAAATAGTGTCGTAGTAGTTTTAGTGTCCTGTGTAGCCTTATAAGTGTATAGCCTGTTGTTAAGTAATTACCACCCTAAAGATGTGTACGTGTTCCATCAGTCTCCTCATGTGTGTGTAGATCCTATGCTGTTCAGCAGTCTCTCGAGAAAGTAAGCAAAGTGTTTAAAGATACTTTGTCAGCTTGACATCAAGGCAGAAAACAAAAACCTACTTGCGTCCTCTCAACCCAAATGCGCTTTGCCACTTTTTGCGTTATGCAGGGAACGACATCTGCCGAGATCACTTTTGTGTCAATGCAAATCGTAGTGTGCCCTTCGTTTTAATGTTGGTTATGGTGGCGTGCTGCTTCTGTCTGTGAAACTTGAATGTTCTGCTTCTTCACACCGAATCATTGGCGGGGGTTGAGCTTGTTAAATCTTTGCATACAGCGCTCCTTTGGAAGTACTTTGTCCAAGTTCAAAAGCGATCGTGGGATTGACTTCATGCATTCAAAAAACATACCTCGCACGACAGATTTAAATGGAGAATGGAGTCTGCTTCTTGCTGTTTTTCCTGTGGTTGCAGTTACAAAGTTGACCATGCTTTCACATTCTGTTAACAGTATTCACTGGGTGAGCTTTATCAATTGAATCGGAAAGGACATCGCTGCTTCGGCTCCAAAAAATAATCTGTAGTGTGTTTTTTTTCTGTGCTATCTTTTATAGCTTGTAAAAATGCCGGCAAAGTTAATTTTTCTCCTCTTTAAAAGAATAAGGATTGGCTGGGGCGAGCTCCGTTTACCATTCTTTCAGTTAACCGCCGAACTCACAAATTGATTAAACTGCAGAGCCACAGGCGCCTCTCTTTTCTCCATTCTCTGGGTCAGGGTGAAAAAAAACTTTGCTGTATTAGCTGGCCTGCTGGGAGTACCTCTTCTTCACTGATAAGCAAGATTTGTGTTTCATCTTTCGCAAGCTGTATAGATAGCGCTAAATGATTAAAGTGCAGAGCCACCGACACCGTTTTTTTCAATTCGCAGGGTTTAACAATATACATATTTGATCAAACTGAGAAACAGGAACGTATCCTAGCCCGAGCAGATAAATTATAACCTATAGTATTCATACCGGGAACTCAGATGCAGATAAGAGCTACAGCTATCACAACTAGTGTTTAAAATAGTAATAGCTCCTGTCTATTTACACTGTAATTTACACTAGCGTTTCCATAAACAATTTGCTTGTAAGAATGATAAAAAATTAAATGGGTATTCTAAAAAAAAATATTCTGAATCTTTTCGCCATTAACAGTTTAACTGTGACTTTGCAGGTAACACGTCCATTATGAAAATCATCTTTCGAACGCGATCAATAACCGCACCGGAAAATAAATATCGGGGAAAAAATCGTGAAAATCGGCTCTTCAGAAATTGGAAATATATTCCCAAGAGGAGTGCTTTTCTCGACGATTAACACTCTTTGCAGGAGTCACTTCTCCCAACGAACATCTGCAGGTTTCCGTAGTGTGCCTGCAAAGAGTGATTAATTCGAGACTGGCACATGTCCCGATTTTATTTAACAATGCTACAGTAGATATACATTTTCTAATGCAGCCTTCATTACAATACAGTTTATTTATTGAAAGCCTGTTATGTAAAAAAGAGTGAAACAAAAATATATGGATTACAATCTTTCAAAGCTGAAGATGTTACTTAGATAAATTGACATTTTACGTATCCAGACGCTTTTTTTATTATTATTTTTATTTATTTCTTTTTTATTTTATTTTTTTTCAGATGCTTTTCAACCTCTGCTTTTAGAACTTTGCTGTGCTTCCTGAATCATTTTCAGTGTTATAAAATGGGTATAGAGGGAGCGATCTCTTTGTAGAGCAGTTGATAGGCTGGAGCTGTTCAGACTACTCTTGCTATTTCTCAAATGCTTCAATCATTTTTCTTTCGCGCTAGGAAGTGAGTGTGTTTGGTTTTCGTTTCACTGATTCTCAGTGAAGATTTGGGAATTAATGACGAAAGAATCAGTTGCCTAGGAAAGTAGAAGCTTTGGTTCACAACGATCTTGAAGACACGCCAATGTAGAGCAGCTTGTGATGATTCGTACTATAAAAGACCAAGTGCTCAAAGTGACGTCTGCGTTAAGCGTTTAGACTTTTCATCTTGGGCGCACTTTTCGAAAGCAAAGATAGAAAAGTTGTGTTGCATCACACTAAGATAACTGTCAGCAGAGTGGTGCAGTGGAAGTGTGCTGGGCCCATAACCCAGAGGTCGATGGATCGAAACCATCCTCTGCTATGTCCATTTTATGCACGATTGATAAGCACACCATCCGTTTAATGAAGTGCATTAAAACTATTTTTTTCTCTCGTGTGTATGCAAGCTTCACACTTATGGTACTCTTTAATCTTTACCAATAGCAGATGCCCAAATGTATCTTTGGTTGTTCTGCGATCCTTGATAGTTTCCTCAAATTCTTCAAATGAACATCCATATCAAAGCAATTATGTTTATATATATTACAATTAAGGTACATATTTAAAATAGCAACGCACATTTGTATAAAACTTATTTAATAATAATTGTCAAGGACTGTCAAGTTCTCCAACAAATCTGTGTTCTAATTTTAAAATATTTTTGCTAAGGATACAACGGGTGTATAAATGAATTCTCCCAACAGCCAGTTGAAGAAAAATTCCCCATGTGAAGATGGTTTTCTTGGACATTGACTTAGGTACTTAATTCTTTACTTGTAGTTCCACACAAGTAAAACGCACATTTCCTGCGAAGTTCAAGAGGGTTTGGGAAGAAAGCCCATCAATTTTTAGCGAAGGTTATGTTACATCATAACAATCTGAAGCATGTCCCTGAGTGTGCTTGAACCACCAGCTCTTTGTTTAATAGCTGCACAGAGACACATTTTCACCATTCATACGTTTGCAGTTTAAGAAAATAAAATACTGGCATTTTCCTGCCAGCTGGCAGTACTTCTTCTGCACTGACGAAGAATAATCAAGAACTTTATTTCATCTTTCACAGGTTTTTATTTTCATTAAAGGGAGTGAATACTTGTATTAAGCTAAATCAAGACGATGGAGATGCACTGCTGTTGTTTTTCTGCACATTTCGTTAAAATGAGAAAAAATCACTGACATTTTTTTGCAGTATTTCTTCTGTCCTGATAAGCAAGATTTGTATTTTATCTTTCAGAAGTTGTATGAATGTCTTGAAGTTCAGAAACAACTTGTTCCAGAAAGGAAATGAACATTTGCTTCAAAGTAAATCAAGACGTATGTCTCTCTCACTGCGTGTGCTCTTATCTGTCCATCTCTCTCTCTCCTCTTCTCTCTGGCAGTCTGTGTAGAGTATCTAAAGGGGATGTAACACCACCTGGCAAAGAAGAAAAATTCTCTTAGGCAGAATAAAAAATCAATATTCTCTTCTCATTCAGATTCACAGTGTAGACTAACACTCAGACTGAAGCTCAACTCCATACTGCTCGCTATCTTCACAATCCAGGACCAGAAAATATTCAGACAATCAGTGCTGCTTCATGAATTATATCAGAACAGCCTAGACTCAAGTCACATCTCCCCCTTTTCTCCTTCCTCACAGCCTCTTAGAGACAGAGAAGAGCTCCTGGTTCTCCTCTCTGTGAACTGGGCTCAGGGGTCACTGATCTGGCAGTTGTGGGCTCTGTTCCAGGTCAGAAGCAAGAAGTTTCTATTAACCCTTTCCAGGACTTCCAGCCCTTCAGTATTACTTTCTTTACTGTATGTCAGCCTCCCAAAATTTATAAATGTTTTATAACACACATTTGTGTGGAATTATCTTATTATTTATATATAGTATTTATGTAATAAACACCAGTAGTGACACTATGATCAGTATATTGATTATTTGTAGCCGATGGTCCGATGGTCGTGTCTACAATAGTGACCATTTGACCAGTCTGTAGCTCTGAGCAGTGGGACAGAGCTACACAGCTCTGACAGAAGACCTGTCTGTGTGTGATTCCACACCAGCCCTGGGATTCAGCTACTCTCACAAATGTCTCACAGACTGTCTTATAAATTTACAATTAGATGAAGTCATGTAACAGTTTTACAGATAATTTAAATAATCAGACAGCAGTTTTGGCAGTGGATACATCTCCACATGGGGGAAAGGGACAGTAAAATAGAAAGGAAAATACAAAAGAAGAAACTGAAATATATGCGCTCACTGTAAAGTACGAAGAGGTGGTCAGACAAGCAAAACAGCTTTGCAGATAATGCGAAGCGACATTGTTTTGTGTCAATCAGCTCACGGATTCAGCTTCATGTGCCTTAAGCTGTGCATGCCTTCATGAAGACTCTCTTTAAGATGATTGCACCTTTCATTGTCAAATCGCCTTCTTTGCATACAAAAGTTGCACCAATACTAAGAGAAAGGATGAGGAATGGCTTTTATCAAGCGATTGCAGTGTTTGTTTGACTGAGGATCCTTGTGTGCTGAACTGGCCTCTGGAGAAGTGTAGTGCAGTAAAACAGAAGGTTTGTGTCACTCAAGATTGTTACAGAACAGAACAATACAATTACAATACTTTTGTGAGAGTAAATATTACTGGTGCATCACAGTTCTTATAATGGTGAAAACAGGAGCACCTTCTCTACATTTTTGACTGAAGTATTTAAACGGAAAGAAATACTATCACTATGCAATTCATAAATGCAATTGAGCTCCTCTAAATGTTCTAGTCTGATGAAACAATGTATAGAATTAGGTGACAATATCGGAATTCATTCAAATGCACATTCAAGATTAATTTTCAGCAACAAAAAAAGTGCTCGGAAATATTTTACAAGAATGAAACCTTACATTCACCTAAATAAACATTCACCCCCTACATTAGCAGAGAACAGTAGGACAGAAGGTTAGTGTCACTGGACACTGCGTCAGAGAGGCTGATCTCTTCTCCCTCATTATGCAGGCTTACCCACTCATGATGAACTGTCCTCCAGCGATACTCAGCTGCCATCTTCGACTCAGACATGACGTTCATGTACATATTATACCTTAATATGGCACTGCGTTACAATGATTTGATCAAAACAACTGGTGAAAAAATAATAATCAAATATTTTTTTCCTTTCTTTTAGTAGCTAAAGACCAAAAAAGAAGCATTTATTCTTTTCCTCTCCTACCAGCCCTTACAAGTCACCCAGTTTTTAGTTTAGAGCTGGATTAAAGCTCCAGTCTCTTTGAGGGTTGAGTTGGAATCCCACAGCTGCCAAATATCTCCAACTATCTCAGTGTTAAGAAGCAAAAAAACTCACATTTGCTGCAGAAGGAACAGGAGAATTCATGCCATTCAGCCTTATAGCGTGATGTCATTTTCTCATTCTCGTTTTTAGATGCTTGTGATCGAATCTATGATCCTTATGAGTGTGGTCACCCTCCATAAAGGTAGCACAGATACAACGTGCCATGTTTTCAGAGAATCGCATGAATTACAGGTCAGAAGAAGGCAACAAAGTGTCCGCTAGGCAGTTCAGCGATTTCAATGGTGTTCTCTGTTGTTTAGGTCCAGAATGACACCCGTTACAACCAGGAAACACACAGTGTCAGGCATCAAAAAGACTTCCCAAAACCCTGATCCTCTCCTTGATCCGGTGATGGTGATGGCATCCAGACATTTCCTGCAACACAGCCAGGATACGGTCTTCAACAACACGAGTGAAAAGCTAATTCCCAACCTTTGCAATCCTTTGCAAAGAAGGACCGCATGTGCTCAGTGTTAAATGCACTGTTCATTATTAATAATAATAATAATAATCTTTACATTATATAGCGCCTTTAAAGGTGGGTTTTCAAAGCACTTTACAGAATGACAACAATAAAGTTAAAAAAATACACAAGATAAGCAGGATGAGAATACACAGTTAGAGGAGACAATAGATGGTGGTATTAAATACAGTAGGAACAGAGAGGTAAAGAATAGTTCATTAAAGGCTCTTCTAAAGAAGAGGGTTTTGAGTCTGGATTTGAAGGAGTTTAGAGAAGGTGACTATCTGATATCCTTGGGGATAAAGATCCAGAGCTTTGGGGCAAAACACGAGAAGGCCTTGTCACCCATAGAATGTAGATGGACTGGGGGACAGATAGGAAAACACAATTAGAAGAGCGGAGGTTGTGAGGTGGGGAGTAGGGCGATAACCCAGACAGGTACTGAGGTGCTAAGCCATGGAGAGCCTTATAGGTGAGCTTGAGGATTTTGAAGTTGACAGGAAGCCAGTGCAAGGACTCCAGGGCAGGAGTGATGTGATCACAGTCCAGTGCTAATTTCTTTCTTGTGGCTGCTGGTTCATTTTCAACTGTGGACTCTTAAGAAGTCCTGTATTTGACTTGATCAACACCAATCCCTAGAGGATTTCGAAAGGTTCAATAAAAATGACACATGACTCTGGTGGGACTCGAACCCACAACCTTTGAATGACTTCATTCTATCAAGGCCTAGAAGTCCAATGCGCTCTCCATTGCGCCACAGAGCCAGCTGTGTGAAAAAGTGTTTGCCCCCTTCCTGATTTCTTATTTTTTTGCATGTTTGTCACACTGAAAGTTTCAGATCATCAAACAAATTGAAATATTAGACAAAGATAACACAAGTAAACACAAAATGCAGTTTTTAAATGAAGGTTTTTATTATTAAGGGGAAAAAAAAATCCAAACCTACATGGCCCTGTGTGAAAAAGTGATTGAGATTTATCAGTCTGGAAAAGTTTATAAAGCCATTTCTAAAGACCAAAATTACCCCAAGAGCACAGCGACGACTCATCCAAGAGGTCACAAAAAACCCCACAACAACATCCAAAGAACTGCAGGCTTCACTTGCCTCAGTTAAGATCAGTGTTCATGACTCCACTATAAGAAAGAGACTGGGCAAAAATGGCCTGCATGGCAGAATTCCAAGACGAAAACCACTGATGAGCCAGAAAACATCTTGATGACCCCCAAGACTTTTGGGAAAATACTCTGTGGACTGACAAGACAAAAGTTGAACTTTTTGGAAGGTGTGTCCCATTACATCTGGCGTAAAAGTAACACAGCATTTCAGAAAAGGAACATCATACCAACAGTAAAATATGGTGGTGGTAGTGTGATGGTCTGGGGCTGTTTTGCTGCTTCAGGACCTGGAAGACTTGCTGTGGTAAATGGAACCATGAATTCTGCTGTCTACCAAAAAATCCTGAAGGAGAATGTCCGGCCATCTGTTCGTGACCTCAAGCTGAAGTGCACTTGGGTTCTGCAGCAAGACAATGATCCAAAGTGGGCAAATTCTATGCCCGCTTTGATGCTCTGAACACGGGCAATGCTGAGAAGACAGCAAGTGTGCAGGGCGAGTTTGTTCTGAAACTCTCAGAGCAGGACGTGCAGAAGACTCTGAGCAGGGTGAAAATCCGTAAGGCTGCAGGGCCTGATGGGATACCACCTCACGTCCTGAGGACATGTGCAGCCCAGCTGACCACAGGGTTTACGGACATCTTTAACTCCTCCCTGTCACAGTCCATGGTCCCCATCTGCTTTAAAAAAAACACTATTGTTCCAACCCCCAAAAAGATAAAAGTGACATGCCTGAATGATTACTGCCCAGTAGCATTAACATCTGTGGTGATGAAATGCCTGGAGAAGCTGGTGTTGTCACACATCAACTCCTCCATCACAGAGTCCCTGGACCCCTTGCAGTTCGCCTACCAGAACAACAGATCAGTGGATGATGCTGTTTCCCTGGCTTTGCATACAACCTTGGAACAACTGGACACTAAGAACTCGTATGTGAGAATGCTGTTTGTGGACTACAGTTTAGCATTCAGTTCCATCATACCCAGTCAACTGGTGACAAAGCTCAGGGGATTAGGTCTGTGCAACTCTGTCTGCAACTGGCTGCTGGACTTTCTTATCGAGAGACCACAGGTGGTGCGGATAGGCAATAAAACATCAACACCACTCACCCTGAGCACTGGAACCCCAAAAGGCTGCTGTCTGAGTCCAAGGTTGTACTCCCTATTTACTCACGACTGCACAGCAAGACACAGCAACAACCGCATCATTAAGTTTGCCGATGACACCACTATAATAGGACTGATCAGTGATGATGACAAGTCTACTTACAGGGATGAAGTTGTACAGCTGCTTAGGTGGTGTCATAGCAATAACCTGGACTTGAACATAAAGAAAATGAAAGAGCTAATTGTGGATTTTCGGAGACACAGGCCATACCCTCACAGCCCACTCAGTATTGATGGAACGGAAGTGGAAACAGTCACCAGCTTTAGGTTTTTGGGAATTCATATTAAAGATCTAACCTGGACTGTGAACACTGACTCTATCATGAAGAAGGCTCAGCAGCACCTTTATTTCGTGAACTTCTACCGCTGCACCATCGAGAGCGTCCTCACCAACGGGATCACTGTGTGGTATGGTAACACCTCTTCGCGAGAAAGAAAGGCACTACAGAGAATGGTCAATATGGCCCAGAAGATCATCGGCTGCGGTCTCACCGAGATTAAACAGCTCTATGAGGACCGCTGCCATGGTAGAATTCTGGCCATCACAGAGGACAGTCACCACCCCGGGCATGAGCTCTTCACCCCACTGCCCTCAGGCAAGAGATATAAGAGCATACGGACACTTACCACTAGATTCTTCAATACCTTCTATCCTCAAGCAGTGAGACTGGCGAACACATTTAGCCATCCCCCTCGGACCACACCTACACCATCACCATCTACCTCTTTATGATTTCTTATCTATTGCACATCTCCAGTCATTGTTTACACGTCTGTATTGTTTACATTCAAACTATCTACATGTTTACTTGCACGTTGTCTATTGTTTGTTTGTACATTGCCTTGATGCACTGTTTGCACTTTGTCTTGTTTTTTACACTTGTTTTACAATCAAGAGACTTTCTGTAAGTAAGAATTCCATTGTACCAGTACCGGTTACATATGGCAATAAAGTTCAAGTTCAAGTTCAAAACACACCAGCAAGTCCACCTCTGAATGGCTTAAGAAAAACAAAATGAAGACTTTGGAGTGGCCTAGTCAAAGTCCTGACCTGAATCCGATTGAGATGTTGTGGCATGACCTTAAAAAAGCGGTTAAGGCTCGAAAACCCTCCAATGTGGCTGAATTACAACAATTCTGCAAAGATGAGTGGGCCAAAATTCCTCCACAGCTTTGTAAAAGACTCATTGCCAGTTATCGCAAACGCTTGATTGCAGTTGTTGCTTCTAAGGGTGGCCCAACCAGTTATTAGGTTTAACTAAATGTTATCCACAACTTCAAACACCTGTGAGAAACGGGCAACTGCAGTGTTACGCCTGCTGGCTCCACAGATAATCCTTTTTTGAAGTTTAAGGAGAGGATTTCTTCAATTCAATTAAACGTTTCAGAAATGCTGAACTATTGATGTGTTTCACACGCAGCACCGGCTCTCCTTTGCTTACAAATATTTTTTTTTACACCAATTTACTCAACTACGATTTTTGCTGAGCATTTTGTTTGCTTGCTTCCTATTGTATACTGTGCTGATTTCTGTATTGTTCAATTTCCCTGTTGATTTTAGTTTCTTGTTTTCTAAGACAATCAGACCAGCTGTTCTGACCTTACCCTGCACTGGAGCCACTCTTTTCTTTCCAAAGGCGTGGAGAGAGATACTACTGCAGGTAACACCCCATGAGAAACATCATGAGTTTCTGGAAAAGCTCTCTACCTGCCCGCTCCCCACACCGACGTGTGTGAGCAGGGATTTAAAGGGACATTCTGAAGTGTAGAAACATTTTATCGTTACATACTTTTTCTGTGCAGTTAGTTCTCCTTCAACTCCGCCCGACAACAGAGGTTGTTTTTAATACAGGAGTAAAGGCACACTGCACATCTGCAAAACATCACGTTAAGGTTTAGGGAGAGCGACATCAGTGATTGGAAGGTACAGATGCAGCCATTCAAAGTGCGCGGTACAGACACGTACCGGAGGTAATTGGCTACGGCGTCACGCATTGTGACTCGCGATGACGCAAAATACCGCGGTACGTGATTGGTTGACCGACAGGGGCACTCGTAGTCCGTTGGTCGGTCGTAGAAAGATTTACAGTAAATGTCTTTACTGTGCCCATTTTAGCATTGAATATTCATATGGAATTTTACCACTGAAGGGAAATCTTAGTACCTGAGCATAAAAAGAATAGGAGCATACTGTAACGCGTGTGAAGGCCATAAACGATATTAATTTTGGAACATAAACATACAGTATATGGCTGGTCTCTGTACTTTAAATAAAAAATACACACCAGTATTCCATTTCTCCCTAAACATTTTAAGCTTCGAAGTCTTTAACTAATGTGATACTGGAGTCAACAAGCATACTTTTAGAATTTGATTAAAAGGGAATATAATATGGAATTGCGTATCTAAAGAAATTAATAACGATATAATTATATTCATGTACCGCAACACAAGAATAGTACATGCTGTACATTGTCTGTTGATAATGTTTCTGTAGTGCTTTTTCAGCACTCTGCATGTGACCTTGCCGGTGGCACTGTGGGTTAGGCTCCTGACTCCTACCTCACATGCTGTGTGTTTGAATCCTGCTGGAGTCATGACTTTTTTTTCAACAAACATTTCTTTGAAAAAATAAAACATTTCCCTGGGTCAGAGATTAAATAAAACCTCACTCGCACCAAACAAATTTATATTTCTAAATATCACAACATGATCGAATTTAAGTCATTTTAATAACAATGAATAGTCACCTATGTGTTACAATATAAACATTTATATTGATTTAAATCGCGTTTTGATTTAAATCGCAAACGCAGGTTTAAATATATGTGTTTTTTGATTCACAATCAGACAAATGCAACATAAATTGATATCTTTGTCTTCTAAGTATCTTAATAAACTTTCAGCATAGCATTCTCCCCGTTTAGATTTATTTTTCTTGGGATCCTGGGATCAAACATGGAAAGATTAGATTGTAATCATTTTTTTTTTTAAATACATTTTAGAAAAGTGTAATCTATACTAAAAAGTTGTACACCACCTGCTATAAAGATACATATTGTAATACTTTCGGGTTCGGATAGGACAGACACGAGAACGTAGTTAAAGCAAGTTAAAGCCTTGATTTTATATATCACCTTTAAAAGTGGCATCTCAAAGCAAAGTAAATACCCAACACTGATTGTACCAATCTGTCATGCTAATACCGAGGTCCTGACTCTCTGTGGTCATTAAAAATCCCAGGGCGCTTCTCGAAAAGAGTAGGGGTGTAACCCCGGTGTCCTGGCCAAATTTCCAATTGGCCCTTACTAATCATGGCCTCCTAATAATCCCCCTCTATGAATTGGCTACATTACTCTGCTCTCCTCCCCACTGATAGCTGATGTGTGGTGAGCGTTCTGGCGCACTATGGCTGCCGTCGCATCATCCAGGTGGATGCTGCACATTGGTGGTGGTGGAGGGGAGTCCCCATTACCTGTAAAGCGCTTTGAGTGGAGTGTCCAGAAAAGCGCTATATAAGTGTAAGCTATTATTATTATTATTATTATTAATAAAGCACCTTGAATTGAGAGAGAGAGAGAAGGGGAGGGCGAGCAAGAGAGAGAGCACAGCCAGGACAGACAGGCAAATAAGATACACTCCACAGACATTCACAACAGCGACATATCATAAAACATTTGCACATATAGTTAAATTATTATTTGTTTTTCAGGAAGTTAAAAAAAACACTTGAATTACTTATCCAGTCTCTCGAAATAAAATTATTTTTCAAGCAATGCAACTAATGTCGGGCAATGTGTTTTTTTTAATCCAACATTGACAGCCACATCTTAAATCTTGTCAGTCAGCTCTTTTTCTCTATTTGAATTGTGGCAATTCAAACAACCTGGGATAACAAGTGGTCTCAAAGTCACAGAGCTCACAGAGCTTTCACAACAGATGACAATTCCCTTAGTCCTTCCTTAGTCTTCCTGAAATTGTCAGATTATGAGTGAACAAAAACATTTTATTAAAAATTTAATAAAAATTATTTTTTAATCGCGTATCTAAGGAAATAGCAGTATAACCTTGTTCATGCAGTGGCATGTTACATTATTAAATATTTTGAGCTCTGGTTGAATGATAAGTGTCGCAGTTTAAATAATTTTCGTAGTTAGAAATTATGAAACGCCCTGTTAAAAGCAAGGGAGTTTTTATGTCCGTTGCAGTAAAAGAGAATGCCTGACAAAGTAGGGCTTGGACAGATTCCAAGTGCTTGTACAAATTTGGTAAAGAAATTATACTTTGAGTTTACAGCTTGTCCAAAGTCATTCATTATTAATACTATTAGTAATATCTTCGGTAAAGGCTTTGATGCATAAATATTTCTGATAAAGGTAGGTTGTGTACTTTTGTCCAACTGAGCAATCTTGCTTTCATAAAATATACCAAATTTTTAATGACTGATGATTAACATGCTGTAATACACAGTTTAAATTTAAAAGCTCAAAATTTATACCGTGAAATACCCCACCCATTTTGAATGGCTGCATCTGTAGGAAGTTTCGGGTCACTTTTTTTGTTATAGATTCAAGCAACCCTAAATACCTTTTCAAGAAACATTTCAGAATCCATGTCACATCCAGTACGATTGCTACACAGGTCTACAGAATACAATCAGAATACTGTTATTTTGAATATAATCAGAATACTATATAAAACACACCGCCCAAAACATTTCTAAAACAGGAATTACACGTTTAGGAATGCGCCCTCCTTTATACATTAAATAAAAGGTCTGAAGCCTGCTCCAAAGAAGAACTATATTCAGAGCTGACAAAGAAGTGATAGGAAACATCTCGGAAAACGAAGGTGCTGTCGTTTTCAAGCGTCGGACACCAAGAGCTGAACACGGCGTCCTCTGAAAAAAGTAAGGTGTTGGGAGTGTGGCTGGGTGGTCTAAGGTGCTGGGTTTGTGCTCCAATTTCTTCGCAGGGGTAGGTTTGAATTTCGCTGCTGCTAAGTGTTTGTGGGTTAAGACCATCCTTCTATTGCGAGCTCAATGGGTAAAAACTTTGCTTGACAGTCTGTTGAGAGACTGAATTAGGTGTTTCAAGATAGTCTTTGTTAGCTTAACATCAAGGCAGAAAAAAGCCTCATTTTGTCTTCCCGACAGCAATGCTCTTTGGTCCCTTCAGCGTTATGCAGGGAACAACATCTGCCGTGATCACTTTTCAGAGTCAGTGCGAATTGTAGTGTGCCGTAGTTGTTTTTAAAATTGGTTTTGTCGGAATGCTGCATTTGTCTGTGAAACTTTAATGCTGTGTTTTTTCACGCAGAATCGATGGCAGGAGCAAAGCTTATTCAACCTTTGCACTCAGCGCTCAATCAGAAATACAGTATGTATTACTATTAGTGGCACTGAGGTCACTATGGTGCAATTGAGCGATGTAAGACCAATGGCATAATGGATAACGCAACTGACTTCAGATCAGGAAAATGTATGTTTGACTCCTGCCTGGCTTTTGTTGCGTTAAAACGATTTACCTTCCTTTATATAAATTAACTGCACCTTAAAGCTATAGAAAACACTTTGGGTAAATTGTCGAAATTCGCATGAGGCTGCAGACAACTTAACACTACTGTCTGGAGATCAGCTCCTTCTCTGAGCTCCATTGGAATGAAATCCCGTGGGTAGCAAAGATGGAGAGCAGCTCAACTTGTGCTCAGTACGGTGCTGAGGGTTCAGTACTGGTGTCATTCCACACAAACTGCACAGGCTCTGAATCAGACCATTTCAATTAGTTTGGTCATTTCAATTAGTTAGGACACTTAATGTAGAATTATTACTTTGCCTGTCTCTTGTTTGTATATAATTTAATGTCTCTGATAACTTAACGTTAGTTTTTAATTTAGTTTTAGTTTTATGATGTAGGTTAATGCGTTGACATATGCACGAACACGCGAAATGTCTCACTCCTGATTCAGCTCATGCTCCATAGGAGAGAAGAGATTCCTCTTGCTTCTCGTACAACCATATCAGAACAGAAGCCCGTGTCACCCAGCTCTAATTCAAGAGTGACTCGCATCTTCAGCCCTTTTTTTGGTTCGTGATCATTAATTTCTTTAGTTATGATCAATATTGAACTTTTTAAAAATAAAAATAATCAAACATGCAGGCATGTTTTTGAAAAGTATTAGGAGTTGACAGGGCGCCCATTTGGAATAGTCGTCAGAAAATGTGAGAAAAGGAAAGTTACGCAAACTCTCACACACAGCATTAGAGATTGGAATCTGATTGTAAAAAAGCTACCTGTTTCCCCGTCGGTAATCAAACCCCAGTTTCCCGCATGACAGGCAGGGATACACACCATGACACTAACTAGGAGCGCTTGCTAGCTGTTAGGAGGCATTTACTCTTATGGCTACTACTGTTTTGGGTTTCAACTTTTATTTTCATTCCTTCCAGAGGAGCGCATGAAAACGAGTTTCCATCTGCGCCATCCTCACTCCTGCTCTGCTATTGTCACAGCTCCTCCTTGTGCACGACCAACACCCATGGAGTCGGTTCTTTCAGCTTTACTAATTAGGTTTTCAAGGGCTGGAAGTAGGGCACAAGACACACGAACACTAAAAGCATCCTTATCTGCTTTCAGCTGCGAAATGTCATTCGTGGACACTGAAGAATTTGTTTCCAAGGCAGCGGTTTCAAGCAATTTTGCGCTTTAAAAGTAGAGCAGTGCATTTCCATTTTTATGCAGGCACACGATGACATAAGGAGATTGTCGTAGTCGGCAGGACTTGAACTTCAAGTCCATCGCCTTAACCACAAAAACACAGCAGAACTCTTCAAACCAATTAAAGTCCGATTGAACCGGTCCACCAACCTGTCGTTCTGGGGATCCAGCGGGGTGGTCCGCGTCTTAGAGATCCCCAGGTGCTGGCACACTCTGGCGAAGACCTGGGATTCGAAGTTACGCCCCTGGTCACTGTGTAACTCCTCCGGCACCCCTAGCCTGGCAAACATCCCCTCCAGCAGTGCATCGGCCACGGTGGGGGCACTATGGTCCGGGAGGGCATAGGCCCCCGGCCATTTTGTAAAATAGTCCACCACCACCAGTACATAGCAGTTTCCAGCCTCAGTGCGTGGAAACTGGCCCAAAACGTCAACCACCACCTGCTCCATAGGAGTCCCCACCTGGTGTTGTTGGAGGGGGGCTCCTTCTGGGCCACGCGCACCGCACACGTTCGGCAATACCGCTCCATGTCCCGGTGGCAAGAACCCCAATAAGACCCAATAAGAAGTTTTTTTTACAGCCGAAATGCCCCACGCCCTTCTGGCCGTGCACCACTCGGAGCACAGCCCTCGTGCAGGACCTCCATCTATCACACCATCTGCCCCTCTGGCTCCTTAAAGTGGAGCAGCCAGGTGAGGGACACATGGTCGGTCCTCAACCGGAATCGGGCCCTGAACAGGCACGGCCTGAAGTGGCGGACCGCCACCATCGCCGCCAGCAGCTCACGACGGGTCACGCAGTAGTTCCGTTCAGCCTTATTCAAAACCCGACTGTAGTAGGCAACTACCCGCTCCCCATCTGGCCCCTCCTGCGCCAACACCGTGTCCAACTCTGAGACACTCGCGTCGGTATCCAGGATATACGGTAACCACGGATCGGGGTAGGCCAGCACGGGGACCCCCACCAGAGCTTCACGTAACCGGCTGAAAGCCGTCTCGCTGCCCGAGTTCAAGTCGAAACGGCGGCCCTTGTCGGTGAGGCGGTGCAGCGGGGGAGCGATGCTGGCAAAGTCCCGGACAAACCTCCGGTAATACGAAGCCAACCCCAGAAAGCTGCGCAGCAGATACAGCATACACTGGTTCCACGGGACCGATGCCAGCACCCTCTCCATCAGCCTCTTGAAAGTCGCCGGGGCATTGCACAGGCCAAAGGCAGTAAACTGCCAGAGGCTTCGAGCGAGTGGTACCTGCCAGTAGCCACAGCAGAGGTCAAGGGAGCTGAACCAGGTCGACCCGGTGATGTAGTCCTTGGCATCGTCTATCCTCGTCAGGGGGTAGGAATCGTTCCAGGTGACCTCGTTCAGCTTGCGGTAGTTTACGCAGAACCTCCACGAGCCTTCTTTTTTTTGGACCAGTACAGCTGGCGCCGAGGGCTCGCGGAGGGCTTAATCACTCCTGCTGCGGCCATCTCCAGGATCTTTTCCTCGGCGGCGGTCCGCTTGGCGTGAGCCATGCGTCCAGGTGGGATGCGGATGGCAGAGGGTCACCAGTCTCGATGTCGTGTTGGTAGAGGTCCTCAACGCCGCGCCTCGCCTCCACGCAACCGCTGCCGCCTTGTCTGGCCCCCCAGCCGACTCGGGGGCAGGATCCGGCACGCTCGCTCCCCGGCTCACAGGCCCGGTCTGCCGCCGCCGCCACTGACTCTTTTTCCCCCGGCTCCGGCAAGCCCGCGTCCCTCGGCCTTCGCCGGGCCTGCCCTCCACCAGGTGAAGTTGCTCCCCCTGCCACACCAACTCCTGCCGGCCCAAGTCCAAACTGGCCCCCACTCGCTGCAGTAGGTCCAGCCCCAGAATGCAGTCCTCCTGGATGGGTGCGAGGTAGCAGGGGTGGCGCACCATCGCTGCACCTAGACGAAAGGCAAGCTCCTGTTTCCCCCGCACTGCGGCGAGCTGTCCCATCACAGTCCTTAGCCTTCAGTAGGGCCAGGCAGGGTTGTTCCTCGATTCGATTCGGCACTGGAGGTACAGGCTATAGCCGACTCGCCCCACAGTGGTGTGAGGGGTGCCGGTCTTCACAGCGCTCTCCGGAGAGGGGGTTGAGGTGTTCAAGGGCGGCCGTCCCCGCGCTGAGTCGACCCGTTCCCGTTTCCCGACACTGATCGCGGAGTGCGAGGTTTGGGTGCCCAGCAGAACCGGGCTCGGTGTCGTCTCTTCCCGCTGCGGTCGCAAAACAGCGTGCGGGGCTGTTCCGCGGGGGTTGCTGCACGGGCTGGCTTCTCTTCCCCCTTGCTGGACTCCTCCGTCGGTGTGGGAATCGCTGGTCAGCTCCGGCAGGGAGGGTATCTTCTCTTTGGGGCATCCACTGGGCGGGAGTAGCAGGCAGTCGCCCCAATTCTACCGGCAGGACCACTACTGGATAGCCCTGGTAAGGGCTGTAGCCACCTGTCGCACCCAGGAGTTGCTCAGGCTCCCTATGTGCGCTGCCCATACAGAATCGGCTAATGTCTGCCAAGATTTGTCCATCCTGCCCGCTTCTGACACCAATGTAGCGTTTACAGGTTTTTCTCAGAACAAAGGACCAGTGGAGACGCGATTAACAAACCAAGCAACAGCTTTATTCTTTAACAACCACAAAACCAAACACAGCATATACACGCACATGAGAAGACTGACGGAACACATACACATCTTTAGGGTGGTAATTACTTAACAACACGCTATACACTTATAAGACTACACAGGGCACTAGAACTACTAGGACATTATTTACACAGGTAGGGTCAGCCGCTGGTCACCGTGCTGACCCTCAGACTCTCCCTGGCTACAACTCCCAGCATGCCAAGCTGTACTATGAGCTCCTAGGGGCGCTTCCTCCTAACCACCAGGTGAGGGCGTTACAATATATATTTTTTTTTCTCTGGTTCTCAGCAGTATCATTGGGCTGAACTCCAGTTAAATGCTTGTCTTAGAAAGATCAAAAGTGAGCGAGGGAAGATGGGTAGAGATTAATGGAAGTTAGAAAAGCAATGGGTTGGCTCTGCCTAAGCTTCATTCAGACCTTATTAGGGCAAACTCTATGGGTCAATTGCATCGAACTGAAAGTAGCATACTAACAGGAGTTCAACCCGTGCTTAGAATGCAGATGCCATCTAAACTTGTGCTCCACCTTAAGTCCAATTGCAACGAACTTTGCTGCTGTGCTTAGTCCGCAGTGCCGAACTTAACCTGTTCTCAATTGCAATGAACACAAAGTAACAACTGCAGCACTCCAGAGTAACTAAAGTAGCGGACTAATTTAAACTATGTCTTCATATGGCTTAGTACCGTACTCGGTGTAACGCAGGATTGCATTAGAAGGCTCCCAAATATAGTGGAAATAATCCGTTGCTTGGAAATGTATTGGAATATTAATTAAAATTGCTTTACACTCATACCATATTTATTAATAATGAAGTTTATTAATGTGTGTATTTACAGAAGTGTCATTTACTATTTATGTTTAATGTCAATCATTACTAGTAGCTGTGAGTTTTAAGATATGCTAGGAAGTGAAGAGAACAGAACAGAGCAAATGGTTATATAAATGGAGTGGGAGCCTTTAATATGTTCTATAAAATTTGGGAGTCAACTGAATAGATTTGCTAAGTATTTTATTATGATGGGTCTCTGTATTTGTGGTTATCAGTGGAAAGCAGGGATAATAAGGAAATGGGTGGCACCCAAGCACATGTTAAAGAAAAAAACTTGGCTTCTTAAAAGTGATTATGATAGCCACAGGACAGAAGAGACAGTGCACTGTGGTCCAATAATGACTGTGTTGAAACAGCCAGAGTGTGCTGCATGCCATAGAGATGGAAAATTTAGCTCATTCCAGTCAATCGCAAGGTTGTGTAGGACTGCACATGACCTGATGATGATGGTGCTGGCTCTTGATGGACTGGTATACAAACCAAATGACAGCCAAGCAAAGCGTTAGTTGTTTTACAATTCCGAATTATTGTTCAATGTGGCCTCTTGCACTTTTATGACTCCTGTTATAGCGCTTCTCTTGTAATGTTGTAGGATTGTGCACAGGTGTCAGAAGATATAGTCATAAAGAATACCCACAGGCAAAACAACACGCCAGCTTGCTCCTCCCTACTTTGAAAGGAAGATATTGGAACTGATTAAAGAACTTAATTTGAAATGTAAGTTCCTACTGACACAGGAGAGAGAGAAAATCAAAGTTCTGAAAAGTAAGCACAAGGCACACCGTGGATAAATAAATTTATTAATTTAAAAAAATGCTGAGAAGGTCATAATTGTTGTATTTATTTGCTCAGGTAATTTTATAAGTTTAACTTTCAGTAAAGTTGTGTTAAAAATAAAACTGGTCATTAGTTGGCGTCTTTTGTAACGATTTAGCAATAGTGACATGTCTGCTTATTTGACTGGAGTGTTAAAATTAATACGGTGGCATCCTGTCTCAAGTGCACAGCTGCAGTTCTCATTTGTTTCGTGACAAATTCCAATTGCATTAGTCTGTGTAAAAAGAGACTTCTGCAGCTCCAGTGGTGTGATTGAACTCATGCTGAGATTGAGTTCAAGCCTCACCTGGAGCAGTGTGGCCTGTATCTTCAACTATTTAAACTAACTGACCAGTTTAGGTCCTGTTAAGTATTTGCTGGAGATCAGGTCTAAATTAACATCAAAGGAACAAGTAAAGGTTTGTTCCTTGTCAGACCTAAAGAAGGCTCCAAAGCTCAAACGTTGTTTGCTTCTCTTTTCAGCATGGAATAAAATTTTACTTGTTCCTATGTAGTCCACACATGGTGACACAGCTCCCTACTTAAATTACCATCAGCAATGGACCTCCAGCTGACCAATACACAAATATATGAGAGAGGTCTACTGATACGAGAGGAGCACGATGGAGTACTGAAGACTTGAAAAGCTCTCGCATTAGATTCTGTGTTTTTGTTGTTCCCCAGATTTGTTTTTAATGTTCTTTTTCTCTTTGTTTTGAAGTTGTTCTGTTTTTTTTTTCTTTTTTGGAGTTGTTAGACTACTACAGGGATTTACCTAGGTTCTATGAAGACTTCTTTTATCAAAACATATTTTATTAATAAAAGCGTAATTTCTTAATAATCAACTTTAATGTTATCTTTATTAGTAGCTGTATTACAGGTAATGCATGCACAGCCTTTATTATGCTATAGTGAATTTTCAGGTATCCCATGGAGGGAAGAGAACTGAAATTAAGGAAATACTTATTTAAAGGGGTATAAGTCTTAAAAGTGTTCTGTCACATCTGGGTGTTAATTGAATAGATTTGTTGTATTATTTCATATGATTTGACTCTACACTTGTGTTTCTCAGGAGACAGCAGTAATATTGGGGATTTGC
The DNA here is from genome assembly GCF_040954835.1 of Lepisosteus oculatus. NCBI lineage: Eukaryota > Metazoa > Chordata > Actinopteri > Semionotiformes > Lepisosteidae > Lepisosteus > Lepisosteus oculatus. Next base: position 45,150,090 of record NC_090709.1, on the reverse strand, counting down.
GGGTACAGATAATAAATTATACTATACAAGCAAATGTAAGGTTACCTTAATAAAAAAAAACTGTTATCATTACCCTTTTCAGCGTTACTATTTAAGACAGTCTTTTGGAACAGTATTCTCATATTAGGGGCCATAGTCTAATGATAACGGTGGTGAAACAGGCGATATGTGCAGAAAGAATTGGAGATGGAACAGGAGACTCATCCAGTCTATAGAAAGGGCTGCACACGTTACAGTGATGCGAGGCATGTGCTCTACCACTGAACTAAACTCCCGATAGGTACTGTTACCTGCAGCTCTTTGTGTTAGGAAGAGTGAGCAGTCGACATTTTAAAGGTCAAAACTAGACGTGATGAGAATTCAGAACAAGAGGCTGTGCTTCACTCAGCTTTTGATGAATGTTTAAGTGAATGACAAATTTGCTATTTTCACTTTTTGATTAAAGAACATAAAAAGCACCTTTCTTCCAGCCAGATTCAAACCAGAGGCCTGAGCATTCCCAGCTGTTTCTACTACGGTCTTCCACTCTAACAGCTGAGTTATCAAAAACACAGAGAGCACAACTTTTGTCATACAGAAAGCACAATGAAGTGCAGTGTTCCGATTTATTTCAATCCCAGTTCGACATCAAATCTCATTCCAATAGTCTTGTTTAGTTTGAATTTAAGCATTTAACCAGGCTTCTACTGTACAAACTTCCAGAGATATTACAAAATGTTTGAGGGGACATCATTTCAGATGGAATTTGACTTTTTTTCTAGCGGGATCACATTAAACCTTTCTTTTGGTTTGAGAACAGGATCTTTGTGAGACTCAAAACATTTCTGTCTTTGCTTCTTTCGAGGACGAATGGATTATTGAGATGCAAACAATGGTTCAAATCAAAACACAATTGTGCTATACAGTACTTCTGTTTTTATTTTTAGCTACCAAAATTTAGCCTTAGTTGTAAAATGTCATATTAATATTCAATATTAAATGGATTTAAACATGCACATTAGAGAAACAGATTGAATGAAGTAATCGTTTTAATAACATCTAAGTGCAACCTATTGATTGTCTTTGGCCAGTGAAATGCATAAGGCACGGCACAACTTTTACCATATCTAGAAGAAATACCATGTGTTCTGAGAAGCTGCATCTGTATATAATGTTATTCAGACATAAATTTAGGTGGAGGTCAAATTCTTATCTGGCACTTCTGCTTCCCTGCTGATAACAGCTCCCTGGGCACTGCGCACCTCTTTTCTATCCCCTCCCTCTACCGCAACACCACTGCAGCAGGATTTTCTCCCTGGAGAGGGGATGTGAAGACACTGATCTCTGACCTGCACATTATTTCTACAGTTCCATCACCATGGAAACATTATTTGTATAAGTATGTTGTGGAAACACAATGTACTTCCTTTCAAAAGCTCACAGCTGTAGTGCTCTAAAATGTCATTCTAAATCATTGCTAGAGAGAAAAAAAATCTCAGCTTGATACATTGTTGTGCAAGATTCTACTGTCATTTTCACTATTTTATTACTGACCAGGAAAATGACTCTTACCAGATCAATGAAAGTGTTGTAAAAGAAGGAATAAGGTTCTTGATCCTGAGATGAAGTAAAACAGATGAGTTTATTGCATGCAAGGAACAATAAAGCCGAAGTCTTGTTTCCCGCAAGAAACATCAAAACCGAAGTATTGTTCCCCGTACCGGTACAAACTTTTGGGTTATATAGTATCTTCTTCTCCGTTTCTGACGTCACTCAGTCTGATGGTAAAGAGGGGGAATCATGGTATTTGGCCAGTTTACGAGGTCCTGGCCAAATAGTCAGTTTAAGATTACACACAGGGGGGTTCCTAGCTTGCATCTGGAATCCTTATCAGTTAACCCCCTTTCCTACCATAAACCCCAGCTTGTGACTTAGAAGTCTAAACCTCATACAGAAAGGATTAAATTCAAACCCCCGTCTTCACATCTTTCTTCAGTGGCAAGTATCCCCGCCTGTCACGCGGGAGACTGGGGTTTGATTCCCCGACGGGTAGTAGCTTTTCTTTTACCTCCTTAGAGAAAGGACTGCCTTTCACTTCTCTGTTTTCTTTCACAGCGTCGTAAACCTTTTCATTGCTCTCGCTTTCAGAGCCTCCACACGGCACACGTCTCGACATCAGGAAGCACATTGAAGTGAAAGCAGGAAGCGCTGCGACATGCACTGTGCAGATCCCGCCACACTAAGAGGTGAGTGGGTCTGTTCGATCACAGCGCTAGGCGAATCCCCAATCCCCTTTTATGCGTGGCGACAAAAGAAGTCTGTTGTTTTTCCCGCCCGGTTTCGAACCGGGGACCTTTCTCATGTGAGACGAACGTGATAACCACTACACTACGGAAACGGTGGTAAGATGTGCCCAGCGGCCCAGTGCTGAGCTTCGCCAATGCGATTCAGCTGCTTCCAGTGCTTTTATTGGAGTGCGCTGATGGACCGTGCTCTCTCTCCAGAGACCAGCACGCCTGTCATGGACGGAGCAGGAAAGGCGGCGCCACATTCTACAGCCCTCTCCACGCAATCGACGAAATCGGGCTACTGAAGTAGAGAAAATCGCCTCTCCAGAAGGTGCAAATATCATCTCGGAGAGTATAAGTCCTATAGCCGAAGGTCAGCCCTGTCTACCACAGTAACCCTCCCACCTCCTGCAGCGATGATCAGCTCGTCTCACACGCGAGAAGTTTCAGCTGGAAACAAGCGCCCCCTCTACTCGCACGTTTTGCACGTTCGAGTAGTTTTAATGCGGCTCCTTCGTACACGGTGCTGATCTTTTGGAAAGCAGAAGGTAAAACCAGGGTGAAAACCAGGAATCCTAACCGCTAGACCATATGGGAACGCACAACCCCGCTGTTCCGGGCATCATGCAAGCAAACTACATAAATATGAGAAAACACGCAAGAGAGTTGTCACTCAGAGTGTCGAAGGTTCGATGTATACTGGGGCTCAGTTGAAATGCAACGTCAGGACTTTTCCGAATTATGTCACACGAAGAGAGCACAGCCTTTTCCGCCCTGCCATGTGTGTATTGGTAACTTGCTGTGATCGTATAGTGGTCAGTACTTTGCGTTGTGGCCGCAACAACCCTGGTTCGAATCCGGGTCACGGCAAAACAGGGGCGTCTGCTTTCACTATTTGCACAAATGAAGGCAAAAAAAAGCCAATCGATGTGAACGAACGGCGCTTTACAGAGGAGTACTGCCTAACTGGATCGTTGATGAACGACAGAGGCCACTCTGAACTCTTCTCGGGTTTCTTCAATGACTTACTAAGGATCTTCTTCACATTCGCCCATGCAGGGGAAGCCAGTTACACCAAAGCAAACGCAGGAAAGTGCAATTCAAGCAGAGACCAGGAGGGACTTGTTTACACCGAGAGTGGTCGGAGAATCGAACAATGCGCCCAGCCCTGTTGCTGGAGCCAATTCTTGATGAGATCTTGGGCTCACTAAGAGGCCCCCGCTGAATGCTAATATTTCTGTTGTTCTTGCAGGTCCTGTTCTGCTTTTGAGCCAACAGAGCTCGTCCTGGTCTGTCGGCACAGCCCAATTGCAAATGATCGGCTCCGCGTACAGAAGGAACATGCATTTGCTACTGTTGTAACAGAAGGAATAAGGTTCTTGATCCTGAGATGAAGTAAAACAGATGAGTTTATTGCATGCAAGGAACAATAAAGCCGAAGTCTTGTTTCCCGCAAGAAACAACAAAACCGAAGTATTGTTCGATGTGCCGGTACAAACTTTTAGGTTATATAGTCCTTCCTTGCTGCTTCAGACGTCATTCGATGTTATGGTAAGGGAGGGGGGGGTCATGGTATTTGGCCAGTTAAGAGGCCCTGGCCAAATGGTCAGTTTAAGATTATGCCCCCAGGGGGTTCCTTGTTCGCATCTGGCATCCTTATCAGTTAACCCCCTTTCCTGCCATAAACCCGTTGGTTAGAAGTCTAATTTTCAGGCAGAACTGACTTAAGTTAACCCTTTTAACATCTTGTCTCTCACTTCATTGCCCCCTTATAAAATATGGCATACGTCAGGACTGCCTATTTTTACACATACAATGTCAGGGCAGATCTTTCCTTTTTCGATGTACAGGCATGCATTACCATGACATTGTGCGTTCCACGGTTACAACAAGATGTTATTGATGTTTTTGTACAAGTGATAGTTACAATTATACATATAAAACAACCCTAATCCTACAAATATATAAAGTCCTACTCCAGGACCCAAACGCAGACCTCAGCCATGTGGAGATCTATCGTCGGGATCTTGGAACAGCAATATTGACCCAACTCCGATTATAATTTTTTGGCTGATAGATATGCCAACACCCGGATGTATTGATACCATATCCCCAGTAATGCTCCTCTGGCCTAACAAGCACACTGTTGGTCTTAGGAAGCATCAGACACAGAAACGGTAACAACATCCTTCTTTCTGTTCACTCAGTCTCTGGTGCCGTGGGTCGGTGAAAGTGCGATACGCGGATCCAGCGATCTCATCCTGTCACTCAGATGGCACAGTCAGTAGTTGGTGGCACTTGATATGGTCCCTCCCAGCAGGATTGCAACGTCTGGCAGGGTATCTCTTCTTCACCTACACCCACTCGCCAGGTATCCGGTCATGTCTCCCCTCTACTGGAGGTCCCCAAGCGTCCGGCACCTGTTCACGAGCCCTGTGCACTGCTTCAGTTAACAAACCTACAATACTTTAATAGAGAGTTAGTTAATTCATCAGTGCGTTAGCCAAACTTGGCCTCCAGGGAGCTTCTTTGGCTTCCCGTGATGATCTCAAATGGGCTCAGTCTCACAGTTCTGTTTGCTCCAGCCCGCAAACCGCACAGGACTGCAGGTAGAGCATCTACCCACGGTGTTCCTTCAGTTGATATTTCCTTAGTTGGTCTTTCAGACTGTGGGTGATGGGGGCAATGTGACTTCTAACTTACCCCTAGTGAGACAATTACAGCCTGGCACACCTTCCCAGTGTAGTATGCCCCTAGATCAGTATCCAAGGGGAAGGGCTGTCCGTACCACGGGATCATCTTTGTCATACACTTGGGTATGTGCCAGCCCACATCCCATCATTATACAACCCCACATTTTTACACATTTGTTCTAACCACTATTAAACATCTATTAAAGCCCTCAACCTGAATTCTCCCCTTTCCCCAATAGAGGTTTCACAGGGGTCTCAGACTCCCGCTCTCCCAGTGCCGCTCGTCTGGCATCTGCATCTGCATGGTTGTTACCTTGAGTTACTGGAATTCTTTATTTATTGTGTTATTTACACCTTACTCAAGCTGCTTCTGTCGGCAGCTGTAAAACTACAAATCAGTTCAGAGACAAGCCCAGTATTCTTAACTGTCCCTGCCGTTGTGAGAGAATCCTATTTCTCCATAGCCATCCAGAATTGTGGCCTACATGCAACAAATACATACATTATATACATATACAGTAACCCTTTGTCCACACTTACATATAAAGGAATGGTTGATCCATCTGAGGAAACCCCAGTCTCAGCACCTGTAAGAGAGCTTGTTTCAAATGATTACAGGCGGCTTTTGCTGCTGGAACCAAGGCAATCTTGTCCTTGTACTGCACTCCCCCCTTAAGCAGATCTGTTAAAAGTTGTGCTCACCCCGTAAAAACATTGCACCCTGGCCCTGTTAAAATTCCACAATGCTCGACACAAAAGGGCCTTATTATAACTGCTTAATATTAGACACTCTAAAGCTGAAGCAACTCAGACTTGTGGGTTTCCTCGTCAGGGGAAGAACTCAGAATACCATCAACATACTGAGTGATCACAGTCAGTTGAAGCCACGTGATACCCTGTTCTTGATAGTCATTCTTTGTAATGCATAATATTCCAACCCAATAGATCTGGGATAAAACCACCCATTAAAATCTGGTACTCGGCAAGTAAAACTTGCTGCCCCAATACTCCTGTGGCCTCCTGCCGTCTCCCCATATGCATTACTCTATAGCACACTGTTGAACAGAGGAGTGAAACAAGCATGACAGTAGTGCTCCAGTATCCCCTAACAGAGAAACCAACACTCCATTAACAGTACATTTTTATCCACTGGACTGGGACAGACTTAGGGAGGCTACAAGGGATTTACAGGATCTAATCGTTAGGTAAACAGATCTTCTCACAAGACGTTATTCTCCCCAGTCTCGATTCTAAACCTACAGCATTTCAGCATGTCTGGTTTCGAGACATTCGAAAAAATCCAAATTGTTTCCACTATTGCAACTAATTGTATAAAAATACAAAAACTGTTTATCTAACTACTTTTACGTCCACCTGTACTGTACTTATACGTTTCAGACACTCTTATATTTTCCAATCTCCTTACAGATGCAGCCATTCAAAGTGCGCGGTACAGACACGTACCGGAGGTAATTGGCTACGGCTTCGTGCATCGTGACACGCGATGACGCAAAATACCGCGGTGCGTGATTGGTTGACCGACAGGGGCACTCGTGGTCCATTGGTCTGTCGTAGAAAGACTTACTGTAAACGTCTTTACTGTGCCCGTTGTAGATATTGAATTTTACCACTGAAGGGAAATCTTAGTAGCTGAGCATAAAAAGAATAGGAGCATACTGTAACGCGTGTGAAGGCCATAAACTATATTAATTTTGGAACATAAACATACAGTATATGGCTGGTCTCGGTACTTTAAAGAAAAAAATACACACCAGTATTCCATTTCTCCCTAAACATTGTAAGCTTCGAAGTCTTTAACTAACGTGATACCGGAGTCAACAAGCATACTTTTAGAATTTGATTAAAAGGGAATATAATATGGAATCGCGTATCTCAAGAAATTAATAACGATATAATTAAATTCATGTTGCAAAAGAACTGCAACGGACATAAAAACTCCCTTGCTTTTAACAGAGCGTTGCATAATTTCTAACTACGAAAATGCCAGGTGAAAGGATTTGTAAAATATTTTGTTAAAGCAAGTCAGTTTTTTCTGCAACACATAAAATACATTTTTCCAAGAAAGTTTAGCCTTTGTCACTAATGAAACCACTAAATAAAGACATAAATATAGAAATCTTATTTAAATCTTATTTAATGTTGGTAGCAGGATGAACTGTCAGAGTGTATATTTTGTTGCAGAGTTGCTGCAAGATGTTAACAGTGAAAAAGGTATTTAGAAATGAGTTATTTCAAGATGAAAAAGAAAACATACACGAAACATGGTTTCATTATGACAAAAATCGGTCTTGAGATATTTTTAACTTGATTTACAGTATTTGAACGGTATGTCTTAACACCGATACTACAGTGCTTAAATACTGCTCAAATACTGCTTAAATACTGCTCACAAACACTGCTCATGTTTCTAGGTTTATATTATGCATTCCATACGGTCAAATTACTTTTGAGCAACTAATAAGAAGCGCGAAACGGTATGTGTTTTAGTTTCATTTTGTGCTGGGACCCGTGGATTGATTAGAGATATCAAGTACATACAAGTCATTTTTTAAATGTTGTAGTTCGTCTTGAAAAAAATGTTACGAGTACATCATCTATCAACAATTACACAGGTTCTGTTTCCATATTGCGGATTTTGGTTACGTAATATTATTTTCTAGATTTCACGTTGTGAATATATGTTTTGGGCAAACAGAGCCGCAAAGAAGTTAATTATTGGTTGTTGGTTTTTTTTTTGCAGTTTTATCTAGAACAAGCGATGCTTAAACCTTTGTCTGATTCTTGTGAAACTATCCACACGACAGTTACAGTACCTAGGAGTTGACTTCAGTGATGTCACTGATGGGATGTTTCTAAAAATCCATTCTCTGTAAAACGTCTTCTCTAGTTGTCCTGCATATGTATTCGCTAATGAAGCTGTGTGTTCTGAGCCTGGATCTCTACATTTCTGTATGAACCAGTTTAGAGGGCTAAAGACAGCTTGTGTTTAAATTGAGTGTAAGGCAATTTATGCTTCTAAAGTCATGGTCAGCATTTATTTTTGTACTGTGCTGTAAACTTGTTCTGTGCCAAGTCACATTATTTTATAGCGTTTTTATAGCGTTATCAAATCCGGTGGCGCTGTGTGTTAGTTTACTGACTCCCATGTCACATGGTCTGTGATTGAAACCTGTAAAACCGGTTTAATTCGTCACAGCCAGCACTCTTCAGGTGTGAGGGTCTTCTGCTCAGAATGAAACGCTAAAATGTTTGTGTATATTCTAATGGTAGTGGGGGCAGGGTGTGTGGGAACAGGTTTGGTTGAAATTGCATTGGAAATCTATGTTCTTCACACCTGAAACATTTTCTCTGAAAGCATTTTCTTCGCAGTTTAACCGATCTTGTTACAGCATGTTACAGTTTACTATTATTAACCATATTAATTTTAAGTGCTTAATGTAAAATCTTGTAAAAATATATTTTCATTGTTCCAATATACATTAAGTCTGACTATCATATAATAAGTTAAATACAAAACTAAAGAAAAAATAGGGTTAAATATAATTCAAAATATTTTGCTAACAATGTTAACTGTTTATGAATAATAAAATGTATTAACTAAGGAGTAGGATGGCACAGTTGTTAGTATGTTTTTTGTTTTGTTTCTTTTTCATAAATACAACAGTAGTACTTGATGTCTCAGTGGCTTTCAAAATTAAATTATGCATGCAAACCTGTGAACTAGAAAGATAACTAAGATATCCATCCATTATATTCCATAATATCCATGAAATATATGGCGCTGAAATATGTGTGACGCAGTGGTGGCCTGACACGGTGAGGTGCCCTGGCAGCTGTATGATGCAGTGGTGGCTTGGCACGGTGAGGTGCGCTTGCAGCTATGTGACGCAGTGGTGGTCTGGCACGGTGAGGTGCGCTGGCAGCTGTGTGATGCAGTGGTGGTCGGGTATGTAGAGGTGGAATTTCCCGCCAGCGTGGAGCTTGAATTCACAACCTTGAGACTCAGTGTTCAAGAGTCACAGAAGAGGTCAGCCTGGTCTTCAGTTTGCCAACGATAAGCTCCGGCAGTGCTCCTCTGTAAAGCAGATTGTTCGGATCGGTTATGTGGGACGGCACTTCGATACTAAGATCGTTTGCAGCACACGCATGGTTTCCCCCTTCACGCAAAAAACATAGACGAAGGAAGCTCTATTGTCTTGGGCTGCTGACTCCCGGATTTAAAGCGCTCTGGGTGCCAGCTTAGTCTCTAACAAGCACACTATAAAGACAGGAATTACACTTTGCGCACGTCACGCATGGAATGGCGAGGCTACTTGATCCAATATTATCTAGTCTCACCTCATATGGTGCCGATTCCTGGTTTTCATTTAAGAAAGAGCACTGCAAACACCGTAAACAGTGCAAAACGTGTGATGAAAGAAGTCTTTTCCCCCCTTTGTCTAAACAGCGGAGTCATGCCGAGGGTTGTGAGATCAAGATTTCAGTGGAGCACTGTCGTCTACGTCTTTAGCTACATGAGTTGGACATCCTCTTGTACACGGAAAGCAGATTGAGATCCTCTGACATGAAAAGTGCCAGATAAAAGCCATTTCTCATCCTTTCTCTTAGTGGTGGAGCTATCGCATGTAAATGAGGAAACTTGCAAGGCGAGCAGGCTCGGTCCACACCGAATGCAGATGTCTCAGAGCAGTTGAGACGTGTCCATGTGGCTGTCAAAGGACAGCACTTTGCCGGCGCCGTGGCTTAGTTGGCTAAAGCGCCTGTCTAGTAAACAGGAGATCCTGGGTCCGATTCCCAGCGGTGCCTTTCTTCCTGTCTTACTGTACAGAATTTATCCTTACGGGCAAATCCCATGCCTTTTAATTCAGGTGAATGCAAGTGTTCGTTTCCTTTCTGGAACAACTTGTTTTGAAAGAAATCTATACAGCTTGAGAAAGATGACACACAAATCTTGCTTATCAGTGAAGAAGAGGTGCTCCCAGCAGGCCAGCTAATACCAGCAAGTTTTTTTTCACCCTGACCCAGAGAATGGAGAAAAGCGAGGCGCCTGTGGCTCTGCAGTGTAATCAGTTCGGGAGTTCGGCGGTTAGCTGAAAGAGTGGTAAATGGAGCTCGCCCCAGCCCGTCCTTATTCTTTTAAAGAGGATAAAAAATTAACTTCGCCGCCACTACTACCAGCTTTAAAAGACTGCCATGGGCACGGAAAAAAACACACCACAGATGACTTTTCTGGAACCGAAGCAGAGATTCCTTTACGAACCAACTGATAAAGCTCAGCCAGTGAATACTGTTAACAGAATGTGAAACCACGATCAACTTTGTAACTGCAACCACAGGAAAAACAGCAAGAAGCAGGCTCCATTCCCCATTTAAATCTGTCGTGCGAGGCATGCTTTTTGGCACGCATGAAGTAAATCCCACGATCGCTTTTGAACTTGGACAAAGTACTTCCAAAGGAGCGCTATGCGCAAAGATTTAACAAGCTCAACCCCCGCCGATGATTTGGTGTGAAGAAGCAGAACATTCAAGTTTCACAGACAGAAGCAGCACGCCAGCACAGCCAACATTAAAACGGAGGGCACACTACGATTTGCATTGACACAAAAGTGATCTGGGCAGACGTCGTTCCCTGCATAACGCAAAAAGTGGCAAAGCGCTTTTGGGTTGAGAGGACGCAAGAAGGTTTTTGTTTTGTGCCTTGATGTCAAGCTGAGAAAGTATCTTTAAACACTTTGCTTAGTTTCTCGAGAGACTGCCAAAAAGCAGTTCCCTCCCTTTCGTCTGAAGCCAGCTGAAAGGGGGTCTCGACAGAAGCACCTGGCAGCGGTGGGATTCGAACCCACGCCCCCGAAGAGACTGGAGCCTTAATCCAGCGCCTTAGACCGCTCGGCCACGCTACCCGCTGTGTGTTGTTTCTTTGTCTCATTACTTGCCCGGAGGAAGCCGGGTGGGTTTTGCTCTTGTCGCCCGACTTAGTGGCGTTATGACCGTGGAACCGACTGCACCTGCTTTTTCTGAGATGCTTCCCCTCTCATGGCGAGATATCGACTTCTTTAACACTTCTGGATAAAGATCTTCTGTGGAGCAGGTTTCAGACCTCTGCGTACAGCACCCTTGATGTCATTTTATTTTTACAGCAGCCGCATCCGGAAAGTTGTGTCTTTTACGTTTTATTTGAACAACAAAACTACATACAATACAAACAAGAGCACATATAACGTATCAAGAAAATCGTCAAGGGCACATGCTATAATACAAGTACACTTTATGAAAAACGATTACACAAGGTAAATAAAGATAAGGTCCGCACAGCTTGTTCTTACATTTCGAAAGAGTCCGTAAATACCCCTTGACATCTATTTTGAACTGTTCAAACGTAGGACTCTTCCCAGACCATTTCACTTTATACCACATTCCTAAACGAGGATGCTTCTCCTGTTTTAGAACTATTTTGGGCGGTATGGCTTATACAGCACACCCACAGTATTCTAATGGTGGACTGCAGATCTGTGCTATAGTTCAGTCGAATTCAAAGGATCCAGCAATCGTACTGGATTTGACTGGGATTCTGAAATGTCTCTTGCAAAAGTATTCGGGTTTGCTTGAACCTTTGATACAAAAAGTGATCTGATCTGAAAATACCCAGCTTACAATCTCTGAGGTAGTTGTCACTAAACTCTGACGTGATGTGGCACACATGTGCCGTGTGCCTTTACTTTTGTAAAAAACTGGTATCGGGAAAAGTTTCTTAATATTTCTTTTGATTAGCATGCAAGAAAATGTGATCATTACCTATGGAATTTCCCGCCAGCGTGGAGCTTGAATTCACAACCTTGAGACTCAGTGTTCAAGAGTCACAGAAGAGGTCAGCCTGGTCTTCAGTTTGCCAACGATAAGCTCCGGCAGTGCTCCTCTGTAAAGCAGATTGTTCGGATCGGTTATGTGGGACGGCACTTCGATACTAAGATCGTTTGCAGCACACGCATGGTTTCCCCCTTCACGCAAAAAACATAGACGAAGGAAGCTCTATTGTCTTGAGCTGCTGACTCCCGGATTTAAAGCGCTCTGGGTGCCAGCTAAGTCTCTAACAAGCACACTATAAAGACAAGAATTACACTTTGCGCACGTCACGCATGGAATGGCGAGGCTACTTGATCCAATATTATCTAGTCTCACCTCATATGGTGCCGATTCCTGGTTTTCATTTAAGAAAGAGCACTGCAAACACCGTAAACAGTGCAAAACGTGTGATGAAAGAAGTCTTTTCCCCCCTTTGTCTAAAGCAGAACACAGAGGAGTCATGCCGAGGGTTGTGAGATCAAGATTTCAGTGGAGCACTGTCGTCTACGTCTTTAGCTACATGAGTTGGACATCCTCTTGTACACGGAAAGCAGATTGAGATCCTCTGACATGAAAAGTGCCAGATAAAAGCCATTTCTCATCCTTTCTCTTAGTGGTGGAGCTATCGCATGTAAATGAGGAAACTTGCAAGGCGAGCAGGCTCGGTGCACACCGAATGCAGATGTCTCAGAGCAGTTGAGACGTGTCCATGTGGCTGTCAAAGGACAGCACTTTGCCGGCGCCGTGGCTTAGTTGGCTAAAGCGCCTGTCTAGTAAACAGGAGATCCTGGGTCCGTTTCCCAGCGGTGCCTTTCTTCCTGTCTTACTGTACAGAATTTATCCTTACGGGCAAATCCCATGCCTTTTAATTCAGGTGAATGCAAGTGTTCGTTTCCTTTCTGGAACAACTTGTTTTGAAAGAAATCTATACAGCTTGAGAAAGATGACACACAAATCTTGCTTATCAGTGAAGAAGAGGTGCTCCCAGCAGGCCAGCTAATACCAGCAAGTTTTTTTTCACCCTGACCCAGAGAATGGAGAAAAGCGAGGCGCCTGTGGCTCTGCAGTGTAATCAGTTCGGGAGTTCGGCGGTTAGCTGAAAGAGTGGTAAATGGAGCTCGCCCCAGCCCGTCCTTATTCTTTTAAAGAGGATAAAAAATTAACTTCGCCGCCACTACTACCAGCTTTAAAAGACTGCCATGGGCACGGAAAAAAACACACCACAGATGACTTTTCTGGAACCGAAGCAGAGATTCCTTTACGAACCAACTGATAAAGCTCAGCCAGTGAATACTGTTAACAGAATGTGAAAGCATGATCAACTTTGTAACTGCAACCACAGGAAAAACAGCAAGAAGCAGGCTCCATTCCCCATTTAAATCTGTCGTGCGAGGCATGCTTTTTGGCACGCATGAAGTAAATCCCACGATCGCTTTTGAACTTGGACAAAGTACTTCCAAAGGAGCGCTATGCGCAAAGATTTAACAAGCTCAACCCCCGCCGATGATTTGGTGTGAAGAAGCAGAACATTCAAGTTTCACAGACAGAAGCAGCACGCCAGCACAGCCAACATTAAAACGGAGGGCACACTACGATTTGCATTGACACAAAAGTGATCTGGGCAGACGTCGTTCCCTGCATAACGCAAAAAGTGGCAAAGCGCTTTTGGGTTGAGAGGACGCAAGAAGGTTTTTGTTTTGTGCCTTGATGTCAAGCTGAGAAAGTATCTTTAAACACTCTGCTTAGTTTCTCGAGAGACTGCCAAAAAGCAGTTTCCTTCGTCTGAAGCCAGCTGAAAGGGGGTCTCGAGAGAAGCACCTGGCAGCGGTGGGATTCAAACCCACGCCCCCAGAAGAGACTGGAGCTTTACTCCAGTGCCTTAGACCGCTCAGCCACACTACCCGCTGTGTGCTGTTTCTTTGTCTCATTACTTGCCCGGAGGAAGCCAGGTGGGTTTTGCTCTTGTCGCCCGAATTAGTGGCGTTATGACAGTGGAACCGACTGCACCTGCTTTTTCTGAGATGCTTCCCCTCTCATGGCGAGATCTCGACTTCTTTAACACCTCTGGATAAAGATCTTCTGTGGAGCAGGTTTCAGACCTCTGCGTACAGCACCCTTGATGTCATTTTATTTTTACAGCAGCCGCATCCGGAAAGTTGTGTCTTTTACTTTTAATTTGAACAACAAAAATACATATAATACAAACGAGCACATAAAACGTATCAAGAAAATCGTCAAGGGTTCATGCTATAATATTGTACTGTTTTCAGGTTCCCTCAGGAAAAGGTCAAGTGGCGACGTGATAGTTAACCAAGCGACAGCTTCATTCTTTTAAACCACACAAAACCAAACACAGGACATACACACATGAGGAGACTGATAGAGCATGTTCAGATCGTTAGGGTGGTAATTACTTGACAACAGGCTATACACTTATAAGGCTACATGGTACCATGAGTGCCTAGGTGCACTTCCTCCTCACCACCGGGCCAGGGGGGTTACACTGTCCCCACCTGAAGCGTCTGGCGTCCCGCCGACATCGAACACCCCCCTCAGGCTATACTCATACTCTGCTAAAGGCTGTGGAACTCTGCGTGAGCGGCTGTTACGAAGCGGTGGTGGCCGGCGGCCCGCGGCCCGCGGTCACCCCATTGTCGGTCGGCTCTGGCCCTGGCTGCTCCTCTGGAGCCTCCCCGCGGGGCTCCTCCTCCCGGTCCCGGTAGGGGGCCAGGCGGTCTCGGTGCAGAACCATCACTCTCCCCCGGTAGCAGACCTTGCCTACCACCCCGAGGACCTCAGCGGCCCCCTCCCACAAAGGCGCCAGCTTAGGGCTGAGGCCTTTGCGGCGGAGCGGGCTGTACACCCAAACCAAGTCCCAGGGCTGGAAGGCAGGCCCCCTGCAGCGCAGGTCGTAGTACTGCCGGACTCCCGCCTGAGTCAGATGGGTCCGGGTAAAGCTGTGCACCCGCCGCATCCTCTGCTGCAGGTCCTACTCGTAGTCCAGTCCAGCTGGTGGTGCCGACTCGTCTCTGGGCGGCGGGCCGAAGACCAGGTCCACCAGGGTTCGCATTTCCCGGCCCAGCATGAGTGAGGCCAGGGTACACCCGGTAGATTCCTGGATAAGCCTAGAGCTCGAGGGGGAGGTGGCGGTCCCAGTCCCGTTGATGCCAGGACACCAGGGAGGCCAGCTGGGTGGCGAGAATCCGATTAAACCGCTCCACAGACCCGTCGCTCTGGGGATGCAGCGGGGTGGTCTGAGTCTTAGAGATCCCCAGGCACTGGCACACTCTGGCGAAGACCTGGGACTTGAAGATATGCCCCTGGTCACTGTGTAACTCCTCCGGCACCCCCAGCCTGGCAAACATCCCCTCCAGTAGTGCATCGGCCACCGTGGGGGCAATCTGGTCCAGGAGGGCATAGGCCTCCGGCCACTTCGTGAAATAGTCCATTGCTACCAGGACATAGCGGTTTCTGGCCTCGGCCCAAAACGTCCACCCACACCCTCCCCATAGGAGCCCCTACCTGGTGTTGTTGGAGAGGGGACCTTTCTGCGCCATGCACACCGCTCCACGTCCCGGTGGCAAAGACCCCAATAAAAATGGCCTCGGAGACGCTACTCGTCTACTGTTTTTTTACAGCCGAAATGCCCCACGCCCGGCTGGCCGTGCACCGCTCTGAGCACAGCCGCGCGGAGCGACTGTGGCACCACCAGCTGTCACCGTATCTCGCCACTGGAGGGTACCCGCCACCCCTGGCGCAGCACCCCGTCCTTTACCTCCAAGGCCTCCCTCGGGGCGCAGAGGGACTCGACGGACTTTGGGTGTGGGGCAAGCTCCTCTTGCATAGGCCGCACTCCTGCTGCCTTCCAGCGGAGCACCGGCCCCACGTCAGGATCAGCTGCCTGACGCTGCGCCAGGTCTGGCAGGCCCACCCCCAGCAGCCCCTCCAGGGCCATGGCCGGGGTGCTCGCCTCTGCCACGGTGCGGACAGCCTCCTCACGCTGCTCCTGCCGGGCGCAGTGGTGGCGTTCCGCGGCCTCGCAGGGGTGCCGCGAGAGAGCGTCGGCATTGAGATGGTGAGACCCCGCACGGTGCACAACAGTGAAGTCATATTCCTGCAGGACCTCTATCCATCGCACCATCTGCCCCTCCGGCTCCTTAAAGTGGAGCAGCCAGGTGAGGGATGCATGGTCGGTCCTCAGCTGGAACCGGGTCCCGAACAGGTACGGCCTGAAGTGGCGGACCGCTGCCATCACCACCAGCAGCTCGTGACGGGTCACGCAGTAGTTCCGTTCAGCCCTAGTCAAAGCCCGACTATAGTAGGCAACTACAAGCTCTCCATCTGGCCTCTCCTGCGCCAACACCGCACCCACCTCCGAGTTACTCGCGTCAGTATCTAGGACATACGGTAACCGCGAGTCGGGGTAGGCCAGCATGTAAGCTTCACGTAACCAGCCGAACGCTATCTCACAGCCTGAGTCCCAGTCGAAACGGCAGCCCTTGCGATGCTGGCAAAGTCCCGGACGAACTTCCAGTAATACGAAGCCAACCCCAGAAAGCTGCGCAGCTCTGCAACGTCGCGGGGAGTCAGCCAACCCCTCACTGCAGCGACCTTACCTGGGTCTGTAGCCACCCATCGCGGTCCAACAACATGTCCCAGGAAGGTCACCTCCCGCCGCAGGAGCTCGCACTTGCGGGGGTTGAGCCTCAGGCCAGCACGGTTCTGGAACTGGAGGTTCGTCAAGGCCTGGTTGAAACACCGGGCATGAACCAGCAAATCGTCCAGATACAGCACACACTGGTTCCACGGGACCGATGCCAGCACCCTCTCCATCAGCCTCTCGAAAGTCGCCGGGGCATTGCACAGGCCAAAAGGCATGACAGTAAACTGCCAGAGGCGCTGGGGAGAAGGAGCCAGAGGGAGCTGAACCAGGTCGACCCAGTGATGTAGTCCAAGGCATCGTCTATCCTCGGCAAGGGGTGGGAGTCTTTCCGGGTGACCTCATTCTGCTTGCAGTACTTTACGCAGAACTTCCATGAGCTGTCTTTTTTTCGGTCCAGTACAGCTGGTGCAGACCACAGGCTCACGGAGGGCTCAGTCACTTTTGCTGCAAAGAGGTCATCGTTTTGGGTGAGTAGCGCCTGGAGCCACTGCCGCTGGTCCCAATCGAGGCCCTCGCATCTTCGCTGGTAGAGGTCCTCAACGGTGCGCCTAGCTTCCACGCAACGCTTGGCCCCCGCCACTGCCGCCTTGTCTGGCCCCCCGGGTGACTCAGGGGCAGGATCTGGCACGCTCTCTCTCCAACTCGCAGGCCCAATCCGCCCCAGTGACTGCCGCCGCCGCCGCCACCACTGCCTCTTTTTCTCCTGGCTCCAGCAAGCCCGCGTCCCTCGGCCTTCGCCGGGCCTGCCCTCCACCAGGTGAAGTCACCCCTGCCACACCAACTCCTGCCAGCTCAAGTCCAAACTGGCCCCCACTCGCTGCAGTACGTCCAGCCCCAGAATGCAGTCCTCCTGGATGGGTGCGAGGTAGCAGGGGTGGCGGACCGTCGCTGCACCTAGACGGAAGGCAAGCACCTGTTTCCCCCGGACTGCAGCGAGCTGTCCCTTCATGGTCCTTAGCCGCAGGCCGGAGGCCTCCCATCCTGGGGGGGTGGTGCCCTCAGTGTTGGGGAGGACGCCCGGCCGGAGTAGGGTTACCGATGAACCGGTGTCAAGCAGGGCCAGGCAGGGTTGGTCCTCGATTTGGCAGTGGAGGTACAGGCCCTGGCTACAGCCAACTCGCCCCACGGTGGCGTGAGGGGCGCCGATCTTAAAAGCGCTCTCCGGAGTGGGGGTTGAGGTGTTCAAGAGCGGGCAGCCATTCCCGCCCTGAGCCGCTTTGTTCTAGTTTCCCGACGCCGATCGAGGAGTGCGAGGTTCGGGTGCCCAGCAGTACCGGGCTCGGTGCCCCCTCTTCCCGCAGCGGTCGCAAAACAGCATGCGGGGCTGTTCCGTGGCGGTTGCTGCACGGGCTGGCTTCTCTTCCCCCTTGCTGAACTCCTCCGTCGCTGCCTCGGTCTGCTGGCAGGGCGCCCTGCGTCTGCTGGTGCTTCCAGCCACCCAGAACACGGCCTCAGCCCGTGTAGCAAGGGCCAAGGCCTGCTCCAGCAATGCCGGCGCGGCCAGCTGCACGTGGCGCTGCAGCTCCTCGTGTGAGAGGGCCTTGAGAAAGGCCTGGAGAGCCATCTCCCGCTGCGCCTTCCGGGGAAAAGTTGGGTATCCTCGGCGGGCGAGGAACAAGACATCCGCGGCGACCGGGCCCAGTCGCTCTTTTGGTCAGCGGCGCCGCAGGGCCAGCCTCTCCCGCATCAGGTCCGGCTCCTCCTCCACACCGAAGCGCAGCTGGAGAGCTGCTGCCAGCGCCGCGTATTTGCCTCAGTCCTCCTTCGGGACATCCAGGAGCACCTGGCAGGCCGCTCCTTCCAGCGCCGCCGCCAGGTGGCCGGCCATCTCCGCCCGGCACCAGCTGTTCGTCCGGGCCACGAGCTGGAACTGCGCCTCGTAGGTTTCCCAAGGCGCTGCCCCGTCGTAGCGACCGGGTTGCACCCGCGCTGATGGGTGTGGGAATCGCTGGTCAGCTCCGGCAGGGAGGGTATCTTCTCTTTGGGGCATCCACTGGGCGGGAGTAGCAGCAGGTCGCCCCAATTCTACCGGCAGGACCACTACTGGATAGCCCTGGTAAGGGCTGTGGCCACCTGTTGCACCCAGGAGTTGCTCAGGCTCCCTATGTGCGCTGCCGATGGGTTCTGTCTCTTTTAGAGTCAGACAGCACTTGACAGAATCGGCTAATGTCTGCCAAGATTTGTCCATCCTGCCCGCTTCTGACACCAATGTAGCGTTTACAGGTTTTTCTCAGAACAAAGTACCAGTGGAGACACGATTAACAAACCAGCAATAGCTTTATTCTTTAACAACCACAAAACCAAACACAGCATATACATGCACATGAGGAGACTGACAGAACACGTACACATCTTTAGGGTGGTAATTACCTAACAACACACTATACTTTTACAGGACTACACAGGCCACTAGAACTACTAGGACATTATTTACACAGGTAGGGTCAGCCACTGGTCATCGTGCTGACCCTCAGACTCTCCCCGTCTACAACTCCCAGCATGCCCAGCGGTACTATGCACGCCTAGGGGCGCTTCCTCCTCACCACCAGGCGAGGGCGTTACAATATATATATATTTTTTCTCTGGTTCTCAGCAGTATCATTGGGCTGAACTCCAGTTAAATGCTTGGCTTAGAAAGATCAAAAGTGAGCGAGGGAAGATGGGTGGAGATTAATGGAAGTTATAAAAGCAATGGGTTGGCTCTGCTTAAGCTTCATTCAGACCTTCATTCGAACTGAAAGTAGCAGACTAACAGGAGTTCAACCCGTGCTTAGAACGCAGATGCCGTCTAAACTTGTGCTCCACCTTAAGTCCAATTGCAACAAACTTTGCTGCTGTGCTTAGTACGCAGTGCCGAGCTAAACCTGTTCTCAATTGCAATGAAAACAAAGTAACAACTGCAGCACTCCAGAGTAACTAAAGTAGCGGACTAATTTAAATTATGTCTTCATATGGCTTAGTACCGTATTCGGTGTAACGCAGGATTGCATTAGAAGGCTCCCAAATATAGTGGAAATAATCTGTTGCTTGGAAATGTATTGGAATATTAATTAAAATTGCTTTACACTCATACCATATTTATTAATAATGAAGTTTATTAATGTGTGTATTTACAGAAGTGTCATTTGCTATTTATGTTTAATGTCAATCATTACTAGTAGCTGTGAGTTTTAAGATATGCTAGGGAGTGAAGAGAACAGAACAGAGCAAATGGTTATATAAATGGAGTGGGAGCCTTTAATATGTTCTATAAAATTTGGGAGTCAACTGAATAGATTTGCTAAGTATTTTATTGTGATGGGTCTCTGTATTTGTGGTTATCAGTGGAAAGCAGGGATAATAAGGAAATGGGTGGCACCCAAGCATATGTTAAAGAAAAAAACTTGGCTTCTTAAAAGTGATTATGATAGCCACAGGACAGAAGAGACAGTGCACTGTGGTCCAATAATGACTGTGTTGAAACAGCCAGAGTGTGCTGCATGCCATGGAGATGGAAAAGGTAGCTTATCCCAGTCAATCGCAAGGTTGTGTAGGACTGCACATGACCTGATGATGATGGTGCTGGCTCTTGATGGACTGGTATACAAACCAAATGACAGCCAAGCAAAGCGTTAGTTGTTTTACAATTCCGAAAGATTGTTCAAAGTGGCTTCTTGCATTTTTATGACTCCTGTTATAGTGCTTCTCTTGTAATGTTGTAGGATTGTGCACAGGTGTCAGAAGATATAGTCATAAAGAATAACCACAGGCAAAACAACATGCCAGCTTGCTCTTCCCTACTTTGAAAGGAAGATATTGGAACTGATTAAAGAACTTAACTTGAAATGTAAGCTCCTACTGACACAGGAGAGAGAGTTCTGAAAAGTAAGCACAAGGCACACTGTGGATAAATAAATGTATTAATTTAAAAAAAGAAATACTGAGAAGGTCAGAGGAACAATAATTGTTGTATTTATTTGCTCAGGTAGTTTTATAAGTTTAACTTTCAGTAAAGTTCTGTTAAAAATAAAACTGGTCATTAGTTGGCGTCTTTTGTAATGATTTAGCAATAGTGACATGTCGGCTTGTTCGACTGGAGTGTTAAACAAAATTAATACAGTAGCGTCCTGTCTCAAGTGTACAGCTGCAGTTCTCGTTTGTTTCGTGACTAATTGCAATTGCATTAGTCTGTGTAAAAAAAGACTTCTGCAGCTCCAGTGGTGTGATCGAACTCATGCTGAGATTGAGTTCAAGCCTCACCTGGAGCAGTGTGGCCTATATTTTCAACTATTTAAACTAACTGACCAGTTTAGGTCCTGTTAAGTATTTGCTGGAGATCAGGTCTAAATTAACATGAAAGGAACAAGTAAAGGTTTGTTCCTTGTCAGACCTGAAGAAGGCTCCAAAGCTCAAACGTTGTTTGCTTCTCTTTTCAGCATGGAATAAAATTTTACTTGTTCCTATGCAGTCCACACATGCTGACACAGCTCCCTACTTAAATTACCATCAGCAATGGACCTCCAGCAGACCTATACACAAATATATGAGAGAGGTCTACTGAAACGAGAGGAGCACGATGGAGTACCGAAGACTTGAAAAAGCACTCACTTTTCTGTGTTTTTGTTGTTACCCAGATTTGTTTTTAATGTTCTTTTTCTCTTTGTTTTGAAGTTGTTTTGTTTTTTTTTTCTTTTTTGTAGGTGTTAGACTACTACAGGGATTTACCTAGGTTCTATTAAGACTTCTTTTATCAAAACATATTTTATTAATAAAAGCGTGATTTCTTAATAATCAACTTTAATGTTATCTTTATTAGTAGCTGTATTACAGGTAATGCATGCACAGCCTTTATTATGCTATAGTGAATTTTCAGGTATCCCATGGAGGGAAGAGAACTGAAATTAAGGAAATACTTATTTAAAGGGGTCTTAAAGTCTTAAAAGTGTTCTGTCACATCTGGGTGTTAATTGAATAGATTTGTTGTATTATTTCATATGATTTGACTCTACACTTGTGTTTCTCAGGAGACAGCAGTAATATTGGGGATTTGCGGGTACAGATAATAAATTATACTATACAAGTGTAGAGGTTTGATGGGTTTACTGAGACAATTATTAATTGTAGCAGTAATCACGAGGTTGTTCGTTGTGGTTTTTAGAAAATCAATCGTCAGAACAACTAACAACGCACACACACGGGTTCAATACACGAGATACATTTATTCATATAAATTGTGCACCAAACATATACTAGTCTGCCTGGATACGAGCAGCAGACATTACTGTGAGGGTTATCAATATACAAAGTATATAATCTCGAAGAGATGCAAACAAAAAGAGATACACAACAGAGAATATATGTCAATATATATCGTTCGGTTACCAAATCGCTAATCAGTGTTATTACCCACTGTTACTCTAAACTCGGAAGTAAATACATTACTCATGAATTAAATTGATAACAACTTGTGTTGAGGTACAATTGAATTCTCGAGACGCAATGTAGAACATGGGGTTTACTTATCCACTGTGTATGGATTTGGAATTTCCCGGCACGAACACCAAACCAGCTGACAGGCTCCGTTGCAGCCTCGGTCCCAGCGGTTGTCCAATGGGCGTTGTCCCGGCGTCCTCTGGCTACTGGCCAACCAGTCGAGGTGCAGCTCGGAGTAGGACGGGCGGAGGAATCTGACTGTGGCGCGCAGGGCAGTCGTTGCTCCGAGGGGATCTACCAGCAGTCCGGCTGGCTAGTAGAAAGTCTCTATGCACTATGCACTCTATGCAGTGTGACGGCTAGTCCTCACAAGTCACTCTTTTGCCCAGGAAGAAGCTGGTTCGTTCCCGGTCCAGCGCTGCTTCTGAATAAGCTATTCAGGTTGTCGACGAGGGTCCAACTGTGGGCTGCCGTTGATCAAGCGGAGCGTTCACGTTGGTAGAATTCTGAGTACGTACGGGATCCTCGGCCCCGCGCTTAGAATAAAGTCCAAGTCCCTTTGCAGACAACAGCCTTTGTCACGTGATTGTCTCTGAGGATGCGCGAAAATGGCCAAGGAGAGCCCTGATCTGAGCTTGCGCTCCCTTTTTGACCAAGACACAGATGTGTTCTGATTGGTTGAGAGTTTGGCGGGCATTGGAGACCCACATGGTGTTACCACACCCTGCCAGTCTCTAATTGGTTGATCAAGGTGAGATACGAGTCACATACTCCTGACACTTAGGAATGCAGTCCAGATGTCCATTTGGCACTCCCTAGACAGATAGGCGCCAATGGATGACCATTGATCATGATAGCCAGGCTTATCTAAGTGCATCCCCATTTGGGAGCTGTCCCTTATCAAAAGAAAACATCTTAAATCAGCCTGCATGAATACTTTCTCTGTGGCTGAACCACAGAGATGGAGAGTGAGATGGGGCCTCATTAAGGAAAGCACAGCAATGCTTAATTCTGTCTTATTACCAAGCATTGCTGCTACAACTGCTTAAATTCAAACTAAACAGGACTATGGGAATGAGATTTGATTTCGAACTGGGTTTTAAATAAATAGGACCGCTGCACTACATTGTGCTTTATGTAAGACAAAAGGTGGGC
Source organism: Lepisosteus oculatus (assembly GCF_040954835.1). NCBI lineage: Eukaryota > Metazoa > Chordata > Actinopteri > Semionotiformes > Lepisosteidae > Lepisosteus > Lepisosteus oculatus. The sequence continues at coordinate 45,127,039 of NC_090709.1, read as the reverse complement.
TTCCTGTGTTTTCGATAACTCAGTTGTAAGAGCGGAGGAATATAGTGGAAACAGCTGGGAACTCTTTGTTCTCTGGTTTGAATTTGGCTGGAAGAAAGGTGTTTTTTATGTTCTTTAAAATTTGTCGTTCACTTAGTTGTCTTATTTTCTAGGCTTGTAGACTCCTCACTCTTCCTAAAAGAAAGTGCTGCAGATAAAGATACAGTAGTTGTCGGAAGTTTGTTCAGTGGTAGAGCACATACAGGCTGTATGTGGTTGTTTTCAATCGCCGGCGTCTCCACTCTGGATTTCTTCCTAAGCACGATATCTTTCCTTACTTGTGTGTGAATTTCAGCGCGACACATAAACCCTTTGTCTGTTTTATAAAGATTATATTTTAAATCAGTTAAAACAAAAAAGTACCTATTACATACACGTAGAAAACACTTGTATCTAATTTGAAAATTTGGGCAATGTATTACTAGTAGTGGAGCTGAGCTCACAGAAGAGCAGTTGATATTGTTAAACCACGTATTATTTTTAAATGACGCTACTAAGCACTGACACGGTGTTAGTGCAGTCCTACCCAAGCTTTCTATCGACTGGATGAGTCTCCTGTTCCATCTCCAATTCTTTCCGCACATTTTGCCTGTTTCACCACCATTATCATTAGACTATAGCCACTAATACGAGATTACTGTTCTGAAAGACTGTCTTAAATAATAATGTTGAAAAGGGTAATGATAAGAGTTTTTTTTCATTAAGGTAACCATACATTTGCCTGTATAGTACAACTTATTATCTGTATCCGCAAATCCCCAATATTAATGCTGTCTCCTGAGAAACACAAGTGTAGAGTCAAATAATATTACAACAAATCTATTCAATTAACACCCCTATGTGACAGAACACATTTAAGACTTACACCCCTTTTAAATATGTATTTCCTTCATTTCAGTTCTCTCCCCGGGATATCTGAAAATTCATTATAGTATAATAAAGTCTGTGCATGCATTACCTGTAATACAGCTACTAATAAAGATAACATTAAAGTTGATTATTAAGATATTACACTTTTATTAATAAAATAAGTATTGATAAAATTCCTTGTGAATAATTGTAGAGTCTGGAAAGCAATTGTTCATTACTTAATGACGATATTATTTCCACTACATTCAGGACAGTTCCAATGTAATCTATTGTTCCACTTCGTCTGCTTAGTCTCCTACTTTAGTAACATCTAATGGGAAGCAGCTGTTATTTTAGGTTTGTTGCAATTGAGAACAGGTTTGCTACAGAGCTGCTGACAAATTTCAGCAGCCAGTTTGTTGCAACTGACCCGTTGTAGCTACCAATCAGAAAAAAAACCAAACGCAACAACTTCAAAAGAAAAAGAACATTAAAAACAAATCTGGGGAACAACATAAACACAGAATCTAATGCGAGAGCTTTATCAAGTCTTCAGTGCTCCTCTTGTCTCAGTAGACCTCTCTCATATATTTGTGTACAGGTCAACTGGAGGTACACAGCTGATAGAAATTTAAGTAGGGAGCTGCATCACAGCATGCGTGGGCTGCAAATGGAAAAGTATAGGTTTATTCCATGCTGAAAATGGAAGTAAACACAACGTTTCTGCTGTGGAGCCTTCTTTGATTGTGACTCGAAATAAATCTTTACCTGTTCGTTTGATGTTAATTTATCTCCATCAAATACCTAACAGTATCTAAACTCGACAGTTGCTCTCAGTAGCTAAAGACACTGCTCCAGGTGAGGCTTGAACTCACAACCTCGGCATGACTCCGCTGTGCACTGCTGTATAAGTACCGCACGCTGACCGATTGCACCACTGGAGCTGTGCAAGTCGTGCTCCTCATACAGACTGACGCTGCAGAAACACAGGGTGAAAACGGTTTCGGTTGTGGATCCATCTATACATGGGGAACACTAAAATAGCAAGGAAAATACAAGAAAAGAAACTGAAAGAATTGTGCTAACAGCAAAGGGGAACTGAGGGAGGTGGTCAGACAAGTAAATCAGCCTGGCAGATTATTTGTATCGACATTTTTTGAGTCAATCAGCAAACAGATTTCTCTTCATGTGCCTTAAACTGTGCAGTTTGTATCTTCGCTGTAGATAGGTTTCTTCAGAAGTCCAGTAAACTGACAATAATGGAGAACTAGCTGACGCACCCCGTCGTGAAGACCCTCTGTAAGGTGATTACACGTTTCAATTTCAAGTCGCCTCCTTTACACTCAATTGCAGCCCCGAAACTGAGAGAAAGCATGAGAAATGGCTTCAGTTTCAATGTGAAAGTGCAGTACAGGCTCGATGGCTTCACATCTCCCATCAATCAAATAAAATTGCAGTAAAGCGATCTAAATATGACTCTTAAGTACTGGGAAAGATGATTATTTTGAGCGTGCCTCCAAGGGTCTGCTACGAGGCTTAAGTTGGCTTCTTATTCGCCAGCTTCTTATGCGTGTTTTTCGTTCCACCTTAAATGGTGCTGCTGTGATGTTATGTCGCCTTTCGCCTGTAGATGGCTCTCTTCGATCAGTACTAATCCGGCTGGAATACTGTAGACATCTTCACTGAAAAGGAATATCCAAATAAATAGCGACTGTCCAAATTATATTTTTGTATGGAATATATTTCAGAAAATCGCAAACCAATTTTAAAAACTCACCACAACACGGACTTACACTGGGAAAAGGTAACTGCACTTTCTGCTTATTGCTACGGCCTTCCCCCCGATTATGAAAATGTCTCACAGTTCTGACACCGCCGTGTGAAAGACAATGTAACAGACTATCAAAATCCTGAAGTACAAGAAATTTTAATGCACCAGTTTTTTAAATATGACCCTCTGATCCTGGCATGTCAGTATACATTTCGAAAAAGTATGGCACCAATCGCACGAATTGCAATGGCACAAATTGTTGAGAATATCACTGACCTTGCCGATATTTGCAGGGGATACGAATGTTTTGCACATGTTGAACTACAACACGTAAAAATTGAGCTTCTTAGTCAATATCATCGGGAATGTCCAATAATGACGAACATCAGTAGCTTCAAGGAAACTTTGACTCGCACATGGAGTTTTATCTTCAAATGGAGGGTGGGAGAATTTATTTGTACTCTCGTTGCTCATTAGCTAAACTATTTTAAAAATATGACACAGATTTGTTCGAGAAACTTGTAATCGCCTTAAAGAGAGTCTTCTTGAAGATGTGCACCAGCTAGCTCTCCACTGTCAATTGACAGGACTTTAGGAGAAACTGTTCTCATACAACCAACATACAAATTACACATCTTAAGGAACATGAAGAGAAATCCGTGTACTAAATAACATAAAATTGTCACTGTAAATTATCACCAAGCTGTTTCATGTGTCTGACCACCTCTTTCCTACTTTGCAGCGAGCACAAATCTTTCTGTTTCTTCATCGCAATTTTACTCTTTCCCCCATGTGGAGATAGATCCACAGCTGAAACTTTAGGTCAGTTCCTGTTACTCTGTCCGATTGAAAGAGCTGTATTAAAGGCACTCCCATCTCTGTAGGAAAGTTATTGCTGCTCTCAACACAATATACTGCAGCCAAATATAGCGATACTGTCACTGCCTGTGGGCCACGTGTTCCTGCTGGCAGTCTATTATGTCATGTTCATCCACACCCAGAAACATTACTTCATCGCTATTTTACTGTCCCCCATGTGGAGATGGATCCACAGCCGAAACTTTAGGTCAGTTCCTGTTACTCTGTCCGATTGAAAGAGCTGTATTAAAGGCACTCCCATCTCTGCAGGAAAGTTAATGCTGTCACGATATTAGTTCCCCCTCCTTAAGGGTGCTCCAGCCCTATCACTCAAGACTTTATTCCATGCACCTGCGCCCTATTCCCTGCCCACCTTAAAAGCCAGGCGCTGACGCTCTTCCGGGCTCTGCATCTGATTTCCATATCGTGCGAGTCCGGGACCAGGAAGCGCCTGGTCCCGTTAAGGTTTTAACCCCCCTGTTCCTGTTCCTGTTCCTGTTCCCCGTCCGCCGGTTCCGACCCGGCCTTCGTGGTTTTTAATTCCTTCGTCGGATGGATCTCCTGGTTTTGGACTTACCCTTGCGTTTTGGATACTCTATGGATTACTCTTGGATCGTTCGCCTCGGCCACACCTCCCCCGTGCACCAGCGCACCTTGGACACGCCCCCTGTCTTCTGCCCCGTTTTCCTGCATGACATTTCCCTAGTGTTTCCCCACTCCGTCGGACTGTGTCGTCCGCATAGGGTCCGGAAAGAACTGTTCGTTACAAATGCTGCTCTCAACACAATAGACTGCAGCCAAATATAGCGAAACTGTCACTGCCTGTGGGCCACGTGTTCCTGCTGTCAGTCTATAATGTCATGTTCATCCACACCCAGAAACATTACTGCTGGAGCACAAGAGTTATATAGGCGCAGTCCATAGAGCAAGAATCTCTTAATCTCAGAACTGTGGGTTCAGCCCCCACATTGGGTCCCTCTGTGTCAATTTCATCCCCCCAATCCTCCTAGCATGACCTGATGGCGTAACAGTGATACCCAGTACCCAGCGTAATTCAGCTTTCTTTCCACTTGATTCAGATTTTGATCTGAAATCATCAGCCGAACAAGAGTTTGTCTAAATCGAGGGAGATCTGCTCACAAGCAAGTATTAAACACTTCAGCATTTTCTGTTCGAATACCACACTTTGTCAAAACACTGCCGCTTCTTAAGCTAATAAGTAACGGTTTTTGAGCACGCATTGTATTGTTAATGCTTATATTAAAAAAGCATAAATTCACATAGTGAAATTTGGACTGAACAAAGTAGTCCAGCCCTTTTACAACATTACATACCCACTGATTAAAGCTTAAAACTACAGCAGCAGGAGTAACAATAATGGCAACAACATGTTTGGAGCTCGGCATTTCATTTATTCTGCGGAAACGTATCGGAATGAACTGCCCGAGATAAAAGAGTAATTGCGGCTTCAGATCGTTTTTACAGAGCATTGCGTTGTTCTGTTCATGCTGACTACACGCATTACATTTGTCATTTACTGCAAGTGTTGCTTTTCCAGGTTTTCTGAAATTCCTCGCATTTGAGCCAGCACTAAAATATTCCCAGTGGGCAAAAGACGTATAATATACGTCTATTAAACGTATACCTTAGACGTCTAAATGTGGTCTACAATTCGTCTAGAATGAAATTCTAATATACGTCTAAAGTTATACGTCAATTATACGTCTATGTTTAGACGTTCATTATACATAAATGGTTGGAGTTCTATTATACGGATAAATTTAGAGGACTATTATACATATATGGTTGGAGTTCCGGATAACTTTAGAGGTCTATTATACGGATAACTTTAGAGGACTATTATACGTATATGGTTAGAGGTCTATTATACGTATAACTTTAGACGTCTATTATACGTATATGGTTAGAGGTCTATTATACGTATAACTTTAGACGTCTATTATACGTATATGGTTAGAGGTCTATTATACGGATAACTTTAGACGTCTATTATACGTATATGGTTAGAGGTCTATTATACGGATAACATTAGAGGTCTATTATACATCAAAGATAGATTTTATAGGTGTAGAAACAAGTAAACCAAGCCAATGATTAGGTTTAGAAATGTATTCTGAAAATACACATTCACACCTGAAACATACGTATTTCAAATTATACATTGTATACAATCAATCAACAATCAACATATGGGCAATAATCATAAAAAACACAACTAGTCTTAAACTTCAGCTACAAATTCTGGTAACATGGCAATATACAGTATAGTAATGACAAACACAAAACTAATTACATTAACACACTAACTCAAAACCACATTTTGATTCAAATATACATTTTAAAATGTACAACTTCTATATTTCCAAGAAAAAAAATATTACAATGGAAGTTAAGACGATTTTTGTCCACTATTTGCAAACCCTGTCTAATTGTCCTAACAGTTAGAACCAAAAACCTATTATTTTCAGTGTCCAGATCTCCTGGCCCCCTGCCTTGCATATGCATTCTTCAAGTAACACATTGCGTGCTCCTTTATTTCTTTTTCTGTTGATGTAGGGTGGGACTTCAGCACCGCAGCTAGGAGAAAATTATATAATATTACTTCCCAAATAAATGATGATTAATATCTTCTTTAGTATAATCTAAAAAATGAACGGTTTACTAAGCTCAAAGCTGAAATAAATGTATAAAATTTGGCTTGCATCATAGCAGTTGAGCAATAAAGTAATAATAATAATAATAATAATAATTATAATAATTGCTTACACTTATATAGCGCTTTTTCTGGACACTCTACTCAAAGCGCTTTACAGGTAATGGGGACTCCCCTCCGCCACCACAAAGTCTGTCCTAATTACCCAAAGTTTGAAAGTACAACATAGAATAAGAATAAGAGAAACGGCAAAACGATTTTGTGTCATCTTCCCCTTTCAAAATATTTTCTGTGCCATTTTTTTGCTTATTCACGTAATATTTTAATCAAAATAATATTAAGAAAGATCTGTATGTATTCAGATAGTATTATTATTGTTCATACTCGTCAAAAGAAGATTGCTGAGATATTTGCAGATATACTTCTACGTTTGAAAAACGTGTCCAAAATGGTGACCAACGAATACTAGCAATGCATTGTGGTATATAACCGGAAAATATGCTGGGTTCGATATTTTCTCAACGTATGCGTTTATTAATGTTGTCGATATTATGGTTGAAATTTAACATTGATAATACATCGCGGCTATGTGCCCCCTGCTATGAGCTGATGTGCAATTTTAACGCATGCAGTTAGTAAGGATCGGTCACTGTTGTATGGTATTATATATAATGACATTATGGAATAGGATGGGGACAGGCCTGGCATCACGGGGGGAGGGGGGAATGTCGCCCCTTCAGTTTTGGGCAAAAAGATTTACCTAACTTAATTTGCGCCCTAAAAAAATAGTTGTACTTTGTCAATGGTCAGACAACACTAAATGACACGAACAGTCACTCAGTCTGTTTGATGGGCAGGAGGGCTATCCGTCCAGGAACTTCACATATCAGTGTCGTTATTGAGTGTCAACATTACGATCCTGTTTGCTCAGGTGGACCGATTCCTTGCAGTAGTTTATCATTATACTTAAAATCGTTATATAACTAGGACTAGTTATAGCAGTCTGTGCTTTCTGTTGGTTTTACAACATTTTTTTCTTAACGATTCAGAACGTCCATGTAGCTGCAAAAATGAACGCTTATGGTACTTTTCGCTCCAGGCAATACAAACCGTGAGAGTGACGAAAAATGTGAAACTGAACTTCATCGCAAATACCAGATTGCTAGTCGTTATCTTCTATCATGAAGCACTAATCAATGGCATAGCTGCGAGATTTCATTTGGGTAGCTGCACCGTACAGCTCCGTTTCAACCGAAATATCACTCCCTCCTCAGAATTTCAGACGCCCCCCTACAGATTTTTCCCCGGGCACCGCGCACTGATGGGGGACGGGGTGTCCAGGAAATGGTATAAACTTTTGTCAAGAAAATAAAAATAGAAACTTTATAGGCACTCAAACATTTTACTGTTTTTTTTCAGGCAGGTGGCAAGACCCCCTCAGCAAAACCCTTGTATGCCAAGCTGTGGGCATTGATTCGTCGAATATACGTATATTTACGGCGAAATTACGTCTATACGTATATATACGTCGCCTCGACGTATAATCAACGTCGAATTGCAACCGTAAAATCGACGACATGAATAAACGCATATATAACGTCGAAAACACATCTAACACAGTGCCTGAGGCTTTTTACTGTATGTATCGTGTGTGCCGCAACTAGGAGTATACGGCACTCTGCACAGTGCACGAAGTAAATTATTTTGGCAGTAATTAATTTACACGTGTATAATAAATATAGTAAATATAATACATTAATTACTGCCAAAATAATTTACTTCGTGCACTGTGCCGTATACTCCTAGTTGTGGCACACACGATACATACAGTAAAAAGCCTCAGGCACTGTGTTAGACGTGTTTTCGACGTTATATACGCGTTTATTCATGTCGTCGATTTTACGGTTGCAATTCGACGTTGATTATACGTCGAGGCGACGTATATATACGTATAGACGTAATTTCGCCGTAAATATACGTATATTCGACGAATCAATGCCCACTGGGTTTCATTCCCGTCGCTGAATACATCGTGGAAACGGTATTTGGAACGGAATGCTGTCACTCATGAAACCTCTTTCTTATTCGGTTCTGAAGTTTGAAAATGAAAATAAAACGGGGGTCACTTCATAGGCTTGAAAGAAGTCCAAGCAGCATAAAAACCCGCGAATTCTCACAAAGGCTGCACCTTTCTTCTGCTGCTGTTATAAATCAGCCTTAAACATTTGAATACATACCTTACTGCTGCTAATCACATTCACGTGTTTACGAAGCTTTTTTCTGTCCGTTATGTTTTTGCTAAGCAGTTTCTCCGTTTTCCTCGTACTGTGATTGTCAGCGAGCACAACAAGACTGAAACAGTGTAAAGGCAGGTAAAAAAGACAGGGTAAAACGCCTGATTGTCGGGAGTGGGATTTGAACCCGTGCCTCTATTTGGAGAGTGAAACATAAAGCTTAAAAGACACGAAGCTGTGAATTTGCTGTTTTAAACCGCTCGACTATCCTGAAGAAATAGGTGCTGACTGCAGCAGTCGCATCCGATTTTCCGTAATTTTAGGACGCTTGATACGACTGGACTAACACAATTTGTGGCGTTTAGTATGACATGGAAAACGGTACCGGAGCATTCGGGTCCGGACTACCAGACTCAGAAACAGTTTTTACCCCCGCACTATCAAACTATTAAACTCCCAGCCTCTCTCACTCTCTCCTCACCTCTCACCTATGATCTGAACCTCACAGTGCCTTCTTTCTTACCAAAAACCCAAACACACATTGAAAATCTACCTCTACCATACATGTCAAAAGCTCACTCCCCATCATTTCTATCCCTTTATTTCATTCTTTTGATGCATGTTTTTGCACATAACCTGTTACCTTTTTGTTGTTTTGCACACTGCCCGTTGTTTTTTGGACATCGGCTGTTGTCTTTCTTTTGTTATACAATTGTATTGTTGTTGTGTTTTTTTCTTTGTACTACTTATGTCCGAGAGCTAGCTAAATAGCATTTCGTTATACCATATACCTGTGTATGAGTATAATGACAATAAACTTGAACTTTAAACTTGAACTTGAACTTGACATAGTCTTGCAGGCAGTATATTATTTTATCGTTTACTCGTTTAAAAAAACACGGTCTTCTCGTTCCTAAGTCAGATTTTTAATGCTTTCGAACGTTACTTCCAACCTGGACTGACAGCTCACCAGATCTGTTTGTGATCAGACCATGGAGTCGGGGGCTGTACCAAGCGCACGTTCCTTCCCAATGCTGAGGCTATCATTCGGAAGATGGGTGTGAAGAGAGACAAGCTTTGTCGACTAAAAAACAAGGCAGGATATGCAAGAATACTAATCACTGGCGACAGTTATGTTCTCTTACTATTGAGATCCCTACATTGCGAGTTTTTTTAAGACTTAGAAACTAAAGGAAAGCGATGACAAGTGAAACTGCCACCGCGCCTTCAAGTAAGCCGGAGGCAGCAACAACAATAAAAGGGATACTTGTCCTTAAACTCGGACGTGATGTTCTGCAGACATGTGCACAATGTCCTGTTTTCTTGCAGTGTAGACATTTTGCTGTTCACGCTCCGCATTCATCTGCTTTGTGCATTGTTAGTCCGCACCTGTAACATGTAATGTCAGCCGTCCCCTGTTCTTCTATTTCTCTAGCATGACTGCGTCCTGCTGCTCGGCTTTTGTTTGTAAAGTTTGAGCGAGCGCCCCGTTCAGTGTCACTTTGTCACTGTGGTCAGAAAGCATTCTTGATTCTGCTTGAGCTGCTTCATGAATTCTAGCGACTGTAAGAGTTCTTTCTAAAGTCAGCCCTTCCTCCTGCAGCAATTTATAGTCTCTTATGTGCACATTTTTCCACAAGTTGATCTCTTAACATGTCAGTTTCCAATACTCCAAAGTCACAAGATTTAGCCAGTTCTCTTAGTGCAGTCACAAAAGCATCAACAGATTCGTCCTGAGACTAAGTTTATGCCGTTTCTCCGCGGTGTAAAGGAAGCGTCTAAAGCAGCTACAGTCTTTTTCTCCAGGGAGGTTGGCGAAAATCCGCTGCACGGGAGCCCCGATACAGTGCAGTAATGTAGCACGTCTCACGGCATCCTGAGCTTCTGTAGATCCACTGGCTATTTAAAAAAAATATGTACGACTCCATCCATATCTTGTATTCCGTATACAAATCCGGGGCTCCGAGGTTCAGTAGAAGCGGTGGAAAAAGCTGGGCATAAGCAAAGCTTCTCGGCGCGGCTACCATATCTTCCATGGCGCAAGCTAAACGAAAAGTCCGAAAATTCAGAAGTTCGTTTCTACCAGCAAGAGAACTAAAATCTGCACTGCACTCTCTTTGAGTCCGTCAAGCACTCATCTCTCGTCGCCTTCAATGTTGTGTATCTTAATAAAGAGACGTTTTGTTCTGTTGTCTGGCGATGTCTACTCACTATACTACATTTAGCATGACTTCTTGTTGCAGTTGAGCTCAAAGCTGGAGATGATCTCCATATTCTACCGCACTAACTAGTCCGAAACGTAGTACACAGTACACACTTTTTAAGTGAAGTCAGGTTGTTAAAAAATTAAACCAGCGCCCTGTCACAGAAACGTACCCCAGTCTCCCGCGCAACAAGCGGGGGTACTCAGCACTATACTAACGAGGAGCACTTGTCTGCAGCTGAGCGTCAGCTCTGTTTACTGTCAGCAGTCATTTCCTCATTTCCAAAAACTTTTTCACCTGCTCTCAGCTTTTAAAGACGGTCATAAACGCTCAAGAAGTAATTCATGTCAGTTTGAAGTCTGTTTCTGTTGTCTCAGCTCTTGATAAAGAAAAGCCGTGCGTGGGAGACTCCCTCTCTGAAGAAGTTTGCCGTCAACCTGCGAGGGAGAAGAGCCATCAATCACCGAGGCAACCACTGAGACAGTTAACATTAAACACGTGAAATGCGAGATGTTGTGATTTTTTTCCCGCTTAAGGCTTCTATCGTTTCTTCTCTAACGAGAAAGACCTCTTTATTAGAAGTGAGATTTTAACAAACGTCTCCAGGGTTAACTGCGACCTGAACGCAACGCCTTAGACCACCAGCCATCTGGCCTGTGGTACTTAGAGCAGCGCTCAATAAAAATGATTAGAACCCGAAAGCGCTTCTTATACGGATCAGTATATTCCGATTCCACTGGTTCTGCAGAAGAAATAAGAAAAGCCGAACTCAAACCACTGTTTTGCCATTACGGGTACTCTGTCTGCAGCTGCTTTAAGATCTACTCACACCGTGTTGCCATTAAGGCTACCTTGTTAAAAAAAAACTTATATTCACCTTTTTGAACGTGATTATTAGACACCCGTTAAATCTCCACCGAGGTTTCTTGAGAGATCTTCAGCGAGCGAGTATTAAAAAACTACGTCGCTTCCAACCTCTGCTGTCACTGTAAACTCGGACGTGATGTTCTACAGATGTGCAGTGTGCCTTTCCTCTTGTCGTATTCAAGAGTACTCACTGTGTGAGCTCCTCACTGCGTGTTCTGTACTCTACTGTGATTTAATTTAGATGATTACGTGGAGTAGAGTGACAAGATCTACTTGAACATTTTCGGTTTGTGAAATGAAACACTAAATACACTACTGTAAATACAGGTAATGGACATTTAAAATAACCACAGTACAGCTAGAAGAGTGAAAGATAAAAGACTATTTAGAATGACATTCACAATAGACTTAAGAACAGTACAACCGCCCGAACAGGGACTTGAACCCTGGGCCCTCAGATTAAAAGTCTGATGCTCTACCGACTGAACTTCCCGGGCTCTGAAAGAAAATTGACACTGTCAGATTTTTTTCACATTTAATAAAATCTTTTAATCAACAAAATTAAAAAGAAAACAAATGGAACATTTTTTTGGAACAATAATTAAAAAAAACTTTCAATGCCTTGGTAGTATACGTGTGCACACCCTTTATAAAGGGAGTTGCAACAGTGCTGAAATGTAAAGAGCATTTCTGTAGAGAAAACAGCATTTATTCTGCCTTGATGTTAAGCTTAGGGAGCCTGTCTTTTAGAAATTCTATTTTATAACACCTTGCACAGCCTCCCGGCAGACTAACAAATATTTTTTTTGAGAAATTGGCTCACACACCGGAGACACTAACGTTTATTTACGTTAGAGTATGTAAAACTCAGGCTTTAACAGATGTTCATGATGTTTCACACGGGGAGTTACCTGTTGTAGTGTTTCAAAAGATGTGTTAGCGGACCACAAATTATCTTGAAAAGATTTGGGTTTGTACTGGATGGGATTCAAACCCGACTCAATTATTTGGAAGGCGCCTGTACCACCAACGCACTTCCGAGAAGCACCTGCAAATTGTCACAATCCTCTCTCACCTACAAAGTTATGGAGACACAGACATCCAATGAAAACTAATCTTATTCACTCAAGGCTCCACTCTTTTGTTGTGATGTCATTTTAATTAATTTTAGCTTTGATAAAGTGTCGTTTTTGCCTCTTAAAGTTAAAATCTGCTCCTTTCTTCCTGGTATAGAAATAACATGTTCCATCTTTGTTTAAAAACACCACTAAAAGTAAATTATTCAGCTCTAACGCCTGTGTGCATTGACAAGACATCTCAAAAGGACTTATCAAATAAGAACACGATCCTTCCTGTTATCATTCCTGTGGTTGGGGCGTTGTTTCACCCTTTTATTTTCTTCTACAATATTTGCAGACAGGGCTTTATCACTCGAGTTGTACAGAACAAGTGTGCATCGGTCCATGAAAATCATCAGTAGTGCTGTTTTTCTATGCATAGTGTAACGCCCTCGCCTGGTGGTGAGGAGGAAGCGCCCCTAGGCGCTCGTAGTACCGCTGGGCATGCTGGGAGTGGTAGCCGGGAAGAGTCTGAGGGTCAGCACGATGACCAGCGGGTGACCCTACCTGTGTAAATAATGTCCTTGTAATTCTAGTGCCCTGTGTAGTCCTGTAAAAGTAGAGTGTGTTGTTAGGTAATTACCACCCTAAATGTGTGTACGTGTTCGTCAGTCTCCTCATGTGTGTGTAGATCCTGTGTTTGGTTTTTTTTTTTTGGTGTGGTTGTTAAATAAAGTCAGTGCTTGGTTAATCGCGTCTCCACTGTTCTTTAGTTCTGAAAAAGAACCTGCAATCGCTACATTGGTGTCAGAAGCAGGCAGAATGAACAACTCGTGGCAGACACTACCCGATTCCGTAAAGCGCCAGCTGACGCTGAAAGACGCAGAACCCATCGGCGGCGCACATAGGGAGCCTGAGCAACTCCTGGGTGCGACAGGTGGCCACAGCCCTTACCAGGGCTACCCAGTAGTGGTCCCGCCAGTAGAATTGGGGCGGCCGCCCCGGAGAGAGGATGCCCTCCCTGCCGGAGCCGATCAGCGGTTTCCACACCCATCGGCGCGGGTGTGACCAGGTCGCTACGATGGTGAGGCGCCTTGGGAGACCTATGAGGCGCAGTTCCAGCTCGCGGCCTGGACGAATGGCTGGAGCCGAGCGGAGATGGCCGGCCACCTGGCGGTGGCGCTGGTCCAACACGAGATCAACACCGGCGACGCTCGGCCCATCCGCATCCCACCGGGACGGTGGTCCATGCCAAGCGGACCGCCGCCGAGGAAAAGATCCGGGAGATGGCCGCAGCGGGGGTGATTGAGCCCTCCGCGAGCCCGTGGTCGGCGCCAGCCGTACTGGTTAAAAAAAAAGACGGCTCGTGGAGGTTCTGCGTCAACTACCGCAAGCTGAACGAGGTCACCCGGAAAGATTCCTACCCCCTGCCGAGGATAGATGACGCCCTGGACTACATCACCGGGTCGACCTGGTTCAGCTCCCTGGACCTCCGCTGCGGCTACTGGCAGGTACCGCTTGCTCCCGATGCTCGCCCGAAGACGGCCTTTTCCATCGGCCAGGGCCTCTGGCAGTTTACTGTCATGCCTTTTGGCCTGTGCAATGCCCCGGCGACGTTCGAGAGGCTGATGGAGAGGGTGCTGGCATCGGTCCCGCGGAACCAGTGTGTGTTGTATCTGGACGATCTTCTGGTTCATGCACGTAGTTTCGACCAGAGTTTCGACCACCTTGACGAACCTCCAGGCGGTGCTGGCCTGCATCCGCCGTGCTGGCCTGAGGCTCAACCCCCGCAAGTGCGAGCTCCTGCGGCGGGAGGTGACCTTCCTGGGACATGTTGTTGGACCGCGAAGGGTGACTACGGACCCAGGTAAGGTCGCCGGAGTGAGGGGCTGGCCGACTCCACGCACCGTCGCCAGCATCGCTGCCCCGCTGCACCGCCTCACCGACAAGGGCCGCCGTTTTGACTGGGACTCGGGCTGTGAGACTGCCTTTGGCCGGTTGCGTGAAGCTCTGGTGGGTGCCCCCGTGCTGGCCTACCCCGACCCGCGGTTGCCGTATATTCTCGACACCGACGCGAGTGACTCGGGGGTGGGGGCGGTGTTGGCGCAGGAAGGGCCGGATGGGGAGCGCGTAGTGGCTTACTGTAGTCGGGCTCTGACTAGGCCTGAGCGGAACTACTGCGTGACCTGTCGCGAGCTGCTGGCGGTGATGGCGGCGGTCCACCACTTCAGGCCGTACCTGTTCGGGACCCGGTTTCCGGTTGAGGACTGACCATGCGTCCCTCACCTGGCTGCTCCACTTTAAGGAGCCAGAGGGACAGATGGCGCAATGGATAGAGATCCTGCAGGAGTACGACTTCACTGTCGTGCACCGTGCGGGGTCTCGCCATCTCAATGCCGACGCTCTCTTGCGGTGCCCCTGCGAGGCCGCGGACTGCCATCACTGCGCCCGGCGGGAGCAACGTGAGGAGGCTGTCCGCACCGTGGCGGGGGTGAGCGCCGCGGCCACGGCCCGGGAGGGGCCGCTGGGGGTGGGCCTGCCAGACCTGGCGCAGCGTCAGGCAGCTGATCCTGACGTGGGGCCGGTGCTCCGCTGGAGGGCAGCAGGAGTGCGGCCTACGCGAGAGGAGCTCGCCCCGCACCCGAAGTCCGTCAAGGCCCTCTGCGCCCTGTGGGAGGCCTTGGAGGTAAAGGACGGGGTGCTGCGCCGGGGGTGGCGGGTACCCTCCAGTGGCGAGGTACGGTGGCAGCTGGTGGTGCCTCGGTCGCTCCGGGGGGCGGTGCTCCGAGCGGTGCACGGCCAGCCGGGTGTGGGGCACTTCGGCGGTAAAAAAACCCTGCAGCGTCTCCGAGGCCATTTTTATTGGGGTCTTTGCCACCGGGACGTGCAGCGGTACTGCCGAACGTGTGCGGTGTGCGTGCCGCAGAAGGGTCCCCCCGAGCGCTCCCGGGCCCCCCTCCAACAACACCAGGTGGGGGCTCCTATGGACTGGGACCGCCACCTCCCCCTTGCGCTCTGGGCGTACAGGACCGCGGTCCAGGAATCCACCGGGTGCACCCCGGCCTCGCTCATGCTGGGCCGGGAAATGCGAACCCCGGTGGACCTGGTCTTCGGCCCGCCGCCCGGAGACGGGTCGGCACCGCCGGCTGGACTGGAGTACGAATGGGACCTGCGGCAGCGGATGCAGCGGGTGCACAGCTTTGCACGGACCCACCTGACACAGGCGGGGGTCCGGCAGAAGCGGTACTACGACCTGCGCTGCAGGGGGCCTGCCTTCCAGCCCGGGGACTGGGTTTGGGTGTACAACCCGCGCCGCCGCAAAGGCCTCAGCCCTAAGCTCGCGCCGTCATGGGAGGGGCCCGCTGAGGTACTCGGGGTGGTGGGCGAGGTCTGCTACCGTGTCCGGTTGCGAACGCGGGGGAGAGTGGTGGTCCTGCACCGAGACCGCCTGGCCCCCTACCGGGCCCGGGAGGAGGAGCCGTGTGGGGAGGCTCTAGAGGAGCAGCCGGGACTGGAGCCGACCGATAGTGGGGCGTCCGTGGGTCGCCAGCCGTCACCGCGGCGCAGCGGCCGCTCACGCAGGGTTCCGCAGCAGTTGGCCGAATATGAGTACAGCCTGAGGGGGGTGTTCGACGTCGGCGAGACGCCAGACGCTTCAGGTGGGGGCAGTGTAACGCCCTCGCCTGGTGGTGAGGAGGAAGCGCCCCTAGGCGCTCGTAGTACCGCTGGGCATGCTGGGAGTGGTAGCCGGGGAGAGTCTGAGGGTCAGCACGATGACCAGCGGCTGACCCTACCTGTGTAAATAATGTCCTAGTAATTCTAGTGCCCTGTGTAGTCCTGTAAAAGTATAATAATGTTTCTTTATTAGCCCTATACAATTTCTTGCATTAGGAATGCGTCTTTTCGCATACCCCAGCTTTTGCACAGACACAGACACAGAGACAGGGAGAGAAGCTGGCTTCAGACGAAGGGAACTGCTTTTTGGCAGTCTCTCGAGAAACTAAGCAAAGTGTTTAAAGATACTTTCTCAGCTTGACATCAAGGCACAAAACAAAAACCTTCTTGCGTCCTCTCAACCCAAAAGCGCTTTGTCACTTTTTGCGTTATGCAGGGAACGATGTCTGCCCAGATCACTTTTGTGTCAATGCAAATCGTAGTGTGCCCTCCGTTTTAATGTTGGCTGTGCTGGCGTGCTGCTTCTGTCTGTGAAACTTGAATGTTCTGCTTCTTCACACCAAATCGTCGGCGGGGGTTGAGCTTGTTAAATCTTTGCGCATAGCGCTCCTTTGGAAGTACTTTGTCCAAGTTCAAAAGCAATCGTGGGATTTACTTCATGCGTGCAAAAAGCATGCCTCGCACGACAGATTTAAATGGGGATTGGAGCCTGCTTCTTGCTGTTTTTCCTGTGGTTGCAGTTACAAAGTTGATCGTGCTTTCACATTCTGTTAACAGTATTTACTGGCTGAGCTTTTTCAGTTGGTTCGTAAAGGAATCTCTGCTTCGGTTCCAGAAAAGTCATCTGTAGTGTGTTTTTTTCCGTGCCCATGGCAGTCTTTTAAAGCTGGTAGTAATGGCGGCGAAGTTAATTTGTTATCCTCTTTAAAAGAATAAGGACGGGCTGGGGCGAGCTCCATTTACCACTCTTTCAGCTAACCGCCGAACTCGCGAACTGATTACACTGCAGAGCCACAGGCGCCTCGCTTTTCTCCATTCTCTGGGTTAGGGTGAAAAAAAAACTTTGCTGGTATTAGCTGGCCTGCTGGGAGTACCTCTTCTTCACTGATAAGCAAGATTTGTGTTTCATCTTTCGCAAGCTGTATAGATTTCTTTCAAAACAAGTTGTTCCAGAAAGGAAACGGACACTTGCATTCACCTGAATTAAAAGGCATGGGATTTGCCCATAAGGATAAATTCTGTACAGTAAGACAGGAAGAAAGGCACCGCTGGGAATCGGACCCAGGATCTCCTGTTTACTAGACAGGCGCTTTAGCCAACTAAGCCACGGCGCCGGCAAAGTGCTGTCCTTTGACAGCCACTTGGACACGTCTCTACTGCTCTGAGACATCTGCGTTCGGTGTGCACCGAGCCTGCTCGCCTTGCAAGTTGCCTCATTTACATGCGATAGTTCCACCACTAAGAGAAAGGATGAGAAATGGCTTTTATCTGTCACTTTTCATGTCAGAGGATCTCAATCTGCTTTCCCTGTACAAGAGGATGTCCAACTCATGTAGCTAAAGACGTAGACGACAGTGCTCCACTGAAATCTTGATCTCACAACCCTCGGCATGACTCCGCTGTGTTCTGCTTTAGACAAAGGGGGGAAAAGACTTCTTTCATCACACGTTTTGCACTGTTTACGGTGTTTGCAGTGCTCTTTCTTAAATGAAAACCAGGAATCGGCACCATATGAGGTGAGACTAGATAATATTGGATCAAGTAGCCTCGCCATTCCATGCGTGACGTGCGCAAAGTGTAATTCCTGTCTTTATAGTGTGCTTGTTAGAGACTTAGCTGGCACCCAGAGCGCTTTAAATCCGGGAGTCAGCAGCCCAAGACAATAGAGCTTCCTTCGTCTATGTTTTTTGCGTGATGGGGGAAACCATGCGTGTGCTGCAAACGATCTTAGTATCGAAGTGCCGTCCCACATAACCGATCCGAACAATCTGCTTTACAGAGGAGCACTGCCGGAGCTTATCGTTGGCAAACTGAAGACCAGGCTGACCTCTTCTGTGACTCTTGAACACTGAGTCTCAAGGTTGTGAATTCAAGCTCCACGCTGGCGGGAAATTCCATAGGTAATGATCACATTTTCTTGCATGCTAATCAAAAGAAATATTAAGAAACTTTTCCCGATACCAGTTTTTTACAAAAGTAAAGGCACACGGCACATGTGTGCCACATCACGTCAGAGTTTAGTGACAACTACCTCAGAGATTGTAAGCTGGGTAGTTTCAGATCAGATCACTTTTTGTATCAAAGGTTCAAGCAAACCCGAATACTTTTGCAAGAGACATTTCAGAATCCCAGTCAAATCCAGTACGATTGCTGGATCCTTTGAATTCGACTGAACTATAGCACAGATCTGCAGTCCACCATTAGAATACTGTGGGTGTGCTGTATAAGCCATACCACCCAAAATGATTCTAAAACAGGAGAAGCATCCTCGTTTAGGAATGTGGTATAAAGTGAAATGGTCTGGGAAGAGTCCTACGTTTGAACAGTTCAAAATAGACGTCAAGGGGTATTTACGGACTCTTTCGAAATGTAAGAACAAGCTGTGCGGACCTTATCTTTATTTACCTTGTGTAATCGTTTTTCACAAAGTGTAATTGTATTATAGCATGTGCCCCTGACGATTTTCTTGATACGTTATATGTGCTCTTGTTTGTATTGTATGTAGTTTTGTTGTTCAAATAAAACGTAAAAGACACAACTTTCCGGATGCGGCTGCTGTAAAAATAAAATGACATCAAGGGTGCTGTACGCAGAGGTCTGAAACCTGCTCAACAGAAGATCTTTATCAAGAGGTGTTAAAGAAGTAGAGATCTCGCCATGAGAGGGGAAGCATCTCAGAAAAAGCAGGTGCAGTCGGTTCCACGGTCATAACGCCACTAAGTCGGGCGACAAGAGCAAAACCCACCCGGCTTCCTCCGGGCAAGTAATGAGACAAAGAGACAGAGCACAGCGGGTAGTGTGGCCGAGTGGTCTAAGGCGCTGGATTAAGGCTCCAGTCTCTTCGGGGGCGTGGGTTTGAATCCCACCGCTGCCAGGTGCTTCTGTCGAGACCCCCTTTCAGCTGGCTTCAGACGAAAGGGAGGGAACTGCTTTTTGGCAGTCTCTCGAGAAACTAAGCAAAGTGTTTAAAGATACTTTCTCAGCTTGACATCAAGGCACAAAACAAAAACCTTCTTGCGTCCTCTCAACCCAAAAGCGCTTTGCCACTTTTTGCGTTATGCAGGGAACGATGTCTGCCCAGATCACTTTTGTGTCAATGCAAATCGTAGTGTGCCCTCCGTTTTAATGTTGGCTGTGCTGGCGTGCTGCTTCTGTCTGTGAAACTTGAATGTTCTGCTTCTTCACACCAAATCGTCGGCGGGGGTTGAGCTTGTTAAATCTTTGCGCATAGCGCTCCTTTGGAAGGACTTTGTCCAAGTTCAAAAGCGATCGTGGGATTTACTTCATGCGTGCAAAAAGCATGCCTCGCTCGACACCTCTACATACCTGACCACCACTGCATCACACAGCTGCCAGCGCACCTCACCGTGCCACATAGCTGCAAGCGCACCTCACCGTGCCAGGCCACCACTGCATCATACAGCTGCCAGGGCACCTCACCGTGTCAGGCCACCACTGCGTCACACATATTTCAGTGCCATATATTTCATGGATATTATGGAATATAATGGATGGATATCTTAGTTATCTTTCTAGTTCACAGGTTTGCATGCATAATTTAATTTTGAAAGCCACTGAGACATCAGGTACTACTGTTGTATTTATGAAAAAGAAACAAAACAAAAAACATACTAACAACTGTGCCATCCTACTCCTTAGTTAATAAATTTTATTATTCATCAACAGTTAACATTGTTAGCAAAATATTTTGAATTATATTTAACCCTATTTTTTCTTTAGTTTTGTATTTAACTTATTATATGATAGTCAGACTTAATGTATATTTGAACAATGAAAATATATTTTTACAAGATTTTACATTAAGCACTTAAAATTAATATGGTTAATAATAGTAAACTGTAACATGCTGTAACAAGATCGGTTAAACTGCGAAGAAAATGCTTTCAGAGAAAATGTTTCAGGTGTGAAGAACATAGATCTCCAATGCAATTTCAACCAAACCTGTTCCCACACACCCTGCCCCCACTACCATTAGAATATACACAAACATTTTAGCGTTTCATTCTGAGCAGAAGACCCTCACACCTGAAGAGTGCTGGCTGTGGCGAATTAAACCGGTTTTACAGGTTTCAATCACAGACCATGTGACATGGGAGTCAGGAAACTAACACACAGCGCCACTGGATTTGATAACGCTATAAAAACGCTATAAAATAATGTGACTTTAACAGAACAAGTTTACAGCACAGTACAAAAATAAATGCTGACCATGACTTTAGAAGCATAAATTGCCTTACACTCAATTTAAACACAAGCTGTCTTTAGCCCTCTAAGCTGGTTCATACAGAAATGTAGAGATCCAGGCTCAGAACACACAGCTTCATTAGCGAATACATATGCAGGACAACCAGAGAAGACGTTTTACAGAGGATGGATTTTTAGAAACATCCCATCAGTGACATCACTGAAGTCAACTCCTAGGTACTGTAACTGTCGTGTGGATAGTTTCACAAGAATCAGACAAAGGTTTAAGCATCGCTTGTTCTAGATAAAACTGCAAAAAAAAAACAACAACCAATAATGTACTTCTTTGCGGCTCTGTTTGCCCAAATCATATATTCACAACGTGAAATCTAGAAAATAATATTACGTAACCAAATTCCGCAATATGGAAACAGAACCTGTGTAATTGTTGATAGATGATGTACTCGTAACATTTTTTCAAGACGAACTACAACATTTAAAAAATGACTTGTATGTACTTGATATCTCTAATCAATCCACGGGTCCCAGCACAAAACGAAACTAAAACAGATACCGTTTCGCGCTTCTTATTAGTTGCTCAAAAAGTAATTTGACCATATGAAATGCATAATATAAACCTAGAAACATATACATGAGCAGTACTTAAGCACTGTAGTATCGGTGTTAAGACATACCTTTCAAATACTGTAAATCAAGTTAAAAATATCTCAAGACCGATTCTGGTCATAATGAAACCATGTTTCGTGTATGTTTTCTTTTTCATCTTGAAATAACTCATTTCTAAATACCTTTTTCACTGTTAACATCTTGTAGCAACTCTGCGACAAAATATACACTCTGACAGTTCATCCTGCTACCAACATTAAATAAAACAAATCTTAAGATTTCTATATTTATGTCTTTATTTAGTGGTTTCATTAGTGACAAAGGCTAAACTTTCTTGGAAAAATGTATTTTATGTGTTGCGGAAAAAACTGACTTGCTTTAACAAAATATGTTTACAAATCCTTTCACCTGGCATTTTCGTAGTTAGAAATTATGGAACGCTCTGTTAAAAGCAAGGGAGTTTTTATGTCCGTTGCAGTTCTTTTGCAACATGAATATAATTATATCGTTATTAATTTCTTGAGATACGCGATTCCATATTATATTCCCTTTTAATCAAATTCTAAAAGTATGCTTGTTGACTCCGGTATCGCGTTAGTTAAAGACTTCGAAGCTTACAATGTTTATGAAGAAATGAAATACTGGTGTGTATTTTTTTCTTTAAACTACCGAGACCAGCCATATACTGTATGTTTATGTTCCAAAATTAATATCGTTTATGGCCTTCACACGCGTTACAGTATGCTCCTATTCTTTTTATGCTCAGAAGAGCCCACACACTCAGCTCTTAACCCCAGTGTGCAGAAAGGGTCAAAACGTGTTTCTCAGCAGAAATAAACATGTTTCTGCAAGTTTGGTCAACCCCATGTAAGTTATGGGGCAGTAACAGCACACTTTTCAAAACGTGTTTTTCAGCCCGAAATAAACGCGTTTTTTCAGACAACTGAATCCCCATGTAATAATATTTCCCTTCAGTGGTAAGATTAGATATGAATATTCAATACTTAAATGGGCACAGTTAAGACATTAAATATACATATTCATACTGTATACAGTTTGCATACGGTAATATGTTTATGTTACGTGATTAAAAAATAAATAAATAAAAATGAAAAGTCCAGCACCAGCTGGATTCGAACACACAACCTGCCAGTTGGTAGTCACGCACCTAGACCAGTGGGCTAAAAGAGAGCTCACATGAATACATAGGCGAAACAGCCCTACAGAGCCCTGTCGCAGTACATGGATATAATCATACCGTTATTAAATTCTTGAGATACGCGATTCCATATTATATTCCCTTTTAATCAAATTCTAAAAGTATGCTTGTTGACTCCGGTATCACGTTAGTTAAAGACTTCGAAGTTTACAATGTTTAGGGAGAAATGGAATACTGGTGTGTATTTTTTTCTTTAAAGTACCAAGACCAGCTATATACTGTATGTTTATCTTCCAAAATTAATATCGTTTATGGCCTTCACACGCATTACAGTATGCTCCTATTCTTTTTATGCTCAGCTACTCAGATTTCCCTTCAGTGGTAAAATTCAATATCTACAACGGGCACAGTAAAGACGTTTACAGTAAGTCTTTCTATGACAGACCAACGGACCACGAGTGCCCCTGTCGGTCAACCAATCACATACCGCGGTATTTTGCGTCATCGCGCGTCACGATGCACGACGCCGTAGCCAATTACCTCCGGTACGTGTCTGTACCGCGCACTTTGAATGGCTGCATCTGTAAGGAGATTGGAAAATATAAGAGCGTCTGAAACGTATAAGTACAGTACAGGTGGACGTAAAAGTAGTTAGATAAACAGTGTTTGTATTTTTATACAATTAGTTGCAATAGTGGAAACAATTTGGATTTTTTCGAATGTCTCGAAACCAGACATGCTGAAACGCTGTAGGTTTAGAATCAAGACTGGAGAGAATAACGTCTTGTGAGAAGATCTGTTTACTTATTCTGAGTTCTTCCCCTGACGAGGAAACCCACAAGTCTGAGTTGCTTCAGCTTTAGAGTGTCTAATATTAAGCAGTTATAATAAGGCCCTTTTGTGTCGAGCATTGTGTAATTTTAACAGGGCCTGGGTGCAATGTTTTTACGGGGTGAGCACAACTTTTAACAGATCTGCTTAAGGGGGGAGTGCAGTACAAGGACAAGATTGCCTTGGTTCCAGCAGCAAAAGCCGCCTGTAATAATTTGAAACAAGCTCTCTTACAGGTGCTGAGACTGGGGTTTCCTCAGATGGATCAACCATTCCTTTATATGTAAGTGTGGACAAAGGGTTACTGTATATGTATAAAATGTATGTATTTGTTGCATGTAGGCCACAATTCTGGATGGCTATGGAGAAATAGGATTCTCTCACAACGGCAGGGACTCCAGTTAAGAATACTGGGCTTGTCTCTGAACTGATTTGTAGTTTTACAGCTGCCGACAGAAGCAGCTTGAGTAAGGTGTAAATAACACAATAAATAAAGAATTCCAGTAACTCAAGGTAACAACCATGCAGATGCAGATGCCAGACGAGCGGCACTGGGAGAGCGGGAGTCTGAGACCCCTGTGAAACCTCTATTGGGGAAAGGGGAGAATTCAGGTTGAGGGCTTTAATAGATGTTTAATAGTGGTTAGAACAAATGTGTAAAAATGTGGGGTTGTATAATGATGGGATGTGGGCTGGCACATACCCAAGTGTATGACAAAGATGATCCCGTGGTACGGACTGCCCTTCCCCTTGGATACTGATCTAGGGGCATACTACACTGGGAAGGTGTGCCAGGCTGTAATTGCCTCACTAGGGGTAAGTTAGAAGTCACATTGCCCCCATCACCCACAGTCTGAAAGACCAACTAAGGAAATATCAACTGAAGGAACACCGTGGGTAGATGCTCTACCTGCAGTCCTGTGCAGTTTGCGGGCTGGAGCAAACAGAACTGTGAGACTGAGCCCATTTGAGATCATCACGGGCAGCCAAAGAAGCTCCCTGGAGGCCAAGTTTGGCTAACGCACTGATGAATTAACTAACTCTCTATTAAAGTATTGTAGGTTTGTTAACTGAAGCAGTGCACAGGGCTCGTGAACAGGTGCCGGACGCTTGGGGACCTCCAGTAGAGGGGAGACACGACCGGATACCTGGCGAGTGGGTGTAGGTGAAGAAGAGATACCCTGCCAGACGTTGCAATCCTGCTGGGAGGGACCATATCAAGTGCCTCCAACTACTGACTGTGCCATCTGAGTGACAGGATGAGATCGCTGGATCCGCGTATCGCACTTTCACCGACCCACGGCACCAGAGACTGAGTGAACAGAAAGAAGGATGTTGTTACCGTTTCTGTGTCTGATGTTTCCTAAGACCAACAGTGTGCTTGTTAGGCCTGAGGAGCATTACTGGGGATATGGTATCAATACATTCCGGGTGTTGGCATATCTATTCAGCCAAAAAAATTATAATCGGAGTTGGGTCAATATTGTTATTCCAAGATCCTGAGGACAGATCTCCACATGGCTGAGGTCTGCGTTTGGGTCCTGGAGTAGGACTTTATGTATTTGTAGGATTAGGGTTGTTTTATATGTATAATTGTAACTATCACTTGTACAAAAACATCAATAACATCTTGTTGTAACTGTGGAACACACAATGTGATGGTAATGCATGCCTGTACATCTAAAAAGGAAAGATTTGCCCTGACATTGTATGTGTAAAAATAGGCAGTCCTGACGTATGCCATATTTTATAAGGGGGGAATGAAGTAAGAGATAAGATGTAAAAAGGGTTAACTTAAGTCAGTTCTGCCTGAAAATTAGACTTCTAAGCAACAGGGGTTTATGGCAGGAAAGGGGGTTAACTGATAAGGATGCGAACAAGGAATCCCCTGGGGGCATAATCTTAAACTGACCATTTGGCCAGGGCCTCTTAACTGGCCAAATACCATGACCCCCCTTACCATAACATTGAATGACGTCTGAAGCAGCAAGCAAGGACTATATAACCTAAAAGTTTGTACCGGCACATCGAACAATACTTCGGTTTTGTTGTTTCTTGCGGGAAACAAGACTTCGGCTTTATTGTTCCTTGCATGCAATAAACTCATCTGTTTTACTTCATCTTGGGATCAAGAACCTTATTCCTTCTGTTACAACAGTACCAAACGCATGTTTCTTCTGTAACCGGAGCCGATCATTTGCAATTGGGCTGTGCCGACAGACCATGACGAGCTCTGTCGGCTCAAAAGCAGCGCAGGACCTGCAAGTACAACAGAAAGATTAGCATCCAGCGGGGGCCTCTTAGTGAGCCCAAGATCTCATCAAGAATCGGCTCCAGCAACAGGGCTGGGCGCATTGTTCCATTCTCCGCCCACTCTCGGTGTAAACAAGTCCCTCCTGGTCTCTGCTTGAAATGCACTTTCCTGCGTTTGCTTTGGTGTAACTGGCTTCCCCTGCATGGGCGAATGTGAAGAAGATCCTTAGTAAGTCATTGAAGAAAACCGAGAAGAGGTCGAAGTGGCCTCTGTCGTTCATCAACGATCCAGTCAGGCAGTACTCCTCTGTAAAGCGCCGTTCGTTCACATCGATTGGCTTTTTCTTGCCTTCATTCGTGCAAGTAGTAAAAGCAGACGCCCCTATTCTGCCGTGACCCGGATTCAAACCGGGGTTGTTGCGGCCACAACGCAAAGTACTGACCACTATACGATCACGGCGAGTTACCAATACACATGTAGCAGGGCGGAAAAGGATGTGCTCTCTTCGTGTGACATAATTCGGAAAAGTCCTGACGTTGCATTTCAACTGAGCCCCAGTATACATCGACCCTTCGACACTCTGAGTGACAACTCTCTTGCGTGTTCTCATATTTATGTAGTTTGCTTGCATGATGCCCGGAACAGCAGGGTTGTGTGCTCCCATATGGTTTAGCGGTTAGGGTTCCTGGTTTTCACCCAATCAGGCTGGGTTCAACTCCCGGTATGGGAACGTGTCAGTTTTGCCACCTGCTTTCCAAAAGATCAGCACCGTGTACGAAGGAGCCGCATTAAAACTACTCGAACGTGCAAAACGTGCGAGAAGAGGGGGTGCTTGTTTCCAACCGAAACTTCTCGCGTGTGAGACGAGCTGATCATCGCTGTGGGAGGGTTACTCTGGTAGACAGGGCTGACCTTCGGCAATAGGATTTATAGTCTCCAAGATGATATTTGCACTTTCTGGAGAGGCGATTTTCTCCACTTCAGTAGCCCGATTTCGTCGATTGCGTGGAGAGGGCTGTAGAATGTGGCGCCGCCTTTCCTGCTCCGTCCATGACAGGCGTGCTGGTCTCTGGAGAGAGAGCACGGTCCATCAGTGCACTCCAATAAAGGCACTGGAAGCAGCTGAATCGCATTGGCGAAGCTCAGCGCTGGGCCACTGGGCACGTCTTACCACCGTTTCCGTAGTGTAGTGGTTATCACGTTTGCCTCACACGTGAAAGGTCCCCGGGTGGAAACAGACATCTTTTGTCGCCAGGCACAAAAGGGGATTGGGGATTCGTCGAGCGCTGTGATCGAACAGACCCACTCACCTCTTAGTGTGGCGGGATCTGCACAGTGCATGTCACAGCGCATCCTGCTTTCACTTCAATGCGCGTCCTGATGTACCCCAGTCTCCCGCGTGACAGTTGGGGACAGGTGACAGGTCCTATACTAACGAGGAAGACATCGCTCTCTCCGACCCCCGGCATCGTGTCCCGACCCACCGTGCTGGAAGCCGACGCGTGCTGTGATTCCTTTACGGAGCAGAAATGACAACCGAGGAGCCGAGAGATAATTTCAGCATTTCGCGTCTGAACGGAAAACACAAATGACCAACTCGGAATGACTTGCCTTTGACGCTTCTCAAAGCGTTCTTTGTGCATCGAACAGACCCACTCACTTCTTAGTGTGGCGGGATCTGCACAGTGCATGTCGCAGCGCTTCCTGCTTTCACTTCAATGTGCTTCCTGATGTCGAGTCGTGTGCCGTGCGGAGGCTCTGAAAGCGAGAGCAATGAAAAGGTGCACGACGCTGTGAAAGAAAACAGAGAAGTGAAAGGCAGTCATTCCTCTAAGGAGGTGAAAGAAAAGCTACACCCCGTCAGGGAATCGAACCCCGGTCTCCCGCGTGACAGGCGGGGATACTTGCCACTATACTAACGAGGAAGACATCGCTCGCTCCAACCCCCGGCATCGTGTCCCGACCCACCATGCTGGAAGCCGACGCGTGCTGTGATCCCTTTACGGAGCAGAAATGACAACCGAGGAGCCGAGAGATCATTTCAGCATTTCGCGTCTGAACGGAAAACACAAACGACCAACTCGGAATGACTTGCCTTTGACGCTTTTCAAAGCGTTCTTTGTGCACGACGACTGCGCCGCCTAGCAGATACAAATGGGTTGTACAACTTTGAACTAGCAAATGGAAGAGGGCTAAGCCCACTCTCTTTTAGCCCAGGTTCGATCTGTCTCCCAGAATCACCAGGGCGCACACACACACACACCCGTGCCTTTGAAGTGCTCTGCTTCATTTCTAAGGGCAACTCAACATTCACTCCTACCCCGAGTGCAGAAAAGACAGCATCCACAGCAACAACAGCTCAGGTCTCTGCACAGGAGCTAAGCTGCCCTCATCTCCTCTGCTCTGCGGCTCCTGCGGAGTGGAGTCCTGCCTGGAGCCATGTTTGCAGGCGGCGGCTCCCCGCGCTCTATCTGTGCATCGTGTCCAAGAGGTCCTGGGAGGAAGAGAGAGCCCTCCCACTCGGGGGCTTTTCCACGGTCTGTGTGAGGAGGGGCGGGTGTGTCCAGTAGCTTATTGAGCATGTTGTGTATCTTAATAAAGAGCCTTCCTTATATGATTTAGACTATTTTATTAACTACACAAATCACGCTCTCACACCATATGTTCCCGCCTTCTACTCTCTCGTTCTGTTGTCTCGCGATGTCTATTCACTATACTACATCCCTTCCTTTGTTATTTTTAAAGTCTATAACTTTACCATACAATTGTAACAATTTTATATCAACACACAGTAAACGGTTATTAACTTTTACAACAAAATGTATATAAACCTTTTCATTTCTATTCAATACATTCATCTTTTTTTGCAACAATTTCTATGCGTACCAACTCAAATTTTAGTTCAATTTCTACTTAAGTCACTTCTAAATATCACCTCATTTCTAGCAGTCTAAGTAAGATCTACATAGATAACACAAACAAAATAGAGCAATTTAACATTTGGAGAGCTATGCAAGTCCTGTATTTTTAAATGTCTCTGAGCCGGTTTCCTGATAACCCTGCCACTAATGGTTGTTACGTTACTTCTGGGTAAAGTTACTGGCTCTCCTACGGATGTACTCTCCACTGTCTGAGGACTCGGCACTTCCTGCACGTCAGAAAGTCCTGTATTCTCAGCATTTTCTGTTTCTGCAGATTCAAAATCAAGATCCAATGGAGGAGCATGTCAAAGATGTTTTACATTTCTCATTATTTTTGAGCCATCTTCCACATTCACTAACTCAAAAGAGTTACAAGAGGTGTTTCTCAATAACACATAGCGAGCGTCTTTGAACTTGGCATCAAATTTACTGGTGTCTAGGCCAGCCACAAACACTACGTCACCGACCTTGAAGTTATGATCCGTGTCTGGTCTGCATATAATTTCATTTTGTGTGCATACTCCTCATGATGTCTATGGATATCTTTTGTCAAAATCAAGATCCAATGGAGGAGCGTGTCAAAGATGTTTTACATTTCTCATTATTTTTGAGCCATCTTCCACATTCACTAACTCAAAAGAGTTACAAGAGGTGTTTCTCAAAAACACATAGCGAGTGTCTTTGAACTTGGCATCCAATTTACCGGTGTCTAGGCCAGCCGCAAACACTACGTCACCGACCTTGAAGTTATGATCCGTGTCTGGTCTGCATATCATTTCATTTTGTGTGCATACTCCTCATGATGTCTATGGATATCTTTTGTCTTTTGAATGTCCCTTGACTCTTCTTCTTTCTTCTCCACGTTTGGTAGTTTAGTCCGGATATCAGGCCCAAAGATAAGATTAGCTGGGGTTTCTCCAGATGCCCTGTGTGGTGTTGATCTATAAGTCAGCAGAATCTTAGGGAGTTCCTCTCTCTCTTTTTTCCTTCTGTCACAGCTGCTCTTAAGGCCTTTTTCAGGTATCTGTGAAATCTTTCAATTTTGCCATTACATCTTGGATAGTAAGGTGATGCACGGATGTGTTTAATTCCACAATTAGTCAGAAATGATTCAAACAACTGTCCTATGAATTGCCTGCCATTATCTGTTACTACCTCTAGTGGATAACCAAATCGTGCAAAGATGTTCATCAGCTCTCTAATAACTGTGGCTGAAGATATGTCTGATACAACAACCGCCTCAGGTTAAGAAGTATAATAGTCTATGACAGTCAATATGTATTCATTCTGAATGGGGCCTACCAGGGCAATGCCCAGTTTTGTCCAAGGCCTTGGTGGTAATTCAAGTGGTTGGAGAAGTTGATCCTCCTGCAATGGCTGATTCAACACACAAGTGGAACAATTCCTGATTAGTCTTTCAACATCACTGTCCATGTTGGGCCAGTAAAAGTTGCTTCTCAGGTACTGTTTTTTACGAACTACACCCTGATGTGTCTCATGTGCTATTTTCAGTGCTTGTCTGATTTTTGTTTTCGGTAACACAATCCTCTGTCCTTAAAAGCAGTCCATCATATGTAGATAACTCCAACCTACACCTGTGGTATGGCTGCAGTTCGTCTGGAATTGGATTAGGCCATTGTCCTTTTTCCACTATGGACATCAACAATTTCAATGTGTCATCTTCGTTTGTTGCTTGTTTATGTTCCTCAACTGTCAGTTCATGCAGTTCATAAGTGCTGATTGAAAGCACTTTATCAACATAGGTGTCTACATAACCAGTGTCTTCTGTGTCTGGTAAAGGAAGACGTGACAATGAGTCTGCAACATTGGTTTTCCCTACTATGTGTTCAATTCTGTAATCATACGGCTGTAATCTCAATCCAAGTCTTTGTATCCTGGGTGGTAACAAAGTTGCCTTTTTGGGATTGATCATGTAAATGAGGGGTTTATGATCCGTTTGAAGTGTGAACTTGCCTCCTCATAAATATGTCCTAAAATGTTGCACTGCCCAAACACAACCCAAGGCTTCACGCTCTATTTGCGAGTAATGCCTTTCTGTTGGGGTAAGTGAGCAACTTGCATATGCCACTGGCTTCTTCTGGTCTTTGTAGCAATGCTGCTCCAAGTCCTACAGGACTCGCGTCACTGATCACTACTGGTGGCGCATCTAGTTTGAAGTATGCCAGACATGGTTCAGTTACAAGTGCTCTTTTCAACTCGGCAATGGCTTTCTCAGTTTCGGATGTCCATTCCCACTTCTGTCCTTTCCTCGTTAGTTTTCTAAGGGGTTCTGATATATCTGCATAATTAGGAATAAATTTCATAAAAAATCCACAAGTTCCTAAGAATGAGCGCAAAAGTGCAACATTCTCAGGTCTCGGCGCACTGCAAACAGCTGTCACCTTTTTTGGGTCTGGTTTTATTCCTTCTGCAGTGACCCAATGTCCCAGTATCTCGATCTCTTTCAGGCCAAATATACACTTATCTTTATTTAAAGTTAAGCCTCTGTCTTGGAATCTTTGGAATACTTGCCTGAGCCTCTGTTCTAGTTGTTCTTCATTTTCCGCATGTACTACAACATCATCCATATACTGTACCATACAACACCTGGCATTGCACACAACATTGAGTCCATAGCCTTCTGATAGGCCTCTGGGGCACTAGACAAGCCAAAGGGAACTTTTCTGAAATGGTAACAACCCCTGTGTGTGATGAAGGTAGTCAGGTGTCTTGATTCCAGGGCCAACTCAACTTGCCAGAACCCTTTTCGAACATCTAACTTTGCAAAAACTTTGGCTCCTTGCAATATGCTGCCAACCGTTGGTACTGGATGTCTCTCTCTGATAACTGCTTTATTCACTTCTTGCAGATCCACACACAGTCTCACTTCCTTGGTGTCTTTTTTAGGTATTATCAGAATATTTGAGATCCATTCTGCACCTTCATTCACGTCTTCAATAATTCCATCATCCAACATTTTATCTAACTCTTGATTAACAGCTTCTATCATTGGATAGGGTACTCATCTCAGACTTTGAGCTACAGGTGAAACTTTCTCATCTACTGTAACCTTGTGACTGTAACCCTTGATCTGTCCTAAACCTTTAAAGAGTGACTCATATTCCTGTGCTAACCGCTTAAACCTCTCTGAAGACTGGTCAACCGCATTGACAGTGTCTCCTACATTCAGAATCTTCAGATCAAAACATGCTTTTCTTCTCAACAACACTTCTACATTTCCTTCAACTACTTTGTCCTTTATTACATTTTTCTGCCATTTCAGCTGTGCCTCGAAGTAGCCAACACACTTAAGTGGACTAATTTGTGCATAGGCATAACATGTCTTCTTAGTCTGCTGAAGTTTAGTTCTGTGTGCAAACACTTTCTTTAAAAATTCTACTCCAATGAAGTTTCTTTGACTTCCTGTATCTATCACCATTTTTATCTCTTGGCCATTTATTCGAACAGTTTCTTTACCTTCAGGGTCAATGGAATTAACAAATTCATCTGAGTCTGAAGACGGTTCTTGAACTGCTCGCAGTTTTGTCCCTTCCTTATTTGTATTAAATTTCTTTTCCTGATGGGAACCGTCTTTCTTTCTACACACTAGTGCATAATGTCCTGTTTTCTTACAGTGTAGACATTTTGCTGTTTGCGCTCCGCATTCATCTGCTTTGTGCGTTATTAGTCCGCACTTGTAACATGTAATGTCAGCCGTCCCCTGTTCTTCTATATCTCTAGCATGACTGCGTCCTGCTGCTCGGCTTTTGTTTGTAAAGTATGAGCGAGCGCCCCGTTCAGTGTCACTGTGGTCAGAAAGCATTCTTGATTCTGCTTGAGCTGCTTCATGAATTCTAGCGACTGTAAGAGCTCTTTCTAAAGTCAGCCTTCATCCTGCAGCACTTTATAGTCTCTTATGTGCACATTTTTCCACAAGTTGATCTCTTAACGTCAGTTTCCAATACTCCAAAGTCACACGATTTAGCAAGTCCTCTTAGTGCAGTCACAAAAGCATCAACAGATTCGTCCTGAGACTTCTCTGCCTAAATTTATGCCGTTCCAAAACCACATTTCTCCGCGGTGTAAAATAAGCATTTAAGGCAGCTACAGTCTATTCATATGTACCTTTTTCTCCAGGGAGGTTGGCGAAAATCTGCTGCACGGGAGCCCCGACACAGTGCAGTAATGTAGCAATAACAGCAGCGCAACTCTGCAGCACGTCGAGTGTGCCTGCATTTAATTGTGTAAACCTGGCTCTCTCTGAACACGAGTAAAGAGTTCTCAATCAACAGAAGATTACGATGTGAGTACTGTAATATAAAGCACCTGCAGATGCCAGGGATTGAACCCGGGACCTCAAACATCCAAAGCATGCGCTCTACCACTGAGCTACATCCCTGATGGAAAAAGTAATGTAACAGACTTGTCCAGATGCTCACTGATCACAATCCACCACTCACGAAGAATGCCTGCAGTTTCCCACTTTCGCATTTCCTCTACTACAGAGTAAATTCATGGGAATGAAGAAATAAGGAAGGAAAAATAATCGCATTGAAGCTTCAAGAGACTGGGCACAAATTAATCTATTATTTTTGTATCCAGTCACACGTGCGACGGTGGTTAATTCCCAGACGGGGGAGTGCTTTTTTTCTACCTCCTTACTCGACTGTCTTTCAATTCTGTTTTATTTGAAAGCTTTTTGCATCTTTTAAGTGCTCTTGATTAAACTATGCATAGAAAAACAGCACTACTGATGATTTTCATGGACCGATGCACACTTGTTCTGTACAACTCGAGTGATAAAGCCCTGTCTGCAAATATTGTAGAAGAACATAAAAGGGTGAAACAACGCCCCAACCACAGGAATGGTAACAAGCAGGATCGTGTTCTTATTTGATAAGTCCTTTTGAGATGTCTTGTCAATGCACACAGGCGTTAGAGCTGAATAATTTATTTTTAGTGGTGTTTTTAAACAAAGATGGAACATGTTATTTCTATACCAGGAATAAAGGAGCTGACTTTAACTTTAAGAGGCAAAAACGACACCTTATCAAAGCTAATATCAATTAAAATGACATCACAACAAAAGAGTGGAGCCTTGAGTGAATAAAATTAGTTTTCATTGGACGTCTGTGTCTCCATAACTTTGTAGGTGAGAGAGAGGATTGTGATAATTTGCAGGTGCTTCTCGGAAGTGTGTTGGAGGTACAGGCGCCTTCCAAATAATTGAGTCGGGTTTGAATCCCAGCCAGTACAAACCCAAATCTTTTCAAGATAATTTGTGGTCCGCTAACACATCTTTTGAAACACTACAACAGGTAACACCCCGTGTGAAACATCATGAACATCTGTTAAAGCCTGAGTTTTACATACTCTAACGTAAATAAACGTTAGTGTCTTCCGGTGTGTGAGCCAATTTCTCCAAAAAAATATTTGTTAGTCTGCCGGGAGGCTGTGCAAGGTGTTAAGAAATAGAATTTCTAAAAGACAGGCTCCCTATAACATCAAGGCAGAAAAAATGCTGGTTTCTCTACAGAAATGCTCTTTAAATTTCAGCACTGTTGCAACTCCCTTTATAAAGGGTGTGCACACGTATACAACCAAGGCATTGAAAGATTTTTTTAATTATTGTTCCAAAAAATGTTCCATTTGTTTTCTTTTTAATGTTGTTGATAAAAAGATTTTATTAAATGTGAAAAAAATCTGAATGTGAAAAAAGGTCAAAATGCTATTGAAAAAAATCAGTAATGTGAGGAAAGATGGATTGTGGGAGCCCCTTAACTACCCATGTCATGCTGTATTTCTCACTCATTCTACTGGGAGTGGTGCCGTCGCTTCATGATAAAGTCTGTCAGTGGTCATTCCAGACGGGTCAGGTATGACTGCTCTTCGGAACAAGAGACACGTGACTTGTGAGGATCCCGACAGTGTTGACTTTCTTTCAGAGCCCGGATAGCTCAGTCGGTAGAGCATCAGACTTTTAATCTGAGGGCCCAGGGTTCAAGTCCCTGTTCGGGCGGTTGTGCTGTTCTTAAGTCTGTTGTGAAAGTCATTCTAAATAGTCTTTTATCTTTCACTCTTCTAGCTGTACTGTGGTTATTTTAAATGTCCATTACTTGTATTTACAGTAGTGCATTTTGTGTTTCAGTTCACAAACCGAAAATGTTCAAGTAGATCTTGTCACTCTACTCCACGTGGTTTTATGAGGCGTGGAAACGACCGCAACTTCATTTCTGAGATGTTTCCTCTCACGTGGTGAAATTTGACCTCTTTGGCATCTCTGGCTATAGTTCTTCTGTAGAGCACCTCTGCTTATAGTGCCCTTGAAGTCATTTTATTTTTACAGGAAGACGCATTCGAATAACGATCTCTCCTGTTTTAGAAATGCTTCATAAGGCGTGTTTGATTCAAGGGACAAACAGTATACTAATTGTACAATGCAGATCTATGCAGCATTCGTACTGGATTTGACTGGGATTCTGAAATACTTCTTGAAAAGGTATTCAGATTTTTTTGAACCTATAATAAAAACACAGACCTGAAACTCCCTAGCTTCCAATCTCTGATGTTGCTGTCCTTAAACTCGGACGTGATGTTCTGCAGACGTGCAGTGTGCCTTTACTCTCGTAGTTTTCAAAACGACCTCTGTTGTTGGGCGCAGTTAAAGTGGAACTGGCCTGACTGCACAGGAAAGTATGGAATGATAAAATGTTTCTACGGCTCAAAATGTCCCTTTAGACCCTCGGCATGTCTCTGCTAGGAACGGGCAGGTAGAGAGGTTTAACAGATGCTCATGATGTTTCTCACGGGGTGTTACCTGTTGTAGTGTTTCAAAAGATGTGTTAGCGAACCGCAGATTATCTTGAAAAGATTTGGGTTTGCACTGGCTGGGATTCAAACCTGACTCAATTATTTGGAAGGCGCCTGTACCACCAACTCACTTCCGAGAAGCACCTGCAAATTGTCACAATCCTCTCTCTCACCTACAAAGTTATGGAGACACATACGTCCAATGAAAGCTCAAGGCTCCACTCAAGGCTTTATTCACTCAAGGCTCCACTCTTTTGTTGTGATGTCATTTTAATAATATTAGCTTTGACAAGGTGTCATTTTTGCCTCTTAAAGTTAAAGTCTGCTACTTTCTTCCTGGTATAGAAAGAAGTAAAAGTAAATTATTCAGCTCTACCGCCTGTGTGCATTGACAAGACATCTCAAAAGGACATATTAAATAAGAACACGATCCTTCCTGTTACCATTCCTGTGGTTGGGGCGTTGTTTCACCCTTTTACGTTAAATCATCAGTACTGCTGTTTTTCTATGCATAGTTTAATCAAGAGCACTTAAAAGATGCAAATAGCTTTCAAATAAAATAGAACTGAAAGACAGTCGAGTAAGGAGGTAGAAAAAAGCACTCCCCCGTCTGGGAATCAACCACCGTCGCCCATGTAACTGGATACAAAAATAACAGATTAATTTGTGCCCAGTCTCTTTAAGCTTCGATGCGATTATTTTTCCTTCCTTATTTCTTCATTCCTATGAATTTACTCTGTAGTAGAAGAAACGCGAAAGTGGGAAACTGCAGGCATTTTTCGTGAGTGGTGTGATCAGTGAGCATTTGCACATTTCTAAGTCTGTTCCATAGCCTTTTACATCGGGGATGTAGCTCAGTGGCAGAGCGCATGCTTTGCATGTATGAAGTCCCGGGTTCAATCCCTGGCATCTCCAGGTCTCCAGGTGCTTTATATTACAGTACTCACATCGCAGTTTTCTGTTGAGTGAGAACTTTGCTCGTGTTCAGAGAGAGCCAGGTTTACACAATTAAATGCAGTTTACACAATTAAACTCGACGTGCTGCAGGGTTGCGCTGCTGTTCTAAATGTACCTCATTTAGTTCTGTTAAATCCTAAATTATTTGAACTAATAATTTAGTTCAAATTCAGGAAATCCAGAGATTGCTTCACACTTGTCGTGGCTGTTGCAGAAAACACCTGTTGAATCTCACCCGGGATTTCCTGAGAGATTATTCAGCGAGCGAATCCTCCTTCTGAACTCCGCACTAAACTGAAAGCTTCACGAACTCCACACTGCGTGTCCTGTACTGCTCTCGTGTAGATGTGAAGCACAGCCATAAACACACTTTAAACTTTTTCCGTTTGTTAATGAAAATGCAAAAGAGCATGACAAGTATTAATCGTATAAAATATCCATGGCACAACTCGAGAAAGTACTGAAGGACTACACATCGACTTTTGATGATTACAAGAGATTCAAGAAACACAATCGTCCGCAGCTGGGTTTGGATCCTGAACTCTAGAGTTAAAAGAACATAAGCGACGGATATGACCTATAAACTCTCTGAATTGTCTTATAGTTTATGAAATAAAACAATTTCTTAATAAATTCTAACTGTTGATAGACGATTTATTGAATTTTAACAAAATCACAATTACAAACTTTTTCGGTTAAAGTGTTATTCACATACTCTCACGTAAATAAACGTTAGTGTCTTCCGGTGTGTGAGCCAATTTCTCCAAAAAATATTTGTTAGTCTGTCGGGAGGCTGTGCAAGATGTTAAGAAATAGAATTTCGAAAAGACAGGCTCCCTAAGCTAAACATCAAGGCTGTTTTCTCTACAGAAATGCTCTTTAAATTTCAGCACTGTTGCAACTCCCTATATAAAGGGTGTGCACACGTATACAACCAAGGCATTGAAATATTTTTTTTAATCATTGTTCCAAAAAACATTCCATTTGTTTTCTTTTTAATGTTGTTGATTAAAAGATTTTATTAAATGAGAAAAAAAATCTGAATGTGAAAAAATGTCAAAATGCTATTGAAAAAAATCAGTAATGTGAGGAAAGATGGATTGTGGGAGCCGCTTAACTACCCATGTCATGCTGTATTTCTCACTCATTCTACTGGGAGTGGTGCCGTCGCTTCTGGATAAAGTCTGTCAGTGGTCATTCCAGACGGGTCAGGTATGACTGCTCTTCGGCACAAGAGACACGTAACTTGCGAGGATCCCGACAGTGTCGACTTGCTTTCAGAGCCCTGATAGCTCAGTCGGTAGAGCATCAGACTTTTAATCTGAGGGCCCAGGGTTCAAGTCCCTGTTCGGGCAGTGGTGCTGTTCTTAAGTCTATTGTGAATGTCATTCTAAATAGTCTTTTATCTTTCACTCTTCTAGCTGTACTGTGGTTATTTTAAATGTCCATTACTTGTATTTACAGTAGTGTATTTAGTGTTTCATTTCACAAACCGAAAATGTTCAAGTAGATCTTGTCACTCTACTCCACGTAATCATCTAAATTAAATCACAGTAGAGTACAGAACACGCAGTGAGGAGCTCACACAGTGAGTACTCTTGAATACGACAAGAGGAAAGGCACACTGCACATCTGCAGAACATCACGTCCGAGTTTACAGTGACAGCAGAGGTTGGAAGCGACGTAGTTTTTTATTACTCGCTCGCTGAACGATCTCTCAAGAAACCTCGGTGGAGATTTAACGGGTGTCTAATAATCACGTTCAAAAAGATGACGATAAGTTTTTTTTTTTAACTAGGTAGCCTTAATGGCAACACGGTGTGAGTAGATCTTAAAGCAGCTGCAGACAGAGTACCCGTAATGGCAACACACTGCTTTGAGTTCGGCTTTTCTTATTTCTTCGGTAGAACCAGTGGTATCGGAATATACTGATCCGGATAGGAAGCGCTTTCGGTTTCTGATCATTTTTATTGAGCGCTGCTATGGTCTTAGGCGTTGCATTCAGGTCGCAGTTAACCCTGGAGACGTTTGTTAAAATCTCACTTCTAATAAAGAGGTCTTTCTCGTTAGAGTAGAAACGATAGAAGCCTTAAGCGGGAAAAAAATCACAACATCTCGCATTTCACGTGTTTAATGTTAACTGTCTCAGTGGTTGCCTCGGTGATTGATGGCTCTTCTCCCTCGCAGGGTGACAGCAAACTTCTTCAGAGAGGGAGTCTCCCACGCACGGCTTTTCTTTATCAAGAGCTGAGACAACAGAAACAGACTTCCAACTGACATGAATTACTTCTTGAGCGTTTATGACTGTCTTTAAAAGCTGAGAGCAGGTGAAAAAGTCTTTGGAAATGAGGAAATGACTGCTGACAGTAAACAGAGCTGACGCTCAGCTGCAGACAAGCGCTCCTCTTTAGTATAGTGCTGAGTACCCCCGCTTTTTGCGCGGGAGACTGGGGGTACGTTTCTGTAACAGGGCGCTGGTTTAATTTTTTAACAACCTGACTTCACTTAAAAAAGTATGTACTGTGTACTACGTTTCGGACTAGATAGTGCGGTAGAATATGGAGATCATCTCCAGCTTTGAGCTCAACTGCAACAAGAAGTCATGCTAAATGTAGTATAGTGAGTAAACATCGCCAGACAACAGAACGAGAGAGTAGAAGGCAGGAATATATGGTGTAAGGGCGTGATCTGTGTAGTTAATAAAATAGTTAAAATAATATAAAAACGTCTCTTTATTAAGATACACAACATTTATGGCGACGAGAGATGGGTGCTTGACGGACTCAAAGCGAGCAGAACACTGCAGATTTTAGTTCCCTTGCTGGTAGAAACGAACTTCTGAATTTTCGGACTTTTCGTTTAGCTTGCGCCATGGAAGATATGGCAGCCACGCCGAGAAGGTTTGCTTATGCCCAGCTTTTTCCACCGCT
The DNA here is from genome assembly GCF_040954835.1 of Lepisosteus oculatus. NCBI lineage: Eukaryota > Metazoa > Chordata > Actinopteri > Semionotiformes > Lepisosteidae > Lepisosteus > Lepisosteus oculatus. Next base: position 45,087,896 of record NC_090709.1, on the reverse strand, counting down.
TCTACTGAACCTCGGAGCCCCGGATTTGTATACGGAATACAAGATATGGATGGAGTCGTACATATTTTTTTTAAATAGCCAGTGGATCTACAGAAGCTCAGGATGCCGTGAGACGTGCTACATTACTGCACTGTATCGGGGCTCCCGTGCAGCGGATTTTCGCCAACCTCCCTGGAGAAAAAGACTGTAGCTGCTTTAGACGCTTCCTTTACACCGCGGAGAAACGGCATAAATTTAGGCAGAGAACTTAGTCTCAGGACGAATCTGTTGATGCTTTTGTGACTGCACTAAGAGAACTGGCTAAATCTTGTGACTTTGGAGTATTGGAAACTGACATGTTAAGAGATCAACTTGTGGAAAAATGTGCACATAAGAGACTATAAATTGCTGCAGGAGGAAGGGCTGACTTTAGAAAGAGCTCTTACAGTCGCTAGAATTCATGAAGCAGCTCAAGCAGAATCAAGAATGCTTTCTGACCACAGTGACAAAGTGACACTGAACGGGGCGCTCGCTCAAACTTTACAAACAAAACCCGAGCAGCAGGACGCAGTCATGCTAGAGAAATAGAAGAACAGGGGACGGCTGACATTACATGTTACAGGTGCGGACTAACAATGCACAAAGCAGATGAATGCGGAGCGTGAACAGCAAAATGTCTACACTGCAAGAAAACAGGACATTGTGCACATGTCTGCAGAACATCACGTCCGAGTTTAAGGACAAGTATCCCTTTTATTGTTGTTGCTGCCTCCAGTTTACATTTGGCGATGTAAACCTGATTCAGAAAAAAATAATTTGAACAACCTTATTCCCATGCTTATTCGAAGGCGCGGTGGCCAAGAGGTAAGGCGTCGGTCTCGTAAACCGAAGAGCGTGGGTTCAAGCCCCACCCGTGCCTGTTTCATTTGTCACCGCTTTCCTTCAGTTTCAAAGTCTTAAAAAAACTCGCAATGTAGGGATCTCAATAGTAAGAGAACATAACTGTCGCCAGTGATTAGTATTCTTGCATATCCTGCCTTGTTTTTTAGTCGACAAAGCTTATCTCTCTTCGCACCCATCTTCCGAATGATCGTCTCAGCATTGGGAAGGAACGTGCGCTTGGTACAGCCCCCGACTCCATGGTCTGATCACAAACAGATCGGGTGAGCTGTCAGTCCAGGTTGGAAGTAACGTTCGAAAGCACTAAAAATCTGACTTAGGAACGAGAAGACCATGCTTTTTTATACGAGTAAACGATAAAATAATATACTGCCTGCAAGACTATGTCAAGTTCAAGTTCAAGTTTATTGTCATTATACTCATACACAGGTATATGGTATAACGAAATGCTATTTTGCTAGCTCTCGGACATAAGTAGTACAAAGAAAAAAACACTTAAAACAATTTTATAACAAAAGAAAGACAGAGACAACAGCCGATGTGCAAAAAACAACAACAGGTAGTGTGCAAAACAACAAAAAGGTAACAGGTTATGTGCAAAAACACGCATCAAAAGAATGAAATAAAGGGATAGAAATGATGGGGAGTGAGTTTTTGACATGTATGGTAGAGGTAGATTTTCAATGTGTGTTTGGGTTTTTGGTAAGAAAGAAGGCACTGTGAAGTTCAGGTCATAGCTGAGAGGTGAGGAGAGAGTGAGAGAGGCTGGGAGTTTAATAGTTTGATAGTGCGGGGGTAAAAACTGTTTCTGAGTCTTGTAGTCCGGACCCGAATGCTCCGGTACCGTTTTCCATGTCATACTAAACGCCACAAATTGTGTTAGTCCAGTCGTATAAATCGTCCTAAAATTACGGAAAATCGGATGCGACTGGTGCAGTCAGCACCTATTTCTTCAGGATAGTCAAGCGGTTTAAAACAGCAAATTCACAACTTCGTGTCTTTTAAGCTTTGTGTTTCACTCTCCAAATAGAGGCATGGGTTCAAATCCCACTCCCGACAATCAGGCATTTTACCCTGTCTTTTTTACCTGCCTTTACACTGTTTCAGTCTTGTTGTGCTCGCTGACAATCACAGTACGAGGAAAACGGAGAAACTGCTTAGCAAAAACATAACGGACAGAAAAAAAGCTTCGTAAACACGTGAATGTGATTAGCAACAGTAAGGTATGCATTCAAATGTTTAAGGCTGATTTATAACAGCAGCAGAAGAAAGGTGCAGCCTTTGTGAGAATTTTTATACTGCTTGGACTTCTTTCAAGCCTATGAAGTGACCCCCGTTTTATTTTCATTTTCAAACTTCAGAACCGAATAACAAAAAGGTTTCATGTGTGACAGCATTCTGTTGCAAATACCGTTTCCACGATGTATTCAGCGACGGGAATGAAATATTTTAGTGCTGGCTCAAATGCGAGGAATTTCAGAAAAACCTGGAAAAGCAACGCTTGCAGTAAACGACAAATTTAAAGCGTGTAGTCAGCATGAACAGAACAACGCAATGCTCTGTAAAAATGATCTGAAGCCAAAATTACTCTTTTATCTCGGGCAATTCATTCATTCCGATAAGATGTTTCCGCAGAATAAATGAAATGCCAAACTCCAAACATGTTGTTGACATTATTGTTACTCCTGCTGCTGTAGTTTTAAGCTTTAATCAATGTGGGGGACTGAACCCACAGTTCTGAGATTAAGAGATTTTTGCTCTATGGACTGCGTCTATATAACTCTTGTGCTACAGCAGTAATGTTTCTGGGTGTGGATGAACATGACATTATAGACTGACAGCAGGAACACGTGGCCCACAGGCAGTGACAGTATCGCTATATTTGGCTGCAGTATATTGTGTTGAGAGCAGCAATAACTTTCCTGCAGAGATGGGAGTGCCTTTAATACAGCTCTTTCAATCGGACAGAGTAACAGGAACTGACCTAAAGTTTCGGCTGTGGATCCATCTCCACATAGGGGAAGGAGACAGTAAAATAGCGATGAAGAAACAGAAAGATTTGTGCTCGCTGCAAAGTAGCAAAGAGGTGGTCAGACACATAAAATAGCTTGGTGATAAGTTGCAGCGACAGTTTTATGTTATTTAGTACATGGATTTCTCTTCATGTTCCTTAAGATGTGTAATTTGTATGTTGGTTGTATGAGAACATGTTCTTCCTGTCAATTGACAGTGGAGAGCTAGCTGGTGCACATCTCCAAGAAGACTCTCTTTAAGGCGATTACAAGTTTCTCGAACAAATCTGTGTCATATTTTTAAAATATTTTAGCTAATGAGCAACGAGAGTATAAATGAATTCTCCCACCCTCCATTCGAAGATAAAACTCCATGTGCGAGTCTAAGTTTCCTTGAAGCTACTGATGTTCGTCATTATTGGACATTCCCGGTGATATTGACTAAGGAGCTCAATTTTTACTTGTTGTAGTTCAACATGTGCAAAACATTCGTATCCCCTGCAAATATCGGCAAGGTCAGTGATATTCTCAACAATTTGTGCCATTGCAATTCGTGCAATTCGTGCCACACTTTTTCGAAATGTATTCTAACACGCCAGGATCAGAGGGTCATATTTAAAAAACTGGTGCATTAAAATTTCTTGTACTTCAGGATGTTGATAGTCTGTTACATTGTAATTCAAACGTTGGTGTCAGAACTGTGAGACATTTTCATAATCGGAGGGAAGGCTGTAGCAATAAGCAGAAAGTGCAATCACCTTTTCCCAGTGTTGTCCGTGTTGTGTTGTGGTGAGTTTTTAAAATTGGTTTGCGACTTTCTGAAATATATTCCATACAAAAATATAATTTGGACAGTCGCTATTTGGATATTCCCTTTCAGTGAAGATGTCTACAGTATTCCAGCCGGATTAGTACTGATCGAAGAGAGCCATCTACAGGCGAAAAGCGACATAACATCACAGCAGCAGCATTTAAGGTGGAACGAAAAACACGCATAAGAAGCTGGTGAATAAGAAGCTACTGTAACTTCAGCCTCGTAGCAGACCCTGGGAGGCACGCTCAAAATAATCATCTTTCCCAGTACTTCAGAGTCATATATAGATCGCTTTACTGCAATTTTATTTGATTGATGGGAGATGTGAAGCCATCGAGCCTGTACTGCGCTTTCACATTGAAATTGAAGCCATTTCTCATGCTTTCTCTCAGTGTCGGACTGCAATTGCGTGTAAAGGAGGCGACTTGAAATTGAAACGTGTAATCACCTTACAGAGGGTCTTCACGACGGGGTGCGTCAGCTAGTTCTCCATTATTGTCAGTTTACTGGACTTCTGAAGAAACCTATCTACAACAAAGATACAAACTGCACAGTTTAAGGCACATGAAGAGAAATCTGTTTGCTGATTGACTCAAAAAATGTCGATACAAATAATCTGCAAGGCTGATTTACTTATCCGACCACCTCCCTCCGTCCCCCTTTGCTGTTAGCACAATTCTTTCAGTTTCTTTCCTTGTATTTTCCTTGCTATTTTAGTGTTCCCCATGAATAGATGGATCCACAACCGAAACCGTTTTCACCCTATGTTTCTCCACACCTTGCACAGCTCCAGTGGTGCAATTGGTCAGCATGCGGTACTTATACAACAGTGCACAGCGGAGTTATACCGTGTCTGTAGCTACTGAAACCAACTGTCAAGTTTAGATACTATCAGGTATCTGATGGAGATAAATTAACATCAAATGAAGAAGTAAAGGTTTACTTCGAGTCACAATCAAATAAGGCTCCACAGCTGAAACATTGTGTTTCCTTCTCTTTTCAGCATGGAATAAACCTTGACTTTTTCCTTTGAAGCCCATGCATGCTGACCCAGCTCCCTACTTAAATTACCATCAGCTGTGTACCTCCAGCTGACCTGTACACAAATATATGAGAGAGGTCTACTGAGACGAGAGGAGCACTGAAGACTTGAAAAAGCTCTCGCATTAGACTCTGTGTTTTTGTTGTTCCCCATATTTGTTTTTAATGTTCTTTTTCTTTTAAAGTTGTTGCGTTTGGTTGTTTTTTTATAGTTGCTAGATTACTACAGGGATTTACCTAGGTTCCCGGGAGACTTCTCGTTTTGTGTTTGTTGTTTTTTCAGGTTACAACTATTTTTTTTTCTGTTGATAGGATCCCACGCATTACTGTGGGACTAGTTAACTTTAGTTCATACATTGTACCTGAAATTACCACATAAACTACTACTCTGTTTTCCTTTTATTTTAAAAAAAAAGGCAAAACTAATGTTTGTTTCTCCTTGCTGCTGATTGGTAGCTACAACGGGTCAGTTGCAACAAACTGGCTGCTGAAATTTGTCAGCAGCTCTGTAGCAAACCTGTTCTCAATTGCAACAAACCTAAAATAACAGCTGCTGCCCATTAGACATTACTAAAGTAGGAGACTAAGCAGAACAATAGATTACATTGGAACTGTCCTGAATGTAGTGGAAATAATATCGTCATTAAGTAATGAACAATTGCTTTCCAGACACTACAATTATTCACAAGGAATTTTATCAATACATATTTTATTAATAAAAGTGTAATATCTTAATAATGAAGTTTAATGTTATCTGTATTAGTAGCTGTATTACAGGTAATGCATGCACAGACTTTATTATACTATTGTAAGAAAACCGGCACAGGGACGCCAAAATGTAATGTAGTGGCTCTCTGAAGGCACCAGTTCTGTAGGGTTTGGGCATTTACTGAGACAATTATTAATTGTAGCAGTAAATCACAAAGTTGATTCTTTTGATGGCTTTAGAGTCCAACCATGCGACATAACTCAACCAACGCACACACACAGGTACTAATACACGAGGATACATTTATTAATACATAGAATATGCATGTAAAACTAACAGATCTTATCGAGAGGGTTATCAGAATACAAAAGGTTTATATTCAGTCAGTTACAAAGAGTTACATATATCAAGAGGACATACGTTCAGTATATCATTCATTAAGATCGTTTCGTAAATGAACTTGGTTATAACTTCTACATTAGATACTCAAAACAAGTACATAAATCAACTGGTTGGGATAACAATTAAATTCTCAAGCTCTAATGCATTGAAGTTGAATACTCATCCAATTTCTGGGGATTCAGATCTCCTGCGGGCACAAAGAAACAGTTGCAGGCTGTTGCTGTCCAATCCGCGCTCTCTGGCTCCGTGCCAGGCTGTGCTGTGCGGCTTGCGACGGTGCGCTGCTGATGCTCACTGACTGGCTAGTTAGTGTTGGCTTTAACTAGCACAGTTTGTGCACAGGAGAAAAGATGACTGTGGGTCCCAGCAAGTCAGGAAGAGGACAGGTTCGTTCCTGATGAAGAGCTAGTTCTGAATAGTGATTCAGCTGTCCACAGTTCCGACCTGTTCACGAGGCCTGCTGCTGGTTACTCTCTGGCAACCTCCACTCTAGACTCTTAGAACAAAGGAAAGTTCTGGCACTCAGAAACACTGGCCGTTCCGTGGTTGTCCGGGCTGAGTCTCAGGATGGTCAGGAGGCGCGCTGCGAGAATGTCCTGCCCTTGGGAGCTTTCTGCTCCTGGGCCGTCCTGCCCTGGAATTCTCCTTTGAATTCCCTTTAGGAAAGTCCACAGAATATCTGAATCTTACTGAATCTCCCTGAATCTCCCAGGCTCTCTGTGTTGCTTGTTTTTACCTGGAGGAACTTCAGCTCATTGATTGGCTGAAAGTTCCATGGGCATCAGAGTCCCACGTGGGTTACTCGGCCCTACCAGTCCCTGATTGGTTGATCAAGGTGAGATATGAGTCACTTAGTCCTGACACTTAGTAATGCAGTCCAGACGTCCAACTGGCACTCCCTAGACAGATAGGCGCCAATGGATGACCATTGATCATGATAGCCAGGCTTAGCTAAGTGCATCCCCCTTTGGGAGCTGTCCTTATCAAAAGAAAACATCTTGCATGAATGGTTTCTCTGTGGCTGCACCACAGAGATGAACAGAGAAATGGGGCCTCATTTGGGAAGGCTCAGAACACTTAATTCTGCCTTATTATTAAGCCTCGCCGCTACACTGTTAAAGACATTTCGGGAAGCACTTTTTTTGGGACACTGATTTTTCTCCTTTGGGGAGCTAAAGAAGACTATAGGGTGTGGCACAGTGGTAGTGTAGTTGATTCTAGCTCAGAAAGTTGCGTGTTCAAATTAGGTTGGGGTCAGCTAAGAGTTTTTCACCATCTGCTGGTGCTGAACCTAGAATTCTCACCATGTAGTTGAGTTCTTCTCAATATCTCAGCATCTCCAAAACATCATGTCCAACTTTAGAGACAGCTACATCAGACAATGAAAGTTTGAGACCACTCTATTATTACAGGTTCTAGCAAACCTGAAAGCTAAGGCGTTTCAGGTCACTTTTTTAATTAAAAAAGTGTCTGAAGCCTCTAAATAAAATTAGGCTTTTTTAATTGTGTATGACATTCACTCCCATGGGCTCTGAAAGGGGAAATATACTGTTGGGATCCTCGCAAGTGAGGTGTCTCTTCTTGTGGTGAAGCACAGTCATACGTGACTTGTCCGGAATGACCCAAGACAGACTATCCAGAAGCGACGGCACCACTCCAAGTAGAATGAGAGAGAAACACAACACAGGGAGTCAAGAGGCTCCCACAATTCACCTTTCCTCACATTACTGATTTCTTCACTAACATTTTGACCGTTTTACAATCACAATGCCTGTTTCACATTAAATAAGTTTTTAAACCATCAATATTTAAGAAAAAAAATAGTACATTTTTTTTTCCAATTATTAAAAAAAACATTAAATGCCTTGATTGCATAAAGTTTCACAGACAGAAGCAGCACGCTAGCACAACCAACATTAAAATGGAGGGCACACTACGATTTGCATTGACTCAAAAGTGATCGGCAGACGTCATTCCCTGCATAACGCAAAAGGCGGCAAACCGCATTTGGTTTGAGTGGACGCAAGAAAGTTTTTGTTTTCTGTCTTGATGTCAAGCTGACAAAGTATCTTTAAACACTTTGCTTAGTTTCTCGAGAGACTGCCAAAAAGCAGCTCCCTCCCTTTCGTTTGAAGTCAGTTGGAAGGGGTCTCAACAGAAGCCCCTAACAAGGTGAGATTCAAACCCAAGCCCCTGAAGGGCCTGGAGCCTTAATCCAGCGCTTTCCACTGTTCAACCACAGTTACCACTGTACTGTGTCTCTTTGTCACATTACTTGCTCAGAGAAAGCCAGATGGCTTTCGCTCTTCTGGTCCGACTTAGTAGCATTACGACTGTGTAACGAACTGCACCTGCTTTTTTTGAGATGCTGCCATTCTCGTAGTGAGATCTCGACCTCTGGATATAGTTCTTCTATGAAACAGGCTTCACACGTCTGCGTACAGCGCCCTTGATGTCATTTTATTTTTACAGCAGCCACATCCGGAAAGTTGTGTCTTTTACGTTTTATTTGAACAACAAAACTACATACAATACAAACAAGAGCACATATAACGTATCAAGAAAATCGTCAGTGGCACATGCTATAATACAATTACACTTTATGAAAAACGTTTACACGATGTAAATAAAGATAAGGTCCGCACAGCTCGTTCTTACATTTCGAAAGAGTCCGTAAATACCCCTTTACGTCTATTTTGAACTGTTCAAACGTAGGACTCTTCCCAGACCATTTCACTTTATACCACATTCCTAAACGAGGATGCATCTCCTGTTTTAGAACTATTTTGGGCAGTATGGCTTATACAACACACCCACAGTATTCTAATGGTGGACTGCAGATCTGTGCTATAGTTCAGTCGAATTCGAAGGATCCAGCAATCGTACTGGATTGGACTGGGATTCTGAAATGTCTCTTGCAAAAGTATTCGGGTTTGCTTGAACCTTTGATAAAAAAAGTGATCTAATCTGAAACTACCCAGTTTACAATCTCTGAGGTAGTTGTCACTAAACTCGGAAGTGATGTGGCACACATGTGCCGTGTGCCTTTACTTTTGTAAAAAACTGGTATCTGGAAAAGTTTCTTAATATTTCTTTTGATTAGCATGCAAGAAAATGTGATCATTACCTATGGAGCCTGCCTTTTAGAAGTTCTCCCTCTAAACACCTTGTGCAGCCTCCCGACAGACTAACAAAAAGCGCCTTTTCACCAACTCAATTTATAATACGCCCCTCAAAACTCACAACCGAATAACAATCCATCCGTATATTTGATTTCCAAGATCCATTCAAGGCAACTTGGCTCTTCGCAAGCAAATCATTTCAGGGAAGAAACTCAGTTTAGTCAACTACTGGTGCATTCAGCACACCACTTGCTCTTGCTTGTCAGGGTGGCCGAGTAGTCTAAGGCGCCAGATTAAAGGACGTGTGTCTTTCCAGCTGGCTTGGGTGTTCTGGTCTCCAAATGGAGGTGTGGGTTCAAATCCCACTCCTGACAGCTTCTGCTTTTACCTCTCTTGAATTGTTCCAGTGCTACAGTGAATGACTGAAATATAAAAGCAGCAGAAGAAAGCAAGCAATTCAGTGCAATTTGTGAGTATTCTGCACTGTTAAAATGCACAGGTTTTCATACTTTTTGGAATTCGTTGCTCAAGAAGTGACTCCTGTTTCATTTTCTATTCACCAACTGGATTTGCATTCCGCCCCTCACACCTCACAACAGAATAACAAACGGCTTCATGTGCAGCATTCCCCTGTAGATTCGGTTTGTACTATGAATTAGGCGACCCCGAATGAAATATTTTAGTGTTGGCTCAAATGTGAGGAATTTCATGAACCCTCAAAAAGGAACGCTTGCAGAAAATGCCAGCAATTCAAAGTGTGTAGGCAGCATGAACAGACCAATTCTGCAATTTCTTTTATCGCGGGCGGTGCTTTCTGAGTCGATGGCTCTGCATTAGAAATGAGAAGTGCTGAACTCTAAACACGTTCTTGCCATTACTTCTACTCCTGCTGCTACTCCTTTGTCCTTGAAAAAAGAAAAGACAGGCATGTTTTGATTCTCAAAATGATCTTCTGGATCCACAAGAAACATGTAAATTTGATTGATTCCGCAGTATTTTGGATGTACTGTACTTATAACTTCCATCGAAGAGAGATTTCATCAGTTGCATGAAATTGAAACTTTCGACTTTTTGTCTGGTATTGAAAATATGTTTAAAAAAAACCATAAACAATTTTCTAACAAACAACTCATGAATTATTGCCAGGATCTATTTTTAGCGTTCGGTGGTGATAACACTGCTTATATTGATTGAGTAGAAATCTGTGATGTATTGACAGCTTTATCTGAAGCGAGAAGTCCTAGAACGCCATCTATGAAGTTTTAGGATTCATACCAAGAAATGCCTTTTGTTTCCCACCCCAACTGCTGCTTTTGCATTACACATTATGTGAACGTTACCAGTTTTGGTAGCTTCTGGGCATGATTAAACTGAAACTGAAACTTATTACAAAATTCTTAAATCAGGACTAATTTTAATATCAAATGAAATTACTATAGAAGAAAAGGTTTAACTGAAATATGATATGCAAGCCTGAAAAATAGAACAATTCAATTTATACAGATGCAGCCATTCAAAGTACCAGGTACAGACACGTACCGGAGGTAATTGGCTACGGCGTCGCGCATTTTGGCGGAATATGACGCAAGATGACGCGGGGTACCGCGGTACGTGATTGGTTGACCGACAGGGGCACTCTTGGTCTGTTGGTCTGTCGTAGAAAAATTTATTGTAAACGTCTTTACTGTGCCCGTTGTAGTATTGAATATTCATATGGAATTTTACCACTGAAGGGAAATCTTAATAGCTGAGCATAAAAAGAATAGGAGCATACTGTAAGGCGTGTGAAGGCCATAAACAATATTAATTTTGGAACATAAACATACAGTATATGGCTGGTCTCGGTACTTTAAAGAAAACATACACGAAACATGGTTTCATTATGACCAGAATCGGTCTTGAGATATTTTTAACTTGATTTACAGTATTTGAGAGGTATGTCTTGACACTGATACTACGTAAATACTGCTCACGTATATGTTTCTAGGTTTATATTATGCATTTCATACGGTCAAATTACTTTTGAGCATCTGATAAGAAGCGCGAAACGGTATGCCCAGGGTGTTTTAGTTTCGTTTTGTGCGGGGACTCTGCTTTAACTATATCGCCGTGGATTGATTAGAGATATCAAAACCATACAAGTCATTTTCTAAACGTTGTAGTTCGTCTTGTAAAAATGTTACGAGTACATCACCTGTGAACAATTGCACAGGTTCTGTTTCCATATTGCGGATTTTGGTTACGTAATATTATTTTCTAATTTCACGTTGTGAATATATGATTTGGGCAAACAGAGCCGCAAAGAAGTACATTATGGGTTGTTGTTTTTTTTTTTTGCAGTTTTATCTAGAACAAGCGATGCTTAAACCTTTGTCTGATTCTTGTGAAACTATCCACACGAGAGTTACCTAGGAGTTGACTTCAGTGATGTCACTGATAGGATGTTTCTAAAAATCCATCCACTGTAAAACGTCTTCTCCAGTTGTCCTGCATATGTATTTGCTAATGAAGCTGTGTGTTCTGAGCCTGGTTCTCTACATTTCTGTATGAACCAGCTTAGAGGGCTAAAGACAGCCTGTGTTTAAATTGAGTGTAAGGTAATTTATGCTTCTAAAGTCATGGTCAGCATTTATTATTGTACTGTGCTGTAAACTTGTTCTGTGCCTAATTACATTATTTTATAGCTTTATCAAATCTGTACATTGTCTGTCGATAATTTTTCTGTAGTGCTTTTTCAGCCCTCAGCATGTGACTGTGCTGGTGGTGCTGTGGGTTAGTTTCCTGATTCCCATGTAACTATGACTTTATTTTTTAACAAATATTTCTTTGAAAAAATGAAATGTTTCCCTTGGTCAGAGATTAAATAAAACCTCACTCGCACCAAACAAATTTATATTTCTAAATATCACAACATGATCGAATTTAAGTATTTTTAATAACAATGAATAGTCACCTATGCGTTACAAAATAAACATTTATATTGATTTGAATCGCGTTTTGATTTAAGTCGTAAACGCGTGTTTAAATATATGTGTTTAAAGGCGATATACTGTATAAAAGCGCTGATTCTTATGGAATGTGTTCCGCCGGGGATTCAAAAAATTTATTTTTTTTAATCGCGTATCTTAGGAAAATCTCAGTATTACTTTGTTCATGCACAAACAGTGGCATGTTACATTTTTAATTTGGGTGTCTCCTCTTGCCAGAAAGCTCTAAATTGCATTTTGAGTGCGGGTTTTTGACTTTTTCTAAATTGCAACCCATAAATAAACTGCGACACTTTAAACTGCGACACTTATCATTCAACCAGAGCTCGAAATACCACAAGGACCCTCAAGAGCACAGCAAAGACTGTATTAAAAGACTGTATCACACCTAAAGAAGACTATTTTAAATTTCTTGGCGCAGTTCATTGTGCAATTAACCCTTGTATGTGCTGTCCGCGCTCAAAATGCAATTTAAAAAAAGTCAAAAACCGCGCTCAAAATGCAATTTAGAGCTTTCTGGGAAGAGGAGACACCCAAATTAATAATGTAACATGCCACTGTTTGTGCATGAACAGGGTTATACTGCTATTCCCTTTGATACCCGATTAAAAAAAAATAAAAAATGTTTTGAATCCCCGGCGGAACCAGGCATCCATATGAATCAAGTAACAGGTTTATTCAATGCTGAAAAAAAGAAGAAAGAACACATTCCATAAGAATTGACTGAGCTCCGCTCTGTACCACGCAATGATCCCCCCAGAGTCTCAGTCCCGGGTTATTTGGGTTTTTAGACAGAGGGTAAAAAACTCTCTCTCTGGCTTGACCTCCCCCTCCCTGTGTATTGTCTGTTTTTTTGTTAACAAGGCTCGCCAGCTAATATGAATCGAAACCTGTCTTTCTAGCTTTTAAAGTCGTGCGAAGTGTAAGCCACAATTCAAATAGAGAAAAAAGAGCTGACTGGCAAGATTTAAGATGTGGCTGTCAATGTTGGATTAAAAAAAAACACATTGCCAGACGTTTGTTGCATTGCTTGAAAAATAACTTTATTTCGAGAGACTGGATAAGTATTTCAAGTGTTTTTTTTAACTTCCTGAAAAACAACTAATAATTTAACAATATGTGCAAACGTTTTATGATAAGTCACTGTTGTGAATGTCTGTGGACATGTGCTGGCTGGACAGTAGGCTCTACTGTACACAGAGAGGGGCGGGAGGAGTGGACAAGCCGGTACATACTCTTAGAGTTTGATTAATAGGGAATATAATACAAACGTTGTTTGGTGTTAATGTGTTGTTAAGTGTGAATTTGTACCTGTTTCCCTGAGGTCTGGCTTTTTTTCTGGAAAACCATAACTCTGGTCTTGTCCAGATTGACTGTCGGCGCCCAGGTCTGACAGTGCTGCTCCAGCAGCGCCAGGTTCTGGCGCAGCCTCTGTTCTGTGGGCGACAGCGGGACCAGGTCGTCTGCAAAGAGCAGGAACTCGATTTCCATAATTAATGCAGATCAGTAAATCAAGGGACAAAACAATTATTGCGCCCGGCTCCTCAATGGGCTTTGACGTGCTAATGCGTTGGTTTAACAGTCCGGGTGTGGCAAGCCTCTAATGTCTCCAGACTTCGGCAAGAGGCACCCACCTTTCATTGGAAGCCAATGAACATTCTAGCCGTACATGTGAATATAGCATAAATACACAAAGGGATTGGGTGAGCTCCCATCACAAAAAAAACTGCGAACCTGCACTACAGCGACCACAGTACAGTATGGAGACCAAGACCTTTTACGGGAAGAGACGGGGTGCTTCTGCCGCCCCAGCTTCCAAAGAGCGAAGGGTAAGCAAATACAGCAGACTTCATCTGAAATACGTTATTACAGCGTATATTACAAGGTATTATTGCCGTTTTGAATTTTAAATTCAATTATAATTATTTCTTTGTAGCCTGTTCTTCAAGAAAACACCGCACGGGCGAAACGATCTACCACCAGGACAGTAAAAAAGAAAGCGGTAAGACGGAAAAAAAGAAAAGTTTATTTTGACTTCTGTTCCGCGACTGATGAATACTACTGTGTGACTTTATTTCTTACATGAATTATGTTATTTTGCCACAGGCCGTGGGTCTCTGCTCTCGGCCACTGGCCAGGGTGTCAACCTGTAGAAGCACCACCTGTGTGGAGACATTTCGGCAGCAGCGGGAGCAGTACGACGCATTACTGGGGAGGACTGGGAGGCTAGAGACACTCCTGAAAATGCAGAGGAAGGAGACAGTATGTTCCAGCAGTCAAACAGTTGAGCAGCTGTCTCTCGAAAAGTGCCTCTCCCCGCTGCGCAGGTTGCAATGCCTGGCGGAAGCTCTGCCCCCCGCAGAGCACACACCACCTCAGGACACTCCATCCCGGCCTCTCCGTTCACCACCGCATGGGAATTGGTTGATGCTGTCCCCGTCGTCTATCTCCCCCCAGGAAGCACAGCAGAAGTCACAGACGCCAGTGGGAAAAATAATTCTCCCAGATGTCCAACTGCTACCCATCACTCAGGAGATGGAGGGAGGGTTGTACTTGCAGTGCATCGGCATAGACGGGAAAACAAGAGCCGACCGCTACGCCACCCTCATGTTTCGAAATCTTGTGACTTTTGAAATTTACTGGGGGTGGACCACGTCTGTAAATTTTGATGGGTCCAGAGGCAAAAGTGCCTTGCCTTGCAATCTCCGGGAAACCATTAGTAGCATGGTGAATCGGAGATTCTCAACCCTTACTTTGTGCGACTGGAAAATAATTCGTGATCGGATCAACGAAATGCTTCGTAGAAGGAGGTGCTCTTTTCCTCTCGTCTAACAGTCTGTCCACAAACACAACATTCCTGTTAGACAAGAGGAATGTAAAAAAACAATTACTTTTGTCAATGGAAACCTGTGTGTGTGTGTCTCTCTCTGCTGGATGTCCCTCTCACTCTCTGCTGAATGAATAAAAGCATTTTTATTAAAAACGCGTTTGCGTTTGTCTGGTATTTACTTTTGTCCCTTTTAACTGTTTTTCCCATCTACGTTTTTGCTTTGAGATGCCACTTTTAAAGGTGATATGTAAAATAATGTTTTTTATTATTGTTATAGAGAAACATGATCAGATTTTCCCTGGTTCAGAAAAAAAAGATCTAAAGTGCTACATCTAACTTTCTTAATTCAATGTATTTAAAGCAGTGAACTACTGTAGATGTAACATAACACTCAGAAATACAATCGAGAATAGTTTTGTGGTGTTTGTTTAGATGAAATGTTCCTAAAACGTATAACGTAACAAAATTAAAGACGATTAAAATCTGTAATCTTTCCACTTGTACTGTATGTCATCGGAAAGTTTCTGCTTTGTGTAAGGATGGTATCAAAAAGTAATCTTAAGTGGTGAGAAAGCTGTGCTCAATGTATTTAAGGGACTTAAAAGTAAAAGGAGATGCTTCATATTGCTTGACTAATTTTAAAAACTAAGTTATAAATGCAGACGCTCCCTCGGTGCCACGCCGGGTGTAAAGATCAAAATATACATTCGTCCCGGGCAGAGGCCGAAGAGCCCGGCTGGGGTGCGTGGGGAAGAGCAGGACAGGAGTGAAAGTGGTCAGGGCGGGGTTAAGGAAGGCGTACAGTCTGGGCAGGTATAGATTACACTTTTCTAAAACGTATTTGAAAAATAAAAACGATTACAATTTAATCCTTCCACGTTTGATCCCAAAATCCCAAGAAAAATAAATCTAAACGGGTAGAAAGCTATGCTGAAAGTTTATTAAGATACTTAGAAGACAAAGATACTGTATCAATTTATGTTGCATTAGTCTGATTATGATAAAAAAAACACATAATAAAAAATGAGTTTGCTATTTATATCAAAACACGATTTAAATCAATATAAATGTTTATATTGTAACGCATACTGTCCAGCCTCCATTTCTCTATAAAAATTTACTCTATTACACACACACACACAATAGAAGCAGGAAGCAGAAGCAGGGACCGTTATCAGAAGGGAAGAAGGTTACTATTCATCATTATCAAAAATGACTTGGAATCGATCATGTTGTGATATTTTGAAATATAAAAGTCAATTGATTGTCCATAATATTGCTATTCTATTTTTTTGAAGAAATGTTTGTTAAAAGAAAAGTCCAGCACCAGCTGGATTTGAACACACAGCCCGTGAGTTGGTAATCGAGCACGTAGACCAGCGGGCTACAAGGGAATTCACATGAAGAGAGAGGCGAAACAGCCCTACGCAGCCCTGTCGCAGTACACGAATATAATCATATCGTTATTAATTTCTTTAGATACGCGATTCCATATTATATTCCCTTTTAATTAAATTCTAAAAGTATGCTTGTTGACTCCGGTATCACGTTAGTTAAAGACTTCGATGCTTAAAATGTTTAGGGAGAAATGGAATACTGGTGTGTATGTTTTCTTTAAAGTACTGAGACCAGCCATATACTGTATGTTTAAGTTCCAAAATGAATATCGTTTATGGCCTTCACACGCTTTGCAGTATGCTCCTATTCTTTTTATGCTCAGGCACTAAGATTTCCCTTCAGTGGTAAAATTCCATATAAATATTCAATACTTAAACGGGCACAGTTAAGACATTAAATATACATATACATACTGTATACAGTACAGTTTGCATACGGTGATATGTTTATGCTCCTAAATCAATCTCTTTTATGAGCATGTGAAAGGCATGGTGAATCGATTCTCATAAATTACTGTACTTTGCATGATTGGAAACAAATGCGTGATTGCGAAATGCTGTGGTGTTACTTTTACAAAGACGGTCAATGAAAAAATGAATGTGGACCAGGGCAATACTTTTGAGTTTACACTTACAGCTTGTCCAAGGTCATTCATTATTAATACTATTAGTAATATCTTCGTTAAAGACTTTGATGGCGACAGCTCAAACACGAGAGGTTGAGCTTTATTAGCTCCACCTTGCGGAAATTCCGGATACTATTATTTTGCTTGCCGTATTATAGGAGAATTTACGGTAACTAGCGGTATTTACCGGTAACTCGCGGTAGACTGCATACAGCGCACCGGAAAATAATGCGGTATCGCCCTCGCATTTTGAATGGCTGCATCTGTATGTGTAGCAATCTCTCTCTCTCCTTCTCTTCCTGGTGATCTGAAGGGCAGGACTTTGTCCTCTTAGTGGCTCTTGATAAAATATTTACTGGGTTCAGTTAATGATTAGGATGGTTTTGACCATCATGGCCTCAGAGATGTTCTTGATTTTGCCTGTAACAGATGAGGAAAGGAATTCTAGTTCGCACAAGCAACAGGAACATTATTAAAGTGTAGCTCGGGGTGAGGAGTGTCAGACTGTACTTAGACCTTGATCTAGCAGTGGTTTAGCACTGTGAAATATTTTGCAGGGCCTTTTCCATTCAGAGAAACAGACTGTTTTCTCTCAGCTAGTATCCTCCCTGAGTGCTGCTGTGAACGATGTGTTAAGGGACTTTTGGGAGTCAGGGCTCTGATGGGACTGAGCTGTTTCTATTTTTAATTTTTCTGTGTGTAGGGCAGTATGCTGCACTGGGTTAAAACAACTGCATCATGTCATGTTGTTGATATAGTATGTCTCCAGCTATAGATAAAGACTTGAGACATGCCATTCCCGGTACTGAGCAGTCAGGCTCTGTCCTCACTGGTATTTACAGAACACTGCATGGTCAGTTTCTGGGAATGAGATAATCTTGTCTATATGGCCAGGTTAACACCCCACTGGTTGACTGGATAAGGCCAAAGTAAACAGCTGTTATTGAAATACTGTATATTACTACAGGGCCTGTATCTATCGCCATTTAAAAAAACTTCAGCATCATAGTTTCTGAAGCTGGTTTAAAAAGCAGGTAAGTTTCCACACCACTGGGTGGACTTATATGACAGTTTACTACATTCAATATTACAGTACTACAGTAAAATGTACAGTCTATTCTATACAGGGATCTGTACGAACACCATCCCTGGCCATTAGACTGACCACAGCAACAGCCGGTTCCGACCCGGCCTTCGTGGTTTTAACTTCGTGTTTTGATGGATCTCCTGGTTTTGGACTTTCTCGTGTGTTTTGGATACTCTAAGGATTACTCTTTGGGATTGTTCGCCTCGGCCACACCTCCCCCGTGCACCAGCGCACCTTGGACACGCCCCCTTGTCTTCAGCCCCGTATTCCTGCATGACGTTTCCCCAGTGTTTCCCCACTCCGTCGGACTGTGTCGTCCGCATAGGGTCCGGAAAGAACTGTTTGTTACATAGGAGTCAGGACTCTGACGGGAGTTAGCTGATTGCAATTGTAATTTAAGTATTTTTCTGTGTAAAGAAATGTACGCTACACAGGGTTAAAAAAATTACATCATGTCAGACAGGAGGTATGCTAGAGGTAACAGAAGAGACGAGACTGGCTGTTGGTGATACAGTATGTCTCCAGGTACAGATAAAGATTTGAGACACACCTTTCCCTGTATAGAGCAGTCAGACATTGCCCTCATTGGTGGTTATAGAGCACTGTGTGGTTGGTTTCTGAGAATAAGATAATCTTGTCTGTATGGACAGGATAAAGTCAAAGTAAACTGACATATTTTGTGTACTGCACATTTCTACGGGGCCTATCTCTATAGACATTTCCACAGTATCTCCAAACTTCCTCCTCATCACTGGGCAAGGGCGCTACACTAGTTTAACCCATCAATCCCAATCCAACAATATTTAGACAGGTTTATGAGCTGCACCTCAGACCCTTTAATATAACCAGATTATGTGAGTTGTCTCAATTGCAGGTGTTTTATGGAAACAATTCAATTAACATACAAAGTAGTCTAAAACCTGTTCTGATTAACTGTTTAGTGCTTATATTTCAAAGTTTTATATTAGAAAAATGTAGTAGTCTCTATAGGAAGTTTTCTTTCTTTGGGATTTCCGCGAATAGTTTATCAGTATGAAAAGTTGAAAGTGAAAGGAAGGATAGTTACTTACTCCCTGTTCTAGTCATGATAAAACTCGAAAGTGAAAGGAAATGTGTGTTTATAAAACTCCAGCGCGGTAATCCCCTTCACCACCTTACCGATTCGCACCACAGAGGAGGACCGGAGGATACAGGTGAGATGATCATTTGTTTTGATCAGTCACAATCTCAAACTCAGCACAGCCTTCGGACAAGGAGGTATCGTGTGGCGCAGATTGCTGGCATGTTAGATTTCTGCTTTAAATTAGTCTGAACTAATAATAGTTTTGAAACTAACAGAGAGAGCCCCCACTCTGGACCTGTTTCAAGTAATAGAAATGAGATTAGTTTGGAGTCTAGGCTTTTTTTGTTACTGACAGGAGATTTAAACGTAACTATCGAAAACTCCAGGATAAAGGGCGCCGGACAGGATAGAGCTGTACAGCTTGTAACTGTCGCTTCCTCCTGTTCAGATACAGCTGTAGGAACGGTTTTAAACAGACTCGCATTATACAGAACGCTGAGTTCACCGCATTTAACAATATGCAGCGATCGAATGGATTAACCCAAGTGTCTCCAACCTACGGTATCTTTATCCGGCCCGAGAACAGAGGAAAGCGTCACCACTACATGCTTACGCGCAAGTGTTAAATTAAATAACCTTTACCTCATGTTCACGTTTGTTGTGCTTG
Source organism: Lepisosteus oculatus (assembly GCF_040954835.1). NCBI lineage: Eukaryota > Metazoa > Chordata > Actinopteri > Semionotiformes > Lepisosteidae > Lepisosteus > Lepisosteus oculatus. The sequence continues at coordinate 45,068,260 of NC_090709.1, read as the reverse complement.
AGTTTTCTTGCATTGTTTTTTTACATCGAAATGTCAGCTAAGTGGAGAAACGTTGACGAAGAGTGCCGTATTTTTAATGAGAAAACTATTTCGTGATTGAAAGCAATATAAAGCGTTGTGCTTAATACGCAGAGAAACCGTCGCTGTTCTCAAGGAGTATAATATCCGAAGGCATTACGATACGAAGCACAGAAATACTCAGATGTGATTGGCAAAATGATTTCAGATAAAGTAGAAGCACTGAAGAAAAACTTAATTTATCAGCGTGAAATATTTAAAAAAGCGATCACAACAATCAGAATCCATTGTAAGGGCGAGTTTCAAAATAGCACGTCATAGCTAAGGCAGGGAAACCATTTACTGATGGGCAGCATATACAAAGAAAAAGTTGCTTTGCTCGAACAAATATACCTGTCATCTAATACAACTGCTCGTCGCACAGAAGACCCGGGAAAAAACGATTATTTTGCACTGTATTCATCATCTTTCATCAGCAGGCTTTGTGCGATAAAAAATTACAATTATCTGAAGTAATGGATAGTGACAGTGAATTTTATACGATAGTCCTCCCTTAATCATCGTCAGTTTAAAAACTTCCTATCTGAAATCGAAAGTGAATATCCGGACGTTCCGTACCACTGAGGGGTTCGCTGGATCAGCAAACCCAAGTGCTAGAGATTTAGTGAATTACGCACAGAATTCGATATTTTCATGACTCAAAGGACACGACCTATTCTATAATTTCAGATTTGTTTCAAATTTTATAATTTCAGATTTGTTTTCACTCGTAAAATCCTTCAGACAAAAATTCTTCAGACAATAATTCTTTTTGGACAAACAAGTGGCAGCAAACAATTTTGTTCAGTTCGCAACTTGTGAAAAGTACAGAAATGAATGTGCCGAACCTTTTCCGATCCCGTTCACTTTAAATGTGATTTCACATTTGAAGCAGAAATTTCAGGACCGTTTTCAAGATTTTAACAGTATCTCACAGAACATAAGATTGTTCAAGAACCCTTTTGCAAGTGAAGTTGAAGATCTTCAGCCTGAATTGCCGCTCGAAGTAATTGACTTTGCTGCGAATGACTTGTATAGGGATCTGTTTAAGGAAAATTATTTGTTAAACATAAATCACTGCCTGAAAGGTGTTTTAAGAACATTCCACGAGCAACTTTTCTAAAGTTTTCTGTCTTCTGCCTCCACATTTTGTGTGAACAAACATTTACAAAGATGAAACAGACATTCTGTCACTTAAGCAATTCCAAATATCGCATTAAATTTGCACACATGTATGTGAATATTTCTTCTAGTTTTATTTGTTCATTTGAATATTACAATATAAGGGGTTTCATTTAATTTATTATAAGTGTAAATTGTGTTGTTTTTTACGTATTCCTCCATCATAAAATACCTACCCTCCCTGTGTCTGGCCATCTGGCCTTTCTTCCGAAGAAAATGTGGCCCTCGAGGAAATTAAAATCTGATTAGGACTGAAAATCTTTTTTTCCAGTCAATCTTTTTTTCCAGTTAAACAGATTCAAGAAATGTTCTAATTTCATTTTCAAATACTTTGAAACAATACAAAATCCATAGAAGTGTCTCCTCCCACATTTACGTTAGAGAAATGGGTATCTGTTTGCTTTAAATTAGACATTTTATCATTTCTGATTTCTCCTCTTATCGGAGAAGCTACAGATATAAAAATATTTAACCTAACTGACTAACACAAATGCATTTTTTTGTGGTTAAAAGCAACATATAATATAGCTGATTTATTGTGCACACCAGATCATCGTTGTAGAACTGAGCTGTGGTCAGGACCAGAGGGGAACCGCACAGAAATTGAATCGTACTGACCGATTCCAGCACAAAGGTAAGCGAAGGAAATCACTCCTAATACCAATTGCAGAGGACTTGGCAGCTGAAATTAGTCGCTATCTCTGCACTAAAATATATCCTCTGTTGCAACAAACACAAACAGCTGCTGCCGTCTAGAGGTTACTACACTAACCAAGTTAGTACAGTGCTAAGCAGATCGCAAGGGAAAGTTCTGAATGATGGAGAAACGCATTACTGAAATAATATCGTTAATATGAACTTAATTTAAACATTAGTGACTGTTAATATACTGTATTGAAATATAAAACTGAAATTGTATTCCAGTCTTGAAGCAAGTGTCATCATTTTGATCATTTGTGATAGATTTCTGGGAGACATACTGTGACGTAGATTAATATTCTATGGAGTGAAGTGAACTAAAATCTAGGCAAATACACCTTAGTAAATGGGACTCCTATAATGTTTTTGCTTTCTTCTAGTTCTGCTTCTAATAGTCCCAGTAATCCTATGTTTGCCTTCATAGTATTTCATATACATAAATGTAGCTGTCAAAATCTCAACATTGAATAGTTTGGAAGCGCAGATAGAATAGATTAGTAACGATGGCACAAGTGCCCAGAAATGCAAAGGTGTTTATTGTGAGGATGTGTCTTTCGACCTTTTCGGCTCATGATTACAAGACAGGCCACTGTGTCAAGATCATTCAATTTCAACGAACTTTCAGATTTAGCACGCTCTGCTTAAGCTCCGGAGTACTTAATGCGGTACTATCAGGAGATCATCTCCAGCTCTGAGTTCAGATGCAACGAAAACTGCTGGGGACCAAAAAAAGCTGGGGACCAAATGAACTTGTGTTTAGTACGGTGCTGAGGGTTCAGCATCGTTGTTGTTCAAATTAGCAAGAACTGCCGGTGCTCTGAATCAGAGCTTTTCAATTAGTCTGTTCAGTGCGTTAATATGTCAGCCATAATTATTCATTTATCTGTCTTGTGTTAATATATAACTGAATGTTCTTGGCAATTTAATGTTAATTTGAATTTAAGAACGGCATTTATATTGAAATAAACCAGAGAAGGTAACTGCTTATGAGATACTCAATTGCATTTAATCACAAACGAACAAACGATAATAGCAGGTGCGTGTTAAGCTTGAACATGTATTATAGCAGTTTTTATTTCCATTGATAAATTATACTGATTCATACAGAGATCCTTCAGACAAATAAAGCAAACACATTGCTATTTCGGTGTTATAATAGGCATAAGCTACTTTTGTGTCTGCAATAATTTTAACGTAAGTGTTATGCAACTTCAGGGGCTGCATTTGTTGTAATGTTTGTTGTACAACTCATCTACATTAAGAGTTTTTAATTAAAATAAAGGCGCGTAGTGCATTTTCCTTACAGCTGAGTGAAAACAAATGTTACACAAAGCATCATCTAATGTCCAACAGCGTTAGTCATTTTATTTTTTAAATAGAATTAACATCAATATGTGGATTTGATCTACAAAAACAAGTTACATTTACAGCTCTAAAAAGGAAAACTTAGAGCTCTGTAACAGATCTTTTCAGTTAATTGCTGTTCCTCTGATCTTGAAATTTTAAAACCACCTTTTCCTTGCCTTTCATGTGGTCTGTGTACTATTCCATTAACAGCACCGTCACTGCGGCATGTGCGGTCTTGCTCAACCTTGTTACCGACTGGATGGGCCTCCTGTTCGTCTCCAAATCTTTCCGCACATTTCAACACCATTATTGTTGGACCACAGCCACAGATATGAGAAAGGACACTGTTCCAAAGAATTGTCTTAGATTATCACTTTTAATAATATGTTTTTTTTTCTTTAACTTACCCATACCTTTGCCTATACAGTACAACTTATTCTTTGCATCCCCAATATCCCTGCTTTCCCTGAGAAACACAAGTGAAGAGTCAAATCCCAAAGAAAAATACAACAAATCTATTCAATTAACTCCCAGATGTAACAGAACACATGTAAGAATTACACTCCATTTCAATTTGTATTTCCTTGATTTCAGTTCTCTTCCCTCCCCTGGTTATCTGAAAAATTAACTATCACATACAAAAGGGTTAGTGTTAGGTTAAACATGCATTATCTGTAGTACAGCTACTGATAAAGATAGATATTAAACTTCATTATTAACAGATTACACTTTTATTAATAAATACTTGTATTGATAAATAATTGTTGTGTCTGGAAAGCCCCTCAAGTATTGTAGGTAAATTTTACAATAAATGTCAAGCTAAAGATGCTAAGTTCATCATTTAGTGAAGGTATCATTTCCACTATGTTCAGGAAAGTTCTAATGGGATCCCGTGCTTAGTCCGCTACTGAGTTGCTTAAAACCTGTGAAGAGGTGGTTTAAATTAATCTACTACTACAATAATATCTAGAGGGCAGCAGTTGTTACTTTGGGTTCATTGTAATTCAGGACAGGTTCAGAATGGAGCTGTGGACAAATTTCAGCCATGTTCATTGCATTTGATCTTAAGTTTGCTCACTAGTTTTGCACAGGCTGAACTCCAGTTGGTTCGCTGCTTTGGGGTCGATACAATTGGTCCCTTGAGTTATGCCACCAGGAGAAATTATTTCCAGATTTGTGTTTCTTTTGTAAAACCCAAAGCACTGGAAACACATTTTGCTGAGATTAAGTTAAAAATAAGGATATGAAATTATCAAAACATTAAACAAGTGAGATCCCATGTAAGTAGATAAAGTCTCAAAACCATCCTGTTTTATTGTTAATTACGGTTAAACCAGTAAATCTGAGATACTGAAGTTTGGAAATATGCAGTACATACTACAATGTTGACAGATAAAATTGTATTATTCAAAGTTTAAGGCTGTTTTAAATGCACAGTGGAAACAAATGTAGTGAGACTGAAACAGAGCCCTTCCTGTAGTTGTGACAGTGTGTCCCTAACTATGAAAATTAAAACAAGCAGCTATGCAGTTGTTGGACATGTTAATATATCTTGTTGAATGGAGAGTGCAATTTTTATATTGAATTTCTCTGTGCAACTGTCTGGTGCTACAGCTGCCTGTCAGTTCCCAGGTTTGTGAGTCACTGTTCATATGACACCACACTACCCAAATTAATTAACATTCCTACATGGCAGAGTCACAGTGGAGCCTGTGTAACATATTTTCTTGAGAAGAGGAAGGTAAGCAGTCCTTTTCCTCACAGTGAGGATAGTTTTACATGGGTCAGCTCTGCTGTTATTATCAGGAAAAGACAGGTGTGGAAACATGCTCACAAGCGAGTCATGAACACGCAATGTATACACATTGGATAATATGAGCACATATCTTCTAGACAATTCCTGGAAATAATAAAAACATTAAGAAAGAAAGGCAAAACAAAATGTTAGATTATACATCTATTAGAGCAGAATGCAAATCAGGGAATGTTATATTAGTTTCAATTTAAGCTGTCAACCAGGCCTCAACTGTCTGTACTTACAAAATTAATACAGAATGTTTCAGGGGACATTATTCCATCTGGAAATGGCCTCTGGACATATGACAAACAGGAGTACTAAAAGGTTAAAATCACATAATATAGTAATAGTAAGGCCTCATTTGGTATACTGTGTACACTTTTGGTCAACACACTAAAACAACAACAACAACAACAACAACAATATATATATATATTCCTGTTAGAATTAGGTCTGATAACTACCAGATACAGTTTGGGACTCAGGAGAATGTCCTACACTGACAGACTGAAGGACCAAAGCCTTTATGTCTCGAACAGAGAAGATCAAGGGGATTTGATAAAGTATTCAATATCCTCAAAGGTACTGACAAATTCATCACAATTAAATACAAATTAGAAGACACAAGTGAGGACTACATGGAAGTATATGTAAAGCTGAGAACAGGAAGCTGTGCATCAGATGGTTTTGGAGGGTTGCCTGAATCTTCGGTAAATCATGTACAGCACATGTGACTAAAGGTTAGGCACTGCTGTAAGCACTTTCCAGCACAAGACCAAAACCATGTGTCCGAGGTTACTGAAACACCAATAGAAGGATAAAACAGGTCTTGTGATCTGGTGTTTATCACCACACCAACCCTTAGATGACCATATCCTCTGAAAACACAGCCAGTTTAATGTGATAATTACCACTGTGCTGAATATTCCTAATTCAAGATAAAGGTGAGGTTGATCTGTGTGAATTCAAATCCAGATTCCTTCAGTTTATTAAAACAGATGAGTTTATTAGAAATACAATTAATACAACAAAGGCCTTTGGAAAGGAAAGTGGAAATGGTTGGAAATAGAGAATTTGAAAAGTGCAAGTTGCTAAGTTATAGAGTAGTGTTAACAAAGTCAAATTCTAATTTGAGGCAGAAGGCATCATGTTACATTAAGTCTTTATCAAGATAAACCAAACACAAAGTTAATAAATACATATATATATTAAGGAACAGTGCAAACTAAAAAAGCTTTGCGTCCGTATTGCTTATGTCTTGGATAGCGGGGAAGTAGGCATCATCTGGTGCGGATTTGTTAAGTAGAAGACTGCTGTGACTCTGCTCAGAAGCTGATCCAGAGTTGCTGTGGAGCTCATGTAGATGGGCTGCTGGCTGGAGTGGGTGGAGCAGTGGATCAGACTTTACTCCTCTTGTCTAGCTGAGCTCTTTGTTACTTCTTCTCCCTTGTCTGCTGACTTCCTTTAGACTTGACATCCACTAGTAGGACCTAAGGTCTTCTAAAACTTCCAGACTTCCAAAGTGTGGCTCTTGGCTTGCTCTATTGATTAGCCTCAGACAAAGACATACCAGAGTCTTTTCTTCCAGGGTTCTGATTGGCCAGTTCAAACCTGTGATTTGCATATCTTGCCTTCAGACATTTTTATTGCTTCTAACAGGAAAGACAGGATAAAATATCCAATAATTGAGAAAACTCAAAACTTCTTCTGAGTAAAATTTACAAAGTTAATATTAGATTATTAGATTTCTGACCTACTCATGCTTTGCCCATTCATTTGATACCAAACAAGTACAGCCTGTTTATTTCTGAAATGATAATGATGAATTATATTGTATTTTAATTTAATAATTTAGGTTTAAGCTTTCGTAAGGGAATGAAACATGTGGCAACACATCCAGTACTTAATATAGTCTTTTATCAATACAGAATGAAGGATGCAATTTTAATAGGTCAAAATTCTGACTTGCTTTACAAGCAATTGGAGAGGATTGTATCCTCATGTATTCACTAGACTCAAACCTGGACCCTCAATCGATGTTGATGGATCAGAAAAATCTGAAAAATCCTTACAGTAATGCTTGTTGTAACCAGGATTCTGACTGTTCCATCTGTTTAATTATGAATTGCTCTTTAATTTAAGACCATACAAGTGATACAGTAGTTACAGGCATTTGCTCAGATATCCATTGTTTCTCTTAGTTTAATGCAGTTGGTTCTGTTTCTTTTAAATGTGATAAATAAAATATCTATTTATGGATGATTTTAAGGTATGTTTGGTCAGTTCCTTTAAAATGAATCTTAAAAAAAGTCCTTCTTGCATTTCTTACTAAGTAGTGGCCCTTAAATTATGGCCTTGTGTCAGGTGTTGGGAAATCACCTCTCTTGACTTGAGAATCACTAGCCCTGTTTTGTTCTTGGCTAAATGGTTTTATGTCTGTTTCAGTACAATTCTTAGTTCTCCTTGAGAGAGGTTCACAGTCCTTCTAGCCTTTGTAGAAACTCAAAGAATAATAAATTCCCCATTATTCAGAGATGCAGGCATGCAGACTTGTTAGCAACGTGTGGAACAAGCTAGACAGTAATATGGTTAAATTTAACAGCCTGTGTGACATTGTGTGGGTTTTAGCGACACCTTTCACCGGTTTCAGGCTCAATATCCCAGACAGAAGTAGAAAGTCAGCTTGTAGTCGGTCCATACTTAGCTTTTCGGAAGGTTTTTAGGGCAAATGTTAAAACTCAGTTAAGGATTTTATTTCTCTGAAGTAGAGAAGAGAGGATTATCTGAGCTGAAGGCTCATGGTCCTGGCATGAATGCTTGAGTAGCCACTTGAGCCTTTAATATAATGCTCCTAATTAAAGGTGATGATGATTAGAGAGATATTCACTTGGCTGTTAGGGAAGAGTGATATTGGTTTTCTCGTGTGGGGCCCTCTGGTGGTGATTAGAGATTTGGGTTGTGATTCGGGAGGTGAATTTATTTTGTTTTCTATGTGACACCTGTCTTTATTTTTCAAGAAACAGCTGAATGAGTCCCCAGATCAATTAACTAACTACCAAATGGGAAAATTAGCCAAATGGCATTTTTCATATTTGTATTGCTCTAATCGAGTATAACCATAGGCAAACCAGTTTTCCCACAGGTCACATTTTTATGCCATCCAGTCAGAGCTGACTTCATGGTTTCAAATAATCTTGCATAAATCAGACCTCTGTCTACTCCCTTAAGTTATTTGTGATCACAAAATAATGAATGTTGCCTAGCTGCTGTTGAATCAGGAGTTAGTCACCAACTTATAACACTGTTCCATTATATAATCACTTCCAAGTTATGACTTTGACTTATAATGCAAATTTCAGAATCAATTTGTATTGCTGGTTCAAGGAATTGTGATAATGTGTAAAACTAATCAATATACATTAACTGTTGACAGCTATAGTACGTATACATGTTTTTACAGTCAATTTGTTGTGGCACAGGTATCCTGAATGAATTAATAAGAATCAGAACCTATAGAATTTTTACAAAATTCACATAGTATAAAATAGTGAAAAATTAGTTAATGTATTCTTAAGTTAGTTTTCTCTTATTTTACCAGGAGCAGAATAGGCATGATGGCAACTCCACAGATATTCATTGAGATCCAGAATGATAAAGTTGTACTCAATGAGAGGGCAGCTGAAGTTCTGTCAGGAATGACAGGTGTTGCAGAGGTGATTGGCATTGTGGGTAAGCACAGGACTGGAAAGTCTTACTTGCTGTCTCGGTTCTTTAATGAAGACCAAGGATTCAAAGTTGGACATGGAGTGGAAGGATGTACCAAAGGCATTTGGATGTGGTCCAGACCACACCCTTTCCACACAAATGCCTGTCTCCTGCTTCTGGATACTGAGGGATTGGACGACTGTGAAAATAGGCTCATAACTGATAAGACTATATTTTTACTGACAACACTGCTGTCCAGCAGTATAATCTTCAACATCAAAGGATGTATCGACAGAAGGGCTATTGAAGAAATTCTGTATCCTTGGGAAGAAAACATTTTAAACTATACAACAATATAAATTACTAAAAAAGAAATCTTGAGCTTTACATAATCCTCCAATTTCATGAGCAGATTTAGTTTTCAGTTTAAAGTGAATTCTGGGGTGAGCTGTGGTGATCTTTGTTTATGCTGATTTGTGTCACCCATGATGCCCAGTACTGTTACTGTACCAGCTGTGTGGAGTTGTCTAATTGGAGAATTAGTTAATATCATTGCTGGGTCACTTCACTTCACCCCTTTCAGTACTGAACCACAAGTACATATGTGCAGTCAGAGTGTTAATGAAGTCTGCTGTAAAATATTTTTTATAATCTTATGACAGCTTCTAATCATATTCTAATCATATGAAACTGAAACTGAAACAATCTAATTATCTAGAACTGCAAAAGTCCAATAAAAGCCAAAATAAAAGCCAAAATCAGATTTCTGGAGCATTTCAACAGGACATTACAGGAAAAAAAGGACAATGAAGACTTATATTGGAATTTAAAACAAATATCAAAATTATTGTTTCTGACTAACAAAGAGATTATAAATAAGAAAATATTATTATCCATGTTTAAACCAGGTGGTGCATTGGCACTGTGATTATCATTGCAGCCTTGCAGCACTGGGGCCCTTGGTGTAATTCCTGGGGTGCTCTCTGCATACTCTTTGCATGGGTTTCCTCCAGGTGCTTAACCAAGTGGTTTGGTAGAGTTGGCCCTGGTGTGAGTGTATGCCCTGTGATGGATTGATGTCCTGTCCAGGGTGTATCCTGCCTTTTGCACATTGATTCCTGGGTAGGATCCATCTCTCCTGGGACTCTGAAATGGACAAGTGCTTATTGTAAGTGATGCAGTGTTAAGAATTTTTCAAATAATAATAATAATAATAATAATTGCTTACACTTATATAGCGCTTTTCTGGACACTCCACTCAAAGCGCTTTACAGGTAATGGGGACTCCCCTCCACCACCACCAATGTGCAGCATCCACCTGGATGATGCGACGGCAGCCATAGTGCGCCAGACCGCTCACCACACATCAGCTATCAGTGGGGAGGAGAGCAGAGTAATGTAGCCAGTTCATAGATGGGGATTATTAGGAGGTCATGATTGGTAAAGGCCAATGGAGACATTTGGCCAGGACACCGGGGTTACACCCCTACTCTTTTTGAGAAACGCCCTGGGATTTTTAATGACCACAGAGAGTCAGGACCTCGGTTTTACGTCTCATCCGAAGGACTGTTCAGTGATTTAAAAATATCAGCAATGTTAAACTCTATTTTTTAATTAAAGGCCATTATCAATGTGACGTCATAGATTTTTTTTTTCCTGAAACCCAGTACAGCTGCCTCTTACAAGTTGTACATCAGATGTCTCTCGTCAGTGAGGAGAAAAATAAGTCACTTAAAGATTACCTTCCGAACTTGTTCTATATACTGATAAGAGATTTCCAGTTTGAAGAATTTGATCATGATAAGTTTAAGGACAAGTTTCTGAATGCCTTGGATAAAGAAACAAAGACAAAATATAAGGAAGTCTTTGACAAAACAGAAATTCATATTCTGCCACAACCAGCTCTTGGGAAAGCGCTCAAGTAAGTATACTTTTTATTTATATATAATAATATAATAAACTATTCAGGAATTGCCAAATACTTAAACATTTTGTTCTTGTTTTTGAAAGTTTGCTGTGCTTTATATAATTTCTCCTTTCCAGTGTGTGTACAGTATTTGAAAGGAAGGGTCAAATATCATCTGTACTCAACAGACTCTGCTTACTTCTGTCTGTAATTTCCTCTCAAACTCAAACCTTCTGTTTTTGTTGTCCCCTCACATCCTTGCTAATGTATTAGGATTTGTTTTGGTGAGGAAAAAACAAGTGAGACACAATCTATTCATAGATCATCTTTTCTTCCTTATTTGCTTTTCACCTCTGCTAAACAGTTTTGTTTTCTGTCACTTAGTCTTACCCCTGTACCCCTATTATTTTGATTTGCCTGACATCATAATATGATATTAATTATCACTCTAATTATTATAATAATTATAACATTCTACTGTTCCTAAAATCCTATTCTATCTTACCTGATGGATCCACATTTTAAGTAGTAAACTATAATTTATAAATTTAAGTAAACTATAATTTCTATTTACATTTCTTTATTATATGTAAGTTTGGTAATAAGAGCATGCTTACTTAAGTGTTTTTAACATATGTACTTGATTCTTCTTCAGAAAACTCCCGGAAATGAAAGATGAAGATTTAGACCATGACTTTCTAACATCACTCAACACCTTTGTGACCACTGTTCGTGATAAACAGTCTGCTCCCAAGGCAGTGAAAAGTCTCATCTGCACACCAGGAGGTAAAGCCTTCACAAGCAGCTCTGTTAAATGACAGTGGATATTCAGTTATGCGACTGTTGTCAATTACATCTCTTGATTTTCTTGTTCAAATTCTAAAAATGGAATGAGCTGACGTAAAAAAGCACTTTTTTTAGCACTTTGGCTTTACACTTTGGACAGTACACCTGGCTGAGGAACTGACAGTGCTGGTCGGAGATTAGTGTTGCCTCCTTACTGAAGAAGGATGAGCCAGAGGAACCTGCTGCAAAGGATGTTGGGGTGGAGGGAGGGGTCTGTTACATTGGCACATTGAAAATGTCTCCATTTTCATCCTTTGTTTTAGCATATTTATGGGACAAATTAACCTATTTTATACTGGGAGGTAATAAAATAAAACACATGGTTTTGGTTCCCCAGAAGTATATAGTGTATTCAAGAGTGATCATTAAATGAGTAAACTAAGATGTCAATGCATAGAGAGACTTGGCTGAACCCATGTTCCCAGGCTATAGGGTGAGGAAACTGTAAGCCCAGTTCAGAGAAGAGTGGCTGAGGGGCTGGTGCAGAGGTGGAGACAGGGGGAGGAATGAATTCATGAGCAAGGAGGAGAAAACGTTTACGTTTACAGTATATACACTGATATAAACTGATGTCAGTGCTGGTATACATTAAATAAATAATAGTAAGGAAAATTGTCACATTTTGTAGCAATAATGTTTTGTGATTGTATGTATGATTCTTCTTCTTATAATACTTTGAAGAAACTAGAATTTAAAATGCAGTCCTCATCAGAATTCAAAGAACGAATAATTACATTGCAGATTTCTAATTGCAGTTTCATTTTTATTCCTCAGTTTCTGGTGAAAGATGTGATATTTTTCCTGAAAATACATATTTGCTTTGTTACATTTTCATGCAGAATGTGTTTTTTTTAAACAGGGACAACCAATGAATTTTTACATCATTAATGTTTCAAATAATTCTGAATGTTATCACTGCAATTGTTGCAATACTAATGTGTTTCATTACTGTATATTGATAGTAATAATATGAAAAGTGTGTTAATGAAAGAATGTGTATTTTTTAATTAAGGAAATTACTTCAGGAATGCTCACAAATTAGAGCAGCTGAGGGAAAATCCATCTTTGTTTTTAATGTAAACTACATTAAAAACTAATTTTATTAATTTCTGAAAAATCAGTTAACCAAATGTAAAAACTCGTCTCAGCACTTATTTTACTGCTGAGAATATAAGAAATGAGATATAAGCAATCTTCTGGGAAGAAGTCAAAATGTAATCTCACCCCCTTCACCAGGTGGAAGAAGATTTCCCAGAGAGAAAGAAATGCTTCTGTAATATCAAAAAAGTCCATGTGGCCACTGACAGCAGCACCTGGAGGACACAAAGGTTCTCCAGTATTGGACTCATTCAGTGAAGAAAGGAAACTCAGCCCCTTGGTCTTTAATTTCCTTTGACATGTTGCCCCAACTTTATGTCTGGGAATGTCAATCAGATGTGTCTCTTAATGCCTCAAAGTGCAAATATGGATCTCACACAAAGCATGATAAATATTAATGTTTACTGCCCTGTAATATTATTAAATATTTTTAAAATCCAGGAAATATTACAAAGAACTTTTCATTATTTTATTAAGTGTTTGAGGCATTAAAAGCATTACAGGTGCTGTCAGTTCCAGTAATTACTGGTTGTATTTTTATGGTTTTTCAGTATAAATATACACATTTTGTTTGTTCTCATTTGCTTAATCTCAACATATCACCACCTGACATTACTCTTTTCCCCTCTGTGAAGCCTTTGTGGAGCTGGCTCGCTCCTACATCAACATGCTGAACAAACAAGACAATGTCTGTCTGACAGTAGCTGCTCTGGAAATGAATGAGGCCTGGATAAACAAAACATTTCTATGAGCAAAAGATAACATGGAAAATATTGTAACAGAGATGGAAGTTCACCTTCCACACAATGAAGATGCACTGTGCAAAGACTACAATGAAAAATGTGACAAAGTAATTGAGGAGTTCATGAAAAAACTGGAATATACCAGCGGCACGAATCAAAAGGAATTAAAGAAGAAGGAGTTACAGGTAAATCTAAAAAATAGTTTGTCATTAAATACTAAATACTAAATTAAAATATCAGTAGAGAATGAATACTGTACTTGATTTCATTGTTAAATAGTTCTAACTTGTTTACTTTGTTTATAAAAACCATACACAATTGCTACATATAAATATCAATAAGGCTGAAATGCTAATATTTTCTGAAAACCTGAATATCTCCCATCTTCCTAAATAATTTTTTAATCTAGTGAAAATAATTACACTGTTTATTGAAGAGCAATGAAAGTATAAGTGTCTAGGTTTTACATTAATAGCTACTTCATTGCATACATGAATATTAATTAGTCAGCAGATAGGTGTGTTATATGTTCTTTGGGATAGCAAAATACTGAGCTCAAAGCACAGATGACCGATGTTAACGAGTTCCTTAGAAATCTGTATAAAAAGCCAAAATACATGGGTTTTTTTGATGCAAGAATGGTGAAGGTGTAACAACCACTAACCAGCCCAGACCAGCTCCGAAGAGGTCTAATCAGTCCCAGCAGGTGGGGGATAATTACAAACGCCGCCGCACGTGTTAATTCTCTTCAGACGTCTTACCGTGCGGCAGGCTGCATTATTTAAGCCGCTCTTACTCGCATATCAATGCTCGGTATTGAGTTCCCTACTTGTGGCTCTACCTAGCGTTTCTTGCACTTTGCCTTCTGGATTTTCTGACCTCATCGTTTTGCCTTCTGACTACGTTTCTTGCCTTGCCCCGTGGATTGTTTACTACCTGTGATTATTTTTGGTATCGACCCTGTTGCTCTTGTCCCGACCACGTATCTGTCTCTCGTTTTGGATTGTTCGCCACCAGTGCTGTTTACTGATCTTGACCTACCTTTCGCCTCCGGATTACGACCCAGCTCCTGGATAGCTCTGTCCGCCTACTCACCGCCCCAGGAATCCTGCATCTGCATTGGATCCTTTCATCACAACCCAGCCATCGTTACAGAAGGTTTGCCCTGCTTGAGTAAAACAAATTGCCTGGTTAACAGCAAGACTCATTCATGCCATCAGTAGTCCAGGAAAAAAAAACCAGACAACCACAGACATATTTACTGATCTTTAGGAAGTGATGTAATAGAGAATTAGAGTACCAGAGGTTAAAATCAACTGTGTCACATTAAGGAACAGCAATGCATTGCAACACATTCACTAATATTTCCCAAGTAACATTCGCCTCCTAAATTAATTTTCATCATGCCATGCTGTGTGTTGTATCACATTTCGCAAAAGTTTTTCAAATTGATTTATCATTAACAGAAAAAGAATACATAGATGCACAAGTTTGATAATAAAATAAAGGGAAAAGTGACATTATGGTTTTGTATGCCTTAGTAGATATGGTCTAGTGCAGAAAAAGGAAAGAACAAAGTGTATATCTTCATTGAAGCAGCAAACATATTGTTAATTGAAACTTTAGGAAAAGCACTTTAGGAAACCTGTAATTATTGTTTATATTCCCTTTTCTTTGCTTATTAAAACATGAATTTCCATCAAATTTTACCATTCCACTTAGAAACTGAAAGACCAATGGCTGAATGAACTTTGTAAAAAGAATTGCATGAAAAGATTTTACGAATCTAAAGGATAAATACACTAGAGGTCTTCAGAATCACAAAGACAAAGAAATATTTAATGAAACAATGAAGAGCATAAAGAAGATCAGAGAAGAATACTTCAGGTTTCACAGTAAGTTAAATTGTCGGCTCAATTTAATTGAAAACAATACTTTTAAAGTTGTTTTATCAATTGTTACAGTTTACGTCTGTTTTTTTAAGAACATTTCAGTACACAAAGAATGAGCTCCCATGGTGCTCTTAGTTTTTGGCCTGACGTGCTTTGTGCACTTGAGTGTTTAAACTCAGTGTTTAAACTTGTTTCCACAAGGCTGTACCTTTAAACTGTTGCTTGGTATGACTGCGGACCAGCAATTGACTTTAAGTTGTCTTGTGTCTTCCACAAACGCAGCAGAAATTTAATTCTCTGCTCAAGGATCGTGGTATATTTATATGATACAGTATACAGTATATACAGAAGCAGCCATTCAAGGTTCACAGTACAAACCCGTACAGCACGCAACTAACCACAAGCCACCTCGGCATATGCCACGGTACGTGATTGGCTGTCCAAAAATACCGACAGGGGCACTCGTGGTGCATTGGTCAGTAGTGAAAAGATTTAATCATTTAATCTGTTTACTGTGCACATTTTAATCTGCTTAGTATTGAATATTTATATGGAATTTTACCACTAAAGGGAAATTTTAGTAGCTGAGCATAAAAAGAAGAGGAACATAACGCATCTGAAGGTCATAAACGATATTAATTTAGGAACATAAACATATTACTGTATGTAAACTGTACTGTATATGGCTGGTCTTGGTATTTTAAAGAAAAAATACACACCAGTATTCCATTTCTCCCTAAACATTTTAAGCATCAAAGTCTTACAGTACATGTGGTTATTTTGAAATGTTTTTACTTCCTCCTTCTGACCATATTACTGTACATTTATATACTTCGTGAAAAATTGATATTTTTAACCTTTGCTAATACGCTCGTTATCGGATAAACAAAAGCATACTTTTAGAATTGGATAAATAGGGAATATAAAATGGATTTGTGTATCTAAATAAATTAATAACGGTATAGCTATAGTTCTATATTGATATGTGTATTGCTGTTTCAGTGCATGTCTTATGATTTGCCTTGGCGGCATGACAGCTTAAGTGACTGATGTGTAAGCATGAGGTTGGATGTTTCAATCCAGCAATCTCTGTGAGTTTTCTTTTAACAAATAAACATTTCTTTGAAAAACTAAAATAGCAAATATTATGGACACTACAGTATATTGACATTTTTTATATTGCTAAATATCACATGTTCGTACCGTATGTACACAGTGGTACCACAGGTTGTAGGGCGTAAATCCACATGAGCCCGAAAGCCCTACATTAACGTTGTGCATTCGCCTGGCGCTGCGCGGTTTACATCTCTCTCTGCAGGAGTGCTGGCTGTGCCGAATTAAACCGGTTTCACTGGTTTTTTCAAAGTAGGATAGGACGAGTCTTCCAGCAAAAGACACTCCACCTTCCCACACGGACACATGTTTTCTTAGTAAAACAGGTTCACAGTGCGAAGCTGTGTCAGTCTTCTGTGTAAAGAAAATCGGTTTGAACACCATGGGGGCTGTTTTTAATAAGCTGCTGAGTAAAGAATAGGAATTTTCCTGCTGTCAGCAGTATTGTGTATATAGTTTTTTGTACAGGCTGTGAAAAGTTTCACAAAAAGAGGTCTTTAAAATTAGGCTGGTCAAATGATTATTTTAATTCTTAAAAAATAAATCAAAAACAAGATATAATGTTGTGTTCCTACTTAGACATTGCACGACTTTAAAAGCTTAAAAAACAGGTTTCGATAGTTATTAACCACTTTTAAAAAATGGGTGATTTTTCTTCCTCATGATCAGCTTAGAATCTCTTTTTATGCTGTAAGGTTTTTACTACTTAATTAAACGTTTAAAATACACGAATTTCATAAACACAACACACGTTTCGATTAAAAAAAATAATATTCTGTTATCTTCGTGGTATGTAGAACAGATCAGCAGGTTTTTTTTCCCGTATCAGAGGCTCTGAAAACAGTGTGCTGCCCACTGCACTGTGTCAGAGGGAGAGGTAGCATTGGAAAGGAGAAAGTGCAGAGCTCAATAATGCACAATGGCTGTGAAGCACCAATTGCGTTCATAACTTAGTGTTTAAAATTAAACAACGTCAATAATTTTCTTTGACTTCTAAGTCCCTTTATTATCATCAAGCACAGGTTTCTTTTTTGATGCCATCGTTAGACAAAGCAGGAACTTATTGTACTTTCTAATGACATTACATGTGGAAAGATTACAGATTACAGATTTTAATCGTCTTTAATTTTGTTATACATTTTAGAAAAGTTTCATCTACGTATACACCACAAAACTATTTTCGATTGTATTTCTGAATGCTATGTATAAAAAAACTTTTGAATGGCTGCATCTGTATTACAGACATTTACAACAAAGACATATCATAAAACATTTACATATATTGTTAAGTTATTACTTTAAATATATACTTTAAATTACTGTAAATATATTACTTTATTTTATATAACACCTTTACAACTGGCATCTCAAAGTAATACAGGATTCTGGCTATCAAATTCTGAACATATTGGAGATTGCTAAGTGTGGAGTTAAATAACCTAGTGAACAGGATGTGCATCTATTAATTGTATTGAAAAAAGCCTTTCTTGATTTCTCTAGTTCCTAGTTTCTCTATGTTCCCTTTAAAATAAACGATTATCCCACAATGCTGTGTACTACATGGCCGGTAGGGAAACTAAAGGGAAATTTTAGTAGCTGAGCATAAAAAGAAGAGAAGCATAAAGCGTGTGATGGTCATAAACTATATTAATTTAGGAACTGCATCAGAGATATTTTTTTAACTGCACTACATTGGGGAGAATCAGTATAGCTTACATTTATATAGAATGTATAGAAATACATTTTTCCTGCATCAAAGTTTAACTTGTTCAGAGTGCCCTACATTACAGCCCCAGTGCTGCAAGGTAGCAATGCTAACCACTTCACCACCGTTAAAAATGGATGGATATCTTAGTTATCTTTCTAATTCACAGGTTTGCATGCATAATTTAATTTTGAGAGCCACTGAGACATCTGGTACTACTGTTGTATTTATGTATTTATAAAAAAACATACAAAAAGCACACTAACAACTGTGCCATCCTATTCCTTAGTTAATACATTTTATTTTTATAAACAGTTAACATTTTTAGCAAAATATTTTGAATTATATTTACCCTATTTTTTCTTTAATTTTGTATTTAACTTATTTTATGATAGAAAGATTTAATGTACATTTGAACAATAAAAATATGGTATTACAAGATGTGGGGAAAAGTGCAACAATTTATTACAGTGCTAAATTTAATATTATTGATTACTAATAGTTTATGCTAACACCTAACTTTCTTAAGTAGATGTATTAAAAACAGGTGGGTAGCTGCATCAGCATGCATAGGCTGCAAAGGAACAAGTAATAGGTTTATTCCATGCTGAAAAAAAGAAGAAAGAGAACACAACGTTTTGGCCGTGGAGCCTTCTTCAGGTCTTGACACCTGAAGAAGGCTCCACGGCCGAAACGTTGTGTTCTCTTTCTTCTTTTTTTCAGCATGGAATAAACCTATTACTTGTATTAAAAACAGGTTTGCCCAGCCTAAGAGGGGGGGTCAGCTGACACTCCTTCATACACTCAAATGAAAAATTAATAATGCCAATATAAACGTCAAATTCTCTCTCGCTTTGGCGATTTTGAAAAAAGTATTGAAACAAGAGAGTGAGTGTTTTTTTTAATTCCTGGTGGAATCGGGCTTCCATTAGAATCAAGTAATAGGTTTATTCCATGCTGAAAAAAGAAGAAAGGTACACATTCCATAAGAATCAGCACCCTTATATAGCGCCTTTATATAGCGCCTTTAAAGGTGGCTTCTCCTTGCACTTTGACAGATCGTCTGTAAATTAATTTTTGATTTAAAGTTTGACAGTAAATGTTTATATTGTAATGCATACAGCCTCCATTTCTTTATAACATTTTTAAAAATCGTTTGCGCAGTCTAAGGGGGGGGTCTGCTCTCATTGACAGCTGACACTCCTCCATACACTTAAGTGAAAAATTAATAATCCCAATGTAAACATCGTATTTACAATTTGTTGATAATAAAAATGTTAAGTTCTCTAAAGCTTTCTCAGTCACGTACGGTAGTTTACCCATGGAGCTGTGTAAGCATGCGAAGGCAGCAAAATATCAGCTAAATTTGAAGTTGTGACACCGAAAATATTATTAATAACCTTTTAAATCTGAAGGGAGATCTAAACGGATCCCCACACGATCAGAGGGCAAGACGGTGATTACTCATTGTTATTAAAAAAATGACTTAGATTCGAACATGTTGTGATATTTAGAAATATAAAAAAGTCAATTAATTGTCCATAATATTGCTATTTTATTTTTTCAAAGAAATGTTTGTTAAAAGAAAATGCATAGCACTAGCTGGATTTGAACAGCCAACCTCTCACTTAGAAGTCAGGCACTTAGACCATCACACCACTCACATGATGAGTGGAAAATTAAATATTTTCGTTTTCAAAGAATGTGGACCAGGGTAATACTTTGAGTTTACAGCTTGTCCAAGGTCATTCGTTATGAATACTATTAGTAATATCTTTGGTAAAGACTTTGATGGTGACAGCTCAAACGCTGTACATGAGAGGTTGAGCTTTATTAGCTCCACCTTGCGGAAATTCCAGATACTATTATTTTACTTGCGGTACCATGTGGTATTATGCAAGAATATACGGTATTAATACAGTATTATACGGTAACTTGAGTTATACCGCGACAAGCGTTATAACGCAGTATCGCCCGGTTGTTTTGAATGGCTGCTTCTGTAACTCCACCTGGCGGTTTTATAAGGTGATTCCGGATACTATTAACATAATCTAATTTCCAAGAGGTAAAATGTGGTATGACCTGAAATGAATTGTTATGACGCATGTTTGATGCAACATGCCCACCGCGTTGTACCGCAGTGTACCCCGCTTATTTTGAATGGCTGCATCTGTAGGACAAAATATTTAATCTCTGCATCAAAGCATGAAAAATGATGTTGGAAGCCTTTATCATTGGATAAATTGAAAGCACTGGTCAGTTGAATTTACAGATTATTTTAAGAGCTCATCTCACATTGATTGAAACACTTGTGTGTGTGTTTTTTTTAAGTATGAATACTTATTCAATCAGTTATTTTCTGGTTTATATCCATAATTCATTTGGCAGGATCTGTAGAATTGGCTACACTTTGATATTATAAAGTATTTTGTGCAGATCAATGGCATAAAATCCCAATTAAATACTCAATTATTCCATATAGTAACCCAATAATAGATAAATATATCCAACGGGAGTGAATACTTTTGATAGATAATGTATTAATTATATAAATAATGAGAAAGCAGCAGAGTGAATTCTGAGGTTTACAGAAATATTTGGGCCATTATTTTGAAGAAATGACTTCCATCATCACCATCAGAATGACAGTGACCCGAAACACACCATCCCAGCAAACCTCGAGTTATCTCAGCCAGTCCAAGTCAAATCCAATTGAGCAGCATTTAATATAATGGGGGGGGGGATAGAAAGAATGGACAAAACTATCCTGTTTTGCTCATTAAAACATCTTATTAAAGCATCTCAAGTGATTACGTTTTTAACTTAAAGTGGATGTGTCTCGGTACTTATGTTGACTTGAAATCAATGGAACACAAAGTAAGTTGTTGTTATAATCTGATCAAACGTATGCATAACTTACCCAGAAATAACATATGGACGATTTACCAGGAATAAAATAACTCCCCAGAGTTATGCAAGATTTACATAAATCCAATATTATGTAAAATCCTGACCTGGGCAAAATAAAGACTTATTAAATATGAATTTTCTTTTAGCTTTATTTACACATTTTAACAGACAGCCTCCAAGTAAAAACCAAATGCTCCTACCTTCTGAAAGTACAAACTGAAAACCTTGAAAAATGGGCTGAATTATTCTAATTATTTCCATAATCTTAGATGTAGAAGTCAGACATGTTGGTCTGTAATCACACTTGGGTCAGTTTCCTCACTCTTCTTGTGGCTGGGCTCTATACTGGCAGTGAGCCTGACTGGAGCAGCTGTTGGCTCATCAGAACCCCTTCACTGCAGAATGTTATTGTGCTCTTCTGCCATGCCTTCCTGATTTTCTTGTTGAATAACCTCATGCCTTATAGGAGAGTCAGGGCAAGCTATAGGATCACCTTGTATTCTGCATTTTACTGAATACTCTGGTGAGATTCTGCCTTGTTAGAGTATTCATTAATTTTAATTGATTAAAAAAACAATATAATCATTTTGTACAGGTTAGTAATTTTTAAGTTAAAATAAAGTTTCCTTAACTCAGTATATCTTGTGGAGAAGGGGACACAGAATCTCAGTCTGGTTACCAAAAAAAAAATTGTTCAAATATTTAGTTGTAAGTTTACAGTTTTCTTTCCTACTGATGGCAGAGCTGAAATCCGATGGAAGTAGATCCCAGACACAGTCCAATGTTTTAAGCAAGCCTTCCTTCAAGCCAATTGAAAAGCAGTTCAAAAGGCTTACACATTAAGCACTAATACCTTCAACACTGTGCTATGGTTTACCTGTTCTAGAGAATTACCTTTATCAGTTCATGTGATATGAATGTCATGAATGTGAACTCAACAATCTCTCCTTTCTGGTGTGAGATAATAGCAATTTATTTAGGTTCTAGGACTCACAGAATACAAAGAGATTTCACTTCTGACAGCTTAGTCTTTCCTGTTGTACATGCAAAGATGTTCTTTCTATCCAAGATCCAAAACTGTATGAGATGTATCCGATTTGTTTGACTTTTAGTGCTGTCCTAAAATTATACAATCATTATTTTCATTTGAACTAACCTTTCATTTTTTTAATAATCCTGTCCTGTTGTATATTGAATCGACAAAACACTGTGATTAATGAATACAAAGTTTTGCTATTTTTTACTGGTGCTTGTACTGTATTACAGGGGTTGTCATGCATTAAGATTCCAAAACAAAAAAAAAATAAAATTTCTGAAAAATTCTCACTGAACTTAATGAACATAAAAGGTATCAGTCATTCACTTGAGAACTATACATGTGTTTATAAAGACACATTGTGTACATCTTTAAACATTGATATTCACAGGCTAAGTTTTTTTTTTAACGTGCTTTATGCTGTTGGAGTAAAGCACTTAAAATGTTTTCATTTAGGGTCTGATGATATAAGCAAGACTGTGTTTTCTGAACTTGGCACCCTTCACCTGGACCCTTTGCTTAAAGACTCCTTGAAGGTAATTGTCATTAAATTAAAAAACTTCTTATTGAATTGTTTGGTCCACCGGTTTACTGAAAGAGCTGTTACAGAATAGTGGTACTATTGATACAGATGCAGCCATTCAAAATGCGCGGTACAAACCCGCGGTACGGTAATCTACCCACAAGCCACCGCAGGGCACCGCGGTAAGTGATTGGCTGGCCAAAATGACCGACAGGGGCACTCGTGGTGCATTGGTTGGTAGTGAAAAGATTTATTTCATTTAATGTCTTTACTGTGCACATTTTAATCCGCTTAGTTTTGAATATTTCTATGTAATTTTACCACTAATGGGAAATTTTAGTAGCTGAGCATAAAAAGAAGAGGAGCATAACGCATCTGAAGGTCATAAACGATATTAATTTAGGAACATAAACATTACTGTATGTACGTAAACTTTACTGTGTATGGCTGGTCTTGGTAGTTTAAAGAAAAAATACACACCAGTCTTCCATTTCTCCCTAAACATTTTAAGCATGAAAGTTTTATGAAACGGTACCCAAATATGTGATTGCTGTATAGGATGAATTTTAATCTTAAAAAATTATTTAACACGAAAATTAAGCTGTTTACATCTTCCGCCTGAGAACAGTCACCCGTTGCTACCCAACGCAGAAACACAGCCACTAACTAGCAAAGAGAGGACATTAGCTAGCCAATATGATAAAGAAATAAATGATTATTTTGTTTATTTCTTTTGCACATTTATTTGAACATTTCCATCGATTGTACAAGCACTTGTAAACTGTCCAATCCCTAGTTCATCAGGCATTTTCTTTTATGCTGCGGGCATTCTCCCGGTCTGGTGCCGGTCTGTGTCTTCTAGGATATAATGCCAGCGAACTCTTGTTTTTATGTCCACTATAACAGACAATCTCCTTTGCTTTTAACCGAGCGTCTAACCCCTCTGATTGGAGAAAAAAGACGTGCTGGCTTGCTATACATACTGTACCAGGAAGATGATTTCTTTCTATTCGAAACGTGTATTTTAAAAGTTTAAGAAGTAAAAACCTTACAGCGTACACAGATTTCTAAACTGATCAGGATCGTTATCTTTGTCTTATCCATATTGTTCACCACTCTGTCCAGCAAATTAATAATAAACTTTATTTTATATAGCATTTTAAACTAATAAGTAATTAGATTGCTTATAAACCTAATCACTTTTTCTACATAAACACAGCGTACTTGCTCTCTGAAAATGCTTTTTCTTTTTATTTAGGCTCAGATTTCAACTATAGATTGTATTATTATAAACTTTCTTGGAAAAATGTTTTTTATGTAAACCATGTTTGCTATTAATTCATTTAGGGCTAGAATATGTTCATTGTCTTCCAATCGAGTCGAGTTGACATTAAAAGCTTGCCACGCCCGGACTGTTACACCAACGCATTAGCATGTTAAAGCGATTTCATTGAGGAGCCTAGCTTTCTTAACTAGTAAGTACTGTACTTCCTTGGTTTTGGAGGGGGAAGTGTCTTTCGCTAGAAATCTCGCCCCCTTCTACTTTGAAAATACCTGTGAAACCGGTTTAATTCGTCACAGCCAGCACTCCCGCAGAGAGAGGTGTTGTACTCGTTAAAGCAGAAACTTCTTGTATTTTCCGATGACATACAAGTGGAAAGATTACAGATTTTAATCGGCTTTTTTCTGAACCAGGGAAAATCTGATCATGTTTCTCTATAACAATAAAAAACTTTATTTTACATATCACCTTTAAAAGTGGCATCTCAAAGCAATACAGTAGATGGAAACCACAGATTACAGAGTAAATACCCAGACAAACGCAAACGCGTTTTTAATAAAATTATTTTATTCATTCAGCAGAGAGAGAGAGAGAGAGAGAGAGAGAGAGAGAGAGAGAGAGAGAGAGAGAGAGAGCGTAAAACCTGGGCGTAACAGCTGTTCCTATTTCTGATCACTTGCTCTCTGGATAAACGTCTCACCTGTCCTGTTCTTTGTTTTCCTAATTTGCTGATTATGCCTTCTGCGATCCACTCCTGCCCTCACACCTAAAGAAGACTATATTAAATTTCTTTGCGCGGTCCATTGTGCAATTAACCCTTGTATGTGCTGTCCTTAAGGTGATATCACATAAAGGTGATATGTAAAATAATGTTTTTTATTATTGTTATAGAGAAACATGATCAGATTTTCCCCAGTTCAGAAAAAAAGATCTAAAGTATACTAGTTTGTCACTAGTATACTTTTAATACAGTCTTTGCTGTGCTCTAGAGGATCCTTGTGATATTTCGGGATCTGGTTGAATGATAAGTGTCGCAGTTTAAATAATTTTCGTAGTTGGAAATTATTAAACGCTCTGTTAAAAGCAAGAGAGTTTTTGTGTCCGTTACAGTAAAAGAAAATGCCTGAAAGAGTAAGGCTTGGACAGATTCCAAGTGCATTTTTGCAATTTACGTTGCATTGTGCATTGTGCTGCTGTAATACAGTTTAAAATAATTAAAACTCTAAACTCTATCAGCTTTATTTATGGGTTGCAATTTTAAAAAAGTCAAAAAATGCAATGCAATTTAGAGCTTTCTGGCAAGAGGAGACACCCAAATTAATAATGTAACATGACACTGTTTGTGCATGAACAAGGTTATACTGCTATTTCCTTAGATACACGATTAAAAAAAAAACATTTAGATCCTTGGCGGAACACATTTCATAAGAATCAGTGCTTTTATATATTGCCTTTAAAGGTGGCTTCTCAAAACGCTTTACAGGATTAAAACAACAATAACAGCAACAACAACAATATTGTATTTCATTGCACTTTGACAGATCGTCCTTAAATCAATTGTTGACTTTTCTCTCTTTACTACTGAACTTGTTTGGATTGACTGAGCTCCGTTCTGTACCACACAATGATCCCCCCAGAGTCTCTGCCCCGGGTGATTTGGTTTTTTTTTGACAGAGGGTAAAAAACTCTCTCTCTCGCTTGCCCTCCCCCCCATGTATTGTCTGTTTTTTTTGTGCTGTCCTTTGACAAAACAAGGCTCGCCAGATAATGTGAATCTAAACCTGTTTTTCTAGCTTTTAAAGTCGTGCAATGTGTAAGCGGGAACACATCATTATATCTTACATATGAAAAATACATAATATAGCTCCCAAACAAACGCAAACGTGTTTTTAATAAGATGCTTTAATTCACTCATAATCCGACAATTTCAGGAAGACTAAGGGAGGACTAAAGGAATTGTCATCTGTTGTTGAAGCTCTGTGAGCTCGGTGACTTTGAGACCACTTGTTATCCCAGGTTGTTTGAATTGCCACAATTCAAATAGAGAAAAAAGAGCTGACTGACAAGATTTATGATGCGGCTGTTAATGTTGGATTTAAAAAAAACACTTTGCCCGAAGTTTGTTGCATTGCTTGAAAAATAACTTTATTTCGAGAGACTGGATAAGTAATTTGAGTGTTTTTTTTTACTTCCTGAAAAACAACTAATAATTTAACTATATGTGCAAATGTTTTATGATATGTCGCTGTTGTGAATGTCTGTGGACATGTGCTGGCTGGACAGGAGGCTCTACTGTACACAGAGAGGGGCGGGAGGGGGGGACAAGCCGATACATACTCATACATACTCATAGAGTTTGATTAATAGGGAATATAATTAATAGGGAATATAATATAAAAATATAGTACTAAAAATAAGATACACTCTACAGACATTCACAACAGCGACTGTCAGAAGATAGGACACAGCGGCTCAGACACCCGCTGAATAGAAAGGGGCACTTTAATGTTCTGTAAGGCTAATACTAAAGCCAATACTTTAATATTCTTTTCTGTATGTTTAACAATAGTGGTTACTGGCCTAATTCGGCCCTGCTCCCGTTGTTAGGTGTTAATGTGTTGTTGTTAAGTGTGAATTTGTACCTGTTTCCCTGAGGTCTGGCTTTTTTTCTGGAAAACCATAACTCTGGTCTTATCCAGATTCACTGTCAGCGCCCAGGTCTGACAGTGCTGCTCCAGCAGTGCCAGGTTCTGCCGCAGCCTCTGTTCTGTGGGCGACAGCAGGACCAGGTCGTCTGCAAAGAGCAGGAACTCGATTTCTGTAATTAATGCAGATCAGTAAATCAAGGGACAAAACAATTACTGCGCCCGGCTCCTCAATGGGCTTTGACGTGCTCATGCGTTGATTTAACAGTCCGGGTGTGGCAATGTTTTTTATTATTGTTACAGAGAAACATGATCAGTGTCGCAGTTTAAATAATTTTCGTAGTTAGAAATTATGAAACGCTCTGTTAAAAGCAAGGGAGTTTTTATGTCCGTTGCAGTAAAAGAAAATGCCTGACAAAGTAGGGCTTGGACAGATTCCAAGTGCATTTTTGCAATTTACGTTGCATTGTCCATTGTGCTGCTGTAATACAGTTTAAATAATTCAAAGTCTAAACAGTATCAGCTTTATTTATGGGTTGCAATTTTAAAAAAGCCAAAAACCGCACTCAAAATGCAATTTAGAGCTTTCTGGCAAGAGGAGACACCCAAATTAATAATGTAACATGCCACTGTTTGTGCATGAACAAGGTTATACTGCTATTTCCTTAGATACGCGATTAAAAAA
The DNA here is from genome assembly GCF_040954835.1 of Lepisosteus oculatus. Taxonomy (NCBI): domain Eukaryota; kingdom Metazoa; phylum Chordata; class Actinopteri; order Semionotiformes; family Lepisosteidae; genus Lepisosteus; species Lepisosteus oculatus. The sequence goes on along the minus strand of NC_090709.1, from coordinate 45,041,088 downwards.
AAACATTTTTGAATCCCTGGCAGAACACATGCCATAAGAATCAGCGCTTTTATATATCGCCTTTAAAGGTGGCTTCTCAAAACGCCTTACAGGATAAAAACAGCAATAACAGCAACAACAATATTGTATTTCATTGCACTTTGAAAACCAAGTAATACCTTAACTATATGTGCAAACGTTTTATGATATGTCGCTGTTGTGAATGTCTGTGGAGTGTATCTTATTTGCCTGTCTGTCCTGGCTCTCTCGCTCGCCCTCCTCCCTCTCTCCCTCAATTCAATTCAATTCAATTCAAGGTGCTTTATTAGCATGACAGATGGATACAATCAGTGTTGGGTATTTACTTTGCTTTGAGATGCCACTTTTAAAGGTGATAAATAAAATCAAGGCTTTAACTTGCTTTAACTCCGCAAGTCTGAGTTCTCGTGTCTGTCCTATCCGAACTTGAAAGTATTACAATATGTATCTTTATAGCAGGTGGTGTACAGCTTTTTAGTATAGATTACACTTTTCTAAAATGTATTTAAAAAATAAAAAAAGATTACAATCTAATCTTCCCACGTTTGATCCCAAGATCCCAAGAAAAATCTAAACGGGGAGAAAGCTATGCTGAAAGTTTATTAAGATACTTAGAAGACAAAGATATCAATTTATGTTGCATTTGTCTGATTGTGAATCAAAAAACACATATATTTAAACCCGCGTTTGCGATTTAAATCAAAACGCGATTTAAATCAATATAAATGTTTATATTGTAACGCCTAGGTGACTATTCATTGTTATTAAAATGACTTAAATTCGATCATGTTGTGATATTTAGAAATATAAATTTGTTTGGTGCGAGTGAGGTTTTATTTAATCTCTGACGCAGGGAAACGTTTCATTTTTTCAAAGAAATGTTTGTTAAAGGAAATTTATGGCTCCAATGGGATTCAATCACAGACCATGTGACATGGGAGTTAGGAACCTAACCCACTGCGCCACCAGCAAGGTCACATGCAGAGTGCTGAAAAAGCACTACAGAAACATTATCAACAGACAATGTACAGCGTGTATTATTCTTGTGTTGCGGTACATGAATATAATTATATCGTTATTAATTTCTTTAGATACGCAATTCCATATAATATTCCCTTTTAATCAAATTCTAAAAGTATGCTTCTTGACTCCGGTATCACGTTAGTTAAAGACTTCGATGCTTAAAATGTTTAGGGAGAAATGGAATATTGGTTTGTATTTTTTCTTTAAAGTACCAAGACCAGCCATATACTGTATGTTTATGTTCCAAAATTAATATCGTTTATGGCCTTCACACGCGTTGCAGTATTCTCCTATTCTTTTTATGCTCAGCTACTAAGATTTCCCTTCAGTGGTAAAATTCCATATAAATATTAAATACTAAAACGGACACCATAAAGACGTTTACTGTAAATCTTTCTACGACAGACCAACGGACCACAAGTGTCCCTGTTGGTCAACCAATCACGTACCGTGGTACCGCGCGTCATCGTGCGTCACAATGCGCGACGCCGTAGCCACATACCTCTGGTACGTGTCTGTACCGCGCACTTTGAATGGCTGCATCTGTATGTTTTCTTTAAAGTACCGAGACCAGCCATATACTGTATGTTTAAGTTCCAAAATTAATATCATTTATGGCCTTCACACGCATTACAGTATGCTCCTATTCTTTTTATGCTCAGGCACTAAGATTTCCCTTCAATGGTAAAATTCCATATAAATATTCAATACTTAAACGGGCACAGTAAAGACATTAAATATACATATACATACTGTATACAGTACAGTTTGCATATGGTAATATGTTTATGTTCCTAAATCAATCTCTTTTATGAGCATGTGAAAGGCATGGTGAATCACTGTACTTTGCATTATTGGAAACAAATGCGTGATTGCGAAATGCTGTGGTGTTACTTTTACAAAGACGGTCAATGAAAAAAAGAATCTGGACAAAGGCAATACTTTGTTTACAGCTTGTCCAAGGTCATTCATTATTAATACTATTAGTAATATCTTCGTTAAAGACTTTGATGGCGACAGTTCAAACATGAGAGGTTGAGCTTTATTAACTCAGGAAATTCCGGATACTATTATTTTGCTTGCGGTATTATAGGAGAATTTACGGTAACTCGCGGTAGACCGCGTAAAGCGCACCACAAAATAATCCGGTATCGCCCGCGCATTTTAAATGGCTGCATCTGTATATAAATCACAACGTCTTTCACTAGTACAAACTTATGTGCAAAAATTGCTTTGGAAAATAAGATGCACAACATAAAGCATTGGAGAAATGCAAGAACACATTAAGAAACAGTCTCATGACTTGAATGATCTCCTAATTTTGCAGTGCAGTGTTTTGTCACTGTCACTTATTAACGTCCATTGTCGTGGAATTTAACTATCAAGGAAGCCACAAGAGAGAGTTCTCACCTGAGTAAGGTCTTTATTTCAATATTGCAATATTGGGAGCCCTGCTGCCACTTCGCCAAGTGCAACCAGAGACTCAATTTGTTACAAGCAGTACAGGGTTTTTATAAGACGTTGCGCTGTAAAAAAGTTCAGCACTTGGTCCCTTCTAAAACTTCCCCTTTCTCTAAGAGAAAACAGATTACATCATAGAGCGAGAGAAGAAAAACTAGATTTGTTATTCAAAGCTTATCAGTTACTTTCAGCTAATTCTAATGACCCAGACAGCATATATTGTTTTGGTACATTGTCTTCTAAACTAACCTAAACAGTGTACTTTGTTGACGAACTGTTTTCTAAAATTCTGCACGTACTGTAGCATAGCAGTTATATCCTTGAAATATTATCTAAAAGCACCAATATATTTTTTTGCAAAGCTCTCTACATTTTTAAGAATCAATTAACTCATTAGATTTCCACTACAATTCCCTCCTTTTTATTCTTGAAAATGATTAAAAGTTAGATTCTTCATATGGACTCCCAGGAGGCTCCCATACTTCAGATTCTTCCGTTATTATCAGAACATACTGATGCGCAAACATATTAATTACCATATTTCAAAGCATTGGAATAATATATTTTGTACAGCAACACAAAAACAGAAATACAAGTATCACAGCTACTATAATCGGTGTTAGTAACTTAAAGAAAAACATTCCCCCTGGCCCAAACAGTGATTCTAACCAGGAGAGAAATGGGTGAGGCTGTAGAATGAGGCATTAAAGCACATACATAACAAGATGCATTAAATTTCTTTAACTTTACAGTATGATTTATAAATTTGTACCACAAATTACTCATATCCCCCTCATTATCAGTTTCATTCAGCCAGTTTGTATACAAAGAGGCTTCGCGTTTAGATTCTTCCTCTTTCTGGGTGGTGACAGGCTTCCACATAAAAAGGAAAAAGGCTGTGCACATCAGTCCCAAGCATGTGATCCCCATCTATCCCTGTGGAGACATCACTCCTGCGCTTTGCTCAGTTCGTTTGTGACCTTTTTACAGTGGGAAGCATGAATTCAGGGCACCTGGCACGGCCCCCTCCACCTGAGCGAACACCACCTCTTTTTCCTGTCTTTCACCAGAATCCAGTCTACTTATTCACGCATTAGTTCTTACAGCACAGGTAAATCCCTGTGGGCTGGAGCCCAGCATTTTTCTTAGGGGTTTTTTACAAGATTGGTCAACAGCTGGGTAATAACTCTTAGAAAAATCTACACATTGTTCCACTGCCTCAGCTGTGCCGTTTTGCAGAACAATTCTAGCTGAAGTTGTAAAATTTCTCTTTGGTCCGTTCCTGCAAAACATCTTATTATAAACAAACAAACCATAATAATAATGTGCATCTATGGGAATCACTCCCAAGTGTAACTCCCCTTAAAACTATATTGTTCTACCCATCAGGTTCTGCCACTAGATAGGAGAACCTTTCTCTACAATTTTTTTTACCTTCATGATCCCTTCAGGGCGTACAATTAGCACAGAAGCAGCAGCTTTAGTCCACATGTTTTTCAAGCAGGATATTAACAGTATGATCATAACGAATAATACCAGACACACAAATATGTATTGAACCAGAGACCCTCTCCAGGTTCCTAGCACAGACTGTAGCCATGCACCAATGCCCCAGTCATCTGGATTATAATTGTGATATATATTTTTCAAAGATGTGCTTTGCTAAGTCATTAATTTGCTAATAATTGTCTAGAATACAAGTACTGTTTAGTCTTTGCTTACCTAAACAGCTGTCTATCACCCTAATAGAGATAGGCTTAAAACTGTGATTAAAGTGAGGAGCATACAGTTATTTCCATTTTAATATATCTGAGTTACACTCAGACTAAAAGCAGGGCTATTTACCCATGCCAATGAACCTAAATAATCACCTCTATCAAAGGGGATTACTCCCATGAGCATCTTTTATAGCAATACAATCCCAACATGAGCTCTGATTATTATTTGTGGCTGACTGATAAAGTATTGATTCCATATCCCCATTTTATCAAAGTAAAACTCATTACACTTAACAGGTACACTGTCGCCCCCCCTCAGGAAGCTCAACAAACACAGAAACACTGACAATATAATAATTAATGTTCACTCAGTCTCTGGTGCAGTGGTTCGGTGTCGGCGCAATGCGTAGATCCAGCGATCTCGTCCTGTCACTCAGATGGCAGAGTCGATAGTCAGTTGCACTTGATATGGTCCCTCCCCAGCGGGGTTGCAACATCTGGCAGGGTATATCATCCTCACCCACACCCACTCGCCAGGTATCAGGTCATATCTTCCCTCTACTGGAGGTCTCCAAGCGTCCAGCACCTGTCCACCACTTCAATTAACAACCTACAATACTACAATAGAGAATCAGCAAATTCAACAATCCATTAGCCAAATTCATCCCTCCAGGAAGTTTTGTTGATTGGCTTGTGATAATATCAAACAGGCTCTATTACACAGTTCTGTTTGATCCAGCCCGCATTCCATGGTGTTCCTTCAGTCTGATGTCTAGTCGATCTTTTAGAGTTCTGTTCCTTCATTCCACTGTTCCAGCAGACTGAGGGTGATCTCAGTCCATCTCACCCCGAATAATCCAGCCACAGCCTGTCCCTTGATCATAATACAAGCGGTAGGGCAGTGCCCACCGAGGGCTTATCTCCATGCCTCCTGCACCAGCACAACAGCTCACGACCCATTTCTTTCACTTACATACAGATTACATACAGATGATCCGTCTGAGGGAATCCAGTCCAGGGCCAGTGCCTGCAAGAAAGCTTGTTTCAAAACATCAAAAACGGTTTCTGCTGCAGGGGTCAAGGCAATTTTGTCTTTAGACTGCACTACCCCCCTCAAACCAATATGTCACTAGACAAGCTCGTTCTGAGAAGGCATTCACCCTGGCTTTATCATGTAGTTGGTTTTATACTCCTTTTTTTTTCCTCTCAAGATCCAATACTTGGAGTAGCCCGGCCTTATGGATTCCCTCATTAGGTAAAACAATCACAATATCACATAACTCTTTCGAGGTAGTTCACATAAATGCTATTTCATACAGAAATTCCTTATAAAATGCTGCAGTCTGGGCCTAAAATAGGTCTGGGGTGTCCCCCACCCACATCAGTAGTTGAAACTGTACATATTTTCCCAAGCAGACTGTGACAGCTTACATTTGCTTTAAACACAACCCTTGCACTCCTTCTCCTGTAGCCTCCTGTTATCCGTTAGAAAACGTTATATCACATCTTTATGCTGTTTTAGTCTAAAAACAGGACAGCTGTGCTCCTGTGCCCCACAGTTACTGCACACTGTAAGATTATTTCACTTTTATTTAAATCCTGAGATAAATTTAGGAAGGCTACAGAGGGGTTTACTAGATTAAAACTGTTAGTTCACACACGGCTCTCGTTTCAGCTTCTGACAAGTTCTTTAATTGTGAAATCAAGCGTCTTACAATTTCTCCAAAAAACACATTTTTTTTTTAGTAACTGCACACCAGCTTATTAGTAGTTTTGTCTTTGAGGTTTTATATCTCATTATAACATTAAAGTCGCACAATAATTTCGACAAACTGGCGGCTCCCTTTTCTCCTCCTTGGGAGTCTTTTTACCACCCATTTGCAGCGCTCGCACTTCTGCATGCATGCTTCGCGAGTTATTAAATCACATCTGTCTCTGTTTGTAATATCAGGAAAGCATAGTTGCACATTCTTGGCAACATCAGGTTTTAACCCACTCAAGTAAATTTGTTTTATTACTGTGGAAGTATCTTTATTCACTTCCTTTTCATCGGCTAACCCCGAGTATACTATCCATAAAGCTATAAACCTTTCTGTAAAATCTGAAAACATCCTCACTTCCTTCTGCTGACATGCTGTTACTTTTCTCTAATCAGTTTTCGGTGGGAAATGCTCTTTCAAAAATCTCCACACTAATTCCCACCCTTCTCCCAGATTCTCTCTTAAGGCGTTCTATTTCTTCTTTTGCTTTTTCTTTTTCTACATATACAACTTCGTTTCGTTCAGCCATTGCTTTTAGTTTTTCCATCTGGGATTTTTCCGTCTTATCTATGATATTCTGTTGAATTCTCAAATATTCCTCTAAATATTTTTATCCAAAGGTTCATACACTTTTCTACATTCCTGTTCAGCCTAAATTCCGTCTGACAGTCAATATTTCTTTTAAGTTTCACTTTGGATTAATCAAACTTTTTTTCCCTTCACACCAAACCATTTTCACGTCTCCCACGCGCCCCGCGGAATCCCCCAGTCGAGACAAACTGACGAACTATCACAATACGGGAACACGGACCAGGTTCGAAATCCTGGCTTTAAACACACAGTTGAATCGAGTTACCATTTTCGGCTCTTCTGCGAGTACAGTTCTAGTTGCTACCTTCAGCCGTACTGCAGTCGTGTACCAGGATGCAACACCTGGATTTTTTCGCACGGGCAGGGCGAGATGCTATTCCTTCAGCAATCCCTCCTTTTCTACCCCACCTTCACAAAGCAGGCATCTAAAACACATACACCATTAACTCATTTTTTCTGTTGTACTCGCTTCAGCTTCAGGAAAACCCTGAACCCACCACAGCAACATGGAGAGGACAAGGGACTTTTTAGAAAAGAGGAGTCCTTACCTCTTTTTAGAAGCGGCCGCCTAACTTTTCCTCTCCATGTTCGTGTGGTTTAATTTAGATGGATAATCATTTGGGTCACGTATCCGCCAATCTGCCTCCTCCTTTTTAGAGGACGTTGTAAACCTTTAGGAACAATATGATCTAGCAACAAGGTTATGTCACTGTAATTAGGCTTAAGACAATCAAGAACAAGGCGCTTGCCTTTCTTCTAAATTCTTTACGATCATCAGGCAATTAAGGAAAAGACTTAACTAATGCAAATAATTCACTAGGAGACCAATGTCAATGTACTGTACATATGCTGGAGTTCCTTCTGGACCTGGAAAAGTGCACATTGGTATTTCACAAACAAGTGGCTCCGGACCGCTTTCTAATTTCGGTGGAGACTTTTTCTTTTTAGTACGCATGGCCATGACTTTAGCTGCAGCTTGCTGTTCTTTAGTTTCAAGACTAGTCTTTTTTTAAGCTTCCCATTATTTCTGTGATTCCTCTTTCCATTAAATAAGTTTTCCAATTCATTTTCTTTCATTTCTTCTCCTTCTCTTCTAAGTTTCCCCTTCTTCAGGAAACTTCTTTTTCCTAATTCAACTTTCCTCTGTCCATTCTGATTCACTTACAAAGATCCTTCATAGTTATGGGCCCCTAATTATCATATATAAATTATGTGCAAGTTCCCTTACACCTTTTACCCTAGCTTTACAGTTCATGAACATAATTTTTTTCCCTAACCCAGGCTAGGTTTCTCCGAATTTGTCGTACATGTACTTTTGCTGGACTGCTCGGTCCCATTTTCGTCTTTGAATTTTAATTTCCCATTTTTACCGATCGGTGCCTTACTTTAGAACCTTATCACATTAACTACTCCGCAGAGCAAAAACCACACGTCTGTGTTAAGATAAGTTCTTTATATGAGTCCCAGACTCATCAAACCCGCGTGAGAACACCCCTGTGGCTCGCTTCTCAAACTATTAATTTTAAAGGATCACTTACTGACGTCAGACAGCTGCCAATTCTCCAGACGCGTCTCTGGAAGGATAAACAGTTTATCCTCCGAGGTTCGTCCAATTTGCTAAAATTGTCCGGGTCCGGATGGAGTTTCAGCAGCCGTTCGCGTTCAGGTTTGTGATCCCGGACGAGCCCCCAAACTGTCGTGGAATTTAACTATCAAGGAAGCCACAAGAGAGAGTTCTCACCTGAGTAAGGTCTTTATTTCAATATTGCAATATTGGGAGCCCTGCTGCCACTTCGCCAAGTGCAACCAGAGACTCAATTTGTTACAAGCAGTACAGGGTTTTTATAAGACGTTGCGCTGTAAAAAAGTTCAGCACTTGGTCCCTTCTAAAACTTCCCCTTTCTCTAAGAGAAAACAGATTACATCATAGAGCGAGAGAAGAAAAACTAGATTTGTTATTCAAAGCTTATCAGTTACTTTCAGCTAATTCTAATGACCCAGACAGCATATATTGTTTTGGTACATTGTCTTCTAAACTAACCTAAACAGTGTACTTTGTTGACGAACTGTTTTCTAAAATTCTGCACGTACTGTAGCATAGCAGTTATATCCTTGAAATATTATCTAAAAGCACCAATATATTTTTTTGCAAAGCTCTCTACATTTTTAAGAATCAATTAACTCATTAGATTTCCACTACAGTAGACCACAGATTTTGCTTTTAATTATCTTGCAGTCTGTGGGAGAAATTGTTTTGAAATTGGAATTTACATGAGCTAGAGTTTACAGTTTTTCAGGGTTGAACCTAATTTACTCTCCAACTTTTTTGGAAAAAAGCTAAATATTTTAGAGGCCACAGCACACCAAATTTATATATTAGTGTAATAAAAAATGTATATGCTTTTTTATAATATGGTTTAGTCATAATAGATATAATAGGTCATGATTTTAAACATTTAACTCACAACGTAAAACAAATATCTGAATTTCACATTAATTAATCTGTGGAAGAATGTCAATACTTTTCTGAGGATGAATTAACAGACATAAACTGTTACACTAAGGAGAAATCAGCTGAATGGATCTACTATCACTATCTTACCATCATCACGGATTCACTGAATAATACTTTAGGTTCTTTGTCATTTTTTCCAAAACTGTAATTTATGATGTTTTAAATGAACACAACAGATCTGGTAATTGCATCTTAACGTAAAACATTTGAAAACACATAAAACTAAATCAGTATAAATATTTTATTTTTTTATTATGATAGCAGTTGGTACGCTATCAAAAAACTAAATAAACTGCATTTACCTTATTAATCACAAATTGGAAAAAAAAATTAAACCTGAAGGCACATGAAATCTGGTAAATATGTTCTGGATGTGGGTAAATAACGCAATGAGAAACCTAAATATAGTCTGATCAAGAACCATTGATCACAGGACCATTTTCAGGGTCCTGTTTTGTGTGTCGAAGTACATGAGATATCCAAATGGTACGAATAAGATACAATGTTTTATTATGTAGTAATGTTCTGTAAATGTATACTAATTGTATAATATATAATATCTAAAATAATTCTGATTCTTCTAGAGGTTGTATACAACTGTGTTCCTTTATGTTTAGTACAATGCATTGTTTTTTTTCTAATTTCTGTGTCTTTCAACAGAAATTCACATATTACACAGTCCTTCTGTACCACAAAAAGAAGATAGAAATTGACAACTTTGTGGGATCTATGAAAACCCTGGCAGAGGGCATTGAAAAAACCCACAAGGGCACTGCAGTAGGCAGCATTGTGGGAGCTGGTGTTGGAATTGCAGGATCAGCTGCTACTATTGGTGGGATACTACTTGCTCCCTTTACTGCTGGTGCCTCTTTAGCACTTACAGTTGGAGGGGTTGTTGCAGGAGTAAGCGGTGGTGCCACTGTCCTAGCCTCAGATATCACTAAGTACTTTGTTACCAAGAACAAGACAGATGATGCTAAAAAAATTCAGGAAGAAATACAGAAACACATGAGGGAGCTCCAAAACATAATTGAATATGTTGGCCAAATGATGAAAGTATTTAGAGAAGATCATGCTTCTTACATTGAAAATATGGCAAATAATATGCTGTGCCAGTGCTTCCAGGCTGTGAACTTACTTGGGCCTTTAGATGACATTATAGCTGCGGGGGCCAGCGTTGCAGGCCGCGTTGTCAGAGTGGCTGGTGGAATTCTTGCCGCAGCCACCATGATTTTTGATATAATAATCATTAAAAATAAAGCAAAGGAATTCAAAGATGGTTCTGAAATTGCTAAACAAATAAATCATTTGATAACAGATGTTGAAAAGGATCTCAATCGAATTGATGAGCACATACAAAAGTTTCAAAAACTAACTAGTACAATTTGCTGTGATAATTTTGAAGATCTTGCTTGACCTATCAAAAACAATGATTAAAAGAAATTACAAAAGGAGTAAGAGATCAACCGCACAAATTAAGAAAAAAAAAACACAAATCGAAAAGTACAGGAAATAATGCAGTAGAACTTCAAAATACTGTAGTATCCACAGCATTCGTCCACCCAAATTCCATGTAGAAGTAAAACAATCTTAAAGCATATTTGGTTCACAGTAAGATTCAGTTTCTAAAAGACACTTTGTCATGAAAGATGTCAATATCCACCAATGCAAATACGTTAATCGATGCACAGCACTCATCATGTTCTATTCACTGAACCTTTATGAATACTGTAAATAAATGAGTTAGTTATTGCATTGAATGTATCAAATGCTACTAAATTGGAAAACAACACAATGCATTCAATTCAATGACTGTAAAATAAATGCAAATCATTCAAATTAATACTACAGCATTTCCAGAAATTTCAAAAGTGATAATCAGACAAGCGAAGACATCAAAAGAAGAGACACGGTGTACGATACAAATGCTACAAAAGAAAGAAATGAGACTCTGGAAACTGTGTGAATGGATAATCTATTGTGAATCATGATGACACCATGCACTGAACCTTTAAACAACACTGCACTGTAGTCAGAAGGCTGCCTACACATCTGAAAGAGGACTTGCTATTACACAAAAAATTGAAGTCATTTAAGTCTGATAAAATCTTAATACAAATTGAAATTAATATTTAATATTCTCCTCTGTAATGACATTCAGAAATACTTCAGTCATGTATTTTGGATACATACTACCTGAACACAAGTTTAAAATTGTGTATTGAATATTGTTCCATTTCTGTTTAACCTAATTCAGATGTCTGTGAATAGAACATGCTTTATTTTGTAGCTTAGACAGATCGCTGTGACTGAATGTATACTGTTTTCCTCTGTAACATGTTTAATGTGTTTTTTAATAAGATATAAATGTGGGAGGTGGGAATGTAAACCAAGATACCCAGCCATGTTGTTAAAGTGGATTCATTGGCTATTTTCAGGAAACAGCTGGATGGAATCCTCAGATTATCTGTTTTTGATTATTGTTTGATGTTGTTAAATAAAGAACTATCTTTGAAATTAATAACAAAAGTATATGTGCTTTTTGCTGAATAGTTAATTCACTCGTACAACATTAAATACAGTGCTCAAGCTGATTTTGACATTTCATCAAATACAACTAGAATGGGGTTTTGTTTATTATTTTAATTATAATTTTGCCATTGAGACATATTTTAAAAAAGGCATCTTCCTCTCTTACTGTCTCTTCTTGTAAAAAAAAAACACTTTCTCCTATATAATAACTTCCATTTTGTCTCAATCTTATTCTAGTGTATTTCAAATCACCTTTTATAGATTTATAGAAATGTACTCATTTTTCATCAACAGAGGATACCCCAGCAGTGTGATTGACAGGGCCCTTGCCCGAGCCAAAAACACCCCCCGGACCATCAACCCGATCAGGAACTCCCGCCATAACAACCGCATTCCTTTGGTGCTTCCTTACCACCCTAACACACTTCCTATCCCCAGGACCATTAACCAGAACTTTTCCATCCTACAGGATGATCCCTCCATTGGGGCCCTCTTTTCTGATCGACCTATCATCTCATATCGCCGACCACCTAATCTGCTTAACCTCCTTGTTCACAGCTCCCTTGACCGCCCTCAGCAACCATCCACACCAGGCACTTTCCCTTGCAACAGAGCTCGCTGTATCACCTGCAAGTACACAGCCACCACCACACTCATTCAAGGCCCCTCAGGACAATTCCGGATCACCCAGACAGCATCTTGTACCTCCAGCAACCTTATTTACTGTATCTCTTGCAGTAAATGCCCAGCCATCTACATTGGGGAAACAGGAAGGAGACTCGGAGACCGCTTCAGAGAACACGTCAGGGCTGTGAAGATTAAAGATCTCTCCAAGCCCATTGTTTCTCATTTCACCTCTGATGGCCACGACCACTCTAATCTCTCCGTCTGTGTTCTCAAAGACGGTTTTCCGAACTCATACATCAGAAAGACCACCGAAACTAAAATTATTCTGCAGCTAGGATCACACATTCTCCCTTCCCTTAACGACAGATTACTGTTCTTTTAAATTTTCTCCATTCATTGGAAGTTTCATTTCACACCTCTCTGCACCCATTCTGACTTCACACCTCTTGATTGGCCTCTCTTTCTGTCCCCTGCTCCCGCCTCTCACTCCTCCTCCCTCTCAACCTTTGTTCTCCCGCTACTTTACCTTTGCCTACTGCCCTGTCTCTCTCACACCTGAAGAAGGCTCCACGGCCGAAACGTTGTGTTCTCTTTCTTCTTTTTTCCAGCATGGAATAAACCTATTACTTGTTCCTTTGCAGCCTACGCATGCTGACGCAGCTACCCACCTGAACTATTATAACATATTCAATGTTAAATTATATTAATAATGGAATAAAAATGTGAATAAGGAAACGTGAATACTGTCAACTGTTCAACCAGTTTAATTCAAAACATTTTATTCAGTGGGGCAATTTAACAGACGCCTCAAGTCTTAACACGAAATCATATAGATTGTAATTAAAATCGAGAATAACAAAGCGGTACCTGGTTGCATTTTTAGAAACCTTAGTTTGAATAAACAGGATCCCAGGTGCAAGTGACTTCATAACGTGAGAAGGCATTATGCTATATTTTTTATGCATCAGTTGAAGCCTTCTGAAGTCTCTCAAAAACATAAAAATGTAACATAATATCGTGTGGCATGATGGGCAACTGATTCTTTTAATTTTAAAGAAAATCAAAAATAAGAAAAAACGTGTCTGCCTAAAACAGACACTGCATGATTTTAAAATCTAAATAGCTAAAAACACTTAATCCAAAAATGGGTGATTTTCCTTGTGATCAGATTAGAATCTTTGTGTAAGATGCAATTTTTTAAATTTTTGAATTAAACATTTTAAACACATTTCATACAGATACAGTACAATCACATTCTCATTTCTTCCCATGGTATGAAGCAACTTAGCAGGTAGCTGAGAAAATAGTGCACTCACTGAGCTCAGTCAGAGCAGAGGTGGTGCTGTAAGAAGACTGTTCTGCAGCTTGCAGTGTTTATGGCACTGAGTGTGTCTGCCTTTAAAACATAGAAAAGGAATGTCAATCATTTAGTTTAACTTGAAATCTTTTAATTGTCATTAAACAGCTTTCTTACCAGTTAGTTTTATATTTGAAACCATCGTTAAACAAAACATTGTTGTACTTTCTAATGACATTACACATGGAAAGATGATACAGTTTAATCATTTTTATTTTTTTAAATACATTTTAGAAGAGTTTAATCTATACGAATATCACAGACTATTTTGGATTGTATTTCTGAATGTTAAGTCACAGTTCAATATTTTATATACATCTAAAAGTCAGGCATCAGGTGCATAACTATTAGTAATCAATAATTAGTATTAAAATTCTCACTGTGACAAATTGTTACACTTCCGCATCTTGTAAAAACATTAATTTGCAAAACTGTGTTCAAATATACATTAAATCCGACTATAAAAATAAGTAAACTATATTAACTTATAAAATAAAAAAGAAGGTAAAATATAATATAAAATTAAACCAGGGTTAATTTTTTTCTGTCTCTTGCTACTCTCTCTCACCCACTATGATTCAGACACAGAATGGTTAAAAATGGGAACAGGTCAGGCAGGCAGAGGGAAGGGGGAGGGGGGAGAAGGGAGGCGTCTTCCCACCTTTATGACTAAACTGCCAAAGAGAAAAGGCTTGAGAGACATACAGAGCCGAAAAAGTTTGGTGCCGTGTTCTTTGCTTTGGAAGAATTTTCACCTTGAATATTTGCCCACCAGCTGACACACCAGCTGACACACAGAACCAAACTGAATACAAAATGTACTTGCAAGAATAACGATTACAAACATTAAAAAAACATTGCTTTACACTGTTATACTGTACAGTGTAATAAAACAGTTTATGGTCACTACACTGTGAGTAATGCTGTTCACTAAACCTCTTTCCCACAATTTCACAGGGCAAGGTCACATAGCTCATTCAAAACTGGATATAATTTTGTCTTGCAAAAATTGTGATATTTGTCAACATATTTACTAAAACTCTCCATCACAGCAATCTCACTGTGTTAGTCTCACTGTACGCCCCAGTGCTCACTCAATGTTCACACTCCCAGTAAAATAAAAAAAACGTTTTCCACATTATCACCTCGCACCAGGGGGGAAGGAAAAGTGCCCGCTGTCATTTTTTTTCACTGACAGACGAAGTTGATTAAAAATCATTCAAAAGGGAGTGGTGTGTTAACACAAACTCTGCTTAACAGAGCCGCTTGTAAGAGAAAGGTGACTTTCTTCTAAACTAAATAAAGCTACAGTACAGACAGATTTTAAATTCTTCAAGCAAAATTAGCTGTTCGTCAAAATCTGCTATTTTGCAAGCAGTACACGACTTCTCAAAAGGTACCTTTTGTCTCTCGTGCAAACTCAACACAGATATATTTTTTATAATTCTAAAATTTGAATGGTATGCCTCAGGGTCTCATTTTAGTATTGTAGCAAATACGGTTTGCGCAGGAAAAACAAAATACCTTCCCCCCCTCCCAGATGGATCTCGCCTCCTGCTGTTCCAAAGCTGTATGGTTTCAAAGTATGTGTGAAATATCTCGTCTTACTCCAGTTATTAATCCGATCTATTTTTACTAATCCGGCTATGGAAAAAATATGGCCAAAAGGATCGCTGCAAAGGTTAAATTCCAAGCTGAAAAGACAAGACTCAACATGTTGTCTCTAACTCTTCAGTTTACAGTTCATCGATGGTCGTTCATTATTAATATTGTAACAAACGACAGGCATACAAATGGTACAAGCCGGTTGCAGCCACTAGTACTGAAGGATGTTTTCTGTAGCTCAGCTGAAAAAACCTTCTGTTAAGCAACACAGGAGACCTGGGTTTGAGCCCATGTGTTGAAGGGTGAACTGGGGCAGGAGCACTGAAGGCACAAGCCCAAGAATCTGAATTTGTTATAATGTTATTAATAATATATTCTGTATTGCATTTAAATTGGAATGTTTTTAGAAATATATATAACCTTTGTCCCTCCTTTAACTTAAAGAATTGCATGAAGAAATCCTAAATCACAAAACCATAACTTTTAATAATTAATCCAGATACACACACTCACACCAACATCATGCTATAATAGTGGACTATTTTTATATATTCGGCTATGTAAGAAACAAAGTAATTCTCTGATCGCGCTTTGAACCGTCTGGGTGCAGCTCACTACATTACCAACTACAAGGACAATATAATTTTTTTTTTAAAAGAAACGAATGTCAAACTGTTTCCTAAATGTCCACTTGTAATACTTTAGCTGCTTAGTTATACTATTCCATATTAATATAACAATCAAGTAATCAAGTGATGTTAAATCACTACAACATTTATCTTTTTACAATAACAAAAACTGGTGTTCTTACTACGTATTCTTAGAAAAGGATAAAACGTTATAGCTTTTTATGAAGTACAGAATATAAGATTAATAATGTTAGAACAAACACATTAAAACCAGAACCCATGTAAGTTACCAAGTTAAAGACTTTGATGCTGATACGTCCCAGTGTGTTTTTGTTATGTTCCACACTGCTGACCTTTGATTGTTCTCCCTCCCGCATTGGCCCACCATTACACCACTGTTTCAGTATGATGTCATCATCAATCAGCTTCTCAGCCAATCAGAGTGCATCTTATTCAGTATAAAACATGGTGGCTTTCAGAAGGAAGAGGCCTTTCGTTTGACTTCAATTCCGCTTGGCTTTGGTTATCGCTTCACTTTTGATTTTGCTTTGGCTTTGTTGGTTTCTGTTTGTTTCTTTGTACTTTTGTTTGTTTGTGTGTATATCCTTGTTTTGCCATTACCTTGCCCTAAGGTGTTATATGTTCACCTTTTGTGTTCCTTTGTACCCTGTTCCTGTTGATTACTCTCGTTTTCCCTTATTTGTATTCCTAGTTCACTCATGTTTTTGTGTGAGCTTTTGTGTATAAGGTTAGTTTAGGTTGTTGAGTAAATTCTACAAACTTAGTTGATTTTGTATTAGTAACACTAGTTTAGTACGGGTGAGTTCTGTTTGTCTTGTATGGTTTTGGGCAGACAGTGGAGGTTAACTAGGGTGTTGAAGATGCCGAAGACCGTGTGTTTTGGGTTTTCTTTTGTAGTCAGGTTAGCTTTCCCTCACTTTCCTAGCCAGCTCCATTTTGTTTGTTATTTTCTCTTCTTTGGCACCACTCTAGTTCCTGACCCCTATGTGTTATTGTCTTATTTCATACCAGTCACTTATTCAACTTAAAATCATCACTTTTTTACCGACCCTTAATATCACGCTTCCTAGTCCCTCACCAGAACCGACCTGCTTCCAAAAATTATCCTAAATGTTACACCCCTTTACCCCTAGACATTTGAGGTTGTAACAGATGCATAAAATATTCATGCATAATTAAAATATTTCTGATGAAGGTGGAGGGTTGTGTACTTTTGTCCTACTTAGCAATCTTGCTTTAATAAAATATTCAGACTTTTAAATGTATAATGATTAACATGCTGTAATACACAGTTTAAAATTATTAAAACTCTAAAGAGTATACAACTCATTAATTGGAAAAAGATTTTCCCTAAGCACTAACTGGGATTCGAAAGAGGGTGTTTTCTTGCAACAGACCAAATGCTATACATGAGAAGTTAATAGTGCCTCAGCCTCTTACCTCAGCCCCAACCTGCAGGTGTCCTATTAAATATTTTGTCACTCCTATCTCCTGCCATCCAATATAGCTCAGTGGCAGCTCCAACTGTTCAATCCCTACCTTCTACTTCATCTATCCCATCATTCCCTCCCGCACCACCTGCTGGTCATGCTCCTGCTTCCATCTCTCTTGCCTCATTCCCCCTTAACAGAGATTTTTTTTTTCTCCGAACAGCTTTTCCTCTTTCAGCTCCTCCTAACACACTGGTGTTTCGTCCTCCTTCCATTCCTCTCTTACTCCAGCAGCAAATTTTAAAAGAAATTTGGGAACCAGATGCATACTTGAAACCTTGTACAATACCTCGTTATTCAGAACTCTCATTCTTCTCAATCATCCTTTCCATCACTATCTCCAGCTGGCACTGGGCCATCCTGTCCTGTCAGGGATTGCTCCTCACACTCTCGGCTCTTACTGGACTGCCTGGAAAAGTTTCCAATCCTTCCACCTCTAAACAAACAAAGTTTCTATCTTTTGATATTCTCACACTTTTATCTGCCATTATAGAAACTTGCTCAAAATGCAGGTATCCACTACTAAGGCATACCTCCATCCAGTTCTTCCACAAACTCCTTTTTGGCATGACTTGTCCATCTCTTATTCACCCTCAAATCACTCTCTTTCTAAAATGCTTCCAACGATCCGAGAAACCCCTTCCAAATCAATGCACACCATTTACCTAAGACATCCTGGCATCCTGCATTTATGTTCTCAGATCTGATTATCGCACACCCTGGGTTGACAGCACACTCGAATCTTTACTTATGCTAGCATTCTTCGGCTTCCTGAGATGCTCTGAATTTACTGCTACTTCTGCATCCTTTGATCCTTCTTCCAAGCCTTGTTTATCCAAGATCAATAACTTATCTCCCAATACGTTAACCTTCTATCTCAAGAAAAGCAAAACTGATCAGTTAGGGTCTAGCACCCTTACATATTATTTCAAAATCCATTCTTACATCAGCCCATATGAGTCTCTATCCCATTATGTGCAACTTCACACCAGAGCTTTGCCTACTGATCCTCTGTTTGTGAATGAGAAGGGACCCGTGGCTGGTTTCTCCATCACAATGTACACCTGCTGGATTTCCTGATTAATTCTCTGGCTTCAGGGCCTCTTCCTCAGCTGCTTGACAAGGCATCCCAGAGTATCTTATCAAACAACTCGGCCGCTGGTCCTCAGAAGGTTATCATGCATATATTAAAACCAATCCTGATATCCTCAAACAAGCATTTTCTCTCCTCAGATGAACTTAGGTCAATGTCCATTGTTTTTTCTGCACTGCTGGTTGGGGTCCCACTTGGTTCATTTATGGGAGGTTGGCCCTCAGCTAAGAGTCTTCACATCTCAATAAACAATTCTACTTTCTCTCAATCTTTGGCTGCTGTCATTCCTTGTGAATTGTTTTAGGGATCTCACCCAGCCATTTGTTTAGTCTAGATGCCTCCTGTGAGCTGTCTTTTTTATTGTCTCACCCAGGTCTTCTCTCCAAGACAAGAGGTGTCGGGTCTGTGCTGACTGGAGGTTGGTATTGACTGGCCAGTGTCTCTATGAGTCTCTATGAGTGTGGGCACACTAAGGGTTCCAAGCCACCTTAACATTGCTACTGTAGATGCTGTAATCAGCTACAAAAGCTAAATTTTACTGCATTTAGTGGTCACCATCTCTTATATGCTGGCCGGACAAGAGACCTCCTACTGACACAGACACAGACAGAGCAGTCCAAGACACTCCAGGTTGGATTGAACTGTCATCTTTGGAAGATGTGGTAACAGGAAACAAAACAGATCATAGAACACATTGAGGGACTGTTTGTACTGCTTAGCTGTTGACACTGACTGACTCTCCCAGATATCGAGAAGAGAGCACTGGCTTCTGTCTAGAAAGCAGATCAATTCATTTTAACTAGTCAGTCAGATCTAATGAGCTTTACTGCCCTTAACAAAATTGGACACTTTTCATCTCACTTCCTCCAGCTCCCCCCTGGAGCAATAACCCATATTAGTGTTCATGACCTTCAGGCCCCTCTGGTTCCCAGTAGAACCAGGAGATGGGGGGATTGTGTTTCTGTACATTGTCTGCTGTTGTAAAACAAGTTATCGCTTGGGTTTAAAGACCCTCCCTCAAATCTGGTGTGGCTCCTATATTTACCCCTTATTCTCAGGACTGACCCTGTAGCTCAGCTGGGTTCTTAAAAGCTCAATCAATAGTCTTCTAGATCAGCTAAACTGCAGGAGGCTGGATTTCACACTGGGGTATAACAGACCCTGGTGTGAGAGTGAAACGAGGGAGGGGAAGGGATGTGCTCCTGCAGAGCTCTAGCCCTCCTGACCTGCCGTCTTTCCTCTCCCAGTTACTCTTACCACAGTTTATAAACTCCAGCAGTGCTCTACTTGCTCTTGTTCAAATTCCATTTTAGTATTTAAACAAAATGGTTGGTTAGGTGTATTCTTGATACACCACAAGGGGGAGCTCTTCCTTCAACTCACTTAGCCACTGACGGAGACTCGTAAACTCATAAACCTTTACAGAGATTACGTGA
Organism: Lepisosteus oculatus; assembly: GCF_040954835.1. Lineage (NCBI taxonomy): Eukaryota > Metazoa > Chordata > Actinopteri > Semionotiformes > Lepisosteidae > Lepisosteus > Lepisosteus oculatus. The sequence goes on along the minus strand of NC_090709.1, from coordinate 45,021,212 downwards.
CGGAAGTCAGTAATGAGCTCAGTCAGACCCACTTTAATACTTTCACGCCAACACCCCTTAACCGCAATTCACATTAACCACATTTGACATGCTTCCATTAATCATTATTCTACTTCCTATACCCTTATATAATAACCTTACCCAAGTGAGGAACCTGGTTGAAAGCCCTATTTTTTGTAGTACTCTAAACATATACTCATAAGAGGTACGATCGTAAGCTTTCTCAAAATCCAAGTTGAGGACAGCTAATCTAATATTCCTCTCTCTCACATAACCTATGGTATCTCTAATCAGTATCAGGCTGTCCGTGATCCTCCTCCCTGCCACACCACAAGCTTGATCTGGATGAATGACTTCCCCCCCAGGACAGATTTTAGTCAAAGCGTTAAACACTTGGAGAGCAGTTTAAGATCACAATTCAATAAAGTTATCGGTCGCCAATTTGCCAGGTCTGTGCGATCATTCTTTTTGAATAGTTAAATCACAACTCCCTCTTAAAGCTGTCCTGTATTTCTTCTAAAACCTCAAATTCTTTAAAAATCGTTAAAAGATCTAATGCTAAAATGTCCCAAAAGGCCCTGTAAAACTCAATGGGTAGACCATCCAACCCTGGAGTCTTGCCCATTTTGAAGGTCTTCAAACTTTCCATTAACTCCTCTACAGAAAGGCCTTTTGATAAAACAGTATAATCTTTTACACTCTTTGGAATCACTTTCACAAATTTTTCTAACAAATCCTTAGACACTTGTTTCTTGCCAAACAACTCCCCATAGAAATCCTCAGCTACAGAAGCTACGTCTTCCGTAGAAGTTTGCTAAACCCCCTCTCGTCCCTTCAATGCTGACATTAGTCCCCTCCCTGCAACCCTTTTCTTGAAAAAGAATCTTGTACATTTTTCACCTTCTTCAAGCTCTTTCACTTTGCTTTGAAACATGTTTTAAATATTTTCTCTAGAGATTTAAAAGCTAATTCTTTAGTTATTTAATTTCCTCACTGAAGTCCCACCACTCTTGCAATAACTTAACATACCTCTGTAATCTATTTTGTAATCCCTTTTCAACCCTTCGTATCCTAGCCTGTTTTCTCCTCCCCATCTCTATGAAGAATGTTTTTGTACGCTCCTTCACCTCCTCCCACCACTGTGCTCTTGTGCCAAACAGGTCGTACAAAGACTGCCATTCCTTATACAGTGCCTTGCGAAAGTATTCGGCCTCCTTGAACTTTTCAACCTTTTGCCACATTTCAGGCTTCAAACATAAAGATATAAATTTTTTATTTTATGTGAAGAATCACCAACAAGTGGGACACAATTGTGAAGTGGAACGAAATCTATTGGATTTTTTAAACTTTTTTAACTAATAAAAAAATGAAAAGTGGGGCGTGCAAAATTATTCGGCCCCCTTGCGTTAATACTTTGTAGAGCCACCTTTTGCTCCGATTACAGCTGCAAGTCGCTTGGGGTATGCCTCTATCAGTTTTGCACATCGAGAGACTGAAATTCTTGCCCATTCTTCCTTGCAAAACAGCTCGAGCTCAGTGAGGTTGGATGGAGAGCGTTTGTGAACAGCAGTTTTCAGCTCTTTCCACAGATTCTCGATTGGATTCAGGTCTGGACTTTGACTTGGCCATTCAAACACCTGGATACGTTTATTTGTGAACCATTCCTTTGTAGATTTTGCTGTATGTTTGGGATCATTGTCTTGTTGGAAGATAAATCTCCGTCCCAGTTTCAGGTCTTTTGCAGACTCCAACAGGTTTTCATCCAGAATGGTCCTGTATTTGGCTGCATCCATCTTCCCCTCAATTTTAACCATCTTCCCTGTCCCTGCTGAAGAAAAGCAGGCCCAAACCATGATGCTGCCACCACCATGTTTGACAGTGGGGATGGTGTGTTGAGGGTGATGAGCTGTGTTGCTTTTACGCCAAACATATCGTTTTGCATTGTGGCCAAAAAGTTCGATTTTGGTTTCATCTGACCAGAGCACCTTCTTCCACATGTTTGGGGTGTCTCCCAGGTGGCTTGTGGCAAACTTTAGACGAGACTTTTTATGGATATCTTTGAGAAATGGCTTTCTTCTTGCCACTCTTCCATAAAGGCCAGATTTGTGCAGTGTAAGACTGATTGTTGTCCTATGGACAGACTCTCCCACCTCAGCTGTAGTTCTCTGCAGTTCATCCAGAGTGATCATGGGCCTCTTGGCTGCATCTCTGATCAGTCTTCTCCTTGTCTGAGCTGAAAGTTTAGAGGGACGACCAGGTCTTGGTAGATTTGCAGTGGTCTGATACTCCTTCCATTTCAAGATGATCGCTTGCACAGTGCTCCTTGGGATGTTTGAAGCTTGGGAAATCTTTTTGTTTTCAAATCCGGCTTTAAACTTCTCCACAACAGTATTACGGACCTGCCTGGTGTGTTCCTTGGTCTTCATGATGCTCTCTGCGCTTTCAACAGAACCTTGAGACTATCACAGAGCAGGTGCATTTATACAGAGACTTGATTACACACAGGTGGATTCTATTTATCACCATCAGTCATTTAGGACAACATTGGATCATTCAGAGATCCTCGCTGAACTTCTGGAGTGAGTTTGCTGCACTGAAAGTAAAGGGGCCGAATAATTTTGCACGCCCCACTTTCAATTTTTTATTTGTTAAAAAAGTTTCAAAAATCCAATAGATTTCGTTCCACTTCACAATTGTCTCCCACTTGTTGGTGATTCTTCACATAAAATAAAAAATTTATATCTTTATGTTTGAAGCCTGAAATGTGGCAAAAGGTTGAAAAGTTCAAGGGGGCCGAATACTTTCGCAAGGCACTGTATCTTTCCCTGAACCTGCTCGTCACTTCCTTATCCTCCAGAAGTGAAAAATTCAGCTTCCACACACCCTTCCCCACAGTAATGGCCTTTGGAATAGAAAGTGTACATGAGAGTAGACAATGGTCAGAGAAAAAAAAAAACAGGGGTTGTGCAAGTAAAATCACGTATCAAAACAAAATCTATGTGTGAGGCTTGGGTCCCATTAGACTTGTGCCATGTGAAACCTGCCCTCCCCTGACTATGAAGTTTGAAGGCATCTTTCAGTTTAAAATCTTTACATACCGTTTGCAATAATATTGATGATTTATCAAATTGGACCCGTCTCTCACACCTCATTCTGCCTTCTCTTTCTAAAAGGCAATTAAAATCTCTAGCTAAAACCAGTGGTTCCCATGCCAATAAATATTCTCTCAATTCATGAATTAGGACATATCTATCTGTCAAGTGGGCAACTCGGACAATAAAAACCTAAAACCTAATAAAATCCATGTAAGTCTCCCTTTCGTTCCCAATGCACATAACTGAATATAAACCAGTCAAGTTCAGGTACTTTTCTGATGTATCTGAATAGTTCTGGCGCAGCTGTTATAACAAAGATACTTACTAACTTTTTTTTCATACGAGCTCTTGCCGTTTTTAAATCGAATATTTTTTTGAATTCGCTAAAGCGCACAAAACACCAGCATCACTCATCATAAGCATCTGACCAATCACATTCCTGAATTTTAAACTCATTTAGTATTTATTTTTAACTTGTTTCATTTTTTTTTTAAAAATTACACACCAGTTTGAAGTATTCTTGCCATTTTTAGCATATTGTAAGGGGATTTTTTCAAAACATTTTATGTTTTTAAATCATATGAAACACAATCAACCCATTGTAATTTCCCATTGATAATTCTTGAGCTTTATAACTGTGTATTATTTCTTTTTAACTTTTAACTTTTTACCTTGTTTTAATATTTTTTAAATTATTTTTGCATTTTACAGTGCTTTTTTAATATATTGTGAGCATTTTAGTGTCATTTTAAAATAGGACTATCAATGCTCCTGACTTTTAAACCTGTATTTATTCTGATATAATTCTCTCCACCTGCAGATGAGGGAGGTATTTGATTTTAACTTTGTTGATTTGGGGGGAAAATGTACATTAATTTCCTTGTACATTTCCTTCCTTGTTATCACAAGTGGGAAACCTGGCATTTTTGGATGAATTGCAATCTTTACTGCAAGGCCTTCAGACTGATACAGAAATGATGGGAGATTTAAATGAAACATTTGATAAATCAGACATGAACAGCATAACATCTAAAATGGCAGAACCCTCTTAAGTACAGAAAAAGTTCTGGCATATTCATAATAAATAACATTTATTTAATTTGAAGCATAAAATTTGCTTTAAAAAGAAAACCACAATTTGTACGATATCATATTTCAATATCAACGTTCAGATGAAGGATTTGAAGAAGCAACAGCGATAGGAAAGTACATTGATTTTGGGACAATGTTTGCATCTGAATAATCCTTGGTCCTGGAAAGAAGGGAAAAAAAGGTTTTGATTCTCAGTCTTCAGGATCCCCAAAAAAATGTGCAAATTTGTTTCCGATGTATTTTGGATAAAGATATAACTCTCATAGAAGATACATTTTATCAGTTGAATACAGTCGATACTTTCGACTTTTTATATGATGACAGGACCTACATTTAGGGCTCAGTACTGATAACACTGCTGCTATTGATGGAGTAAAAATAAGTGATGTACTGGCAGTTTGTTTTTTTTCTGAGGCAAGAAGTCCTAGAACACCTCCTATAAAAATGTTAAGATTCAGAGTAAGAAATATTTTTCCACCTCACCTAATGCTATTGCATTAACGAGGCTGGAGTTGGCTTCTTATTCACCAGCTGCTGCTTCGCGTTTCTCATTCCATTTTAAATGCTGCTGCTGTGATGTTATGTCATCTTTCGCCTGTAGATGGCTCTCTACAGTCATTTTTAAAAATACTTATCCAGATGTATTACTGTACATATCCTCAGTAAAATGGAATATGTAAGTAGAGACTGTCCAAATTGCATTTTTGTATGAAACACATTTCAGAAACACAACTCACAATAAAACAAACTGGCATGTTATACCACGAGTAAATAAGACAAAGGCAAAACGTAAATTCACTGGAACTTTCTGCATATTTTCCACGACCTTGCCTTCTGATCATAAAAAATCTCAAACTCTTGCATTTTGCAAGAAATTTTAATATAGCAGTTTTAAATGGGACATTTAGAACATGGCATATGAGAATATATGGTTAACTGAGGATGAGCAGAGGGTGATCGCACTTTCTGCTTATTGCTGTGAACCTACCTCCTGGTTATAAAAATGTCTAAAAATTCTGACACAGATGTGTGAGAGACAATGGAACTTCAGGACATTTTACTGTACCGTTTTTTAAATACGACCCTCTGAACATGGCATGAGAGAATACATTGTCAAATGGTAAATGCAATGTTTGCTATATTGCTAGGGCTCTCCCTCCTGATTTTAGAATCGTCTCATATTTCTGACATCAAGGTGTGAGACACAATATAACAGACTGTCAAAATCCTGAACTTCAGGACATTTTACGGTACCATTTTAAAAATATGACCCTCTGAGCATGGCATGTGAGAAAATGGCATGTGAGACTGCATTGGGAAAAGGTGAATGCAATTTCTGCTGAATTGCTATGGCCCTCCCTCCTGATTACAAGCTCGTCTCACAGGTCTGACACTGAGGTGTGAGACACAATGTATCAGGCACTCATAATCGTGAAGTACAAGAGATTTTACTGTAACGTTTTTTTTTTAATAATGACCCTCTGGCATGTGAGGACTTGTAGTCAACAATATAGCACACATTCTGCCAATTTACTTTGTCCCTCCTTCCTCGTTAGCAAAACATCTTAGTATACCGACACTAAGGTAAATGTCTCTAAATCCAGAAGTTAAGTTGTCAAAGTATATCGGAGTCAACCGATACTGATCAGGTTCTGCTGATGCTGAGCCCGCAGCCTTCACCATAAGGTCCAATTCCCCAAGCCTGCTAACCTTATATGTCCATCCCTTCTCATCAAAATTCGTATTTTCACAGGGTACCCTTCAGAAATCGCAGTATAGAATGAAAAAACTCCAATAGATATCTGCCACTGTTGGCGATTTTCCTTTAAGATAGATAGAAAATACTTTATTAATCCCGTAGGGAAATTGACAAATGATTCTCCAGAAATTTTATGGAGTGTATCACTTTCACTGAGACGGAGAAGTGTTAAGCTGTATGTGAGTCATTGTGGTTCGGTTGTTAACCAAAAGGGTGGTGGTTTGAGACCTCCCAGGGACGCTGAGCCTTTAAATGAACACACCCTCTTCACTTCATTTCTCCATGGCCGGTCTTGTACGGCAATCAAATACAGAGCCCGTAGGGGGCAGTAAGCTCGCATATATAGCTCACTGTGTATAAAATGAAGAAGCAGAGGTTAGTTTCTCATCTGCATGTTGCAGAGCCTTACGCAACTCGTACCAACAGCTGGGGTTTGATCCCTGCACGGGCTATTAGTTGAAAGACCATTGTAAATGAGGTGTAACAGATTTATCCAGCTGGCTTTTATGTTTCATACTAAATTGCTATCTTGAAACCAAAATAATTAGAAATATGGAACACAACCGTTGTTCCCCATGAAGGAAAGCTGTTTTACACTGACGTCACTCCTTTTTATTTAATCCAGATTTTAAAAACAACTCCGACCTATCAAAGGAAAATGTTACACAAAAGTTGGAAAGCACACTCTGAATCCATCTGTATATTTGATTTCCGCAATCCGTTCAAGGCTGCCTATGTTAATCGTAAGTGTATAGATGAAACATTTAATATATTGTTCAGTTTAAATCAAAATGCTTAATTACTACAAGAGAGAAGTATAGTATGGAGGATGCGACAAATGTGTGATTTCTTGGAAGAAAACTACTTTTCTTTGCGTTCGAAATTAATTCGAAACAATTGACACACAAACCCTTTGTCTTTTTTAAAGAGATTATATCTTTAAACAGACAAATGTATAAAATGTGTTTTTTTTTACCTACAGATTTTGGACAGGGGCGATGTATTACTAGTAGAGGCTGCTGACTAACACTGTACTGTCTGGAGATCAGCTCCATTTGCAATAAAAAAACGTGCGTAACAAAGCTGGAGAGCAGCTGAACTTGTGCTCAGTAGTCAGTATGGTGCTGAGGGTTCAATACTGTCGTTGTTGTATTACCACGAGCTGCACAGGCTCTGAATCAGACCATTTCAATTAGTCTGGTCACTGCAGGACAAGTTAATGTAGAATTATTGCTTTGTCTGTCTCTTGTTTGTATATAAATGGATGTCTCTGATAACTTAGTTAGTTTTTATTTTAGTTTTACGATGTAGGTCATGCGTTGATATTCCTGATTCAGCTCATGTTCCATAGGAGAGAAGAGATTCCTCCTGTTTCTCGTACAACCATATCAGAACAGAAGCCCATGTCACCCAGCTCTGATTCAAGATCGAGTTGCATCTTCAACATTTTGTTTTTGTTTCTGATCATAATTTTCTTTAGTTATGATCAATATTGAACTTTTTCTAAGTAAAACAAAACTAATCAAACATGCAGGCAGATTTTTGAAAAGTATTAGGAGTTGATAGGGCGCTCCTTCGGAATAGTCGTCAGAAAATGTGAGAAAAAGAAAAGTTACGTAAACTCTCACACAGAGCATTAAAGACTGGAATCTGATCATAAAAAAACTAGCTGTCTCCCCGTCGGTAATCAAACCCCGGTTTCCCGCGTGACAGGCTGGGACACAAACAACTTTACTAACTAGGAGCGCTTGCTAGCTATTAGGAGGCATTTACTCTTAAATATGTTACTGTTTTGGGTTTCAACTTTAATTTTCCCGATACCAGTTTTTTACAAAAGTAAAGGCACATGGCACACGTGTGGCACATCACGTCCGAGTTTAGTGACAACTACCTCAGAGATTGTAAGCTGGGTAGTTTCAGATCACTTTTTTTTAAAGGTTCAAGCAAACATGAATAACTTTGTGTAATCGTTTTTCATAAAGTGTCATTGTATTATAGCATGTGCCCTTAATGATTTTCTTGATACGTTATATGTGCTCTTGTTTGTATTGTATGTAGTTTTGTTGTTCAAATAAAACGTAAAAGACACAACTTTCCGGATGCGGCTGCTGTAAAAATAAAATGACATCAAGGGTGCTGTAAGCAGAGGTCTGAAACCTGCTCAACAGAAGATCTTTATCAAGAGGTGTTAAAGAAGTAGAGATCTCGCCATGAGAGGGGAAGCATCTCAGAAAAAGCAGGTGCAGTCGGTTCCACGGTCATAACGCCACTAATTCGGGCGACAAGAGCAAAACCCACCCGGCTTCCTCCGGGCAAGTAATGAGACAAAGAGACAGTGCACAGCGGGTAGCGTGGCCGAGCGGTCTAAGGCGCTGGATTAAGGCTCCAGTCTCTTCGGGGGCGTGGGTTCAAATCCCACCGCTGCCAGGTGCTTCTGTCGAGCCCCCCTTTCAGCTGGCTTCAGACGAAAGGGAGGGAACTGCTTTTTGGCAGTCTCTCGAGAAACTAAGCAAAGTGTTTAAAGATACTTTCTCAGCTTGACATCAAGGCACAAAACAAAAACCTTCTTGCGTCCTCTCAACCCAAAAGCGCTTTGCCACTTTTTGCGTTATGCAGGGAACGACGTCTGCCCAGATCACTTTTGTGTCAATGCAAATCGTAGTGTGCCCTCCGTTTTAATGTTGGCTGTGCTGGCGTGCTGCTTCTGTCTGTGAAACTTGAATGTTCTGCTTCTTCACACCAAATCGTCGGCGGGGGTTGAGCTTGTTAAATCTTTGCGCATAGCGCTCCTTTGGAAGTACTTTGTCCAAGTTCAAAAGCAATCGTGGGATTTACTTCATGCGTGCAAAAAGCATGCCTCGCACGACAGATTTAAATGGGGAATGGAGCCTGCTTCTTGCTGTTTTTCCTGTGGTTGCAGTTACAAAGTTGATCGTGCTTTCACATTCTGTTAACAGTATTCACTGGCTGAGCTTTATCAGTTGGTTCGTAAAGGAATCTCTGCTTCGGTTCCAGAAAAGTCATCTGTAGTGTGTTTTTTTCCGTGCCCATGGCAGTCTTTTAAAGCTGGTAGTAATGTCGGCGAAGTTAATTTTTTATCCTCTTTAAAAGAGTAAGGACGGGCTGGGGCCAGCTCCATTTACCACTCTTTCAGCTAACCGCCGAACTCGCGAACTGATTACACTGCAGAGCCACAGGCGCCTCGCTTTTCTCCATTCTCTGGGTTAGGGTGAAAAAAGAACTTTGCTGGTATTAGCTGGCCTGCTGGGAGTACCTCTTCTTCACTGATAAGCAAGATTTGTGTTTCATCTTTCGCAAGCTGTATAGATTTCTTTCAAAACAAGTTGTTCCAGAAAGGAAACGAACACTTGCATTCACCTGAATTAAAAGGCATGGGATTTGCCCATAAGGATACATTCTGTACAGTAAGACAGGAAGAAAGGCACTGCTGGGAATCGGACCCAGGATCTCCTGTTTACTAGACAGGCGCTTTAGCCAACTAAGCCACGGCGCCGGCAAAGTGCTGTCCTTTGACAGCCACTTGGACACGTCTCTACTGCTCTGAGACATCTGCGTTCGGTGTGCACCGAGCCTGCTCGCCTTGCAAGTTGCCTCATTTACATGCGATAGTTCCACCACTAAGAGAAAGGATGAGAAATGGCTTTTATCTGTCACTTTTCATGTCAGAGGATCTCAATCTGCTTTCCCTGTACAAGAGGATGTCCAACTCATGTAGCTAAAGACGTAGACGACAGTGCTCCACTGAAATATTGATCTCACAACCCTCGGCATGACTCCGCTGTGTTCTGCTTTAGACAAAGGGGGGGAAAGACTTCTTTCATCACACGTTTTGCACTGTTTACGGTGTTTGCAGTGCTCTTTCTTAAATGAAAACCAGGAATCGGCACCATATGAGGTGAGACTAGATAATATTGGAACAAGTAGCCTCGCCATTCCATGCGTGACGTGAGCAAAGTGTAATTCCTGTCTTTATAGTGTGCTTGTTAGAGACATAGCTGGCACCCAGAGCGCTTTAAATCCGGGAGTCAGCAGCCCAAGACAAGAGAGTTTCCTTCGTCTATGTTTTTTGCGTGAAGGGGGAAACCACGCGTGTGCTGCAAACGATCTTAGTATCAAGTGCCGTCCCACATAACCGATCCGAACAATCTGCTTTACAGAGGAGCACTGCCGGAGCTTATCGTTGGCAAACTGAAAAGCAGGCTGACCTCTTCTGTGACTCTTGAACACTGAGTCTCAAGGTTGTGAATTCAAGCTCCACGCTGGCGGGAAATTCCATAGGTAATGATCACATTTTCTTGCATGCTAATCAAAAGAAATATTAAGAAACTTTTCCCGATACCAGTTTTTTACAAAAGTAAAGGCACACGGCACATGTGTGCCACATCACGTCCGAGTTTAGTGACAACTACCTCAGAGATTGTAAGCTGGGTAGTTTCAGATCAGATCACTTTTTTTATCAAAGGTTCAAGCAAACCCGAATACTTTTGCAAGAGACATTTCAGAATCCCAGTCAAATCCAGTAAGATTGCTGGATCCTTTGAATTCGACTGAACTATAGCACAGATCTGCAGTCCACCATTAGAATACTGTGGGTGTGTTGTATAAGCCTTACCACCCAAAATAGTTCTAAAACAGGAGAAGCATCCTCGTTTAGGAATGTGGTATAAAGTGAAATGGTCTGGGAAGAGTCCTACGTTTGAACAGTTCAAAATAGACGTAAAGGGGTATTTCCGGACTCTTTCGAAATGTAAGAACGAGCTGTGCGGACCTTATCTTTATTTACCTTGTGTAATCGTTTTTCATAAAGTGTAATTGTATTATAGCATGTGCCCTTAATGATTTTCTTGATACGTTATATGTGCTCTTGTTTGTATTGTATGTAGTTTTGTTGTTCAAATAAAACGTAAAAGACACAACTTTCCGGATGCGGCTGCTGTAAAAATAAAATGACATCAAGGGTGCTGTACGCAGAGGTCTGAAACCTGCTCCACAGAAGATCTTTATCCAGAGGTGTTAAAGAAGTCGAGATCTCGCCATGAGAGGGGAAGCATCTCAGAAAAAGCAGGTGCAGTCGGTTCCTCGGTCATAACGCCACTAATTCGGGCGACAAGAGCAAAACCCACCCGGCTTCCTCCGGGCAAGTAATGAGACAAAGAGTCAGTGCACAGCGGGTAGCGTGGCCGAGCGGTTTAAGGTGCTGGATTAAGGCTCCAGTCTCTTCGGGGGTGTGGGTTCGAATCCCACCGCTGCCAGGTGCTTCTGTCGAGACCCCCTTTCAGCTGGCTTCAGACAAAAGGGAGGGATCTGCTTTTTGGCAATCTCTCGAGAAACTAAGCAAAGTGTTTAAAGATACTTTCTCAGCTTGACATCAAGGCACAAAACAAAAACCTTCTTGCGTCCTCTCAACCCAAAAGCGCTTTGTCACTTTTTGCGTTATGCAGGGAACGATGTCTGCCCAGATCACTTTTGTGTCAATGCAAATCGTAGTGTGCCCTCCGTTTTAATGTTGGCTGTGCTGGCGTGCTGCTTCTGTCTGTGAAACTTGAATGTTCTGCTTCTTCACAACAAATCGTCGGCGGGGGTTGAGCTTGTTAAATCTTTGCGCATAGCGCTTCTTTTGCAACATGAATATAATTATATCGTTATTAATTTCTTGAGATACGCGATTCCATATTATATTCCCTTTTAATCAAATTCTAAAAGTATGCTTGTTGACTCCGGTATCACGTTAGTTAAAGACTTCGAAGCTTATAATGTTTAGGGAGAAATGGAATACTGGTGTGTATTTTTTTCTTTAAAGTACCAAGACCAGCTATATACTGTATGTTTATGTTCCAAAATTAATATCGTTTATGGTCTTCACACGCGTTACAGTATGCTCCTATTCTTTTTATGCTCAGCTACTAAGATTTCCCTTCAGTGGTAAAATTCAATATCTACAACGGGCACAGTAAAGACGTTTACAGTAAGTCTTTCTACGACAGACCAACGGACCACGAGTGCCCCTGTCGGTCAACCAATCACATACCGCGGTATTTTGCGTCATCGCGCGTCACGATGCACGACGCCATAGCCAATTACCTCCGGTACGTGTCTGTACGTACCTGGCGATACCGCATTATTTTCCGGTACCCTGTACGCAGTGTACCGCAAGCCACCGGTAAATACCGCGAGTTACCGTAAATTCTCCTATAATACAACAAGCAAAATAATAGTATCCGGAATTTCCGCAAGGTGGAGCTAATAAACTCAACCTCTCATGTTTGAGCTGTGGCCATCAAAGTCTTTAACGAAGATATTACTAATAGTATTAATGATGAATGACCTTGGACAAGCTGTAAGTGTATACTCAAAGTATTGCCAAGGTCAACATACTTTTTTTCATTGACCGTCTTTGTAAAAGTAACACCACAGCATTTCGCAATCACGGATTTGTTTCCAATCATGCAAAGTACAGTAATTTTTGAGAATCGAATCACCATGCCTTTTACATGCTCATAAAAGAGATTGATTTAGGAACATAAACATATTACCGTATGAAAACTGTACTGTATACAGTATGTATATTTAATGTCTTAACTGTGCCCGTTTAAGTATTGAATATTCATATCTAATTTTACCACTGAAGGGAAATCTTAGTAGCTGAGCATAAAAAGAATAGGAGCATACTGCAACGCGTGTGGTCCATAAACTATATTAATTTTGGAACATAAACATACAGTATATGGCTGGTCTCGGTACTTTAAAGAAAACATACACGAAACATGGTTTCATTGTGACCAGAATCGGTCTTGGGATATTTTTAACTTGATTTACAGTATTTGAGAGGTATGTCTTAACACTGATACTACAGTGCATAAATACTGCTCACGTATATGTTTCTAGATTTATATTATGCATTTCATACGGTCAAATTACTTTTGAGCAACTAATAAGAAGCGCAAAACGGTATGCGTTTTAGTTTCGTTTTGTGCTGGGACTCTGCTTTTAACAATGTCGCCGTGGATTGATTAGAGATATCAAGTACATACAAGTCATTTTTTAAATGTTGTAGTTCGTCTTGTAAAAATGTTACGAGTACATCATCTATCAACAATTACACAGGTTCTGTTTCCATATTGCGGATTTTGGTTACGTAATATTATTTTCTAGATTTCACGTTGTGAATATATGATTTGGGCAAACAGAGCCGCAAAGAAGTACATTATAGGTTGTTGTTTTTTTTTGCGCAGTTTTATCTAGAACAAGCGATGCTTAAACCTTTGTCTTATTCTTGTGAAACTATCCACACGACAGTTACAGTACCTAGGAGTTGACTTCAGTGATGTCACTGATGGGATGTTTCTAAAAATCCATCCTCTGTAAAACGTCTTCTCTAGTTGTCCTGCATATGTATTCGCTAATGAAACTGTGTGTTCTGAGCCTGGATCTCTACATTTCTGTATGAACCAGCTTTGAGGGCTAAAGACAGCTTGTGTTTAAATTGAGTGTAAGGTAATTTATGGTTCTAAAGTCATGGTCAGCATTTATTATTGTACTGTGTTGTAAACGTGTTCTGTGCCTAGTCACATTATTTTATAGCGTTTTTATAGTGTTGTCAAATCTGGTGGCGCTGTGTGTTAGTTTCCTGACTCCCATGTCACATTTAACAAACATTTCTCTGAAAAAATGAAACGTTTCCCTTGGTCAGAGATTAAATAAAACCTCACTCGCACCAAACAAATTTATATTTCTAAATATCACAACATGATCGAATTTAAGTCTTTATAATAACAATGAATAGTCACCTTTGCGTTACAAAATAAACATTTATATTGATTTGAATCGCGTTTTGATTTAAATCGTAATTGCGTGTTTAAATATATGTGTTTAAAGGCGATATACTGTATAAAAGCGCTGATTCTTATGGAGTGTGTTCCGCCGGGGATTCAAAAAAATTATTTTTTTAATCACGTATCTAAGGAAAATTGCAGTATAACTTTGTTCATGCACAAACAGTGGCATGTTACATTATAATTTGGGTGTCTCCTCTTGCCAGAAAGCTCTAAAGTGCATTTTGAGTGCGGTTTTTGACTTTTTCTAAATTGCAACCCATAAATAAAGCTGATAGAGCTTAGACTAACTGTATTCTAAACTATTAATTCATTTAGGGCTAAAATACATTCATTGTCTTCCAATCGAGTCAAGTTGACATTGGAAGCTTGCCACTCCTGGACTGTTAAACCAACGCATTAGCATGTTAAAGCGATTCCATTGAGGAGCCCAGCTACCAGTTAACACTGTACTTCCTACTTTGAAAATAACTGTGAAACCGGTTTAATTCGTCACAGCCAGCACTCCGGCAGAGAGGGGGTTGTACTCGTAAAGTAGAAGCAGGCGAGATTTCCAGCGAAAGACACCCCCCCCCCCCCCCTCAAAAACCCAGTAAGCAGTAATGCTTTATGTTGATCCCATTCTTTTCTCTTCCTGTTGTGTGAAACTCATCAGCAGGTCTTTTTTTCCCAATCAGAGGCTCTGAAAATAGCGTACCGCCAACTGCGCTTCGTCAGAGAGGGGCGCTGCACTGTGAGAGGGAGGAGGCGCGGAGCTCAGCAGTACAGAACGAACGTTCTGCTGCCTGGAGTGCTTATGGCAGCGATCGCGTCTGCATTTATAACTTAGTTTTTAAAATTAATCAAGCAATATGAAGCATCTCTTTTTACTTTTAAGTCACTTAATTATCATTAAGCACAGCTTTCTCACCACTTAGACTACTTTTTGATACCATCCTTAGTCAAACCAGAAACGTTTTGTTCTGTCTAATGACATTACAAGTGGAAAGATTACAGATTTTAATCGTCTTTAATTTTGTTACGTTATACATTTTAGAAACGTTTCATCCATACAAACACCACAAAACTATTTTCGATTGTATTTCTGACAAGTACAGTATGTTACACTTAGTTCACTGTTTTAAATACATCTAATTAAGAAAGTTAGGTGTTAGCATAAACTATTAGCAATCAATAATATTAAATTTAGCACTGTAATAAGTTGTTGCACTTTCCCCCGCATCTTGTAAAAATATATTTTCATTGTTCAAATATACATTAAGTCTGACTATCATATAATAAGTTAAATACAAAACTAAAGAAAAAATAGGGTTAAATATAATTCAAAATATTTTGCTAACAATGTTAACTGTTTATGAATAATAAAATGTATTAACTAAGGAGTAGGATGGCACAGTTGTTAGTATGTTTTTTTTGTTTTGTTTCTTTTTCATAAATACAACAGTAGTACCTGATGTCTCAGTGGCTTTCAAAATTAAATTATGCATGCAAACCTGTGAACTAGAAAGATAACTAAGATATCCATCCATTTATAATGGTGGCGAAGTGGTTAGCATTGCTATCTTGCAGCACTGGGGTCCTAGATTCAATTCCTGCCATCCTGTGTGTGTGGGGTTTACATGTTCTCTCTGGGTTACATGGTTTTTCTCCATATGTGTGATATGACTCCCTCCAGAACATACTGGTATGTTAATTGGTTTATGGGAAAACTGGCCCTGGTGTGTGTGTGTTTGTGTCTGTCTGTCCTGTGATGGACTGGCGCTATGTCCAGGGTGTATTATGCCTTGTGTCCGTTGCTTGCTGGGATAGGCTCCAAATCCTATGTACTGGATAAAGAGATTAGAAATGGATGGAAGTAAAGGCACTGTGTGGATGGAACTATACACAGTGTTAGAAACCCACTATGAAATGGCAGCATCTCACTGAGAATAAAATATTTTATAGTGCTGGCTTAAGGAAACAGCCTTTCCACCTCTCTTGCACATCAGTATCCATACCTAGTTATTTAAACAAATTGCCTCTAATTATAAACATCTTAATATGCTGGCTCTGTGGATCCGCATCAGCTATGTTTGCCCATTCCTTCAATTCATGTGCATCCAACACACAGTTCAATGCCAGCAACTACACATAATCTAAAATACAATCCTTATTTCAATATCTATGTAAACATATAGTCTGTTAACTTCATCATCTTCATCAAAAGTATGCCTAACCCCATTAGGAAGTGTTCTTGTTATAAGTGTATTCCTCAGCTTTCCCCAAATTATCTTCTTCTTGCCAACATCTCTAGTCTTTTATCTTGCAATAACTCAGCCAACACTTAAATCTCCAAAAGCTGCTTGTGTTAATTTCTTTAAATCACAAATATCATGTGTAAATACTGGCCATGTAATACTCTGCATTGTGGAATAATAGTTTATTTTAAAGGGAACTAGAGAAACTAAGAACTAGAGAAATCAAGAAAGGCTTTTTGTTCTAGAATTAATAAATGCACATCCTGTTCACTGGGGAAATTAAATCCACACTGAGCAATCTTCAATATGTTCAGAATATGACAGCAAGAATCCTATCAGGGATGCATTACACCTGTTTTCAAGTCCTTGCACTGGTTACCTATCAGATTTCGAGTCAACTTCAAAATCCTTATCCTCATTCAGTACCTACAGTATATGGCTTATTATCTGTCTACTCCCCACCTTTGTCCGTCTGACTCTGGTCTTCTAGCTGTCCTCAAGAACATCTACATTCTGTGGGTGACAGGGTCTTCTCTAGATGCACCCCAGAGCTCTCAATTTTTATTCCCAGTGATATCAGTCACGTACCCTGAGTGCATTTAAATCTAACCTCAGAACCTTTCTTTTCAGAAGACTTAGTGTCTGTATCTGCTTCATTTTCTAATTTTGGTAGCACCTCTAACTGCTTGTCTTTCTTATATGTATTTACTTTGTAATCTGTGGTCCTTTTATCTGTTTTTACATCTACTGTATTGCTTTGAGATGCCACTTTTAAAGGTGATATATAAAATAAAGTTTTTTATTATTGTTATAGAGAAACATGATCAGATTTGCCCTGGTTCAGATAAAATATATAAAGTATACTAGTTTGTCACTCTTCTCATTCCCTTTGCTAAATGACTTTTCATACTAATCTGATCAATCTAACTGCCTGTTTTCTGTGCTTTCTCTATCCTGCTAGATTTGCAATTATTCTGAAAATTTTCTTCTTGAAATAACTCATTTCTAAATAACTTTTTTCACTATTAACATCTTGTAGCAACTCTGTGACAAAATATACACTTAGCTCAACCTGACAGTTCATCCTGCTACCAACATTGAATAAAAAAATCTTAAGATTTCTATATTTATGTCTTTATTTAGTGGTTTCATTAGTGACAAAGGCTAAACTTTCTTGGAAAAATGTCTTTTACGTGTTGCAGAAAAAAATGACTTGCTTTAACAAAATATGTTTACAAATCCTTTCACCTGCCAATCTACATGAATGCCCAACTATCTGAGAAGCTCTCCATGAAACTATGGTTGCTATTAATTCATTTAGGGCTCACTGACAGAATTGCTGTTTTTTATGCATGATAATTTTCTGATTCCTCACTCTGTTTCATGTTTATAGATAAGACTTTATTGATCGCGAAGGGAAATTGATGTACATGTTCATGTACATGATGAACATGTTTGCATGTTCTTTTGTAACATACACCTTTTTGTGATTTTTTTGTATATCTAAGCAAGTGTTCCTGCATCCCTCTTCTGCACTATAGTCATGGCTTTTTTTCTGTTTGTTTATTTCAAAGCAACACCTGCTCCATTTCTAAAACTTTTTGCCCATGTGCATTTTTGTGCACTTTAACGTCCTGAATTTTCATTTGCATTAATTTGTAGAATGAATTTGAGTTTTAGCCTTAAGTTTTCACTATCATTTGTTTCTTGTCCTACAACTGTTATTATTGATCACCGAATTATTGTACTTGACATGACTTCATTCAGCCTTTCCTGAACGTCTATGACAGGCAGAGAGAGTGCTGTTTCTGGTGCGATCTTTTGCAGCTGACATTTCACTGTTTTAAACGAACAAGAAATTAGATTGCTCATAAATCACTTATTCTATATAAACACAGCGTAATTGCCCTCCGAAAATCCTCTTTTTCTTGTTCGTTTTAGAGACCTTGATCGAAACTGATTTTAGATGCCAGAAAAGATTTATTTTCTCTGTATTTCCTACATTGCTTTGTCGAGATTTTAACTTTATATCTAACTTTATATCTAGGCTCAGATTACAACTATAAATCGTACAGTAATTAATAGCAGTAAATACTGATGTTTTGCGCCCTCTTACCACAAAAATATATGTTTTGTAGTTGGGATTAACTTCATTTCGTACGCGTAGCTACTCCGATTCGGACACCGAACAGTTAAAGATGGCGGCAAATCAGACACCCAGAGAGGGGGGGGTGGGGGGCGTCTTCTCGCCTCCATAACTAAAATGCCAAATAGGAGTGTCTTAAGCGACATACACAGTCGTGTAACTGACAGTTTGAGGTAGCCTATCGTGTAAATTTCGCTTTGTTGCTGATAGGTTAAGCTTTCGAAACTCTGCCCCAAAGTCATGTGACTGATTTTTCGCCCTGTTTCGTTGGTTAAACGCAATGATCACAAGCACCACCATGGTAACTGGGATGTGTAGTTTTTAATTCCGTTTGAATTATAACTGTATGTACTGTCTTCATATTTGGCCAGGGCTTTAAAGAGAAGGCGCGCCAAAGAATTTCGGTGCCGTCGTCTCCGCTTTAAAGGTACCCCCGTGCTGGAAGAATTTGACCTATTTTTTCTTTAAACTATCAAGACCAGCCTTACACAGTACAGTTTATGTACATACAGTAATGTTTATGTTCCTAAATTAATATCGTTTATGACCTTCAGATGCGTTATGCTCCTCTTCTTTTTATGCTCAGCTACTAAAATTTCCCTTTAGTGGTAAAATTCCATATAAATATTCAATACAAAGCGTATTGAAACGTGCACAGTAAAGACATTAAATGACTAAATCTTTTCACTACCAACCATTGCACCACGAGTGCCCCTATCAGTCATTTTGGCCAGCCAATCACTTACCGCGGTGCCCTACGGTGCCCTGCGGGTTGGTTACTGTACCGCGGGTTTTTAACGCTCATTTTGAATGGCTGCATCTTCAGCATTTCACTCCTGCTTCCTTCCAATGAGGACAGAGCTGCGGGAGAAAGGGCGCTATAGAGGATCGCTGTGGAGAGCTGCTGCTGTGCTTTGACATCTGAGCTCTGTGGGAAATGATCTCAATACAATTCTGAAAAACGCGACTCCCAGAACGCCAGCCGAACAAGTCTTGAAGTGGAAATCTAATAAGTACATTGATTCTTAAAATGTAGAGAGCTTTGCAAAAAATATATTGGTGCTTTAAGATAATATATTTCAAGGATGTAAATGCTGTGCTACAGTACGTGCAGATTTTTAGAAAACAGTGCATCAACAAAGTACACTGTTTAGGTTACTTTAGAAGACAATGTACCAAAACAATATATGCTGTCTGGGTCGTTAGAATTAGCTGAAAGTAACTGATTAGCTTTGAATAACAAATCTAGTGCTTCTTCTCTCGCTTTTTGATGTAATCTGTTTTCTCTTAGGGAAATGGGAACTTTTAGAAGGGACAAAGTGCTGAGCTTTTTTACAGCGCAACATCTTTTAAAAACCCTGTACTGCTTGTAACAAATTGAGTCTCTGGTTGCACTTTGCAAAGTGGCAGCAGGGCTTGCAATATTGAAATAAAGACCTTACTCAGGTGAGAACTCTCTCTTGTGGCTTCCTTGATAGTTCCATGACAATTTGGGGGCTTGTCCGGGATCAGAAACCTGAACGGGAACGGCTGCTAAAACTCCATCCGGACCCTGACAATTTTAGCAAAATTGGACAAACCTCGGAGGATAAATTGTTTATCCTTCCAGAGACGCGTCTGGAGAATTGGCAGCTGTCTGACGTCAGTAAGTGATCCTTAAAAATTAATAGTTTGAGAAGCGAGCCACAGGGGTGTTCTCACGCGGGTTTGATGAGTCTGGGACTCATATAAAGAACTTATCTTAACACAGACGTGTGGTTTTTGCTCTGCGGAGAAGTTGATGTGAGAAGGTTCTAAGTAAGGCACCGATCGGTAAAAATGGGAAATTAAAATTCAAAGATGAAAATGGGACCGAGCAGTCCAGCAAAAGTACATGTACGACAAATTCAGAGAAACAATTATAGCCTGGGTTAGAGTAAAAAAAAATGTTTTATGTTCATGAACTGTAAAGCTAGGGTAATAGGTGTAAGGGAACTTGCACATAATGTATATATGATAATTAGGGGCCCATAACTATGAAGGATCTTTGTAAGTGAATCAGAATGGACAGAGGAAAGTTGATTAGGAAAAAGAAGTTTCCCGAAGAAGGGGAAACTTAGAAGAGAAGGAGAAGAAAGGAAAGAAAGTGAATTGGTAAACTTATCTAATGGGAAGAGGAATCACAGAAATAATGGGAAGCTTAAAAAAAGACTAGTCTTGAAACTAAAGAACAGCAAGCTGCAGTAGTTCCTTTCATGCAGTAGCGAATGTTTACAACCTTGGCTCTTATAATCTGTTTTCCCAGTGGGTTGCTGTCACTGCCTCTGTGTCTACCAAACACTTGATGATGGAGATAAGCCCTTGGTGGGCACTGCCCTACCGCATGTATTATGATCAAGGGACAGGCTGTGGCTGGATTATTCGGGGTGAGATGGACTGAGATCACCCTCAGTCTGCTGGAACAGTGGAATGAAGGAACAGAAAAGATTGACTAGACATCAGACTGAAGGAACACCATGGGATGCGGGCTGGATCAAACAGAACTGTGTAATAGAGCCTGTTTGATATCATCACAGGCCAATCAACGAAACTTCCTGGAGGGATGAATTTGGCTAATGGATTGTTGAATTTGCTAATTCTCTATTGTAGTATTGTAGATTGTTAATTGAAGTGGTGCACGGGGCTGGTGAACAGGTGCTGGACGCTTGGAGACCTCCAGTAGAGGGAAGACACGACCTGATACCTGGCGAGTGGGTGTGGGTGAGGAAGATATACCCTGCCAGATGTTGCAACCCTGCTGGGAAGGACCATATCAAGTGCAACTGACTACCGACTCTGCCATCTGAGTGACAGGATGAGCTTGCTGGATCTACGCATTGCGCTGACACCGAACCACTGCACCAGAGACTAAGTGAACATTATTATATATATACCTGTTAAGTGTAAGGAGTTTTACTTTTATAAATGGGGATATGGAATCAATACTTTATCAGTCAGCCACAAATAATAATCAGAGCTCCTGTTGGGATTGTATTGCTATAAAAGATGCTCATGGGAGTAATCCCCTTTGATAGAGGTGATTATTTAGGTTTATTGGCATGGGTAAATAGCCCTGCTTTTAGTCTGAGTGTAACTCTGCTGGGAGTGGTAGCCTGGGAGAGTCTGAGGGTCAGCACGATGACCAGCGGCTGACCCTACCTGTGTAAATAATGTCCTAGTAGTTCTAGTGCCCTGTGTAGTCTTGTAAAAGTATAGTGTGTTGTTAGGTAATTACCACCCTAACTATGTGTACGTGTTCCGTCAGTCTCCTCATGTGTGTGTATATCCTGTGTTTGAACCTGCAAATGCTACAGTATTTATTTTATAAACACCAGTATTGACACTTTGATCAGTATATTTATTATTAGTAGCCAGTCTTATAAATTTACAATTTAGATTAAGTCTGGTAACAGTTTTACAGTTAAATTAAATCATCAGACCACTAATGGAACTGAGAGCTGGGTGGAAATAAAACCAGGATACACATTTTAACCTCCAGGATCAGGAGTCTGATCCTCCTGGCTTCTTTACTCTGAAGATTCGTGTAAAACTCTTAAAAGCGCTTATTTCAGGGACTCGTGCTTGTCCTCTACTGCTCCACACGGGTACGCTTTGTAACGCAATAATCTGCGATGTAAACTTTTTTTTTCTGTTTAATGAATTTTATTCCTAGGTTTGTCGCTCTCCTTCTCCAACTGTGATGATTCGCTTCTCTTCACAGTCTGGTGTGTTTTTTTTGGGGGGGGGAGATTTTATATCTGTAAGAAAAGCCCCCCGGGCTCCGGACAGGAGTTTCCTCCAGCTCTGCTTTGTCAGAAAGAGCGCTGTGACGTCACAGACACCAGCCAGAGCGCCGGGATCAGAGAGCGAGAACGTGGAAGGCGCGAGGAGCGCACAGAGGAGAATTATTGATCACTTATGTATCGACAACCAATTTATTCAACTGAAGGACCATAGAATAATCGATTAACTTCACTGATTGGCGAATACTGATTCTTTTCTTGACCCTGTTTAAATATCTAGAAAACAGTCAATAAAGACAGTATCGATCAATTACCATAGTGCGTTTAGTGTTAATAATGTTCAATCTGAAATTAAACAATGATTATTCATATTATTATTTAGGTAACTCTATCCTAGAGCTAGAAAATTATATTCCAAGTTGATAAATGTATGTAAGTAACCGTTTAAATGCATTTTTTCCAGTGTTTATAAATCATAAGTATGGTAACCACGGCAACAGCCGGCACGTCACTGTATGTGTCTAGGTGTCTTGCATTCGTCACAGAGAGTGTATGTGACGTCACGGGCAGCAACTAATACTACTACTAGTGTATTCATTTTAACATTAGTGAGAGAACAACTGGTAGTTTTAATGGTAGTGTTCATAACAAAGTGTAAGTATTAATAACAAAGAGCTTGTTTGTTAATTGCGTCTCCACTCGTCCTTTGTTCTGAAAAGAACCTGTAAATGCTACAATATTCTTTACTCAACAGCTTATTAAAAACAGCTCCCGTGATGTTCAAACCGATTTTTTACACAGAACACCGACACAGCTTTGATTTCTGAATCTCTTTTTCTCGTGCGTTTATTTAATGTGGCACAATGCACTGGGATAAGGGTATTCTGTTCAAAAACCAATAGCATTTAAACCACAGCCCAGGTTCGATCTGTCTCCCAGAATCACCAGGGCGCACACACACACACACCCGTGCCGTTGAAGTGCTCTGCTTCATTTCTAAGGGCAACTCAACATTCACTCCTACCCCAAGTGCAGAAAAGACAGCATCCACAGCAACAACAGCTCAGGTCTCTGCACAGGAGCTAAGCTGCCCTCATCTCCTCTGCTCTGCGGCTCCTGCGGAGTGGAGTCCTGCCTGGAGCCGTGTTTGCTGGCGGCAGCTCCCCCCGCCCTGTCTGTGCGTCGTGTCCAAGAGCTCCTGGGAGGAAGAGCGAGCCCTCCCACTCGGGGGCTTTTCCACGGTCTGTGTGAGGAGGGGCGGGTGTGTCCAGTAGCTTATCGAGCGGAAGCCTGGGGCGGCGGAGAGCTGTGATCGTGCAGACCTTGAGGTGTCACCTCTTTGTCTGCTTTCCCGCCCCCCCTCCGCCCAAGCTCTGCTCCAAAGTAGCCCGGCAACCCCTCACACCTGCACGTGTCACAACCTAAGGTGCGGTCATGAGACACCCATGGGGTGTCGTTCTGTTCTTGCTAATTGTTTCCTGCCCGTCGCAGGCAGGAGTCCATGCGAGGAAGATGCGCTGGACAGAGCTCAGAGGGCGCAGCTGGGTGGCTTTCCTTCTGAGTGACGTTCTTGCAACACTCTCCCGCTACTCTTGGTGCGCTCATGCCACAACACAGGAAGGCTGGAGCAGGTGGCTGTGGGCTTTGCACACCGCCGAAATAGCTCAGTTGGGAGAGCGTTAGACTGAAGATCTAAAGGTCCCTGGTTCGATCCCGGGTTTCGGCATTTTGTTTCATCGCGCCCTTTGTTCCTCTCTCCAGCGCCCCCTTCCTAAAGTGACGCGTCCCTTTCTCAGCCCGAAACGCAAGCAAGACACCAGCAGCGGTCCCTGCAGGTTTCCGTAGTGTAGCGGCTATCACGTTCGCCTAACACGCGAAAGGTCCCCGGTTCGAGACCGGGCGGAAACAGCCTTGTTTTGCACGCTCCTGTACTTCACAGAGGTCTTGAGCGACCGGTCATTTGTTCCCAATGTATTTCCGGTGCCTTCGTGCACTCTTGTACCAAACGCACGTTCCTTCTGTACGCGGAGCCGATCATTTGCAATTGGGCTGTGCCGACAGACCAGGACGAGCTCTGTCGGCTCAAAAGCAGCGCAGGACCTGCAAGAACAACAGAAAGATTAGCATCCAGCGGGGGCCTCTTAGTGAGCCCAAGAGCTCATCAAGAATCGGCTCCAGCAACAGGGCTGGGCGCATTGTTCCATTCTCCGCCCACTCTCGGTGTAAACAAGTCCCTCCTGGTCTCTGCTTGAAATGCACTTTCCTGCGTTTGCTTTGGTGTAACTGGCTTCCCCTGCGTGGGCGAATGTGAAGAAGATCCTTAGTAAGTCATTGAAGAAAACCGAGAAGAGGTCGGAGTGGCCTCTGTCGTTCATCAACGATCCAGTCAGGCAGTACTCCTCTGTAAAGCGCCATTCGTTCAAGTCGATTGGCTTTTTTTTGCCTTCATTCGTGCGAGTAGTAAAAGCAGACGCCCCTATTCTGCCGTGACCCGGATTCGAACCGGGGTTGTTGCGGCCACAACGCAAAGTACTGACCACTATACGATCACAGCGAGTTACCGAGACACACGCGGCAGGGCGGAAAGGGCTGTGCTCTCTTCGTGTGACATAATTCGGAAAAGTCCTGACGTTGCATTTCAACTGAGCCCCAGTATACATCGACCCTTCGACACTCTGAGTGACAACTCTCTTGCGTGTTTTCTCATATTTATGTAGTTTGCTTGCTTGATGCCGGGAACAGCATGGTTGTTCGCTGCCATATAGTCTAGCGGTCAGGGTTCCTGGTTTTCACCCAGGCGGTTCGACTCGGTTTTGCCTCCTGCTTTCCAAAAGATCAGCACCGTGTACGAAAGAGCCGCATTAAAACTACTCGAACGTGCAAAACGTGCGAGAAGTGGGGGCGCTTGTTTCCAACCGAAACTTCTCGCGTGTGAGACGAGCTGATCATCGCTGTGGGAGGGTTACTCTGGTAGACAGGGCTGACCTTCGGCAATAGGATTTATAGTCTCCAAGATGATATATGCACTTTCTGGAGAGGCGATTTTCTCCACTTCAGTAGCCCGATTTCGTCGATTGCGTTGAGAGGGCTGTAGAATGTGGCGCCGCCTTTCCTGCTCCGTCCATGACAGGCGTGCTGGTCTCTGGAGTGAGAGCACGGTCCATCAGCGCACTCCAATAAAGGCACTGGAAGCAGCTGAATCGCATTGGCGAAGCTCAGGGCTGGGCCGCTGGGCACGTCTTACCACCGTTTCCGTAGTGTAGTGGTTATCACGTTCGTCTCACACGCACAAGGTCCCCGGTTCGAAACCGGGCAGATACAGACATCTTTTGTCGCCAGGCACAAAAGGGGATTGGGGATTCGCCTAGCGCTGTGATCGAACAGACCCACTGGACCCACCTCTTAGTGTGGCGGGATCTGCACAGTGCATGTCACAGCGCATCCTGCTTTCACTTCAAGGCGCGTCCTGATGCACCCCAGTCTCCCGCGTGACAGGTGGGGACAGGTGACAGGTCCTATACTAATGAGGAAGACATCGCTCTCTCCGACCCCCGGCATCGTGTCCCGACCCACCGTGCTGGAAGCCGACGCGTGCTGTGATTCCTTTACGGAGCAGAAATGACAACCGAGGAGCCGAGAGATCATTTCAGCATTTCGCGTCTGAACGGAAAACACAAACGACCAACTCGGAATGACTTGCCTTTGACGCTTTTCAAAGTGTTCTTTGTGCACGACGACTGCGCCGCCTAGCAGATACAAATGGGTTGTACAACTTTGAACTAGCAAATGGAAGAGGGCTGAAGTAAGAGACAAGATGTAAAAAGGGTTAACTTAAGTCATTTCTGCCTGAAAATTAGACTTCTAAGCAACAGGGGTTTATGGCAGGAAAGGGGGTTAACTGATAAGGATTCCAGATGCGAGGGGGCATAATCTTAAACTGACCATTTGGCCAGGGTCTCTTAACTGGCCAAATATCATGACCCCCCCTTACCATAACACCGAATGACGTCTGAAGCAGCAAGGAAGGACTATATAACCTAAAAGTTTGTACCGGCACATCGAACAATACTTCGGTTTTGTTGTTTCTTGCGGGAAACAAGACTTCGGCTTTATTGTTCCTTGCATGCAATACACTCATCTGTTTTACTTCATCTCGGGATCCAGAACCTTATTCCTTCTGTTACAACAAATTTGGCGTAGTCGGCGGATGCTCCAGAAGGCGCAGAACTTCCCATCCGCAGGAGAGACGGTCAGCGCTCACATTACTAAGAGGTAAGGACTCCTCTTTTTAAAAAAAAAAAGTCCCGACTCTCTCTGATCGATTGGGAAATCTCTGCTCCCTGCGAGAATCGCCTGAGATGACGGCGTAAACGTGAGTTCCTGAATTCCTCTGGCCCGGGGAAGACACCGGTGTATGTAATGGGTGGTTTGCTGTAAGCCCAGAATTTGGTCTGGCAGGCGGTCCGCGGTATTGTGTACAGGCGTTCGAAGCTGGTGTAGGCGTCCCACACTGACAGATTGAAGAAACTGAGTCTCTTTAGTCTGAAGGGAGTGTCTCACACTGACAGGCCGGAGGAACTGAGTCTCTTTAGTCTGAAGGGAGTGCCTCACACTGACAGATTGAAGAAACTGAGTCTCTTTAGTCTGAAGGGAGTGTCTCACACTGACAGGCCGGAGGAACTGAGTCTCTTTACTCTGAAGGGAGTGTCTCACACTGACAGGCCGGAGGAACTGAGTCTCTTTAGTCTGAAGGGGGTGTCTCACACTGACAGATTGAAGAAACTGAGTCTCTTTAGTCTGAAGGGAGTGAACCCAGGTGCCCTGTGCTGAGCCAGGATCAGGGTGGAGTGGCGATTGCCATGATCCGGCGAGCACAAAGCTTCATCAGCTGCCCTTTGCCACAGGAGGTAAGAGGATGTCCAGTGATGACGTGCTTCCCTGTCCGTCGTGGCAGTGAACAGGTCCTGGTTACAGGATCTCTAAAAAAGGAAATAAAGACCGAAATCAGATCCGACCCACCATGCTGCCACAGCGACGGTGCACTGCCCAGTGAAAGTGGCAGCCTGTCCCTGGACTGTGGGTGGAAACTGGAGCACCTGGAGGAAACCCCCACAGACCAGGGAGAGAACATGCAAACTCCACACAGACAGCACCCACACCCCAGGTCCGGCACTGTGAAGCATGCCCGACGATGCGGAAGGGCTTTTACAAATGAGTGTGTAACTCACACTGGTGCCCAGGATGGCCTGCTACCGGAACGCAACCTAATTTTCTTCATGCAGTTTGTTCGAAGCGGTTCACAGGAGCTGGAGGTGAGGACTGAGCTGGGGTCCAGTGTGCGAGAGTGACTGCTGATGTCACGTGTGTGTGTGTGTGTGTGTGTGTGTGTGTGTGTGTCTGGATCATTGTGAGCACCATCAGGTTTGTGTATTTGTTTAAACAAGAGGACGTCTCTGTACGGGTCTGACTCTGTGTGAAGGTGCAGCTCTAACTGTGTCTATCTCTCTAGCTGTGAGCGCCTGTCTATCTCTACAATGCATGAGGGGCTAAATCTGCCTCCGAGAACCCGACTTTTCAGAAGAAAAATCTATGAAAAGGCACGGCCTGGCCCTCTTCTCTTGCTCCCGACGTATAACACACTGGGGGATGAAGCTGGTGTCTTCAGCTGTAACCCTAGCTATTTATGCAAACAGCTCTTTTATGAAAAGCAGCTCTAGGCCTAGACAAGAGGAACAGATAAAACAAATCTTGGACTTATGACTTATTCAAAGCAGACTGAGTGCTGCTATACTGTATGTAGGAGCCAGAGATGAAGAATGAGCTATTTAAGGAAATCAGGAGTGTGAGGGAGGGACTGTGTGCTTTTCCTCCCAAAAGAGAAGGCTTGTGGTTCTTCATGCTTTTCTGCACAGGCTGCCAACGTTTGGGTTCTTGGTTTGAATGCTCGAGTTGTCAGGCTGGCGTTTTTTGTTCCTGTTGGAGCCCATAATTGTGAACAAGGCGCTTGAGGACGTCTCTGTGCGGGTGTGTGTTTGTAATGACGTGTGTGTGCCTCTCTGTTTCAGTATAAAAAATGCATTTAAGACATTCAGCCTTTTCATGTTCCTAATATTCTTTCTTTCTCGACAATAATAACTAAGGTGGCTGCTGGAAGAGGTGTTAATGGGGCCAGCAGGGGGTGCTCACCCTGCGGTCTGTGTGGGTCCTAATGCCCCAGTCTAGTGATGTGGACACTGGACTGTAAACTGGCGCCGTCCTTCGGATGAGACGTAAAACCGAGGTCCTGACTCTCTGTGGTCATTAAAAATCCCAGGGTGTTTCTCGAAAAGAGTAGGGGTGTAACCCCGGTGTCCTGGCCAAATTTCCCATTGGCCCTTACCAATCATGGCCTCCTAATAACCCCCATTTATGAATTGGCTTCATTACTCTCCTCCCCACTGATAGCTGGTGTGTGGGGAGCGTTCTGGTGCACTATGGCTGCTGTCGCATCATCCAGGTGGATGCTGCACATTTGTGGTGGTGGAGGGGAGTCCCCATGTCCTGGAAAGCGCTTTGAGTGGAGTGTCCAGAAAAGCACTATATAAGTGTAAGCAATTATTATTCATTATAATGTAATAAGTCAATTTTTTCTCACCCCTCCATTGCAAGGCATACACAGCACAAACACCAGGAACAATTATCTCAGAAGCCAGTTAACCTCCCAAAAGAAATAAAAGGTGTTAAAAGTAAGTATCTCCTTTAGGTGAGGACAGACTGGATCAAACAAAAACAACATTTGAAGTGAATTGCAAATGTATTGAGTTGTGATGCAACTGTAACTTGAACCTAACATGACTGGGGCGTGCATTTTTGAAATTGCATTTTCACAGCTGAAATACAAAATGAAGCTGATCGCAGTCCAAACTCAAGGTATTGTTGTAAAACTAAATATTCAACATGTTTCTACCTGTCCCTTTTCAGCTCACTCGGAAGTCCATAGCCTGCAGCCTGGTGCCTCTCTCTCTCTCCCTCTCCACACTGCTGGTCCAGTGGAGGTGCTGTTTGATCCTGCAGGATCTGTCCAGTCTCGTATAGTCTTACTGAGCAGCGCAGGGCTCCCTGGCCCCAGGTACGAACAGTGAGTGTCAGTGCAGAACAGCTCTCTGACACTCCGCTCCCTCACTCCAGCTGATCAGGGCAACTACACAGAGAGAGACCTTAAGGGAAGCAGTATCAGCACTGTGATCGTCACTGTGGGTGGTAAGCAGGTCTACAGTAGGGTCACTAGAGGGCTCTATATTCTTGACAGAGTGTGTTCTTATATCATCCTCTGTCCTGATCGTCTTTCAGCTCACAGAGACACTGTCACCCTGCAGCCTGAAGCCTCTCTGTCTGTCCCTCTGTTCACTGGAGAGCCAGTTGAGGTGCAGTTTGATCCTGCAGGAGGTGGAAACTGGACCTCAGTGTGTTCTGTCCAGAGCAGCACAGCCAGCTGTGTCCCCCAGTACAGTTTTTTATTTTTATTTTTGATGATTAGCCATATGTTGATTACAATATTGTACATAATGTATAATTTGAACTCGATATTTTTCAGGAGTGAATGATTGTATATTTTCAGAATAAATTTCGAAACCAAATTATTGTCCCTCGATCTCTGTCTCTCTCTCGCCCTGCTGTCTGTCTGTCCCTGCCTCTCTGTCTCTCTCTTTCAGCCCCGTCTGTCAGTCTGTCTGTCCCTCGATCTGTCTCTCTCTCTCTCCCTCCTCTCTCTCTCGGTTTGTTTGTCCCTCAATCTCAATCTTTCTCTTTGCCCGCTGTCTTTCTGTGCCTTCATCTCTGTCTCTCTCTCCTTCCTTTCTGTCTGTCTCTCTGTCTGTCCTGCGTTGTCCCAGCTGGGCCTGTCTCCCTGACTCTCTGCCTTCAGCTCTGTTCGCCGATGTCCCACCAGCCCGTCTCTCTCTCAGCCTGTCTCTTGACTTGCAGGAGGAAGAGGAGGTGGAGACAGCTCCTCCGGCAGGAGAGAGGAAGAAGGTCAGTGCTGGTCCCACCCTGCCTCCTGTCCTGTCTGTGGTGGAGTTTCGCCGTCTTGTCTGTCCCTGGGTCTCAGTGTCTCTCTCTCTTTCAGCCCTGTCTGTCAGTGTCTCTCTCCTCCTCCTCTCTGTCCTCAGTGTGTCTCTCTCCTCCTCCTCTCTGTCCTGTGGTGTCCAGTCAGTGTGTCTCTCTCCTCCTCCTTTCTGTCCTGTGGTGTCCAGTCAGTATGTCTCTCTCCTCCTCCTCTCTGTCCTGTGGTGTCCAGGCAGTGTGTCTCTCTCCTCCTCCTCTCTGTCCTGTGGTGTCCAGGCAGTGTGTCTCTCTACTCCTCCTCCTCTCTGTCCTGTGGTGTCCAGTGGGTCAGTATTAGTGGGCTACACCCAGGCTCACTCACCGCGAGTGTGATCTCAGCAGAGTCTCTGTGCTCTTGGGACACTTGACTCACCTGTCTCTCTCTTTCTCTCCCTGTGCTGTCCCTCTCCTGCCCCCTCTCTCCCTCCTCGGACTCCAGCTGGAGGAGGTCCAATCAGCACCTCCTGTGAGACAGAAGAATTAGAAGGTGGGTAATGCTCTGATCCTCTCTTTACTCTTGTCCAGTGTCCAGTCAGTGTCCAGTCAGTGTGTCTGTATGAACCCCTCTCTCTCAGTGCAGTGTTCATGTACTGGAGTGTCCAGTCAGTGTGTCTGTATGAACCCCTCTCTCTCTCTCAGTGCAGTGTTCATGTACTGGAGTTTCCAGTTGTGTGTCTGTATGAACCCCTCTCTCTCTCTCAGTGCAGTGTTCATGTACTGGAGTGTCCAGTCCGACTCTTAACGTGACTCTCCTGTCTCTGCTTCAGAAGCGCTGGTGCGTCTTTTTAAACTCCCTGAGCTGCGTGTCGGTGGAGAGCGATGATCAGGACGAGCTGATGGAGGCGGTGGAGACTATAGGTCAGGAGAGGAAGAGCGAGGGAGAGGAGGAGCAGGCTGCCGGGAAGGACAAGAAGAAGAAGAGGAGGTGCAGGTGAGCAGACAGGGGGGCGCCGCCCAGTCGTGTCTGTGATTCAAGGAAGAGTCAAGCAAGTCTCCTCTTGCTGTTTGATGTCATGGTGACGTCTGTGTCTGTGTCCCTCACACCTGCAATAACAATATTCTTTCTAGGTTCCTTTCCTGGTTCTGTGCCAGCTAAGATCGGAGTCGCCTTCCCTACCAAGGACTGGACTGGACTGGACTGGAGCTGAGGGACACCAGACTGGACTGGACTGGAGCCAAGGGACACCAGACTGGACTGGACTGGAGCTGAGGGACACCAGACTGTGCTGGACCGAAGCTGAGAGACCCCAGACTGCACTGGACCGGAGCTGAGGGACACCAGACTGGACTGGACTGGAGCTGAGGGACACCAGACTGTGCTGGACCGAAGCTGAGGGACCCCAGTCTGGACTGAAGCTGAGGGACCCCAGACTGTGCTGGACCGAAGCTGAGGGACCCCAGTCTGTGCTGGACTGAAGCTGAGGGACACCAGACTGGACTGGACTGTAGCTGAGGGACCCCAGACTGGACTGGACCGGAGCTGAGGGGCCCCAGACTGGACTGGACCGAAGCTGAGGGACCCCAGTCTGTGCTGGACCGAAGCTGAGGGACCCCAGTCTGTGCTGGACTGAAGCTGAGGGGCCCCAGACTGGACTGGACCGAAGCTGAGGGACCCCAGTCTGTGCTGGACCGAAGCTGAGGGACCCCAGTCTGTGCTGGACTGAAGCTGCGGGGCCCCAAACTGGACTGGACTGAAGCTGAGGGACCCCAGACCCCAGTCTGGACTGAAGCTGAGGGACCCCAGTCTGGACTGAAGCTGAGGGACCCCAGACCCCAGTCTGGACTGAAGCTAAGGGACCCCAGACTGGACTGTGGAAAACTTTCACATTATCTCCACCTGAGTCCTCAGATCGTCTGCATGACCTTGTATTATTAAGTATTATTTTAAGGTCCTGTGATGATCGTAAGATGGGGGGGGGGGGTCACTAAATAAACCCTTGACATTGATCTGTATTGTAATTTTTGTTCTTTTGTTAAACATCAATAAAAAAATTTTAAAAAAATCTGTTTAGCTTTTGTTTTTTTCCCTCCCCCCCGAAACTAACGAACAAAGTCTGTCCTTCTCTTTAATCCCGGAGAGTTTGTGGTTGATGGATTGAGGCCGAGAGCCCTCATCGTCGGCGTGCCACCAGTTGGCGGGGATATAGCAGGGGGGGCATCGTGTCCAATACTCCTTGAAACGAGACAGATTTCAAGCCACCTCCGTCTGAAGAGCAGGAAGTCGACCACGAAGTCCAGGGTGTCCTAGGAAGCTCTTTAGCCCTCGTTTGCCCAGCAGCCATCTCACCCTGCAGCTCCCAGCTGGCAGCCCCCTCCCCACTGGAGCCCAGCAGGTGGGAGCCTGGTCAGTACCTGGAGGGGAGACTCCTGGGAAAAACTGAGGTTGCTGCTGGGAGAGGTGTTAGTGAGGCCGGCAGGGGGCGCACACCCTGCGGTCTGTGAGGGTCCTGATGCCCCAGTATAGTGACGGGGACACTGGACTGTAAACAGGCGCTGTCCTTCGGATGAGACGTCAAACCGAGGTCCTGACTCTCTGTGGTCATTAACAATCCCGGGGTGTTTCTGGAGGACAGTAGGGGTGTTACCCCAGTGTCCTGGCCTGATTCCCCCCCTGGTCTTGACCCATCATGGCCTCCTTATCACCCCCCTCTCTGAACTGGCTCCATCCCTCTGCTCTCCTCCCCACTGAGAGCTGCTGTGTGCTGAGCGGACTGGAGCATCATCCAGGTGGGGCTGCACACTGGGGGGTCTGGAGGGGATCCCCCTGACCTGGGAAGAGCTCTGAGTGGAGTGTCCAGAACTGGACCGGGGACACAGACCCCTGGACTGACTGGACCGGGGACACAGACCCCTGGACTGACTGGACCAGAGTCACAGACCCCGTGGACTGACTGGACCAGAGTCACAGACCCCCGGACTGACTGGATCAGAGTCACAGACCCCCGGACTGACTGGACCAGGAACTGCCTGGGATAAATCAGTGAATCGATCTGTCAGATCAGCCAACCCTCTGACAACCCAGCAAGCAATTAGATCAGTCAAAATGTCAATGATCAATTAATCAGTCTGGGCTGTCAAATGATTTTTTAAAAGCTCTCCCTGCAAAACCAAAGTCAGCTCTCCCACTGGTTTCTGGAGTTGGTGCTGAACTAACGTCTTTCATTCATTCCCAGACTAAACAACATCCAGCACCACCACTCCTGCTCCCACAAGTCACATTGAGTATGGCTGAAACACCACTTCAAGGGTGTGCACTGGGAACACTGGGTATCCTCTGAACACTGGGCTGCACTGAGAACACTGAGTATCCTCTGAACACTGGGCGTGCACTGGGAACACTGGGTATCCTCTGAACACTGGGCATGCACTGGGAACACTGGGTATCCTCTGAACACTGGGGGTGCACTGGGAACACTGCGTATCCTCTGAACACTGGGCGTGCACTGGGAACACTGCATATCCTCTGAACAGTGGGGGTGCGCTGGGAACACTGAGTATCCTCTGAACACTGGGAACACTGGATATCCTCTGAACACTGGGCGTGCACTGGGAACACTGGGTATCCACTGAACACTAGGCACTAGGGAACACTGGGCCAGGATGGCTTTTCTGTACCTAATCAAACTCTGTTTCTCTTTCAGACTTTAATAAAAGCAGCGCTAATTGTTCAGGTGAGAAAGTATATAACTTCATTAAGGGTTTCCGACCTCTATATAAATTAAAAATAAATTATATGCTGTTTAAAGGGGACAGCAGGGGCTGAGGTAGCCAGGATGGCTGTGCAGGGCGTCATCAAACTCTGTTTCTCTTTCAGATCGTGATGCATGTTGCACTGATTGTTCAGGTGAGAAAGTATATAACTTCATTAAGGATCTCCAGCCTCTACATAAATGAGGAATAAAAGATAAGTTATTTGCACATTGGTTAAAGGGGACAGAAGGGATGCCTTTGTTGTGCCCTGATGTCGTGGGCAGAGCCCAGACACAATTATCCCTAAGTGATCCTCACAATACTACATCATGCTTGTGTTACATAACGCTCATATTACATTTCATTTGTATTTCCTTCAGAAAAACGCAGGACAGGTTGGTGGAGACCTATTAAGGGTTTCTGAAGTCTACACTGGGCAGGTTAAACTCTTGTTCAAGATGTCCTCTTCGACAGGAAGCAGGGCCTGTGCAAACTGCAATGACCCGAAAGTACGACCTTTATTAAAAATGGCTAATGACGGTAGCTAGCGATTGTTAAACAAGGTAACAGATATAGAAGACAGACAAAAAAAAACACCCTAGATCAGAGAAGGAATGCTTTCCCCTCTGGGTAAGAAAGGCCGACTGCATTTCCGGGGGAGGAAAGCTGCTTTAGAGGAAACACCGGAGAAGCAGAACTCAAACACTGGGAACACTGGGTATCCTCTGAACACTGGGCGTGCACTGGGAACACTGGGTATCCTCTGAACACTAAGCGTGCACTGGGAACACTGGGTATCCTCTGAACACTAGGCGTGCACTGGGAACACTGGGTATCCTCTGAACACTGGGTGTGCACTGGGAACACTGGGTATCCTCTGAACACTAGGTGTGCACTGGGAACACTGGGTATCCTCTGAACACTGGGTGTGCACTGTGAACACTGGGTATCCTCTGAACACTGGGTGTGCACTGGGAACATTGGGTATCCTCTGAACACTGGGAGGGCACTGAGAACACTGGGTATCCTCTGAACACTGGGTATCCACTGAACACTAGGCGTGCACTGGGAACACTGGGTGTGCACTGAGAACACTGGGTATCCTCTGAACACTGGGTGTGCACTGTGAACACTGGGTATCCTCTGAACACTGGGTGTGCACTGGGAACACTGGGTATCCTCTGAACACTGGGTGTGCACTGGGAACACTGGGTATCCTCTGAACACTGGGAGTGCACCGAGAACACTAGGTATCGGTGTACAGATGCAGCCATTCAAAATGGGTGAGGTATTTCGCGGCATACCGCAACACGCCCACCGGGGTATCACGCGGTTCACGTGTGTCACGTGACTAACTATCCGGCGTCGCCTTGTAAAACCGCCAGGGGGAGCTTAACCTCTCATGTACAGCATTTGAGCCTTTAATTTTGAACTGTGTATTACAGCATGTTAATCATCAGTGTAGAGAAAAGTGGTTCAGGGACGCCAAATATGTAATCATAGTGGCTTTCTGAAGGCACCAGTTCTGTAGGGTTTGGGCATTTACTGAGACAATTATTAATTGTAGCAGTAAATCACAAAGTTGATTCTTTTGATGGCTTTAGAATCCAACCATGCGACATAACTCAAACAACGCGCACACACAGGTACTAATACACGAGGATACATTTATTAATACATAGAATATGCATATAAACCTAACAGATCTTATCGAGAGGGTTATCAGAATACAAAAGATATATATTCAATCAGTTACAAAGTGTTACACATATCAAGAGGACATACGTTCAGTATATCATTCATTAAGACCGTTTCGTAAAGTGAACTTGGTTACAACTTCTACATTAGATACTCAAACAAGTACATAACTCTTCGGAATTAAATTGATATCAACTGGTTGAATAACAATTGAATTCTCGAGCTGTAATGCATTGAAGTTGAATACTCATCCAATCTCTGGGGATTCAGATCTCCTGCGGACTCAAAGAAACAGTTGCAGGCTGTTGCTGTCCAATCCGCGCTCTCTGGCTCCGTGCCAGGCTGTGCTGTGCGGCTTGCGACGGTGCGCTGCAGATGCTCATTGTTGGCTTTAACTAGCAAAGTTTGTGCACAGGAGAAAAGATGACTGTGGGTCCCAGCAAGTCAGGAAGAGGACCAGTTCGTTATGATGAAGAGCTAGTTCTGAATAGTGATTCAGCTGTCCACAGTTCCGACCTGTTCACGAGGCCTGCTGCTGGTTACTCTCTGGCAACCTCAACTCTAGACTCTTAGAACAAAGGAAAGTTCTGGCACTCGGACACACTGGCCGTTCCGTGGTTGTCCGGGCTGAGTCTCAGGATGGTCAGGAGGCGCGCTGCGAGAATGTCCTGCCCTTGGGAGCCTTCTGCTCCTGGGCCGTCCTGCCCTGGAATTCTCCTTTGAATTCCCTTTAGAATCTGTCTGGATCTTGTTGAATCTGAATCTCAATCTGAATCTGAATCTCTCAGGCTCTCTGTGTTGCCTGTTTTTACCTGGAGGAACTTCAGCTCATTGATTGGCTGAAAGTTCCATGGGCATCAGAATCCCACGTGGGTTACTCGGCCCTACCAGTCCCTGATTGGTTGATCAAGGTGAGATATGAGTCACTTAGTCCTGACACTTAGTAATGCAGTCCAGATGTCCAACTCGCACTCCCTAGACAGATAGGCACCAATGGATGACCATTGATCATGATAGCCAGGCTTAGCTAAGTGCATCCCCCTTTGGGAGCTGTCCTTGGACCTTAAATCACCTTGCATGAATGGTTTCTCTGTGGCTGCACCACAGAGATGAACAGAGAAATGAGGCCTAATTTGGGAAAGCTCAGAAACACTTAATTCTGCCTTATTATTAAGCCTCGCCGCTACATATCCCCCCTTTTTGAAGGTCACGAGGTCCTGAGGCGTTGTTGCCTTCAAAACAAAACAGAGTTAAGTGATGTCCCTTGCCATTAGAACATTAATCTTAAATGTCTACATTACTCCTCGAGAATTCATACCGGAACCAGCATTGGATACAAACAGGATGAATAACATCTGGAGTATGTATAAACACGGTAGGAGACATTATCTCAGTCTAGGAATTACACATCAGGAAGTTCACTGTCAATATCTGATACCTCTGTGGTAGATATTTGGGGAGAAGTCACTTCCTTTCTTTTGACATGCTACCTTTGACTCATTCATGCTACCCAGAGTACATCTTGATGTGAGAGTACATCATTCAGAGTACACTGTCAGTCATGATCCAGCTACCTGGCAGTAGTGTTACAATAACAACAGTTCCTGTTCCCAGCCCCCGATAAACCACAACACCTGTGTTGGGTATCTGCTAGGGTGGTTTGGAGGTTTGTTCCATTAAAGCAAACTAACTACCTGTACCTCTTCAGGGCTTACTGTTTCTTGGATTTCTATCCAAATCCTTAGTGTGGCATCTGAAGGCATCCAAGACCTCAAGTTTGGTCTTATACTGTCTGGTTCTAGACAGTACAGTGTTAAGTTCAAGCTGTACTATGGCCTCCTCGGGAACTTGCAGGAAACTGTTTGATTAGGAAGCTGCATTGCGGTAGCTATATCATGCCTGTCACAAGTCACAGTGTCTGTTAAATGTGGTGTGCTGACCAGCCATTTACTTCCCACCTGCTCTTCATGGGGTTCATTAACCTCCCTCTGCTCATTAGTAGCTTTACACCCTTCATTGGTGAATCGTTTAGACACAGCCAATGGATAGCTTTGGTAGCCATACCCATCTCAAGATTTGGAACCGAATTCAATCTTGGTTTGCCTTCTGGGTGAGCTATGAGCGATGGGGTTAATGTCACGCACTCCTCTACTGAGAAGAGTGGAATCAAGTGGGTTGGGATTTGTGCCGTGGTTAGACTGGCTACAGTGGCACTAAACTCCCTTAACAGGTCTTGTGTCAACATTCTGGCCTGTTGCACACAAGCATAAACCCACTGTATAACACCAACAATCATGTCCACTGTTTGGGGAATAAGGTTTAACCCTGTTGCATAGGAAGTTGCCTGTAGGGTTTTCCCTAAGCTTTCCAACTTTTGCTGCTGTCGATACAGTCTGTCACTACCCTCTGGCCTCTCTGACACCTGCCTTCTTGGGGCAGTCAGGGTGAGAGTGCCAGTAGCACACAAACCTACCAGGAAAAGCAAACGTGCAACAGTGGCGGCAGCAATCAGTCCTCCCAAAAGTCTTTTCGGGTGGCTGATCCCAGTCATCTCCTTCTGAGTGACTGTTGCCTTTCTAAGCTGGCGCAGCATGTACATGGTGTCTTTCTCAATATGCCCTGTGGCATCTTGGGCACCAACATCCTGGAAATCTGGGGAGATCTGACGCAGCTGCTGATGCTGCTCCTCCGTTTCCAGGGCATCTGCTTTTTCGATTTGTTCATGCCTGTGCTCTAGGAACCCTGCAGGGGGCGGTGCAGCGGTGGAGCATGCCTGACCCTCGGCTGAGTGGTCATCTGGAGCACCTGAGTGATCTGGGAATGTTATCCTATTCTCACTGTTCAGTTCCACCCTGCACACTTCCTGATTGAGGAATCCCTCTATCGGCATGTTTACAATCGTTCGCTGGGGGTAGGTGTAGGACACCTGCTCGCTCCCCCCTTCCCTCGCTAGGGGTTCAGGGAGCTGCCCCAACACTGGGATAGCTAGTTCACTGTCTTTGAACTTACTATCACTCACCAGGCCCATGTCAGTGCAGGCTGGGGTTCTGACACCCCTCTTTGCGATGTCCTGCACTGGCAGGCGGGTGGCTTGACCATCCAGCTCCAGTCTGGGTGAACCACTGTTGGTCAGACTCAGACTGACAGACTGAGCTGGTGGCTGTAAGAAAACCGTCTCGGCTTTCATTCCCTGTCCCTTCTGGGGGACTGGGTGTGTTGGCAACCCTGCCGTTGAGGCAGGAACAATCAGGTCAGTCTCACTCACTACCTGGTAGTTGTGAGAAATAATGTTACCTGACTGCAGGTTCCCTGGGTCAAAGCAGAGGGAATCGGCATCTGGGAACAGGTGTGTCCACAGCGCAGTAGTCTCAGCGTCCAGCTGGACCTCCTGTCTAACCTGTGAATGTTGCACCAGGGGCACCTGGCGGTGGCCCTGCGACAGCTGCTCAAGCAGATCCTCACTAATAGAGGACCTCTCAGGGCTAAGGGTGAGGGCTACATCACCAACCTGCTCTCCTGCCATCTGGATCCCTTCCACCACTGCAGGGTGGTGGTCCTGACCCCTCTTGGGTGCCAGGGTGTACAGGGAAAGCTCCTTTTCATCGCCAGGTGGGGAGATCTGCTCCTCTTTAGGGATGTAAAAGGTGTGTGCTTTACCTGGTGGATCAGGCGGCTGCTCGGAGCAGCGCTCCTGTGGCAGGGAGGCTGTTGTGACCTCAGCCGGGACACAACTTCCCTGTATATACGGGGAACAAGAAAATATTTTTATTTCTTGTCCAGAGGGAACAGAAGGAATCTCCGCATGGGCTTCTGTGTTCGGTGGGCACTGTGTGAGCACAGTCTGCCTCTTGGCCCCCCTTTCCTTCTGTACAGAAGGCTTAGGAGCCTTGACCTGTTTCCACACCTTGCCTTTCTGGTGATCCACCAAAGGTTCCTCTCTGAGTCGCATGCCCTTTTCTTTTTCTACCCGTTTGAGCTTGCCGTGTGACATCAAACACCTCTCAACCTCAGTGTCAATCAGTGTCTCACTGGGTAAGACATCACCCATGGCAGCCTTGAGGTAAAAGCTTCTTGCTTTTCCTCTGTGTTTTACTGCCTGCTCTGTGACTTCAGGGGTGGAGTCAGCACTCGCTTGGGAGTGGCTGACCTCATCCAGGCAGGAACTCTTCCGCTCAATCAGATAGACTGAGGGAGGGAGAGGGGGCGGGTCTCCGCCTCCTCCAGTGGAGAGTATCAGCTCATTCACGCTTCCGGCAGCCTTGGGGAGCGGTTGTCCCTGTCCTAATAAAGCTTGTTCAAGCCTGGCCAGGCGGGCGGCTACTGAATCCTTTTGTTCAGCTTTTTCTAGCCCTTTCCCTCCCCCGGTGTTCTCATGGCACTTATGACGCTGGGTGCGGTCCTGTGTGAGTGCTTTGGAACGGGGCTTAGCCAGCTCAGGAGCCTGTGCTCCTTCGAGCAGGGGGGAATTAACCCTGCTGGCTCTGACGGCGAACGCAGTCGCTTTAGCAACTTTTTGCTCAGAGCGACTTTGGACATCATACTCCCAGGCTTTCTGCACGAATCTCTTGATATCAGTCATTTTCATGGTCTGTGCATCTGTATGCATTAAGATCATCTTTCTGACTGACGGGTGGAGATTCGCAATGAATAAACCCTTGAAATGTGTGTTCTCTTCGCAACCCTCGTCATTTCGCCCTCCAAAATAAGTTCGTCTAAGTCTCTCGTAATATTTGCGAGGGGACTCTGCTCTCTCGTGCTTAATGTTAAGAGCGGCGGCTATCGCAGCAATCGGGTCAATAAACGCACTGTATTCTTCGATAAGTAATCGACATAGCTGCTCAAAGTCATTGCAGACTTCTTTCATCTGCCTAGCCATCCACTCATGTACAGCTCTGCTGGTAGTTTTTCTAACCAGAAACACTTTCTCCTGTTCTGTGGCGTTTGGCAGGTACTGCAGGTTATACCTGAGGTCCTGAATATAACTCTCGATATTATTCTCTGACACTGCCGGGTCAAATCTCTCTATGTCCTTCGCTAGCTCTCTCAGAGAATGGAGATTTATTTTCCTAGCTTCTCCGCTGACGGAGATATGGCAGAGATCGTGGTCAGACCTGTCGCTGCTAGAGAGAGTGCTTAATAGCGACTCGAATTCAGACCTTTTAGCAACCATCGTTAACTTAAAGAGTATTACTTTTAAGTACGAAATCACAATTTTACCAGAGAAAACCACAAGATCAAGTATGCAATCAACCCGGTAGATCGCAAAAGATCACAAAACAATCAAGCACTGCTTAAAGAGCAAGGGGAACTCTTTTTCCTTTCGGCTTTCAGCACACTGTATTGTCGTGTATGAAACCCGCGGCGTTTTATATTGAATTATTCCGCTTGGTTGACTCATTTCAGTCTTGCCACGCCCACCCAGGGACGCCAAATAAATGTAGAGAAAAGTGGTTCAGGGACGCCAAATATGTAATCATAGTGGCTTTCTGAAGGCACCAGTTCTGTAGGGTTTGGGCATTTACTGAGACAATTATTAATTGTAGCAGTAAATCACAAAGTTGATTCTTTTGATGGCTTTAGAATCCAACCATGCGACATAACTCAAACAACGCGCACACACAGGTACTAATACACGAGGATACATTTATTAATACATAGAATATGCATATAAACCTAACAGATCTTATCGAGAGGGTTATCAGAATACAAAAGATATATATTCAATCAGTTACAAAGTGTTACACATATCAAGAGGACATACGTTCAGTATATCATTCATTAAGACCGTTTCGTAAAGTGAACTTGGTTACAACTTCTACATTAGATACTCAAACAAGTACATAACTCTTCGGAATTAAATTGATATCAACTGGTTGAATAACAATTGAATTCTCGAGCTGTAATGCATTGAAGTTGAATACTCATCCAATCTCTGGGGATTCAGATCTCCTGCGGACTCAAAGAAACAGTTGCAGGCTGTTGCTGTCCAATCCGCGCTCTCTGGCTCCGTGCCAGGCTGTGCTGTGCGGCTTGCGACGGTGCGCTGCAGATGCTCATTGTTGGCTTTAACTAGCAAAGTTTGTGCACAGGAGAAAAGATGACTGTGGGTCCCAGCAAGTCAGGAAGAGGACCAGTTCGTTATGATGAAGAGCTAGTTCTGAATAGTGATTCAGCTGTCCACAGTTCCGACCTGTTCACGAGGCCTGCTGCTGGTTACTCTCTGGCAACCTCAACTCTAGACTCTTAGAACAAAGGAAAGTTCTGGCACTCGGACACACTGGCCGTTCCGTGGTTGTCCGGGCTGAGTCTCAGGATGGTCAGGAGGCGCGCTGCGAGAATGTCCTGCCCTTGGGAGCCTTCTGCTCCTGGGCCGTCCTGCCCTGGAATTCTCCTTTGAATTCCCTTTAGAATCTGTCTGGATCTTGTTGAATCTGAATCTCAATCTGAATCTGAATCTCTCAGGCTCTCTGTGTTGCCTGTTTTTACCTGGAGGAACTTCAGCTCATTGATTGGCTGAAAGTTCCATGGGCATCAGAATCCCACGTGGGTTACTCGGCCCTACCAGTCCCTGATTGGTTGATCAAGGTGAGATATGAGTCACTTAGTCCTGACACTTAGTAATGCAGTCCAGATGTCCAACTCGCACTCCCTAGACAGATAGGCACCAATGGATGACCATTGATCATGATAGCCAGGCTTAGCTAAGTGCATCCCCCTTTGGGAGCTGTCCTTGGACCTTAAATCACCTTGCATGAATGGTTTCTCTGTGGCTGCACCACAGAGATGAACAGAGAAATGAGGCCTAATTTGGGAAAGCTCAGAAACACTTAATTCTGCCTTATTATTAAGCCTCGCCGCTACATCAGTCATTAAAATGTTGGTATATTTTATGAAAGCAAGATTGCTCAGTTGGACAAAAGTACACAACCTACCTTTATCAGAAATATTTATGCATCAAAGCCTTTACTGAAGATATTACTAATAGTATTAATAATGGATGACTTTGGACAAGCTGTATACTCAAAGTATAATTTCTTTAGCACATTTGTACAAGCACTTGGAATCTGTCCAAGCCATACGTCAGGCATTTTGTTTTACTTCAACGGGCATAAAAATTTCCTTGCTTTTAACAGGGCGTTTCATAATTTCTAACTACAAAAATGATTTAAAATGCGACACCTATCATTCAACTAGAGCTTAAAATATCACAAGGATCCTCAAGAGCACAGCAAAGAGTGTATTAAAAGACACTTGTATTTATCAACGCTTTCTTTTCTTATGGAACCACTTCAGAGGGGTGTTCCAGGAATCGGCACTTTAAAGAAAAAAATACACACCAGTATTCCATTTCTCCCTAAACATTGTAAGCTTCGAAGTCTTTAACTAACGTGATACCAGAGTCAACAAGCATACTTTTAGAATTTGATTAAAAGGGAATATAATATGGAATCGCGTATCTCAAGAATTTAATAACGGTATGATTATATCCGTGTACTGCGGCAGAGCTATGTAGGGCTGTTTCGCCTGCCTGTTCATGTGAGCTGTCTTGTAGCCTACTGGTCTAGGTGCGTGACTACCAACTGGCAGGTTGTGTGTTCGAATCCAGCTGGTGCTGGACTTTTCATTTTTATTTATTTATTTTTTAATCGCGTAACATAAACATATTACCGTATGAAAACTGTACTGTATACAGTATGTATATTTAATGTCTTAACTGTGCCCGTTGAAGTATTGAATATTCATATCTAATTTTACCACTGAAGGGAAATCTTAGTAGCTGAGCATAAAAAGAATAGGAGCATACTGCAACGTGTGTGAAGGCCATAAACGATATTAATTTTGGAACATAGGCTGTGGCTCTCCATCCCGATGAGGCACTTGGTCCAGTGGTCAAACACTGGGCCCAAGGCAGAGAGGCGACCAAAGTTCTACACCCACGCTGTCAAGTGGAGCAGGAGGTACGAGGCCACGAGACAGCCAGAGCTCTGCACCAACCACAGAGCTCTGTACAAAGAGGTGAGGGGGCATCTGGTCGCCGACGAAAGGCTGCGAGTTCCCAGACAAGTCTGGGAAAGGACAACGAACTGAAGGACCTCAACTGGATGGCCGTACACAAGAGACTGGCTACCAGAGAGGTCCTCTACAGACACTCGCTTACCAGGAATCCGCATTGCCCCCGGGACACGTGTTTCGTCGAGGAGACTCAGGAGCACGTGTTCTGGAGCTGCCCCTTCGCCAAGGCGTTGTGGGGCAGAATGGACAACATTATGCAACTCCTGGGAACGGATGCGGTGCTCAGTTACCAGTACATTCTGCTGGGGGCTGGCACCCACCGGACTGGACAAGGGG
Source organism: Lepisosteus oculatus (assembly GCF_040954835.1). NCBI lineage: Eukaryota > Metazoa > Chordata > Actinopteri > Semionotiformes > Lepisosteidae > Lepisosteus > Lepisosteus oculatus. Next base: position 44,977,450 of record NC_090709.1, on the reverse strand, counting down.
ACACAGGACCTGCGGGGGCTGCTGCTGTCCCTCACAAAACAAGGACTGTGGAAGGCGAGGAACACTCTCATCCGGCACAACATAAAGTGGGGGGCGAGGGAGCTGGAGGAGAGGATCCTGGCGGACCTCAGGAGGAGGACGAAGCACCACGTCGCCAAATGGGGTTTCCCCACGGCGAGGGAGCGCTGGAAAGGACTTTGGGATATACAGGGATTAAAGGACAATAGCGAGTGGTAGGTTTGGAGGGACTCTCTTAATTGCGCAAATCCGCCCCCACTTGCAAAGATTGATAACGGACAATCAATCTCTGTTCCGCCGTTGTTTTTTATTACATGGAGTGTTAATATGTGTGAGATGTTCCTTTTGAGATGTTTTTTTTTTGTGGAATAAAGTATATTTTGTAGAACAAAAAAATCTTATGACAAGGTTTACAAGTTATCTGTTGAACTACATTCTAATAGGTGTGGTCACAGTCCAGGTCATTTGTTTACGTTTTTGTTTCTGGAGCAACTGTTAGATGAAATGTGCTAATATGTAACCTAACTCCAGTGTGAATAACTAGAAGAGGGGAGCAGCTCCATTCCAGACCAAGGGAGCTTTGAGATTGGCTGGGCCAGATCTCTCATTTGCATATCTGATTTGGAAATATAACACTACACCCCCTTCTTGCATGGATTTAACTTGCACCCAAGAGTCCCCTACTGTGTATTGCTACTTATTTTTTTATGATAAGTGGTGATTAGCAGTTGACAGGTTTTATTTGTTGAATTATAAATGGTTTTGTATTATCACCCTGAATGGCCTGTACTCAAGGTTTGGTAGGGTATGTGTTTTCATTTCATTTACCAAATGGAATTTTTGCTCTTTTAGTATTTGTCTAGAAGGCTTTCTGAAGTCAGGAAGCCCATTTATTTGGTGAAAAAAGATTCTGTATTAATATTAATATTTCTCATACAACATAAATAGGGTCTTTTAGGAATAAAAAGATCTTGCACTTGGAGATCTTAATAAAGCTGTGTGCTTCCATACACTCGAGCAGTTTTGATTCCTAATATTTGACCTTAGGTGTGGGAACGGGTCTTTTTTGCCATTTGATTTCCAATTGATCAGCACAGTATAGAAAATAGACCCATAAAGCAACCTCAGCAGTGACAAATGTGCAAAAAGTGATCACTTGTTTTCGCCCGCTTTCAAACTGAAACCCTTTGGTGTGTTAAGAGAATGCGATAACCACTAAACTGCGCAAGGTGGGAATGGGTGACTTGCAGAGAGTGTTGAACTTCGAGAAAGGACTTCTCTCAGGAATATATTTCCACATTCTGAAGAGGAGATTTACTCCATTTCTGAAGTCTGACTTCCTCTTTTGCTAGAGAGCTGTAGAATGTGGAGTCACCTATCCAGCTCTGGGAGCAATGTGTAGATAACAGGTTTGTTACTGCCGGATGAGCACAGTAAATTAATACAGCAGAATAAACACACTGAGTATTTGAAGGGAATTAACAATCTTTTACATCTCGTCATGTTCAATGCTGCTGTCATTTCTGTAATATTGTGATTATCATGTTCATCACACATGCGCAAGATCCCCTGTTTGAAATTGGGCAGAAACAGGAGTCTTTTTATCCTCTCACATTTTGCACTCCTGCCAGTGTTTTTGGATCTTGTTTTGTCTTATTGCAAGAATTCGAATTTCCTGTGTCATTCATCACATCACATCAAACAGCCAGGAGATCATGTCACCTTTCAGATAGTCATTCTTCTGCTTCCTAAATTTCCTAGAGACAGGTCTTTTCAGCAGAACTGACAAACGTGGCAAAGCAACCTGATAAGACCAGGTCCTAGAAGTCACTACTCAGTCAGTTACTACTGCCGAAATGCAAGCCCTTCCTCCAGCCTGAAGAAGTTGATCCTACATTACTCATGAAGAAGATGTATCTACCAAACCTCAGAGAGCTGAGCTGGATCACTCCAGTGGAGGGGGAGAGACAGAGAGGCACCAGGCTGCAGGCTGTGGACTTCTGAGTGAGCTGAAAAGGGACAGGTAGAAACATGTTGAATATTTAGTTTTACAACAATACCTTGAGTTTGGACTGCGATCAGCTTCATTTTGTATTTCAGCTGTGAAAATGCAATTTCAAAAATGCACGCCCCAGTCATGTTAGGTTCAAGTTACAGTTGCATCACAACTCAATACATTTGCAATTCACTTCAAATGTTGTTTTTGTTTGATCCAGTCTGTCCTCACCTAAAGGAGATATCGACTCAGTCTTTGGAATTTGTATATATATATATTTCAGTGATCCCTCAGCCATTCCTTCTGTTTTGTAATTCAATTTCTCTTTTAAAATTCCTTCCCCACTTCTAGGACCTGCAGTTGCTGAACTCCACAATGGCTTCTATTGGAAAGTCTGTGACTGAGACCAAGTAAGTGTTCACTTTTTTATGAAACCATTATTTATTTTGGAGCAATGAGCAATTCTTATATAAATACAATAAAATCATTATGCTCAAACTATGAGAGAGAAAATTAAGGATAACTTAAGAAATCAGTCTTAGCTTGTTTCTATACACAGATGGTATTATTTATTTTCAAAGGAAACCCACGAGGATTCCCCTGGTGTGCAAGATGTGCCTGAATACTTTTGATCAGCTTCCTGCTCACTTGAAGAGGGCGTGTATGAAGCACGCCACGGCAGAAGAGATCAGGATGGCCTCTCAACAGGCGAGGAAGGACATGATAAATCACCTGAAGAACATCGTGGATTACAACAGAATAGAGATTGTGTCTGGCGAGGCAAACAGGGCAGTGGTTGTAAGACTGCTGGAGTCCTTGGCATTAGGGACTAAATATACTAAACGTATGATGCTAAAATGTTATTTTCACATATATTAATGTAATAAATGATTGCTTATGCTTTATGCACTACTTCACTGCTTCACTGCTCTATGCTGTCTGGAAATAAATCCTCAGACTGCTTACTGCCCTGGGCATGTACCAATAAATCCGAATGCACATCTGAATCCCAAACAGAATCTCTAGTAAAATACGATCATTTGTGAAACAGGCAAATGACTGTCTCAGGGGCCCATTCCTCATTCTCAAGACACATGTATGTAGTACGTACACCATGCATTGAGCAATAGGGACTGAAGACACCACAGGTAAGGTTATAAGTCATTCTGAGGGATACAGCTAGGCATCTGAAATGCAGGGTTTGAGAGCCTTCAGGAGCACTGCATCCTTTGAGACAGACCCGTGCGTGTTAAACAAATGATAATTTCTTTCAGCATTAGGGACTAAATATACTAAACGTATGATGCTAAAATGTTATTTTCACATATATTAATGTAATAAATCATTGCTTATGCTTTAACAACAAATCTAATTAAAATAAAAGCTTAAATTTTGTATTTATCTTGTACCATAGAACATGATTTTCTTTGTATTTCATGCCCACAAAGTGTCCAAATGTTCTATGATCATTTCTTTCAGCATTAGGGACTAAATATACTAAACATATGATGCTAAAATCCTGAAAAAAGGATGTGCTCCATCTCGTCAGTAGATTGGATTCCAAAACTGATTTGGGTCAATATACATTACCTTTGAAGATAAGGTACAGTCTACTGTAGGGAACCATCAACGTAGAAAGCATTGGCCTTCCCTGGGGGGCAGGTAGGTACAAAAGATAAACCTTTATCCTATCTTTATCCTAAGATAAGTGGCCAAGCTCATCATGTTCCCATAGTAGACAAAGTTCTATAAAATGTTGAATAACTTTTAAAAAAAGCATTTTGGTCTTTCAGTACTGTACAAGGTTAATTAAACTGTCCCTGGTAATGCAAAGTAATTAGAAGCATCCCAGAAACTTTATCTCTAGAAACATTAGCTGTTTTATATCATGTAATTTAGTGTGATGTTGTCAGAATTCAAGGACATTATCACACACAGAAATTGGTTCAGTTAAATCTAAAAAACACAGCTAAACATGGGTTTAAATGTAAAATAGAAGTCTTACCTCTTGTCAAAAGATTTAATTCAAGAAGTGAACCTCAGATCCATTTTTGAAAAAAGTAAGTTCAAATGAAAATGATTGTTAAAAACTGGGCTTTCAATAAATGACAAATTTAATCTAATACTGCTCTGATCATGGTAGCAGGAAGGTGTGAAAATTACTCTGTACCTAGGAGTATTTTGATCCCGAGTTCTGAATCCCAAACAGAATCTCTAGTAAAATAGGAGGCACTGGACTATAAATACCCATCCATGTTATAACACACTCACCAAGGGTTTTTTAGTTTAACTCTGAGCTTTGAGAGATTTAATACCTATGGTACCCATATTCATCCTTTATTTAAGGGAAGTACACATCCTAGACACACAGGAAACCCTCTTGCCCCAAGGGAAGACCGATACTTTGGATGGTAATGATTGAACCTGGCTTACAACAGACATCTTTTGAAATGGTAATTCTTTCAGGTGGCTTGGCAAACTTCCTGCCCCAGCTAAGACAGGTACTTTGGATGTTAATGCTTGAGACTAGACATCTTTGGAAATGGTAATTCTTTGCGAGGGCTTGGGAAACTCTATTTCTTTGAATGCACCTGCACTGTTGAATATACTTTAAACCCATGCTTAGCCATGTTTTTAAAATTAAATTATAACGATTTCTGTGTTTGATAATGGTAGCAAAGGCTTACTGGATATGAGTGTCAAGTGTCGACACGAGTGTGAGCAGCGTCGATTCGAGTGTGAACGGTGTCAACACGAGTCCTGTTGTTCAGTACAGTGTCAATACGAGTGTGAACAGTGAGTCCTGTTGGTCAGTACAGTGTCAATACGAGTGTGAACAGTGTCGAAACGAGGGTGAACAGTGAGTCCCGTTGATCAAAAAAGTATCAATATAAGTGTGAACGGTGAGTCCTGTTGTTCAGTATACTGTCAATACGAGTGTGAACAGTGAGTCCTGTTGTTCAGTACAGTGTCAATACGAGTGTGAACAGTGAGTCCGGTTCTGTACAGTGTCAATACGAGTGTGAACAGTGAGTCCTGTTCTGTGCAGTGTTAACTCATTGAATTCCCTCTTGCTCTGCACAGTGTTACAGGTGAGAACACGTGTTTTATTCTTTGCAGAATTAACACAGATACTGCTGTTGAATACTCCACAGTCAACAAACCCCGAGCCGCACAAAGTGAGGATCTTTTACTTCTATCTATTAAACTAGCAGAAATAAAACATCATGATAACTTCTTGCTGCTCTGTCCAGTTTTAACACAAGTGTGAACATTTGTAATAATAGTAAGTCCTGCTGTTGTGTACAGCGTGAATACAAGCGTGAACAGTGAGTCCTGTCGTCTGAACAGTGTCAATACGCGTGTGAACAGTGAGCCCTGTTGTTCAGTATGGTGTTAATGTAAGTCTTATCCTGTATAGTATAAGTTAACATAAGTATTGACCCGTATCCTGTTCTCTACAGACATCACACTACCCGACAGTGATGTGGAGTACGCCACCGTTAAACCGAGAGCAGCACAAAGTGAGGACTTTTTTAACTCTTTACCACAGTATAAAACCCACAGGAGTAATGAGAATGACACTGAAAACAACAACACTGATAGTGAACAAGAGATTTTGAACAATACACATTCTAGTCAGATTTAAATACCCACAGACCTGACCGTTGGAAGTAGTAAAAAAATGCAAATTATTTTTTTTCTGCGTGCAGGTTTTCTAAGAATTGAAGAAAGGTTAAAAACGAGAGAACGCCATTCGATTTTTCAAGCCTGTCTGGTAGTTAGTGATTAATTTGACCCATGATTTAATCCACCTGTATCTGGAGAGAAGCCAGGGTATCGGCATCAACAACAAGGCTGGGCAGCTTGTTCCCCATCCACCTCTGTGTAAAGACGCGACACCCATTCTTGGTTTTATTTTCACCTTTCACTATACGTGAAGAATTCCAAAAGGTGCACAAATGCTCAGGAGCTATTCTGTGGTTCAGCGATGTCTCTGGAGCCTTTTTTCACAGTGTGCGACTTCCCTGTGTGTCTCCCCGAATACAGGGTCTGACTGAAGGGGCACTGACCTGCAGGAATGGGAGGAGACCGAGCTGGGACGGTTCTGCCACGTCAGCGAAACTCTGGACCCCGACTTCATCTGCCAAAGAAACAGCAGCGTCAATTAACTCAGCCAGCGAGTTCAGCGAGATGGGACACATCTCTTCATGAAGAGATGTGTCCCATCTCTTCATAACCCGTCTCCTATCAATCCTACTGTGTTTCATTTACTCTTCCTCACTCTGTCTCCTGTCCGGTTGTCTGCACTTAAAACTGAGGTATTTCCTGCGATCTCCTCTCTCTCGCTGTGTCTCCTGTCCTGTGGGTTTGTTACTGAGGGATTCTCTGTGATCTCCTCTCTCTCTCACTGTGTCTCCTGTCCTGTGTGTTAGTATGTTTGTTACTGAGGTATTTCCTGTGATCTCCTCTCTCTCACTGTGTCTCCTGTTCTTCAGTGGTTTAATTCTCTTAAATAATTTAGCTCATTCCTCTCTCACTCACTGCGACTCCTATCCATTCTGTGTTCAGTTCCTCTGACTTGCCTCTTGCATCAGCGCTAGCAATATCATGCATCTATTTAATTTAAAATTATTGATCTGTCACCTTGATAGTTCGATCTCGGCTACAGTTAGCATAGATGGCACAATTAAAAGGACGATGAGCTCAACATCTGTGCGTGTCTAATTAACTGAACCGTACAGAACATTGTGCCTCAGATAGTCTCTCGCTGGCGGGGTCGCCCATCGGCGAGACCACGTCTCCAGGAAATTCTGTGGACTGGACACCGCGGGAGGGTGGGGCTGTGTTTCCGCATGAACGACGGAAATCACTCAGGATCTCCAGAGAGACTCCTGTAGCCTTACAGCATCACAGTCACAGGCCTCAGCATTGCAACTGTATAATATCAAACGCCCAGACACCCTGAGGTGAGGCCGACCAGTCTGAAGTACTACCTGTAAACACCAGGCACACTGGAACCTGACTTCATCGTCCACTTAGCGCAGAGGTGGGGTGGACAGTCAGTTTTCTGGGGAGAAAAAAAACAACACCAGGAATTTAGCATACTGAAAGGATCATGGAGTGATGATCTGGCTGAACCCGCTTGGCTGAGGGCTCCTGGCCAGAGGACGAGGAGGCTGGGACCCCCCCTGCACAGCGAGCAGGAGTGACCGGGGGGGCAGCTACACAGGTGGAGACGGGGTGGGAGAGGGACGCGAGGGAGAGAGGGGGATCACGTGCAGTATTGACAGTGTTTCAGGAGAGGAGTCAGGAGTGATTGCTAAAATATCGACAGCCGAGTCTGACCGAACTAGGGTGTGGCCATCCCTCTCGAACTTTCATCACAAACTCCTGTCTTCCTGCGGTGTCTCTGAGGAAGCTACCATTTTTCACTGGCTAATAAGAGGTGGAAGAGGTGTTAGTGGGACAGCAGGGGGCGCTCACCCTGCGGTCTGATACCCTAGTATAGTGACAAGGGACACCATACTGTAAACAGGCGCAGTCCTTCGGATGAGACGTAAAACCGAGGTCCTGACTCTCTGTGGTCATTAAAAATCCCAGGGCGTCTCTCGAAAAGAGTAGGGGTGTAACCCAGGCGTCCTGGCAAAATTTCCCATTGGCCCTTACCAATAATGGCCTCCTAATAACCCCCCTCTCTGAACTGGCTTCATCCCTCTGCTCTTCTCCCCACTGAGAGCTGCTGTGTGGGGAGCGTTCTGGCGCACTATGGCTGCTGTCGCATCATCCAGGTTGGGGCTGTACATTGGTGGCGGTAGTGGGATTTCCCATTCCCTGTGCAGCGCTTTGAGTGGAGTGTCCAGAAAAGCGCTATATAAGTGTAAGCAATTATTAATAAGGCCCCTCAGTAGTTGAGATCTCTGTTATACCCATCTAGAAACATGCAATCAGCATGTTATTGATGAAGCAATAGTCACAACATTATTCCACACCTCTAACCCTGCACTAGGGGGCGTGCTTTAGGCTCGGGCCAGGGTGAGAGGCGGGTTATGATGACAGTCATGCTTTCTACACCTTATACTGAGCTCAGAAATGGACCGAGCGGACATCTCACGAGCAGATCCCTCCGCGTAAAAGAAAGGCAACTTGTCTCGGCAAAAATACCACGGATTCACATCCGAAATATGATAAAAAGGCAAAAACCCCACACTTGGAATGCAAACGTACCCTAAAAAGGAAACACGGTTTTAAAACCAACTTGATTTTCCCCTGGAGAAACATTTTTATGGACACACATCGCATCTATTACACATGTATAACTAAATATAAAGATAAAACTTAATATAAGAAGTCATGACATATCACACATGACGAAGTCTGGTCCAGAATAAACAGTTTACACTGACCCACCTTTATTTACCCTGGTCACTCACTTCTATTAACTGTTTTAATAAGGGTAACAAATGAATATTTGTTTCAATTTGGGATCTACATCTGGGAGCCCTGAAATGTTGGCCAGAGGGCAGAAGCTGATATTCAGACGTGAGAATATATTTAAAAAAAGGATCTGGTGTTGTTTTTCACCTGTCTAATCAAAGCTTGTTCAAAAATTATCTGATTATAGGACACACGAGTTTATAATCATACTCATTCCACTTTTTAACCCCGTATATATGCACAATATGAAACGTATATACACTAAATCTCACGTGTGACTCCCATAATATACATTTCTTTACGAAAATTAGGAACACTTATTACAATTATCAACCCCCCATGACGAGGCAATATTTCATACCTTTGTTTCTTTGTGGGTTCAAAGTTCTGTCCTGTCGTTTCACACGTAATGTTTTGGTAGTTATCTCAATTTTCCTTTGCAATTATCTCCAAGATCATCATCAACGTTTTGTAAAACGCTATGCACAACTGTTATTTAAAGAAAGTCCTGTACCAAAACGTCTTCGTAGGGAAAGACAACTTTTTTTTCCTTACGTCAGTCGCTACACGGTTACTCTTAAAATCCATTCATCGCCTTTAAAAAAAAAGTTTCGTTTTTTATTGTGGTTCACTGACATTTCTGTCACAATTCTGAGGGACCCCAAATAAAATTCACTTGCAGGTATAAAGACGCCGGCGAGGTTAAGACAGGTATCGAGCCACCTGCGTATCTAACGGACGTTTAAAATAAAAAAAAAATGGCGTGTGATGTTGCGAAGGGCTACTGTTTTTTTATAGTTTGTCGATTGTAAGGGACGTGGGCCGCGACAGAAAAACTGGTCGGGGTGGGAAAAGGTTTATTGATGGTTTATTGTACCGCAACGGTCACAATTGACTCACCAGCAAAGATGGCGCCGAGGCCACATCGACTCCCTCCCGCCCTGCCTCGCACCGAAGCTCGAGCTGCGGAGCGCGACGACGAACCGCCGGTCCGCGGGCGCGGGCGCCGGACATAGACGTCATAACCCCTTCCGAGGCGCAGGAATTATAGATCACTGTAGTTTCTTCTGGACCCGGGTTAGGGACAGTGTGCCCTCCGTGAGAGTCTTCTGAGGAAGACAGTGTCTCATGGGTGTCCAGGCTGGGTACCATCTGTCCATCACAGGACACACAGACACACTCACTCACACACCCTGGACAGGACACCAGTCCATCACAGGACACACACACACACACCCTGGACAGGACACCAGTCCCTCACAGGACACACACACACAACCTGGATAGGACACTAGTCCCTCACAGGACACACAGACACACACACTCACACACCCTGGACAGGACACCAGTCCATCACAGGACACACACACACAACCTGGATAGGACACTAGTCCCTCACAGGACACACAGACACACACACTCACACACCCTGGACAGGACACCAGTCCATCACAGGACACACACACACTCACTCACACACCCTGGACAGGGCAGCAGTCAATCACAGGACACACACACACTCACTCACACACCCTGGACAGGAGAGCAGTCCATCACAGGACACACACACACACTCACACACCCTGGACAGGACACCAGCCCATCACAGGACACAGACACACTCACACACCCTGGACAGGACACTAGTCCATCACAGGACACACACACACCAGGTCCAGTTTTCCCAGAAGCCAATTAGCCCAAAAGCCTGTGTTTGGACCCGGAGAACACAGGTAGACCATGCAGACTCCACACAGACAGTCCCCCCCCCGGGTCCAGACCCGAGCCCGGAGCCCCCCCGCGCTGAACCCCTCCGTACAGACGGCCGCACACAGCTCCGTTGTTCCCGATTCCCGAGGTGATCTGTTAAAAGAAGCCGGTGTGTTGCCTCCAGGTGAGGCCTGCGGCCCGACGCCGGTGGTGGCGGTGCTGGCGGCGGCAGAGAACGCGGCGCCGGTGCAGACGTCGAGCAGGGCGCCCCCCCCCCCGTGAGCCCCTCGACGTAGGGGGCCGCGGCCCGCCCCGACGACAGCGCCCCCCGATCCGGCAGGCGGCCGGTCTCCCGCAGGGAGAAGACGATGGAGCAGCTGGGGAAAGTGTCTTCCGTCCGAGGTAGGAGCAGCAGGGCTGGGCGTTTTGTTGGAGCGAAGTCCCCCTCCAGATAACCCATGAACCCCATCTCTACTGTCACTCCAGTCAGGACAGGAGGCTCTACTGTACCCAGAAGGGGGTGGGGGTGGGGAACAAGCTGCCCAGCCCTGTGGTTGAAGCCGATACCCTGGCTTCTCTCCAGACACAGCTGGCTGAGCTCCTCCAGTCAGGACAGGAGGCTCTACTGTACACAGAGGGTGGTGGAGGTGGGGAACAAGCCCAAGCCGCCCAGCCCTGTGGTTGAAGCCGATACCCCGGCTTCTCTCCAGACACAGCTGGGTGAGCTCCTCCAGTCAGGACAGGGGGCTCTACTGTACACAGAGGGTGGCGGGGGTGTGGAACAACTCCTTTGTTCGGGGCCTTGGGGCATTCTTGTTGTGAAAGGCGCTATATAAAACAAACTCAATTGAAATTGAATCTTACAGGTTTGGGTTTTTCGGAGATCTTGTCAGAGATCTTGTCTGACATGCCCGTTTCAAAAACGTAACGATAGTCCTCACGCCCGAGCGCCGCCGGTCTGTGACGTAACGTATCCTTACACAACCATGACGGTTTCATCATGGACACCACGAAAGCCCGAAATGTGGTCGACGTTTTAATTTGGCAACGCCACGATGGATCCCAGTTTTTTTTTTTATTTTGGAGGCCAAAGAGGACAAAAAAGGAAACGTCCGGAGTGGATCGATGGTCATCTCTGCAGTTGTTCTGATGTTCTGGAAAAAAACTAACAAAAAAAAACGGCTCGCTTGCCCGGTCGTGTAGTGTTTCCACACCCCACGCAAATCAGCTTCTCTTCGCTCCCGGGGGCTCATCGCCCGCCGCACCCCTCTCACGTGATAGGGGCTTCCCCCGGCTGTGACGTACTTACCCTACCCCCTTCGGCTAACGTCATACCGAAGGTCGGCGATGTTGACGGACTGTCTTGTAGCTGATAAGGGTTTAAATTTCGACTTAAGGAGTTGGCCATCGTTATATTTCGCGAGGTATAATACGGGGGGAAAAATAACATTTATATTTATCAACCTACTAGTAATACTGGGTGGATGTCACGTTCCCCAAAGTTCAGTGCCTCTCTCTAATAAAGTAGAAACGCGACATTAAACTCCGTTCGAAACGGGAGAAATCACCAGGACACGATACAACTGACGTCCGGAAAAGAAAGAAAAAAAGAACTCCTATTCCCATTTGGATTAAGGGAGCCTGTACCTTCACGAGTCCGGGTTGTGAAAACTTCTTATATTAATAATTAATAAGTCTGGACTCTCCCCTCAGAGCTCTTCCCAGGTCAGGGGGATCCCCTCCAGCCCCCCCAGTGTGCAGCCCCACCTGGATGATGCTCCAGTCCGCTCAGCACACAGCAGCTCTCAGTGGGGAGGAGAGCAGAGGGATGGAGCCAGTTCAGAGAGGGGGGGGTGATTAGGAGGCCATGATGGGTCAAGACCAGGGGGGGAATCAGGCCAGGACACTGGGGTAACACCCCTACTCTTCTCCAGAGACACCCCGGGATTGTTAATGAGCACAGAGAGTCAGGACCTCGGTTTGACGTCTCATCCGAAGGACAGCGCCTGTTTACAGTCCAGTGTCCCCCCTCACTATACTGGGGCATCAGGACCCACACAGACCGCAGGGTGAGAGCGCCCCCTGCTGGCCCCACTCACACCTCTCCCAGCAGCAATCTTAGGGGGGGGGAGGGAAAAAACCAAAAGCTAAACAGATATTTTTTTTTAAAAATTTATTGATGCTTAACAAAAGGTCATCAGTCCAGTCTGGGACCCCTCAGCTTCAGTCCAGACTGGGGTCCCTCAGCATCGGTCCAGCACAGACTGGGGTCCCTCAGCTTCGGTCCAGACTGGGGTCCCTCAGCTTTGGTCCAGTCCAGTCTGGGGTCCCTCAGCTTCGGTCCAGCACAGTCTGGGGTCCCTCAGCTTCGGTACAGCACAGCCTGAGGTCCCTCAGCTTTGGTCCAGTCCAGTCTGGGGCCTCTCAGCTCCAGTCTAGTGCAGTCTGGGGCCCCTCAGCTCCAGTCCAGTCCAGTCTGGTGTCCCTCAGCTCCAGTGCAGTCCAGTCTGCAGTCCCTCAGCTTCAGACCAGCACAGTCTGGGGTCTCTCAGCTTCGGTCCAGCACAGACTGGGGTCCCTCAGCTTCGGTCCAGCACAGACTGGGGTCCCTCAGCTTCGGTCCAGCACAGTCTGGGGTCCCTCAGCTTCAGTCAAGACTGGGGTCCCTCAGCTTCGGTCCAGCACAGTCTGGTGTCCCTCAGCTCCAGTCCAGTCTAGTGCCTCTCAGCTCCGGTCCAGTCCAGTCTGGTGTCCCTAGGCTCCAGTCCAGTCGTCTGGTGTCCCTCAGCTCCAGTCCAGTCCAGTCCAGTCCAGTCCAGTCCAGATCTTAGCAGGCACAGAACCAGGAAAGGAACCTGGAAAGAATATTGTTATTGCAGGTGTGAGGGACACAGACACAGACGTCACCATGACATCAAACAGCAAGAGGAGACTCCTCCTTGAATCACAGACATGACCGGGCGGCACCCCCCTGTCTGCTCACCCGCCCCTCCTCTTCCTCTTCTTGTCCTTCCCGGCAGCCTGCTCCTCCTCTCCCTCGCTCTTCCTCTCCTGAGCTACGGTCTCCGCCACCTCCATCGGCTCGTCCTGATCTTCTGTCTCCACCGACACGCAGCTCAGGGACATCAAAAAGACGCATCGGCGCTTCTGAAGCAGAGACAGGAGAGTCACGTTAAGAGTCGGACTGGACACTCCAGTACATGAACACTGCACTGAGAGAGAGAGGGGTTCATACAGACACACTGACTGGACACTCCAGTACATGAACACTGCACTGAGAGAGAGAGGGGTTCATACAGACACACTGACTGGACACTCCAGTACATGAACACTGCACTGAGAGAGAGAGGGGTTCATACAGACACACTGACTGGACACTCCAGTACATGAACACTGCACTGAGAGAGAGAGAGGGGTTCATACAGACACACTGACTGGACACTGACTGGACACTGGACAGGAGTAAAGAGAGGATCAGAGCATTACCCACCTTCTTTTTCTTCTGTCTCACAGGAGGTGGTGATTGGACCTCCTCCAGCTGGAGTCCAAAGAGGGAGAGAGGGGGCAGGAGAGGGACAGCACAGGGAGAGAAAGAGAGAGACAGGTGAGTCAAGTGTCCCAAGAGCACAGAGACTCTGCTGAGATCACACTCGCAGTGAGTGAGCCTGGGTGTAGCCCACTAATACTGACCCACTGGAAACCACAGGACAGAGAGGAGGAGAGAGACACACTGAGGACAGAGAGGAGGAGGAGAGAGACACTGACAGACAGGGCTGAAAGAGAGAGAGACAGAGAGGCAGGGACAGGCAGACAGCAGGACGAGAGAGACACTGACAGACAGGGCTGAAAGAGAGAGAGACACTGAGACCCAGGGACAGACAAGACGGCAAAACTCCACCACAGACAGGACAGGGGGCAGGGTGGGACCAGCACTGACCTCCTTCCTCTCTCCTGCCGGAAGAGCTGTCTCCACCTCCTCTTCATCCTGCAAGTCAAGAGACAGGCTGAGAGAGAGACGGGCTGGCGGGACATCGGCGAACAGAGCTGAAGTCAGAGAGCAGAGGAGACAGGCCCAGCTGGGACAACGCAGGACAGACAGAGAGACAGACAGGGAGACACACGGAGAGACACAGGGAGAGAGACCCAGCTGGGACAACGCAGGACATACAGAGAGCAGGGAGACACACGGAGAGAGAGAGGAGGGAGGGAGACCTAGCTGGGACAACGCAGGACAGACAGAGAGACAGGCAGGGAGACACACGGAGAGACACAGGGAGAGAGACCTGGCTGGGACAACGCAGGACAGACAGAGAGCAGGGAGACACACGGAGAGACACAGGGAGAGAGGCCCAGCTGGGACAACGCAGGACAGACAGAGAGCAGGGAGACACACGGAGAGACACAGGGAGAGAGACCCAGCTGGGACAACGCAGGACAGACAGAGAGCAGGGAGACACACGGAGAGAGAGAGGAGGGAGGGAGACCTAGCTGGGACAACGCAGGACAGACAGAGAGACAGGCAGGGAGACACACGGAGAGACACAGGGAGAGAGACCCGGCTGGGACAACGCAGGACAGACAGAGAGCAGGGGGACACACGGAGAGACACAGGGAGACAGACCCAGCTGGGACAACGCAGGACAGACAGAGAGCAGGGAGACATGGAAAGACACAGGGAGAGAGACAGGGAGAGAGGGACAGACACAGAGAAAAAGAGAGACTCAGACAGAAGGACAGAAAGACAGAAAGAGAGAAGTACAGATGGACAAAAAGACAGAGAAAAGGACAGAAAGACAGAAAAGGACAGAAAGACAGATGGACAGAAGGACAGATGGACAGAGAAAAGGATAGATAGAGTGATGGATAGAAAGACAGAAAAAGACAGAAAGACAGAAAAGGACAGAAAGACAGATGGACACAGAAAAGAACAGAAAGACAGAAGGACAGAGAAAAGGACAGAAGGACAGGACAGAGAAAAGGACAGATGGACAGAAGGATAGATTGGACAGACGGACAGATGGACGGACAGACGGACAGACGGACAGACTCTGCCCCACTTGCCTCGTCAGACATCTCCGCCTCTCTCCTTGCCCTCCGCACCGGGAAGCCCCAGGAGGGGCCTGGCGGGGCCGGGCGGGCGATGGGGGGCAGGACGGGCGGGGGCAGGGGCAGGGGCACCGCCCCGGGCAGCAGGGGGGGCTCGAGGGGCATGGCGGCGAGGAAGGGGGGGCGGCGGGGCGGGGCGGTCAGGGGCCTGAGGGGGCCGGAGGGGGGGGCCGGGGGCGGGGAGCGGAGGGGGCTCTCGGGCGAGGAGGGGGGGGACACCGAGCGGAACGAGCCGGGCGACCCCGGGAGCTCCAGCTGCAGCTCGGCCGCCCTCTCCAGCTTCTGGACGAGCTCGGGGAGACACGAAGACACCACAGGATTCTGTCCAGCGGGGAGAGGGGGAGACACAACGCAGGGGGGATGAGGAGCACAGACTACGCCTGGACAGGTGTGTACACTGTGTCCAGTGAGAGTGTGGACAGGTGAGTGTGTACAGTGTGTCCAGTGAGAGTGTGGACAGGTGAGTGTGTCCAGTGTGTCCAGTAAGAGTCCGGACAGGCGAGTGTGTCCAGTGTGTCCAGTAAGAGTGTGGACAGGTGTGTCCAACAGTAAGAAGCTGTCTTACCCTGTAACCCAGCTCAGGGGTGTTAGGGGGTGCTCTGTCTCCTCCCCAGATCTCACCTTCAGGTCGTGTGAAATGCCGGACCACTAGGAGACGCTGGAAACGAGGACACAAGACAGAGGTCAGGTCCACAGAGCTCACTCAATCACTACAACAAGCAGAGACCTCTCGGCCATCAGGACTGTGGGGGTCAGAGTGGGGAGCTGTAGGGTATCGGGAGTTTAGGGGTCAGTGTGGGGAGCTGTAGGGTATCGGGAGTTTAGGGTTCAGTGTGGGGAGCTGTAGGGTATCGGGAGTTTAGGGGTCAGTGTGGGGAGCTGTAGGGTATCGGGAGTTTAGGGGTCAGTGTGGGGAGCTGTAGGGTATCGGGAGTTTAGGGGTCAGTGTGGGGAGCTGTAGGGTATCGGGAGTTTAGGGGTCAGTGTGGGGAGCTGTAGGGTATCTGGAGTTTAGGGGTCAGTGTGGGGAGCTGTGGGGTATCGGGAGTTTAGGGGTCAGTGTGGGGAGCTGTAGGGTAGATGTGGGGCACCGGGCCCACCACAGGGCGGCCGGTCCAGTCTCGCGGAAGGCGACCAGGTGAGACTTACGGAAAAGCACCGGGACTTGGGCCGGGACCTCTCCCGCTGCCAGTCCGGGTTCGGCCTGACCGGTGTGACCTGTGAAGACGCCAAACAGCCCATCTCCGAGACAGCTCTGACCACATAGCCCAGCCCAGTCGTGTCGAGACTAGGGGCCTTGGGCAGTCTCTACAGTGTGTCCAGTGAGAGTGTGGACAGGTGAGTGTTTACAGTGTGTCCAGTGAGAGTGTGGACAGGTGAGTGTGTACAGTGTGTCCAGTGAGAGTCTGGACAGGTGAGTGTGTCCAGTGTGTCCAGTAAGAGTGTGGACAGGTGAGTGTGTACAGTGTGTCCAGTGAGAGTCTGGACAGGTGAGTGTGTACAGTGTGTCCAGTAAGAGTCTGGGACGTTCAGAGGCAATCTGTGCTCTCAGAAGGCTATAATGGACCTGCGACCCTGTCTCTTGAGCCGAGGCGTGTCCTCAGTCAAGATCACCACTGGAAGTGTCTCTCCTCGTCTGGAGGTGTTACCGTGAGACCTGGTCTGTCAAGCGCTTTGCGCTGCTATGTGTGTGAAAGGTGCTCTATCAGTGAAGTTTATTATTATTATTATTATTATAATACAGCGAGCACTGCTGGGGGCGGAGAGGCCAGTCGGAGGAGGGCTGGACGCTGGACGCTGGACGGCGGGCGGGAGGGGTGGACTTACGACGCCTCGCCGGGCCTGGGTCCTGCTGCGACCGCGCACGGCCGTGCGGCATCTCTGTCGGTCCATCGTCCTGCCGAGACAACCAGTCACAGAGGGGAGGGGAGGGGGCGGAGCCACACAGCTGGGCGGCTTGTTCCCCACCCCCGCCCCCCTCTGTGTACAGAAGAGCCTCCTGTCCTAACTGGAGGACCTCACCCAGCTGTGTCTGGAGAGAAGCCGGGGTATCAGCTTTGTTCCACACCCCCGCCACTCTTTGTGTACAGTAGAGCCTCCTGTCCTGACTGGAGGAGCTCACACAGCTGTGGCTGGAGAGAAGCCAAGGTATCGGCTTCAACCACAGGGCTGGGCAGCTTGTTCCCCACCCTCGCCACCCTCTGTGTACAGAAGAGCCTCCTGTCCTGACTGGAGGAGCTCACCCAGCTGTGTCTGGAGAGAAGCCAGGGTATCGGCTTTGTTCCCCACCCCCACCACCCTCTGTGTACAGTAGAGCCTCCTGTCCTGACTGGAGGAGCTCACCCAGCTGTGTCTGGAGAGGAGCCAGGGTATCGGCTTCAACCACACGGACTGGGCGGCCTGTTCCCCACCCCCACCACCCTCTGTGTAGAGGTGCACCTCCTCTCAATATCTTTTTACAGCACGATCACACCCATAAAAGTGGAGTAACGGTAAAAAAAAAAACAACTTATTTCTCCACTTACTTTGTTAGTTCTTGCCAGCGGCGCTTTTGACTGACTTACCGATTTCACGGGGATACTGAAGAGCGATTCTGTTTATTAAGCGCTATATAGTTCTTTCCTCCTCCTCTCTCTTCACTCCTCTGAGCTCACGGGGCTCCGGCGCCGCCCCCCGCTAGAATCCGCCGCTCTGTGACGTCAGGCGGCTCATTGTGACGCCCCCGTGACGTCAGCCCCCGACGCGCTCACGGCTCGGCCGCGAAACAAAAATGGCCGCCATTTTTCGCGGTTGTTTTTTTTGGGGGGGCGGACATTTTATTTTTCCAACTCTCGGCGGCCAGCCGGGTGTCCCTGTACGACCCCGGTAGTCGCCACCTCGGACAGGCAGGGGAAACGGGTCCAGCTGTTTCCGGCCCAAGGGTGACAAAAGCTGCACTTGAATTTAAAGACAAAATCACGTCGAGGGCGCATTCAGCACCCCCACGTCCAACACGGGTTTCCGTGGGGTGGGGTTCAGTGAAAGTAGCACCCCCCCCGACCCCTAAGTCAAAGAAAGACCAACCTCCACCCCCCTCTAGCGCCCAAGGGCGGACATTTCGGGCCACGCCACGTCCAAAAAACACGGGTCCCCCCCGTCCTGCGGGGAAAAGAGACGCCATTTTCTTTTCCGAGCGCTGCGTGGGACCTCACGACCCCCCCCCCCAAAAAAAACGGGCTTCGGTAGACGAGGAAACCCAGGCACGTCGACCTCTCTACAACACCACCCGGCCGTTTCTGTTTCAGACCGTGGGGAAAAAATAAATAAATAAAATTTCGCCCCTCATCGACCGCCGCGCAAAAAAACACAACTTCACGCTACAGAAACGGCCTGTGTGTGTGTGGGGGGGGGGCACGGGAAAAAAATAAAACCTGCGTGTTTTCGGCAGAGTAAGCTCAGCGGGGAAACTCTCTGAATCTCGGGGTTGCTTCTTGAACCCCGAAAACGACCTTTTTTCTCTCTCTCATTTTTTTGGTGTCTGGGAAGTTCACGAACTCCGCCGCGTCGGTGCGATTCCCAGCGGGACTTGAACATAACCCCCCCGTGGGGCCACAGCTCCCCAGTGTGGCCAAGAGGACCACCACCCGCAGGGCTGAGCTTTTACTGCCGTGTCCCGCTTTCACTCTGGCGATGAAGGAGGGAATCAAGGAGGAGAATTAATATTGTGATCCACCAGTCCATCACAGGACACACACACACCCTGGACAGGACACCAGTCTTTCACAGGACACCAGTCCATCACAGGACACACACACACCCTGGACAGGACACCAGTCCATCACAGGACACACACACCCTGGACAGAACACCAGTCCATCAAAGGACACACATACAAACCCTGGACAGGACAGCAGTCCATCACAGGACACACACACACTCACACACCCTGGACAGGACACCAGTCCATCACAGGACACACACACACTCACACATCCTGGACAGGACACCAGTCCATCACAGGACACACACACCCTGGATAGAACACCAGTCCATCACAGGACACCAGTCCATCACAGGACACACACACCCTGGACAGGACACCAGTACTTCACAGGACACACACACCCTGGATAGAACACCAGTCCATCACAGGACACCAGTCCATCACAGGACACACATACAAACCCTGGACAGGACAGCAGTCCATCACAGGACACACACACACTCACCCACCCTGGACAGGACACCAGTCCATCACAGGACACACACACACACTCACACACCCTGGACAGGGCAGCAGTCCATCACAGGACACACACACTCACCCACCCTGGACAGGACACCAGTCCATCACAGGACACACACACACACTCACACACCCTGGACAGGACACCAGTCCATCACAGGACACACACACACTCACACACCCTGGACAGGCCACCAGTCCATCACAGGACACACACACACTCACACAACCTGGACAGGACACCAGTCCATCACAGGATGTTCAGTGCCTCTCTCTAATAAAGTAGAAACGCGACATTGGACTCCGTTCGAAACGGGAGAAATCACCAGGACACGATACACCTTGCTCCGGACGATGGGAGAAGACCTGTACCTTCACGAGTCCGGGTTGTGAAAACTTCTTCTGGCAGTTCAAAACGTTTCGAAGAGACTACAGCGCTACCCTGTTTTCCATTTCTATCGTGTGTTATTATACAGTCATAAGTATCTGTCCTGATCACAGAGTCCCCCTCTCACTGCCAGGACTGAAGCCCAGTGCAGCATGAATAATAATAATAATTAATAAGTCTGGACCCTCCCCTCAGAGCTCTTCCCAGGTCAGGGGGATCCCCTCCAGCCCCCCCAGTGTGCAGCCCCCCCCTGGATGATGCTCCAGTCCGCTCAGCACACAGCAGCTCTCAGTGGGGAGGAGAGCAGAGGGATGGAGCCAGTTCAGAGAGGGGGGGGGTGATTAGGAGGCCATGATGGGTCAAGACCAGGGGGGGAATCAGGCCAGGACACTGGGGTAACACCCCTACTCTTCTCCAGAAACACCCCGGGATTGTTAATGAGCACAGAGAGTCAGGACCTCGGTTTGACGGCGCCTGTTTACAGTCCAGTGTCCCCCGTCACTATACTGGGGCATCAGGACCCACACAGACCGCAGGGTGAGAGCGCCCCCTGCTGGCCCCACTCACACCTCTCCCAGCAGCAGCCTTGGGGGGGGGGGGGGAGGGAAAAAACCAAAAGCTAAACAGATTTTTTTTTATTTTTTTTTTATTGATCCCTAACAAAAGAATAAAAATTACAAGCTTCAGTCCAGTCCAGTCTGGTGTCTCTCAGCTCCAGTCCAGTCCAGACTGGGGTCCCTCAGCTCCAGTGCAGTCCAGACTGGGGTCCCTCAGCTTCGGTCCAGCACAGTCTGGGGTCCCTCAGCTTTGGTCCTGTCCAGTCTGGTGTCTCTCAGCTCCAGTCCAGTCTGGTGTCTCTCAGCTCCGGTCCAGTCCAGTCTGGGGCCCCTCAGCTCCAGTCCAGTCTGGTGTCTCTCAGCTCCAGTCCAGTCTGGTGTCCCTCAGCTCCAGTGCAGTCCAGACTGGGGTCCCTCAGCTTCGGTCCAGCACAGACTGGGGTCCCTCAGCTTCGGTCCAGACTGGGGTCCCTCAGCTTTGGTCCAGCACAGTCTGGGGTCCCTCAGCTTCGGTCCAGCACAGACTGGGGTCCCTCAGCTTCGGTCCAGCACAGTCTGGTGTCCCTAAGCTTCGGCCCAGCACAGACTGGGGTCCCTCAGCTTCGGTCCAGCACAGTCTGGGGTCCCTCAGCTTCGGTCCAGACTGGGGTCCCTCAGCTTCGGTCCAGCACAGTCTGGGGTCCCTCAGCTCCAGTCCAGTCCAGTCTGGTGTCTCTCAGCTCCGGTCCAGTCCAGTCTGGTGTCCCTAGGCTCCTGTCCAGTTCCGTCTGGTGTCCCTCAGCTCCAGTCCAGTCCAGTCCAGTCCAGTCCAGTCCAGATCTTAGCCGGCACAGAACCAGGAAAGGAACCTGGAAAGAATATTGTTATTGCAGGTGTGAGGGACACAGACACAGACGTCACCATGACATCAAACAGCAAGAGGAGACTCCTCCTTGAATCACAGACACGACCAGGCGGCGCCCCCCTGTCTGCTCACCTGCACCTCCTCTTCCTCCTCTTGTCCTTCCCGGCAGCCAGCTCCTCCTCTCCCTCGCTCTTCCTCTCCTGAGCTACGGTCTCCATCGGCTCGTCCTGGTCTTCTGGCTCCACCGACACGCAGCTCAGGGACATCAAAAAGACGCATCGGCGCTTCTGAAGCAGAGACAGGAGAGTCACGTTAAGAGTCGGACTGGACACTCCAGTACATGAACACTGCACTGAGAGAGAGAGGGGTTCACACAGACACACTGACTGGACACTCCAGTACATGAACACTGCACTGAGAGAGAGAGGGGTTCACACAGACACACTGACTGGACACTCCAGTACATGAACACTGCACTGAGAGAGAGAGGGGTTCATACAGACACACTGACTGGACACTCCAGGACATGAACACTGCACTGAGAGAGAGAGAGAGGGGTTCATACAGACACACTGACTGGACACTCCAGGACATGAACACTGCACTGAGAGAGAGAGGGGTTCATACAGACACACTGACTGGACACTCCAGGACATGAACACTGCACTGAGAGAGAGAGGGGTTCATACAGACACACTGACTGGACACTCCAGGACATGAACACTGCACTGAGAGAGAGAGGGGTTCATACAGACACACTGACTGGACACTCCAGGACATGAACACTGCACTGAGAGAGAGAGGGGTTCATACACACACACTGATTGGACACTGGACAGGAGTAAAGAGAGGATCAGAGCATCACCCACCTTCTTTTTCTTCTGTCTCACAGGAGGTGGTGATTGGACCTCCTCCAGCTGGAGTCCGAGGAGGGAGAGAGGGGGCAGGAGAGGGACAGCACAGGGAGAGAAAGAGAGAGACAGGTGAGTCAAGTGTCCCAAGAGCACAGAGACTCTGCTGAGATCACACTCGCAGGGAGTGAGCCTGGGTGTAGCCCACTAATACTGACCCACTGGACACCACAGGACAGAGAGGAGGAGGAGGAGAGAGACACACTGCCTGGACACCACAGGACAGAGAGGAGGAGGAGGAGAGAGACACACTGCCTGGACACCACAGGACAGAGAGGAGGAGGAGAGAGACACACTGAGGACAGAGAGGAGGAGGAGAGAGACACTGACAGACAGGGCTGAAAGAGAGAGAGACACTGAGACCCAGGGACAGGGAGACAGCAGGCCGAGAGAGAGACACTGACAGACAGGGCTGAAAGAGAGAGAGACAGAGAGGCAGGGACAGACAGACAGCAGGCCGAGAGAGAGACACTGACAGACAGGGCTGAAAGAGAGAGAGACACTGAGACCCAGGGACAGACAAGACGGCGAAACTCCACCACAGACAGGACAGGGGGCAGGGTGGGACCAGCACTGACCTCCTTCCTCTCTCCTGCCGGAAGAGCTGTCTCCACCTCCTCTTCCTCCTGCAAGTCAAGAGACAGGCTGAGAGAGAGACGGGCTGGCGGGACATCGGCAAACAGAGCTGAAGGCAGAGAGCCGGGGAGACAGGCCCAGCTGGGACAACGCAGGACAGACAGAGAGCAGGGAGACACAGGGAGAGAGACCCAGCTGGGACAACGCAGGACAGACAGAGAGCAGGGAGACACAGGGAGAGAGACAGGGAGAGAGGGACAAACACAGAGACTCAGACAGAAGGACAGAAAGACAGAAAGAGCGAAGTACAGACGGACAAAAAGACAGAGAAAAGGACAGATGGACTGATGGACAGAAAGAGAGAAAAGGACAGAAAGACAGATGGACTGAAGGACAGATGGACAGAGAAAAGAACAGAAAGTCAGAAGGACAGATGGACAGAGAAAAGAACAGAAAGACAGAAGGACAGTGAAAGGGACAGATGGACAGAAGGAAAGATGGACAGAGAAAAGGACAGAAGGACAGACGGACAGAAAGACAGACGGACAGAAAGAGATGGACAGAAGGACAGATGGACAGAGAAAAGAACAGAAAGTCAGAAGGACAGATGGACAGAGAAAAGAACAGAAAGACAGAAGGACAGTGAAAGGGACAGATGGACAGAAGGAAAGATGGACAGAGAAAAGGACAGAAGGACAGACAGACAGATGGACAGACAGACAGATGGACGGACAGACAGATGGACAGAGAAAAGAACAGAAAGTCAGAAGGACAGATGGAAAGAGAAAAGAACAGAAAGACAGAAGGACAGTGAAAGGGACAGATGGACAGAAGGAAAGATAGACAGAGAAAAGGACAGCAGGACAGATGGACAGACAGACAGACAGACAGACAGACAGACAGACAGACGGACAGACGGACAGATGGACAGACAGACAGACAGACAGATGGACGGACAGACAGACAGACAGACGGACAGACGGACAGACAGACGGATGGACAGACAGACAGACAGACAGACAGACAGACGGACAGATGGACAGACAGACAAACAGACAGACAGACGGATGGACGGACAGACGGACAGACGGACAGAAGGACAGAAGGACAGATGGACAGACAGACAGACGGACGGACAGAAGGACAGAAGGACAGACGGATGGACAGACAGACAGACAGACAGACGGACAGACGGACAGACGGACAGATGGACAGACAGACAGACAGACGGACAGACGGACAGACAGACGGACAGACTCTGCCCCACTTGCCTCGTCAGACATCTCCGCCTCTCTCCTTGCCCTCCGCACCGGGGAGCCCCAGGAGGGGCCTGGCGGGGCCGGGCGGGCGATGGGGGGCAGGACGGGCGGGGGCAGGGGCAGGGGCACCGCCCCGGGCAGCAGGGGGGGCTCGAGGGGCATGGCGGCGAGGAAGGGGGGGCGGCGGGGCGGGGCGGTCAGGGGCCGGAGGGGGCCGGAGGGGGGGCCGGGGGCGGGGAGCGGAGGGGGCTCTCGGGCGAGGACGGGGGGGACACCGAGCGGAACGAGCCGGGCGAGCCCGAGCGGGACGAGCCGGGCGACCCCGGGAGCTCCAGCTGCAGCTCGGCCGCCCTCTCCAGCTTCTGGACGAGCTCGGGGAGACACGAAGACACCTGGGGATTCTGTCCAGCGGGGAGAGGGGGAGACACAACGCAGGGGGGATGAGACTACGCCTGGACAGGTGAGTGTGGACAGTGAGAGTGTGGACAGGTGAGTGTAGACAGTGTGTCCAGTGAGAGTGTGGACAGGTGAGTGTGTACAGTGTGTCCAGTAAGAGTCTGGACAGGTGAGTGTGTCCAGTGTGTCCAGTGAGAGTGTGGACAGGTGAGTGTGTCCAGAAAGAGTCTGGACAGGTGAGTGTGTCCAGTGTGTCCAGTGAGAGTCTGGACAGGTGAGAGTGTACAGTGTGTCCAGTGAGAGTGTGGACAGGTGAGTCTCTACAGTGTGTCCAGTGAGAGTCTGGACAGGTGAGTGTGTCCAGTGTGTCCAGTGAGAGTCTGGACAGGTGAGTGTGTACAGTGTGTCCAGAAAGAGTCTGGACAGGTGAGTGTGTACAGTGTGTCCAGTGAGAGTCTGGACAGGTGAGTGTGTCCAGTGTGTCCAGTGAGAGTCTGGACAGGTGAGTGTGTACAGTGTGTCCAGTGAGAGTGTGGACAGGCGAGTCTGTACAGTGTGTCCAGTGAGAGTGTGGACAGGTGAGTGTGGACAGTAAGAGTCTGGACAGGTGAGTGTGTACAGTGTGTCCAGCAAGAGTCTGGACAGGTGAGTGTGTCCAGTGTGTCCAGTAAGAGTCCGGACAGGCGAGTGTGGACAGTGTGTCCAGTAAGAGTGTGGACAGGTGTGTCCAACAGTAAGAAGCTGTCTTACCCTGTAACCCAGCTCAGGGGTGTTAGGGGGTGCTCTGTCTCCTCCCCAGATCTCACCTTCAGGTCTTGAGAAATGACGGACCACTAGGAGACGCTGGAAACGAGGACACAAGACAGAGGTCAGGCCCACAGAGCTCACTCAATCACTACAGCAAGCAGAGACCTCTCGGCCATCAGGACTGTGGGGGTCAGAGTGTGGAGCTGTAGGGTATCGGGAGTTTAGGGGTCAGTGTGGGGAGCTGTAGGGTATCGGGAGTTTAGGGGTCAGTGTGGGGAGCTGTAGGGTATCGGGAGTTTAGGGGTCAGTGTGGGGAGCTGTAGGGTATCGGGAGTTTAGGGGTCAGTGTGGGGAGCTGTAGGGTATCGGGAGTTTAGGGGTCAGTGTGGGGAGCTGTAGGGTATCGGGAGTTTAGGGGTCAGAGTGGGGAGCTGTAGGGTATCGGGAGTTTAGGGGTCAGTGTGGGGAGCTGTAGGGTATCGGGAGTTTAGGGGTCAGTGTGGGGAGCTGTAGGGTATCGGGAGTTTAGGGGTCAGTGTGGGGAGCTGTAGGGTAGATGTGGGGCACCGGGCCCACCACAGGGCGGCCGGTCCAGTCTCGCGGAAGGCGACCGGGTCAGACTTACGGAAAAGCACCGGGATTTGGGCCGGGACCTCTCCCGCTGCCAGTCCGGGTTCGGCCTGACCGGTGTGACCTGTGAAGACGCCAAAAAGCCCATCTCCGAGACAGCTCTGACCACATAGCCCAGCCCAGTCGTGTCGAGACTAGAGGCCTTGGGCAGTCTCTACAGTGTGTCCAGTGAGAGTGTGGACAGGTGAGTGTGTACAGTGTGTCCAGTGAGAGTCTGGACAGGTGAGTCTCTACAGTCTGTCCAGTGAGAGTCTGGACAGGTGAGTGTGTACAGTGTGTCCAGTGAGAGTGTGGACAGGTGAGTGTGTCCAGTGTGTCCAGAAAGAGTCTGGACAGGTGAGTCTCTACAGTCTGTCCAGTGAGAGTCTGGACAGGTGAGTGTGTACAGTGTGTCCAGTGAAAGTGTGGACAGGTGAGTGTGTACAGTGTGTCCAGTGAGAGTGTGGACAGGTGAGTGTGTACAGTGTGTCCAGTAAGAGTCTGGACAGGTGAGTCTCTACAGTGTGTCCAGGAAGAGTCTGGGACGTTCAGAGGCAATCTGTGCTCTCAGAAGGCCATAATGGACCTGCAGCTTGGTTTTCCTCGGACCCGCGACCCTGTCTCTTGAGCCGAGGCGTGTCCTCAGTCAAGATCACCACTGGAAGTGTCTCTCCTCGTCTGGAGGTGTTACCGTGAGACCTGGTCTGTCAAGCGCTTTGCGCTGCTATGTGTGTGAAAGGTGCTCTATCAGTGAAGTTTATTATTATTATTATTATTATAATACAGCGAGCGCTGCTGGGGGCGGAGAGGCCAGTCGGAGGAGGGCTGGACGCTGGACGCTGGACGGCGGGCGGGAGGGGTGGACTTACGACGCCTCGCCGGGCCCGGGTCCTGCTGCGACCGCGCACGGCCGTGCGGCATCTCTGTCGGTCCATCGTCCTGCCGAGACAAGCAGAGTCACAGAGGGGAGGGGAGGGGGCGGAACCACACAGCTGGGCGGCTTGTTCCCCACCCCCGCCCCCCTCTGTGTATAGAAGAGCCTCCTGTCCTGACTGGAGGAGCTCACCCAGCTGTGTATGGAGAGAAGCCAGGGTATCAGCTTTGTTCCCCACCCCCGCCCCCCTCTGTGTATAGAAGAGCCTCCTGTCCTGACTGGAGGAGCTCACCCAGCTGTGTATGGAGAGAAGCCAGGGTATCAGCTTTGTTCCACACCCCCACCACCCTCGGTGTACAGAAGAGCCTCCTGTCCTGACTGGAGGAGCTCACTCAGCTGTGTCTGGAGAGAAGCCAGGGTATCGGCTTCAACCACAGGGCTGGGCAGCTTGTTCCCCACCCCCACCACTCTCTGTGTAGAGGTGCACCTCCTCTCAATATCTTTTTACAGCACGATCACACCCATAAGAGTTGAGTAACGGTAAAAAAAAACAACTTATTTCTCCACTTATTTTGATATTTCTCGCCAGCGGCGCTTTTGACTGACTTACCGATTTCACTGGGATTCTGAAGAGAGATTCTGAAGCTGAAATTAACGATCTAAGTCGAAGTAACTTTATTGGAAGAAACACGTATTTAGAAAAGACTATATAGCGCTTTCCTCCTCCTCTTCTCTCTTCACTCCTCTGAGCTCACGGGGCTCCGGCGCCGCCCCCCGCTAGAATCCGCCGCTCTGTGACGTCAGGCGGCTCATTGTGACGCCTCCGTGACGTCGCCCCAAACGCGCTCACGGCTCGGCCGCGAAACAAAAATGGCCGACATTTTTCACGGTTGTTTTTTTTGGGGGGGCGGACATTTTATTTTTCCAACTCTCGGCGGCCAGCCGGGTGTCCCTGTACGACCCCGGTAGTCGCCACCTCGGACAGGCAGGGGAAACGGGTCCAGGTGTTTCCGGCCCAAGGGTTACAAAAGCTGCACTTGAATTTAAAGACAAAATCACGTCGAGGGCGCATTCAGCACCCCCACGTCCAACACGGGTTTCCGTGGGGTGGGGTTCAGTGAAATTAGCACCCCCCCCGACCCCCAAGTCGAAGAAAGACCAACCTCCACCCCCCTCTAGCGCTCAAGGGCGTTAATTTCGGGCCACGTCCAAAAAACACAGGTCCCCCCCCCCCCCCCGTCCTGCGGGGAAAAGAGACGCCATTTTCTTTTCCGAGCGCTGCGTGGGACCTCACGACCCCCCCCCCCAAAAAAAACGGGCTTCGCAAACGAGGTAAACCAGGAACGTCTACCTCTCTACAACACCACCCGGCTGTTTCTGTTTCAGACCGTGGGAAAAAATAAATACAATTTCGCCCCTCACCGACCGCTGCGCAAAAAAACACAACTTCACGCTACAGAAACGGCCTGTGTGAGGGGGGGGCATGGGAAAAAAATAAAACCTGCGTGTTTTCGGCAGAGTAAGCTCAGCGGGGAAACTCCCTGAGTCTCGGGGTTGCTTCTTGAACCCCGAAAACGACCTTTTTTCTCTCTCTCGTTTTCTTGGTGTCTGGGACGTTCACGAACTCCGCCGCGTCGGTGCGATTCCCAGCGGGACGTGAACATAACCCCCCCCCCGTGGGGCCACAGCGCCCCCGTGTGGCCAAGAGGACCACCAGCCGCAGGGCTGAGCTTTTACTGCCGTGTCCCGCTTTCACTCTGGCGATGAAGGAGGGAATCAAGGAGGAGAATTAATATTGTGATCCACCAGTCCATCACAGGACACACACACACCCTGGACAGGACACCAGTCCTTCACAGGATACCAGTCCATCACAGCCAGTGTCTCATGGGTGTCCAGGCTGGGTACCATCTGTCCATCACAGGACACACAGACACACACACTCACACACCCTGGACAGGACACCAGTCCATCACAGGACACACACACATATTATATTTCGCAAGGTATAATACGGGGGGAAAAAGAACATTTATATTTATCAACCTACTAGTAATACTGGGTGGATGTCACGTTCCCCAAAGTTCAGTGCCTCTCTCTAATAAAGTAGAAATGCGACATTAAACTCCCTTCGAAACGGGAGAAATCACCAGGACACGATACACCTTGCTCCGGACGATGGGAGAAGACCTGTACCTTCACGAGTCCGGGTTGTGAAAACTTCTTCTGGCAGTTCAAAACGTTTCGAAGAGACTACATCGCTACCCTGTGTTCCATTTCTATCATGTATTATTATACAGTCATAAGTATCTGTACTGATCACAGAGTCCCCCTCTCACTGCCAGGACTGAAGCCCAGTGCAGCACGAATAATAACAATAATTAATAAGTCTGGACTCTCCCCTCAGAGCTCTTCCCAGTTCAGGGGGATCCCCTCCAGCCCCCCCAGTGTGCAGCCCCCACCTGGATGATGCTCCAGTCCGCTCAGCACACAGCAGCTCTCAGTGGGGAGGAGAGCAGAGGGATGGAGCCAGTTCAGAGACGGGGGTGATTAGGAGGCCATGATGGGTCAAGACCAGGGGGGGAATCAGGCCAGGACACTGGGGTAACACCCCTACTCTTCTCCAGAAACACCCCGGGATTGTTAATGACCACAGAGAGTCAGGACCTTGGTTTGACGTCTCATCTGAAGGACGGCGTCTGTTTACAGTCCAGTGTCCCCGTCACTATACTGGGGCATCAGGACCCACACAGACCCCAGGGTGAGAGCTGCTGGCCCCACTCACACCTCTCCCAGCAGCAACCTCAGTTTTTCCCAGGAGTCTCCCCTCCAGGTACTGACCAGGCTCCCACCTGCTGGGCTCCAGTGGGGAGGGGGCTGCCAGCTGGGAGCTGCAGGGTGAGATGGCTGCTGGGCAAACGATGGCTAAAGAGCTTCCTAGGACACCCTGGACTTCGTGGTCGACTTCCTTCTCTTCAGACGGAGGTGGCTTGAAATCTGTCTCGTTTCAAGGAGTATTGGACACGATGCCCCCCCTGCTATATCCCCGCCAACTGGTGGCACGCCGACGACGAGGGCTCTCGGCCTCAATCCGTCAACCACAAACTCTCCGGGATGAAAGAGAAGGACAGACTCTGTTCGTTCGTTTCGGTGGGGGGGGAGGGAAAAAACCAAAAGCTAAACAGATTTTTTTTAAAACCATTTTAATGATGCTTAACAAAAGAACAAAAATTACAATACAGATTAAGTCCAGTCTGGGGACCCTCAGTTTTGGTCCAGTCCAGTCTAGGGCCCCTCAGCTTCGGTCCAGCACAGTCTGGGGCCCCTCAGCTTCGGTCCAGCACAGTCTGGGGTCCCTCAGCTCCTGTCCAGTCCAGTCTGGTGTCTCTCAGCTCCGGTCCAGTCCAGCCTGGTGTCCCTAGGCTCCAGTCCAGTCGTCTGGTGTCCCTCAGCTCCGAACCAGTCCAGTCCAGTCCAGTCCAGTCCAGATCTTAGCAGGCACAGAACCAGGAAAGGAACCTGTAAAGAATATTGTTATTGCAGGTGTGAGGGACACAGACACAGACGTCACCATGACATCAAACAGCAAGAGGAGACTCTTCCTTGAATCACAGACACGACCGGGCGGCGCCCCCCTGTCTGCTCACCTGCACCTCCTCTTCCTCTTCTTGTCCTTCCCGGCAGCCTGCTCCTCCTCTCCCTCGCTCTTCCTCTCCTGAGCTACGGTCTCCGCCACCTCCATCGGCTCGTCCTGATCTTCTGTCTCCACCGACATGCAGCTCAGGGACTTCAAAAAGATGCACCAGCGCTTGTGAAGCAGAGAGAGGAGAGTCACATTAAGAGTCGGACTGGACACTCCAGGACATGAACACTGCACTGAAAAAGAGAGGGGTTCATACAGACACACTGACTGGACACTCCAGTACATGAACACTGCACTGAGAGAGAGAGGGGTTCATACAGACACACGACTGGACACTCCAGTACATGAACACTGCCCTGCTCTCGGCCTCAATCCGTCAACCACAAAAGAGAAAGAGAGAGACAGGTGAGTCAAGTGTCCCTAGAGCACAGAGACTCTGCTGAGATCACACTCGCAGGGAGTGAGCCTGGGTGTAGCCCACTAATACTGACCCACTGGACACCACAGGACAGAGAGGAGGAGGAGAGAGACACACTGCCTGGACACCACAGGACAGAGAGGAGGAGGAGAGAGACACACTGAGGACAGAGAGGAGGGTGGGACCAGCACTGACCTCCTTCCTCTCTCCTGCCGAAGGATCTGTCTCCACCTCCTCTTCCTCCTGCAAGTCAAGAGACAGGCTGAGAGAGAGACGGGCTGGTGGGACATCGGCGAACAGAGCTGAAGGCAGAGAGCCGGGGAGACAGGCCCAGCTGGGACAACGCAGGACAGACAGAGAGACAGACAGAAAGGAAGGAGAGAGAGAGACAAAGATGAAGGCACAGAAAGACAGCAGGCAAAGAGACTGAGATTGAGGGACAAACAAACCGAGAGAGAGAGAGAGGAAGGAGAGAGAGAGAGACAGAGATCGAGGGACAGACAGACTGACAGACAGGGCTGAAAGAGAGAGACAGAGAGGCAGGGACAGACAGACAGCAGGACGAGAGAGAGACAGAGATCGAGGGACAATAATTTGGTTTCGAAATTTATTCTGAAAATATACAATCATTCACTCCTGAAAAATATCGAGTTCAAATTATACATTATGTACAATATTATAATCAACATATGGCTAATCATCAAAAATAAAAAAAAACTGTACTGGGGGACACAGCTGGCTGTGTTGTTCTGGACAGAACACACTGAGGTCCAGTTTCCACCTCCTGAAGGATTAAACAGCACCCCCACTGGCTCTCCAGTGAACAGAGGGACAGACAGAGAGGCTTCAGGCTGCAGGGTGACAGTGTCTCTGTGAGCTGAAAGACAATCAGGACAGAGGATGATAGATGAACACACTCTGTCAAGAATATAGAGCCCTCTAGTGACCCTACTGTAGACCTGCTCACCGCCCACAGTGACGATCACAGTGCTGATACTGCTTCCCTTAAGGTCCCTCACTGTGTAGTTGCCCTGATCAGCTGGAGTGAGGGAGCGGAGTGTCAGAGAGCTGTTCTGCACTGACACTCACTGTTCGTACCTGGGGCCAGGGAGCCCTGCGTTGCTCAGTAAGACTATACGAGACTGGACAGATCCTGCAGGATCAAACAGCACCTCCACTGGACCAGCAGTGTGGAGGGGGAGAGACAGAGAGGCACCAGGCTGCAGGCTGTGGACTTCTGAGTGAGCTGAAAAGGGACAGGTAGAAACATGTTGAATATTTAGTTTTACAACAATAACTTGAGTTTGGACTGCGATCAGCTTCATTTTGTATTTCAGCTGTGAAAATGCAATTTCAAAAATGCACGCCCCAGTCATGTTAGGTTCAAGTTACAGTTGCATCACAACTCAATACATTTGCAATTCACTTCAAATGTTGTTTTTGTTTGATCCAGTCTGTCCTCACCTAAAGGAGATATAGACTCAGTCTTTGGAATTTGTATATATATATATTTCAGTGATCCCTCAGCCATTCCTTCTGTTTTGTAATTCAATTTCTCTTTTAAAATTCCTTCCCCACTTCTAGGACCTGCAGTTGCTGAACTCCACAATGGCTTCTATTGGAAAGTCTGTGACTGAGACCAAGTAAGTGTTCACTTTTTTATGAAACCATTATTTATTTTGGAGCAATGAGCAATTCTTATATAAATACAATAAAATCATTATGCTCAAACTATGAGAGAGAAAATTAAGGATAATTTAAGAAATCAGTCTTAGCTTGTTTCTATACACAGATGGTATTATTTATTTTCAAAGGAAACCCACGAGGATTCCCCTGGTGTGCAAGATGTGCCT
The DNA here is from genome assembly GCF_040954835.1 of Lepisosteus oculatus. NCBI lineage: Eukaryota > Metazoa > Chordata > Actinopteri > Semionotiformes > Lepisosteidae > Lepisosteus > Lepisosteus oculatus. The sequence continues at coordinate 44,944,882 of NC_090709.1, read as the reverse complement.
GAATACTTTTGATCAGCTTCCTGCTCACTTGAAGAGGGCGTGTATGAAGCACGCCACAGCAGAAGAGATCAGGATGGCCTCTCAACAGGCGAGGAAGGACATGATAAATCACCTGAAGAACATCGTGGATTACAACAGAATAGAGATCGTGTCTGGCGAGGCAAACAGGGCAGTGGTTGTAAGACTGCTGGAGTCCTTGGCATTAGGGACTAAATATACTAAACGTATGATGCTAAAATGTTATTTTCACATATATTAATGTAATAAATGATTGCTTATGCTTTATGCACTACTTCACTGCTTCACTGCTCTATGCTGTCTGGAAATAAATCCTCAGACTGCTTACTGCCCTGGGCATGTACCAATAAATCCGAATGCACATCTGAATCCCAAACAGAATCTCTAGTAAAATACGATCATTTGTGAAACAGGCAAATGACTGTCTCAGGGGCCCATTCCTCATTCTCAATACACATGTATGTAGTACGTACACCATGCATTGAGCAATAGGGACTGAAGACACCACAGGTAAGGTTAGAAGTCATTCTGAGGGATACAGCTAGGCATCTGAAATGCAGGGTTTGAGAGCCCTTTCAGGAGCACTGCATCCTTTGAGACAGACCCGTGCGTGTTAAACAAATGATCATTTCTTTCAGCATTAGGGACTAAATATACTAAACGTATGATGCTAAAATGTTATTTTCACATATATTAATGTAATAAATCATTGCTTATGCTTTAACAACAAATCTAATTAAAATAAAAGCTTAAGTTTTGTATTTATCTTGTACCATAGAACATGATTTTCTTTGTATTTCATGCCCACAAAGTGTCCAAATGTTCTATGATCATTTCTTTCAGCATTAGGGACTAAATATACTAAATATACTAAACATATACTAAACACTACATATGATGCTAAAATCCTGAAAAAAGGATGTGCTCCATCTCGTCAGTAGATTGGATTCCAAAACTGATTTGGGTCAATATACATTACCTTTGAAGATAAGGTACAGTCTACTGTAGGGAACCATCAACGTAGAAAGCATTGGCCTTCCCTGCGGGGCAGGTAGGTGCAAAAGATAAACCTTTATCCTATCTTTATCCTAAGATAAGTGGCCAAGCTCATCATGTTGCCATAGCAGACAAAGTTCTATAAAATGTTAAATAACTTTAAAAAAAACATTTTGGTCTTTCAGTACTGTACAAGGTTAATTAAACTGTCCCTGGTAATGCAAAGTAATTAGAAGCATCCCAGAAACTTTATCTCTAGAAACATTAGCTGTTTTATATCATGTAATTTAGTGTGATGTTGTCAGAATTCAAGGAAATTATCACACACAGAAATTGGTTCAGTTAAATCTAAAAAACACAGCTAAACATGGGTTTAGTCTTACCTCTTGTCAAAAGATTTAATTCAAGAAGTGAACCTCAGATCCTTTTTTGAAAAAAGTAAGTTCAAATGAAAATGATTGTTAAAAACTGGGCTTTCAATAAATGACAAATTTAATCTAATACTGCTCTGATCATGGTAGCAGGAAGGTGTGAAAATTACTCTGTACCTAGGAGTATTTTGATCCCGAGTTCTGAATCCCAAACAGAATCTCTAGTAAAATAGGAGGCACTGGACTATAAATACCCATCCATGTTATAACACACTCACCAAGGGTTTTTTAGTTTAACTCTGAGCTTTGAGAGATTTAATACCTATGGTACCCATATTCATCCTTTATTTAAGGGAAGTACACATCCTAGACACACAGGAAACCCTCTTGCCCCAAGGGAAGACCGGTACTTTGGATGGTAATGATTGAACCTGGCTTACAACAGACATCTTTTGAAATGGTAATTCTTTCAGGTGGCTTGGCAAACTTCCTGCCCCAGCTAAGACAGGTACTTTGGATGTTAATGCTTGAGACTAGACATCTTTGGAAATGGTAATTCTTTCCGAGGGCTTGGGAAACTCTATTTCTTTGAATGCACCTGCACTGTTGAATATACTTTAAACCCATGCTTAGCCAAGTTTTTAAAATTAAATTATAACGATTTCTGTGTTTGATAATGGTAGCAAAGGCTTACTGGATACGAGTGTCAAGTGTCGACACGAGTGTGAGCAGCGTCGATTCGAGCGTGAACGGTGTCAACACGAGTCCTGTTGTTCAGTACAGTGTCAATACGAGTGTGAACAATGAGTCCTGTTGTTCAGTACAGTGTCAATACGAGTGTGATAAGTGTCGACATGAGTGTGAACACTGAGTCCTGTTGATCAAAAAAGTATTAATAGAAGTGTGAACGGTGAGTCCTGTTGTTCAGTATAGTGTCAATACGAGTGTGAACAGCGAGTCCTGTTGTTCAGTACAGTGTCAATATGAGTGTGAACAGTGAGTCCTGTTGTTCAGTACAGTGTCAATACGAGTGTGAACAGTGAGTCCGGTTCTGTACAGTGTCAATACGAGTGTGAACAGTGAGTCCAATTCTGTACAGTGTTAACTCATTGAATTCCCTCTTGCTCTGCACAGTGTTACAGGTGAGAACACGTGTTTTATTCTTTGCAGAATTAACACAGACAGATACTGCTGTTGAATACTCCACAGTCAACAAACCCCGAGCCGCACAAAGTGAGGATCTTTTACTTCTATCTATTAAACTAGCAGAAATAAAACATCATGATAACTTCTTGCTGCTCTGTCCAGTTTTAACACAAGTGTGAACATTTGTAATAATAGTGAGTCCGGCTGTTGTGTACAGCGTGAATACAAGCGTGAACAGTGAATCCTGTCGTCTGAACAGTGTCAATACACGTGTGAACAGTGAGTCCTGTTGTCTGAACAGTGTCAATACGCATGTGAACAGTGAGCCCTGTTGTTCAGTATGGTGTTAATGTAAGTCTTATCCTGTATAGTATAAGTTAACATAAGTATTGACCCGTATCCTGTTCTCTACAGACATCACACTACCCAACAGTGATGTGGAGTATGCCACCGTCAACAAACCGAGAGCAGCACAAAGTGAGAACTTTTTTAACTCTTTACCACAGTATAAAACCCACAGGAGTAATGAGAATGACACTAAAAACAACAACACTGATAGTGAACAAGAGATTTTGAACAATACACATTCTAGTCAGATTTAAATACCCACAGACCTGACCGTTGGAAGTAGTAAAAAAATGCAAATTATTTTTTTTCTGCGTGCAGGTTTTCTAAGAATTGAAGAAAGGTTAAAAACGAGAGAACGCCATTTGGTTTTTCAAGCCTGTCTGGTAGTTAGTGATTAATTGGACCCATGATTTAATCCACCTGTATCTGGAGAGAAGCCAGGGTATCGGCATCAACAACAAGGCTGGGCAGCTTGTTCCCCATCCGCCTCTGTGTAAAGACGCGTCACCCATTCTTGGTTTTATTTTCACCTTTCACTATACGTGAAGAATTCCAAAAGGTGCACAAATGCTCTGGAGCTATTCTGTGGTTCGGCGATGTCTCTAGAGCCTTTTGTCACAGTGTGCGACTTCCCTGTGTGTCTCCCTGAACGGGCACTGACCTGCAGGAATGGGAGGAGACCGAGCTGGGACGGTTCTGCCATGTCAGCGAAACTCTGGACCCCGACTTCATCTGCCAAAGAAACAGCAGCGTCAATTAACTCAGCCAGCGAGTTCAACTGTCGCCTCCCTTCTCTCCATCTCTGTGTGTCCCATCTCTTCATAACCCGTCTCCTATCAATCCTACTGTGTTTCATTTACTCTTCCTCACTCTGTCTCCTGTCCGGTTGTCTGCACTTAAAACTGAGGTATTTCCTGTGATCTCCTCTCTCTCGCTGTGTCTCCTGTCCTGTGTGTTTGTTACTGAGGGATTCTCTGTGATCTCCTCTCTCTCTCTCACTGTGTCTCCTGTCCTGTGTGTTAGTATGTTTGTTACTGAGGTATTTCCTGTGATCTCCTCTCTCTCACTGTGTCTCCTGTTCTTCAGTGTTTTAATTATTTTTAAATTAAAAATAATTTAGCTCATTCCTCTCTCACTCACTGCGACTCCTATCCATTCTGTGTTCAGTTCCTCTGACTTGCCTCTTGCATCAGCGCTAGCAATATCATGCATCTATTTAATTTAAAATTATTGATCTGTCACCTTGATAGTTCGATCTCTGCTACAGTTAACATAGATGGCACAATTAAAAGGACGATGAGCTCAACATCTGTGCGCGTCTAATTAACTGAACCGTACAGAACATTGTGCCTCAGCTAGTCTCTCGCTGGCGGGGTCGCCCATCGGCTAGGCCACGTCTCCAGGAAATTCTGCGGACTGGACACTGCGGGAGGGTGGGGCTGTGTTTCCGCACGAACGCCGGAAATCACTCAGGATCTCCAGAGAGACTCCTGTAGCCTTACAGCATCACAGTCACAGGCCTCAGCATTGCAACTGTATAATATCAAACGCCCAGACACCCTGAGGTGAGGCCGACCAGTCTGAAGTATTACCTGTAAACACCAGGCACACTGGAACCTGACTTCATCGTCCACTTAGCGCAGAGGTGGGGCGGACAGTCAGATTTCTGGGGAGAAAAAAAACAACACCAGGAATTTAGCATACTGAAAGGATCATGGAGTGATGATCTGGCTGAACCCGCTTGGCTGAGGGCTCCTGGCCAGAGGACGAGGAGGCTGGGACCCCCCCTGCACAGCGAGGAGGAGTGACCAGGGGGGGCAGCTACACAGGTGGAGACGGGGTGAGAGAGGTACCCGAGGGTGAGAGGGGGATCACGTGCAGTATTGACAGTGTTTCAGGAGAGGAGTCAGGAGTGATTGCTAAAATATCGACAGCCGAGTCTGACCGAACTAGGGTGTGGCAATCCCCTTGAACTTTCATCACAAACTCCTGTCTTCCTGCGGTGTCTCTGAGGAAGCTACCGTTTTCACTGGCTAATAAGAGGCGGAAGAGGTGTTAGTGGGACAGCAGGGGGGCGCTCACCCTGCGGTCTGATACCCCAGTATAGTGACGGGGGACACTATACTGTAAAGAGGCGCCGTCCTTCGGATGAGACGTAAAACCGAGGTCCTGACTCTCTGTGGTCATTAAAAATCCCAGGCTGTCTCTCGAAAAGAGTAGGGGTGTAATCCAGGCGTCCTGGCCAAATTTCCCATTGGCCCTTACCAATCATGGCCTCCTAATAACCCCCCTCTCTGAACTGGCTTCATCCCCCTGCTCTCCTCCCCACTGAGAGCTGGTGTGTGGGGAGCGTTCTGGCGCACTATAGCTGCCGTCGCATCATCCAGGTGGGGGCTGTACATTGGTGGCGGTAGTGGGATTCCCCATTCCCTGTGCAGCGCTTTGAGTGGAGTGTCCAGAAAAGCGCTATATAAGTGTAAGCAATTATTAGTAAGGCCCCTCAGTAGTTGAGATCTCTGTTATACCCATCTAGAAACATGCAATCAGCATGTTATTGATGAAGCAATAGTCACAACATTATTCCACACCTCTAACCTTGCACTAGGGGGCGTGCTTCAGGCTCGGGCCAGGGTGAGAGGCGGGTTATGATGACAGTCATGCTTTCTACACCTTATACTGAGCTCAGAAATGGACCGAACGGACATCTCACGAGCAGATCCCTCCGCGTATAAGAAAGGCAGCTTGTCTCGGCAAAAATACCACGGATTCACATCCGAAATATGATAAAAAGGCAAAAACCCCACACTTGGAATGCAAACGTACCCTAAAAAGGAAACACGGTTTTAAAACCAACTTGATTTTCCCCTGGGGAAACCTTTTTATGGACACATATCGCATCTATTACACATGTATAACTAAATATAAAGATAAAACTTAATATAAGAAGTCATGACATATCACACATGACGAAGTCTGGTCCAGAAAAAACAGTTTACACTGACCCACCTTTATTTACCCTGGTCACTCACTTCTATTAACTGTTTTAATAAGGGTAACAAATGAATATTTGTTTCAATTTGGGATCTACATCTGGGAGCCCTGAAATGTTGGCCAGAGGGCAGAAGCTGATATTCAGACGTGAGAATATATTAAAAACAAGGATCTGATGTTGTTTTTCACCTGTCTAATCAAAGCTTGTTCAAAAATTATCTGATTATAGGACACACAAGTTTATAATCATACTCATTCCACTTTTTAACCCCGTATATATGCACAATATGAAACGTATATACACTAAATCTCACGTGTGACTCCCATAATATACATTTCTTTACGAAAATTAGGAACACTTATTACAATTATCAACCCCCCATGACGAGGCAATATTTCATACCTCTGTTTCTTTGTGGGTTCAAAGTTCTGTCCTGTCGTTTCACACGTAATGTTTTGGTAGTTATCTCAATTTTCCTTTGCAATTCTCTCCAAGATCATCATCAACTTTTTGTAAAACGCTATGCACAACTGATATTTAAAGAAAGTCCTGTACCAAAACGTCTTCGTAGGGAAAGACAACTTTTTTTCCTTACGTCAGTCGCTACACGGTTACTCTTAAAATCCATTCATCGCCTTTAAAAAAAAGTTTCGTTTTTTATTGTGGTTCACTGACATTTCTGTCACAATTCTGAGGGACCCCAAATAAAATTCACTTGCCTGTTTGAAGACGCCGGCGAGGTTTATCTAACGGACGTTTAAAATAAAAAAATGGCGTGTAATGTTGCGAAGGGCTACTGTTTTTTTATAGGTTGTCGATTGTAAGGGACTTGGGCCGCGACAGAAATACTGGTCGGGGTGGGAAAAGATTTATTGATGGTTTATTGTACCGCAACGGTCACAATTGACTCACCAGCAAAGATGGCGCCGAGGCCACATCGACTCCCTCCCGCCCTGCCTCGCACCGAAGCTCGAGCTGCGGAGCGCGACGCCGAACCGCCGGTCCGCGGGCGCGGGCGCCGGACATAGACGTCATAACCCCTTCCGAGGCGCAGGAATTATAGATCACTGTAGTTTCTTCTGGACCCGGGTTAGGGACAGTGTGCCCTCCGTGAGAGTCTTCTGAGGAAGCCAGTGTCTCATGGGTGTCCAGGCTGGGTACCATCTGTCCATCACAGGACACACAGACACACACACTCACACACCCTGGACAGGACACCAGTCCATCACAGGACACACCCACACTCACTCACACACCCTGGACAGGACACCAGTCCATCACAGGACACACACACACCCTGGATAGGACACAAGGCCATCACAGGACACACAGACACACACACTCACACACCCTGGACAGGACAGCAGTCCATCACATGACACACACACACTCACTCACACACCCTGGACAGGACAGCAGTCCATCACAGGACATACACACACTCACTCACACACCCTGGACAGGACAGCAGTCCATCACAGGACACACACACACTCACTCACACACCCTGGACAGGACAGCAGTCCATCACAGGACACACACACACCAGGTCCAGTTTTCCCAGAAGCCAATTAGCCCAAAAGCCTGTCTTTGGACCCGGAGAACACAGGGAGAACATGCAGACTCCACACAGACAGTCCCCCCCGGGTCCAGACCCGAGCCCGGAGCCCCCCCGCGCTGAACCCCTCCGTACAGACGGCCGCACACAGCTCCGTTGTTCCCGATTCCCGAGGTGATCTGTTAAAAGAAGCCGGTGTGTTGCCTCCAGGTGAGGCCCGCGGCCCGACGCCGGTGGTGGCGGTGGTGGCGGCGGCAGAGAACGCGGCGCCGGTGCCGACGACGAGCAGGGCGCCCCCCCCCCCTGTGAGCCCCTCGACGTCGGGGCCGCGTCCCGCCCCAGCGACAGCGCCCCCCGATCCGGCAGGCGGCCGGTCTCCCGCAGGGAGAAGACGATGGAGCAGCTGGGGAAAGTGTCTTCCGTCCGAGGTAGGAGCAGCAGGGCTGGGCGTTTTGTTGGAGCGAAGTCCCCCTCCAGATAACCCATGAACCCCGTCTCTACTGTCACTCCAGTCAGGACAGGAGGCTCTACTGTACACAGAGGGTGGTGGAGGTGGGGAACAAACCGCCCAGCCCTGTGGTTGAAGCCGATACCCTGGCTTCTCTCCAGACACAGCTGGCTGAGCTCCTCCAGTCAGGACAGGAGGCTCTACTGTACACAGAGGGTGGTGGAGGTGGGGAACAAGCCGCCCAGCCCTGTGGTTGAAGCCGATACCCTGGCTTCTCTCCAGACACAGCTGGCTGAGCTCCTCCAGTCAGGACAGGGGGCTCTACTGTACACAGAGGGTGGCGGGGGTGTCGAACAACTCCTTTGTTCGGGGCCTTGGGGCATTCTTGTTGTGAAAGGCGCTATATAAAAAAAAACTTACAGGTTTGGGTTTTTCGGAGATCTTTTCAGAGATCTTGTCTGACGTGCCCGTTTCAAAAACGTAACGACACTCCTCACGCCCAAGCGCCGCCGGTCTGTGACGTAACGTATCCTTACACAACCATGACGGTTTCATCATGGACACCACGAAAGCCCGAAATGTGGTCGACGTTTTAATTTGGCAACGCCACGATGGATCCCAGTTTTTTTTTTTATTTTGGAGGCCAAAGAGGACAAAAAAGGAAACGTCCGGAGTGGATCGATGGTCATCTCTGCAGTTGTTCTGATGTTCTGGAAAAAAACAAACAAAAAAAAACGGCTCGCTTGCCCGGTCGTGTAGTGTTTCCACACCCCACGCAAATCAACTTCTCTTCGCCCCCGGGGGCTCGTCGCCCGCCGCACCCCTCTCACGTGATAGGGGCTTCCCCCGGCTGTGACGTACTTACCCTACCCGCTTCGGCTAACGTCATACCGAAGGTCGCGCTTCGGACCGCGGCGATGTTGACGGACTGTCTTGTAGCTGATAAGGGTTTAAATTTCGACTTAAGGAGTTGGCCATCGTTATATTTCGCGAGGTATAATACAGGGGGAAAAAGAACATTTACATTTATCAATCTACTAGTAATACTGGGTGGATGTCACGTTCCCCAAAGTTCAGTGCCTCTCTCTAATAAAGTAGAAACGCGACATTAAACTCCGTTCGAAACGGGAGAAATCACCAGGACACGATACAACTGACGTCCGGAACAGAAAAAAAGAACTCCTATTCCCATTTGTAATGACCCCGTCGTGTTTTTCCCCGGTGTACGCTTCTCTTTCGGAGACCGTTTCTCTCTGGTGTTGTTTTGCTGTTGGAATAAATGCCGAGGTGACCCTTCTGTGTGGAGTCTGCGTGTTCTCTCCAGTGGGTCGTTTCCTCCACCGCAGGGGCTGGTCGAACCGGGGTCTCCCAATCGTCACAGAAGTGTGTGTCGTTTTGGGTGGTGGTGGGGGGGTGCATCGGGGATACTGCGCCCCGAGGGGGTGGCCTCTCACCTTGCTCCGGATTAAGAGAGCCTGTACCTTCACGAGTCCGGGTTGTGAAAACTTCTTATATTAATAATTAATAAGTCTGGACTCTCCACTCAGAGCTCCTCCCAGGTCAGGGGGATCCCCTCCAGCCCCCCCTGGATGATGCTCCAGTCCGCTCAGCACACAGCAGCTCTCAGTGGGGAGGAGAGCAGAGGGATGGAGCCAGTTCAGAGAGGGGGGTGATAAGGAGGCCATGATGGGTAAAGACCATGGGGGGAATCAGGCCAGGACACTGGGGTAACACCCCTACTCTTCTCCAGAGACACCCCGGGATTGTTAATGAGCACAGAGAGTCAGGACCTTGGTTTGACGTCTCATCCGAAGGACAGCGCCTGTTTACAGTCCAGTGTCCCCCCTCACTATACTGGGGCATCAGGACCCACACAGACCGCAGGGTGAGAGCGCCCCCTGCTGGCCCCACTCACACCTCTCCCAGCAGCAACCTTGAGGGGGGGGAGGGAAAAAACCAAAAGCTAAACAGATTTTTTTTAAAAACATTTTATTGATGCTTTACAAAAGTCCAGTCCAGTCTGGTGTCCCTCAGCTCCAGTCCAGTCCAGTCTGGGGCCCCTCAGCTCCAGTCCAGTCTGGTGTCCCTCAGCTCCAGTGCAGTCCAGTCTGGGGTCTCTCAGCTTCAGTCCAGTCCAGTCTGGGGTCCCTCAGCTTCAGTCCAGCACAGTCTGGGGTCCCTCAGCTTCGGTCCAACACAGTCTGGTGTCCCTCAGCTTCGGCCCAGCACAGACTGGGGTCCCTCAGCTTCAGTCCAGTCCAGTCTGGGGTCCCTCAGCTTCAGTCCAGCACAGTCTGGTGTCCCTCAGCTTCGGCCCAGCACAGACTGGGGTCCCTCAGCTTCGGTCCAGCACAGTCTGGGGTCCCTCAGCTTCGGTCCAGCACAGTCTGGGGTCCCTCAGCTTCAGTCCAGACTGGGGTCCCTCAGCTTCGGGCCAGCACAGACTGGGGTCCCTCAGCTTCGGTCCAGCACAGTCTGGGGTCCCTCAGCTTCAGTCCAGACTGGGGTCCCTCAGCTTCGGTCCAGCACAGTCTGGGGTCCCTCAGCTCCAGTCCAGTCCAGTCCAGTCCAGTCCAGTCCAGTCCAGTCCAGTCCAGTCCAGTATAGTCCAGTCCAGATCTTATCAGGTACAGAACCAGGAAAGGAACCTGGAAAGAATATTGTTATTGCAGGTGTGAGGGACAGAGACACAGACGTCACCATGACATCAAACAGCAAGAGGAGACTCCTCCTTGAATCACAGACACGACCGGGCGGCGCCCCCCTGTCTGCTCACCTGCCCCTCCTCTTCCTCTTCTTGTCCTTCCCAGCAGCCTGCTCCTCCTCTCCCTCGCTCTTCCTCTCCTGAGCTACAGTATCCGTCGCCTCCATCGGCTCGTCCTGATCTTCTGTCTCCACCGACACGCAGTTCAGGGACTTTAAAAAGGCGCATCGGCGCTTCTGAAGCAGAGACAGGAGAGTCACGTTAAGAGTCGGACTGGACACTCCAGGACATGAACACTGCACTGAGAGAGAGAGGGGTTCATACAGACACACTGACTGGACACTCCAGTACATGAACACTGCACTGAGAGAGAGAGGGGTTCATACAGACACACTGACTGGAAACTCCAGTACATGAACACTGCACTGAGAGAGAGAGGGGTTCATACAGACACACTGACTGGACACTCCAGTACATGAACACTGCACTGAGAGAGAGAGAGGTTCATACAGACACACTGACTGGACACTCCAGTACATGAACACTGCACTGAGAGAGAGAGGGGTTCACACAGACACCCTGACTGACTGGATACTCCAGTACATGAACACTGCACTGAGAGAGAGAGGGGTTCATACAGACACAATGACTGGACACTCCAGTACATGAACACTGCACTGAGAGAGAGAGAGGTTCATACAGACACACTGACTGGACACTCCAGTACATGAACACTGCACTGAGAGAGAGAGAGGGGTTCATACAGACACACTGTCTGGACACTTACTGGACACTGGACAGGAGTAAAGAGAGGATCAGAGCATAAACTACCTTATTTTTCTTCTGTCTCACAGGAGGTGGTGATTGGACCTCCTCCAGCTGGAGTCCGAGGAGGGAGAGAGGGGGCAGGAGAGGGACAGCACAGGGAGAGAAAGAGAGAGACAGGTGAGTCAAGTGTCCCAAGAGCACAGAGACTCTGCTGAGATCACACTCGCAGTGAGTGAGCCTGGGTGTAGCCCACTAATACTGACCCACTGGACACCACAGGACAGAGAGGAGGAGGAGGAGAGAGACAAACTGCCTGGACACCACAGGACAGAGTGGAGGAGGAGAGAGACACACTGAGGACAGAGAGGAGGAGGAGAGAGACACTGACAGACAGGGCTGAAAGAGAGAGAGACAGAGAGGCAGGGACAGACAGACAGCAGGCCGAGACAGAGACACTGAGATCGAGGGACAGACAGACTGACAGACAGGGCTGAAAGAGAGAGAGACAGAGAGGCAGGGACAGGCAGACAGCAGGCCGAGAGAGAGACGCTGAGATCGAGGGACAGACAGACTGACAGACAGGGCTGAAAGAGAGAGAGACACTGAGACCCAGGGACAGACAAGACGGCGAAACTCCACCACAGACAGGACAGGAGGCAGGGTGGGACCAGCACTGACCTCCTTCCTCTCTCCTGCCGGAGGAGCTGTCTCCACCTCCTCTTCCTCCTGCAAGTCAAGAGACAGGCTGAGAGAGAGACGGGCTGGCGGGAAATCGGCGAACAGAGCTGAAGGCAGAGAGCCGGGGAGACAGGCCCAGCTGGGACAACGCAGGACAGACAGAGAGACAGACAGGGAGACACACGAAGAGACACAGGGAGAGAGACCCAGCTGGGACAACGCAGGACAGACAGAGAGCAGGGAGGCACACGGAGAGACACAGGGAGACAGGCCCAGCTGGGACAACGCAGGACAGACAGAGAACAGGGAGACACACGGAGAGACACAGGGAGAGAGACCCAGCTGGGACAATGCAGGGCAGACAGAGAGCAGGGAGACATGGAAAGAGAGAGGGAGAGAGACAGGGAGAGAGGGACAGACACAGAGACTCAGACAGAAGGACAGAAAGACAGAAAGAGAGAAGTGCAGATGGACATATGACAGAGACAGAGAAAAGGACATATGGACTGATGGACAGAAAGACAGAAGGACAGATGGACGGACAGACAGATGGACGGATAGACGGACAGACTCTGCCCCACTTGCCTCGTCAGACATCTCCGCCTCTCTCCTTGCCCTCCGCACCGGGGAGCCCCAGGCGGGGCCTGGCGGGGCCGGGCGGGCGATGGGGGGCAGGACGGGTGGGGGCAGGGGCAGGGGCACTGCCCCGGGCAGCAGGGGGGGCTCGAGGGGCATGGCGGCGAGGAAGGGGGGGCGGCGGGGCGGGGCGGGCAGGGGCCTGAGGGGGCCGGAGGGGGGGGCCGGGGGCGGGGAGCGGAGGGGGCTCGAGGGCGAGGAGGGGGGGGACACCGAGCGGAACGAGCCGGGGGAGCCCGGGAGCTCCAGCTGCAGCTTGGCCGCGCTCTCCAGCTTCCGGACGAGCTCGGGGAGACAAGAAGACACCACATGATTCTGTCCAGCGGGGAGAGGGGGAGACACAACGCAGGGGGGATGAGGAGCAGAGACTACGCCTGGACAGGTGAGTGTGTACACTGTGTCCAGTGAGAGTCTGGACAGGTGAGTGTGTCCAGTGTGTCCAGTGAGAGTGTGGACAGGTGAGTGTGTCCAGTGTGTCCACTCACACACCCTGGACAGGACACCAGTCCATCACAGGACACACACACACACGCCCTGGATAGGACACCAGGCCATCACAGGACACACAGACACACACACTCACACACCCTGGACAGGACAGCAGTCCATCACAGGACACACACACACACACTCACACACCCTGGACAGGACAGCAGTCCATCACAGGACACACACACACCAGGTCCAGTTTTCCCAGAAGCCAATTAGCCCAAAAGCCTGTCCTTGGACCCGGAGAACACAGGGAGACCATGCAGACTCCACACAGACAGTCCCCCCCCGGGTCCAGACCCGAGCCCGGAGCCCCCCCGCGCTGAACCCCTCCGTACAGACGGCCGCACACAGCTCCGTTGTTCCCGATTCCCGAGGTGATCTGTTAAAAGAAGCCGGTGTGTTGCCTCCAGGTGAGGCCCGCGGCCCGACGCCGGTGGTGGCGGCGGCAGAGAACGCGGCGCAGGTGCTGACGACGAGCGGGGCGCCCCCCCCCCCCTGTGAGCCCCTCTACGTCGGGGCCGCGTCCCGCCCCAGCGACAGCGCCCCCCGATCCGGCAGGCGGCCGGTCTCCCGCAGGGAGAAGACGATGAAGCAGCTGGGGAAAGTGTCTTCCGTCCGAGGTAGGAGCAGCAGGGCTGGGCGTTTTGTTGGAGCGAAGTCCCCCTCCAGATAACCCATGAACCCCGTCTCTACTGTCACTCCAGTCAGGACAGGAGGCTCTACTGTACACAGAAGGGGGTGGGGGTGGGGAACAAGCTGCCCAGCCCTGTGGTTGAAGCCGATACCCTGGCTTCTCTCCAGACACAGCTGGGTGAGCTCCTCCAGTCAGGACAGGAGGCTCTACTGTACACAGAGGGTGGTGGAGGTGGGGAACAAGCCCAAGCCGCCCAGCCCTGTGGTTGAAGCTGATACCCCGGCTTCTCTCCAGACACAGCTGGGTGAGCTCCTCCAGTCAGGACAGGGGGCTCTACTGTACACAGAGGGTGGCGGGGGTGTGGAACAACTCCTTTGTTCGGGGCCTTGGGGCATTCTTGTTGTGAAAGGCGCTATATAAAACAAACTCAATTGAAATTGAATCTTACAGGTTTGGGTTTTTCGGAGATCTTGTCAGAGATCTTGTCTGACATGCCCGTTTCAAAAACGTAACGATAGTCCTCACGCCCGAGCGCCGCCGGTCTGTGACGTAACGTATCCTTACACAACCATGACGGTTTCATCATGGACACCACGAAAGCCCGAAATGTGGTCGACGTTTTAATTTGGCAACGCCACGATGGATCCCAGTTTTTTTTTTTATTTTGGAGGCCAAAGAGGACAAAAAAGGAAACGTCCGGAGTGGATCGATGGTCATCTCTGCAGTTGTTCTGATGTTCTGGAAAAAAACAAACAAAAAAAAACGGCTCGCTTGCCCGGTCGTGTAGTGTTTCCACACCCCACGCAAATCAGCTTCTCTTCGCTCCCGGGGGCTCGTCGCCCGCCGCACCCCTCTCACGTGATAGGGGCTTCCCCCGGCTGTGACGTACTTACCCTACCCCCTTCGGCTAACGTCATACCGAAGGTCGGCGATGTTGACGGACTGTCTTGTAGCTGATAAGGGTTTAAATTTCGACTTAAGGAGTTGGCCATCGTTATATTTCGCGAGGTATAATACGGGGGGAAAAATAACATTTATATTTATCAACCTACTAGTAATACTGGGTGGATGTCACGTTCCCCAAAGTTCAGTGCCTCTCTCTAATAAAGTAGAAACGCGACATTAAACTCCGTTCGAAACGGGAGAAATCACCAGGACACGATACAACTGACGTCCGGAAAAGAAAGAAAAAAAGAACTCCTATTCCCATTTGGATTAAGGGAGCCTGTACCTTCACGAGTCCGGGTTGTGAAAACTTCTTATATTAATAATTAATAAGTCTGGACTCTCCACTCAGAGCTCCTCCCAGGTCAGGGGGATCCCCTCCAGCCCCCCCTGGATGATGCTCCAGTCCGCTCAGCACACAGCAGCTCTCAGTGGGGAGGAGAGCAGAGGGATGGAGCCAGTTCAGAGAGGGGGGGGTGATTAGGAGGCCATGATGGGTCAAGACCAGGGGGGGAATCAGGCCAGGACACTGGGGTAACACCCCTACTCTTCTCCAGAGACACCCCGGGATTGTTAATGAGCACAGAGAGTCAGGACCTCGGTTTGACGTCTCATCCGAAGGACAGCGCCTGTTTACAGTCCAGTGTCCCCCGTCACTATACTGGGGCATCAGGACCCACACAGACCGCAGGGTGAGAGCGCCCCCTGCTGGCCCCACTCACACCTCTCCCAGCAGCAATCTTAGGGGAGGGGAGGGAAAAAACCAAAAGCTAAACAGATATTTTTTAAAAAAAATTTATTGATGCTTAACAAAAGGTCATCAGTCCAGTCTGGGACCCCTCAGCTTCAGTCCAGTGCAGTCTGGGGTCCCTCAGCTTCAGTCCAGACTGGGGTCCCTCAGCATCGGTCCAGCACAGACTGGGGTCCCTCAGCTTCGGTCCAGTCTGGGGTCCCTCAGCTTCGGTCCAGCACAGACTGGGGTCCCTCAGCTTCGGTCCAGACTGGGGTCCCTAAGCTTCGGTCCAGCACAGTCTGGGGTCCCTCAGCTTCGGTACAGCACAGCCTGAGGTCCCTCAGCTTTGGTCCAGTCCAGTCTGGGGCCTCTCAGCTCCAGTCTAGTGCAGTCTGGGGCCCCTCAGCTCCAGTCCAGTCCAGTCTGGTGTCCCTCAGCTCCAGTGCAGTCCAGTCTGCAGTCCCTCAGCTTCAGACCAGCACAGTCTGGGGTCTCTCAGCTTCAGTCCAGCACAGACTGGGGTCCGTCAGCTTCGGTCCAGCACAGACTGGGGTCCCTCAGCTTCGGTCCAGCACAGTCTGGGGTCCCTCAGCTTCAGTCCAGACTGGGGTCCCTCAGCTTCGGTCCAGCACAGTCTGGTGTCCCTCAGCTCCAGTCCAGTCTAGTGCCTCTCAGCTCCGGTCCAGTCCAGTCTGGTGTCCCTAGGCTCCAGTCCAGTCGTCTGGTGTCCCTCAGCTCCAGTCCAGTCCAGTCCAGTCCAGTCCAGATCTTAGCAGGCACAGAACCAGGAAAGGAACCTGGAAAGAATATTGTTATTGCAGGTGTGAGGGACATAGACACAGACGTCACCATGACATCAAACAGCAAGAGGAGACTCCTCCTTGAATCACAGACATGACCGGGCGGCACCCCCCTGTCTGCTCACCCGCCCCTCCTCTTCCTCTTCTTGTCCTTCCCGGCAGCCTGCTCCTCCTCTCCCTCGCTCTTCCTCTCCTGAGCTACGGTCTCCGCCACCTCCATCGGCTCGTCCTGATCTTCTGTCTCCACCGACACGCAGCTCAGGGACATCAAAAAGACGCATCGGCGCTTCTGAAGCAGAGACAGGAGAGTCACGTTAAGAGTCGGACTGGACACTCCAGTACATGAACACTGCACTGAGAGAGAGAGGGGTTCATACAGACACACTGACTGGACACTCCAGTACATGAACACTGCACTGAGAGAGAGAGGGGTTCATACAGACACACTGACTGGACACTCCAGTACATGAACACTGCACTGAGAGAGAGAGGGGTTCATACAGACACACTGACTGGACACTCCAGTACATGAACACTGCACTGAGAGAGAGAGGGGTTCATACAGACACACTGACTGGACACTCCAGTACATGAACACTACACTGAGAGAGAGAGGGGTTCATACACACACACTGACTGGACACTGGACAGGAGTAAAGAGAGGATCAGAGCATTACCCACCTTCTTTTTCTTCTGTCTCACAGGAGGTGGTGATTGGACCTCCTCCAGCTGGAGTCCGAGGAGGGAGAGAGGGGGCAGGAGAGGGACAGCACAGGGAGAGAAAGAGAGAGACAGGTGAGTCAAGTGTCCCAAGAGCACAGAGACTCTGCTGAGATCACACTCGCAGTGAGCCTGGGTGTAGCCCACTAATACTGACCCACTGGAAACCACAGGACAGAGAGGAGGAGAGAGACACACTGAGGACAGAGAGGAGGAGGAGAGAGACACTGACAGACAGGGCTGAAAGAGAGAGAGACAGAGAGGCAGGGACAGGCAGACAGCAGGACGAGAGAGACACTGACAGACAGGGCTGAAAGAGAGAGAGACACTGAGACCCAGGGACAGACAAGACGGCAAAACTCCACCACAGACAGGACAGGGTGCAGGGTGGGACCAGGACTGACCTCCTTCCTCTCTCCTGCCGGAAGAGCTGTCTCCACCTCCTCTTCATCCTGCAAGTCAAGAGACAGGCTGAGAGAGAGACGGGCTGGCGGGACATCGGCGAACAGAGCTGAAGTCAGAGAGCAGAGGAGACAGGCCCAGCTGGGACAACGCAGGACAGACAGAGAGACAGACAGGGAGACACACGGAGAGACACAGGGAGAGAGACCCAGCTGGGACAACGCAGGACATACAGAGAGCAGGGAGACACACGGAGAGAGAAAGGAGGGAGGGAGACCTAGCTGGGACAACGCAGGACAGACAGAGAGACAGGCAGGGAGACACACGGAGAGACACAGGGAGAGAGACCTGGCTGGGACAACGCAGGACAGACAGAGAGCAGGGAGACACACGGAGAGACACAGGGAGAGAGGCCCAGCTGGGACAACGCAGGACAGACAGAGAGCAGGGAGACACACGGAGAGACACAGGGAGAGAGACCCAGCTGGGACAACGCAGGACAGACAGAGAGCAGGGAGACACACGGAGAGAGAGAGGAGGGAGGGAGACCTAGCTGGGACAACGCAGGACAGACAGAGAGACAGGCAGGGAGACACACGGAGAGACACAGGGAGAGAGACCCGGCTGGGACAACGCAGGACAGACAGAGAGCAGGGGGACACACGGAGAGACACAGGGAGACAGACCCAGCTGGGACAACGCAGGACAGACAGAGAGCAGGGAGACATGGAAAGACACAGGGAGAGAGACAGGGAGAGAGGGACAGACACAGAGAAAAAGAGAGACTCAGACAGAAGGACAGAAAGACAGAAAGAGAGAAGTACAGATGGACAAAAAGACAGAGAAAAGGACAGAAAGACAGAAAAGGACAGAAAGACAGATGGACAGAGAAAAGGATAGATAGAGTGATGGATAGTGTCGTGGAATTTAACTATCAAGGAAGCCACAAGAGAGAGTTCTCACCTGAGTAAGGTCTTTATTTCAATATTGCAATATTGGGAGCCCTGCTGCCACTTCGCCAAGTGCAACCAGAGACTCAATTTGTTACAAGCAGTACAGGGTTTTTATAAGACGTTGCGCTGTAAAAAAGTTCAGCACTTGGTCCCTTCTAAAACTTCCCCTTTCTCTAAGAGAAAACAGATTACATCATAGAGCGAGAGAAGAAAAACTAGATTTGTTATTCAAAGCTTATCAGTTACTTTCAGCTAATTCTAATGACCCAGACAGCATATATTGTTTTGGTACATTGTCTTCTAAACTAACCTAAACAGTGTACTTTGTTGACGAACTGTTTTCTAAAATTCTGCACGTACTGTAGCATAGCAGTTATATCCTTGAAATATTATCTAAAAGCACCAATATATTTTTTTGCAAAGCTCTCTACATTTTTAAGAATCAATTAACTCATTAGATTTCCACTACAATTCCCTCCTTTTTATTCTTGAAAATGATTAAAAGTTAGATTCTTCATATGGACTCCCAGGAGGCTCCCATACTTCAGATTCTTCCGTTATTATCAGAACATACTGATGCGCAAACATATTAATTACCATATTTCAAAGCATTGGAATAATATATTTTGTACAGCAACACAAAAACAGAAATACAAGTATCACAGCTACTATAATCGGTGTTAGTAACTTAAAGAAAAACATTCCCCCTGGCCCAAACAGTGATTCTAACCAGGAGAGAAATGGGTGAGGCTGTAGAATGAGGCATTAAAGCACATACATAACAAGATGCATTAAATTTCTTTAACTTTACAGTATGATTTATAAATTTGTACCACAAATTACTCATATCCCCCTCATTATCAGTTTCATTCAGCCAGTTTGTATACAAAGAGGCTTCGCGTTTAGATTCTTCCTCTTTCTGGGTGGTGACAGGCTTCCACATAAAAAGGAAAAAGGCTGTGCACATCAGTCCCAAGCATGTGATCCCCATCTATCCCTGTGTAGACATCACTCCTGCGCTTTGCTCAGTTCGTTTGTGACCTTTTTACAGTGGGAAGCATGAATTCAGGGCACCTGGCACGGCCCCCTCCACCTGAGCGAACACCACCTCTTTTTCCTGTCTTTCACCAGAATCCAGTCTACTTATTCACGCATTAGTTCTTACAGCACAGGTAAATCCCTGTGGGCTGGAGCCCAGCATTTTTCTTAGGGGTTTTTTACAAGATTGGTCAACAGCTGGGTAATAACTCTTAGAAAAATCTACACATTGTTCCACTGCCTCAGCTGTGCCGTTTTGCAGAACAATTCTAGCTGAAGTTGTAAAATTTCTCTTTGGTCCGTTCCTGCAAAACATCTTATTATAAACAAACAAACCATAATAATAATGTGCATCTATGGGAATCACTCCCAAGGGTAACTCCCCTTAAAACTATATTGTTCTACCCATCAGGTTCTGCCACTAGATAGGAGAACCTTTCTCTACAATTTTTTTTACCTTCATGATCCCTTCAGGGCGTACAATTAGCACAGAAGCAGCAGCTTTAGTCCACATGTTTTTCAAGCAGGATATTAACAGTATGATCATAACGAATAATACCAGACACACAAATATGTATTGAACCAGAGACCCTCTCCAGGTTCCTAGCACAGACTGTAGCCATGCACCAATGCCCCAGTCATCTGGATTATAATTGTGATATATATTTTTCAAAGATGTGCTTTGCTAAGTCATTAATTTGCTAATAATTGTCTAGAATACAAGTACTGTTTAGTCTTTGCTTACCTAAACAGCTGTCTATCACCCTAATAGAGATAGGCTTAAAACTGTGATTAAAGTGAGGAGCATACAGTTATTTCCATTTTAATATATCTGAGTTACACTCAGACTAAAAGCAGGGCTATTTACCCATGCCAATAAACCTAAATAATCACCTCTATCAAAGGGGATTACTCCCATGAGCATCTTTTATAGCAATACAATCCCAACATGAGCTCTGATTATTATTTGTGGCTGACTGATAAAGTATTGATTCCATATCCCCATTTTATCAAAGTAAAACTCATTACACTTAACAGGTACACTGTCGCCCCCCCTCAGGAAGCTCAACAAACACAGAAACACTGACAATATAATAATTAATGTTCACTCAGTCTCTGGTGCAGTGGTTCGGTGTCGGCGCAATGCGTAGATCCAGCGATCTCGTCCTGTCACTCAGATGGCAGAGTCGATAGTCAGTTGCACTTGATATGGTCCCTCCCCAGCGGGGTTGCAACATCTGGCAGGGTATATCATCCTCACCCACACCCACTCGCCAGGTATCAGGTCATATCTTCCCTCTACTGGAGGTCTCCAAGCGTCCAGCACCTGTCCACCACTTCAATTAACAACCTACAATACTACAATAGAGAATCAGCAAATTCAACAATCCATTAGCCAAATTCATCCCTCCAGGAAGTTTTGTTGATTGGCTTGTGATAATATCAAACAGGCTCTATTACACAGTTCTGTTTGATCCAGCCCGCATTCCATGGTGTTCCTTCAGTCTGATGTCTAGTCGATCTTTTAGAGTTCTGTTCCTTCATTCCACTGTTCCAGCAGACTGAGGGTGATCTCAGTCCATCTCACCCCGAATAATCCAGCCACAGCCTGTCCCTTGATCATAATACAAGCGGTAGGGCAGTGCCCACCGAGGGCTTATCTCCATGCCTCCTGCACCAGCACAACAGCTCACGACCCATTTCTTTCACTTACATACAGATTACATACAGATGATCCGTCTGAGGGAATCCAGTCCAGGGCCAGTGCCTGCAAGAAAGCTTGTTTCAAAACATCAAAAACGGTTTCTGCTGCAGGGGTCAAGGCAATTTTGTCTTTAGACTGCACTACCCCCCTCAAACCAATATGTCACTAGACAAGCTCGTTCTGAGAAGGCATTCACCCTGGCTTTATCATGTAGTTGGTTTTATACTCCTTTTTTTTTCCTCTCAAGATCCAATACTTGGAGTAGCCCGGCCTTATGGATTCCCTCATTAGGTAAAACAATCACAATATCACATAACTCTTTCGAGGTAGTTCACATAAATGCTATTTCATACAGAAATTCCTTATAAAATGCTGCAGTCTGGGCCTAAAATAGGTCTGGGGTGTCCCCCACCCACATCAGTAGTTGAAACTGTACATATTTTCCCAAGCAGACTGTGACAGCTTACATTTGCTTTAAACACAACCCTTGCACTCCTTCTCCTGTAGCCTCCTGTTATCCGTTAGAAAACGTTATATCACATCTTTATGCTGTTTTAGTCTAAAAACAGGACAGCTGTGCTCCTGTGCCCCACAGTTACTGCACACTGTAAGATTATTTCACTTTTATTTAAATCCTGAGATAAATTTAGGAAGGCTACAGAGGGGTTTACTAGATTAAAACTGTTAGTTCACACACGGCTCTCGTTTCAGCTTCTGACAAGTTCTTTAATTGTGAAATCAAGCGTCTTACAATTTCTCCAAAAAACACATTTTTTTTTTAGTAACTGCACACCAGCTTATTAGTAGTTTTGTCTTTGAGGTTTTATATCTCATTATAACATTAAAGTCGCACAATAATTTCGACAAACTGGCGGCTCCCTTTTCTCCTCCTTGGGAGTCTTTTTACCACCCATTTGCAGCGCTCGCACTTCTGCATGCATGCTTCGCGAGTTATTAAATCACATCTGTCTCTGTAATATCAGGAAAGCATAGTTGCACATTCTTGGCAACATCAGGTTTTAACCCACTCAAGTAAATTTGTTTTATTACTGTGGAAGTATCTTTATTCACTTCCTTTTCATCGGCTAACCCCGAGTATACTATCCATAAAGCTATAAACCTTTCTGTAAAATCTGAAAACATCCTCACTTCCTTCTGCTGACATGCTGTTACTTTTCTCTAATCAGTTTTCGGTGGGAAATGCTCTTTCAAAAATCTCCACACTAATTCCCACCCTTCTCCCAGATTCTCTCTTAAGGCGTTCTATTTCTTCTTTTGCTTTTTCTTTTTCTACATATACAACTTCGTTTCGTTCAGCCATTGCTTTTAGCTTTTCCATCTGGGATTTTTCCGTCTTATCTATGATATTCTGTTGAATTCTCAAATATTCCTCTAAATATTTTTATCCAAAGGTTCATACACTTTTCTACATTCCTGTTCAGCCTAAATTCCGTCTGACAGTCAATATTTCTTTTAAGTTTCACTTTGGATTAATCAAACTTTTTTTCCCTTCACACCAAACCATTTTCACGTCTCCCACGCGCCCCGCGGAATCCCCCAGTCGAGACAAACTGACGAACTATCACAATACGGGAACACGGACCAGGTTCGAAATCCTGGCTTTAAACACACAGTTGAATCGAGTTACCATTTTCGGCTCTTCTGCGAGTACAGTTCTAGTTGCTACCTTCAGCCGTACTGCAGTCGTGTACCAGGATGCAACACCTGGATTTTTTCGCACGGGCAGGGCGAGATGCTATTCCTTCAGCAATCCCTCCTTTTCTACCCCACCTTCACAAAGCAGGCATCTAAAACACATACACCATTAACTCATTTTTTCTGTTGTACTCGCTTCAGCTTCAGGAAAACCCTGAACCCACCACAGCAACATGGAGAGGACAAGGGACTTTTTAGAAAAGAGGAGTCCTTACCTCTTTTTAGAAGCGGCCGCCTAACTTTTCCTCT
The DNA here is from genome assembly GCF_040954835.1 of Lepisosteus oculatus. NCBI lineage: Eukaryota > Metazoa > Chordata > Actinopteri > Semionotiformes > Lepisosteidae > Lepisosteus > Lepisosteus oculatus. Next base: position 44,921,832 of record NC_090709.1, on the reverse strand, counting down.
CCATGTTCGTGTGGTTTAATTTAGATGGATACTTCTTCATCATTTGGGTCACGTATCCGCCAATCTGCCTCCTCCTTTTTAGAGGACGTTGTAAACCTTTAGGAACAATATGATCTAGCAACAAGGTTATGTCACTGTAATTAGGCTTAAGACAATCAAGAACAAGGCGCTTGCCTTTCTTCTAAATTCTTTACGATCATCAGGCAATTAAGGAAAAGACTTAACTAATGCAAATAATTCACTAGGAGACCAATGTCAATGTACTGTACATATGCTGGAGTTCCTTCTGGACCTGGAAAAGTGCACATTGGTATTTCACAAACAAGTGGCTCCGGACCGCTTTCTAATTTCGGTGGAGACTTTTTCTTTTTAGTACGCATGGCCATGACTTTAGCTGCAGCTTGCTGTTCTTTAGTTTCAAGACTAGTCTTTTTTTAAGCTTCCCATTATTTCTGTGATTCCTCTTTCCATTAAATAAGTTTTCCAATTCATTTTCTTTCATTTCTTCTCCTTCTCTTCTAAGTTTCCCCTTCTTCAGGAAACTTCTTTTTCCTAATTCAACTTTCCTCTGTCCATTCTGATTCACTTACAAAGATCCTTCATAGTTATGGGCCCCTAATTATCATATATAAATTATGTGCAAGTTCCCTTACACCTTTTACCCTAGCTTTACAGTTCATGAACATAATTTTTTTCCCTAACCCAGGCTAGGTTTCTCCGAATTTGTCGTACATGTACTTTTGCTGGACTGCTCGGTCCCATTTTCGTCTTTGAATTTTAATTTCCCATTTTTACCGATCGGTGCCTTACTTTAGAACCTTATCACATTAACTACTCCGCAGAGCAAAAACCACACGTCTGTGTTAAGATAAGTTCTTTATATGAGTCCCAGACTCATCAAACCCGCGTGAGAACACCCCTGTGGCTCGCTTCTCAAACTATTAATTTTAAAGGATCACTTACTGACGTCAGACAGCTGCCAATTCTCCAGACGCGTCTCTGGAAGGATAAACAGTTTATCCTCCGAGGTTCGTCCAATTTGCTAAAATTGTCCGGGTCCGGATGGAGTTTCAGCAGCCGTTTGCGCTCAGGTTTGTGATCCCGGACGAGCCCCCAAACTGTCGTGGAATTTAACTATCAAGGAAGCCACAAGAGAGAGTTCTCACCTGAGTAAGGTCTTTATTTCAATATTGCAATATTGGGAGCCCTGCTGCCACTTCGCCAAGTGCAACCAGAGACTCAATTTGTTACAAGCAGTACAGGGTTTTTATAAGACGTTGCGCTGTAAAAAAGTTCAGCACTTGGTCCCTTCTAAAACTTCCCCTTTCTCTAAGAGAAAACAGATTACATCATAGAGCGAGAGAAGAAAAACTAGATTTGTTATTCAAAGCTTATCAGTTACTTTCAGCTAATTCTAATGACCCAGACAGCATATATTGTTTTGGTACATTGTCTTCTAAACTAACCTAAACAGTGTACTTTGTTGACGAACTGTTTTCTAAAATTCTGCACGTACTGTAGCATAGCAGTTATATCCTTGAAATATTATCTAAAAGCACCAATATATTTTTTTGCAAAGCTCTCTACATTTTTAAGAATCAATTAACTCATTAGATTTCCACTACAATAGAAAGACAGAAAAAGACAGAAAGACAGATGGACACAGAAAAGAACAGAAAGACAGAAGGACAGAGAAAAGGACAGAAGGACAGGACAGAGAAAAGGACAGATGGACAGAAGGATAGATGGACAGACGGACAGATGGACGGACAGACGGACAGACGGACAGACTCTGCCCCACTTGCCTCGTCAGACATCTCAGCCTCTCTCCTTGCCCTCCGCACCGGGGAGCCCCAGGAGGGGCCTGGCGGGGCCGGGCGGGCGATGGGGGGCAGGACGGGCGGGGGCAGGGGCAGGGGCACCGCCCCGGGCAGCAGGGGGGGCTCGAGGGGCATGGCGGCGAGGAAGGGGGGGCAGCGGGGCGGGGCGGTCAGGGGCCTGAGGGGGCCGGAGGGGGGGGCCGGGGGCGGGGAGCGGAGGGGGCTCTCGGGCGAGGAGAGGGGGGACACCGAGCGGAACGAGCCGGGCGACCCCGGGAGCTCCAGCTGCAGCTCGGCCGCCCTCTCCAGCTTCTGGACGAGCTCGGGGAGACAAGAAGACACCACAGGATTCTGTCCAGCGGGGAGAGGGGGAGACACAACGCAGGGGGGATGAGGAGCACAGACTACGCCTGGACAGGTGAGTGTGTACACTGTGTCCAGTGAGAGTGTGGACAGGTGAGTGTGTACAATGTGTCCAGTGAGAGTGTGGACAGGTGAGTATGTACAGTGTGTCCAGTGAGAATGTGGACAGGTGAGTGTGTCCAGTGTGTCCAGTAAGAGTCCGGACAGGCGAGTGTGTCCAGTGTGTCCAGTAAGAGTGTGGACAGGTGTGTCCAACAGTAAGAAGCTGTCTTACCCTGTAACCCAGCTCAGGGGTGTTAGGGGGTGCTCTGTCTCCTCCCCAGATCTCACCTTCAGGTCGTGTGAAATGCCGGACCACTAGGAGACGCTGGAAACGAGGACACAAGACAAAGGTCAGGTCCACAGAGCTCACTCAATCACTACAACAAGCAGAGACCTCTCGGCCATCAGGACTGTGGGGGTCAGAGTGGGGAGCTGTAGGGTATCGGGAGTTTAGGGGTCAGTGTGGGGAGCTGTAGGGTATCGGGAGTTTAGGGTTCAGTGTGGGGAGCTGTAGGGTATCGGGAGTTTAGGGGTCAGTGTGGGGAGCTGTAGGGTATCGGGAGTTTAGGGGTCAGTGTGGGGAGCTGTAGGGTAGATGTGGGGCACCGGGCCCACCACAGGGCGGCCGGTCCAGTCTCGCGGAAGGCGACCAGGTGAGACTTACGGAAAAGCACCGGGACTTGGGCCGGGACCTCTCCCGCTGCCAGTCCGGGTTCGGCCTGACCGGTGTGACCTGTGAAGACGCCAAACAGCCCATCTCCGAGACAGCTCTGACCACATAGCCCAGCCCAGTCGTGTCGCGACTAGGGGCCTTGGGCAGTCTCTACAGTGTGTCCAGTGAGAGTGTGGACAGGTGAGTGTTTACAGTGTGTCCAGTGAGAGTGTGGACAGGTGAGTGTGTACAGTGTGTCCAGTGAGAGTCTGGACAGGTGAGTGTGTCCAGTGTGTCCAGTAAGAGTGTGGACAGGTGAGTGTGTACAGTGTGTCCAGTGAGAGTCTGGACAGGTGAGTGTGTACAGTGTGTCCAGTAAGAGTCTGGGACGTTCAGAGGCAATCTGTGCTCTCAGAAGGCTATAATGGACCTGCGACCCTGTCTCTTGAGCCAAGGCGTGTCCTCAGTCAAGATCACCACTGGAAGTGTCTCTCCTCGTCTGGAGGTGTTACCGTGAGACCTGGTCTGTCAAGCGCTTTGCGCTGCTATGTGTGTGAAAGGTGCTCTATCAGTGAAGTTTATTATTATTATTATTATAATACAGCGAGCTCTGCTGGGGGCGGAGAGGCCAGTCGGAGGAGGGCTGGACGCTGGACGCTGGATGGCGGGCGGGAGGGGAGGACTTACGACGCCTCGCCGGGCCCGGGTCCTGCTGCGACCGCGCACGGCCGTGCGGCATCTCTGTCGGTCCATCGTCCTGCCGAGACAACCAGAGTCACAGAGGGGAGGGGAGGGGGCGGAGCCACACAGCTGGGCGGCTTGTTCCCCACCCCTGCCCCCCTCTGTGTACAGAAGAGCCTCCTGTCCTAACTGGAGGACCTCACCCAGCTGTGTCTGGAGAGAAGCCGGGGTATCAGCTTTGTTCCACACCCCCGCCACTCTTTGTGTACAGTAGAGCCTCCTGTCCTGACTGGAGGAGCTCACACAGCTGTGGCTGGAGAGAAGCCAAGGTATCGGCTTCAACCACAGGGCTGGGCAGCTTGTTCCCCACCCCCGCCACCCTCTGTGTACAGAAGAGCCTCCTGTCCTGACTGGAGGAGCTCACCCAGCTGTGTCTGGAGAGAAGCCAGGGTATCGGCTTTGTTCCCCACCCCCACCACCCTCTGTGTACAGTAGAGCCTCCTGTCCTGACTGGAGGAGCTCACCCAGCTGTGTCTGGAGAGGAGCCAGGGTATCGGCTTTGTTCCCCACCCCCACCCCCCTCTGTGTACAGTAGAGCCTCCTGTCCTGACTGGAGGAGCTCACCCAGCTGTGTCTGGAGAGGAGCCAGGGTATCGGCTTCAACCACACGGACTGGGCGGCCTGTTCCCCACCCCCACCACCCTCTGTGTAGAGGTGCACCTCCTCTCAATATCTTTTTACAGCACGATCACACCCATAAGAGTGGAGTAACGGTAAAAAAAAAACAACTTATTTCTCCACTTACTTTGTTAGTTCTTGCCAGCGGCGCTTTTGACTGACTTACCGATTTCACGGGGATACTGAAGAGCGATTCTGTTTATTAAGCGCTATATAGGTCTTTCCTCCTCCTCTCTCTTCACTCCTCTGAGCTCACGGGGCTCCGGCGCCGCCCCCCGCTAGAATCCGCCGCTCTGTGACGTCAGGCGGCTCATTGTGACGCCCCCGTGACGTCAGCCCCCGACGCGCTCACGGCTCGGCCGCGAAACAAAAATGGCCGCCATTTTTCGCGGTTGTTTTTTTTTGGGGGGGTGGACATTTTATTTTTCCAACTCTCGGCGGCCAGCCGGGTGTCCCTGTACGACCCTGGTAGTCGCCACCTCGGACAGGCAGGGGAAACGGGTCCAGCTGTTTCCGGCCCAAGGGTGACAAAAGCTGCACTTGAATTTAAAGACAAAATCACGTCGAGGGCGCATTCAGCACCCCCACGTCCAACACGGGTTTCCGTGGGGTGGGGTTCAGTGAAAGTAGCACCCCCCCCGACCCCCAAGTCGAAGAAAGACCAACCTCCACCCCCCTCTAGCGCTCAAGGGCGTTAATTTCGGACCACGTCCAAAAAACACAGGTCCCCCCCCCGTCCTGCCATTTTCTTTTCCGAGCGCTGCGTGGGACCTCACGACCCCCCCCCCCCAAAAAAAACGGGCTTCGCAGACGAGGAAACCCAGGCACGTCGACCTCTCTACAACACCACCCGGCCGTTTCTGTTTCAGACCGTGGGAAAAAAATAAATAAATAAAATTTCGCCCCTCACCGACCGCCGCGCAAAAAAACACAACTTCACGCTACAGAAACGGCCTGTGTGAGGGGGGACACGGGAAAAAAATAAAACCTGCGTGTTTTCGGCAGAGTAAGCTCAGCGGGGAAACTCCCTGAATCTCGGGGTTGCTTCTTGAACCCCGAAAACGACCTTTTTTCTCTCTCTCGTTTTCTTGTTGTCTGGGACGTTCACGAACTCCGCCGCGTCGGTGCGATTCCCAGCGGGACGTGAACATAACCCCCCCCCCGTGGGGCCACAGCGCCCCCGTGTGGCCGAGAGGACCACCACCCGCAGGGCTGAGCTTTTACTGCCGTGTCCCGCTTTCACTCTGGCGATGAAGGAGGGAATCAAGGAGGAGAATTAATATTGTGATCCACCAGTCCATCACAGGACACACACACACCCTGGACAGGACACCAGTCTTTCACAGGATACCAGTCCATCACAGGACACACACACACCCTGGACAGGACACCAGTCCATCACAGGACACACACACACACCCTGGACAGGACACCAGTCCATCACAGGACACACACACACCCTGGACAGGACACCAGTCCATCACAGGACACACACACACCCTGGACAGGACACCAGTCCATCACAGGACACACACACACACCCTGGACAGGACACCAGTCCTTCACAGGATACCAGTCCATCACAGTACACACACACCCTGGACAGGACACCAGTCCTTCACAGGATACCAGTCCATCACAGGACACACACACCCTGGACAGAACACCAGTCCATCAAAGGACACACACACCCTAGACAGAACACCAGTCCATCAAAGGACACACATACAAACCCTGGACAGGACAGCAGTCCATCACAGGACACACACACACTCACACACCCTGGACAGGACACCAGTCCATCACAGGACACACACACTCACACATCCTGGACAGGACACCAGTCCATCACAGGACACACACACCCTGGATAGAACACCAGTCCATCACAGGACACACACACCCTGGACAGGACACCAGTCCATCAAAGGACACACATACAAACACTGGACAGGACAGCAGTCCATCACAGGACACACACACTCACACACCCTGGACAGGACACCAGTCCATCACAGGACACACACACACTCAAACACCCTGGACAGGACACCAGTCCAGCACAGGACACACACACTCTGGATAGAACACCAGTCCATCACAGGACACACACACACTCACACACCCTGGACAGGACACCAGTCCATCATAGGATGTTCAGTGCCTCTCTCTAATAAAGTAGAAACGCGACATTAGACTCCGTTCGAAACGGGAGAAATCACCAGGACACGATACACCTTGCTCCGGACGAAGGGAGAAGACCTGTACCTTCACGAGTCCGGGTTGTGAAAACTTCTTCTGGCAGTTCAAAACGTTTCGAAGAGACAACAGCGCTACCCTGTTTTCCATTTCTATCGTGTGTTATTATACAGTCATAAGTATCTGTCCTGATCACAGAGTCCCCCTCTCACTGCCAGGACTGAAGCCCAGTGCAGCACGAATAATAATAATAATTAATAAGTCTGGACTCTCCCCTCAGAGCTCTTCCCAGGTCAGGGGGATCCCCTCCAGCCCCCCGTGTGCAGCCCCCACCTGGATGATGCTCCAGTCCGCTCAGCACACAGCAGCTCTCAGTGGGGAGGAGAGCAGAGGGATGGAGCCAGTTCAGAGAGGGGGGGGTGATTAGGAGGCCATGATGGGTCAAGACCAGGGGGGGAATCAGGCCAGGACACTGGGGTAACACCCCTACTCTTCTCCAGAGACACCCCGGGATTGTTAACGAGCACAGAGAGTTGGTTTGACGTCTCATCCGAAGGACGGCGCCTGTTTACAGTCCAGTGTCCCCCCTCACTATACTGGGGCATCAGGACTCACACAGACCGCAGGGTGAGAGCGCCCCCTGCTGGCCCCACTCACACCTCTCCCAGCAGCAACCTTGGGGGGGGGGGGGGGAGGGAAAAAACCAAAAGCTAAACAGATTTTTTTTAATTTTTTTTTTATTGATCCTTAACAAAAGAATAAAAATTACAAGCTTCAGTCCAGTCCAGTCTGGTGTCTCTCAGCTCCAGTCCAGTCTGGTGTCCCTCAGCTCCAGTGCAGTCCAGACTGGGGTCCCTCAGCTTCGGTCCAGCACAGTCTGGGGTCCCTCAGCTCCAGTCCAGTCCAGTCTGGTGTCTCTCAGCTCCAGTCCAGTCCAGTCTGGGGTCCCTCAGCTTCGGTCCAGCACAGACTGGGGTCCCTCAGCTTCGGTCCAGCACAGTCTGGTGTCCCTCAGCTTCGGTCCAGACTGGGGTCCCTCAGCTTCGGTCCAGCACAGTCTGGGGTCCCTCAGCTTCGGTCCAGCACAGTCTGGTGTCCCTCAGCTTCGGTCCAGACTGGGGTCCCTCAGCTTCGGTCCAGCACAGTCTGGGGTCCCTCAGCTTCGGTCCAGCACAGTCTGGTGTCCCTCAGCTTCAGTCCAGACTGGGGTCCCTCAGCTTCGGTCCAGCACAGTCTGGGGTCCCTCAGCTCCAGTCCAGTCCAGTCTGGTGTCTCTCAGCTCCGGTCCAGTCCAGTCTGGTGTCCCTAGGCTCCTGTCCAGTCCCGTCTGGTGTCCCTCAGCTCCAGTCCAGTCCAGTCCAGTCCAGTCCAGTCCAGTCCAGATCTTAGCCGGCACAGAACCAGGAAAGGAACCTGGAAAGAATATTGTTATTGCAGGTGTGAGGGACACAGACACAGACGTCACCATGACATCAAACAGCAAGAGGAGACTCCTCCTTGAATCACAGACACGACCAGGCGGCGCCCCCCTGTCTGCTCACCTGCACCTCCTCTTCCTCCTCTTGTCCTTCCCGGCAGCCAGCTCCTCCTCTCCCTCGCTCTTCCTCTCCTGAGCTACGGTCGCCACCTCCATCGGCTCGTCCTGGTCTTCTGTCTCCACCGACACGCAGCTCAGGGAGTTAAGAAGGGCGCACCAGCGCTTCTGAAGCAGAGACAGGAGAGTCACGTTAAGAGTCGGACTGGACACTCCAGGACATGAACACTGCACTGAGAGAGAGAGAGGGGTTCATACAGACACACTGACTGGACACTCCAGTACATGAACACTGCACTGAGAGAGAGAGGGGTTCATACACACACACTGATTGGACACTCCAGTACATGAACACTGCACTGAGAGAGAGGGGTTCACACAGACACACTGACTGACTGGACACTCCAGTACATGAACACTGCACTGAGAGAGAGAGGGGTTCATACAGACACACTGACTGGACACTCCAGTACATGAACACTGCACTGAGAGAGAGAGGGGTTCATACACACACACTGACTGGACACTCCAGTACATGAACACTGCACTGAGAGAGAGAGAGAGAGAGAGGGGTTCACACAGACACACTGACTGGACACTCCAGGACATGAACACTGCACTGAGAGAGAGAGGGGTTCACACAGACACACTGACTGGACACTCCAGTACATGAACACTGCACTGAGAGAGAGAGAGAGGGGTTCACACAGACACACTGACTGGACACTCCAGTACATGAACACTGCACTGAGAGAAAGAGGGGTTCATACACACACACTGACTGGACACTCCAGGACATGAACACTGCACTGAGAGAGAGAGAGGGGTTCATACAGACACACTGACTGGACACTCCAGTACATGAACACTGCACTGAGAGAGAGAGAGAGGGGTTCATACAGACACACTGACTGGACACTCCAGGACATGAACACTGCACTGAGAGAGAGAGGGGTTCATACAGACACACTGACTGGACACTCCAGGACATGAACACTGCACTGAGAGAGAGAGGGGTTCATACAGACACACTGACTGGACACTCCAGGACATGAACACTGCACTGAGAGAGAGAGAAGGGTTCATACAGACACTGGACACTGGACAGGAGTAAAGAGAGGATCAGAGCATCACCCACCTTCTTTTTCTTCTGTCTCACAGGAGGTGGTGATTGGACCTCCTCCAGCTGGAGTCCGAGGAGGGAGAGAGGGGGCAGGAGAGGGACAGCACAGGGAGAGAAAGACAGAGACAGGTGAGTCAAGTGTCCCAAGAGTACAGAGACTCTGCTGAGATCACACTCGCAGGGAGTGAGCCTGGGTGTAGCCCACTAATACCGACCCACTGGACACCACAGGACAGAGAGGAGGAGGAGGAGAGAGACACACTGCCTGGACACCACAGGACAGAGAGGAGGAGGAGGAGAGAGACACACTGCCTGGACACCACAGGACAGAGAGGAGGAGGAGAGAGACACACTGAGGACAGAGAGGAGGAGGAGAGAGACACTGACAGACAGGGCTGAAAGAGAGAGAGACAGAGAGGCAGGGACAGGCAGACAGCAGGCCGAGAGAGACACTGACAGACAGGGCTGAAAGAGAGAGAGACAGAGAGGCAGGGACAGGCAGACAGCAGGCCGAGAGAGACACTGACAGACAGGGCTGAAAGAGAGAGAGACAGAGAGGCAGGGACAGACAGACAGCAGGCCGAGAGAGAGACACTGACAGACAGGGCTGAAAGAGAGAGAGACACTGAGACCCAGGGACAGAGAAGACGGCGAAACTCCACCACAGACAGGACAGGGGGCAGGGTGGGACCAGCACTGACCTCCTTCCTCTCTCCTGCCGGAGGAGCTGTCTCCACCTCCTCTTCCTCCTGCAAGTCAAGAGACAGGCTGAGAGAGAGACGGGCTGGCGGGACATCGGCGAACAGAGCTGAAGGCAGAGAGCCGTGGAGACAGGCCCAGCTGGGACAACGCAGGACAGACAGAGAGCAGGGAGACACAGGGAGGGAGACCCAGCTGGGACAACGCAGGACAGACAGAGAGCAGGGAGACACACGGAGAGACACAGGGAGAGAGACAGGGAGAGAGGGACAAACACAGAGACTCAGACAGAAGGACAGAAAGACAGAAAGAGAGAAGTACAGACGGACAAAAAGACAGAGAAAAGGACAGATGGACTGATGGACAGAAAGAGAGAAAAGGACAGAAAGACAGATGGACTGAAGGACAGATGGACAGAGAAAAGAACAGAAAGTCAGAAGGACAGATGGACAGAGAAAAGAACAGAAAGACAGAAGGACAGTGAAAGGGACAGATGGACAGAAGGAAAGATGGACAGAGAAAAGGACAGAAGGACAGAGGGACAGATGGACAGACAGACAGATGGACGGACAGACAGATGGACAGAGAAAAGAACAGAAAGTCAGAAGGACAGATGGAAAGAGAAAAGAACAGAAAGACAGAAGGACAGTGAAAGGGACAGATGGACAGAAGGAAAGATGGACAGAGAAAAGGACAGAAGGACAGATGGATAGAAAGATAGAAGGATAGACGGACAGACGGACAGAAAGACAGATGGACAGAAGGACAGATGGACAGAGAAAAGAACAGAAAGTCAGAAAGACAGATGGACAGAGAAAAGAACAGAAAGACAGAAGGACAGTGAAAGGGACAGATGGACAGAAGGAAAGATGGACAGAGAAAAGGACAGAAGGACAGATGGATAGAAAGATAGAAGGATAGAAGGACAGACAGACAGAAAGACAGACGGACAGATGGACAGAGAAAAGAACAGAAATCAGAAGGACAGATGGACAGAGAAAAGAACAGAAAGACAGAAGGACAGTGAAAGGGACAGATGGACAGAAGGAAAGATGGACAGAGAAAAGGACAGCAGGACAGATGGACAGAAGGACAGACAGACAGACAGACGGATGGACAGACAGACAGACAGACAGACAGACAGACAGACAGACAGACAGACAGATGGACGGACAGACAGACGGACAGGCGGACAGACGGACAGACTCTGCCCCACTTGCCTCGTCAGACATCTCAGCCTCTCTCCTTGCCCTCCGCACCGGGGAGCCCCAGGCGGGGCCTGGCGGGGCCGGGCGGGCGATGGGGGGCAGGACGGGTGGGGGCAGGGGCAGGGGCACCGCCCCGGGCAGCAGGGGGGGCTCGAGGGGCATGGCGGCGAGGAAGGGGGGGCGGCGGGGCGGGGCGGTCAGGGGCCTGAGGGGGCCGGAGGGGGGGGCCGGGGGCGGGGGGCGGAGGGGGCTCTCGGGCGAAGACGGGGGGGACACCGAGCGGAACGAGCCGGGCGAGCCCGAGCGGGACGAGCCGGGCGACCCCGGGAGCTCCAGCTGCAGCTCGGCCGCCCTCTCCAGCTTCTGGACGAGCTCGGGGAGACACGAAGACACCTCGGGATTCTGTCCAGCGGGGAGAGGGGGAGACACAACGCAGGGGGGATGAGACTACGCCTGGACAGGTGAGTGTGGACAGTGAGAGTGTGGACAGGTGAGTGTGGACAGTGTGTCCAGTGAGAGTCTGGACAGGTGAGTGTGGACAGTGTGTCCAGTGAGAGTCTGGACAGGTGAGTGTGTCCAGTGTGTCCAGTGAGAGTCTGGACAGGTGAGTGTGTACAGTGTGTCCAGTAAGAGTCTGGACAGGTGGGTGTGTCTCTACAGTGTGTCCAGTAAGAGTCTGGACAGGCGAGTGTGTCCAGTGTGTCCATTAAGAGTCTGGACAGGCGAGTGTGTCCAGTGTGTCCAGTAAGAGTGTGGACAGGTGTGTCCAACAGTAAGAAGCTGTCTTACCCTGTAACCCAGCTCAGGGGTGTTAGGGGGTGCTCTGTCTCCTCCCCAGATCTCACCTTCAGGCCTGCTGAAATGCCGGACCACTAGGAGACGCTGGAAACGAGGACACAAGACAGAGGTCAGGTCCACAGAGCTCACTCAATCACTACAGCAAGCAGAGACCTCTCGGCCATCAGGACTGTGGGGGTCAGTGTGGGGAGCTGTAGGGTATCGGGAGTTTAGGGGTCAGTGTGGAGCTGTAGGGTATCGGGAGTTTAGGGGTCAGTGTGGGGAGCTGTAGGGTATCGGGAGTTTAGGGGTCAGAGTGGGGAGCTGTAGGGTATCGGGAGTTTAGGGGTCAGTGTGGGGAGCTGTAGGGTATCGGGAGTTTAGGGGTCAGAGTGGGGAGCTGTAGGGTATCGGGAGTTTAGGGGTCAGTGTGGGGAGCTGTAGGGTATCGGGAGTTTAGGGGTCAGTGTGGGGAGCTGTAGGGTATCGGGAGTTTAGGGGTCAGTGTGGGGAGCTGTGGGGTATCGGGAGTTTAGGGGTCAGTGTGGGGAGCTGTAGGGTAGATGTGGGGCACCGGGCCCACCACAGGGCGGCCGGTCCAGTCTCGCGGAAGGCGACCGGGTCAGACTTACGGAAAAGCACCGGGACTTGGGCCGGGACCTCTCCCGCTGCCAGTCCGGGTTCGGCCTGACCGGTGTGACCTGTGAAGACGCCAGACAGCCCATCTCTGAGACAGCTCTAACCACACAGCCCAGCCCAGTCGTGTCGAGACTAGGGGCCTTGGGCAGTCTCTACAGTGTGTCCAGTGAGAGTGTGGACAGGTGAGTGTGTACAGTGTGTCCAGTGAGAGTGTGGACAGGTGAGTGTGTACAGTGTGTCCAGTGAGAGTCTGGACAGATGAGTGTGTCTCTACAGTGTGTCCAGTAAGAGTCTGGACAGGTGAGTGTGTACAGTGTGTCCAGTGAGAGTCTGGACAGGTGAGTCTCTACAGTGTGTCCAGTGAGAGTCTGGACAGGTGAGTGTGTCCAGTGTGTCCAGTGAGAGTCTGGACAGGCGAGTGTGTCCAGTGTGTCCAGTAAAAGTCTGGACAGGCGAGTGTGTCCAGTGTGTCCAGTAAGAGTCTGGACAGGTGAGTCTCTACAGTGTGTCCAGTGAGAGTCTGGACAGATGAGTGTGTCCAGTGTGTCCAGTGAGAGTCTGGACAGGTGAGTGTGTCCAGTGAGAGTCTGGACAGGTGAGTGTGTACAGTGTGTCCAGTGAGAGTCTGGACAGGTGAGTGTGTCCAGTGTGTCCAGTGAGAGTCTGGACAGGTGAGTGTGTACAGTGTGTCCAGTAAGAGTCTGGACAGGCGAGTGTGTCCAGTGTGTCCAGTGAGAGTCTGGACAGGTGAGTGTGTACAGTGTGTCCAGTGAGAGTCATGACAGGTGAGTGTGTACAGTGTGTCCAGTGAAAGTCTGGACAGGTGAGTCTCTACAGTGTGTCCAGGAAGAGTCTGGACAGGTGAGTGTGTCCAGTGTGTCCAGGAAGAGTCTGGGACGTCCAGAGGCAATCTGTACTCTCAGAAGGCCATAATGGACCCGCGACCCTGTCTCTTGAGCCGAGGCGCGTCCTCAGTCAAGATCACCACTGGAAGTGTCTCTCCTCGTCTGGAGGTGTTACCGTGAGACCTGGTCTGTCAAGCGCTTTGCGCTGCTATGTGTGTGAAAGGTGCTCTATCAGTGAAGTTTATTATTATTATTATTATAATACAGCGAGCGCTGCTGGGGGCGGAGAGGCCAGTCGGAGGAGGGCTGGACACTGGACGCTGGACGGCGGGCGGGAGGGGAGGACTTACGACGCCTCGCCGGGCCCGGGTCCTGCTGCGACCGCGCACGGCCGTGCGGCATCTCTGTCGGTCCATCGTCCTGCCGAGACAAGCAGAGTCACAGAGGGGAGGGGAGGGGGCGGAGCCACACAGCTGGGCGGCTTGTTCCCCACCCCCGCCCCCCTCTGTGTACAGAAGAGCCTCCTGTCCTGACTGGAGGAGCTCACCCAGCTGTGTCTGGAGAGAAGCCAGGGTATCGGCTTCAACCACACGGACTGGGCGGCCTGTTCCCCACCCCCACCACCCTCTGTGTAGAGGTGCAGCTCCTCTCAATATCTTTTTACAGCACGATCACACCCATAAGAGTGGAGTAACGGTAAAAATAAAACAACTTATTTCTCCACTTATTTTGTTATTTCTTGCCAGCGGCGCTTTTGACTGACTTACCGATTTCACGGGGATACTGAAGAGCGATTCTGTTTATTAAGCGCTATATAGTTCTTTCCTCCTCCTCTCTCTTCACTCCTCTGAGCTCACGGGGCTCCGGCGCCGCCCCCCGCTAGAATCCGCCGCTCTGTGACGTCAGTCGGCTCATTGTGACGCCCCCGTGACGTCAGCCCCCGACGCGCTCACGGCTCGGCCGCGAAACAAAAATGGCCGCCATTTTTCGGGGTTGTTTTTTTTGGGGGGGCGGACATTTTATTTTTCCAACTCTCGGCGGCCAGCCGGGTGTCCCTGTACGACCCCGGTAGTCGCCACCTCGGACAGGCAGGGGAAACGGGTCCAGCTGTTTCCGGCCCAAGGGTGACAAAAGCTGCACTTGAATTTAAAGACAAAATCACGTCGAGGGCGCATTCAGCACCCCCACGTCCAACACGGGTTTCCGTGGGGTGGGGTTCAGTGAAATTAGCAACCCCCCCGACCCCCAAGTCAAAGAAAGACCAAACTCCACCCCCCTCTAGCGCCCAAGGGCGGACATTTCGGGCCACGCCACGTCCAAAAAACACGGGTCCCCCCCGTCCTGCGGGGAAAAGAGACGCCATTTTCTTTTCCGAGCGCTGCGTGGGACCTCACGACCCCCCCCCCAAAAAAAAACGGGCTTCGGTAGACGAGGAAACCCAGGCACGTCGACCTCTCTACAACACCACCCGGCCGTTTCTGTTTCAAACCGTGGGAAAAAAAATAAATAAAATTTCGCCCCTCACCGACCGCCGCGCAAAAAAACACAACTTCACGCTACAGAAACGGCCTGTGTGAGGGGGGGGCACGGGAAAAAAATAAAACCTGCGTGTTTTCGGCAGAGTAAGCTCAGCGGGGAAACTCCCTGAATCTCGGGGTTGCTTCTTGAACCCCGAAAACGACCTTTTCTCTCTCTCTCTCGTTTTCTTGGTGTCTGGGACGTTCACGAACTCCGCCGCGTCGGTGCGATTCCCAGCGGGACTTGAACATAACCCCCCCGTGGGGCCACAGCGCCCCCGTGTGGCCGAGAGGACCACCACCCGCAGGGCTGAGCTTTTACTGCCGTGTCCCGCTTTCACTCTGGCGATGAAGGAGGGAATCAAGGAGGAGAATTAATATTGTGATCCACCAGTCCATCACAGGACACACACACACCCTGGACAGGACACCAGTCTTTCACAGGATACCAGTCCATCACAGGACACACACACACCCTGGACAGGACACCAGTCTTTCACAGGATACCAGTCCATCACAGGACACACACACACCCTGGACAGGACACCAGTCCATCACAGGACACACACACACCCTGGACAGGACACCAGTCCATCACAGGACACACACACACACCCTGGACAGGACACCAGTCCTTCACAGGATACCAGTCCATCACAGTACACACACACCCTGGACAGGACACCAGTCCTTCACAGGATACCAGTCCATCACAGGACACACACACCCTGGACAGAACACCAGTCCATCAAAGGACACACACACCCTAGACAGAACACCAGTCCATCAAAGGACACACATACAAACCCTGGACAGGACAGCAGTCCATCACAGGACACACACACACTCACACACCCTGGACAGGACACCAGTCCATCACAGGACACACACACTCACACATCCTGGACAGGACACCAGTCCATCACAGGACACACACACCCTGGATAGAACACCAGTCCATCACAGGACACACACACCCTGGACAGGACACCAGTCCATCAAAGGACACACATACAAACACTGGACAGGACAGCAGTCCATCACAGGACACACACACTCACACACCCTGGACAGGACACCAGTCCATCACAGGACACACACACACTCAAACACCCTGGACAGGACACCAGTCCAGCACAGGACACACACACTCTGGATAGAACACCAGTCCATCACAGGACACACACACACTCACACACCCTGGACAGGACACCAGTCCATCATAGGATGTTCAGTGCCTCTCTCTAATAAAGTAGAAACGCGACATTAGACTCCGTTCGAAACGGGAGAAATCACCAGGACACGATACACCTTGCTCCGGACGAAGGGAGAAGACCTGTACCTTCACGAGTCCGGGTTGTGAAAACTTCTTCTGGCAGTTCAAAACGTTTCGAAGAGACTACAGCGCTACCCTGTTTTCCATTTCTATCGTGTGTTATTATACAGTCATAAGTATCTGTCCTGATCACAGAGTCCCCCTCTCACTGCCAGGACTGAAGCCCAGTGCAGCACGAATAATAATAATAATTAATAAGTCTGGACTCTCCCCTCAGAGCTCTTCCCAGGTCAGGGGGATCCCCTCCAGCCCCCCCAGTGTGCAGCCCCCACCTGGATGATGTTCCAGTCCGCTCAGCACACAGCAGCTCTCAGTGGGGAGGAGAGCAGAGGGATGGAGCCAGTTCAGAGAGGGGGGGGTGATTAGGAGGCCATGATGGGTCAAGACCAGGGGGGGAATCAGGCCAGGACACTGGGGTAACACCCCTACTCTTCTCCAGAGACACCCCGGGATTGTTAACGAGCACAGAGAGTTGGTTTGACGTCTCATCCGAAGGACGGCGCCTGTTTACAGTCCAGTGTCCCCCGTCACTATACTGGGGCATCAGGACCCCCACAGACCGCAGGGTGAGAGCGCCCCCTGCTGGCCCCACTCACACCTCTCCCAGCAGCAGCCTTGGGGGAGGGGGGAGGGAAAAAACCAAAAGCTAAACAGATTTTTTTAAATTTTTTTTTTATTGATCCTTAACAAAAGAATAAAAATTACAAGCTTCAGTCCAGTCCAGTCTGGTGTCTCTCAGCTCCAGTCCAGTCTGGTGTCCCTCAGCTCCAGTGCAGTCCAGACTGGGGTCCCTCAGCTTCGGTCCAGACTGGGGTCCCTCAGCTTCGGTCCAGCACAGTCTGGGGTCCCTCAGCTCCAGTCCAGTCCAGTCTGGGGCCCCTCAGCTCCAGTCCAGTCCAGTCTGGGGCCCCTCAGCTCCAGTCCAGTCCAGTCTGGTGTCCCTCAGCTCCAGTCCAGTCCAGTCTGGGGTCCCTCAGCTTCGGTCCAGCACAGACTGGGGTCCCTCAGCTTCGGTCCAGCACAGTCTGGTGTCCCTCAGCTTCGGTCCAGACTGGGGTCCCTCAGCTTCGGTCCAGCACAGTCTGGGGTCCCTCAGCCTCGGTCCAGCACAGACTGGGGTCCCTCAGCTTCGGTCCAGCACAGTCTGGTGTCCCTCAGCTTCAGTCCAGACTGGGGTCCCTCAGCTTCGGTCCAGCACAGTCTGGGGTCCCTCAGCTCCAGTCCAGTCCAGTCTGGTGTCTCTCAGCTCCGGTCCAGTCCCGTCTGGTGTCCCTCAGCTCCAGTCCAGTCCAGTCCAGTCCAGTCCAGATCTTAGCCGGCACAGAACCAGGAAAGGAACCTGGAAAGAATATTGTTATTGCAGGTGTGAGGGACACAGACACAGACGTCACCATGACATCAAACAGCAAGAGGAGACTCCTCCTTGAATCACAGACACGACCAGGCGGCGCCCCCCTGTCTGCTCACCTGCACCTCCTCTTCCTCCTCTTGTCCTTCCCGGCAGCCAGCTCCTCCTCTCCCTCGCTCTTCCTCTCCTGAGCTACGGTCGCCACCTCCATTGGCTCGTCCTGGTCTTCTGTCTCCACCGACACGCAGCTCAGGGAGTTAAGAAGGGCGCACCAGCGCTTCTGAAGCAGAGACAGGAGAGTCACGTTAAGAGTCGGACTGGACACTCCAGTACATGAACACTGCACTGAGAGAGAGAGGGGTTCATACAGACACACTGACTGGACACTCCAGGACATGAACACTGCACTGAGAGAGAGAGGGGTTCATACAGACACACTGACTGGACACTCCAGTACATGAACACTGCACTGAGAGAGAGAGAGGGGTTCATACAGACACACTGACTGGACACTCCAGGACATGAACACTGCACTGAGAGAGAGAGAGGGGTTCATACAGACACACTGACTGGACACTCCAGGACATGAACACTGCACTGAGAGAGAGAGAGAGGGGTTCATACAGACACACTGACTGGACACTCCAGTACATGAACACTGCACTGAGAGAGAGAGGGGTTCATACAGACACACTGACTGGACACTCCAGTACATGAACACTGCACTGAGAGAGAGGGGTTCACACAGACACACTGACTGACTGGACACTCCAGTACATGAACACTGCACTGAGAGAGAGAGGGGTTCATACAGACACACTGACTGGACACTCCAGTACATGAACACTGCACTGAGAGAGAGAGGGGTTCATACACACACACTGACTGGACACTCCAGTACATGAACACTGCACTGAGAGAGAGAGAGAGAGAGGGGTTCACACAGACACACTGACTGGACACTCCAGGACATGAACACTGCACTGAGAGAGAGAGGGGTTCACACAGACACACTGACTGGACACTCCAGTACATGAACACTGCACTGAGAGAGAGAGAGAGGGGTTCACACAGACACACTGACTGGACACTCCAGTACATGAACACTGCACTGAGAGAAAGAGGGGTTCATACACACACACTGACTGGACACTCCAGTACATGAACACTGCACTGAGAGAGAGAGAGGGGTTCATACAGACACACTGACTGGACACTCCAGTACATGAACACTGCACTGAGAGAGAGAGAGAGGGGTTCATACAGACACACTGACTGGACACTCCAGGACATGAACACTGCACTGAGAGAGAGAGGGGTTCATACAGACACACTGACTGGACACTCCAGGACATGAACACTGCACTGAGAGAGAGAGGGGTTCATACAGACACACTGACTGGACACTCCAGGACATGAACACTGCACTGAGAGAGAGAGAAGGGTTCATACAGACACTGGACACTGGACAGGAGTAAAGAGAGGATCAGAGCATCACCCACCTTCTTTTTCTTCTGTCTCACAGGAGGTGGTGATTGGACCTCCTCCAGCTGGAGTCCGAGGAGGGAGAGAGGGGGCAGGAGAGGGACAGCACAGGGAGAGAAAGACAGAGACAGGTGAGTCAAGTGTCCCAAGAGTACAGAGACTCTGCTGAGATCACACTCGCAGGGAGTGAGCCTGGGTGTAGCCCACTAATACCGACCCACTGGACACCACAGGACAGAGAGGAGGAGGAGGAGAGAGACACACTGCCTGGACACCACAGGACAGAGAGGAGGAGGAGGAGAGAGACACACTGCCTGGACACCACAGGACAGAGAGGAGGAGGAGAGAGACACACTGAGGACAGAGAGGAGGAGGAGAGAGACACTGACAGACAGGGCTGAAAGAGAGAGAGACAGAGAGGCAGGGACAGGCAGACAGCAGGCCGAGAGAGACACTGACAGACAGGGCTGAAAGAGAGAGAGACAGAGAGGCAGGGACAGGCAGACAGCAGGCCGAGAGAGACACTGACAG
Organism: Lepisosteus oculatus; assembly: GCF_040954835.1. NCBI lineage: Eukaryota > Metazoa > Chordata > Actinopteri > Semionotiformes > Lepisosteidae > Lepisosteus > Lepisosteus oculatus. The sequence goes on along the minus strand of NC_090709.1, from coordinate 44,902,355 downwards.
ACAGGGCTGAAAGAGAGAGAGACAGAGAGGCAGGGACAGACAGACAGCAGGCCGAGAGAGAGACACTGACAGACAGGGCTGAAAGAGAGAGAGACACTGAGACCCAGGGACAGAGAAGACGGCGAAACTCCACCACAGACAGGACAGGGGGCAGGGTGGGACCAGCACTGACCTCCTTCCTCTCTCCTGCCGGAGGAGCTGTCTCCACCTCCTCTTCCTCCTGCAAGTCAAGAGACAGGCTGAGAGAGAGACGGGCTGGCGGGACATCGGCGAACAGAGCTGAAGGCAGAGAGCCGTGGAGACAGGCCCAGCTGGGACAACGCAGGACAGACAGAGAGCAGGGAGACACAGGGAGGGAGACCCAGCTGGGACAACGCAGGACAGACAGAGAGCAGGGAGACACACGGAGAGACACAGGGAGAGAAACAGGGAGAGAGGGACAAACACAGAGACTCAGACAGAAGGACAGAAAGACAGAAAGAGAGAAGTACAGACGGACAAAAAGACAGAGAAAAGGACAGATGGACTGATGGACAGAAAGAGAGAAAAGGACAGAAAGACAGATGGACTGAAGGACAGATGGACAGAGAAAAGAACAGAAAGTCAGAAGGACAGATGGACAGAGAAAAGAACAGAAAGACAGAAGGACAGTGAAAGGGACAGATGGACAGAAGGAAAGATGGACAGAGAAAAGGACAGAAGGACAGAGGGACAGATGGACAGACAGACAGATGGACGGACAGACAGATGGACAGAGAAAAGAACAGAAAGTCAGAAGGACAGATGGAAAGAGAAAAGAACAGAAAGACAGAAGGACAGTGAAAGGGACAGATGGACAGAAGGAAAGATGGACAGAGAAAAGGACAGAAGGACAGATGGATAGAAAGATAGAAGGATAGACGGACAGACGGACAGAAAGACAGATGGACAGAAGGACAGATGGACAGAGAAAAGAACAGAAAGTCAGAAAGACAGATGGACAGAGAAAAGAACAGAAAGACAGAAGGACAGTGAAAGGGACAGATGGACAGAAGGAAAGATGGACAGAGAAAAGGACAGAAGGACAGATGGATAGAAAGATAGAAGGATAGAAGGACAGACAGACAGAAAGACAGACGGACAGATGGACAGAGAAAAGAACAGAAATCAGAAGGACAGATGGACAGAGAAAAGAACAGAAAGACAGAAGGACAGTGAAAGGGACAGATGGACAGAAGGAAAGATGGACAGAGAAAAGGACAGCAGGACAGATGGACAGAAGGACAGACAGACAGACAGACGGATGGACAGACAGACAGACAGACAGACAGACAGACAGACAGACAGATGGACGGACAGACAGACGGACAGGCGGACAGACGGACAGACTCTGCCCCACTTGCCTCGTCAGACATCTCCGCCTCTCTCCTTGCCCTCCGCACCGGGGAGCCCCAGGCGGGGCCTGGCGGGGCCGGGCGGGCGATGGGGGGCAGGACGGGTGGGGGCAGGGGCAGGGGCACCGCCCCGGGCAGCAGGGGGGGCTCGAGGGGCATGGCGGCGAGGAAGGGGGGGCGGCGGGGCGGGGCGGTCAGCGGCCGGAGGGGGCCGGAGGGGGGGGCCGGGGGCGGGGGGCGGAGGGGGCTCTCGAGCGAGGACGGGGGGGACACCGAGCGGAACGAGCCGGGCGAGCCCGAGCGGGACGAGCCGGGCGACTCTGGGAGCTCCAGATGCAGCTCGGCCGCCCTCTCCAGCTTCTGGACGAGCTCGGGGAGACACGAAGACACCTCGGGATTCTGTCCAGCGGGGAGAGGGGGAGACACAACGCAGGGGGGATGAGACTACGCCTGGACAGGTGAGTGTGGACAGTGAGAGTGTGGACAGGTGAGTGTGGACAGTGTGTCCAGTGAGAGTGTGGACAGGTGAGTGTGGACAGTGTGTCCAGTGAGAGTCTGGACAGGTGAGTGTGGACAGTGTGTCCAGTGAGAGTCTGGACAGGTGAGTGTGTCCAGTGTGTCCAGTGAGAGTCTGGACAGGTGAGTGTGTACAGTGTGTCCAGTAAGAGTCTGGACAGGTGGGTGTGTCTCTACAGTGTGTCCAGTAAGAGTCTGGACAGGCGAGTGTGTCCAGTGTGTCCATTAAGAGTCTGGACAGGCGAGTGTGTCCAGTGTGTCCAGTAAGAGTGTGGACAGGTGTGTCCAACAGTAAGAAGCTGTCTTACCCTGTAACCCAGCTCAGGGGTGTTAGGGGGTGCTCTGTCTCCTCCCCAGATCTCACCTTCAGGCCTGCTGAAATGCCGGACGACTAGGAGACGCTGGAAACGAGGACACAAGACAGAGGTCAGGTCCACAGAGCTCACTCAATCACTACAGCAAGCAGAGACCTCTCGGCCATCAGGACTGTGGGGGTCAGTGTGGGGAGCTGTAGGGTATCGGGAGTTTAGGGGTCAGTGTGGAGCTGTAGGGTATCGGGAGTTTAGGGGTCAGTGTGGGGAGCTGTAGGGTATCGGGAGTTTAGGGGTCAGAGTGGGGAGCTGTAGGGTATCGGGAGTTTAGGGGTCAGTGTGGGGAGCTGTAGGGTATCGGGAGTTTAGGGGTCAGAGTGGGGAGCTGTAGGGTATCGGGAGTTTAGGGGTCAGTGTGGGGAGCTGTAGGGTATCGGGAGTTTAGGGGTCAGTGTGGGGAGCTGTAGGGTATCGGGAGTTTAGGGGTCAGTGTGGGGAGCTGTAGGGTAGATGTGGGGCACCGGGCCCACCACAGGGCGGCCGGTCCAGTCTCGCGGAAGGCGACCGGGTCAGACTTACGGAAAAGCACCGGGACTTGGGCCGGGACCTCTCCCGCTGCCAGTCCGGGTTCGGCCTGACCGGTGTGACCTGTGAAGACGCCAGACAGCCCATCTCTGAGACAGCTCTAACCACACAGCCCAGCCCAGTCGTGTCGAGACTAGGGGCCTTGGGCAGTCTCTACAGTGTGTCCAGTGAGAGTGTGGACAGGTGAGTGTGTACAGTGTGTCCAGTGAGAGTGTGGACAGGTGAGTGTGTACAGTGTGTCCAGTGAGAGTCTGGACAGATGAGTGTGTCTCTACAGTGTGTCCAGTAAGAGTCTGGACAGGTGAGTGTGTACAGTGTGTCCAGTGAGAGTCTGGACAGGTGAGTCTCTACAGTGTGTCCAGTGAGAGTCTGGACAGGTGAGTGTGTCCAGTGTGTCCAGTGAGAGTCTGGACAGGCGCGTGTGTCCAGTGTGTCCAGTAAGAGTCTGGACAGGTGAGTCTCTACAGTGTGTCCAGTGAGAGTCTGGACAGGTGAGTGTGTCCAGTGTGTCCAGTGAGAGTCTGGACAGGTGAGTGTGTCCAGTGAGAGTCTGGACAGGTGAGTGTGTACAGTGTGTCCAGTGTGTCCAGTGAGAGTCTGGACAGGTGAGTGTGTCCAGTGTGTCCAGTGAGAGTCTGGACAGGTGAGTGTGTACAGTGTGTCCAGTAAGAGTCTGGACAGGCGAGTGTGTCCAGTGTGTCCAGTGAGAGTCTGGACAGGTGAGTGTGTACAGTGTGTCCAGTGAGAGTCATGACAGGTGAGTGTGTACAGTGTGTCCAGTGAAAGTCTGGACAGGTGAGTCTCTACAGTGTGTCCAGGAAGAGTCTGGACAGGTGAGTGTGTCCAGTGTGTCCAGGAAGAGTCTGGGACGTCCAGAGGCAATCTGTACTCTCAGAAGGCCATAATGGACCCGCGACCCTGTCTCTTGAGCCGAGGCGCGTCCTCAGTCAAGATCACCACTGGAAGTGTCTCTCCTCGTCTGGAGGTGTTACCGTGAGACCTGGTCTGTCAAGCGCTTTGCGCTGCTATGTGTGTGAAAGGTGCTCTATCAGTGAAGTTTATTATTATTATTATTATAATACAGCGAGCGCTGCTGGGGGCGGAGAGGCCAGTCGGAGGAGGGCTGGACACTGGACGCTGGACGGCGGGCGGGAGGGGAGGACTTACGACGCCTCGCCGGGCCCGGGTCCTGCTGCGACCGCGCACGGCCGTGCGGCATCTCTGTCGGTCCATCGTCCTGCCGAGACAAGCAGAGTCACAGAGGGGAGGGGAGGGGGCGGAGCCACACCGCTGGGCGGCTTGTTCCCCACCCCCGCCCCCCTCTGTGTACAGAAGAGCCCCCTGTCCTGACTGGAGGAGCTCACCCAGCTGTGTCTGGAGAGAAGCCAGGGTATCGGCTTCAACCACACGGACTGGGCGGCCTGTTCCCCACCCCCACCACCCTCTGTGTAGAGGTGCAGCTCCTCTCAATATCTTTTTACAGCACGATCACACCCATAAGAGTGGAGTAACGGTAAAAAAAAAACAACTTATTTCTCCACTTATTTTGTTATTTCTTGCCAGCGGCGCTTTTGACTGACTTACCGATTTCACGGGGATACTGAAGAGCGATTCTGTTTATTAAGCGCTATATAGTTCTTTCCTCCTCCTCTCTCTTCACTCCTCTGAGCTCACGGGGCTCCGGCGCCGCCCCCCGCTAGAATCCGCCGCTCTGTGACGTCAGGCGGCTCATTGTGACGCCCCCGTGACGTCAGCCCCCGACGCGCTCACGGCTCGGCCGCGAAACAAAAATGGCCGCCATTTTTCGGGGTTGTTTTTTTTGGGGGGGCGGACATTTTATTTTTCCAACTCTCGGCGGCCAGCCGGGTGTCCCTGTACGACCCCGGTAGTCGCCACCTCGGACAGGCAGGGGAAACGGGTCCAGCTGTTTCCGGCCCAAGGGTGACAAAAGCTGCACTTGAATTTAAAGACAAAATCACGTCGAGGGCGCATTCAGCACCCCCACGTCCAACACGGGTTTCCGTGGGGTGGGGTTCAGTGAAAGTAGCACCCCCCCCGACCCCCAAGTCAAAGAAAGACCAACCTCCACCCCCCTCTAGCGCCCAAGGGCGGAAATTTCGGGCCACGCCACTTCCAAAAAACACGGGTCCCCCCTGTCCTGCGGGGAAAAGAAACGCCATTTTCTTTTCCGAGCGCTGCGTGGGACCTCACGACCCCCCCCCCCCCAAAAAAAAAACGGGCTTCGCAGACGAGGAAACCCAGGCACGTCGACCTCTCTACAACACCACCCGGCCGTTTCTGTTTCAAACCGTGGGAAAAAAAATAAATAAAATTTCGCCCCTCACCGACCGCCGCGCAAAAAAACACAACTTCACGCTACAGAAACGGCCTGTGTGTGTGTGGGGGGGCACGGGAAAAAAATAAAACCTGCGTGTTTTCGGCAGAGTAAGCTCAGCGGGGAAACTCCCTGAATCTCGGGGTTGCTTCTTGAACCCCGAAAACGACCTTTTTTCTCTCTCTCGTTTTCTTGTTGTCTGGGACGTTCACGAACTCCGCTGCGTCGGTGCGATTCCCAGCGAGACTTGAACATAACCCCCCCCGTGGGGCCACAGCTCCCCCGTGTGGCCGAGAGGACCACCACCCGCAGGGCTGAGCTTTTACTGCCGTGTCCCGCTTTCACTCTGGCGATGAAGGAGGGAATCAAGGAGGAGAATTAATATTGTGATCCACCAGTCCATCACAGGACACACACACACCCTGGACAGGACAGCAGTCCATCACAGGACACACACACACTCACACACCCTGGACAGGACAGCAGTCCATCACAGGACACACACACCCTCACACACCCTGGACAGGACACCAGTCCATCACAGGACACACACACACTCACACACCCTGGACAGGACACCAGTCCATCATAGGATGTTCAGTGCCTCTCTCTAATAAAGTAGAAACGCGACATTAGACTCCGTTCGAAACGGGAGAAATCACCAGGACACGATACACCTTGCTCCGGACGATGGGAGAAGACCTGTACCTTCACGAGTCCGGGTTGTGAAAACTTCTTCTGGCAGTTCAAAACGTTTCGAAGAGACTACAGCGCTACCCTGTGTTCCATTTCTATCGTGTATTATTATACAGTCATAAGTATCTGTACTGATCACAGAGTCCCCCTCTCACAGCCAGGACAGGAGCCCAGTGCAGGACGAATAATAATAATAATTAATAAGTCTGGACCCTCCCCTCAGAGCTCTTCCCAGGTCAGGGGGATCCCCTCCAGACCCCCCAGTGTGCAGCCCCCCCTGGATGATGCTCCAGTCCGCTCAGCACACAGCAGCTCTCAGTGGGGAGGAGAGCAGAGGGATGGAGCCAGTTCAGAGAGGGGGGGGTGATTAGGAGGCCATGATGGGTCAAGACCAGGGGGGGAATCAGGCCAGGACACTGGGGTAACACCCCTACTCTTCTCCAGAGACACCCCGGGATTGTTAATGACCACAGAGAGTCAGGACCTTGGTTTGACCTCCCATCCGAAGGACGGCGCCTGTTTACAGTCCAGTGTCCCCCGTCACTATACTGGGGCATCAGGACTCACACAGACCACAGGGTGAGAGCGCCCCCTGCTGGCCCCACTCACACCTCTCCCAGCAGCAGCCTTGGGGGGGGGGGGGAGGGAAAAAACCAAAAGCTAAATAGATTTAAAAAAAAAAAATTTATTGATGCTTAACAAAAGAACAAAAATTACAAGCTTCAGTCCAGACTGGGGTCTGGGGTCCCTCAGCTTCAGTCCAGTCCAGTTTGGGGCCCCTCAGCTTCAGTCCAGTCCAGTCTGGGGCCCCTCAGCTCCAGTGCAGCCCAGACTGGGGTCCCTCAGCTTCGGTCCAGCACAGACTGGGTTCCCTCAGCTTCGGTCCAGCACAGTCTGGTGTCTCTCAGCTTCAGTCCAGACTGGGGTCCCTCAGCTTAGGTCCAGCACAGTCTGGGGTCCCTCAGCTCCAGTCCAGTCCAGTCTGGTGTCTCTCAGCTCCGGTGCAGTCCAGTCTGGTGTCTCTCAGCTCCGGTCCAGTCCAGTCTGGTGTCCCTAGGCTCCAGTCCAGTCCAGTCTGGTGTCCCTCAGCTCCTGTCCAGTTCAGTCTGGGGCCCCTCAGCTTCAGTGCAGTCCAGTCTGGCGTCCCTCAGCTCCACTCCAGTCCAGTCCAGTCCAGTCCAGTCCAGATCTTAGCTGGCACAGAACCAGGAAAGGAACCTGGAAAGAATATTGTTATTGCAGGTGTGAGGGACACAGACACAGACGTCACCATGACATCAAACAGCAAGAGGAGACTCCTCCTTGAATCACAGACATGACCGGGCGGCGCCCCCCTGTCTGCTCACCTGCACCTCCTCTTCCTCTACTTGTCCTTCCCGGCATCCTGCTCCTCCTCTCCCTCGCTCTTCCTCTCCTGACCCACGGTCTCCGCCGCCTCCATCAGCTCGTCCTGATCATCTGTCTCCACCGACACGCAGCTCAGGGACTTTAAAAAGACGCACCAGTGCTTCTGAAGCAGAGACAGGAGAGTCACATTAAGAGTCGGACTGGACACTCCAGGACATGAACACTGCACTGAGAGAGAGAGAGGGGTTCATACAGACACATGACTGGACACTCCAGTACATGAACACTGCACTGAGAGAGAGAGGGGTTCATACAGACACACTGACTGGACACTCCAGTACATGAACACTGCACTGAGAGAGAGAGAGGGGTTCATACAGACACACTGACTGGATACTGACTGGACACTGGACAGATGTAAAGAGAGGATCAGAGCATTACCCACCTTATTTTTCTTCTGTCTCACAGGAGGTGGTGATTGGACCTCCTCCAGCTGGAGTCTGAGGAGGGAGAGAGGGGGCAGGAGAGGGACAGCACAGGGAGAGAAAGAGAGAGACAGGTGAGTCAAGTGTCCCAAGAGTACAGAGACTCTGCTGAGATCACACTCGCAGTGAGTGACACCGACACTAACCAGCCTCAGGACAGCACTGCTAGAGCACCACAACCCAGACTCAACCACATCACAGCACAGATCAAACAGCAATATCTCACACACTGGGACACACACACACAAACACAACATAAACTGGAATGCTACAGAACCTTAAACAGACAATACACACTAGCTGAATATTTGACCAAAATAAAAAATAACAAACAGAAACAGACCCTGACGAAGTACAGGCTCAGTGACCACAACCTGGCCATAGAAACTGGGCGACACAGGCAGACCTGGCTGCCCAGAGAGGACAGGCTGTGCTCCCACTGCCAGCGGGGAGAAATAGAGACAGAGGTGCACTTCCTACTGCACTGTGACAGATACTCTGGGATTAGAGAAACATTCTTCCCGAAATTCAGAAATCTAATCCCAGAGTTCCCACACCTGCCAGAATCACAACGGGTCCCAATCCTACTGGGAGAGGGAGGAGTGAACTCAGTTGATCTGGCAGCCCAGTATGTGATCTCCTGTCACAGCCTGAGGAACAGTGAGTCTGTCTCCCAATAATGCTCCAGCCGCCTACAGTATATGTCAATATTTTATAATATGTCTTTGTTGTAAATGTCTGTAACGTGTCTGCTTTACGCAGAGAGTGGCGGGGGTTGGATGTCAAGGCCTGACGATACCGTATTACGCAGAGAGTGGAGGGGTGGGATGTCAGGGCCATACGACACTTCTTTATTCAGAGAGTGGAGGGGGTGGGATGTCAGGGCTAGATGACACTGCTTTACACAGAGAGTGGAGAGGTGGGTGTCAAGGCTATACGACAGTGCTTTCCGCAGAGAGTGGTGGGGGTGTGATGTCAGGGCCATACAACAGTGCTTTACACAGAGAGTGGTGGGGGTGGGATGTCAGGGCCATATGACACTGCTTTACACAGAGAGTGGCGGGGCTAGGATGTCAGGGCCATATGACACTGCTTTACACAGAGAGTGGTGGGGGTGGGATGTCAGAGCTTGACGACACTGCTTTATGCAGAGAGTGGAGGGGTGGGATGTCAGGGCTATACGACAGTGCTTTCGACAGAGAGTGGTGGGGGTGTGATGTCAGGGCCATATGACACTTCTTTACGCAGGGAGTGGCAGGGGTGGGATGTCAGGGCCTGACGATACTACTTTACACAGTTAGTGGTGGGGGTGGGATTTCAGGGCCATACGACACTTCTTTACGCAGAGAATGGCAGGGCTTGACGACACTGCTTTATGCAAAAAATGGAGGGGTGGGTGTCAGGGCTATATGACAGTGCTTTCCGCAGAGAGTGGTGGCGGTGTGATGTCAGGGCCATACAGCAGTGCTTTACACAGAGAGTGGTGGGGGTGGGATGTCAGGGCCATATGACACTGCTTTACACAGAGAGTGGCGGGGGTGGGATATCAGGGCCTGACAACACAGCTTAACGCAGAGTGTGGAGGGGTGGGTGTCAGGGTTATACGGCAGTGCTTTACGCAGAGAGTGGTGGGGGAGGGATGTCAGGGCTTGACAACACTGCTTTATGCAGAGAGTGGAGGGGAGGGTTTCAGGGCCATAAGACACTGCTTTATGCAGAGAGTGGAGGGATTGGTGTCAGGGCCATATGACACTACTTTACACAGAGAGTGGCGGGAGTGGGATGTCAGGCCCTGACGATACTACTTTACGTAGACAGTGGCGGGGGTGGGATGTCAGGGCCTGACGATACTTATTTACGCAGAGAGTGGCAGGGGTGGGATGTCAGGGCCTGAAGATACTGCTTTTCGCAGAGAGCGGAGGAGGTGGGATACAACCTCTCAGTGGGGCCAGCAGGGGGCACTCACCCTGCGCTCTGTGTGGGTCTTAATGCCCCAGTGTAGTGACGGGGGACACGATCTGGCCCACCAGCGACGAGCAGGTTACCAGATCTAGACAAAGGGGGCAACTCTTAGTCGTATGAGCTTAGTCACACATCGCAGCGATTAAAAAAACAAAACAAACATATTATGTCTGTTACTAACGACTTTTTTTTCCTACATTGAAAGTCTCTTTCCCGGGTGATTTTCTAGCGCGACTGGGGCTCTTCATTTCTCCTCGGTGTCTCATCGCGGGCGGATTTGAAACAGACCACAGAAGATGGTCACACACTATATTATTATTGAGAGTCTGGCTCACTGTTCCCCAGGCTGGGACAGGAGATCCCACACTGTATTATTATTATTGAGAGACAGGCTTACTCTCTGTTCCTCAAGCTCAGACAGGACATCACATACTGTATTATTATTGATTGACAGGCTCACTGTTCCTCAGGCTGGGACAGGAGATCACACACTGTATTATTATTATTTAGAGACAGGCTCACTGTCTGTTCCTCAGAGTTGGACAGGAGATCCCACACTGAATTATTATTTTAGAGAGACAGGCTCACTGTATGTTCCCCAGGCTGGGTCAGGAGCTCACACAGTATTATTATAATTATTGAGAGACAGTCTCACTGTCTGTTCCTCAGTCTGGGACAGGAGATCACACACTGTATTATTATTATTGAGAGACAGGCTCACTGTCTGTTCCCCAGGCTGGGACAGGAGATAACACTGTATTATTATTGAGAGACAAACTCACTGTCTGTTCCTCAGGCTGGGACAGTAGATCACACTGTATTATTATTATTGAGAGTCTGGCTCACTGTTCCCCAGGCTGGGACAAGAGATCCCACACTGTATTATTATTATTTAGAGACAGACTCACTGTCTTTTCCTCGGTCTGGGACAGATGGTCACACACTGTAAAATTATTGAGACAGGCTCACTGTCTGTTCCTCAATCTGGGACAGTAGATCACATTGTATTATTATTATTAATATTATTGAGAGTCTGGCACACTGTTCCCCAGGCTGGGACAGGAGATCCCACACTGTATTATTATTATTTTGAGACAGGCTCACTGTTTGTTCCTCAGGCTGGGACAGGAGATCACACACTGTATTATTTTTATTGAGAGAGAGGCTCACTGTCTGTTCATCAGACTGGGACAGGAGATCCCACACTGAATTATTATTATTGAGAGACAGGCTTACTCTCTGTTCCTCAGGCGAAGACAGGACATCACATACTGTATTATTATTGATTGACAGGCTCATTGTTCCTCAGGCTGGGACAGGAGATCAGACACTGTATTATTATTATAGTGAGACAGGCTCACTGTATATTCCCCAGGCTGGGACAGGAGGTCATACATTATATTATTATTATAGAGAGACAGGCTCACTGTATGTTCCACAAGCTGAGACAGGAATTCACACTGTATTATTATTATTGAGAGACAGGCTCACTGTCTGTTCCTCAGGCTGGGACAGAGGATCACACACTGTATTATTATTGAGAGACAGGCTCACTGTCTGTTTCTCAGGCTGGGACAGAGGATCACACACTGTATTATTATTGAGAGACAGGCTCACTCTCTGTTCCTCAGGCTGGGACAGGAGATCACACATTGGCTTGTTATTGAGAGGCAGGCTCACTGTCTGTTCCTCAGGCTGGGACAGGAGATCACACGCTGTATTATTATTATTGAGAGACAGGCTCACTGTCTGTTTCTCAGGCTGGGACAGGAGATCACACACTGTATTACTATTATTGACAGATAGGCTCACTGTGTCTTCACTTGGGCTTGAACAGGAGATCACACACTGGATTATTATTATTGAGAGAGGCTCACAGTCTGTTCCTCAGGCTGAGACAGGAAATCACACACTATTATTATTACTGAGAGACAGGCTCACAGTCTGTTCCTCAGGCTGGGACAGGAGATCACACACTCTATTATTATTATTGAGAGACAGGCTCACAGTCTGTTCCTCAGGCTGGGACAGTAAATCACACACTCTATTATTATTATTGAGAGACAGGCTCACTGTCTGTTCCTCAGGCTAGGGTAGGATATCACACACTGTATTATTAGTATTGAGAGAAAGCCTCAGTGTTCCCCAGGCCGGGAAAGGAGATAACACATTGTATTTTTATTATTGAGAGACAGGCTCACTGTTCCTCAGGCTGGGACAGGAGATCCCACACTGTATTATTATTATTGAGAGACAGGCTCACTGTCTGTTCCTCAGGCTGGGACAGGAGATCACAAACTGTATTATTATTATAGAGAGACCTGCTCTTTCCTGACTGTTCCTTAGGCTGGGACAGCAGATCATAATCTGCTTTATTATTATTGAGAGACTGGCTCACTCCTGTCTGTTCCTCAGGCCGGGACAGGAGATCACACACTGTATTATTATTATTGAGAGACGGGCTCACTGTCTGTTCCTCTGACTGGGGCAGGAAATGACACACTGTATAATTAGTATTGAGAGACAGGCTCAGTGTTCCCCAGGCTGAGACAGGAGATCACACACTGTATTATTATTATTGAGTATCTGGTTCACTGTTCCCCAGGCTGGGACAGGAAATCACACACTGTATTATTATTATTGAGAGACAGGCTCACTGTCTGTTCCTCAGGCTGGGGCAGGATATCACACACTGTATTATTAGTATTGAGATACAGACTCACTGTCTGTTCCTCCTGCTGGGACTGGAGAACACACACTGTTCTATTATAACTGAGGGACATGCTCACTGTTTGTCCTTCAGACTGGGACAGGACATTCCATACTAGGTTATCATTATTGAGAGACAGGCTCGCTGTCTGTTCCTCAGGCTAGTACAGGAGATCACGCACTGTATTATTATTATTTAGATACAGGCTCACTGTGTGTTCCTCTGGCTGGGACAGTAGATCACACTGTATTATAATTATTGAGAGGCTGACTCACTGTTTCCCAAGCTGGGACAGGGGATCACACACTGTATTATTATTGAGAGACAGGCTCACTGTCTGTTCCTCTGGCTGGGGCAGGGAATCACACACTGTATTATTATTATTGAGAGACAGGCTCACTGTCTGTTCCTCAGGCTGGGACAGGAGATCACACACTGTATTATTATTGAGAGACAGGCTCACTGTCTGTTCCTCTGGCTGGGGCAGGGAATCACACACTGTATTATTAGCATTATTAAGAGACAGGCTCGCTGTCTGCTCCTCAGGCTGGGACAGGATATCACACACTGTTGTAGTGTTCTCTCACGAGGCACCAGTTCTGTAGGGGTTTGGGCATTTACTGGGACAATTATTTTTGTGGCAGTAAATCACAAAATTGATTATTTTAATGGTTTAGAATCCAACCATGCGACATAACTCCAACAATGCACACACAGGTACTAATACACGAGGATACATTTGTTAATATATAGAATATGCATGCAAACCTAACAGATCTTATCGTAAGGCTTAACAGAATACAAAAGATATAAATTCATTCAGTTACAAAGAGTTACACATATCAAGAGGACATAAGTATATCATTCATTTAGACCGTTTCGTAATTGAACTTGTTTACAACGTCTACATGAGATACTCAAAACAAGAACATAACCCTTAGGAATTAAATTGATATCAGCTGGTTGGGAGCAGTAATGCAATAAGGTTCAATACTCACTGCCAGTGGGTCCCATTTCTCACCGTTTCCGTAGTGCAGCGGTTATCACGTTTGCCTCACACGCGAAAAATCCCCGGTTCGAAACCGGACGGGAACAGCCTCTTTCTGTACGCTCCTGTACTTCACAGAGGTCTTGAGCGACCGGTCACATGTTCCTTTCCTTCTGAGTGACGTTCCTGCAACACTCTCCCGCTCCTCTTGGTGCGCTCATGCCGCAACACAGGAAGGCTGGAGCAGGTGGCTGTGGGCTTTGCGCACTGCCGAAATAGCTCAGCTGGGAGAGCGTTAGACTGAAGCTCTGAAGGTCCCTGGTTTGATCCCAGGTTTCGGCATTTTGTTTCATCGCGCCCTTTGTTCCTCTCTCCAGCGCCCCCTGCCTACAGTGACGCGTCCCTTTCTCAGCCCGAAACGCAAGCGAGACACCAGCAGCGGTCCCTACAGGTTTCCGTAGTGTAGAGGCTATCACGTTCACCTAACACGCGAAAGGTCCCCGGTTCGAGACCGGGCGGAAACAGCCTCGTTTTGCACGCTCCTGTACTTCACAGAGGTCTTGAGCGACCGGTCATTTGTTCCCAATGTATTTCCGGTGCCTTCGTGCACTCTTGTACCAAACGCACGTTCCTTCTGTACGCGGAGCCGATCATTTGCAATTGGGCTGTGCCGACAGACCAGGTCGAGCTCTGTCGGCTCAAAAGCAGCGCAGGACCTGCAAGAACAACAGAAAGATTAGCATCCAGCGGGGGCCTCTTAGTGAGCCCAAGAGCTCATCAAGAATCGGCTCCAGCAACAGGGCTGGGCGCATTGTTCCATTCTCCGCCCACTCTCGGTGTAAACAAGTCCCTCCTGGTCTCTGCTTGAAATGCACTTTCCTGCGTTTGCTTTGGTGTAACTGGCTTCCCCTGCATGGGCGAATGTGAAGAAGATCCTTAGTAAGTCATTGAAGAAAACCGAGAAGAGGTCGGAGTGGCCTCTGTCGTTCATCAACGATCCAGTCAGGCAGTACTCCTCTGTAAAGCGCCGTTCGTTCACGTCGATTGGCTTTTTTTTGCCTTCATTCGTGCGAGTAGTAAAAGCAGACGCCCCTATTCTGCCGTGACCCGGATTCGAACCGGGGTTGTTGCGGCCACAACGCAAAGTACTGACCACTATACGATCACAGCGAGTTACCGAGACACACGCGGCAGGGCGGAAAGGGCTGTGCTCTCTTCGTGTGACATAATTCGGAAAAGTCCTGACGTTGCATTTCAACTGAGCCCCAGTATACATCGACCCTTCGACACTCTGAGTGACAACTCTCTTGCGTGTTTTCTCATATTTATGTAGTTTGCTTGCTTGATGCCGTGAACAGCATGGTTGTTCGCTGCCATATAGTCTAGCGGTTAGGGTTCCTGGTTTTCACCCAGGCGGTTCGACTCGGTTTTGCCTCCTGCTTTCCAAAAGATCAGCACCGTGTACGAAAGAGCCGCATTAAAACTACTCGAACGTGCAAAACGTGCGAGAAGAGGGGGCGCTTGTTTCCAACCGAAACTTCTCGCGTGTGAGACGAGCTGATCATCGCTGTGGGAGGGTTACTCTGGTAGACAGGGCTGACCTTCGGCAATAGGACTTATAGTCTCCAAGATGATATTTGCACTTTCTGGAGAGGCGATTTTCTCCACTTCAGTAGCCCGATTTCGTCGATTGCGTGGAGAGGGCTGTAGAATGTGGCGCCGCCTTTCCTGCTCCGTCCATGACAGGCGTGCTGGTCTCTGGAGAGAGAGCACGGTCCATCAGCGCACTCCAATAAAGGCACTGGAAGCAGCTGAATCGCATTGGCGAAGCTCAGCCCTGGGCCGCTGGGCACGTCTTAACACCGTTTCCGTAGTATAGTGGTTATCACGTTCGCCTCACACGCGAAAGGTCCCCGGTTCGAAACCGGGCGGAAACAGACATCTTTTGTCGCCAGGCACAAAAGGGGATTGGGGATTCGCCTAGCGCTGTGATCAAACAGACCCACTCACCTCTTAGTGTTGCGGGATCTGCACAGTGCATGTCACAGCGCATCCTGCTTTCACTTCAATGCGCGTCCTGATGTACCCCAGTCTCCCGCGTGACAGGTGGGGACAGGTGACAGGTCCTATACTAACGAGGAAGACATCGCTCTCTCCGACCCCCGGCATCGTGTCCCGACCCACCGTGCTGGAAGCCGACGCGTGCTGTGATTCCTTTACGGAGCAGAAATGACAACCGAGGAGCCGAGAGATCATTTCAGCATTTCGCGTCTGAACGGAAAACACAAACGACCAACTCGGAATGACTTGCCTTTGACGCTTTTCAAAGCGTTCTTTGTGCACGACGACTGCGCCGCCTAGCAGATACAAATGGGTTGTACAACTTTGAACTAGCAAATGGAAGAGGACTAAGCCCCCTCTCTTTTAGCCCAGGTTCGATCTGTCTCCCAGAATCACCAGGGCGCACACACACACACACACCCGTGCCGTTGAAGTGCTCTGCTTCATTTCTAAGGGCAACTCAACATTCACTTCTACCCCGAGTGCAGAAAAGACAGCATCCACAGCAACAACAGCTCAGGTCTCTGCACAGGAGCTAAGCTGCCCTCATCTCCTCTGCTTTGCGGCTCCTGCGGAGTGGAGTCCTGCCTGGAGCCGTGTTTGCAGGCGGCGGCTCCCCGCGCCCTGTCTGTGCGTCGTGTCCAAGAGCTCCTGGGAGGAAGAGAGAGCCCTCCCACTCGGGGGCTTTTCCACGGTCTGTGTGAGGAGGGGCGGGTGTGTCCAGTAGCTTATCGAGCGGAAGCCTGGGGCGGCGGAGAGCTGTGATCGTGCAGACCTTGAGGTGTCATCTCTTTGTCTGCTTTCCCGCCCCCCCTCCGCCCAAGCTCTGCTCCAAAGTAGCCCGGCAACCCCTCACACCTGCACGTGTCACAACCTAAGGTGCGGTCATGAGACACCCATGGGGTGTCGTTCTGTTCTTGCTAATTGTTTCCTGCCCGTCGCAGGCAGGATTCCATGCGAGGAAGATGCGCTGGACAGAGCTCAGAGGGCGCAGCTGGGTGGCTTTCCTTCTGAGTGACGTTCCTGCAACACTCTCCCGCTACTCTTGGTGCGCTCATGCCACAACACAGCAAGGCTGGAGCAGGTGGCTGTGGGCTTTGCGCACCGCCGAAATAGCTCAGTTGGGAGAGCGTTAGACTGAAGATCTAAAGATCCCGGGTTTCGGTATTTTGTTTCATCGCGCCCTTTGTTCCTCTCTCCAGCGCCCCCTGCCTAAAGTGACGCGTCCCTTTCTCAGCCCGAAACGCAAGCGAGACACCAGCAACGGTCCCTTCAGGTTTCCGTAGTGTAGCGGCTATCACGTTCGCCTAACAAGCGAAAGGTCCCCGGTTCGAGACCGGTCGGAAACAGCCTCGTTTTGCACGCTCCTGTACTTCACAGAGGTCTTGAGCGACCGGTCATTTGTTCCCAATGTATTTCCGGTGCCTTCGTGCACTCTTGTACCAAACGCACGTTCCTTCTGTACGCGGAGCCGATCATTTGCAATTGGGCTGTGCCGACAGACCAGGACGAGCTCTGTCGGCTCAAAAGCAGCGCAGGACCTGCAAGAACAACAGAAAGATTAGGATCCAGCGGGGGCCTCTTAGTGAGCCCAAGAGCTCATCAAGAATCGGCTCCAGCAACAGGGCTGGGCGCATTGTTCCATTCTCCGCCCACTCTCGGTGTAAACAAGTCCCTCCTGGTCTCTGCTTGAAATGCACTTTCCTGCGTTTGCTTTGGTGTAACTGGCTTCCCCTGCATGGGCGAATGTGAAGAAGATCCTTAGTAAGTCATTAAAGAAAACCGAGAAGAGGTCGGAGTGGCCTCTGTCGTTCATCAACGATCCAGTCAGGCAGTACTCCTCTGTAAAGCGCCGTTCGTTCACATCGATTGGCTTTTTTTTTGCCTTCATTCGTGCGAGTAGTAAAAGCAGACGCCCCTATTCTGCCGTGACCCGGATTCGAACCGGGGTTGTTGCGGCCACAACGCAAAGTACTGACCACTATACGATCACAGCGAGTTACCGAGACACACGCGGCAGGGCGGAAAGGGCTGTGCTCTCTTCGTGTGACATAATTCGGAAAAGTCCTGACGTTGCATTTCAACTGATCCCCAGTATACATCGACCCTTCGACACTCTGAGTGACAACTCTCTTGCGTGTTTTCTCATATTTATGTAGTTTGCTTGCATGATGCCGGGAACAGCATGGTTGTTCGCTGCCATATAGTCTAGCGGTTAGGGTTCCTGGTTTTCACCCAGGCGGTTCGACTCGGTTTTGCCTCCTGCTTTCCAAAAGATCAGCACCGTGTATGAAAGAGCCGCATTAAAACTACTCGAACGTGCAAAACGTGCGAGAAGAGGGGGCGCTTGTTTCCAACCGAAACTTCTCGCGTGTGAGACGAGCTGATCATCGCTGTGGGAGGGTTACTCTGGTAGACAGGGCTGACCTTCGGCAATAGGATTTATAGTCTCCAAGATGATATTTGCACTTTCTGGAGAGGCGATTTTCTCCACTTCAGTAGCCCGATTTCGTCGATTGCGTGGAGAGGGCTGTAGAATGTGGCGCCGCCTTTCCTGCTCCGTCCATGACAGGCGTGCTGGTCTCTGGAGAGAGAGCACGGTCCATCAGCGCACTCCAATAAAGGCACTGGAAGCAGCTGAATCGCATTGGCGAAGCTCAGCGCTGGGCCGCTGGGCACGTCTTACCACCGTTTCCGTAGTGTAGTGGTTATCACGTTCGCCTCACACGCGAAAGGTCCCCGGTTTGAAACCGGGCGGAAACAGACATCTTTTATCGCCAGGCACAAAAGGGGATTGGGGATTCGCCTAGCGCTGTGATCGAACAGACCCACTGGACCCACCTCTTAGTGTGGCGGGATCTGCACAGTGCATGTCACAGCGCATCCTGCTTTCACTTCAAGGCGCGTCCTGATGTACCCCAGTCTCCCGCGTGACAGGTGGGGACAGGTGACAGGTCCTATACTAACGAGGAAGACATCGCTCTCTCCGACCCCCGGCATCGTGTCCCGACCCACCGTGCTGGAAGCCGACGCGTGCTGTGATCCCTTTACGGAGCAGAAATGACAACCGAGGAGCCGAGAGATCATTTCAGCATTTCGCGTCTGAACGGAAAACACAAACGACCAACTCGGAATGACTTGCCTTTGACGCTTCTCAAAGCGTTCTTTGTGCATCGAACAGACCCACTCACCTCTTAGTGTGGCGGGATCTGCACAGTGCATGTCGCAGAGCTTCCTGCTTTCACTTCAATGTGCTTCCTGATGTCGAGTCGACTGCCGTGCGGAGGCTCTGAAAGCGAGAGCAATGAAAAGGTGCACGACGCTGTGAAAGAAAACAGAGAAGTGAAAGGCAGTCATTTCTCTAAGGAGGTGAAAGAAAAGCTACTCCCCGTCGGGGAATCGAACCCCGGTCTCCCGCGTGACAGGCGGGGATACTTGCCACTATACTAACGAGGAAGACATCGCTCTCTCCAACCCCCGGCATCGTGTCCCGACCCAGCGTGCTGGAAGGCGACGCGTGCTGTGATCCCTTTACGGAGCAGAAATGACAACCGAGGAGCCGAGAGATCATGTCAGCATTTCGCGTCTGAACGGAAAACACAAACGACCAACTCGGAATGACTTGCCTTTGACGCTTTTCAAAGTGTTCTTTGTGCACGACGACTGCGCCGCCTAGCAGATACAAAGGGGTTGTACAACTTTAAACTAGCAAATGGAAGAGGGCTAAGCCCCCTCTCTTTTAGCCCAGGTTCGATCTGTCTCCCAGAATCACCAGGGCGCACACACACACACACCCGTGCCGTTGAAGTGCTCTGCTTCATTTCTAAGGGCAACTCAACATTCACTCCTACCCCGAGTGCAGAAAAGACAGCATCCACAGCAACAACAGCTCAGGTCTCTGCACAGGAGCTAAGCTGCCCTCATCTCCTCTGCTCTGCGGCTCCTGCGGAGTGGAGTCCTGCCTGGAGCCGTGTTTGCAGGCGGCGGCTCCCCGCGCCCTGTCTGTGCGTCGTGTCCAAGAGCTCCTGGGAGGAAGAGCGAGCCCTCCCACTCGGGGGCTTTTCCACGGTCTGTGTGAGGAGGGGCGGGTGTGTCCAGTAGCTTATCGAGCGGAAGCCTGGGGCGGCGGAGAGCTGTGATCGTGCAGACCTTGAGGTGTCACCTCTTTGTCTGCTTTCCCGCCCCCCCTCCGCCCAAGCTCTGCTCCAAAGTAGCCCGGCAACCCCTCACACCTGCACGTGTCACAACCTAAGGTGCGGTCATGAGACACCCATGGGGTGTCGTTCTGTTCTTGCTAATTGTTTCCTGCCCGTCGCAGGCAGGAGTCCATGCGAGGAAGATGCGCTGGACAGAGCTCAGAGGGCGCAGCTGGGTGGCTTTCCTTCTGAGTGACGTTCCTGCAACACTCTCCCGCTACTCTTGGTGCGCTCATGCCACAACACAGGAAGGCTGGAGCAGGTGGCTGTGGGCTTTGCGCACTGCCGAAATAGCTCAGTTGGGAGAGCGTTAGACTGAAGATCTAAAGGTCCCTGGTTCGATCCCGGGTTTCGGCATTTTGTTTCATTGCGCCCTTTGTTCCTCTCTCCAGCGCCCCCTGCCTAAAGTGACGCGTCCCTTTCTCAGCCCGAAACGCAAGCGAGACACCAGCAGCAGTCCCTACAGGTTTCCGTAGTGTAGCGGCTATCACGTTCGCCTAACACGCGAAAGGTCCCCGGTTCGAGACCGGGCGGAAACAGCCTCGTTTTGGACGCTCCTGTACTTCACAGAGGTCTTGAGCGACCGGTCATTTGTTCCCAATGTATTTCCGGTGCCTTCGTGCACTCTTGTACCAAACGCACGTTCCTTCTGTACGCGGAGCCGATCATTTGCAATTGGGCTGTGCCGACAGACCAGGTCGAGCTCTGTCGGCTCAAAAGCAGCGCAGGACCTGTAAGAACAACAGAAAGATTAGCATCCAGCGGGGGCCTCTTAGTGAGCCCAAGAGCTCATCAAGAATCGGCTCCAGCAACAGGGCTGGGCGCATTGTTCCATTCTCCGCCCACTCTCGGTGTAAACAAGTCCCTCCTGGTCTCTGCTTGAAATGCACTTTCCTGCGTTTGCTTTGGTGTAACTGGCTTCCCCTGCATGGGCGAATGTGAAGAAGATCCTTAGTAAGTCATTGAAGAAAACCGAGAAGAGGTCGGAGTGGCCTCTGTCGTTCATCAACGATCCAGTCAGGCAGTACTCCTCTGTAAAGCGCCGTTCGTTCACGTCGATTGGCTTTTTTTTGCCTTCATTCGTGCGAGTAGTAAAAGCAGACGCCCCTATTCTGCCGTGACCTGGATTCGAACCGGGGTTGTTGCGGCCACAACGCAAAGTACTGACCACTATACGATCACAGCGAGTTACCGAGACACACGCGGCAGGGCGGAAAGGGCTGTGCTCTCTTCGTGTGACATAATTCGGAAAAGTCCTGACGTTGCATTTCAACTGAGCCCCAGTATACATCGACCCTTCGACACTCTGAGTGACAACTCTCTTGCGTGTTTTCTCATATTTATGTAGTTTGCTTGGTGGCGCAGTCGTCGTGCACAAAGAACGCTTTGAAAAGCGTCAAAAGCAAGTCATTCCAAGTTAGTCGTTTGTGTTTTCCGTTCTGACGCGAAATGCTGAAATAATCTCTCGGCTCCTCGGTTGTCATTTCTGCTACATAGAGGAATCACAGCACGCGTGTTAAAAGAAGACTGTGATATTCGGTGCGTCTTGGATTAGACGAGATTAAAGAGTGAGTAGTTTTGTTTTTCTGTGATGTAATGGGACCAATGAAGAATGTGGCATTCAGACTAATGTGGAGTATTTGTTTCCTTAGGGAAATTGGCACTACCATATACTGGGGCATTAGGACCCGTATGGACCGCAGGGTGAGCGCCCAGCGACAGAAACCAGACGGTACCGTGTGTCGGGCTCGGCCGCGAGCAGGACAATGACTTCACTGAAATGTTTAACTGATAAAACCCAAATGAACCAAACCTGTATAAATTAGTGGTGGAAAGGAGTCTTTTTATATAGCAAAAGGTCTCTGATCCTTTGGTAAGAACGATGGGTATATAACCCATTGTCCTCAATATTAGAAATGAATCCTTGAGCACTGCTGTTGTACCAACGGTCCATAAAAGCCTAACATTACCCTTTCTTGCATAAATTGTAGAACATGCCGTCACATTTCAGTTGCACCTCAGTAGCAGTTTGATCTATTATCACCCTACTCCCCACCTCAGAACCTTCACTCTTCTTATTCTGGTTTCCTAACTGTCCCCCACGCCCATCTACACTGTATGAGTGACAAGGCCTTCTCCTGTTATGCCCCCATGCTCTGGAACTCTCTCCCCAAGGATACCAGAGTCACCTTTCCTAAACTCCTTCAAATTCAGACTCAACACCTTGTTCTGTAGAAGAGCCTTTACTGAACTGGTTCCATTCTTTACCCCTCTGCTTCTACTTTCCTTAGTACCACCATCCATGGTCTCCTCTGTCTATTGGAATTGTTTTATCCTGTGTATTCTTATTGTAATTATTTCAAGTGCTTTGCGAAGCCACCTTTGGAACCATTATATAAAATAGTTTAGCCTAAATCCTTGAAGCTTTAATAGGGCAGTGCAGTAGGGCTAAAAATTAACTGTTAGTGGGCCAGCAGGATTTGTGCAAATTATAGGTAGTCACAACGGGAGACTATGATTCACTTGAAATTCATGACATGGGACACTGAAACAGGGGAGAGGCTTTGTGTAGTAAGCATTCAGTCTCAATCTACACAGTCTGTGCTGCTGGTAGAGGTGGTTGTGAACACCCGTCCTCCCAGTCAAGTACTGGGATCTCCAGTTTCAATCCTAATACTTCCCGTGACTGTCCAATACTGTGAAACCAACACCCATAAGACAAGACCTCCAAGATTCTAACTGTACCTTTATTCACTGATGTTTGGGCACCAGAATTGTTCCTCTGCTAAGGAAGGGAAGGCCTACTTTACACCAAGCCCCTGTTGACAATCCCTTCCTTGTGTTTCTTTTAGTCAGTTTGTGCAGCCTAGAATAGGACATCAGATCTCACTCTTACTGGGCACTACAGTAGCAACTCACACTCCATAAGCACTACCCCTCTCGGAAACAGGAGGATTTCCAGTATATTGAACACCTCTGTCTCTCCCCCAGTAAAAAAAGTCACAATGACCTGCCCAAGGAATAGTGCGGCCATCTTCCCCAAGTACAACACTTTATTACTCCAGACATTTTCAGTCCTCATTGGCAGCAATACGGGAAGCATTCTTGAAAGGGGAACCCCCACAAATACTTCCATTGATTAATGGGTCTCACTTCCCTTGAATTCCTCCACCCCATTCAAACCTATAAACCATAAAGAAACAAGGGCAGACAGAAGGGTCTTCCACAGGTTTGAGATGTTGCCATTACAAGGCAAGTGGAGGCAGGAGAGTCACAAGGGCCAGGCTGGAGCCTTCATTCAGGCACCTGGGGAGGAAGGAGAACAATCCAGCTACACTGCAGGACACCACCCCTACAGGAGCTCCTCCTGCCAGACCCTACCTGTCCACTGGCCAACATCTCCAAAGTCCTCTGCTCCCTCCACATCCTCACTGGTGCTCTCTGCATCTTCACTGGAGCTCTGAGGGTCTCCCTCCTCATCCTCAGTCCAGTCAGCTCCCACATCCAGAGGAGCTTCTACTGGTGCCACAGCCACCCGACTGCTGGTCACCAGGCTCCTGGTACCTGTGGACAAGCAACACCCAGGAGTGAGGGATCCGCTATACCCAGAGTCCCACAGTGATGCTACTCATCTAAACAGCCCCTTTGTCCAGCATGGGATCATTCCTCAGTTGTCCAAGCATGGTTGTCTCCTGGGCAGAGATGCATCCACAAGGGATAGAGAACCAGACCCACCTTCATTCCGACTGCCAGCACACCTGGAATCACAGCAGGCACAGACCTCATGGTCACCATACAGCTCCTCCCACCTGGAGGAAAGGTTTACAGGTGAGGCCTAAACCTGGCATGTCCCAGAGCACCCTCAGCAGGCTCCTTGCAGAAGTACCTCTTAGCCTCCCTGTTGTAGGTGCAGGACTTGGTCCCTGGTGTTGCTTTAGCAGGAGCCACAGCCATGACAGTGCATGTACAGCTCACTCACTTCATGCTGCAAGAGGGAAGGTCACAGCATTAAGGGATCAAGGCCAATAGAGGGACAGAGAAAGACCTTCTGCCATCAGTGAAGGCAAGTTGGCAGCTCTAGGCACTACAGATGCCACAGTCTGGTTCACATCTAGATCATGGATGGAAAAGCAGACAATGGATCAGTAGAGCAAGAAGGCTGAGCAGCCTTTGAGAGCAGTACCTTCCTGGACAGCTTCTTCTGGAAGAGGAAGGCATCAATTGTGAAGCGGAGCACATCCTTCTGCTTGGAGGGGACAAACCTGGACAGGCAGCCATCTGCCTTGCTGTCCACCATGCACCTGGGGACAAGGACAAGGATGAACCCCTGCAGGCTCTCAGGGCTCCTGCCCACCTCCCCTCCCAGAAGGGGCCGTACCCCAAGTTGTCGATCACGGGGAAACGGGGCTGGGAGTGCTGGTCTGGTTTCTCCGTTACGTAACACGAGTGGATGTACAGCCTCTGCTCTGCTGTGGCAAAGTAGGCAGTGGCCTGGAAGTACATGGGCTGACCCAGGAAGTACTCATCCTTAGGAGAGAGCCGGACCCAGTGGGCTGGAGAGAGAGAGGCAGCATTACACCTGCACACAGCACCCCCTGCAGGCAGGAGGAGCCACTCACTCAAGGAGCTTACAGTTGGTGGTGAGCAGCACAAAGCTGTGTTTGTTCTTCAGGTCCTTGAAGAAGGTCCTTCTCCTGGCCCACGTGGGGACATAGCCAACCTTGTAGGAGTAGTGGAACCTGCAGAACAGGGGGGGGGGGGGGGGGGATGAGGGGCATCTGGACACTTTCCTAGCAGCTTCTCAGCAGCAGAGCCCTGCCTACCTGTTGTAGGAGCACTTGACCGGCACAGAGAAGGGAATGAAGCGATGCACAGGTGCACTGGAGGAGGGCGGGGCATAGCGGAGAGTGTTGGAGTACACCAGGCGGCCCTGGACAACCTGCAGGGTCACAGAGGAAGGGATATTCCCAGGAAAGGCAACCCCGACACTGGCCCTAAAGCTCACGTTGATACACTGCCTGTAGATGAAGACCCGCTTACCGATCGCTCGGTGCCGCACTCGTGAAGCCCGTAGATGAAGTAGAAGTAACGGCGTGTGGTTCGGCTGACGCTGCAGTTGCCCAAGGTCACCTCCGATGGCCGACAGCTGAAGCCGAACAGGAGCCGACTGACCCTCACGTACATCCTGCTGGAGTCACACCACACAGCCACTCCTCGGGTGCCCCCGATGGCCGGGCGAGCCGGCTGCCGCCCTCGCTGGGGAGGAAACAGGACGCTCTTGATGTAGGCGGGTAAGGGGCGGCTGCCGGCTTCGGGCTTCATCTTCTCCTTGTCGAAGTAGGGCGAGTACGCGTCTCTGGACACGGGAAGGCGGCGAAAGTCGGGAGCCAAGGACTGCGAGTCGTTCTCGCTTGCAGACAGGTCTTCGGAGGGCGCATCTGCCAGGTTCAAGTCCTCCAACTGGGCTGCGTCTTCAGGAGCCGGGAGGTCAGCCTGGAGCGCCAATTCCCGAGAGTCCCAGCCAGCCGGCCCGGCGGAAACCAGTGCGGGGAGCCCGGCCCATGTGCACAGGCACAGCATAAAGAGAAACGAGCGCATCGCCAAATTAACGTCCCGCTCAATTGCTACAGGAGTAAAATAAGTAAACCACAAAACTGTGTTGAAGCAAGAAAGCATAAAGTGTGAATGCGGTGACTAGGTTTTTATACTGGCAGGACCTGTTACCGCACACCTGGTCACACAATCAACACAATCAATTACATACAGAGATCCGGATTGTTCTCAGCGTCTAATTAGAACCTGATTTCAGTCTGAGGCGGGACTCCGTGAAGCCGCCTGAACATTTTCCCGTGTGTATCTGACCTCAGCGGAGGAGTTCCACGCAATTTCGACAGAATTAAATCACCCACACGTGTAAAATTTGCTCAGATTAATTTATTGTTCAATTAGTTTCTAATTTCCGTGGAAAGTGTGTTAAACTCGCTGTCAGACAGAGTACGGAACATGCGACACGTCCGTCCACACTTTCTTTTATCGAGGGGGCTGTTCTATCAACACGTACCGCAATGAAAATAATTTTACTATTTTTCACGTGTAATTCCATGTCATATTAAAATGTGTAATACAAGCATCTCTTTGCTTCCCAGTAAAGAAATACTGATCAGCTTTTGACATGATCTGATAATTTGTCTGATTTTCCAGAGATTGCTTTTGCTTCGCAGCACCGAGAACCTATGGAAGCCCGTTTCCGCCAGGGAGTAAAAAAAACGCACTATGGTATCTCAGAATTGTGACTTAGAATCATAGAATTGCGACCTAAAAACTCAGAATTTTGACTTTATCTCTCACATTTGCGACTTCGAAAAGCCCATATTTCATTGTCTGACCTTTTGTTATTGTAACGAATTCGGGTTCTAGGGCTTGTGCCCTCGCCGCTCCCACCCTACTTCGTGCCTCACTCTATTGGCTCAAACCCAGGTCTTGCTAGCTAGAACCCGAATCCGTTACAATAACAAAAGGACAGACAATGAAATATGGGCTATTTCGAAGTTGCAAATGTGAAATATAAAGTCGGAGTTGTGAGTTACTAAGTCGCAATTCTGAGTTACTTAATCGGAATTCTGCGATACCATAGCGCGTTGTTTTGTAACTCCCTGGCGGAAACGGGCTTTCATACATTTCAATTAGTCTGATCAGTGCAGGACAAGTTAATGTAGAATCATTACTATGTCTGTCTCTTGTTTGTATATAAATGAATGTCTTTGACAACTTAATGTTAGTTTTTAATTTAGTTTTACGATGTAGGTCATGTGTTAACATATGCACGAGCATACGAAATGTCTCACTCCTGATTCAGCTCATGCTCCATAGGAGAGAAGAGATTCCTCCTGCTTCTCGAACAATCATATCAGAACAGAAGCCCGTGTCGCCCAGCTCTGATTCAAGAGCGACTCGCATCTTCAGCCCTTTTTTTATTCGTGATCCTAATTTTCTTTAGTTATGATCAATATTGAACTTTTTCTAAATAAAACGACAATAATCAAACATGCAGGCAGACTTTTAAAAAGTATTAGGAGCTGACAGGGTGCCCCTTTGGAATAGTTGTCAGAAAATGTGAGAAAAGGAAAGGTACGTAAGCTCTCACACACAGCATTAGAGATTGGCATCTGATGGAAAAAAAAAAAACTACCTGTCTCCCCAGCATTTAACGGTGCTGTTGTTTTGATTTTACATATTGTTAGCATTTTAATGAATTGTTAAAAGATTGATACACAAATCGCTAAATAAGAAAACGTAAAAACCCTAGCTGTAAGCAATTGGCCATTCATATTCCTGAATTTTAAATCCCTGTGTTTTTCTGTATCCGAATGCCTGGTGCAGCTTATTTGAAAGCAGAGTCTACCATTTACAGAAGCGTATTGTTGCCAAGGAAAAAAAATCCTGAGTTTACAGGAGTAAAGAGGAAACAAATGCAAACACCGTTTAGAAAAAACACACACGTCTCAGGCCTTAACCATGACAAGGATAGGATTTGAACCTAGACGAACAGAGCACAATGAATTAGCAATCCAAAAAGTGACTCCTGTTTAATTTTCTTTTCGCTTGCTCGATTTGTAGTACGCTCCTAAATCCTTACAACCGATAGACAAAACGGCTTCATGTGCCACAGCATTCTGCTGCAGGTACGGTTTGCACCGTGTATTAGGCGAACCCGAATTAAATATTTCAAATATGTGAAGAATTTCATGAAACCTGAAAAAAGATCACAGCCAATGTCAGCAATTCAGAGCCTGTAGGCAGCTTCAACAGAACAAAACGATCTGAAGCCGCAATAATTTCATAGAGTGTATTGTGACACTCTAACCACGTTGTTGCTATTACTGCTACTTCTGCTGCCGTTGCTTTAAACTCTACTCAGCGGGCAAGTAAAGTTGTACAAAGAATAGACTACTTTGAGCCGTCCAAATTCCATTATGTGAATTTAAGCTTTTTTTTTTATTAATAACAGCATTAGTAATACAATGCGTGGTCAGAAACCTTACTTATTAGCTTATGAAGCAATAGTGTTTTGACAATTTGCGGTCTTCAAAAAGTAAACGCTGAAGTTTTTATACTTCCTTGTGAGCAGATCACCTTTGATTTAGAAAAGGAAAACTTACTCCCCTGTTGCTTTAATTGCAATATCTGAATCGAGACCCAAGCGCTAAGAAAGCTGAAAAACTCAGAAGTCATAAACCCGATTTTAATTTAGACACACATTTTCTAATGCAGCCTTCATTACAAGACAGTCTATTTCTCGAAAGCGTGTTATGTAAAAAAGAGAAAAACGAAAATATATGGCTGACAATATTTAAAAGCTTAAGATTTTACTTTTGAGAAACTGTCATTTTATGTATCTAGACGCTTTTCAACCACTGCTTTTTGAACTTTGCTGTGCTTCCTGAATCATTTTCAGCGTTATAAACTGGGTGTGGAAGTAGCGCTCACTTTGTAGAGCAGTTGATAGACTGGAGCTGTTCAGACTACTCTTGTTATTTCTCAAATGCTTCCATCATTTTTCTTTCAGGCTAGGACGCGAGTGTGTACATGTGTTTGGTTTTCGTTTCACTGATTCCCATCAGCAGAAGGTTTGGTTCTCAACGATCTTGAAGACACGCCCATGTAGAGCAGCGTGTGATGATTCGTACTATAAAAGACCAAGTGCTCAAAGTGACGTCTGTGTTTGCCGTTGAAACTTTTCATCTCGGGCGCACTTTTAGAAAACAAAGATAGAGCAGTTGTGTTGAATCACACTACGACAGCTGTCAGCAGAGTGGCGCAGCAGAAGCGTGCTGGGCCCATAACCCAGAGGTCGATGTATCAGAACCATCCATTGCTATACACACCGTCAGTCTAATGAAGTGAATTTAAACTGATCTTTTTCTCTCGTGTATGTGCAAGTTTCACACTTACTGTATTCGTTAATCTTTACCAATAGCAGATGCCCAAATGTATCTTTGGTTGTTCTGCGATCCTTCATAGTTTCCTCAATTCCTTCAAATGAACATCCACATCAAAGCAATTATATATATATATTACAATTAAGGTACATATTAAAAATATCAACGCACATTTCTATAATGCTCATTTAATAATGATTGTCAAGGATTGTCAAGTTCTCCAACAAATCTGTGTTCTAATTTTAAAATATTTTTGCTAAGGATACAACGGGTGTATAAATGAATTCTCCCAACAGCCAGTTAAAGAAAAATTCCACACGTGAGGATGGTTTTCTTGGACATTGACTTAGGTACTGAATTGTTTACTTGTTTTAGTTGCACACGAGTAAAACACGAAGATTTCCTGCAACATTCAAGAGGGTTTGCGAAGAAATCCCTTCAATTTTTAGCGGAGATTATGTTTACATCATCACAATCTGAAGCACGTCCCTGAGTGCGTTTGACCCACCAGCCCTTTGTTTAACAGCTGCAGAGGGACACATTCCCGTTGCTTTTCACAAATCACTGGCATTTTTTTGCAGCATTTCTTCTGTCCTGAGAAGCAAGATTTGTATTTTATCTTTCAGAATTTGTATGAATTTCTTGAAGTTCAAAAACAACTTGTTCCTGAAAAGAAATGAACACTTGCTTCAAAGTAAATCAAGACGTATGTGTCTCTTGCTGTGTGTGCTCTTATCTGTCCATCTCTCTCTCCTCTTCTCTCTGGCAGTCTGTGTAGAGTATCTGAAGGGGATGTAACACCACTTGGAAAAGAAGAAAAATTATCAGGAAAAATTCTCAGGAAAATTCTCAGGCAGAATAAAAAATCATTATTCTTTTCTCAGTCAGATTCATTGCTCAGACTCACACTCAGACAGGATCTCAACTCCGTACTGCTCTCTATCCTCACAATCCAGAACCAGAAGATATTCAGACAATCAGTGCTGCTACATGAACAATATCAGACAGAACAGCCTGGACTCATGTCACATTTCCCCCTTTTATCCTTCCTCCCAGCCCTCTTAGAGACATAGAAGAGCCCCTGGTTCTCCTCTCTGTGAACTGGGCTCAGGGGTCACTGATCTGGCAGTTGTGGGCTCTGTTCCAGGTCGAAAGCAAGAAGGTTCTATTAATGCTTTCCAGGACTTCCAGCCCTTCAGTATTACTTTCTTTACTGTATGTCAGCCTCCCAAAATGTTTATAAATGTTTTATAACACACATGAGTGTGGAATTATCTTATTATTTATATATAGTATTTATGTAATAAACACCAGTAGTGACAATATGATCAGTATATTGATTATTTGTAGCCGATTGTCCGATGGTCGTGTCTACAATAGTGACCATTTGACCAGTCTGTAGCTCTGGGCAGTGGGATTCAGATCACACAGAAGACCTGTCTGTGTGTGATTCCACACCAGCCCTGGGATTCAGCTACTCTCACAAATGTCTCACAGACTGTCTTATAAATTTACAATTAGATGAAGTCATGTAACAGTTTTACAGATAATTTAAATAATCAGACAGCAGTTTTGGCAGTGGATACATCTCCACATGGGGGAAAGGGACAGTAAAATAGTAAGGAAAATACAAAAGAAGAAACTGAAATATATGCGCTCACTGTAAAGTACGAAGAGGTGGTCAGACAAGCAAAACAGCTTTGCGGATAATGTGAAGTGACATTGTTTTGTGTCAATCAGCTCATGGATTCAGCTTCATGTGCCTTAAGCTGTGCATGCCTTCATGAAGACTCTCTTTAAGATGATTGCACCTTTCATTGTCAAATCGCCTTCTTTGGATACAAAAGTTGCACCAATACTAAGAGAAAGGATGAGGAATGGCTTTTATCAAGCGATTGCAGTGTTTGTTTGACTGAGGATCCTTGTGTGCTGAACTGGCCTCTGGAGAAGTGTAGTGCAGTAAAACAGAAGGTTTGTGTCACTCAAGATTGTTACAGAACAGAACAATACAATTACAATACTTTTGTGAGAGTAAATATTACTGGTGCATCACAGTTCTTATAATGGTGAAAACAGGAGCACCTTCTCTACATTTTTGACTGAAGTATTTAAACGGAAAGAAATACTATCACTATGCAATTCATAAATGCAATTGAGCTCCTATAAAAGTTCTAGTCTGATGAAACAATGTATAGAATTAGGTGACAATATCGGAATTCATTCAAATGCACAAGATTAATTTTCAGCAACAAAAAAAGTGCTCGGAAATATTTTACAAGAATGAAACCTTACATTCACCTAAATAAGCATTCACCCTCTACATTAGCAGAGAACAGTAGGACAGAAGGTTAGTGTCACTGGACACTGCATCAGAGAGGCCGATCTCTTCTCCCTCATTATGCAGGCTTACCCACTCATGATGAACTGTCCTCCAGCGATACTCAGCTGCCATCATCGACTCAGACATGACGTTCATGTACATATTATACCTTAATATGGCACTGCGTTACAATAATTTGATCAAAACAACTGGTGAATAAATAATAATCAAATATTTTTTCCTTTCTTTTAGTAGCTAAAGACCAAAAAAGAAGCATTTATTCTTTTCCTCTCCTACCAGCCCTTACAAGTCACCCAGTTTTTAGTTTAGAGCTGGATTAAAGCTCCAGTCTCTTTGAGGGTTGAGTTGGAATCCCACAGCTGCCAAATATCTCCAACTATCTCAGTGTTAAGAAGCAAAAAAACTCACATTTGCTGCAGAAGGAACAGGAGAATTCGTGCCATTCAGCCTTATAGCGTGATGTCATTTTCTCATTCTCGTTTTTAGATGCTTGTGATCGAATCTATGATCCTTATGAGTGTGGTCACCCTCCATAAAGGTAGCACAGATACAACGTGCCACGTTTTCAGAGAATCACATTAATTACAGGTCAGAAGAAGGCGACAAAGTGTCCGCTAGGCAGTCCAGCGATTTCAATGGTGTTCTCTGTTGTTTAGGTCCAGAATGACACCCGTTACAACCAGGAAACACACAGTGTCAGGCATCAAAAAGACTTCCCAAAACCCTGATCCTCTCCTTGATCCGGTGATGGCATCCAGACATTTCCTGCAACACAGCCAGGATACGGTCTTCAACAACACGAGTGAAAAGCTAATTCCCAACCTTTGCAATCCTTTGCAAAGAAGGACCACATGTGCTCAGTGTTAAATGCACTGTTCATTATTAATAATAATAATAATCTTTACATTATATAGTGCTTTTAAAGGTGGCTTTTCAAAGCACTTTACAGAATGACAACAATAAAGTTAAAAAAATACACAAGATAAGCAGGATGAGAATACACAGTTAGAGGAGACAATAGATGGTGGTATTAAATACAGTAGGAACAGAGGGGTAAAGAATAGTGCATTAAAAGCTCTTCTAAAGAAGAGGGTTTTGAGTCTGGATTTGAAGGAGTTTAGAGAAGGTGACTGATATCCTTGGGGATAAAGATCCAGAGCTTTGGGGCAAAACAGGAGAAGGCCCTGTCACCCATAGAGTGTAGTCCAGATGGACTGGGGGACAGATAGGAAAACACAATTAGAAGAGCGAAGGTTGTGAGGTGGGGAGTAGGGCGATAACCCAGACAGGTACTGAGGTGCCAAGCCATGGAGAGCTTTATAGCTGAGCTTGAGGATTTTGAAGTTGACAGGAAGCCAGTGCAAGGACTCCAGGACAGGAGTGATGTGATCACAGTCCAGTGCTAATTTCTTTCTTGTGGCTGCTGGTTCATTTTCAACTGTGGACTCTTAAGAAGTCCTGTATTTGACTTGATCAACACCAATCCCTAGAGGATTTAGAAAGGTTCAATAAAAATGATACATGACTCTGGTAGGACTCGAACCCACAACCTTTGAATGACTTCATTCTATCAAGGCCTAGAAGTCCAACGCGCTCTCCATTGCACCACAGAGCCAGCTGTATGAAAAAGTGTTTGCCCCCTTCCTGATTTCTTATTTTTTTGCATGTTTGTCACACTGAAAGTTTTAGATCATCAAACAAATTGAAATATTAGACAAAGATAACACAAGTAAACACAAAATGCAGGTTTTAAATGAAGGTTTTTATTATTAAGGGAAAAATTAAACCTACATGGGCCTGTCTGAAAAAGTGATTGAGATTTATCAGTCTGGAAAAGTTTATAAAGCCATTTCTAAAGACCAAAATTATCCCAAGAGCACAGCGAAGACTCATCCAAGAGGTCACAAAAAACCCCACAACAACATCCAAAGAACTGCAGGCTTCACTTGCCTCAGTTAAGGTCAGTGTTCATGACTCCACCATAAGAAAGAGACTGGGCAAAAATGGCCTGCATGGCAGAATTCCAAGACGAAAACCACTGATGAGCCAGAAAACATCTTGATGACCCCCAAGACTGGGAAAATACTCTGTGGACTGACGAGACAAAAGTTGAACTTTTTGGAAGGTGTGTGTCCCATCTGGCGTAAAAGTAACACAGCATTTCAGAAAAGGAACATCATACCAACAGTAAAATATGGTGGTGGTAGTGTGATGGTCTGGGGCTGTTTTGCTGCTTCAGGACCTGGAAGACTTGCTGTGGTAAATGGAACCATGAATTCTGCCGTCTACCAAAAAATCCTGAAGGAGAATGTCCCGCCATCTGTTCGTGACCTCAAGCTGAAGCGCACTTGGGTTCTGCAACAGGACAATGATCCAAAGCGGGCAAACTTCTATGCCCACTTTGATGCTCTGAACAAGGGCAATGCTGAGAAGACCCCAAGTGTGCAGGGCGAGTTTGATCTGAAACTCTCAGAGCAGGACGTGCAGAAGACTCTGAGCAGGGTGAAAATCCGTAAGGCTGCAGGGCCTGATGGGATACCACCTCACGTCCTGAGGACATGTGCAGCCCAGCTGACCACAGTGTTTACGGACATCTTTAACTCCTCCCTGTCACAGTCCATGGTCCCCACCTGCTTTAAAAAAAACACTATTGTTCCAACCCCCAAAAAGACAAAAGTGACATGCCTGAATGATTACTGCCCAGTAGCATTAACATCTGTGGTGATGAAATGCCTGGAGAAGCTGGTGTTGTCACACATCAACTCCTCCATCACAGAATCCCTGGACCCCTTGCAGTTCGCCTACCAGAACAACAGAGCAGTGGATGATGCTGTCTCCCTGGCTCTGCATACAACCTTGGAACACCTGGACACTAAGAACTCGTATGTGAGAATGCTGTTTGTGGACTACGGTTCAGCATTCAATTCCATCATACCCAGTCAACTGGTGACAAAGCTCAGGGGATTAGGTCTGTGCAACTCTGTCTGCAACTGGCTGCTGGACTTTCTTATTGAGAGACCACAGGTGGTGCGGATAGGCAATAAAACATCAACACCACTCACCCTGAGCACTGGAACCCCACAAGGCTGCTGTCTGAGTCCAAGGTTGTACTCCCTATTTACTCACGACTGCACAGCAAGACACAGCAACAACCGCATCATTAAGTTTGCCGATGACACCACTATAATAGGACTGATCAGTGATGATGACGAGTCCACTTACAGGGATGAAGTTGTACAGCTGCTTAGGTGGTGTCATAGCAATAACCTGGACTTGAACATAAAGAAAACGAAAGAGCTAAAAGTGGACTTTCGGAGACACAGGCCATACACTCACAGCCCACTCAGTATTGATGGAACGGAAGTGGAAACAGTCACCAGTTTTAGTTTTTTGGGAATTCACATTTCTAAAGATCTAACCTGGACTGTGAACACTGACTCTATCATGAAGAAGGCTCAGCAGCGCCTTTATTTCTTGAGGTGCCTCAAGTGATGCGGGATGCCAATACATGTGTTGGTGAACTTCTACTGCTGCACCATCGAGAGCATCCTCACCAACGGGATCACTGTGTGGTATGGTAACACCTCTTCGCGAGAAAGAAAGGCACTACAGAGAATGGTCAATATGGCCCAGAAGATCATCGGCTGCAGTCTCAACGAGATAAAACAGCTCTATGAGGACCGCTGCCGTGGTAGAATTCTGGCCATCACAGAGGACAGTCACCACCCCGGGCATGAGCTCTTCACCCCACTGCCCTCAGGCAAGAGATATAAGAGCATACGGATACTTAACACTAGATTCTTCAATAGCTTCTATCCACAAGCAGTGAGACTGGCGAACAAATTTAGCCATCCCCCTCGGACCACACCTACACCATCACCATCTACCTCTTTATGATTTCTTATCTATTGCACGTCTCCAGTCATTGTTTACACGTCTGTATTGTTTACATTCAAACTGTCTACATGTTTACTTGCACATTGTCTATTGTTTGTTTGTACATTGTCTTGATGCACTGTTTGCACTTTGTCTTGTTTTTTACACTTGTTTTACAATCGAGAGACTTTCTGTAAGTAAGAATTCCATTGTACCAGTACCGGTTACATATGGCAATAAAGTTCAAGTTCAAGTTCAAAACACACCAGCAAGTCCACCTCTGAATGGCTTAAGAAAAACAAAATGAAGACTTTGGAGTGGCCTAGTCAAAGTCCTGACCTGAATCCGATTGAGATGTTGTGGCATGACTTTAAAAAAGCGGTTAAGGCTCGAAAACCCTCCATAGTGGCTGAATTACAACAATTCTGCAAAGATGAGTGGGCCAAATTTCCTCCACAGCATTGTAAAAGACTCATTGCCAGTTATCGCAAACGCTTGATTGCAGTTGTTGCTTCTAAGGGTGGCCCAACCAGTTATTAGGTTTAACTAAATGTTATCCACAACTTCAAACACCTGTGAGAAACGGGCAACTGCAGTGTTTCGCCTGCTGGCTCCACAGATAATCCTTTTTTGAAGTTTAAGGAGAGGATTTCTTTGTCAATTCAATTAAACGTTTCAGAAATGCTGAACTATTGATGTGTTTCACACGCAGCACGGGCCCTCCTTTGCTTACAAATATTTTTTTTACACCAATTTACTCAACTACGATTTTGCTGAGCATTTTGTTTGCTTGCTTCCTATTGTATACTGCTCTGATTTCTGTATTGTTCAATTTCCCTGTTGATTTTAATTTCTTGTTTTCTAAGACAATCAGACCAGCTGTTCTGACCTTACCTTGCACTGGAGCCACTCTTTTCTTTCCAAAGGCGTGGAGAGAGATACTACTGCAGGTAACACCCCATGAGAAACATCATGAGTTTCTGGAAAAGCTCTCTACCTGCCCGCTCCCCACACCGACGTGTGTGAGCAGGGATTTAAAGGGACATTCTGAAGTGTAGAAACATTTTATCGTTACATACTTTTTCTGTGCAGTTAGTTCTCCTTCAACTCCGCCCGACAACAGAGGTCGTTTTTAATACAGGAGTAAAGGCACACTGCACATCTGCAAAACATCACGTTAAGGTTTAGGGAGAGCGACATCAGTGATTGGAAGGTACAGATGCAGCCATTCAAAGTGCGCAGTACAGACACATACCGGAGGTAATTGGCTATGGCGTCGCGCATTGTGACGCGCGATGACGCAAAATACCGCGGTACGTGATTGGTTGACCGACAGGGGCACTCGTAGTCCGTTGGTCGGTTGTAGAAAGATTTACAGTAAATGTCTTTACTGTGCACATTTTAGCATTGAATATTCATATGGAATTTTACCACTGAAGGGAAATCTTAGTACCTGAGCATAAAAAGAATAGGAGCATACTGTAACGCGTGTGAAGGCCATAAACGATATTAATTTTGGAACATAAACATACAGTATATGGCTGGTCTCTGTACTTTAAATAAAAAATACACACCAGTATTCCATTTCTCCCTTAACATTTTAAGCTTCGAAGTCTTTAACTAATGTGATACTGGAGTCAACAAGCATACTTTTAGAATTTGATTAAAAGGGAATATAATATGGAATTGCGTATCTAAAGAAATTAATAACGATATAATTATATTCATGTACCGCAACACAAGAATAGTACATGCTGTACATTGTCTGTTGATAATGTTTCTGTAGTGCTTTTTCAGCACGCTGCATGTGACCTTGCTGGTGGCACTGTGGGTTAGGCTCCTGACTCCTACCTCACATGCTGTGTGTTTGAATCCTGCTGGAGTCATGACTTTTTTTTCAACAAACATTTCTTTGAAAAAATAAAACATTTCCCTGGGTCAGAGATTAAATAAAACCTCACTCGCACCAAACAAATTTATATTTCTAAATATCACAACATGATCGAATTTAAGTCATTTTAATAACGATGAATAGTCACCTATGTGTTACAATATAAACATTTATATTGATTTAAATCGCGTTTTGATTTAAATCACAAACGCAGGTTTAAATATATGTGTTTTTTGATTCACAATCAGACAAATGCAACATAAATTGATATCTTTGTCTTCTAAGTATCTTAATAAACTTTCAGCATAGCATTCTCCCCGTTTAGATTTATTTTTCTTGGGATCCTGGGATCAAACATGGAAAGATTAGATTGTAATCGTTTTTTTTTTTAAATACATTTTAGAAAAGTGTAATCTATACTAAAAAGTTGTACACCACCTGCTATAAAGATACATATTGTAATACTTTCGGGTTCGGATAGGACAGACACGAGAACTCAGACTTGCGGAGTTAAAGCAAGTTAAAGCCTTGATTTTATATATCACCTTTAAAAGTGGCATCTCAAAGCAAAGTAAATACCCAACACTGATTGTACCAATCTGTCATGCTAATAAAGCACCTTGAATTGAGAGAGAGAGAGAAGGGGAGGGCGAGCAAGCGAGAGAGCATAGCCAGGACAGACAGGCAAATAAGATACACTCCACAGACATTCACAACAGCGACATATCATAAAACATTTGCACATATAGTTAAATTATTATTTGTTTTTCAGGAAGTTAAAAAAAACACTTGAATTACTTATCCAGTCTCTCGAAATAAAATTATTTTTCAAGCAATGCAACTAACGTCGGGCAATGTGTCTTTTTTAATCCAACATTGACAGCCACATCTTAAATCTTGTCAGTCAGCTCTTTTTTCTCTATTTGAATTGTGGCAATTCAAACAACCTGGGATAACAAGTGGTCTCAAAGTCACAGAGCTCACAGAGCTTTCACAACAGATGACAATTCCCTTAGTCCTTCCTTAGTCTTCCTGAAATTGTCAGATTATGAGTGAACAAAAACATTTTATTAAAAATTTAATAAAAATTATTTTTTAATCGCGTATCTAAGGAAATAGCAGTATAACCTTGTTCATGCAGTGGCATGTTACATTATTAATTTGGGTGTCTCCTCTTGCCAGAAAGCTCTAAATTGCATTTTGAGTTCGGTTTTTGACTTTTTTTAAATTGCAACCCATAAATAAAGCTGATACTGTTTAGACTTTTAATTATTTTAAACTGTATTACAGCAGCACAATGCAACGTATATTGCAAAAATGCACTTGGAATCTGTCCAAGCCCTGCTTTGTCAGGCATTTTCTTTTACTGTAATGGACATAAAAACTCCCTTGCTTTTAACAGAGCGTTTCATAATATCTAACTACGAAAATTATTTAAACTGCTACACTTATCATTCAACCAGAGCTCGAAATATCACAAGGATCCTCAAGAGCACAGCAAAGACTGTATTAAAAGTATACTAGTGACAAATTAGTATACTTTAGATCTTTTTTTCTGATATGGGGAAAATCTGATCATGTTTCTCTATAACAATAAAAAAAACATTATTTTACATATCACCTTTATGTGATATCACCTTAAGGACAGCACATACAAGTGTAAATTGCACAATGGACCGCGCATATACATTTAAAATAGTCTTCTTTAGGTGTGAGGGCAGGAGTGGATCGCAGAAGGCATAATCAGCAAATTAGGAAAACAAAGAACAGGACAGGTGAGACGTGTATCCAGAGAGCGGGTGATCAGAAAAAGGAACAGCTGTTATGCCCAGGTTTTACGCTCTCTCTGCTGAATGAATAAAAGCATTTTATTAAAAATTATTAAAGCGTTTGTCTGGGTATTTACTTTGTAATCTGTGGTTTCCATCTACTGTATTGCTTTGAGATGCCACTTTTAAAGGTGATATGTAAAATAAAGTTTTTTATTATTGTTATAGAGAAACATGATCAGATTTTCCCTGGTTCAGAATAAAGACGATTAAAATCTGTAATCTTTCCACTTGTATGTCATCGGAAAATACAAGAAGTTTCTGCTTTGTGTAAGGATTGTATCAAAAAGTAATCTAACTGGTGAGAAAGCTGTGCTGCTCAAAGCGCTTTACAGGATAAAAACAATAACAACAATAGTGTTAGGCTGGGCAAACGATTTTTTTATAGAAATACAAAATGAGATATAATGATGTGTTCCGGCTAAGACATTAACAAGTACAACCCCCCTCTCTGCGGGAGTGCTGGCTGTGACGAATTAAACCGGTTTCACAGGTATTTCACAGGTAAGTAGAAGGGGGCAAGATTTCCAGCGAAAGACACCTCCCCCCTCCAAAAGTACATTACTTACTAGTTAAGAAAGCTAGGCTCCTCAATGAAATCGCTTTAACATGCTAATGCGTTGGTGTAACAGTCCGGGCGTGGCAAGCTTCTAATGTCAACCCGACTACGGCAAAAGGAACCCTTCTTTCATTGGAAGACAATGAACATATTCTAGCCCTAACTGAATTAATAGCAAACATGGTTTACATAAAATACATTTTTCCAAGAAAGTTTAGTCTTTGTCACTAATGAAACCACTAAATAAAGACATAAATATATTTTCATTCCTTCCAGAGGAGCGCATGAAAACGAGTTTCCATCTGCGCCATTCTCCCTCCTTCTCTGCTATTGTCACAGCTCCTCCTTGTGCACGACCAACACAAGGAGGCGCTGGCACACTCTGGCGAAGACCTTGGATTCGAAGTTACGCCCCTGGTCACTGTGTAATTCCTCCGGCACCCCTAGCCTGGCAAACATCCCCTCCAGCAGTGCATCGGCCACGGTGGGGGCACTCTGGTCCGGGAGGGCATAGGCCTCCGGCCACTTTGTAAAATAGTCCACCACCACCAGGACATAGCAGTTTCCAGCCTCAGTGCGCGGAAACTGGCCCAAAACGTCAACCCCCACCTGCTCCATAGGAGTCCCCACCTGGTGTTGTTGGAGGGGGGCTCCTTCTGGGCCACGGGCACCGCACACGTTCAGCAATACCGCTCCATGTCCCAGTGGCAAAGACCCCAATAAGAAGTTTTTTTTACAGCCGAAATGCCCCACGCCCGGCTGGCCGTGCACCACTCGTGCAGGACCTCCATCTATCACACCATCTGCCCCTCTGGCTCCTTAAAGTGGAGCAGCCAGGTGAGGGACACATGGTCGGTCCTCAACTGGAATTGGGTCCTGAACAGGCACGGCCTGAAGTGGCGGACCGCCACCATCACCGCCAGCAGCTCACGACGGGTCACGCAGTAGTTCCGTTCAGCCTTATTCAAAACCCGACTGTAGTAGGCAACTACCTGCTCCCCATCTGGCCCCTCCTGCGCCAACACCGCATCCAACTCCGAGACACTCGCGTCGGTATCCAGGATATACGGTAACCACGGATCGGGGTAGGCCAGCACGGGGACCCCCACCAGAGCTTCACGTAACCGGCTGAAAGCCATCTCGCAGCCCGAGTTCAAGTCGAAACGGCGGCCCTTATCGGTGAGGCGGTGCAGCGGGGGAGCGATGCTGGCAAAGTCCCGGACAAACCTCCGGTAATACGAAGCCAACCCCAGAAAGCTGCGCAGCTCCGCGACAGTGCGGGGGGTCGGCCAACCCCTCATTTAGGCGACCTTACCTGGGTCTGTAGCCACCCCTCACAGTCCAACAACATGTCCCAGGAAGGTCACCTCCTGCCTCAGGAGCTCACACTTGCGGGGATTGAGCCTCAGGCCAGCACGGCGGATGCAGGCCAGCACCGCCTGGAGGTTCGTCAAGGCCTGGTCGAAACCCTGGGCATGAACCAGCAGATCGTCCAGATACAGCACACACTGGTTCCACGGGACCGATGCCAGCACCCTCTCCATCAGCCTCTTGAAAGTAAACTGCCAGAGGCTTCGAGCGAGTGGTACCTGCCAGTAGCCACAGCGGAGGTCAAGGGAGCTGAACCAGGTCGACCCGGTGATGTAGTCCTTGGCATCGTCTATCCTCGTCAGGGGGTAGGAATCCTTCCAGGTGACCTCGTTCAGCTTGCGGTAGTTTACGCAGAACCTCCACGAGCCTTCTTTTTTTTGGACCAGTACAGCTGGCGCCGAGGGCTCGCAGAGGGCTTAATCACTCCCGCTGCGGCCATCTCCCGGATCTTTTCCTCGGCGGCGGTCCGCTTGGCGTGAGCCATGCGTCCAGTTGGGATGCGGATGGCAGAGGGTCTCCAGTCTCGATGTCGTGTTGGTAGAGGTCCTCAACGCCGCGCCTCGCTTCCACGCAACCGCCGCCGCCGACTCAGGGGCAGGATCCGGCACGCTCGCTCCCCGGCTCACAGGCCCGGTCTGCCACCGCCGCCACTGACTCTTTTTCCCCCGGCTCCGGCAAGCCCGTGTCCCTCAGCCTTCGCCGGGTCTGCCCTCCACCTGGTGAAGTTGCTCCCCCTGCCACAACAACTCCTGCCGGCCCAAGTCCAAACTGGCCCCCACTCGCTGCAGAAGGTCCAGCCCCAGAATGCAGTCCTCCTGGATGGGTGCGAGGTAGCAGGGGTGGCGCACCATCGCTGCACCTAGATGAAAGGCAAGCACCTGTTTCCCCCGCACTACGGCGAGCTGTCCCATCAAAGTCCTTAGCCGCAGGCTGGAGGCCTCTCATCCTGGGGGGTTGGTGCCCTCGGTGTCGGGGAGGATGCCCGGCCGGAGTAGGGTTACCGATGAACCCGTGTCGAGCAGGGCCAGGCAGGGTTGGTCCTCGATTCGTTTCGGCACTGGAGGTACAGGCTATAGCCGACTCGCCCCACAGTGGTGTGAGGGGTGCCGGTCTTCACAGCGCTCTCCGGAGAGGGGGTTGAGGTGTTCAAGGGCGGCCGTCCCCGCGCTGAGCCGACCCGTTCCCGTTTCCCGACACTGATCGCGGAGTGCGAGGTTTGGGTGCCCAGCAGAACCGGGCTCAGTGTCGTCTCTTCCCGCTGCGGTCGCAAAACAGCGTGCGGGGCTGTTCCGCGGGGGTTGCTGCACGGGCTGGCTTCTCTTCCCCCTTGCTGGACTCCTCCGTCTGTGTGGGAATCGCTGGTCAGCTCTGGCAGGGAGGGTATCTTCTCTTTGGGGCATCCACTGGGCGGGAGTAGCAGGCAGTCGCCCCAATTCTACTGGCAGGACCACTACTGGATAGCCCTGGTAAGGGCTGTGGCCACCTGTCGCACCCAGGAGTTGCTCAGGCTCCCTATGTGCGCTGCCGATGGGTTCTGTCTCTTTTAGAGTCAGACAGCACTTGACAGAATCGGCTAATGTCTGCCAAGATTTGTCCATCCTGCCCGCTTCTGACACCAATGTAGCATTTACAGGTTTTTCTCAGAACAAAGGACCAGTGGAGACGCAATTAACAAACCAAGCAATAGCTTTATTCTTTAACAACCACAAAACCAAACACAGCATATACATGCACATGAGGAGACTGACAGAACACGTACACATCTTTAGGGTGGTAATTACTTAACAACACGCTATATACTTATAAGACTACACAGGGCACTAGAACTACTAGGACATTATTTACACAGGTAGGGTCAGCCGCTGGTCACCGTGCTGACCCTCAGACTCTCCCCGGCTACAACTCCCAGCATGCCCAGCGGTACTATGCACGCCTAGGGGCGCTTCCTCCTCACCACCAGGCGAGGGCGTTACAATATATATATATTTTTTTTTTCTCTGGTTCTCAGCAGTATCATTGGGCTGAATTCCAGTTAAATGCTTGTCTTAGAAAGATCAAAAGTGAGCGAGGGAAGATGGGTGGAGATTAATGGAAGTTATAAAGGCAATGGGTTGGCTCTGCTTAAGCTTCATTCAGACCTTATTAGGGCAAACTCTATGGGTCAATTGCATCGAACTGAAAGTAGCATACTAACAGGAGTTCAACCCGTGCTTAGAACGCAGATGCCGTCTAAACTTGTGCTCCACCTTAAGTCCAATTGCAACAAACTTTCCTGCTGTGCTTAGTCCGCAGTGCCGAACTTAACCTGTTCTCAATTGCAATGAACACAAAGTAACAACTGCAGCACTCCAGAGTAACTAAAGTAGCGGACTAATTTAAACTGTCTTCATTTGGCTTAGCACCGTACTCGGTGTAACGCAGGATTGCATTAGAAGGCTCCCAAATATAGTGGAAATAATCCGTTGCTTGGAAATGTATTGGAATATTAATTAAAATTGCTTTACACTCATACCATATTTATTAATAATGAAGTTTATTAATGTGTGTATTTACAGAAGTGTCATTTACTATTTATGTTTAATGTCAATCATTACTAGTAGCTGTGAGCTTTAAGATATGCTAGGAAGTGAAGAGAACAGAACAGAGCAAATGGTTATATAAATAGAGTGGGAGCTTTTAATATGTTCTATAAAATTTGGGAGTCAACTGAATAGATTTGCTAAGTATTTTATTGTGATGGGTCTCTGTATTTGTGGTTATCAGTGGAAAGCAGGGATAATAAGGAAATGGGTGGCACCCAAGCACATGTTAAAGAAAAAAACTTGGCTTCTTAAAAGTGATTATGATAGCCACAGGACAGAAGAGACAGTGCACTGTGGTCCAATAATGACTGTATTGAAACAGCCAGAGTGTGCTGCATGCCATGGAGATGGAAAAGGTAGCTCATCCCAGTCAATCGCAAGGTTGTGTAGGACTGCACATGACCTGATGATGATGGTGCTGGCTCTTGATGGACTGGTATACAAACCAAATGACAGCCAAGCAAAGTGTTAGTTGTTTTACAATTCCGAAAGATTGTTCAAAGTGGCTTCTTGCATTTTTATGACTCCTGTTATAGTGCTTCTCTTGTAATGTTGTAGGATTGTGCACAGGTGTCAGAAGATATAGTCATAAAGAATAACCACAGGCAAAACAACATGCCAGCTTGCTCTTCCCTACTTTGAAAGGAAGATATTGGAACTGATTAAAGAACTTAACT
This sequence comes from Lepisosteus oculatus, assembly GCF_040954835.1. Taxonomy (NCBI): domain Eukaryota; kingdom Metazoa; phylum Chordata; class Actinopteri; order Semionotiformes; family Lepisosteidae; genus Lepisosteus; species Lepisosteus oculatus. The sequence goes on along the minus strand of NC_090709.1, from coordinate 44,858,725 downwards.
TGAAATGTAAGCTCCTACTGACACAGGAGAGAGAGTTCTGAAAAGTAAGCACAAGGCACACTGTGGATAAATAAATGTATTAATTTAAAAAAAGAAATAATGAGAAGGTCAGAGGAACAATAATTGTTGTATTTATTTGCTCAGGTAGTTTTATAAGTTTAACTTTCAGTAAAGTTCTGTTAAAAATAAAACTGGTCATTAGTTGGCGTCTTTTGTAATGATTTAGCAATAGTGACATGTCGGCTTGTTCGACTGGAGTGTTAAACAAAATTAATACAGTAGCATCCTGTCTCAAGTGTACAGCTGCAGTTCTCGTTTGTTTCGTGACTAATTGCAATTGCATTAGTCTGTGTAAAAAAAGACTTCTGCAGCTCCAGTGGTGCGATCGAACTCATGCTGAGATTGAGTTCAAGCCTCACCTGGAGCAGTGTGGCCTATATTTTCAACTATTTAAACTAACTGACCAGTTTAGGTCCTGTTAAGTATTTGCTGGAGATCAGGTCTAAATTAACATGAAAGGAACAAGTAAAGGTTTGTTCCTTGTCAGACCTGAAGAAGGCTCCAAAGCTCAAACGTTGTTTGCTTCTCTTTTCAGCATGGAATAAAATTTTACTTGTTCCTATGCAGTCCACACATGCTGACACAGCTCCCTACTTAAATTACCATCAGCAATGGACCTCCATCAGACCTATACACAAATATATGAGAGCGGTCTACTGAAACGAGAGGAGCACGATGGAGTACCGAAGACTTGAAAAAGCACTCACTTTTCTGTGTTTTTGTTGTTACCCAGATTTGTTTTTAATGTTCTTTTTCTCTTTGTTTTGAAGTTGTTCTGTTTTTTTTTTCTTTTTTGTAGGTGTTAGACTACTACAGGGATTTACCTAGGTTCTATTAAGACTTCTTTTATCAAAACATATTTTATTAATAAAAGCGTGATTTCTTAATAATCAACTTTAATGTTATCTTTATTAGTAGCTGTATTACAGGTAATGCATGCACAGCCTTTATTATGCTATAGTGAATTTTCAGGTATCCCATGGAGGAAAGAGAACTGAAATTAAGGAAATACTTATTTAAAGGGGTCTTAAAGTCTTAAAAGTGTTCTGTCACATCTGGGTGTTAATTGAATAGATTTGTTGTATTATTTCATATGATTTGACTCTACACTTGTGTTTCTCAGGAGACAGCAGTAATATTGGGGATTTGCGGGTACAGATAATAAATTATACTATACAAGTGTAGAGGTTTGATGGGTTTACTGAGACAATTATTAATTGTAGCAGTAATCACGAGGTTGTTCGTTGTGGTTTTTAGAAAATCAATCGTCAGAACAACTAACAACGCACACACGGGTTCAATACACGAGATACATTTATTCATATAAATTGTGCACCAAACATATACTAGTCTGCCTGGATACGAGCAGCAGACCTTACTGTGAGGGTTATCAATATACAAAGTATATAATCTCGAAGAGATGCAAACACAAAGAGATACACAACAGAGAATATATGTCAATATATATCGTTCGGTTACCAAATCGCTAATCAGTGTTATTACCCACTGTTACTCTAAACTCGGAAGTAAATACATTACTCATGAATTAAATTGATAACAACTTGTGTTGAGGTACAATTGAATTCTCAAGACGCAATGTAGAACATGGGGTTTACTTATCCACTGTGTATGGATTTGGAATTTCCCAGCACGAACACCAAACCAGCTGACAGGCTCTGTTGCAGCCTCAGTCCCAGCGGTTGTCCAATGGGCCTTGTCCCGGCGTCCTCTGGCTACTGGCCAACCAGTCGAGGTGCAGCTCGGAGTAGGACGGGCGGAGGAATCTGACTGCGGCGCGCAGGGCAGTCGTTGCTCCGAGGGGATCTACCAGCAGTCCGGCTGGCTGGTAGAAAGTCTCTATGCACTATGCACTCTATGCAGTGTGACGGCTAGTCCTCACAAGTCACTCTTTTGCCCAGGAAGAAGCTGGTTCATTCCCGGTCCAGCGCTGCTTCTGAATAAGCTATTCAGGTTGTCGACGAGGGTCCAACTGTAGGCTGCCGTTGATCAAGCGGAGCGTTCACGTTGGTAGAATTCTGAGTACGTACAGGATCCTCGGCCCCGCGCTTAGAACAAAGTCCAAGTCCTTTTGCAGACAACAGCCTTTGTCACGTGATTGTCTCTGAGGATGCGCGAAAATGGCCAAGGAGAGCCCTGATCTGAGCTTGCGCTCCCTTTTTGACCAAGACACAGATGTGTTCTGATTGGTTGAGAGTTTGGCGGGCATTGGAGACCCACATGGTGTTACCACACCCTGCCAGTCTCTAATTGGTTGATCAAGGTGAGATACGAGTCACATACTCCTGACACTTAGGAATGCAGTCCAGATGTCCATTTGGCACTCCCTAGACAGATAGGCGCCAATGGATGACCATTGATCATGATAGCCAGGCTTATCTAAGTGCATCCCCGTTTGGGAGCTGTCCCTTATCAAAAGAAAACATCTTAAATCAGCCTGCATGAATACTTTCTCTGTGGCTGAACCACAGAGATGGAGAGTGAGATGGGGCCTCATTAAGGAAAGCACAGCAACGCTTAATTCTGTCTTATTACCAAGCATTGCTGCTACAACTGCTTAAATTCAAACTAAACAGGACTATGGGAATGAGATTTGATTTCGAACTGGGTTTTAAATAAATAGGACCGCTGCACTACATTGTGCTTTATGTAAGACAAAAGGTGGGCTTCCTGTGTTTTCGATAACTCAGTTGTAAGAGCGGAGGAATATAGTGGAAACAGCTGGGAACTCTTTGTTCTCTGGTTTGAATTTGGCTGGAAGAAAGGTGTTTTTTATGTTCTTTAATCAAAAAGTGAAAATTTGTCGTTCACTTAGTTGTCTTATTTTCTAGGCTTGTAGACTCCTCACTCTTCCTAAAAGAAAGTGCTGCAGATAAAGATACAGTAGTTGTCGGAAGTTTGTTCAGTGGTAGAGCACATACAGGCTGTATGTGGTTGTTTTCAATCGCCGGCGTCTCCACTCTGGATTTCTTCCTAAGCGCGATATCTTTCCTTACTTGTGTGTGAATTTCAGCGCGACACATAAACCCCTTTGTCTGTTTTATAAAGATTATATTTTAAATCAGTTAAAACAAAAAAGTACCTATTACATACACGTAGAAAACACATGTATCTAATTTGAAAATTTGGGCAATGTATTACTAGTAGTGGAGCTGAGCTCACAGAAGAGCAGTTGATATTGTTAAACCACGTATTATTTTTAAATGACGCTACTAAGCACTGGCACGGTGTTTGTGCAGTCCTACCCAAGCTTTCTATCGACTGGATGAGTCTCCTGTTCCATCTCCAATTCTTTCCGCACATTTCGCCTGTTTCACCACCATTATCATTAGACTATAGCCACTAATATGAGAATACTGTTCTGAAAGACTGTCTTAAATAATAATGTTGAAAAGGGTAATGATAAGAGTTTTTTTTCATTAAGGTAACCATACATCTGCCTGTATAGTACAACTTATTATCTGTATCCGCAAATCCCCAATATTAATGCTGTCTCCTGAGAAACACAAGTGTAGAGTCAAATAATATTACAACAAATCTATTCAATTAACACCCCTATGTGACAGAACACATTTAAGACTTACACCCCTTTTAAATATGTATTTCCTTCATTTCAGTTCTCTCCCCGGGATATCTGAAAATTCATTATAGTATAATAAAGTCTGTGCATGCATTACCTGTAATACAGCTACTAATAAAGATAACATTAAAGTTGATTATTAAGATATTACACTTTTATTAATAAAATAAGTATTGATAAAATTCCTTGTGAATAATTGTAGTGTCTGGAAAGCAATTGTTCATTACTTAATGACGATATTATTTCCACTACATTCAGGACAGTTCCAATGTAATCTATTGTTCCACTTCATCTGCTTAGTCTCCTACTTTAGTAACATCTAATGGGGAGCAGCTGTTATTTTAGGTTTGTTGCAATTGAGAACAGGTTTGCTACAGAGCTGCTGACAAATTTCAGCAGCCAGTTTGTTGCAACTGACCCGTTGTAGCTACCAATCAGAAAAAAAACCAAACGCAACAACTTCAAAAGAAAAAGAACATTAAAAACAAATCTGGGGAACAACATAAACACAGAATCTAATGCGAGAGCTTTATCAAGTCTTCAGTGCTCCTCTTGTCTCAGTAGACCTCTCTCATATATTTATGTACAGGTCAACTGGAGGTACACAGCTGATAGAAATTTAAGTAGGGAGCTGCATCACAGCATGCGTGGGCTGCAAATGGAAAAGTATAGGTTTATTCCATGCTGAAAATAGAAGTAAACACAACGTTTCAGCTGTGGAGCCTTCTTCGATTGTGACTCGAAATAAATCTTTACTTGTTCGTTTGATGTTAATTTATCGCCATCAAATACCTAACACTATCTAAACTCGAAAGTTGCTCTCAGTAGATAAGGACACTGCTCCAGGTGAGGCTTGAACTCACAACCTCGGCATGACTCCGCTGTGCACTGCTGTATAAGTACCGCGCGCTGACCGATTGCGCCACTGGAGCTGTGCAAGTCGTGCTCCTCATACAGACTGACGCTGCAGAAACACAGGGTGAAAACGGTTTCGGTTCTGGATCCATCTATACATGGGGAACACTAAAATAGCAAGGAAAATACAAGAAAAGAAACTGAAAGAATTGTGCTAACAGCAAAGGGGAACTGAGGGAGGTGGTCAGACAAGTAAATCAGCCTGGCAGATTATTTGTATCGACATTTTTTGAGTCAATCAGCAAACAGATTTCTCTTCATGTGCCTTAAACTGTGCAGTTTGTATCTTCGCTGTAGATAGGTTTCTTCAGAAGTCCAGTAAACTGACAATAATGGAGAACTAGCTGACGCACCCCGTCGTGAAGACCCTCTGTAAGGTGATTACACGTTTCAATTTCAAGTCGCCTCCTTTACACTCAATTGCAGCCCCGAAACTGAGAGAAAGCATGAGAAATGGCTTCAGTTTCAATGTGAAAGTGCAGTACAGGCTCGATGGCTTCACATCTCCCATCAATCACATAAAATTGCAGTAAAGCGATCTAAATATGACTCTTAAGTACTTGGAAAGATGATTATTTTGAGCGTGCCTCCAAGGGTCTGCTACGAGGCTGAAGTTACAGTAGCTTCTTATTCACCAGCTTCTTATGCGTGTTTTTCGTTCCACCTTAAATGGTGCTGCTGTGATGTTATGTCGCCTTTCACCTGTAGATGGCTCTCTTCGATCAGTACTAATCCGGCTGGAATACTGTAGACATCTTCACTGAAAAGGAATATCCAAATAAATAGCGACTGTCCAAATTATATTTTTGTATGGAATATATTTCAGAAAATCGCAAACCAATTTTAAAAACTCACCACAACACGGACTTACACTGGGAAAAGGTAACTGCACTTTCTGCTTATTGCTACGGCCTTCCCCCCGATTATGAAAATGTCTCACAGTTCTGACACCGCCGTGTGAAAGACAATGTAACAGACTATCAAAATCCTGAAGTACAAGAAATTTTAATGCACCAGTTTTTTAAATATGACCCTCTGATCCTGGCATGTCAGTATACATTTCGAAAAAGTATGGCACCAATCGCACGAATTGCAATGGCACAAATTGTTGAGAATATCACTGACCTTGCCGATATTTGCAGGGGATACGAGTGTTTTGCACATGTTGAACTACAACACGTAAAAATTGAGCTTCTTAGTCAATATCATCGGGAATGTCCAATAATGACGAACATCAGTAACTTCAAGAAAACTTTGACTCGCACATGGAGTTTTATCTTCAAATGGAGGGTGGGAGAATTTATTTGTACTCTCGTTGCTCATTAGCTAAACTATTTTAAAAATATGACACAGATTTGTTCGAGAAACTTGTAACCGCCTTAAAGAGAGTCTTCTTGAAGATGTGCACCAGCTAGCTCTCCACTGTCAATTGACAGGACTTTAGGAGAAACTGTTCTCATACAACCAACATACAAATTACACATCTTAAGGAACATGAAGAGAAATCCGTGTACTAAATAACATAAAATTGTCACTGCAAATTATCACCAAGCTGTTTCATGTGTCTGACCACCTCTTTCCTACTTTGCAGCGAGCACAAATCTTTATGTTTCTTCATCGCAATTTTACTGTCTCTTTCCCCCATGTGGAGATAGATCCACAGCTGAAACTTTAGGTCAGTTCCTGTTACTCTGTCCGATTGAAAGAGCTGTATTAAAGGCACTCCCATCTCTGCAGGAAAGTTATTGCTGCTCTCAACACAATATACTGCAGCCAAATATAGCGATACTGTCACTGCCTGTGGGCCACGTGTTCCTGCTGGCAGTCTATTATGTCATGTTCATCCACACCCAGAAACATTACTTCATCGCTATTTTACTGTCCCCCATGTGGAGATGGATCCACAGCCGAAACTTTAGGTCAGTTCCTGTTACTCTGTCCGATTGAAAGAGCTGTATTAAAGGCACTCCCATCTCTGCAGGAAAGTTAATGCTGCTCTCAACACAATATACTGCAGCCAAATATAGCGAAACTGTCACTGCCTGTGGGCCACGTGTTCCTGCTGTCAGTCTATAATGTCATGTTCATCCACACCCAGAAACATTACCGCTGTAGCACAAGAGTTATATAGGCGCAGTCCATAGAGCAAGAATCTCTTAATCTCAGAACTGTGGGTTCAGCCCCCACATTGGGTCCCTCTGTGTCAATTTCATCCCCCCAATCCTCCTAGCATGACCTGATGGCGTAACAGTGATACCCAATACCCAGCGTAATTCAGCTTTCTTTCCACTTGATTCAGATTTTGATCTGAAATCATCAGCCGAACAAGAGTTTGTCTAAATCGAGGGAGATCTGCTCACAAGCAAGTATTAAACACTTCAGCATTTTCTGTTCGAATACCACACTTTGTCAAAACACTGCCGTTTCTTAAGCTAATAAGTAAGGGTTTTTGAGCACGCATTGTATTGTTAATGCTTATATTAAAAAAGCATAAATTCACATAGTGGAATTTGGACTGAACAAAGTAGTCCAGCCCTTTTACAACATTACATACCCACTGATTAAAGCTTTAAACTACAGTAGCAGGAGTAACAATAATGGCAACAACATGTTTGGAGCTCGGCATTTTATTTATTCTGCGGAAACGTATCGGAATGAACTGCCCGAGATAAAAGAGTACAGTGCCTTGCGAAAGTATTCGGCCCCCTTGAACTTTTCAACCTTTTGCCACATTTCAGGCTTCAAACATAAAGATATAAATTTTTTATTTTATGTGAAGAATCACCAACAAGTGGGACACAATTGTGAAGTGGAACGAAATCTATTGGATTTTTGAAACTTTTTTAATTAATAAAAAAATGAAAAGTGGGGCGTGCAAAATTATTCGGCCCCCTTGCGTTAATACTTTGTAGAGCCACCTTTTGCTGCGATTACAGCTGCAAGTCGCTTGGGGTATGTCTCTATCAGTTTTGCACATCGAGAGACTGAAATTCTTGCCCATTCTTCCTTGCAAAACAGCTCGAGCTCAGTGAGGTTGGATGGAGAGCGTTTGTGAACAGCAGTTTTCAGCTCTTTCCACAGATTCTCGATTGGATTCAGGTCTGGACTTTGACTTGGCCATTCAAACACCTGGATACGTTTATTTGTGAACCATTCCTTTGTAGATTTTGCTGTATGTTTGGGATCATTGTCTTGTTGGAAGATAAATCTCCGTCCCAGTTTCAGGTCTTTTGCAGACTCCAACAGGTTTTCATCCAGAATGGTCCTGTATTTGGCTGCATCCATCTTCCCCTCAATTTTAACCATCTTCCCTGTCCCTGCTGAAGAAAAGCAGGCCCAAACCATGATGCTGCCACCACCATGTTTGACAGTGGGGATGGTGTGTTGAGGGTGATGAGCTGTGTTGCTTTTACGCCAAACATATCGTTTTGCATTGTGGCCAAAAAGTTCGATTTTGGTTTCATCTGACCAGAGCACCTTCTTCCACATGTTTGGGGTGTCTCCCAGGTGGCTTGTGGCAAACTTTAGACGAGACTTTTTATGGATATCTTTGAGAAATGGCTTTCTTCTTGCCACTCTTCCATAAAGGCCAGATTTGTGCAGTGTAAGACTGATTGTTGTCCTATGGACAGACTCTCCCACCTCAGCTGTAGTTCTCTGCAGTTCATCCAGAGTGATCATGGGCCTCTTGGCTGCATCTCTGATCAGTCTTCTCCTTGTCTGAGCTGAAAGTTTAGAGGGACGGCCAGGTCTTGGTAGATTTGTAGTGGTCTGATACTCCTTCCATTTCAAGATGATCGCTTGCACAGTGCTCCTTGGGATGTTTGAAGCTTGGGAAATCTTTTTGTATCCAAATCCGGCTTTAAACTTCTCCACAACAGTATTACGGACCTGCCTGGTGTGTTCCTTGGTCTTCATGATGCTCTCTGCGCTTTCAACAGAACCTTGAGACTATCACAGAGCAGGTGCATTTATACAGAGACTTGATTACACACAGGTGGATTCTATTTATCACCATCAGTCATTTAGGACAACATTGGATCATTCAGAGATCCTCGCTGAAGTTCTGGAGTGAGTTTGCTGCACTGAAAGTAAAGGGGCCGAATAATTTTGCACGCCCCACTTTTCATTTTTTTATTAGTTAAAAAAGTTTCAAAAATCCAATAGATTTCGTTCCACTTCACAATTGTGTCCCACTTGTTGGTGATTCTTCACATAAAATAAAAAATTTATATCTTTATGTTTGAAGCCTGAAATGTGGCAAAAGGTTGAAAAGTTCAAGGGGGCCGAATACTTTCGCAAGGCACTGTAATTGCGGCTTCAGATCCTTTTTACAGAGCTTTGCGTTGTTCTGTTCATGCTGACTACACGCATTACATTTGTCATTTACTGCAAGCGTTGCTTTTCCAGGTTTTTCTGAAATTCCTCGCATTTGAGCCAGCACTAAAATATTTCATTCCCGTCGCTGAATACATCGTGGAAACGGTATTTGGAACGGAATGCTGTCACTCATGAAACCTCTTTGTTATTCGGCTCTGAAGTTTGAAAATGAAAATAAAACGGGGGTCACTTCATAGGCTTGAAAGAAGTCCAAGCAGCATAAAAACCCGCGAATTCTCACAAAGGCTGCACCTTTCTTCTGCTGCTGTTATAAATCAGCCTTAAACATTTGAATGCATACCTTACTGCTGCTAATCACATTCACGTGTTTACGAAGCTTTTTTCTGTCCGTTATGTTTTTGCTAAGCAGTTTCTCCGTTTTCCTCGTACTGTGATTGTCAGCGAGCACAACAAGACTGAAACAGTGTAAAGGCAGGTAAAAAAGACAGGGTAAAACGCCTGACTGTCGGGAGTGGGATTTGAACCCGTGCCTCTATTTAGAGAGCGAAACACAAAGCTTAAAAGACACAAATCTGTAAATTTGCTGTTTTAAACCGCTCAACTATCCTGAAGAAATGGGTGCGGATTGTATCAGTCACATCCGATTTTCCGTAAATTTAGGACGATTGATACAACTGGACGAACACAATTTGTGGCGTTTAGCATGACATGGAAAACGGTACCGGAGCATTCGGGTCCGGATTACCAGACTCAGAAACAGTTTTTACCCCCGCACTATCAAACTATTAAACTCCCAGCCTCTCTCACTCTCTCCTCACCTCTCACCTGTGATCTGAACCTCACAGTGCCTTCTTTCTTACCAAAAACCCAAACACACATTGAAAATCTACCTCTACCATACATGTCAAAAGCTCACTCCCCATCATTTCTATCCCTTTATTTCATTCTTTTGATGCGTGTTTTTGCACATAACCTGTTACATTTTTATTGTTTTGCACACTGCCTGTTGTTGTTTTTTGCACATCGGCTGTTGTCTCTGTCTTTCTTTTGTTATACAATTGTATTGTTGTTGTGTTTTTTTCTTTGTACTACTTATGTCCGAGAGCTAGCTAAATAGCATTTCGTTATACCATATACCTGTGTATGAGTATAATGACAATAAACTTGAACTTGAACTTGACATAGTCTTGCAGGCAGTATATTATTTTATCGTTTACTCGTATGAAAAAGCATGGTCTTCTCGTTCCTAAGTCAGATTTTTAGTGCTTTCGAACGTTACTTCCAACCTGGACTGACAGCTCACCCGATCTGTTTGTGATCAGACCATGGAGTCGGGGGCTGTACCAAGCGCACGTTCCTTCCCAATGCTGAGGCGATCATTCGGAAGATGGGTGTGAAGAGAGATAAGCTTTGTCGACTAAAAAACAAGGCAGGATATGCAAGAATACTAATCACTGGCGACAGTTATGCTCTCTTACTATTGAGATCCCTACATTGCGAGTTTTTTAAGACTTTGAAACTAAAGGAAAGCGGTGACAAATGAAACAGGCACGGATGGGGTTTGAACCCACGCTCTTCGGTTTACGAGACCGACGCCTTACCACTTGGCCACCGCGCCTTCGCGTAAACATGGGAATGTAAACCGGAGGCAGCAACAACAATAAAAGGGATACTTGTCCTTAAACTCGGACGTGTTGTTCTGCAGACATGTGCACAATGTCCTGTTTTCTTGCAGTGTAGACATTTTGCTGTTCACGCTCCGCATTCATCTGCTTTGTGCGTTATTAGTCCGCACCTGTAACATGTAATGTCAGCCGTCCCCTGTTCTTCTATTTCTCTAGCATGACTGCGTCCTGCTGCTCGGCTTTTGTTTGTAAAGTTTGAGCGAGCGCCCCGTTCAGTGTCACTTTGTCACTGTGGTCAGAAAGCATTCTTGATTCTGCTTGAGCTGCTTCATGAATTCTAGCGACTGTAAGAGCTCTTTTTAAAGTCAGCCCTTCCTCCTGCAGCAATTTATAGTCTCTTATGTGCACATTTTTCCACAAGTTGATCTCTTAACATGTCAGTTTCCAATACTCCAAAGTCACAAGATTTAGCCAGTTCTCTTAGTGCAGTCACAAAAGCATCAACAGATTCGTCCTGAGACTAAGTTCTCTGCCTAAATTTATGCCGTTCCAAAACCATATTTCTCCGCGGTGTAAAGGAAGCTACAGTCTTTTTCTCCAGGGAGGTTGGCGAAAATCCGCTGCACGGAAGCCCCGATACAGTGCAGTAATGTAGCACGTCTCACGGCATCCTGAGCTTCTGTAGATCCACCGGCTATTTAAAAAAAATCTGTACGACTCCATCCATATCTTGTATTCCGTATACAAATCCGGAGCTCCGAGGTTCAGTAGAAGCGGTGGAAAAAGCCGGGCATAAGCAAAGCTTATCGGCTTGGCGGCCATATCTTCCAATGGGCAAGCTAAACGAAAACTCCGAAAATTCAGAAGTTCGTTTCTACCAGCAAGAGAACTAAAATCAGCAGTGTTCTGCTCGCTTTGAGTCCGTTAACCACTCATCTCTCGTCGCCATAAATGTTGTGTATCTTAATAAAGAGACGTTTTCATATTATTTTAATTATTTTATTAACGACACAGATCACGCCCTTACACCATATATTCCCGCCTTCTACTCTCTTGTTCTGTTGTCTCGCGATGTCTACTCACTATACTACATTTAGCATGACTTCTTGTTGCAGTTGAGCTCAAAGCTGGAGATGATCTCCATATTCTACCGCACTAACTAGTCCGAAACGTAGTACACAGTACACACTTTTTAAGTGAACTCAGGTTGTTAAAAAATTAAACCAGCGACCTGTCACAGAAACGTACCCCAGTCTCCCGCGCAACAAGCAGGGGTACTCAGCACTATACTAATGAGGAGCGCTTGTCTGCAGCTGAGCGTCAGCTCTGTTTACTGTCAGCAGTCATTTCCTCATTTCTAAAGACTTTTTCACCTGCTCTCAGCTTTTAAAGACGGTCATAAACGCTCAAGAAGTAATTCATGTCAGTTGGAAGTCTGTTTCTGTTGTCTCAGCTCTTGATAAAGAAAAGCCGTGCGTGGGAGACTCCCTCTCTGAAGAAGTTTGCCGTCACCCTGCGAGGGAGAAGAGCCATCAATCACCGAGGCAACCACTGAGACAGTTAACATCAAACACGTGAAATGCGAGATGTTGTGATTTTTTTCCTGCTTAAGGCTTCTATCGTTTCTACTCTAACGAGAAAGACCTCTTTATTAGAAGTGAGATTTTAACAAACGTCTCCAGGGTTAACTGCGACCTGAACGCAACGCCTTAGACCACCAGCCATCTTGCCTGTGGTACTTAGAGCAGCGCTCAATAAAAATGATCAGAACCCGAAAGCGCTTCTTATGCGGATCAGTATATTCCGATTCCACTGGTTCTGCAGAAGAAATAAGAAAAGCCGAACTCAAAGCGGTGTGTTGCCATTACGGGTACTCTGTCTGCAGCTGCTTTAAGATCTACTCACACCGTGTTGCCATTAAGGCTACCTAGTTAAACAAAAAACTTATCGTCATCTTTTTGAACGTGATTATTAGACACCCGTTAAATCTCCACCGATGTTTCTTGAGAGATCGTTCAGCGAGCGAGTATTAAAAAACTTCGTCGCTTCCAACCTCTGCTCTCACTGTAAACTCGGACGTGATGTTCTGCAGATGTGCAGTGTGCCTTTCCTCTTGTCGTATTCAAGAGTACTCACTGTGTGCGCTCCTCACTGCGTGTTCTGTACTCTAGAGTGACAAGATCTACTTGAACATTTTCGGTTTGTGAAATGAAACACTAAATACACTACTGTAAATACAAGTAATGGACATTTAAAATAACCACAGTACAGCTAGAAGAGTGAAAGATAAGAGACTATTTAGAATGACATTCAAAATAGACTTAAGAACAGCACAACCGCCCGAACAGGGACTTTAACCCTGGGCCCTCAGATTAAAAGTCTGATGCTCTACCGACTGAGCTATCCGGGCTCTGAAAGAACGCCGACACTGTCGGGATCCTCGCAAGTCACGTGTCTCTTGTGCCGAAGAGCAGTCATACCTGACCCGTCTGGAATGACCACTGACAGACTTTATCATGAAGCGACGGCACCACTCCCAGTAGAATGAGAGAGAAATACAGCATGACATGGGGAGGTAAGGGGCTCCCACAATCCATCTTTCCTCACATTACTGATTTTTTTCAATAGCATTTTGACCTTTTTTCACATTCAGATTTTTTTCACATTTAATAAAATCTTTTAATCAACAACATTAAAAAGAAAACAAATGGAACATTTTTTGGAACAATAATTAAAAAAAATCTTTCAATGCCTTGGTTGTATACGTGTGCACACCCTTTATAAAGGGAGTTGCAACAGTGCTGAAATGTAAAGAGCATTTCTTTAGAGAAAACAGCATTTTTTCTGCCTTGATGTTAAGCTTAGGGAGCCTGTCTTTTAGAAATTCTATTTCTTAACACCCTGCACAGCCTCCCGACAGACTAACGAATATTTTTGGGAGAAATTGGCTCACACACCGGAAGACACTAACGTTTATTTACGTTAGAGTATGTGAATAACAGTTTAACCGAAAAAGTTTGTAATTGTGATTTTGTTAAAATTCAATAAATCGTCTATCATCAGTAAGTAATTATTAAGAAAGTGTTTTATTTAATAAATTATAAGACAATTTAGAGAGTTTATAGGTCATAAACGTCGCTTATGTTCTTTTAACTCTAGCATTCAGGATCAAAACCCAGGTGCGGACGGTTGTGTTTCTTGAATCTCTTGTAATCATCAAAAGTCGATGTGTCGTCCTTCAGTACTTTCTCCAGTTGTGCCATGGATATTTTATACGATCAATACTTGTCATGCTCTTTTGCATTTTCATTAACAAACGGAAAAAGTTCAAAGTGTGTTTATGGCTGTGCTTCACAGCTACACGAGAGCAGTACAGGACAGTGCGGAGTTCAGAAGGAGGATTCGCTCTCTGAATGATCTCTCAAGAAATCCCGGGTGAGATTCAAGAGGTGTTTTCTGCAACAGCCACGGCAAGTGTGAAGCAATCTCTGGATTTCCTGAATTTGAACAAAATTATTAGGGTTAGGGTTAGTTCAAATAATTTAGGATTTAACAGAACTAAATGAGGTACATTTAAAACAGCAGCGCAACTCTGCAGCATGTCGAGTGTGCCTGCATTTAGTTGTGTAAACCTGGCTCTCTCTGAACACAAGGAAAGAGTTCTCACTCAACAGAAGATTGCAATGTGAGTACTGTAATATAAAGCACCTGGAGATGCCAGGGATTGAACCCGGGACCTCATACATGCGAAGCATGCGCTCTACCACTGAGCTACATCCCCAATGAAAACCGTAAAGGAACAGACTTAGAGATGTGCAGATGCTCACTGATCACAATCCACCACTCACGAAGAATGCCTGCAGTTTCCCACTTTCGCGTTTCCTCTACTACACAGTAAATTCATGGGAATGAAGAAATAAGGAAGGAAAAATAATCGCATTGAAGCTTCAAGAGACTGGGCACAAATTAATCTATTATTTTTGTATCCAGTCACACGTGCGACTGTGGTTAATTCCCAGACGGGGAAGTGCTTTTTTTCTACCTAATTACTCGACTGTCTTTCAATTCTGTTTTATTTGAAAGCTTTTTGCATCTTTTAAGTGCTCTTGATTAAACTATGCATAGAAAAACAGCACTACTGATGATTTTCATGGACCGATGCACACTTATTCTGTACAACTCGAGTGATAAAACCCTGTCTGCAAATATTGTAGAAGAAAATAAAAGGGTGAAACAACGCCCCAACCAAAGGAATGGTAACAGGAAGGATCGTGTTCTTATTTGATAAGTGCTTTTGAGATGTCTTGTCAATGCACACAGGCGTTAGAGCTGAATAATGTACTTTTAGTGGTGTTTTTAAACAAAGATGGAACATGTTATTTCTATACCAGGAAGAAAGGAGCAGACTTTAACTTTAAGAGGCAAAAACGACACCTTATCAGAGCTAATATTAATTAAAATGACATCACAACAAAAGAGTGGAGACTTGAGTGAATAAAATTAGTTTTCACTGGACGTCTGTGTCTCCATAACTTTGTAGGTGAGAGAGAGGATTGTGATAATTTGCAGGTGCTTCTCGGAAGTGCGTTGGTGGTACAGGCGCCTTCCAAATAATTAAGTCGGGTTTGAAAACCCAAATCTTTTCAAGATAATTTGTGGTCCGCTAACACATCTTTTGAAACACTACAACAGGTAACACCCCGTGTGAAACATCATGAACATCTGTTAAAGCCTGAGTTTTACATACTCTAACGTAAATAAACGTTAGTGTCTTCCGGTGTGTTAGCCAATTTCTCAAAAAAATATTTGTTAGTCTGCCGGGAGGCTGTGCAAGGTGTTATAAAATAGAATTTCTAAAAGACATTCTCCCTAAGCTTAACATCAAGGCAGAAAAAATGCTGTTTTCTCTACAGAAATGCTCTTTACATTTCAGCACTGTTGCAACTCCCTTTATAAACGCATACAACCAAGGCATTGAAAGTTTTTTTTTTAATTATTGTTCCAAAAAATGTTCCATTTGTTTTCTTTTTAATGTTGTTGATTAAAAGATTTTATTAAATGTGAAAAAAATCTGAATGTGAAAAAAGGTCAAAATGCTATTGAAAAAAATCAGTAATGTGAGGAAAGATGGATTGTGGGAGCCCCTTAACTACCCATGTCATGCTGTATTTTTCACTCATTCTACTGGAAGTGGTGCCGTCGCTTCTGGATAAAGTCTGTCAGTGGTCATTCCAGACGGGTCAGGTATGACTGCTCTTCGGCACAAGAGACACGTGACTTGCGAGGATCCCGACAGTGTCGGCGTTCTTTCGGAGCCCGGATAGCTCATTCGGTAAAGCATCAGCCTTTTAATCTGAGGTCCCAGCGTTCAAGTCCCTTTTCGGGCGGTTGTGCCGTTTTTAATTCTATTGTGAATGTCATTCTAAATAGTCTTTTATCTTTCACTCTTCTAGCTTTACTGTAGTTATTTTAAATGTCCATTACTTGTATTTACAGTAGTGTATTTAGTGTTTCATTTCACAAACCGAAAATGTTCAAGTAGATCTTGTCACTCTACTCCACGTACTCATCTAAATTAAATCACAGTAGAGTACAGAACACGCAGTGAGGCGCTCACACAGTGAGTACTCTTGAATACGACAAGAGGAAAGGCACACTGCACATCATCACGCCCGAGCTTACAGTGACAGCAGAGGTTGGAAGCGACCTAGTTTTTAAATACTCGCTCGCTGAACGATCTCTCAAGAAACCTCGGTGGAGATTTAACGGGTGTCTAATAATCACGTTCAAAAAGATGACGATAATTTTTTTTTAACTAGGTAGCCTTAATGGCAACACGGTGTGAGTAGATCTTAAAATCTCACGTCTAATAAAGAGGTCTTTCTCGTTAGAGTAGAAACGATAGAAGCCTCAAGCGGGAAAAAAATCACAACATCTCGCATTTCACGTGTTTAATGTTAACTGTCTCAGTGGTTGCCTCGGTGGTTGATGGCTCTTCTCCCTCGCAGAGTGACGGCAAACTTCTTCAGAGAGGGACTCTCCCACGCACGGCTTTTCTTTATCAAGAGCTGAGACAACAGAAACAGACTTCCAACTGACATTAATTACTTCTTGAGCGTTTATGACCGTCTTTAAAAGCTGAGAGCAGGTGAAAAAGTCTTTGGAAATGAGGAAATGACTGCTGACAGTAAACAGAGCTGACGCTCAGCTGCAGACAAGCGCTCCTCGTTAGTATAGTGCTGAGTACCCCCGCTTGTTGCGCGGGAGACCGGGGTACGTTTCTGTGACAGGTCGCTGGTTTAATTTTTTAACAACCTGAGTTCACTTAAAAAGTGTGTACTGTGTACTACGTTTCGGACTAGTTACGGCGGTAGAATATGGAGATCATCTCCAGCTTTGAGCTCAATTGCAACAAGAAGTCATGCTAAATGTAGTATAGTGAGTAGACATCGCGAGACAACAGAACGAGAGAGTAAAAGGCGGGAATATATGGTGTAAGGGCGTGATCTGTGTAGTTAACAAAATAGTTAAAATAATATAAAAACGTCTCTTTATTAAGATACACAACATTTATGGCGACGAGAGATGAGTGGTTGACGGACTCAAAGCGAGCAGAACACTGCAGATTTTAGTTCTCTTGCTGGTAGAAACGAACTTCTGAATTTTCGGAGTTTTCGTTTAGCTTGCGCCATGGCAGCCACGCCGAGAAGGTTTGCTTATGCCCAGCTTTTTCCACCGCTTCTACTGAACCTCGGAGCCCCGGATTTGTATACGGAATACAAGATATGGATGGAGTCGTACAGATTATTTTAAATAGCCAGTGGATCTACAGAAGCTCAGGATGCCGTGAGACGGGCTACACATTACTGCACTCTATCGGGGCTCCCGTGCAGCGGATTTTCGCCAACCTCCCTGGAGTAAAAAGTACATATGAACAGACTGTAGCTGCCTCAGACGCTTCCTTTACGCCGCGGAGAAATGTTGTTTTGGAACAGCATAAATTTAGGCAGAGAACTAAGGCTCAGGACGAATCTGTTGATGCTTTTGTGACTGCACTAAGAGAACTGGCTAAATCGTGTGACTTTGGAGTATTGGAAACTGACATGTTAAGAGATCAACTTGTGGAAAAATGTGCACATAAGAGACTATAAATTGCTGCAGGAGGAAGGGCTGACTATAGAAAGAGCTCTTACAGTCGCTAGAATTCATGAAGCAGCTCAAGCAAATTCAAGAATGCTTTCTGACCACAGTGACAAAGTGACACTGAACGGGGCGCTCGCTCAAACTTTACAAACAAAAGCCGAGCAGCCGGACGCAGTCATGCTAGAGATATAGAAGAACAGGGGACGGCTGACATTACATGTTACAGGTGCGGACTAATAACGCACAAAGCAGATGAATGCGGAGCGTGAACAGCAAAATGTCTACACTGCAAGAAAACAGGACATTGTGCACATGTCTGCAGAACAACACGTCCGAGTTTAAGGACAAGTATCCCTTTTATTGTTGTTGCTGCCTCCGGTTTACATTCCCATGTTTCCGCGAAGGCGCGGTGGCAAAGTGGTAAGGCGTCGGTCTCGTAAACCGAAGAGCGTGAACAGCATAATGTCTACATTGTAAGAAAACAGGACATTATGCACACGTCTGCAGAACATCACGTCCGAGTTTAAGGACAGCAACATCAGAGATTGGAAGCTAGGGAGTTTCAGGTCTGTGTTTTTATTATAGGTTCAAGAAAATCTGAATACCTTTTCAAGAAGTATTTCAGAATCCCAGTCAAATCCAGTACGAATGCCGCATAGATCTGCATTGTACAATTAGTATACTGTTTGTCCGTTGAATCAGACACGCCTTATGAAGCATTTCTAAAACAGGAGAGATCGTTAGGGAATGCATCTTCCTGTAAAAATAAAATGACTTCAAGGGCACTATAAGCAGAGGTGCTCTACAGAAGAACTAAAGCCAGAGATGCCAAAGAGGTCGAGATTTCACCACGTGAGAGAAAGCATCTCAGAAAACGAAGTTGCGGTCGTTTCCACGCGTTATAAAACCACTAGTTCAAACAACAAGAGCTGAAGAGCCGCTGTTGATAGTAACGCAGCCGAGCGCTCTAAAGAGCTGGCTTAAACCTCCAGCCTCTTCAGGAGCATCTGTTGGAGTCACACTGCTACGGCGTATCTCCTTGTTAAGTATCCCTTTTATTGTTGTTGCTGCCTCCAGGCGATGTAAACCAGATTCAGAAAACAATAATTTGAACAACATTATTCCCATGTTTCCTCAAAGGCGCATTGGCCAAGTGGTTAAGTGTTGGTTTTGTAAAGCAAAGATTGTGGTTTCAAACCCCACCCGTGCCTGTTTCATTTGTCACCCGTTTCCTTTAGTTTCAAAGTCTTCAAAAAACTCGCAATGTAAGAGTCTCAATAGTAAGAGAACATAACTGTTGCCAGTGATAAGTATTCGTGCATATCCTGCCTTGTTTTTTAGTCGACAAAGTTTGTCTCTCTTCACACCCATCTTCCGAATAATCGCCTCAGCGTTGGGAAAGAACGTGCGCTTGGTATAGCCCCCGACTCCATGGTCTGATCACAAACAGATCGGGTGAGCTGTCAGTCCAGGTTGGAAGTAACGTTCGAAAGCACTAAAAATCTGACTTAGGAACTAGAAGACCGTGTTCTTTTAAACGAGTAAACGATAAAATAATATACTGCCTGCAAGACTACGTCAAGTTCAAGTTCAAGTTTATTGTCATTATACTCATACGCAGGTATATGGTATAACGAAATGCTAGCTAGCTCTCGGACATACAAGTAGAAGTAGTACAAAGAAAAAGAACACAACAACAATACAATTGTATAACAAAAGAAAGACAGAGACAACAGCCGATGTGCAAAAAACAACAAAAAGGTAACAGGTTATGTGCAAAAACATGCATCAAAAGAATTAAATAAAGGGATAAAAATGATGGTGAGTGAGCTTTTGACATGTATGGTAGAGGTAAATGTTCAATGTGTGTTTGGGTTTTTGGTAAGAAAGAAGCAATCAGCACACATTTTTTTCAGGATAGTCAAGCAGTTTAAAACAGCAAATTCACAGCTTCGTGTCTTTTAAGCTTTGTGTTTCGCTCTCCAAATAGAGGCGCAGGTTCAAATCCTACTCCCGACAGTCAGGTGTTTTACCCTGTCTTCTTTACCTCCCTTTACACTGTTTCAGTCTTGTTGTGCTCGCTGACAATCACAGTACGAGGAAAACGGAGAAACTACTTAGCAAAAACATAACGGACAGAAAAAAGCTTCGTAAACACGTGAATGTGATTAGCATCAGTAGGGTATGCATTCAAATGTTTAAGGCTTATTTATAACAGCAGCAGAAGAAAGGTGCAACACAATGCAATTTGTGAGAATTTGTGGGTTTTTATGCTGCTTGGACTTCTTTCAAGCCTATGAAGTGACCCCCGTTTTATTTTCATTTTCAAACTTCAGAACCGAATAACAAACAGGTTTCATGTGTGACAGCATTCCGTTGCAAATACCGTTTCCACGATGTATTCAGCGACGGGAATTAAATATTTTAGTGCTGGCTCAAATGCGAGGAATTTCAGAAAAACCTGGAAAAGCAACGCTTGCAGTAAATGACAAATGTAAAGTGTGTAGTCAGCATGAACAGAACAACGCAATGCTCTGTAAAAACGATCTGAAGCCGCAATTACTCTTTTATCTCGGGCAGTTCATTCCGATATGATGTTTCCGCAGAATACATGAAATGCCAACTCCAAACATGTTGTTGCCATTATTGTTACTCCTGCTGCTGTAGTTTTAAGCTTTAATCAGTGGGTATGTAATGTTGTAAAGGGGCTGGAGTACTATGTTCAGTCCAAATTCCATTATGTCAATTTATGCTTTTTTAATATAAGCATTAACAATACAATGCGTGCTCGAAAACCGTTACTTATTAGCTTAAGAAGCGGCAGTGTTTTGACAAAGTGTGGTATTCGAACAGTAAATGCTGAAGTGTTTAATACTTGCTTGTGAGCAGATCTCCCTCGATTTAGACAAACTCTTGTTCGGCCGATGATTTCAGATCAAAATCTGAATCAAGTGGAAAGAAAGCTGAATTACGCTGGGTACTGTGTATCACTGTTACGCCATCAGGTCATGCTAGGAGGATTGGGTGGATGAAATTGACACAGAGGGACCCAATGTGGGGGCTGAACCCACAGTTCTGAGATTAAGAGATTCTTGCTCTATGGACTGCGCCTATATAACTCTTGTGCTCCAGCAGTAATGTTTCTGGGTGTGGATGAACATGACATTATAGACTGACAGCAGGAACACGTGGCCCACAGGCAGTGACAGTATCGCTATATTTGGCTGCAGTATATTGTGTTGAGAGCAGCATTAACTTTCCTGCAGAGATGGGAGTGCCTTTAATACAGCTCTTTCAATCGGACAGAGTAACAGTAACTGACCTAAAGTTTCGGCTGTGGATCCATCTCCACATGGGGGACAGTAAAATAGCGATGAAGTAATGTTTCTGGGTGTGGATGAACATGATATAATAGACTGCCAGCAGGAACACGTGGCCCACAGGCAGTGACAGTATCGCTATATTTGGCTGCAGTATATTGTGTTGAGAGCAGCAATAACTTTCCTGCAGAGATGGGAGTGCCTTTAATACAGCTCTTTCAATCGGACAGAGTAACAGGGACTGACCTAAAGTTTCAGCTGTGGATCTATCTCCACATGGGGGAAAGAGACAGTAAAATTGCGATGAAGAAACAGAAAGATTTGTGGTCGCTGCAAAGTAGGAAAGAGGTGGTCACACACATAAAACAGCTTGGTGATAATTTGCAGCGACAATTTTATGTTATTTAGTACACGGATTTCTCTTCATGTTCCTTAAGATGTGTAATTTGTATGTTGGTTGTATGAGAACAGTTTCCCCTAAAGTCCTGTCAATTGACAGTGGAGAGCTAGCTGGTGCACATCTTCAAGAAGACTCTCTTTAAGGCGATTACAAGTTTCTCGAACAAATCTGTTTTTAAAATAGTTTAGCTAATGAGCAACGAGAGTACAAATAAATTCTCCCACCCTCCATTTGAAGATAAAACTCCATGTGCGAGTCAAAGTTTCCTTGAAGCTACTGATGTTCGTCATTATTGGACATTCCCGGTGATATTGACTAAGAAGCTCAATTTTTACGTGTTGTAGTTCAACATGTGCAAAACATTCGTATCCCCTGCAAATATCGGCAAGGTCAGTGATATTCTCAACAATTTGTGCCATTGCAATTCGTGCGATTGGTGCCATACTTTTTCGAAATGTATACTGACATGCCAGGATCAGAGGGTCATATTTAAAAAACTGGTGCATTAAAATTTCTTGTACTTCAGGATTTTGATAGTCTGTTACATTGTCTTTCACACGTCGGTGTTAGAACTGTGAGACATTTTCATAACCGGGGGGAAGGCCGTAGCAATAAGCAGAAAGTGCAGTCACCTTTTCCCAGTGTAAATCCGTGTTGTGGTGAGTTTTTAAAATTGGTTTGCGATTTTCTGAAATATATTCCATACAAAAATATAATTTGGACAGTCGCTATTTATTTGGATATTCCTTTTCAGTGAAGATGTCTACAGTATTCCAGCCGGATTAGTACTGATCGAAGAGAGCCATCTACAGGCGAAAGGCGACATAACATCACAGCAGCACCATTTAAGGTGGAAGGAAAAACACGCATAAGAAGCTGGCGAATCAGAAGCCAACTTAAGCCTCGTAGCAGACCCTTGGAGGCACGCTCAAAATAATCATCTTTCCAAGTACTTAAGAGTCATATTTAGATCACTTTACTGCAATTTTATTTGATTGATGGGAGATGTGAAGCCATCGAGCCTGTACTGCACTTTCACATTGAAATTGAAGCCATTTCTCATGCTTTCTCTCAGTTTCGGGGCTGCAATTGAGTGTAAAGGAGGCGACTTGAAATTGAAACGTGTAATCACCTTACAGAGGGTCTTCACGACGGGGTGCGTCAGCTAGTTCTCCATTATTGTCAGTTTACTGGACTTCTGAAGAAACCTATCTACAGCGAAGATACAAACTGCACAGTTTAAGGCACATGAAGAGAAATCTGTTTGCTGACTGACTCAAAAAATGTCGATACAAATAATCTGCCAGGCTGATTTACTTGTCTGACCACCTCCCTCAGTTCCCCTTTGCTGTTAGCACAATTCTTTCAGTTTCTTTTCTTGTATTTTCCTTGCTATTTTAGTGTTCCCCATGTATAGATGGATCCACAACTGAAACCGTTTTCACCCTGTGTTTCTGCAGCGTCAGTCTGTATGAGGAGCACAACTTGCACAGCTCCAGTGGCGCAATTGGTCAGTGTGCAGTACTTATACAGCAGTGCACAGCGGAGTCATGCTGAGGTTGTGAGTTCAAGCCTCACCTGGAGCAGTGTCTTTAGCTACTGAGAGCAACTGTCGAGTTTAGATACTGTTAGGTATTTGATGGAGATAAATTAACATCAAACGAACAAGTAAAGATTTATTTCGAGTCACAATCAAAGAAGGCTCCACAGCTGAAACGTTGTGTTTACTTCTATTTTCAGCATGGAATAAACCTATACTTTTCCATTTGCAGCCCACGCATGCTGTGATGCAGCTCCCTACTTAAATTACTATCAGCTGTGTACCTCCAGTTGACCTGTACACAAATATATGAGAGAGGTCTACTGAGACAAGAGGAGCACTGAAGACTTGATAAAGCTCTCGCATTAGATTCTGTGTTTATGTTGTTCCCCAGATTTGTTTTTAATGTTCTTTCTCTTTTGAAGTTGTTGCGTTTGGTTTTTTTTCTGATTGGTAGCTACAACGGGTCAGTTGCAACAAACTGGCTGCTGAAATTTGTCAGCAGCTCTGTAGCAAACCTGTTCTCAATTGCAACAAACCTAAAATAACAGCTGCTCCCCATTAGATGTTACTAAAGTAGGAGACTAAGCAGACGAAGTGGAACAATAGATTACATTGGAACTGTCCTGAATGTAGTGGAAATAATATCGTCATTAAGTAATGAACAATTGCTTTCCAGACACTACAATTATTCACAAGGAATTTTATCAATACATATTTTATTAATAAAAGTGTAATATCTTAATAATGAAGTTTAATGTTATCTATATCAGTAGCTGTATTACAGGTAATGCATGCACAGACTTTATTATACTATAATGAATTTTCAGGTATCCCGGGGAGAGAACTGAAATGAAGGAAATACATATTTAAAAGGGGTGTAAGTCTTAAATGTGTTCTGTCACATAGGGGTGTTAATTGAATAGATTTGTTGTAATATTATTTGACTCTACACTTGTGTTTCTCAGGAGACAGCATTAATATTGGGGATTTGCGGATACAGATAATAAGTTGTACTATACAGGCAAATGTATGGTTACTTTAATGAAAAAAAACTCTTATCATTACCCTTTTCAACATTATTATTTAAGACAGTCTTTCAGAACAGTATTCTCGTATTAGTGGCTATAGTCTAATCATAATGGTGGTGAAACAGGCGAAATGTGCGGAAAGAATTGGAGATGGAACAGGAGACTCATCCAGTCGATAGAAAGCTTGGGTAGGACTGCACTAACACCGTGCCAGTGCTTAGTAGCGTCATTTAAAAATAATACGTGGTTTAACAATATCAACTGCTCTTCTGTGAGCTCAGCTCCACTACTAGTAATACATTGCCCAAATTTTCAAATTAGATACATGTGTTTTCTACGTGTATGTAATAGGTACTTTTTTGTTTTAACTGATTTAAAATATAATCTTTATAAAACAGACAAAGGGGTTTATGTGTCGCGCTGAAATTCACACACAAGTAAGGAAAGATATCGCGCTTAGGAAGAAATCCAGAGTGGAGACGCCGGCGATTGAAAACAACCACATACAGCCTGTATGTGCTCTACCACTGAACAAACTTCCGACAACTACTGTATCTTTATCTGCAGCACTTTCTTTTAGGAAGAGTGAGGAGTCTACAAGCCTAGAAAATAAGACAACTAAGTGAACGACAAATTTTCACTTTTTGATTAAAGAACATAAAAAACACCTTTCTTCCAGCCAAATTCAAACCAGAGAACAAAGAGTTCCCAGCTGTTTCCACTATATTCCTCCGCTCTTACAACTGAGTTATCGAAAACACAGGAAGCCCACCTTTTGTCTTACATAAAGCACAATGTAGTGCAGCGGTCCTATTTATTTAAAACCCAGTTCGAAATCAAATCTCATTCCCATAGTCCTGTTTAGTTTGAAGTTAAGCAGTTGTAGCAGCAATGCTTGGTAATAAGACAGAATTAAGCGTTGCTGTGCTTTCCTTAATGAGGCCCCATCTCACTCTCCATCTCTGTGGTTCAGCCACAGAGAAAGTATTCATGCAGGCTGATTTAAGATGTTTTCTTTTGATAAGGGACAGCTCCCAAACGGGGATGCACTTAGATAAGCCTGGCTATCATGATCAATGGTCATTCATTGGCGCCTATCTGTCTAGGGAGTGCCAAATGGACATCTGGACTGCATTCCTAAGTGTCAGGAGTATGTGACTCGTATCTCACCTTGATCAACCAATTAGAGACTGGCAGGGTGTGGTAACACCATGTGGGTCTCCAATGCCCGCCAAACTCTCAACCAATCAGAACACATCTGTGTCTTGGTCAAAAAGGGAGCGCAAGCTCAGATCAGGGCTCTCCTTGGCCATTTTCGCGCATCCTCAGAGACAATCACGTGACAAAGGCTGTTGTCTGCAAAGGGACTTGGACTTTGTTCTAAGCGCGGGGCCGAGGATCCTGTACGTACTCAGAATTCTACCAACGTGAACGCTCCGCTTGATCAACGGCAGCCCACAGTTGGACCCTCGTCGACAACCTGAATAGCTTATTCAGAAGCAGCGCTGGACCGGGAACGAACCAGCTTCTTCCTGGGCAAAAGAGTGACTTGTGAGGACTAGCCGTCACACTGCATAGAGTGCATAGTGCATAGAGACTTTCTACCAGCCAGCCGGACTGCTGGTAGATCCCCTCGGAGCAACGACTGCCCTGCGCGCCGCAGTCAGATTCCTCCGCCCGTCCTACTCCGAGCTGCACCTCGACTGGTTGGCCAGTAGCCAGAGGACGCCGGGACAACGCCCATTGGACAACCGCTGGGACTGAGGCTGCAACAGAGCCTGTCAGCTGGTTTGGTGTTCGTGCTGGGAAATTCCAAATCCATACACAGTGGATAAGTAAACCCCATGTTCTACATTGCGTCTTGAGAATTCAATTGTACCTCAACACAAGTTGTTATCAATTTAATTCATGAGTAATGTATTTACTTCCGAGTTTAGAGTAACAGTGGGTAATAACACTGATTAGCGATTTGGTAACCGAACGATATATATTGACATATATTCTCTGTTGTGTATCTCTTTGTGTTTGCATCTCTTCGAGATTATATACTTTGTATATTGATAACCCTCACAGTAAGGTCTGCTGCTCGTATCCAGGCAGACTAGTATATGTTTGGTGCACAATTTATATGAATAAATGTATCTCGTGTATTGAACCCGTGTGTGCGTTGTTAGTTGTTCTGACGATTGATTTTCTAAAAACCACAACGAACAACCTCGTGATTACTGCTACAATTAATAATTGTCTCAGTAAACCCATCAAACCTCTACACTTGTATAGTATAATTTATTATCTGTACCCGCAAATCCCCAATATTACTGCTGTCTCCTGAGAAACACAAGTGTAGAGTCAAATCATATGAAATAATACAACAAATCTATTCAATTAACACCCAGATGTGACAGAACACTTTTAAGACTTTAAGACCCCTTTAAATAAGTATTTCCTTAATTTCAGTTCTCTTCCCTCCATGGGATACCTGAAAATTCACTATAGCATAATAAAGGCTGTGCATGCATTACCTGTAATACAGCTACTAATAAAGATAACATTAAAGTTGATTATTAAGAAATCACGCTTTTATTAATAAAATATGTTTTGATAAAAGAAGTCTTAATAGAACCTAGGTAAATCCCTGTAGTAGTCTAACACCTACAAAAAAGAAAAAAAAAACAGAACAACTTCAAAACAAAGAGAAAAAGAACATAAAAACAAATCTGGGTAACAACAAAAACACAGAAAAGTGAGTGCTTTTTCAAGTCTTCGGTACTCCATCGTGCTCCTCTCGTTTCAGTAGACCTCTCTCATATATTTGTGTATAGGTCTGCTGGAGGTCCATTGCTGATGGTAATTTAAGTAGGGAGCTGTGTCAGCATGTGTGGACTGCATAGGAACAAGTAAAATTTTATTCCATGCTGAAAAGAGAAGCAAACAACGTTTGAGCTTTGGAGCCTTCTTCAGGTCTGACAAGGAACAAACCTTTACTTGTTCCTTTCATGTTAATTTAGACCTGATCTCCAGCAAATACTTAACAGGACCTAAACTGGTCAGTTAGTTTAAATAGTTGAAAATATAGGCCACACTGCTCCAGGTGAGGCTTGAACTCAATCTCAGCATGAGTTCGATCGCACCACTGGAGCTGCAGAAGTCTTTTTTTACACAGACTAATGCAATTGCAATTAGTCACGAAACAAACGAGAACTGCAGCTGTACACTTGAGACAGGATGCTACTGTATTAATTTTGTTTAACACTCCAGTCGAACAAGCCGACATGTCACTATTGCTAAATCATTACAAAAGACGCCAACTAATGACCAGTTTTATTTTTAACAGAACTTTACTGAAAGTTAAACTTATAAAACTACCTGAGCAAATAAATACAACAATTATTGTTCCTCTGACCTTCTCATTATTTCTTTTTTTAAATTAATACATTTATTTATCCACAGTGTCCCTTGTGCTTACTTTTCAGAACTCTCTCTCCTGTGTCAGTAGGAGCTTACATTTCAAGTTAAGTTCTTTAATCAGTTCCAATATCTTCCTTTCAAAGTAGGGAAGAGCAAGCTGGCATGTTGTTTTGCCTGTGGTTATTCTTTATGACTATATCTTCTGACACCTGTGCACAATCCTACAACATTACAAGAGAAGCACTATAACAGGAGTCATAAAAATGCAAGAAGCCACTTTGAACAATCTTTCGGAATTGTAAAACAACTAACGCTTTGCTTGGCTGTCATTTGGTTTGTATACCAGTCCATCAAGAGCCAGCACCATCATCATCAGGTCATGTGCAGTCCTACACAACCTTGCGATTGACTGGGATGAGCTACCTTTTCCATCTCCATGGCATGCAGCACACTCTGGCTGTTTCAACACAGTCATTATTGGACCACAGTGCACTGTCTCTTCTGTCCTGTGGCTATCATAATCACTTTTAAGAAGCCAAGTTTTTTTCTTTAACATGTGCTTGGGTGCCACCCATTTCCTTATTATCCCTGCTTTCCACTGATAACCACAAATACAGATACCCATCACAATAAAATACTTAGCAAATCTATTCAGTTGACTCCCAAATTTTATAGAACATATTAAAAGCTCCCACTCTATTTATATAACCATTTGCTCTGTTCTGTTCTCTTCACTTCCTAGCATATCTTAAAGCTCACAGCTACTAGTAATGATTGACATTAAACATAAATAGTAAATGACACTTCTGTAAATACACACATTAATAAACTTCATTATTAATAAATATGGTATGAGTGTAAAGCAATTTTAATTAATATTCCAATACATTTCCAAGCAACGGATTATTTCCACTATATTTGGGAGCCTTCTAATGCAATCCTGCGTTACACCGAGTACGGTGCTAAGCCAAATGAAGACAGTTTAAATTAGTCCGCTACTTTAGTTACTCTGGAGTGCTGCAGTTGTTACTTTGTGTTCATTGCAATTGAGAACAGGTTAAGTTCGGCACTGCGGACTAAGCACAGCAGGAAAGTTTGTTGCAATTGGACTTAAGGTGGAGCACAAGTTTAGACGGCATCTGCGTTCTAAGCACGGGTTGAACTCCTGTTAGTATGCTACTTTCAGTTCGATGCAATTGACCCATAGAGTTTGCCCTAATAAGGTCTGAATGAAGCTTAAGCAGAGCCAACCCATTGCCTTTATAACTTCCATTAATCTCCACCCATCTTCCCTCGCTCACTTTTGATCTTTCTAAGACAAGCATTTAACTGGAGTTCAGCCCAATGATACTGCTGAGAACCAGAGAAAAAATATATATATTGTAACGCCCTCGCCTGGTGGTGAGGAGGAAGCGCCCCTAGGCGTGCATAGTACCGCTGGGCATGCTGGGAGTTGTAGCCGGGGAGAGTCTGAGGGTCAGCACGGTGACCAGCGGCTGACCCTACCTGTGTAAATAATGTCCTAGTAGTTCTAGTGCCCTGTGTAGTCTTATAAGTATATAGCGTGTTGTTAAGTAATTACCACCCTAAAGATGTGTACGTGTTCTGTCAGTCTCCTCATGTGCATGTATATGCTGTGTTTGGTTTTGTGGTTGTTAAAGAATAAAGCTATTGCTTGGTTTGTTAATTGCGTCTCCACTGGTCCTTTGTTCTGAGAAAAACCTGTAAATGCTACATTGGTGTCAGAAGCGGGCAGGATGGACAAATCTTGGCAAACATTAGCCGATTCTGTCAAGTGCTGTCTGACTCTAAAAGAGACAGAACCCATCGGCAGCGCACATAGGGAGCCTGAGCAACTCCTGGGTGCGACAGGTGGCCACAGCCCTTACCAGGGCTATCCAGTAGTGGTCCTGCCGGTAGAATTGGGGCGACTGCCTGCTACTCCCGCCCAGTGGATGCCCCAAAGAGAAGATACCCTCCCTGCCAGAGCTGACCAGCGATTCCCACACAGACGGAGGAGTCCAGCAAGGGGGAAGAGAAGCCAGCCCGTGCAGCAACCCCCGCGGAACAGCCCCGCACGCTGTTTTGCGACCGCAGCGGGAAGAGACGACACTGAGCCCGGTTCTGCTGGGCACCCAAACCTCGCACTCCGCGATCAGTGTCGGGAAACGGGAACGGGTCGGCTCAGCGCGGGGACGGCCGCCCTTGAACACCTCAACCCCCTCTCCGGAGAGCGCTGTGAAGACCGGCACCCCTCACACCACTGTGGGGCGAGTCGGCTATAGCCTGTACCTCCAGTGCCGAAACGAATCGAGGACCAACCCTGCCTGGCCCTGCTCGACACGGGTTCATCGGTAACCCTACTCCGGCCGGGCATCCTCCCCGACACCGAGGGCACCAACCCCCCAGGATGAGAGGCCTCCAGCCTGCGGCTAAGGACTGTGATGGGACAGCTCGCCGTAGTGCGGGTGAAACAGGTGCTTGCCTTTCATCTAGGTGCAGCGATGGTGCGCCACCCCTGCTACCTCGCACCCATCCAGGAGGACTGCATTCTGGGGCTGGACGTACTGCAGCGAGTGGGGGCCAGTTTGGACTTGGGCCGGCAGGAGTTGGTGTGGCAGGGGGAGCAACTTCACCAGGTGGAGGGCAGACCCGGCGAAGGCTGAGGGACACGGGCTTGCCGGAGCCGGGGGAAAAAGAGTCAGTGGTGGCGGTGGCAGACCGGGCCTGTGAGCCGGGGAGCGAGCGTGCCGGATCCTGCCCCTGAGTCGGCAGCGGCGGTTGCGTGGAAGCGAGGCGCGGCGTTGAGGACCTCTACCAACACGACATCGAGACTGGAGACCCTCTGCCATCCGCATCCCAACTGGACGCATGGCTCACGCCAAGCGGACCGCCGCCGAGGAAAAGATCCGGGAGATGGCCGCAGCGGGAGTGATTAAGCCCTCTGCGAGCCCTCGGCGCCAGCTGTACTGGTCCAAAAAAAAGAAGGCTCGTGGAGGTTCTGCGTAAACTACCGCAAGCTGAACGAGGTCACCTGGAAGGATTCCTACCCCCTGACGAGGATAGACGATGCCAAGGACTACATCACCGGGTCGACCTGGTTCAGCTCCCTTGATCTCCGCTGTGGCTACTGGCAGGTACCACTCGCTCGAAGCCTCTGGCAGTTTACTTTCAAGAGGCTGATGGAGAGGGTGCTGGCATCGGTCCCGTGGAACCAGTGTGTGCTGTATCTGGACTATCTGCTGGTTCATGCCCAGGGTTTCGACCAGGCCTTGACGAACCTCCAGGCGGTGCTGGCCTGCATCCGCCGTGCTGGCCTGAGGCTCAATCCCCGCAAGTGTGAGCTCCTGAGGCAGGAGGTGACCTTCCTGGGACATGTTGTTGGACTGTGAGGGGTGGCTACAGACCCAGGTAAGGTCGCCTAAATGAGGGGTTGGCCGACCCCCCGCACTGTCGCGGAGCTGCGCAGCTTTCTGGGGTTGGCTTCGTATTACCGGAGGTTTGTCCGGGACTTTGCCAGCATCGCTCCCCCGCTGCACCGCCTCACCGATAAGGGCCGCCGTTTCGACTTGTACTCGGGCTGCGAGATGGCTTTCAGCCGGTTACGTGAAGCTCTGGTGGGGGTCCCCGTGCTGGCCTACCCCGATCCGTGGTTACCGTATATCCTGGATACCGACGCGAGTGTCTCGGAGTTGGACGCGGTGTTGGCGCAGGAGGGGCCAGATGGGGAGCAGGTAGTTGCCTACTACAGTCGGGTTTTGAATAAGGCTGAACGGAACTACTGCGTGACCCGTCGTGAGCTGCTGGCGGTGATGGTGGCGGTCCGCCACTTCAGGCCGTGCCTGTTCAGGACCCAATTCCAGTTGAGGACCGACCATGTGTCCCTCACCTGGCTGCTCCACTTTAAGGAGCCAGAGGGGCAGATGGTGTGATAGATGGAGGTCCTGCACGAGTGGTGCACGGCCAGCCGGGCGTGGGGCATTTCGGCTGTAAAAAAAACTTCTTATTGGGGTCTTTGCCACTG
The DNA here is from genome assembly GCF_040954835.1 of Lepisosteus oculatus. Classification (NCBI taxonomy): domain Eukaryota; kingdom Metazoa; phylum Chordata; class Actinopteri; order Semionotiformes; family Lepisosteidae; genus Lepisosteus; species Lepisosteus oculatus. Next base: position 44,827,320 of record NC_090709.1, on the reverse strand, counting down.
GGACATGGAGCGGTATTGCTGAACGTGTGCGGTGCCCGTGGCCCAGAAGGAGCCCCCCTCCAACAACACCAGGTGGGGACTCCTATGGAGCAGGTGGGGGTTGACGTTTTGGGCCAGTTTCCGCGCACTGAGGCTGGAAACTGCTATGTCCTGGTGGTGGTGGACTATTTTACAAAGTGGCCGGAGGCCTATGCCCTCCCGGACCAGAGTGCCCCCACCGTGGCCGATGCACTGCTGGAGGGGATGTTTGCCAGGCTAGGGGTGCCGGAGGAATTACACAGTGACCAGGGGCGTAACTTCGAATCCCAGGTCTTCGCCAGAGTGTGCCAGCGCCTCCTTGTGTTGGTCGTGCACAAGGAGGAGCTGTGACAATAGCAGAGAAGGAGGGAGAATGGCGCAGATGGAAACTCGTTTTCATGCGCTCCTCTGGAAGGAATGAAAATATATTTATGTCTTTATTTAGTGGTTTCATTAGTGACAAAGACTAAACTTTCTTGGAAAAATGTATTTTATGTAAACCATGTTTGCTATTAATTCAGTTAGGGCTAGAATATGTTCATTGTCTTCCAATGAAAGAAGGGTTCCTTTTGCCGTAGTCGGGTTGACATTAGAAGCTTGCCACGCCCGGACTGTTACACCAACGCATTAGCATGTTAAAGCGATTTCATTGAGGAGCCTAGCTTTCTTAACTAGTAAGTAATGTACTTTTGGAGGGGGGAGGTGTCTTTCGCTGGAAATCTTGCCCCCTTCTACTTACCTGTGAAATACCTGTGAAACCGGTTTAATTCGTCACAGCCAGCACTCCCGCAGAGAGGGGGGTTGTACTTGTTAATGTCTTAGCCGGAACACATCATTATATCTCATTTTGTATTTCTATAAAAAAATCGTTTGCCCAGCCTAACACTATTGTTGTTATTGTTTTTATCCTGTAAAGCGCTTTGAGCAGCACAGCTTTCTCACCAGTTAGATTACTTTTTGATACAATCCTTACACAAAGCAGAAACTTCTTGTATTTTCCGATGACATACAAGTGGAAAGATTACAGATTTTAATCGTCTTTATTCTGAACCAGGGAAAATCTGATCATGTTTCTCTATAACAATAATAAAAAACTTTATTTTACATATCACCTTTAAAAGTGGCATCTCAAAGCAATACAGTAGATGGAAACCACAGATTACAAAGTAAATACCCAGACAAACGCTTTAATAATTTTTAATAAAATGCTTTTATTCATTCAGCAGAGAGAGCGTAAAACCTGGGCATAACAGCTGTTCCTTTTTCTGATCACCCGCTCTCTGGATACACGTCTCACCTGTCCTGTTCTTTGTTTTCCTAATTTGCTGATTATGCCTTCTGCGATCCACTCCTGCCCTCACACCTAAAGAAGACTATTTTAAATGTATATGCGCGGTCCATTGTGCAATTTACACTTGTATGTGCTGTCCTTAAGGTGATATCACATAAAGGTGATATGTAAAATAATGTTTTTTTTATTGTTATAGAGAAACATGATCAGATTTTCCCCATATCAGAAAAAAAGATCTAAAGTATACTAATTTGTCACTAGTATACTTTTAATACAGTCTTTGCTGTGCTCTTGAGGATCCTTGTGATATTTCGAGCTCTGGTTGAATGATAAGTGTAGCAGTTTAAATAATTTTCGTAGTTAGATATTATGAAACGCTCTGTTAAAAGCAAGGGAGTTTTTATGTCCATTACAGTAAAAGAAAATGCCTGACAAAGCAGGGCTTGGACAGATTCCAAGTGCATTTTTGCAATATACGTTGCATTGTGCTGCTGTAATACAGTTTAAAATAATTAAAAGTCTAAACAGTATCAGCTTTATTTATGGGTTGCAATTTAAAAAAAGTCAAAAACCGAACTCAAAATGCAATTTAGAGCTTTCTGGCAAGAGGAGACACCCAAATTAATAATGTAACATGCCACTGCATGAACAAGGTTATACTGCTATTTCCTTAGATACGCGATTAAAAAATAATTTTTATTAAATTTTTAATAAAATGTTTTTGTTCACTCATAATCTGACAATTTCAGGAAGACTAAGGAAGGACTAAGGGAATTGTCATCTGTTGTGAAAGCTCTGTGAGCTCTGTGACTTTGAGACCACTTGTTATCCCAGGTTGTTTGAATTGCCACAATTCAAATAGAGAAAAAAGAGCTGACTGACAAGATTTAAGATGTGGCTGTCAATGTTGGATTAAAAAAGACACATTGCCCGACGTTAGTTGCATTGCTTGAAAAATAATTTTATTTCGAGAGACTGGATAAGTAATTCAAGTGTTTTTTTTAACTTCCTGAAAAACAAATAATAATTTAACTATATGTGCAAATGTTTTATGATATGTCGCTGTTGTGAATGTCTGTGGAGTGTATCTTATTTGCCTGTCTGTCCTGGCTATGCTCTCTCGCTTGCTCGCCCTCCCCTTCTCTCTCTCTCTCAATTCAAGGTGCTTTATTAGCATGACAGATTGGTACAATCAGTGTTGGGTATTTACTTTGCTTTGAGATGCCACTTTTAAAGGTGATATATAAAATCAAGGCTTTAACTTGCTTTAACTCCGCAAGTCTGAGTTCTCGTGTCTGTCCTATCCGAACCCGAAAGTATTACAATATGTATCTTTATAGCAGGTGGTGTACAACTTTTTAGTATAGATTACACTTTTCTAAAATGTATTTAAAAAAAAAAACGATTACAATCTAATCTTTCCATGTTTGATCCCAGGATCCCAAGAAAAATAAATCTAAACGGGGAGAATGCTATGCTGAAAGTTTATTAAGATACTTAGAAGACAAAGATATCAATTTATGTTGCATTTGTCTGATTGTGAATCAAAAAACACATATATTTAAACCTGCGTTTGTGATTTAAATCAAAACGCGATTTAAATCAATATAAATGTTTATATTGTAACACATAGGTGACTATTCATCGTTATTAAAATGACTTAAATTCGATCATGTTGTGATATTTAGAAATATAAATTTGTTTGGTGCGAGTGAGGTTTTATTTAATCTCTGACCCAGGGAAATGTTTTATTTTTTCAAAGAAATGTTTGTTGAAAAAAAAGTCATGACTCCAGCAGGATTCAAACACACAGCATGTGAGGTAGGAGTCAGGAGCCTAACCCACAGTGCCACCAGCAAGGTCACATGCAGCGTGCTGAAAAAGCACTACAGAAACATTATCAACAGACAATGTACAGCATGTACTATTCTTGTGTTGCGGTACATGAATATAATTATATCGTTATTAATTTCTTTAGATACGCAATTCCATATTATATTCCCTTTTAATCAAATTCTAAAAGTATGCTTGTTGACTCCAGTATCACATTAGTTAAAGACTTCGAAGCTTAAAATGTTAAGGGAGAAATGGAATACTGGTGTGTATTTTTTATTTAAAGTACAGAGACCAGCCATATACTGTATGTTTATGTTCCAAAATTAATATCGTTTATGGCCTTCACACGCGTTACAGTATGCTCCTATTCTTTTTATGCTCAGGTACTAAGATTTCCCTTCAGTGGTAAAATTCCATATGAATATTCAATGCTAAAATGTGCACAGTAAAGACATTTACTGTAAATCTTTCTACGACCGACCAACGGACTACGAGTGCCCCTGTCAGTCAACCAATCACGTACCGCGGTATTTTGCGTCATCGCGCGTCACAATGCGCGACGCCGTAGCCAATTACCTCCGGTATGTGTCTGTACTGCACACTTTGAATGGCTGCATCTGTACCTTCCAATCACTGATGTCGCTCTCCCTAAACCTTAACGTGATGTTTTGCAGATGTGCAGTGTGCCTTTACTCCTGTATTAAAAACGACCTCTGTTGTCGGGCGGAGTTGAAGGAGAACTAACTGCACAGAAAAAGTATGTAACGATAAAATGTTTCTTCACTTCAGAATGTCCCTTTAAATCCCTGCTCACACACGTCGGTGTGGGGAGTGGGCAGGTAGAGAGCTTTTCCAGAAACTCATGATGTTTCTCATGGGGTGTTACCTGCAGTAGTATCTCTCTCCACTCTCTTGGAAAGAAAAGAGTGGCTCCAGTGCAGGGTAAGGTCAGAACAGCTGGTCTGATTGTCTTAGAAAACAAGAAACTAAAATCAACAGGGAAATTGAACAATACAGAAATCAGCACAGTATACAATAGGAAGCAAGCAAACAAAATGCTCAGCAAAAATCGTAGTTGAGTAAATTGGTGTAAAAAAAATATTTGTAAGCAAAGGAGAGCCGGTGCTGCGTGTGAAACACATCAATAGTTCACCATTTCTGAAACGTTTAATTGAATTGAAGAAATCCTCTCCTTAAACTTCAAAAAAGGATTATCTGTGGAGCCAGCAGGCGTAACACTGCAGTTGCCCGTTTCTCACAGGTGTTTGAAGTTGTGGATAACATTTAGTTAAACCTAATAACTGGTTGGGCCACCCTTAGAAGCAACAACTGCAATCAAGCGTTTGCGATAACTGGCAATGAGTCTTTTACAAAGCTGTGGAGGAATTTTGGCCCACTCATCTTTGCAGAATTGTTGTAATTCAGCCACATTGGAGGGTTTTCGAGCCTTAACCGCTTTTTTAAGGTCATGCCACAACATCTCAATCGGATTCAGGTCAGGACTTTGACTAGGCCACTCCAAAGTCTTCATTTTGTTTTTCTTAAGCCATTCAGAGGTGGACTTGCTGGTGTGTTTTGAACCTGAACTTGAACTTTATTGCCATATGTAACTGGTACTGGTACAATGGAATTCTTACTTACAGAAAGTCTCTTGATTGTAAAACAAGTGTAAAAAACAAGACAAAGTGCAAACAGTGCATCAAGACAATGTACAAACAAACAATAGACAATGTGCAAGTAAACATGTAGACAGTTTGAATGTAAACAATACAGACATGTAAACAATGACTGGAGATGTGCAATAGATAAGAAATCATAAAGAGGTAGATGGTGATGGTGTAGGTGTGGTCCGAGGGGGATGGCTAAATGTGTTCGCCAGTCTCACTGCTTGTGGATAGAAGCTATTGAAGAATCTAGTGGTAAGTGTCCGTTGCTCTTATATCTCTTGCCTGAGGGCAGTGGGGTGAAGAGCTCATGCCCGGGGTGGTGACTGTCCTCTGTGATGGCCAGAATTCTACCACGGCAGCGGTCCTCATAGAGCTGTTTAATCTCGGTGAGACCGCAGCCGATGATCTTCTGGGCCATATTGACCATTCTCTGCAGTGCCTTTCTTTCTCGCGAAGAGGTGTTACCATACCACACAGTGATCCCGTTGGTGAGGACGCTCTCGATGGTGCAGCGGTAGAAGTTCACCAACACATGTATTGGCATCCCGCATCGCTTGAGGCACCTCAAGAAATAAAGGCGCTGCTGAGCCTTCTTCATGATAGAGTCAGTGTTCACAGTCCAGGTTAGATCTTTAGAGATGTGAATTCCCAAAAACCTAAAGCTGGTGACTGTTTCCACTTCCGTTCCATCAATACTGAGTGGGCTGTGAGTGTATGGCCTGTGTCTCCGAAAGTCCACTATTAGCTCTTTCGTTTTCTTTATGTTCAAGTCCAGGTTATTGCTATGACACCACCTAAGCAGCTGTACAACTTCATCCCTGTAAGTGGACTTGTCATCATCACTGATCAGTCCTATTATAGTGGTGTCATCGGCAAACTTAATGATGCGGTTGTTGCTGTGTCTTGCTGCGCAGTCATGAGTAAATAGGGAGTACAACCTTGGACTCAGACAGCAGCCTTGTGGGGTTCCAGTGCTCAGGGTGAGTGGTATTGATGTTTTATTGCCTATCCACACCACCTGTGGTCTCTCGATAAGAAAGTCCAGCAGCCAGTTGCAGACAGAGTTGGACAGACCTAATCCCCTGAGCTTTGTCACCAGTTGACTGGGTATGATGGAATTGAATGCTAAACTGTAGTCCACAAACAGCATTCTCAGATACGAGTTCTTAGTGTCCAGGTGTTCCAAGGTTGTATGCAGAGCCAGGGAGACAGCATCATCCACTGATCTGTTGTTCTGGTAGGCAAACTGCAAGGGGTCCAGGGACTCTGTGATGGAGGAGTTGATGTGTGACAACACCAGCTTCTCCAGGCATTTCATCACCACAGATGTTAATGCTACTGGGCAGTAATCATTCAGGCATGTCACTTTTGTCTTTTTGGGAGTTGGAACAATAGTGTTTTTTTTAAAGCAGGTGGGGACCATGGACTGTGACAGGGAGGAGTTAAAGATGTCTGTAAACACTGTGGTCAGCTGGGCTGCACATGTCCTCAGGACGTGAGGTGGTATCCCATCAGGCCCTGCAGGCTTACGGATTTTCACCCTGCTCAGAGTCTTCTGCACGTCCTGCTCTGAGAATTTCAGAACAAACTCGCCCTGCACACTTGGGGTCTTCTCAGCATTGCCTGTGTTCAGAGCATCACAGCAGGCATAGAAGTTTGCCCGCTTTGGATCATTGTCCTGCTGCAGAACCCAAGTGCTCTTCAGCTTGAGGTCACGAACAGATGGCAGGACATTCTCCTTCAGGATTTTTTGGTAGACAGCAGAATTCATGGTTCCATTTACCACAGCAAGTCTTCCAGGTCCTGAAGCAGCAAAATAGCCCCAGACCATCACACTACCACCACCATATTTTACTGTTGGTATGATGTTCCTTTTCTGAAATGCTGTGTTACTTTTACGCCAGATGTAATGGGACACACACTTTCCAAAAAGTTCAACTTTTGTCTCATCAGCCCACAGAGTATTTTCCCAAAAGTCTTGGGGGTCATCAAGATGTTTTCTGGCTCATCAGTGGTTTTCGTCTTGGAATTCTGTCATGCAGGCCATTTTTGCCCAGTCTCTTTCTTATGGTGGAGTCATGAACACTGACCTTAACTGAGGCAAGTGAAGCCTGCAGTTCTTTGGATGTTGTTGTGGGGTTTTTTGTGACCTCTTGGATGAGTCGTCGCTGTGCTCTTGGGGTAATTTTGGTCTTTAGAAATGGCTTTATAAACTTTTCCAGACTGATAAATCTCAATCACTTTTTCACACAGGGCCATGTAGGTTTAGATTTTTTATTAATAATAAAAAGCTTCATTTAAAAACTGCATTTTGTGTTTACTTGTGTTATCTTTGTCTAATATTTCAATTTGTTTGATGATCTGAAACTTTCAGTGTGACAAACATGCAAAAAAATAAGAAATCAGGAAGGGGGCAAACACTTTTTCCCACAGCTGGCTCTGTGGCGCAATGGAGAGCGCGTTGGACTTCTAGGCCTTGCTAGAATGAAGTCATTCAAAGGTTGTGGGTTCGAGTCCCACCAGAGTCATGTATTATTTTGATTCAACCTTTCGAAATCCTCTAGGGATTGGTGTTGATCAAGTCAAATACAGGACTTCATAAGAGTCCACAGTTGAAAATAAACCAGCAGCCACAAGAAAGAAATTAGCACTGGACTGTGATCACATCACTCCTGTCCTGGAGTCCTTGCACTGGCTTCCTGTCAACTTCAAAATCCTCAAGCTCACCTATAAGGCTCTCCATGGCTTGGCACCTCAGTACCTGTCTGGGTTATCGCCTTACTCCCCACCTCACAACCTTCGCTCTTCTAATTGTGTTTTCCTATCTGTCCCCCAGTCCATCTACACTCTATGGGTGACAGGGCCTTCTCCTGTTTTGCCCCAAAGCTCTGGATCTTTATCCCCAATGATATCAGAGAGTCACCTTCTCTAAACTCCTTCAAATCCAGACTCAAAACCCTCTTCTTTAGAGGAGCCTTTAATGAACTATTCTTTACCCCTCTGTTCCTACTGTATTTAATACCACCATCTATTGTCTCCTCTAACTGTGTATTCTCATCCTGCTTATCTTGTGTATTTTTTTAACTTTATTGTTGTCATTCTGTAAAGTGTGTTGAAAAGCCACCTTTAAAGGCGCTATATAATGTAAACATTATTATTATTATTAATAATGAACAGTGCATTTAACACTGAGCACATGCGGTCCTTCTTTGCAAAGGATTGCAAAGGTTGGGAATTAGCTTTTCACTCATGTTGTTGAAGACCGTATCCTGGCTGTGTTGCAGAAAATGTCTGGATGCCATCACCGGATCAAGGAGAGGATCAGGGTTTTGGGAAGTCTTTTTGATGCCAGACACTGTGTGTTTCCTGGTTGTAACGGGTGTCATTCTGGACCTAAACAACAGAGAACACCATTGAAATCGCTGAACTGCCTAGCGGACACTTTGTCGCCTTCTTCTGACCTGTAATTAATGCGATTCCCTGAAAACGTGGCACATTATATCTGTGCTACCTTTATGGAGGGTGACCACACTTATAAGGATCATAGATTCGATCACAAGCATCTAAAAACGAGAATGAGAAAATTACATCACGCTATAAGGCTGAATGGCACAAATTATCCTGTTCCTTCCGCAGCAAATGTGAGTTTTTTTGCTTCTTAACACTGAGATAGTTGGAGATATTTGGCAGCTGTGGGATTCCAACTCAACCCTCAAAGAGACCGGAGCTTTAATCCAGCTCTAAACTAAAAACTGGGTGACTTGTAAGGGCTGGTAGGAGAGGAAAAGAATAAATGCTTCTTTTTTGGTCTTTAGCTACTAAAAGAAAGGAAAAAAATATTTGATTATTATTTATTCACTAGTTGTTTTGATCAAATCATTGTAACGCAGTGTCATATTAAGGTATAATATGTACATGAACATCATGTCTGAGTCAGTGATGGCAGCTGACTATCGCTGGAGGACAGTTCATCATGAGCGGGTAAGCTCGCATAATGAGGGAGTAGAGATTGGCCTCTGTGTCGCAGTGTTTTAGGCAAATGTAAGGTTTCTTTCTTGTAAAATATTTTCGAGTGCATTTTTGTTGCTGAAAATTAATCTTGTGCATTTGAATGAATTCTGATATTGTCACCTAATTCTATACATTGTTTCATCTCACTACAACATTTAGAGGAGCTCAACTGCATTAATTAGTTGCATAATGGTAGTATTTCTTGCCTTTTAAATACTTTAGTCCAAAATGTAGAGAAGGTGCTCCTGTTTTCACCATTATAAGAACTGTGATGCACCAGTAATATTTACTCTCATAAAAGTATTGTCATTGTATTGTTCTGTTACAATCTTGAGTGACACAAACCTTCTGTTTTACTGCACTACACTTCTCCAGAGGCCAGTTCAGCACACAAGGATCCTCAGTCAAACAAACACTGCAATCGCTTGATAAAAGCCATTCCTCATCCTTTCTCTTAGTATTGGTGCAACTTTTGTATGCAAAGAAGGCGATTTGACAATGAAAGGTGTAATCATCTTAAAGAGAGTCTGCATGAAGGCATGCACAGCTTAAGGCACATGAAGCTGAATCCGTGAGCTGATTGACACAAAACAATGTCGCTTCGCATTATCCGCAAAGCCGTTTTGCTTGTCTGACCACCTCTTCGCACTTTACAGTGAGCGCATATATTTAAGTTTCTTCTTTTGTATTTTCCTTACTATTTTACTGTCCGTTTCCCCCATGTGGAGATGTATCCACTGCCAAAACTGCTGTCTGATTATTTAAATTATCTGTAAAACTGTTACATGACTTCATCTAATTGTAAATTTATAAGACAGTCTGTGAGACATTTGTGAGAGTAGCTGAATCCCAGGGCTGGTGTGGAATCACACACAGACAGGTCTTCTGTCAGAGCTGTGTAGCTCTGTCCCACTGCTCAGAGCTACAGACTGGTCAAATGGTCACTATTGTAGACACGACCATCGGACCATCGGCTACAAATAATCAATATACTGATCATAGTGTCACTACTGGTGTTTATTACATAAATACTATATATAAATAATAAGATAATTCCACACTCATGTGTGTTATAAAACATTTATAAATTTGGGGAGGCTGACATACAGTAAAGAAAGTAATACTGAAGGGCTGGAAGTCCTGGAAAGGGTTAATAGAAACTTCTTGCTTCTGACCTGGAACAGAGCCCACAGCTGCCAGATCAGTGACCCCTGAGCCCAGTTCACAGAGAGGAGAACCAGGAGCTCTTCTCTGTCTCTAAGAGGCTGTTAGGAAGGAGAAAAGGGGGAGATGTGACTTGAGTCCAGGCTGTTCTGATATTATTCATGAAGCAGCACTGATTGTCTGAATATTTTCTGGTCCTGGATTGTGAAGATAGCGAGCAGTATGGAGTTGAGCTTCAGTCTGAGTGTTAGTCTACACTGTGAATCCGAATGAGAAGAGAATATTGATTTTTTATTCTGCCTCTGAGAATTTTTCTTCTTTGCCAGGTGGTGTTACATCCCTTTTAGATACTCTACACAGACTGCCAGAGAGAAGAGGAGAGAGAGAAATGGACAGATAAGAGCACACGCAGTGAGAGAGACATACGTCTTGATTTACTTTGAAGCAAGTGTTCATTTCCTTTCTGGAACAAGTTGTTTCTGAACTTCAAGACATTCATACAACTTCTGAAAGATAAAATACAAATCTTGCTTATCAGGACAGAAGAAATACTGCAAAAAAGTGCCAGTGATTTTTTCTCATTTTAACGAAATGTGCAGAAAAACAACAGCAGTGCATCTCCATCGTCTTGATTTAGCTTAATACAAGTATTCACTTCCTTTTATGAAAATAAAAACCTGTGAAAGATGAAATAAAGTTCTTGATTATTCTTCGTCAGTGCAGAAGAAGTACTGCCAGCTGACAGGAAAATGCCAGTATTTTATTTTCTTAAACTGCAAACGTATGAATGGTGAAAATGTGTCTCTGTGCAGCTATTAAACAAAGAGCTGGTGGTTCAAGCACACTCAGGGACACGCTTCAGTGTGAAGCTTGCATACACACGAGAGAAAAAAATAGTTTTAATGCACTTCATTAAACGGATGGTGTGCTTATCAATCGTGCATAAAATGTACATAGCAGAGGATGGTTTCGATCCATCTACCTCTGGGTTATGGGCCCAGCACGCTTCCACTGCACCACTCTGCTGATAGCTGTTATAGTGTGATCCAACACAACTTTTCTATCTTTGCTTTCGAAAAGTGCACCCAAGATGAAAAGTCTAAACAGTTAACGCAGACGTCACTTTGAGCACTTGGTCTTTTATAGTACGAATCATCACAAGCTGCTCTACATGGGCGTGTCTTCAAGATCGTTGTGAACCAAAGCTTCTACTTTCCTAGGCAACTGATTCTTTCATCGTTAATTCCCAAATCTTCAATGAGAATCAGTGAAACGAAAACCAAACACACTCGCTTCCTAGCGTGAAAGAAAAATGAGTGAAGCATTTGAGAAATAGCAAGAGTAGTCTGAACAGCTCCAGCCTGTCAACTGCTCTACCAAGAGATCGCTCCCTCTACACCCAGTTTATAACACTGAAAATGATTCAGGAAGCACAGCACAGTTCTAAAAGAAGAGGTTGAAAAGCATCTGAAAAAAATAAAATAAAAAATAAATAAATAAAAATAATAATAAAAAAAGCGTCTGGATACGTAAAATGTCAATTTATCTAAGTAACATCTTCAGCTTTGAAAGATTGTAATCCATATATTTTTGTTTCACTCTTTTTTACATAACAGGCTTTCGATAAATAAACTGTATTGTAATGAAGGCTGCATTAGAAAATGTGTATCTACAGTAGCATTGTTAAATAAAATCGGGACATGTGCCAGTCTCGAATTAATCACTCTTTGCAGGCACACTACGGAAACCTGCAGATGTTCATTGGGAGAAGTGACTCCTGCAAAGAGTGTTAATCGTCGAGAAAAACACTCCTCTCTGGAATATATTTCCCATTTCTAAAGAGCCGATTTTCGCGATTTTTTCCCCAATATTTTTTTTCCTGTGCGGTTATTGATCGCATTCGAAAGATGATTTTCATAATGGACGTGTTACCTGCAAAGTCACAGTGAAACTGTTAATGGCGAAAAGATTCAGAATATATTTTTTTTAAATACCCATTTAATTTTTTAGCATTCTTACAAGCAAATTGTTTATGGAAACGCTAGTGTAAATTACAGTGTAAATAGACAGGAGCTATTACTATTTTAAACACTAGTTGTGATAGCTGTAGCTCTTATCTGCATCTGAGTTCCCGGTATGTATACTATAGGTTATAATTTATCTGCTCGGGCTAGGATACGTTCCTGTTTCTCAGTTTGATCAAATATGTATATTGTTAAACCCTGCAAATTGAAAAAAACGGTGTCGGTGGCGCTGCACTTTAATCATTTACCACTATCTATACAGCTTGCGAAAGATGAAACACAAATCTTGCTTATCAGTGAAGAAGAGGTACTCCCAGCAGGCCAGCTAATACCAGCAAAGTTTTTTTTTCACCCTGACCCAGAGAATGGAGAAAAGAGAGGTGCCTGTGGCTCTGCAGTTTAATCAGTTCGTGAGTTTGGCGGTTAACTGAAAGAATGGTAAACAGAGCTCACCCCAGCCAATCCTTATTCTTTTAAAGAGGAGAAAAATTAACTTTGCCGGCATTTTTACAAGCTATAAAAGATGGCCAAGTGCACAGAAAAAAAACACACTACAGATTATTTTTTGGAGCCAAAGAAGCGATGTCCTTTCCTATTCAATTGATAAAGCTCACCCAGTGAATACTGTTAACAGAATGTGAAAGCATGGTCAACTTTGTAACTGCAACCACAGGAAAAACAGCAAGAAGCAGACTCCATTCTCCATTTAAATCTGTCATGAGAGGTATGTTTTTTGAATGCATGAAGTCAATCCCACGATCGCTTTTGAACTTGGACAAAGTACTTCCAAAGGAGCGCTATGTGCAAAGATTTAACAAGCTCAACCCCCGCCAACGATTCGGTGTGAAGAAGCAGAACATTCAAGTTTCACAGACAGAAACAGCACGCCAGGATAACCAACATTAAAACGGAGGGCACACTACAATTTGCATTGACACAAAAGTGATCTCGGCAGATGTCGTTCCCTGCATAACGCAAAAAGTGGCAAAGCGCATTTGGGTTGAGAGGACGCAAGAAGGTTTTTGTTTTGTGCCTTGATGTCAAGCTGACAAAGTATCTTTAAACACTTTGCTTAGTTTCTCGAGAGACTGCTGAACAGCATAGGATCTACACACACAGACTGACGGAACACGTCCACATCTTTAGGGTGGTAATTACTTAACAACAGGCTATACACTTATAAGGCTACACAGGACACTAAAACTACTACGACACTATTTATATATGGAGGGTCAGCTGCTGGTCATCGAGCTGACCCTCAGACTCTCCCCAGCTACAACTCCCAGCCTGCTCCGTGGTGCTATGAGTGCCTAGGTACTCTTCCTCCTCACCACCGGGAGAGGGCGTTACAATACTTACGAGGAGGACATCGCTCTCTCCGACCCCCAACATCGTGTCCCAACCCACCGTACTGGAAGCCGACGCGTGCTGTTATTCCTTTACAGAGCAGAAATGACAACCTAGGAGCCGAGAGATAATTTCAGCATTTCGCGTCTGAACGGAAAACACAAACAACCAACTCAGAATGACTTGCTTCTGACGCTTTTCAAAGCGTTCTTTGTGCACGACGACTGTGCCGCCTAGCAGACACAAATGGGTTGTGGCTTGAAAACACAAGCGATGTTTATTTTTTGACCGGAAAGGTGCAAATGGAGCACAGCATTTCTCATTGCTCTCCGTGGCGCAATCGGTGAGCGTGTTCTGCTATTAACTGAAAGGTTGGTGGTTCAAACCCACCCAAGGATGACCTTCTTAGTATTGTCAATGTAAACACTGTCTCCACTAAAGCCGAAACCGTAACCCTCTTTATATATTAAGTCTTTTGCTTGTGTCTAACAACAACACTAGAGACCGGGGAAGTCCAATAGTGATCAACACTGCAACTCCCCAGAAAACCATTTTCACCCATAGAAAAGTATATTTGAATGGCTGGCGGGAGATATCAGTTATACTCCTGTTGCGTCCTCTGCTAAAATCGTTTAGAAATACAACGAGGAATTGTTTGAGAACTTGACAAGCATTGTTACGTTAGCACTGTGAAGGTGGATATTGATATTTTAATATATTTACCTTAATTTTAACATAAATATAAAGATAAATGCTGTAGTAGTTCAGGTGGGTAGCTGCGTCAGCATGCGTAGGCTGCAAAGGAACAAGTAATAGGTTTATTCCATGCTGAAAAAAAGAAGAAAGAGAACACAACGTTTCGGCCGTGGAGCCTTCTTCAGGTGTGAGAGAGACAGGGCAGTAGGCAAAGGTAAAGTAGCGGGAGAACAAAGGTTGGGAGGGAGGAGGAGTGAGAGGCGGGAGCAGGGGACAGAAAGAGAGGCCAATCAAGAGGTGTGAAGTCAGAATGGGTGCAGAGAGGTGTGAAATGAAACTTCCAATGAATGGAGAAAATTTAAAAGAACAGTAATCTGTCGTTAAGGGAAGGGAGAATGTGTGATCCTAACTGCAGAATAATTTTAGTTTCGGTGGTCTTTCTGATGTATGAGTTTGGAAAACCGTCTTTGAGAACACAGACGGAGAGATTAGTGTGGTCGTGGCCGTCAGAGGTGAAATGAGAAACAATGGGCTTGGAGAGATCTTTAATCTTCACAGCCCTGACGTGTTCTCTGAAGCGGTCTCCGAGTCTCCTTCCTGTTTCTCCAATGTAGATGGCTGGGCATTTACTGCAAGAGACAGTAAATAAGGTTGCTGGAGGTACAAGATGCTGTCTGGGTGATCCGGAATTGTCCTGAGGGGCCTTGAATGAGTGTGGTGGTGGCTGTGTACTTGCAGGTGATACAGCGAGCTCTGTTGCAAGGGAAAGTGCCTGGTGTGGATGGTTGTTGAGGGCGGTCAAGGGAGCTGTGAACAAGGAGGTTACGCAGATTAGGTGGTCGGCGATATGAGATGATAGGGCGATCAGAAAAGAGGGCCCCAATGGAGGGATCATCCTGTAGGATGGAAAAATTCTGGTTAATGGTCCTGGGGATAGGAAATGTGTTAGGGTGGTAAGGAAGCACCAAGGGAATGCGGTTGTTACGGCGGGAGTTCCTGATCGGGTTGATGGTCCGGGGGGTGTTTTTGGCTCGGGCAAGGGCCCTGTCAATCACACTGCTGGGATATCCTCTGTTGATAAAAAATGAGTACATTTCGAGGGCTTGGTTCTCGAAGTCGATGTCATCGCTGCATAGTCTTCGTAACCTAAGGAACTGTGAAAAAGGAAGAGAGTTTTTAGTGTGGTTGGGGTGAAATGAGCTGTACAGGAGGTAGCTGTGTGAATCCGTGGGTTTGTAATAAACTGAAGTGGAAAGTCGGGGGTAGTTGATAGACAAGTGGATGTCTAGAAACGGAAGAGTGGTGGAAGATATGTGAACTGTATATTTGAGGGACGGGTGGAAGTTGGTGAAATGGTGCAGGAAGAACTCGAGCTGATCGTTGGAGCATGTGGTGGCACCGACGCAATCATCAATATATCGTTTGTAGAGGTCAGGGACATAGCCAGTGTAGGAGGCGAAGAAGCGTTCTTCTACCCAGCCGACAAAAAAGATAAATGCTGTACAATCTATGCTGTACAATCAAACACAGTTATATTTTGAGTCTCATACTGATCGTTGTATGGATCCAAAAGAAAATTTTAAAGCTGATACATTTTCGATTGGAATTTGCTTCTAGCTGCAATCGGTATCTTTTACTTTATGTATGGTAGTGGAAATATATTTTTTAAATGTTTTCTAAAGAAGATCCCATGAAGTATTGCCAGGACCTGCCTTTAGCGCTCAGTAGCGATAACACTGTTGATATAGACAGAGAAGAACTGTAAGATGAATTGATGATCTAAGCTAAAATAGCTCTAACACCCCTCCTGTAACAGTGTTCGTATTCATAGCAAGTAATATTCTTTTTCAACCCCGAACGTAGCTTTTGCATTAAGTGTTATGTAACCATTAGCGATTTTGGAAGCTTCTGTAGAGCGCACTTTTTCAAACTGAAGCTTATAAGAACATTATTCAAGACTCACCATGGCCCAGAGTCGTTCATCGGGACAAGGATTAACATCAATTGAAAGTACTCCAAAATTACAAGAATAGGCAAATATTAAAACAGCACCATAACTTCTTGAGTTCCAATCTCTTTCCTGGTTCAGGCCATGTAAAATGACATAATCAGTGGTGTCATGCCGAGGTTGTGAGTTTAACCCTCACCTGGAGCAGCCAGGTTTTCTGTCTTGACAGGTAAACAGTGTTTTGTGTTATTTGCTAAATGGAGAGAGGATTCTGTGTTAATTGGCTCCTCCTGGGAGAGGTCAAGATGAGAAGTTCACGAGGCTGGTGGTAAATATCCTGTTCAGGAATATCGTGGCTGTAGGGGGTCAGATCTATAAATATAGTAAACACATTAGTGGAGATGGTGTGCCTGCTCTCTGTGTGAGAGCCGGGCAGGAAGAAGAATCTGTGGTCAGGGAAGAAAAGACCCTCTTCAGAAGAGCGGTGCTTCTCACAGGAGAGAATGAAAACAAAATCTTTTTCAGGGATGCTGATTTTTCTCTTTGGGGGAATTAAGAGCACTTCTAGCAAGTGACCTTGTGGCACAACGGTAGCGTGTCTGACTCCAGCTCAGAAAGTTGTGTGTTCAAATCATGTTGAGATCAGCTGATGTGTTCGCAGGTTCTGCTGGTGCTGAACCTTGCGATCATGCCACATAGGTCATCTGAATGAAATAACAAAGGAATATAGAACATGCAGTCAGAAGCGTATGCAATGAATCATTTTGAACACGACAAGAGAAAAGCCACACTGCACATCCGCAGAACATGACGTCCGACTTTAGAGACAGTAACATCAGAGATTGGAAGTTCTTGGTCCAGGTTGGAGGGTTGCACCGATTCTGAGTCTTGTTAGCTGGAATGGATGGGTTTGGGGGTGTTTATACCAGAGCGGTCCAGGAGGGGGGTGCAGGTGTCTCAGGGGCATTCTTGTTTTTCTATGAGTTCAGGTTGATTCTGTTGGTTCTGTCATGAATCTCCCTCATGCAAGCAAGCGCTCCCGCATTCCCTCAAGCTCTCCCCGCACCAAACATGCAAATCAGTCCTCTACTTAAACCCTAATCTGTCCCCCAGTCATTGCTCACGATTGAGATTCTCTCCCAGAGCTTACCTACTAACTACGCCTTTGCCTTACTACGACTTCTCCCCTGGACCTCGACCCTGCTTTTCTGACTACCGCTTTAGCCACTCGATTTTGTACCTTCACCTGTTTTACGCTTTCTCGGATCCTGACCCCAGACTGTCTCTTCGTTTACGCCTCTGCCTTCTGAATCCACACCTACGCAACTTCTACGCCTTCCCGGACTCTGACCCCTGCTAATCCCTCGACTACACCTTCGCCTGTTGATTCTGTGCCTACACCTGTACCACGCCTTCCTGGGCTCGGACCCCTGCTTGTTTACTCTGACTACGCCTGCGTCTCGCGCCAACCCTACCAAGGGCACTACATTGGATCCCTATCCTCAGCATTCAGCCCCTGCGTGACAGGTTCTGAGTGTCTTGGTTACATCTGTTTGTTTGTATAGATGAAAAAGCTATTGAAGAGCACCCCCACACCCCCAACACATCTCGGTGGAAGTTGCCATGTTCAAAAAATCCTAAAAAGAGAATTAAAGTTTCACACAACAAAGCATGACTGTGAAAGGTCAGGTGGCCTGCCTAGTGAGCACAACACTTGATCAAAGTAAAAAAATAATTAAAAAATAAAGAAATGGTCCACAACTCAAAGCAAGGTTGTATAAGTTTAGGAAAGCTGTCTGGTGTGTAAAACACCTGGTTGCAGCACTGTGGCTGTTGTGCTTGAAGAGCTATTGACTCATGAATAGCACCCGCCCATCCCCATGTACCGCCTGTCTAATGGTGCCATATTGAAAAAATCATAAAAAAATAAAGAAAGGGGCCACAGCCACAGCAAGGTTGTATAAGGTTAGGGGGCCTGTCTGGTGTGTAAAACACTTGGTTTCAGCAGTGTGGCTGTTGTATTTGAAATGCTATTGAGCCATGAAGACAACCCACCTGTCCCAGTGTATTACCTGTAGTGTTATCTTCAGAAAATCGTAACAAAATAAAGAAAGGGGCCACAGCCACAGCAAGCTTGTATAAGGTTAGGGGGCCTGTCTGGTGTGTAAAACACTTGGTTTCAACAGTGTGGCTTTTGTACTTGAAATGCTATTGAGCCACGAAGAAGACCCACCTTTCCCAGTATATTACCTGTAGTGGTATCTTCAAAAAAGCATAAAAAAATAAAGGTTCCACAACCCAAAACAAAGCTGGGAAAAGTCAGAGGACCTGCTTAGTGTGCAAAACACTTGCAGCATTGTGGGTTCTGTGGTTTAAATGCTATTGGTTTGTGAACAGAATACCCCTATCCCAGTGCATTGTGCCACATTAAATAAACGCACGAGAAAAAGAGATTCAGAACACAAAGCTGTGTCAGTGTTCTGTGTAAAAAGTCGGTCTGAACATCATGGGAGCTGTTTTTAATAAGCTGCTGAGAAAAGAATATTTTAATCTTCCTGTTGTCAGTAGTATTGTCAATATAGTTGACCCTTACCTGAATGAAAATAGGATGTAAAGGAAGGGTTTCAGAAATCAAGCAAAGCTTTATTCCCATGCTTACAGTCTGGGTAATTGGAGACTGCGCTGTTCTGCTTCCTATGGTCAGATACGGGTTTTTTGCACGAAGCCATATTGAACAGTATTTCTCGCGTTGTGAACGTGTGCACACAGATGTCCCCCGGGTTCCAGTTCGTGCGTAATTACGGTGCGATGAAAAACTGGATGTTTAAAAAAAGATAATTAGCTCACTGATACTTTGATGTAGAGGCTGTGGAAATATCCACAAGTTGTGGTCTTTAAAATGCATTTGGCTTGAAGGCGTTCTGTGCTTCCATTGCGAAGATATGGACAAAAGAATATTCGAGTGTGGTCAAAAAAACGTCATAAAAACGACAAAGTGAAGGCTGAGAAAGCATTCACAATGTATTTTATACACAAAGCATGTGTTTTTGTAACTCTAAGAGATTTCGCGAAAGCGCTACAGGCATGCCAAAATCGTTTAAGAACTTCAAGCTAACTTTACCCCAGTAGCATTGGTCAGTGCGGTCAGGTCGGGACTAAAACGATAGTAAGGTGCTGGTTCAAGCATATCTAGGCACGCCTTTCTCACTGTTCCATCGTGAACATCATCTAGAGAAAAAGTGGCATGTACTGTTTAATACATTATTGACTTTAATGATATTTTGAGGGAATACAAATGCATTGCATGTATTTAATTACAGCCCGTAACAACTGACTACCTGAGTCGATATCATTGGCAATTTCCAATATCAACATCAGAAACTTCAAGAAAAATAAGATTCCATATCTTGGAATGTAGGGCGGGAGAATTCATTTATACTCCTGTTGCATCTTGAGCTAAACTTTTTTTTTTTAAATATGACGCAGATTTGCTCAAGATACTTGTAATCGCCTTAAAGAGAGTTTTCATGAAGACATACATCGGCTAGCTCTCCACTGTTAATTGACAGAACTTTTGAAGAAACTGTTCTCATATAAGCAACATACAAATTACACATCTTAATGAACATGAAGGGAAATCCGGGTTGTGAATAACATAAAACTGTCACTTCACATAATTGAGTTCTTGAGGCTGGCACCTAAGACCACTCAGCCATCATGACAAGCAGTGGAGGATGCCTGTTGCTTTGTCAAAGGATTATTAACTACTACTGACAGTTCTTTTATTATTATTACAGAGATTACTACATTGCAAGGCAACTGACGATTTAGATAAAGGTATGTTGTGGTAAGTAAACCAGGCACGGACAGGGTTCGAACCCGCACTCTTCGGTTTACGAGACCAACGCCTTACCACTTAGCCACCGTGCCCCCGGGTTTTTTTTTTTACATTTTGAAAATAAAAAAAATCTTTGTGCACAAATTGCAATGGCAGGAGGAGTAAAACAAATATGATTATGATGTACAGTAATTGTCCACTTGATGAAATATTCACTTTTTTGGCCCTCTGAATATAGCTCTACTGTGGAGCTGGCTTCAGACTCTGCTTATAGCGCCCGTTAAATAAAATAGATATTTTATTTTTACAGGAAGACGCATTCTGAAATGAATCTCTGCAGTTTTAGAAAAGTTTTGAATGGCGTATTTTATACAACGCACAAACAGTATTCTAATTGCAGACTGCAGATCTGTGCAGCAATCGTACTACATTTCACTGTGATTCTGAAATACTTCTAGCAAACATATTCAGGTTTCCTTGAACTTTTAATTAAAAAACGACTTTGATTTCAATCTCTGATGTCACTGTAAACTCGGACGTGATGTTCCGCAGATGTGCAGTGTGCCTTCTTTCTTATTCAAGTTTACTGGATTTTTTAAATGAAAATACAAACTGGCCAGTTTCAGACACATGAAGACTAAATAAATGTCACTAGAAATGACAAATTTGTAGTGTAAATCCGCCAGGCTGATTTACGTGTCTGACAATCTCTCTCCTCCCTCTTCTGCAGTGAGCACTATTTTTTCATTTTCTTCCCTTGTAGTTTCCTTGCTCTTTTACTGTCCCTTTCCCCCACGGAGAGACAGAAAACATGCCGAAATCCTGTTTTCCTGCAACGTCAGTCTGTGAAGGGAAAGGATTTTATGCAGCTTCAGTGGCACAATTGGTCAGCGTGCGGTACTCACACAGCAGTGCACAGCAGAGTCATGCCGAGGTTGTGAGTTCAAGCCTCACCTGGAGCAGTGTGGCTTGTCTTTAGCTACTGAAAGCAACTGTCCACTTTAGATACTGCTACTTATAGGTCGTCCTTAACACCTTATCTAACAGGATTGTAGCCTGTTAGGTATTTGCTGGAGATCCGGTCTAAATTAACATCAAAGGAACAGGTAAAGGTTTATTCCACGCCGCAGCTGAAGAAGGTTCCACGTTGTGTTTCCTTCTCCTTTCAGCATGGAATAAACCTATACTTTTTCCTTTGCAGCTGACGCAGGTCACTACTTAAATTCCCATCAGCTGTGGACCCCCAGCTGATCTCTACACAGATAGATGAGAGATATCTTCTTAGACGAGAGGTCTGCTGGGACTAAGGGAGCACGATGGGGTACCCAAGACTTGAAAAAGCTCTCGCATTAGATTCTGTGTTTATGTTGTTTCCCAGATTTGTTTTTAATGTTCTTTTTGTTTTGAAGTTGTTCCTTTAAGTATTTTTTTTAAATTTTATTTTCTGTAGTAGTTAGATTACTACAATGATTTACCTAGAAGGCTTCTCGCATTGTGGTTGTAGTGTTTTCGGGTTACAAGTATTTTTTTTTTCTACTGATAGGACCCCACGCATTACTGTGGGACTAGTTAACTTAAGTTCTTATATTTTACCTGAAATTACCACATAAACTACTACTCTGTTTTTCTTTTTTTTAAGAAAGGCACAAATGATGTTTTTTTTTTCTTGCAGCTGATTGGCAATGACCCTACAACGGGTCATTGCAACCAATGTGGCTGCTGAAATTTGTCAGCAGCTCCATACTAAACCTGTTCTCAATTGCAACAAACCTAAAATAACATATGCTGCCCATTAGATGCTACCGATGTAGGAGACTAACTTAAACCACCTCTTCACAGGGTTTATGTAGCTCAGTACAGGAACAGTCGATCGCATTTGAACTGTTCTGAATGTAGTGGAAATAATATAGTCACAAAGTAACGAACAAACGCACCACTCGCTTGAAATATTTACTGTAGCTAAAATTGTTTTCTAGACACCACAACTATTCACAATGAATTTGATCAATACATGTCTTTATTAATAAAAGTGTAATTTATTAATAATTAAGATTAATGTATATCTTTATTAGTAGCTGTATTACCGGTAATGCATGTACAGTCCTTAATATGGGATAGTGAACTTTCAGGTATCCTGGGGAGGTAAGAAAACTGAAATGAAGGAAATACATATTTAAAGGGGGTGTAAGTCTTAAATGTGTTATGTTACATCTGGGTGTTAACTGAATAGATTGTATTTCTTATTGTGATTTGACACATGTCTTTCTCAGGAGACAGCAGAAAAATTGGGGAATTTGCAGGTACAGAAAATAACTTGAAGTGAACAGGCAAATGTAAGGTTATGTTAAAGAAAAAAAAACTTTGTCACCTTTTTCAACATGATTATTTAAAACAGTTTATCAGAACCGTATCTCTCCTCGATTCTGTGGCTGTGGTCCAACAGTAACAGTGGTGAAACAAGCAGAATGTGTGGAAAGAATTGGAGACGTAACAGGAGACTCATCCAGTCGATAGAAGGGTTGTGTACGCTGAGAAGTGTAGTTTAAAAACTTAACAAGCCAGGGAGGAGTCAAACCTACAAACTTCTGATCTGAAGTCAAACGCATTATCCATTGCGCCACTGGCTCTGATACCCTAAAGCCACCACTGTGAGCTTTGTGCTGCTATTAGTAATACTGTAGCACTCCGGTGTTCACAAGAGCCCCCCACCACCAGGGACTCAAACCCAGGCCTCCTGCATCACTCAACAGGGACCTAGCCTGTTGAGCTAAAGAGCAATTTCCCTTTAGTCCTGCGGCTGTGTCCCTGCTATTACAGGGAAGGGCAGTGACATCACCGCTCTGGTAAGCCGGCTCTTACACACTCAATGGTGGCCGTATGCGTTACACTCTCCCCCGCTTAACTCACCAACCTCAGCAAAGGGCTATCCCATCCCACTGCTGACACCAATGTAACGCTCCAGGGTTCACATGGGCATCCTCGCCACTGCCACATCAGGTCAGTCCCCCACCGTCGGGGACTCAAACCCAGGCCTCTAGCATCACTCAACAGGGACCAAGCCTGTTGAACTAAAGGGAGACCGTCCATAAGCTCAAGCGGTTGGGTCCCTGTTGAGCTATGGTGGCGGTTGCAGGTTTGAGTCCCCGACGGTGGGGGGCTGACTTAAGTGGCAATGGCAAGGGTGCCTGCCTGAACCCCCAACCATTACAATACTATACATCGCTCTGGTCCAAATTTTCTCAATTTGATTCACGTGTTTTCTACTTGTATTTAGCTACTAGGTCTTTCATTTGGTCTGTTTTAAAAATAGCATCTCAAACGATTTTATGTGTCATGCTGAAATTCACACACGGGGGATGTCACATGAAAGACAATTACAGATAAGATGTTGCGTTTAAAAAGAAATCCAGAGTGGCAGTAGAAAACAAAGCCTTATAAATGAGATGAAAGTGCTTGTAATGTAGTATGCTCTCTGAAGGCACTAGTTCTGTAGGGTTTGGGCATTTACTGGGACAATTATTAATTGTAGCAGTAAATCACAAAATTGATTCTTTTGGTGGCTTTAGAATCCAACCATGCGATATAACTCAAACAACGCACACACACAGGTACTAATACACGAGGATACATTTATTAATACATAGAATATGCATATAAACCTAACAGATCTTATCAGGAGGGTTATCAGAATACAAAAGGTATATAGTCAGTCAGTTATGAAGAGTTACACATCAAGAGGACATACGTTCAGTATATCATTCATTTAGATCGTTTCGTAAATGAACTTGGTTATAACTTCTACATTAGATACTCAAAACAAGTACATAACTCTTAGGAATTAAATTGATATCAACTGGTTGGGATAACAATTGAATTCTCAAGCTGTAATGCATTGAAGTTGAATACTCATCTAATCTCTGGGGATTCAGATCTCCTGCGGGCACAAAGAAACAGTTGCAGGCTGTTGCTGTCCAATCCGCGCTCTCTGGCTCCGTGACAGGCTGTGCTGTGCGGCTTGCGACGGTGCGCTGCTGATGCTCACTGACCGGCTGGTTAGTGTTGGATTTAACTAGCAAAGTTTGTGCACAGGAGAAAAGATGACTGTGGGTCCCAGCAAGTCAGGAAGAGGACCGGTTCGTTCCTGATGAAGAGCTAGTTCTGAATAGTGATTCAGCTGTCCACAGTTCCGACCTGTTCACGAGGCTTGCTGCTGGTGCTAACCTCGGGTGGATCCTCTGGTTACTCTCTGGCAACCTCCGCTCTAGACTCTTAGAACAAAGGAAAGTTCTGGCACTCGGATACATTGGCCATTCCGTGGTTGTCCGGGCTGAGTCTCAGGATGGTCAGGAGGCGCGCTGCGAGAATGTCCTGCCCTTGGGAGCCTTCTGCTCCTGGGCTGTCCTGCCCTGGAATTCTCCTTTGAATTCCCTTTAGAAAAGTCTACAGAATTCTCCTGAATCTTACTGAATCTCTTCGGCTCTCTGTGTTGCCTGTTTTTACCTGGAGGAACTTCAGCCCGTTGATTGGCTGAAAGTTCCATGGGCATCAGAGTCCCACGTGGGTTACTCGGCCCTACCAGTCCGTGATTGCTTGATCAAGGTGAGATATGAGTCACTTACTCCTGACACTTAGGAATGCAGTCCAGATGTCCATCTGGCACTCCCTAGACATATAGGCGCCAATGGATGACCATTGATCATGATAGCCAGGCTTCGCTAAGTGCATCCCCCTTTGGGAGCTGTCCTAGGAAACCTTATCAAAGGAAACCTTAAATCAGCCTGCATGAATAGTTTCTCTGTGGCTGCACCACAGAGATGAACAGAGATATGAGGCCTAATTTGGGAAAGCTCAGAAACACTTAATTCTGCCTTATTAATAAGCCTCGCCGCTACATGCTCTACCACTGAACTAAACTGACAGGCACTTTTGCCTGCGGCTCTTTAATTGAGTTAGGGAGAGTGAAGCGTCTACACAGTATACAATTTAAAGGTCGAAGCAAGACAATGTGATGCGAGGAGAATTCACAAAACGAGCCTCTGCTTTATCGTTTACTGAGCTTTCAATGAACATCTAAGTGAAAGACAAATTCACTATTTTCACTTTTTGTTTAAAGAACACTTTTATCACGTTCTGCACTCCCGATGGTGTTTTACGGTGCTTTTTTCTACACTCCTGATTTGAGGATCCCCAGCTAAAATATTTTTTAAATACAACAAAATTCCGATATATTGAATAGCATTTATGTTTACATTTATATTCATTCGTGCCAAAAGCTTGTGTTCTCTGCATATATCAGGATGTGGAAAGAGGCCCAATCACATCTGGAGTAGATAGTATTTAGGTCAAAGCTAATTCAAAGTGCGTCTCTGGGTGTGTTTGAATTACCGACGTGTTTGACTGAAGGACAAGCTCACGGTGCCATAAAAATTGACACACGTCATCTTTTCTTCTACATTCACAGGTTTTACGCTAAAGACAAAAAAAATTGTTGTCGTTTTCTTGCTAGCTGGCACTAATTATTCTGCACCAACAGGGAAGATTAGTATTTTATCCATCGCAATATGTGTGGAATTTGTTTTTAAAAAAGTTGCTCCAGAAATGAACACTTCCATTAAAGTTAAGGCAGACACCTGTTGCTGTCCACAACGACCAACTCTGCATGGCAAGAGAGGAAGAAAAGCACTGTGGTGATTTGAACCCAGAAGCTTATTTACTAAACATGCACGTTAACCAGCTAAGCCACAGCACCAATGGAGCACTCTCCTTTTACAGCCTCTTAGACACACCGCTCTGAGATACCTGTGTTCTGTGTGCGCTGAGCCTGCTCGCTGAGCAAGTGTTGAGAAATGGCTTTTATCTGGTTATTTCAAGTCCAAGGAGCTCAATATGCTTTTTATGTTTGACATCTTCAAGGAAAATGGTGAAATCTCAGGTGGAAGAGGAAAATGATCCTTGAGTAGAGGAAATACGACCATCTTGAGCACTAACTCATGTCAGGAGGCTAACTTCTGGGATGAGGTGGTGGAGTGGTAAGGCGATGGACTACTAATCCATTGTGCTCTGCACATGTGGGTGTGAATCCCATCCTTGTGAAGTTCAGCAGTTGACAAATGTGCCTTTTTAAACTGGGTGTGCTTTCGTTTAGTCTTTCGCTCCTGTACTACAGCAGTAATATTTCTAGATGTGCATGAACATGGTATAGTAGGCTGACGGCAGGAACATGTGGTCCACAAGCAGTGACAGTATCAGAGGTGTCTGCAGTGTGTTGGTTTGTGAGCACTAATAAAATAACTTGCCGTGGAAGCACGTGTGCCTGCATTAATACAGCTCCATTGAGCAGAAAAAGCAACACAAACACCGACTTGTCAACAGGAAGTTTCCGTAGCTGAAAACACAGCCATTGTGCTCCAGGTGAAGCTTGTGTCGCAGGATGTGTGTCATTGAGGCAGTCACGGTCTGGGATTGATTGGGTTATGTTGATTTGTGTTACAGGGTGTGGGTCATTGAGGCAGTAACAGGCTGTGATTGATTAGGTTATGTTGATTTCCAGGATGGTGTCAATGTTGCCTCTCACTCAAGGGGGTGACTGCAGTTGTCCCAATTAATACAGGAACAGTCAGTAACAACAGTCACACCCAAGTCGTTCAGGGAGCAATTAGGTATCGAGACTTGGAGGTGTGAGGAGTCGCTGAGCCAGTTTTAGCCAGACCAAGGGGTGAACTGATAAGGTTCCATGACACCTAGCTCAGCACTCCAACACCCCTCAAACAACACAAGCTTCCTCCTGGACCCGTTTCTGACAGGGACAGTGGAAACCCCCCTGAAAGGGATTGGCTAAGGAGAGGGATAAAAAGACCTGAGACAGAACAGAGGGGGCTCCCGATTCCCACTGGACCCTGGAGACGACACAGGCAGCACAAGGGAAGCTGTGAAATGCAAGACCCCGGAGGTACTCTGCAGAGACTTCTAATACCTGGAGGCAAGGATCTACTGGTTCAGTAACTGACGACAACAAGAGACATTGGCATTGAAACAGAGGTACTGTACAGAGACTTTTAACACCTGAAGGTGAGGAACAAGGAAACTGGCACAGTTAGCACAGAGAGGAATGTAATACAGTCGCAGAGGATTTCTATTGTTACCTGAACAGAGACTGGGGAAATAGGACTGGGCGATACCACTCTCCTTAAAGTGGGCCATCAGAGACTACAGGTACTAAGTAGAGACGTTCGAGGGACCTCTCTTTAGTATTTCACAGGAAAGACTGCTGCCCCTCTGTATTCATTTTGACCCTGGGAAGGACCTCTTGCTGCTGTGAATTCTGTTTTCGTTGTGTTTTTGGGTGATAGTGCATGTGAATGTAGTTGGAAAATAAAAAGGGCACTTATACAATACAAATGCTTGTCGCTGGTCTGTGTGTGCATTCGTGATTCTAGGAGATAAACAGAACCTGTGGTAATGTAGAGGGGCCCTAGCACCCCGTTTGTATTGCTAGGTGGTGTAGTCGTACATGAGGCAGGAACATCCCTCGCCCATAGGGTTCACCTTACTGTGACACCTTCTTCGTCTATGTTTTTTGAGTGAACTGCAAATGATCTTAGTATTGCAGTGCCGTCCCAAATAACCGATCCGAACAGTCTGCTTTACAGAGGAGCACTGCCGGAGCTTATCGTTGGAAACGATTGCTGGATTCTTCGAATTCGACTGAACTATAGCACAGATCTGCAGTCCACCATTAGAATACTGTGGGTGTGCTGTATAAGCCATACCGCCCAAAATAGTTCTAAAACAGGAGATGCATCCTCGTTTCGGAATGTGGTATAAAGTGAAATGGTCTGGGAAGAGTCCTATGTTTGAACAGTTCAAAATAGACGTAAAGGGGTATTTACGGACTCTTTCGAAATGTAAGAACAAGCTGTGCGGACCTTATCTTTATTTACCTTGTGTAATCGTTTTTCATAAAGTGTAATTGTATTATAGCATGTGCCCCTCACGATTTTCTTGATACGTTATATGTGCTCTTGTTTGTATTGTATGTAGTTTTGTTGTTCAAATAAAACGTAAAAGACACAACTTTCCGGATGCGGCTGCTGTAAAAATAAAATGACATCAAGGGTGCTGTACGCAGAGGTCTGAAACCTGCTCCACAGAAGATCTTTATCCAGAGGTGTTAAAGAAGTCGAGATCTCGCCATGAGAGGGGAAGCATCTCAGAAAAAGCAGGTGCAGTCGGTTCCACGGTCATAACGCCACTAATTCGGGCGACAAGAGCAAAACCCACCCGGCTTCCTGCGGGCAAGTAATGAGACAAAGAGACAGTGCACAGCGGGTAGCGTGGCCGAGCGGTCTAAGGCGCTGGATTAAGGCTCCAGTCTCTTCGGGGGCGTGGGTTCAAATCCCACCGCTGCCAGGTGCTTCTGTCGAGACCCCCTTTCAGCTGGCTTCAGACGAAAGGGAGGGAACTGCTTTTTGGCAGTCTCTCGAGAAACTAAGCAAAGTGTTTAAAGATACTTTCTCAGCTTGACATCAAGGCACAAAACAAAAACCTTCTTGCGTCCTCTCAACCCAAAAGCGCTTTGCCACTTTTTGCGTTATGCAGGGAACGACGTCTGCCCAGATCACTTTTGTGTCAATGCAAATCGTAGTGTGCCCTCCGTTTTAATGTTGGCTGTGCTGCTTCTGTCTGTGAAACTTGAATGTTCTGCTTCTTCACACCAAATCATCGGTGGGGGTTGAGCTTGTTAAATCTTTGCGCATAGCGCTCCTTTGGAAGTACTTTGTCCAAGTTCAAAAGCGATCGTGGGATTTACTTCATGCGTGCCAAAAAGCATGCCTCGCACGACAGATTTAAATGGGGAATGGAGCCTGCTTCTTGCTGTTTTTCCTGTGGTTGCAGTTACAAAGTTGATCATGCTTTCACATTCTGTTAACAGTATTCACTGGCTGAGCTTTATCAGTTGGTTCGTAAAGGAATCTCTGCTTCGGTTCCAGAAAAGTCATCTGTGGTGTGTTTTTTTCCGTGCCCATGGCAGTCTTTTAAAGCTGGTAGTAGTGGCGGCGAAGTTAATTTTTTAACCTCTTTAAAAGAATAAGGACGGGCTGGGGCGAGCTCCATTTACCACTCTTTCAGCTAACCGCCGAACTCCCGAACTGATTACACTGCAGAGCCACAGGCGCCTCGCTTTTCTCCATTCTCTGGGTCAGGGTGAAAAAAAACTTGCTGGTATTAGCTGGCCTGCTGGGAGCACCTCTTCTTCACTGATAAGCAAGATTTGTGTTTCATCTTTCTCAAGCTGTATAGATTTCTTTCAAAACAAGTTGTTCCAGAAAGGAAACGAACACTTGCATTCACCTGAATTAAAAGGCATGGGATTTGCCCGTAAGGATAAATTCTGTACAGTAAGACAGGAAGAAAGGCACCGCTGGGAATCGGACCCCGGATTTCCTGTTTACTAGACAGGCGCTTTAGCCAACTAAGCCACGGCGCCGGCAAAGTGCTGTCCTTTGACAGCCACATGGACACGTCTCAACTGCTCTGAGACATCTGCATTCGGTGTGCACCGAGCCTGCTCGCCTTGCAAGTTTCCTCATTTACATGCGATAGCTCCACCACTAAGAGAAAGGATGAGAAATGGCTTTTATCCTGCACTTTTCATGTCAGAGGATCTCAATCTGCTTTCCGTGTACAAGAGGATGTCCAACTCATGTAGCTAAAGACGTAGACGACAGTGCTCCACTGAAATCTTGATCTCACAACCCTCGGCATGACTCCTCTGTGTTCTGCTTTAGACAAAGGGGGGAAAAGACTTCTTTCATCACATGTTTTGCACTGTTAACGGTGTTTGCAGTGCTCTTTCTTAAATGAAAACCAGGAATCGGCACCATATGAGGTGAGACTAGATAATATTGGATCAAGTAGCCTCGCCATTCCATGCGTGACGTGCGCAAAGTGTAATTCCTGTCTTTATAGTGTGCTTGTTAGAGACTTAGCTGGCACCCAGAGCGCTTTAAATCAGGGAGTCAGCAGCCCAAGACAATAGAGCTTCCTTCGTCTATGTTTTTTGCGTGAAGGGGGAAACCATGCGTGTGCTGCAAACGATCTTAGTATCGAAGTGCCGTCCCACATAACCGATCCGAACAATCTGCTTTACAGAGGAGCACTGCCGGAGCTTATCGTTGGCAAACTGAAGACCAGGCTGACCTCTTCTGTGACTCTTGAACACTGAGTCTCAAGGTTGTGAATTCAAGCTCCACGCTGGCGGGAAATTCCATAGGTAATGATCACATTTTCTTGCATGCTAATCAAAAGAAATATTAAGAAACTTTTCCCGATACCAGTTTTTTACAAAAGTAAAGGCACACGGCACATGTGTGCCACATCACGTCCGAGTTTAGTGACAACTACCTCAGAGATTGTAAGCTGGGTAGTTTCAGATCAGATCACTTTTTGTATCAAAGGTTCAAGCAAACCCGAATACTTTTGCAAGAGACATTTCAGAATCCCAGTCAAATCCAGTACGATTGCTGGATCCTTTGAATTCGACTGAACTATAGCACAGATCTGCAGTCCACCATTAGAATACTGTGGGTGTGCTGTATAAGCCATACCGCCCAAAATAGTTCTAAAACAGGAGAAGCATCCTCGTTTAGGAATGTGGTATAAAGTGAAATGGTCTGGGAAGAGTCCTACGTTTGAACAGTTCAAAATAGACGTCAAGGGGTATTTACGGACTCTTTCGAAATGTAAGAACAAGCTGTGCGGACCTTATCTTTATTTACCTTGTGTAATCGTTTTTCATAAAGTGTAATTGTATTATAGCATGTGCCACTGACGATTTTCTTGATACGTTATATGTGCTCTTGTTTGTATTGTATGTAGTTTTGATGTTCAAATAAAACGTAAAAGACACAACTTTCCGGATGCGGCTGCTGTAAAAATAAAATGACATCAAGGGTGCTGTACGCAGAGGTCTGAAACCTGCTCCACAGAAGATCTTTATCCAGAGGTGTTAAAGAAGTCGAGATCTCGCCATGAGAGGGGAAGCATCTCAGAAAAAGCAGGTGCAGTCGGTTCCACGGTCATAACGCCACTAATTCGGGCGACAAGAGCAAAACCCACCCGGCTTCCTGCGGGCAAGTAATGAGACAAAGAGACAGTGCACAGCGGGTAGCGTGGCCGAGCGGTCTAAGGCGCTGGATTAAGGCTCCAGTCTCTTCGGGGGCGTGGGTTCAAATCCCACCGCTGCCAGGTGCTTCTGTCGAGACCCCCTTTCAGCTGGCTTCAGACGAAAGGGAGGGAACTGCTTTTTGGCAGTCTCTCGAGAAACTAAGCAAAGTGTTTAAAGATACTTTCTCAGCTTGACATCAAGGCACAAAACAAAAACCTTCTTGCGTCCTCTCAACCCAAAAGCGCTTTGCCACTTTTTGCATTATGCAGGGAACGACGTCTGCCCAGATCACTTTTGTGTCAATGCAAATCGTAGTGTGCCCTCCGTTTTAATGTTGGCTGTGCTGCTTCTGTCTGTGAAACTTGAATGTTCTGCTTCTTCACACCAAATCATCGGTGGGGGTTGAGCTTGTTAAATCTTTGCGCATAGCGCTCCTTTGGAAGTACTTTGTCCAAGTTCAAAAGCGATCGTGGGATTTACTTCATGCGTGCCAAAAAGCATGCCTCGCACGACAGATTTAAATGGGGAATGGAGCCTGCTTCTTGCTGTTTTTCCTGTGGTTGCAGTTACAAAGTTGATCATGCTTTCACATTCTGTTAACAGTATTCACTGGCTGAGCTTTATCAGTTGGTTCGTAAAGGAATCTCTGCTTCGGTTCCAGAAAAGTCATCTGTGGTGTGTTTTTTTCCGTGCCCATGGCAGTCTTTTAAAGCTGGTAGTAGTGGCGGCGAAGTTAATTTTTTAACCTCTTTAAAAGAATAAGGACGGGCTGGGGCGAGCTCCATTTACCACTCTTTCAGCTAACCGCCGAACTCCCGAACTGATTACACTGCAGAGCCACAGGCGCCTCGCTTTTCTCCATTCTCTGGGTCAGGGTGAAAAAAAACTTGCTGGTATTAGCTGGCCTGCTGGGAGCACCTCTTCTTCACTGATAAGCAAGATTTGTGTTTCATCTTTCTCAAGCTGTATAGATTTCTTTCAAAACAAGTTGTTCCAGAAAGGAAACGAACACTTGCATTCACCTGAATTAAAAGGCATGGGATTTGCCCGTAAGGATAAATTCTGTACAGTAAGACAGGAAGAAAGGCACCGCTGGGAATCGGACCCCGGATTTCCTGTTTACTAGACAGGCGCTTTAGCCAACTAAGCCACGGCGCCGGCAAAGTGCTGTCCTTTGACAGCCACATGGACACGTCTCAACTGCTCTGAGACATCTGCATTCGGTGTGCACCGAGCCTGCTCGCCTTGCAAGTTTCCTCATTTACATGCGATAGCTCCACCACTAAGAGAAAGGATGAGAAATGGCTTTTATCCTGCACTTTTCATGTCAGAGGATCTCAATCTGCTTTCCGTGTACAAGAGGATGTCCAACTCATGTAGCTAAAGACGTAGACGACAGTGCTCCACTGAAATCTTGATCTCACAACCCTCGGCATGACTCCTCTGTGTTCTGCTTTAGACAAAGGGGGGAAAAGACTTCTTTCATCACATGTTTTGCACTGTTAACGGTGTTTGCAGTGCTCTTTCTTAAATGAAAACCAGGAATCGGCACCATATGAGGTGAGACTAGATAATATTGGATCAAGTAGCCTCGCCATTCCATGCGTGACGTGCGCAAAGTGTAATTCCTGTCTTTATAGTGTGCTTGTTAGAGACTTAGCTGGCACCCAGAGCGCTTTAAATCAGGGAGTCAGCAGCCCAAGACAATAGAGCTTCCTTCGTCTATGTTTTTTGCGTGAAGGGGGAAACCATGCGTGTGCTGCAAACGATCTTAGTATCGAAGTGCCGTCCCACATAACCGATCCGAACAATCTGCTTTACAGAGGAGCACTGCCGGAGCTTATCGTTGGCAAACTGAAGACCAGGCTGACCTCTTCTGTGACTCTTGAACACTGAGTCTCAAGGTTGTGAATTCAAGCTCCACGCTGGCGGGAAATTCCATAGGTAATGATCACATTTTCTTGCATGCTAATCAAAAGAAATATTAAGAAACTTTTCCCGATACCAGTTTTTTACAAAAGTAAAGGCACACGGCACATGTGTGCCACATCACGTCCGAGTTTAGTGACAACTACCTCAGAGATTGTAAGCTGGGTAGTTTCAGATCAGATCACTTTTTGTATCAAAGGTTCAAGCAAACCCGAATACTTTTGCAAGAGACATTTCAGAATCCCAGTCAAATCCAGTACGATTGCTGGATCCTTTGAATTCGACTGAACTATAGCACAGATCTGCAGTCCACCATTAGAATACTGTGGGTGTGCTGTATAAGCCATACCGCCCAAAATAGTTCTAAAACAGGAGAAGCATCCTCGTTTAGGAATGTGGTATAAAGTGAAATGGTCTGGGAAGAGTCCTACGTTTGAACAGTTCAAAATAGACGTCAAGGGGTATTTACGGACTCTTTCGAAATGTAAGAACAAGCTGTGCGGACCTTATCTTTATTTACCTTGTGTAATCGTTTTTCATAAAGTGTAATTGTATTATAGCATGTGCCACTGACGATTTTCTTGATACGTTATATGTGCTCTTGTTTGTATTGTATGTAGTTTTGATGTTCAAATAAAACGTAAAAGACACAACTTTCCGGATGCGGCTGCTGTAAAAATAAAATGACATCAAGGGTGCTGTACGCAGAGGTCTGAAACCTGCTCCACAGAAGATCTTTATCCAGAGGTGTTAAAGAAGTCGAGATCTCGCCATGAGAGGGGAAGCATCTCAGAAAAAGCAGGTGCAGTCGGTTCCACGGTCATAACGCCACTAATTCGGGCGACAAGAGCAAAACCCACCCGGCTTCCTGCGGGCAAGTAATGAGACAAAGAGACAGTGCACAGCGGGTAGCGTGGCCGAGCGGTCTAAGGCGCTGGATTAAGGCTCCAGTCTCTTCGGGGGCGTGGGTTCAAATCCCACCGCTGCCAGGTGCTTCTGTCGAGACCCCCTTTCAGCTGGCTTCAGACGAAAGGGAGGGAACTGCTTTTTGGCAGTCTCTCGAGAAACTAAGCAAAGTGTTTAAAGATACTTTCTCAGCTTGACATCAAGGCACAAAACAAAAACCTTCTTGCGTCCTCTCAACCCAAAAGCGCTTTGCCACTTTTTGCATTATGCAGGGAACGACGTCTGCCCAGATCACTTTTGTGTCAATGCAAATCGTAGTGTGCCCTCCGTTTTAATGTTGGCTGTGCTGCTTCTGTCTGTGAAACTTGAATGTTCTGCTTCTTCACACCAAATCATCGGTGGGGGTTGAGCTTGTTAAATCTTTGCGCATAGCGCTCCTTTGGAAGTACTTTGTCCAAGTTCAAAAGCGATCGTGGGATTTACTTCATGCGTGCCAAAAAGCATGCCTCGCACGACAGATTTAAATGGGGAATGGAGCCTGCTTCTTGCTGTTTTTCCTGTGGTTGCAGTTACAAAGTTGATCATGCTTTCACATTCTGTTAACAGTATTCACTGGCTGAGCTTTATCAGTTGGTTCGTAAAGGAATCTCTGCTTCGGTTCCAGAAAAGTCATCTGTGGTGTGTTTTTTTCCGTGCCCATGGCAGTCTTTTAAAGCTGGTAGTAGTGGCGGCGAAGTTAATTTTTTAACCTCTTTAAAAGAATAAGGACGGGCTGGGGCGAGCTCCATTTACCACTCTTTCAGCTAACCGCCGAACTCCCGAACTGATTACACTGCAGAGCCACAGGCGCCTCGCTTTTCTCCATTCTCTGGGTCAGGGTGAAAAAAAACTTGCTGGTATTAGCTGGCCTGCTGGGAGCACCTCTTCTTCACTGATAAGCAAGATTTGTGTTTCATCTTTCTCAAGCTGTATAGATTTCTTTCAAAACAAGTTGTTCCAGAAAGGAAACGAACACTTGCATTCACCTGAATTAAAAGGCATGGGATTTGCCCGTAAGGATAAATTCTGTACAGTAAGACAGGAAGAAAGGCACCGCTGGGAATCGGACCCCGGATTTCCTGTTTACTAGACAGGCGCTTTAGCCAACTAAGCCACGGCGCCGGCAAAGTGCTGTCCTTTGACAGCCACATGGACACGTCTCAACTGCTCTGAGACATCTGCATTCGGTGTGCACCGAGCCTGCTCGCCTTGCAAGTTTCCTCATTTACATGCGATAGCTCCACCACTAAGAGAAAGGATGAGAAATGGCTTTTATCCTGCACTTTTCATGTCAGAGGATCTCAATCTGCTTTCCGTGTACAAGAGGATGTCCAACTCATGTAGCTAAAGACGTAGACGACAGTGCTCCACTGAAATCTTGATCTCACAACCCTCGGCATGACTCCTCTGTGTTCTGCTTTAGACAAAGGGGGGAAAAGACTTCTTTCATCACATGTTTTGCACTGTTAACGGTGTTTGCAGTGCTCTTTCTTAAATGAAAACCAGGAATCGGCACCATATGAGGTGAGACTAGATAATATTGGATCAAGTAGCCTCGCCATTCCATGCGTGACGTGCGCAAAGTGTAATTCCTGTCTTTATAGTGTGCTTGTTAGAGACTTAGCTGGCACCCAGAGCGCTTTAAATCAGGGAGTCAGCAGCCCAAGACAATAGAGCTTCCTTCGTCTATGTTTTTTGCGTGAAGGGGGAAACCATGCGTGTGCTGCAAACGATCTTAGTATCGAAGTGCCGTCCCACATAACCGATCCGAACAATCTGCTTTACAGAGGAGCACTGCCGGAGCTTATCGTTGGCAAACTGAAGACCAGGCTGACCTCTTCTGTGACTCTTGAACACTGAGTCTCAAGGTTGTGAATTCAAGCTCCACGCTGGCGGGAAATTCCATAGGTAATGATCACATTTTCTTGCATGCTAATCAAAAGAAATATTAAGAAACTTTTCCCGATACCAGTTTTTTACAAAAGTAAAGGCACACGGCACATGTGTGCCACATCACGTCCGAGTTTAGTGACAACTACCTCAGAGATTGTAAGCTGGGTAGTTTCAGATCAGATCACTTTTTGTATCAAAGGTTCAAGCAAACCCGAATACTTTTGCAAGAGACATTTCAGAATCCCAGTCAAATCCAGTACGATTGCTGGATCCTTTGAATTCGACTGAACTATAGCACAGATCTGCAGTCCACCATTAGAATACTGTGGGTGTGCTGTATAAGCCATACCGCCCAAAATAGTTCTAAAACAGGAGAAGCATCCTCGTTTAGGAATGTGGTATAAAGTGAAATGGTCTGGGAAGAGTCCTACGTTTGAACAGTTCAAAATAGACGTCAAGGGGTATTTACGGACTCTTTCGAAATGTAAGAACAAGCTGTGCGGACCTTATCTTTATTTACCTTGTGTAATCGTTTTTCATAAAGTGTAATTGTATTATAGCATGTGCCACTGACGATTTTCTTGATACGTTATATGTGCTCTTGTTTGTATTGTATGTAGTTTTGATGTTCAAATAAAACGTAAAAGACACAACTTTCCGGATGCGGCTGCTGTAAAAATAAAATGACATCAAGGGTGCTGTACGCAGAGGTCTGAAACCTGCTCCACAGAAGATCTTTATCCAGAGGTGTTAAAGAAGTCGAGATCTCGCCATGAGAGGG
Organism: Lepisosteus oculatus; assembly: GCF_040954835.1. Lineage (NCBI taxonomy): Eukaryota > Metazoa > Chordata > Actinopteri > Semionotiformes > Lepisosteidae > Lepisosteus > Lepisosteus oculatus. The sequence continues at coordinate 44,790,765 of NC_090709.1, read as the reverse complement.
GAAGCATCTCAGAAAAAGCAGGTGCAGTCGGTTCCACGGTCATAACGCCACTAATTCGGGCGACAAGAGCAAAACCCACCCGGCTTCCTGCGGGCAAGTAATGAGACAAAGAGACAGTGCACAGCGGGTAGCGTGGCCGAGCGGTCTAAGGCGCTGGATTAAGGCTCCAGTCTCTTCGGGGGCGTGGGTTCAAATCCCACCGCTGCCAGGTGCTTCTGTCGAGACCCCCTTTCAGCTGGCTTCAGACGAAAGGGAGGGAACTGCTTTTTGGCAGTCTCTCGAGAAACTAAGCAAAGTGTTTAAAGATACTTTCTCAGCTTGACATCAAGGCACAAAACAAAAACCTTCTTGCGTCCTCTCAACCCAAAAGCGCTTTGCCACTTTTTGCGTTATGCAGGGAACGACGTCTGCCCAGATCACTTTTGTGTCAATGCAAATCGTAGTGTGCCCTCCGTTTTAATGTTGGCTGTGCTGCTTCTGTCTGTGAAACTTGAATGTTCTGCTTCTTCACACCAAATCATCGGTGGGGGTTGAGCTTGTTAAATCTTTGCGCATAGCGCTCCTTTGGAAGTACTTTGTCCAAGTTCAAAAGCGATCGTGGGATTTACTTCATGCGTGCCAAAAAGCATGCCTCGCACGACAGATTTAAATGGGGAATGGAGCCTGCTTCTTGCTGTTTTTCCTGTGGTTGCAGTTACAAAGTTGATCATGCTTTCACATTCTGTTAACAGTATTCACTGGCTGAGCTTTATCAGTTGGTTCGTAAAGGAATCTCTGCTTCGGTTCCAGAAAAGTCATCTGTGGTGTGTTTTTTTCCGTGCCCATGGCAGTCTTTTAAAGCTGGTAGTAGTGGCGGCGAAGTTAATTTTTTAACCTCTTTAAAAGAATAAGGACGGGCTGGGGCGAGCTCCATTTACCACTCTTTCAGCTAACCGCCGAACTCCCGAACTGATTACACTGCAGAGCCACAGGCGCCTCGCTTTTCTCCATTCTCTGGGTCAGGGTGAAAAAAAACTTGCTGGTATTAGCTGGCCTGCTGGGAGCACCTCTTCTTCACTGATAAGCAAGATTTGTGTTTCATCTTTCTCAAGCTGTATAGATTTCTTTCAAAACAAGTTGTTCCAGAAAGGAAACGAACACTTGCATTCACCTGAATTAAAAGGCATGGGATTTGCCCGTAAGGATAAATTCTGTACAGTAAGACAGGAAGAAAGGCACCGCTGGGAATCGGACCCCGGATCTCCTGTTTACTAGACAGGCGCTTTAGCCAACTAAGCCACGGCGCCGGCAAAGTGCTGTCCTTTGACAGCCACATGGACACGTCTCAACTGCTCTGAGACATCTGCATTCGGTGTGCACCGAGCCTGCTCGCCTTGCAAGTTTCCTCATTTACATGCGATAGCTCCACCACTAAGAGAAAGGATGAGAAATGGCTTTTATCCTGCACTTTTCATGTCAGAGGATCTCAATCTGCTTTCCGTGTACAAGAGGATGTCCAACTCATGTAGCTAAAGACGTAGACGACAGTGCTCCACTGAAATCTTGATCTCACAACCCTCGGCATGACTCCTCTGTGTTCTGCTTTAGACAAAGGGGGGAAAAGACTTCTTTCATCACATGTTTTGCACTGTTAACGGTGTTTGCAGTGCTCTTTCTTAAATGAAAACCAGGAATCGGCACCATATGAGGTGAGACTAGATAATATTGGATCAAGTAGCCTCGCCATTCCATGCGTGACGTGCGCAAAGTGTAATTCCTGTCTTTATAGTGTGCTTGTTAGAGACTTAGCTGGCACCCAGAGCGCTTTAAATCAGGGAGTCAGCAGCCCAAGACAATAGAGCTTCCTTCGTCTATGTTTTTTGCGTGAAGGGGGAAACCATGCGTGTGCTGCAAACGATCTTAGTATCGAAGTGCCGTCCCACATAACCGATCCGAACAATCTGCTTTACAGAGGAGCACTGCCGGAGCTTATCGTTGGCAAACTGAAGACCAGGCTGACCTCTTCTGTGACTCTTGAACACTGAGTCTCAAGGTTGTGAATTCAAGCTCCACGCTGGCGGGAAATTCCATAGGTAATGATCACATTTTCTTGCATGCTAATCAAAAGAAATATTAAGAAACTTTTCCCGATACCAGTTTTTTACAAAAGTAAAGGCACACGGCACATGTGTGCCACATCACGTCCGAGTTTAGTGACAACTACCTCAGAGATTGTAAGCTGGGTAGTTTCAGATCAGATCACTTTTTGTATCAAAGGTTCAAGCAAACCCGAATACTTTTGCAAGAGACATTTCAGAATCCCAGTCAAATCCAGTACGATTGCTGGATCCTTTGAATTCGACTGAACTATAGCACAGATCTGCAGTCCACCATTAGAATACTGTGGGTGTGCTGTATAAGCCATACCGCCCAAAATAGTTCTAAAACAGGAGAAGCATCCTCGTTTAGGAATGTGGTATAAAGTGAAATGGTCTGGGAAGAGTCCTACGTTTGAACAGTTCAAAATAGACGTCAAGGGGTATTTACGGACTCTTTCGAAATGTAAGAACAAGCTGTGCGGACCTTATCTTTATTTACCTTGTGTAATCGTTTTTCATAAAGTGTAATTGTATTATAGCATGTGCCACTGACGATTTTCTTGATACGTTATATGTGCTCTTGTTTGTATTGTATGTAGTTTTGATGTTCAAATAAAACGTAAAAGACACAACTTTCCGGATGCGGCTGCTGTAAAAATAAAATGACATCAAGGGTGCTGTACGCAGAGGTCTGAAACCTGCTCCACAGAAGATCTTTATCCAGAGGTGTTAAAGAAGTCGAGATCTCGCCATGAGAGGGGAAGCATCTCAGAAAAAGCAGGTGCAGTCGGTTCCACGGTCATAACGCCACTAATTCGGGCGACAAGAGCAAAACCCACCCGGCTTCCTGCGGGCAAGTAATGAGACAAAGAGACAGTGCACAGCGGGTAGCGTGGCCGAGCGGTCTAAGGCGCTGGATTAAGGCTCCAGTCTCTTCGGGGGCGTGGGTTCAAATCCCACCGCTGCCAGGTGCTTCTGTCGAGACCCCCTTTCAGCTGGCTTCAGACGAAAGGGAGGGAACTGCTTTTTGGCAGTCTCTCGAGAAACTAAGCAAAGTGTTTAAAGATACTTTCTCAGCTTGACATCAAGGCACAAAACAAAAACCTTCTTGCGTCCTCTCAACCCAAAAGCGCTTTGCCACTTTTTGCGTTATGCAGGGAACGACGTCTGCCCAGATCACTTTTGTGTCAATGCAAATCGTAGTGTGCCCTCCGTTTTAATGTTGGCTGTGCTGCTTCTGTCTGTGAAACTTGAATGTTCTGCTTCTTCACACCAAATCATCGGCGGGGGTTGAGCTTGTTAAATCTTTGCGCATAGCGCTCCTTTGGAAGTACTTTGTCCAAGTTCAAAAGCGATCGTGGGATTTACTTCATGCGTGCCAAAAAGCATGCCTCGCACGACAGATTTAAATGGGGAATGGAGCCTGCTTCTTGCTGTTTTTCCTGTGGTTGCAGTTACAAAGTTGATCATGCTTTCACATTCTGTTAACAGTATTCACTGGCTGAGCTTTATCAGTTGGTTCGTAAAGGAATCTCTGCTTCGGTTCCAGAAAAGTCATCTGTGGTGTGTTTTTTTCCGTGCCCATGGCAGTCTTTTAAAGCTGGTAGTAGTGGCGGCGAAGTTAATTTTTTAACCTCTTTAAAAGAATAAGGACGGGCTGGGGCGAGCTCCATTTACCACTCTTTCAGCTAACCGCCGAACTCCCGAACTGATTACACTGCAGAGCCACAGGCGCCTCGCTTTTCTCCATTCTCTGGGTCAGGGTGAAAAAAAACTTGCTGGTATTAGCTGGCCTGCTGGGAGCACCTCTTCTTCACTGATAAGCAAGATTTGTGTTTCATCTTTCTCAAGCTGTATAGATTTCTTTCAAAACAAGTTGTTCCAGAAAGGAAACGAACACTTGCATTCACCTGAATTAAAAGGCATGGGATTTGCCCGTAAGGATAAATTCTGTACAGTAAGACAGGAAGAAAGGCACTGCTGGGAATCGGACCCCGGATCTCCTGTTTATTAGACAGGCGCTTTAGCCAACTAAGCCACGGCGCCGGCAAAGTGCTGTCCTTTGACAGCCACATGGACACGTCTCAACTGCTCTGAGACATCTGCATTCGGTGTGCACCGAGCCTGCTCGCCTTGCAAGTTTCCTCATTTACATGCGATAGCTCCACCACTAAGAGAAAGGATGAGAAATGGCTTTTATCTGGCACTTTTCATGTCAGAGGATCTCAATCTGCTTTCCGTGTACAAGAGGATGTCCAACTCATGTAGCTAAAGACGTAGACGACAGTGCTCCACTGAAATCTTGATCTCACAACCCTCGGCATGACTCCTCTGTGTTCTGCTTTAGACAAAGGGGGGAAAAGACTTCTTTCATCACATGTTTTGCACTGTTAACGGTGTTTGCAGTGCTCTTTCTTAAATGAAAACCAGGAATCGGCACCATATGAGGTGAGACTAGATAATATTGGATCAAGTAGCCTCGCCATTCCATGCGTGACGTGCGCAAAGTGTAATTCCTGTCTTTATAGTGTGCTTGTTAGAGACTTAGCTGGCACCCAGAGCGCTTTAAATCAGGGAGTCAGCAGCCCAAGACAATAGAGCTTCCTTCGTCTATGTTTTTTGCGTGAAGGGGGAAACCATGCGTGTGCTGCAAACGATCTTAGTATCGAAGTGCCGTCCCACATAACCGATCCGAACAATCTGCTTTACAGAGGAGCACTGCCGGAGCTTATCGTTGGCAAACTGAAGACCAGGCTGACCTCTTCTGTGACTCTTGAACACTGAGTCTCAAGGTTGTGAATTCAAGCTCCACGCTGGCGGGAAATTCCATAGGTAATGATCACATTTTCTTGCATGCTAATCAAAAGAAATATTAAGAAACTTTTCCCGATACCAGTTTTTTACAAAAGTAAAGGCACATGGCACATGTGTGCCACATCACGTCCGAGTTTAGTGACAACTACCTCAGAGATTGTAAGCTGGGTAGTTTCAGATCAGATCACTTTTTGTATCAAAGGTTCAAGCAAACCCGAATACTTTTGCAAGAGACATTTCAGAATCCCAGTCAAATCCAGTACGATTGCTGGATCCTTTGAATTCGACTGAACTATAGCACAGATCTGCAGTCCACCATTAGAATACTGTGGGTGTGCTGTATAAGCCATACCGCCCAAAATAGTTCTAAAACAGGAGAAGCATCCTCGTTTAGGAATGTGGTATAAAGTGAAATGGTCTGGGAAGAGTCCTACGTTTGAACAGTTCAAAATAGACGTCAAGGGGTATTTACGGACTCTTTCGAAATGTAAGAACAAGCTGTGCGGACCTTATCTTTATTTACCTTGCGTAATCGTTTTTCATAAAGTGTAATTGTATTATAGCATGTGCCACTGACGATTTTCTTGATACGTTATATGTGCTCTTGTTTGTATTGTATGTAGTTTTGATGTTCAAATAAAACGTAAAAGACACAACTTTCCGGATGCGGCTGCTGTAAAAATAAAATGACATCAAGGGTGCTGTACGCAGAGGTCTGAAACCTGCTCCACAGAAGATCTTTATCCAGAGGTGTTAAAGAAGTCGAGATCTCGCCATGAGAGGGGAAGCATCTCAGAAAAAGCAGGTGCAGTCGGTTCCACGGTCATAACGCCACTAAGTCGGGCGACAAGAGCAAAACCCACCCGGCTTCCTCCGGGCAAGTAATGAGACAAAGAGACAACGCACAGCGGGTAGTGTGGCTGAGCGGTCTAAGGCGCTGGATTAAGGCTCCAGTCTCTTCGGGGGCGTGGGTTCGAATCCCACCGCTGCCAGGTGCTTTTGTCGAGACCCCCTTTCAGCTGGCTTCAGACGAAAGGGAGGGAACTGCTTTTTGGCAGTCTCTCGAGAAACTAAGCAAAGTGTTTAAAGATACTTTCTCAGCTTGACATCAAGGCACAAAACAAAAACCTTCTTGCGTCCTCTCAACCCAAAAGCGCTTTGCCACTTTTTGCGTTATGCAGGGAACGACGTCTGCCCAGATCACTTTTGTGTCAATGCAAATCGTAGTGTGCCCTCCGTTTTAATGTTGGCTGTGCTGGCGTGCTGCTTCTGTCTGTGAAACTTGAATGTTCTGCTTCTTCACACCAAATCATCGGCGGGGGTTGAGCTTGTTAAATCTTTGCGCATAGCGCTCCTTTGGAAGTACTTTGTCCAAGTTCAAAAGCGATCGTGGGATTTACTTCATGCGTGCCAAAAAGCATGCCTCGCACGACAGATTTAAATGGGGAATGGAGCCTGCTTCTTGCTGTTTTTCCTGTGGTTGCAGTTACAAAGTTGATCATGCTTTCACATTCTGTTAACAGTATTCACTGGCTGAGCTTTATCAGTTGGTTCGTAAAGGAATCTCTGCTTCGGTTCCAGAAAAGTCATCTGTGGTGTGTTTTTTTCCGTGCCCATGGCAGTCTTTTAAAGCTGGTAGTAGTGGCGGCGAAGTTAATTTTTTATCCTCTTTAAAAGAATAAGGACGGGCTGGGGCGAGCTCCATTTACCACTCTTTCAGCTACCGCCGAACTCCCGAACTGATTACACTGCAGAGCCACAGGCGCCTCGCTTTTCTCCATTCTCTGGGTCAGGGTGAAAAAAAACTTGCTGGTATTAGCTGGCCTGCTGGGAGCACCTCTTCTTCACTGATAAGCAAGATTTGTGTTTCATCTTTCTCAAGCTGGTTAGATTTCTTTCAAAACAAGTTGTTCCAGAAAGGAAACGAACACTTGCATTCACCTGAATTAAAAGGCATGGGATTTGCCCGTAAGGATAAATTCTGTACAGTAAGACAGGAAGAAAGGCACCGCTGGGAATCGGACCCAGGATCTCCTGTTTACTAGACAGGCGCTTTAGCCAACTAAGCCACGGCGCCAGCAAAGTGCTGTCCTTTGACAGCCACATGGACACGTCTCAACTGCTCTGAGACATCTGCATTTGGTGTGCACCGAGCCTGCTCGCCTTGCAAGTTTCCTCATTTACATGCGATAGCTCCACCACTAAGAGAAAGGATGAGAAATGGCTATTATCTGGCACTTTTCATGTCAGAGGATCTCAATCTGCTTTCCGTGTACAAGAGGATGTCCAACTCATGTAGCTAAAGACGTAGACGACAGTGCTCCACTGAAATCTTGATCTCACAACCCTCGGCATGACTCCTCTGTGATCTGCTTTAGACAAAGGGGGGAAAAGACTTCTTTCATCACACGTTTTGCACTGTTTACGGTGTTTGCAGTGCTCTTTCTTAAATGAAAACCAGGAATCGGCACCATATGAGGTGAGACTAGATAATATTGGATCAAGTAGCCTCGCCATTCCATGCCTGACGTGCGCAAAGTGTAATTCCTGTCTTTATAGTGTGCTTGTTAGAGACTTAGCTGGCACCCAGAGCGCTTTAAATCCGGGAGTCAGCAGCCCAAGACAATAGAGCTTCCTTCGTCTATGTTTTTTGCGTGAAGGGGGAAACCATGCGTGTGCTGCAAACGATCTTAGTATCGAAGTGCCGTCCCACATAACCGATCCGAACAATCTGCTTTACAGAGGAGCACTGCCGGAGCTTATCGTTGGCAAACTGAAGACCAGGCTGACCTCTTCTGTGACTCTTGAACACTGAGTCTCAAGGTTGTGAATTCAAGCTCCACGCTGGCGGGAAATTCCATAGGTAATGATCACATTTTCTTGCATGCTAATCAAAAGAAATATTAAGAAACTTTTCCCGATACCAGTTTTTTACAAAAGTAAAGGCACACGGCACATGTGTGTCACATCACGTCCGAGTTTAGTGACAACTACCTCAGAGATTGTAAGCTGGGTAGTTTCAGATCAGATCACTTTTTGTATCAAAGGTTCAAGCAAACCCGAATACTTTTGCAAGAGACATTTCAGAATCCCAGTCAAATCCAGTACGATTGCTGGATCCTTTGAATTCGACTGAACTATAGCACAGATCTGCAGTCCACCATTAGAATACTGTGGGTGTGCTGTATAAGCCATACCGCCCAAAATAGTTCTAAAACAGGAGAAGCATCCTCGTTTCGGAATGTGGTATAAAGTGAAATGGTCTGGGAAGAGTCCTACGTTTGAACAGTTCAAAATAGACGTCAAGGGGTATTTACGGACTCTTTCGAAATGTAAGAACAAGCTGTGCGGACCTTATCTTTATTTACCTTGTGTAATCGTTTTTCATAAAGTGTAATTGTATTATAGCATGTGCCCCTCACGATTTTCTTGATACGTTATATGTGCTCTTGTTTGTATTGTATGTAGTTTTGTTGTTCAAATAAAACGTAAAAGACACAACTTTCCGGATGCGGCTGCTGTAAAAATAAAATGACATCAAGGGTGCTGTACGCAGAGGTCTGAAACCTGCTCCACAGAAGATCTTTATCCAGAGGTGTTAAAGAAGTCGAGATCTCGCCATGAGAGGGGAAGCATCTCAGAAAAAGCAGGTGCAGTCGGTTCCACGGTCATAACGCCACTAAGTCGGGCGACAAGAGCAAAACCCACCCGGCTTCCTCCGGGCAAGTAATGAGACAAAGAGACAACGCATAGCGGGTAGCGTGGCCGAGCGGTCTAAGGCGCTGGATTAAGGCTCCAGTCTCTTCGGGGGCGTGGGTTCGAATCCCACCGCTGCCAGGTGCTTCTGTCGAGACCCCCTTTCAGCTGGCTTCAGACGAAAGGGAGGGAACTGCTTTTTGGCAGTCTCTCGAGAAACTAAGCAAAGTGTTTAAAGATACTTTCTCAGCTTGACATCAAGGCACAAAACAAAAACCTTCTTGCGTCCTCTCAACCCAAAAGCGCTTTGCCACTTTTTGCGTTATGCAGGGAACGACGTCTGCCCAGATCACTTTTGTGTCAATGCAAATCGTAGTGTGCCCTCCGTTTTAATTTTGGCTGTGCTGGCGTGCTGCTTCTGTCTTTGAAACTTGAATGTTCTGCTTCTTCACACCAAATCATCGGCGGGGGTTGAGCTTGTTAAATCTTTGCGCATAGCACTCCTTTGGAAGTACTTTGACCAAGTTCAAAAGCGATCGTGGGATTTACTTCATGCGTGCCAAAAAGCATGCCTCGCACGACAGATTTAAATGGGGAATGGAGCCTGCTTCTTGCTGTTTTTCCTGTGGTTGCAGTTACAAAGTTGATCGTGCTTTCACATTCTGTTAACAGTATTCACTGGCTGAGCTTTATCAGTTGGTTCGTAAAGGAATCTCTGCTTCGATTCCAGAAAAGTCATCTGTGGTGTGTTTTTTTCCGTGCCCATGGCAGTCTTTTAAAGCTGGTAGTAGTGGCGGCGAAGTTAATTTTTTATCCTCTTTAAAAGAATAAGGACGGGCTGGGGCGAGCTCCATTTACCACTCTTTCAGCTAACCGCCGAACTCCCGAACTGATTACACTGCAGAGCCACAGGCGCCTCGCTTTTCTCCATTCTCTGGGTCAGGGTGAAAAAAAACTTGCTGGTATTAGCTGGCCTGCTGGGAGCACCTCTTCTTCACTGATAAGCAAGATTTGTGTTTCATCTTTCTCAAGCTGTATAGATTTCTTTCAAAACAAGTTGTTCCAGAAAGGAAACGAACACTTGCATTCACCTGAATTAAAAGGCATGGGATTTGCCCGTAAGGATAAATTCTGTACAGTAAGACAGGAAGAAAAGCACCGCTGGGAATCGGACCCAGGATCTCCTGTTTACTAGACAGGCGCTTTAGCCAACTAAGCCACGGCGCCGGCAAAGTGCTGTCCTTTGACAGCCACATGGACGCGTCTCAACTGCTCTGAGACATCTGCATTCGGTGTGCACCGAGCCTGCTCGCCTTGCAAGTTTCCTCATTTACATGCGATAGCTCCACCACTAAGAGAAAGGATGAGAAATGGCTTTTATCTGGCACTTTTCATGTCAGAGGATCTCAATCTGCTTTCCGTGTACAAGAGGATGTCCAACTCATGTAGCTAAAGACGTAGACGACAGTGCTCCACTGAAATCTTGATCTCACAACCCTCGGCATGACTCCTCTGTGATCTGCTTTAGACAAAGGGGGGAAAAGACTTCTTTCATCACACGTTTTGCACTGTTTACGGTGTTTGCAGTGCTCTTTCTTAAATGAAAACCAGGAATCGGCACCATATGAGAAGAGACTAGATAATATTGGATCAAGTAGCCTCGCCATTCCATGCCTGACGTGCGCAAAGTGTAATTCCTGTCTTTATAGTGTGCTTGTTAGAGACATAGCTGGCACCCAGAGCGCTTTAAATCCGGGAGTCAGCAGCCCAAGACAAGAGAGTTTCCTTCGTCTATGTTTTTTGCGTGAAGGGGGAAACCATGCGTGTGCTGCAAACGATCTTAGTATCGAAGTACCGTCCCACATAACCGATCCGAACAATCTGCTTTACAGAGGAGCACTGCCGGAGCTTATCGTTGGCAAACTGAAGACCAGGCTGACCTCTTCTGTGACTCTTGAACACTGAGTCTCAAGGTTGTGAATTCAAGCTCCACGCTGGCGGGAAATTCCATAGGTAATGATCACATTTTCTTGCATGCTAATCAAAAGAAATATTAAGAAACTTTTCCCGATACCAGTTTTTTACAAAAGTAAAGGCACACGGCACATGTGTGCCACATCACGTCCGAGTTTAGTGACAACTACCTCAGAGATTGTAAGCTGGGTAGTTTCAGATCAGATCACTTTTTTTATCAAAGGTTCAAGCAAACCCGAATACTTTTGCAAGAGACATTTCAGAATCCCAGTCAAATCCAGTAAGATTGCTGGATCCTTTGAATTCGACTGAACTATAGCACAGATCTGCAGTCCACCATCAGAATACTGTGGGTGTGTTGTATAAGCCATACCGCCCAAAATAGTTCTAAAACAGGAGAAGCATCCTCGTTTAGGAATGTGGTATAAAGTGAAATGGTCTGGGAAGAGTCCTACGTTTGAACAGTTCAAAATAGACGTAAAGGGGTATTTACGGACTCTTTCGAAATGTAAGAACGAGCTGTGCGGACCTTATCTTTATTTACCTTGTGTAATCGTTTTTCATAAAGTGTAATTGTATTATAGCATGTGCCCCTCACGATTTTCTTGATACGTTATATGTGCTCTTGTTTGTATTGTATGTAGTTTTGTTGTTCAAATAAAACGTAAAAGACACAACTTTCCGGATGCGGCTGCTGTAAAAATAAAATGACATCAAGGGTGCTGTACGCAGAGGTCTGAAAACTGCTCCACAGAAGATCTTTATCCAGAGGTGTTAAAGAAGTCGAGATCTCGCCATGAGAGGGGAAGCATCTCAGAAAAAGCAGGTGCAGTCGGTTCCACGGTCATAACGCCACTAAGTCGGGCGACAAGAGCAAAACCCACCCGGCTTCCTCCGGGCAAGTAATGAGACAAAGAGACAACGCATAGCGGGTAGCGTGGCCGAGTGGTCTAAGGCGCTGGATTAAGGCTCCAGTCTCTTCGGGGGCGTGGGTTCAAATCCCACCGCTGCCAGGTGCTTCTGTCAAGACCCCCTTTCAGCTGGCTTCAGACGAAAGGGAGGGAACTGCTTTTTGGCAGTCTCTCGAGAAACTAAGCAAAGTGTTTAAAGATACTTTCTCAGCTTGACATCAAGGCACAAAACAAAAACCTTCTTGCTTCCTCTCACCCAAAAGCGCTTTGCTACTTTTTGCGTTATGCAGGGAACGATGTCTGCCCAGATCACTTTTGTGTCAATGCAAATCGTAGTGTGCCCTCCGTTTTAATGTTGGCTGTGCTGGCGTGCTGCTTCTGTCTGTGAAACTTGAATGTTCTGCTTCTTCACACCAAATCGTCGGCGGGGGTTGAGCTTGTTAAATCTTTGCGCATAGCGCTCCTTTGGAAGTACTTTGTCCAAGTTCAAAAGCAATCGTGGGATTTACTTCATGCGTGCAAAAAGCATGCCTCGCACGACAGATTTAAATGGGGAATGGAGCCTGCTTCTTGCTGTTTTTCCTGTGGTTGCAGTTACAAAGTTGATCGTGCTTTCACATTCTGTTAACAGTATTCACTGGCTGAGCTTTATCAGTTGGTTCGTAAAGGAATCTCTGCTTCGGTTCCAGAAAAGTCATCTGTAGTGTGTTTTTTTTCCGTGCCCATGGCAGTCTTTTAAAGCTGGTAGTAATGGCGGCAAAGTTAATTTTTTATCCTCTTTAAAAGTATAAGGACGGGCTGGGGCGAGCTCCATTTACCACTCTTTCAGCTAACCGCCGAACTCGCGAACTGATTACACTGCAGAGCCACAGGCGCCTCGCTTTTCTCCATTCTCTGGGTTAGGGTGAAAAAAAAACTTTGCTGGTATTAGCTGGCCTGCTGGGAGTACCTCTTCTTCACTGATAAGCAAGATTTGTGTTTCATCTTTCGCAAGCTGTATAGATTTCTTTCAAAACAAGTTGTTCCAGAAAGGAAACGAACACTTGCATTCACCTGAATTAAAAGGCATGGGATTTGCCCATAAGGATAAATTCTGTACAGTAAGACAGGAAGAAAGGCACCGCTGGGAATCGGACCCAGGATCTCCTGTTTACTAGACAGGCGCTTTAGCCAACTAAGCCACGGCGCCGGCAAAGTGCTGTCCTTTGACAGCCACTTGGACACGTCTCAACTGCTCTGAGACATCTGCGTTCGGTGTGGACCGAGCCTGCTTGCCTTGCAAGTTGCCTCATTTACATGCGATAGTTCCACCACTAAGAGAAAGGATGAGAAATGGCTTTTATCTGTCACTTTTCATGTCAGAGGATCTCAATCTGCTTTCCCCGTACAAGAGGATGTCCAACTCATGTAGCTAAAGACGTAGATGACAGTGCTCCACTGAAATCTTGATCTCACAACCCTCGGCATGACTCCGCTGTGTTCTGCTTTAGACAAAGGGGGGAAAAGACTTCTTTCATCACACGTTTTGCACTGTTAACGGTGTTTGCAGTGCTCTTTCTTAAATGAAAACCAGGAATCGGCACCATATGAGGTGAGACTAGATAATATTGGAACAAGTAGGCTTGAATCCCACTGCTGCTAGGAGTTTTTGTGTTACAACCACCAAATGGAGCAATGTGTTAAAAGCTACTTTATCAGCTTAACATCAAAGCAGGGAGAAAAAAGTGTTTCTTCTTCTCAACACAAATTATCGTTTCCACCTTCAGCAGGGAAGTTTGTCTACCAAGATCACTTTTGAGTCAGTGCAAATCACAGTGCGCCCTCAATTTTAATGTCGGTTGTGCTCCTTTTTTCTGTGAAATGTTAATGTTCTGCATTTTCAAGTCGAGTCATCCTCAGGGGTAGAGCTGATTATGTCTTTCCGCATAGCGCTCCATCAGAAATAACTTGTCTAAGTTCAAAAGAGATTGTGGGTTTCACTTCAAGCAATCACAAAGCATACCTCACATCTCAGATCTAAATGGGGAATTTGTTGGTTACAAAGCTGAACGTTTTTCCATGTTCTGCTGAAGTATCCACTGGCTTGCCTTTATAAGCAGTCTTGGAAAGATAAGCTGTGCTTCATCTCAGGAAAAATCATCAGTACTGTCATTTTATTCTGTGTGTATGGCCGTTATTTAAAGTATATAAAAATCACGAGTTCATAGACTTATCCAAATATCAACGGCACCTTGTAAACCTGTCATAAGAATTCCTTCAATCCAATAGTTTCACTCCAGGGAAAAGGCAGGAAAACATAGAGATTTCTTATTTAAAGACAACATCCGTATTAGATTGCATGTAAGCAGGCACCACTCAGAATTCCTAATATGATTTTGAATTCAGTTTTGCAGTGCTTTAGTGCTTTACTACTTTCAGAGAGCCCTTTATTGACCTTGCTGAAGCAGAGAAGCGACATAATCACAATTGTGACCAGTTTTTCTGCTGTTTCTGGTTAATACTGATTATTATTTTGTATTTTGATTAGTATAGATTGAGGTGTGAGGGGCGGAATGCAAATCGAGTTGGTGAATAGAAAATGAAACAGGAGTCACTTCTTGAGCTACGAATTCCAAAAAGTATGAAAACCTGTGCATTTTAACAGTGCAGAATACTCACAAATTGCACTGAGTTGCTTGCTTTCTTCTGCTGCTTTTATATTTCAGTCATTCACTGTCAGCTAGCACTGGAACAATTCAAGAGAGGTAAAAACGGAAGCGGTCAGGAGTGGGATTTGAACCCACACCTCCATTGGGAGACCAGAACACCCAAGCCAGCTGGAAAGACACATGTCCTTGAGTCTGGCGCCTTAGACCACTCGGCCACCCTGACAAGTGAAAGCAAGTGGTGTGCTAAATGCACCAGTAGTTGACTAAACCGAGTTTCTTCCCTGAAATTATTTGCTTACGAAGAGCCAAGTTGCCTTGAATGGATCTTGGAAATCAAATATACGGATGGATTGTTATTCGGTTGTGAGTTTTGAGGGGCGTATTATAAATTGAGTTGGTGAAAAGGCGCTTTTTGTTAGTCTGTCAGGAGGCTACACAAGGTGTTTAGAGGGAGAACTTCTAAAAGGCAGGCTCTCTATGTTTAACATCAAGAAAGATTTTTTTTTCTCAATGGAAATGCTCTTTGGCGCTTTCAGCTTTACGTAGGGAACAATGTCTGCCGAGACCACTTTTGAGCCAGTGCAAATGGTAATGTGCAACCACAAATGCAACCAGTTGTGCAGCTGTTTCTGGTTAATAATGATTAATGCCAAAAAGAAACAGCTCCTTGCATTAAGAGTCCTCCCTCTGGATTCCTCTGAAAGCTGCGCGAATTACTCACTGCGTGTCCTGTACTGTGTAGCACAGTGACAAGAACGCTTTGAGTTTTTTTCCGTATGTGAAGGAAAATGCAAAAGAGCATGAAAAGTTTTGATGGTATAAAATATCCATGGTACAACTCGAGAAAGAACTGAAGGACAAAACAATGACATTTGATGATTACAAGAGAAACACAACCGTCCGAACATGGGCTTGGATCCTGACCGCTTGCGTTAAAAGACAAAGCAAAGGATATAACCTGTAAATGTCTTCATGTCTTACAGTTTATGAAATAACACAATTTCTTACTTTCTTGATAATTTCTTACTATTGATAGATGCTTTTTTAATTTTAACAGAATCACAATTACAAACAAATGGGGTTAAACTGTTATTCACATACTCTAACGATGAGAAGCGTTAGTGTCTTCCGGTGTGTGAGCCCATCTCTCAAAAAATAAAAAAATAAGTTCTATAAATTGAATTTTTCTATTTTTCAGGCTTGCATAGTCTTATTCATATTTCAGTTAAGCCTTTTCCTCGGTAGTAATTTCATTTGATATTAAAATTAGTCCTGATTTACAATTTTTGGACATGGTTCATCTTAAAGAATTTTGTAATAAGTTTCAGTTTAGGAAAATCGTGCCCAGAAGCTACCAAAACTGGTAATGTTCACATAATGTGTAATGCAAAAGCAGCAGTTGGGGTGGGAAACAAAAGGCATTTCTTGGTATGAATCCTTAAACTTCATAGATGGCGTTCTAGGACTTCTCGCTTCAGATAAAGCTGTCAATACATCATAGATTTCTACTCAATCAATATCAGCAGTGTTATCACTACCGAACACTAAATATAGATCCTGGCAATAATTCATGAGTTGTTTGTTAGAAAATTATTTATGGGTTTTTTTAAACATATTTTCAATACCAGACAAAAAGTCGAAAGTTTCAATTTCATGCAACTGATGAAATCTCTCTTCAATGAAAGTTATAAGTACAGTACATCCAAAATACTGCGGAATCAATCAAATTTACATGTTTCTTGTGGATCCAGAAGATCATTTTGAGACTCAAAACATGCCTGTCTTTTCTTTTTTCGAGGACGAAGGAGTAGCAGCAGGAGTAGCAGTAATGGCAAGAACGTGTTTAGAGTTCAGCACTTCTCATTTCTAATGCAGAGCCATCGACTCGGAAAGCACCGCCCGCGATAAAAGAAATTGCAGAATTGGTCTGTTCATGCTGCCTACACGCTTTGAATTGCTGGCATTTTCTGCAAGCGTTCCTTTTTGAGGGTTCATGAAATTCCTCACATTTGAGCCAACACTAAAATATTTCATTCGGGGTCGCCTAATTCATAGTGCAAACCGAATCTACAGGGGAATGCTGTGGCACATGAAGCCGTTTGTTATGCTGTTGTGAGGTGTGAGGGGCGGATTGCAAATCGAGTTGGTGAATAGAAAATGAAACAGGAGTCACTTCTTGAGCTACGAATTCCAAAAAGTATGAAAACCTGTGCATTTTAACAGTGCAGAATACTCACAAATTGCACTGAGTTGCTTGCTTTCTTCTGCTGCTTTTATATTTCAGTCATTCACTGTCAGCTAGCACTGGAACCATTCAAGAGAGGTAACAACAGACGCTGTCAGGAGTGGGATTTGAACCCACGCCTCCATTTGGAGACCAGAACACCCAAGCCAGCTGGAAAGACACATGTCCTTGAGTCTGGCGCCTTAGACCACTCGGCCACCCTGACAAGCGGAAACAAGTGGTGTGCTGAATGCACCAGTAGTTGACTAAACTGAGTTTCTTCCCTGAAATTATTTGCTTGCGAAGACCCAAGTTGCCTTGAATGGATCTTGGAAATCAAATATACGGATGGATTGTTATTCGGTTGTGAGTTTTGAGGGGCGTATTATAAATTGAGTTGGTGAAAAGGCGCTTTTTGTTAGTCTGTCGGGAGGCTGCACAAGGTGTTTAGAGGGAGAACTTCTAAAAGGCAGGCTCTCTATGTTTAACATCAAGAAAGATTTTTTTTTCTCAATGGAAATGCTCTTTGGCACTTTCAGCTTTACGTAGGGAACAACGTCTGCCGAGACCACTTTTGAGCCAATGCAAACGGTAATGTGCCACCAAGTACATTTAATATTGGCTGTGGTAGCGAGCTGCTTTTGTTTGTGAAGCTTTTACTTCTTTAAGCTGAATCATCGGCAGGAGTAGCTTATTAAATCTTTGCTCATTGCGCTCCATCAGAAATACCTTGTCCATGTTCAAAAGAGATCAGGGGATTTACTTCATGCTTTCACATGGCATACCTTACACGAAAGATTTAAATGGGGAATTGATTGTGCTTCTTGATGTTGTTCCTGTGGTTGCCTTGGTTACAATGGTGAACGTTCTTCCACGTTCTGCTAGAGTATCCACTGGGTGGGCTTTATCAATTGGCTCGGATAGGTCATCAGTGCTCCGTCTCCAGAAAAATAATCAGCACTGTCTTTTTTCTGTGCGCATGACCGTCTTTTAAAACATATAAAATCACGAGTTCATTGATTTCTCCAAATAACAACAATACATTTTAACCCTTCAATCCAATAGTTTTACTCCAAGTAAAAAGCAGCGCAATATATAGAAAGATGACATTCAAAGATTTCAACATTCTTATTGGATTGCCTGTATGCAGATATCACTCAGAATTGCTTATATGATTTTAATTCAGTTTTTCTCTACTACTTTCAGAGTCTTTTATTGACCTTGCTGAAGCAGAGAAGTGACATAATCACAAATGCAACCAGTTGTGCAGCTGTTTCTGGTTAATAATGATTAATGCGAAAAAAAAACCAGCTCCTTGCATTAAGAGTCCTCCCTCTGGATTCCTCTGAAAGCTGCGCGAATTACTCACTGCGTGTGTAGCACAGTGACAAGAACGCCTTGAGTTTTTTTCCGTATGTGAAGGAAAATGCAAAAGAGCATGAAAAGTATTGATGGTATAAAATATCCATGGTACAACTCGAGAAAGAACTGAAGGACAAAACGATGACATTTGATGATTACAAGAGAAACACAACCGTCCGAACATGGGCTTGGATCCTGACCGCTTGCGTTAAAAGACAAAGCAAAGGATATAACCTGTAAATGTCTTCATGTCTTACAGTTTATGAAATAACACAATTTCTTACTTTCTTGATAATTTCTTACTATTGATAGATGCTTTTTTAAATTTTAACAGAATCACAATTACAAACAAATGGGGTTAAACTGTTATTCACATACTCTAACGAAGAGAAACGTTAGTGTCTTCCGGTGTGTGAGCCCATCTCTCAAAAAATAAAAAAATAAGTTCTATAAATTGAATTGTTCTATTTTTCAGGCTTGCATAGTCTTATTCATATTTCAGTTAAGCCTTTTCCTCTGTAGTGATTTCATTTGATATTAAAATTAGCCCTGGTTTACAATTTTTGGACATGGTTCATCTTAAAGAATTTTGTAATAAGTTTCAGTTTAGGAAAATCGTGCCCAGAAGCTACCAAAACTGGTAATGTTCACATAATGTGTAAAGCAAAAGCAGCAGTTGGGGTGGGAAACAAAAGGCATTTCTTGGTATGAATCCTTAAACTTCATAGATGGCGTTCTAGGACTTCTCGCTTCAGATAAAGCTGTCAATACATCATAGATTTCTACTCAATCAATATCAGCAGTGTTATCACTACCGAACGCTAAATATAGATCCTGGCAATAATTCATGAGTTGTTTGTTAGAAAATTGTTTATGGTTTTTTTTAAACATATTTTCAATACCAGACAAAAAGTCGAAAGTTTCAATTTCATGCAACTGATGAAATCTCTCTTCGATGGAAGTTATAAGTACAGTACATCCAAAAATACTGCGGAATCAATCAGATTTACATGTTTCTTGTGGATCCAGAAGATCATTTTGAGACTCAAAACATGCCTGTCTTTTCTTTTTTCGAGGACGAAGGAGTAGCAGCAGGAGTAGCAGTAATGGCAAGAACGTGTTTAGAGTTCAGCACTTCTCATTTCTAATGCAGAGCCATCGACTCGGAAAGCACCGCCCGCGATAAAAGAAATTGCAGAATTGGTCTGTTCATGCTGCCTACACGCTTTGAATTGCTGGCATTTTCTGCAAGCATTCCTTTTTGAGGGTTCATGAAATTCCTCACATTTGAGCCAACACTAAAATATTTCATTCGGGGTCGCCTAATTCATAGTGCAAACCGAATCTACAGGGGAATGCTGTGGCACATGAAGCCGTTTGTTATTCTGTTGTGAGGTGTGAGGGGCGGAATGCAAATCGAGTTGGTGAATAGAAAATGAAACAGGAGTCACTTCTTGAGCTACGAATTCCAAAAAGTATGAAAACCTGTGCATTTTAACAGTGCAGAATACTCACAAATTGCACTGAGTTGCTTGCTTTCTTCTGCTGCTTTTATATTTCAGTCATTCACTGTCAGCTAGCACTGGAATAATTCAAGAGAGGTAAAAGCAGAAGCTGTCAGGAGTGGGATTTGAACCCACGCCTCCGTTTGGAGACCAGAACACCCAAGCCAGCTGGAAAGACACATGTCCTTGAGTCTGGCGCCTTAGACCACTCGGCCACCCTGACAAGCAAAAGCAAGTGGTGTGCTAAATGCACCAGTAGTTGACTAAACTGAGTTTCTTCCCTGAAATTATTTGCTTGCGAAGACCCAAGTTGCCTTGAATGGATCTTGGAAATCAAATATACGGATGGATTGTTATTCGGTTGTGAGTTTTGAGGGGCGTATTATAAATTGAGTTGGTGAAAAGGCGCTTTTTGTTAGTCTGTCGGGAGGCTGCACAAGGTGTTTAGAGGGAGAACTTCTAAAAGGCAGGCTCTCTATGTTTAACATCAAGAAATATTTTTTTTTCTCAATGGAAATGCTCTTTGGCGCTTTCAGCTTTACGTAGGGAACAACGTCTGCCGAGACCACTTTTGAGCCAGTGCAAATGGTAATGTGCCACCAAGTACATTTAATATTGGCTGTGGTAGCGAGCTGCTTTTGTTTGTGAAGCTTTTACTTCTTTAAGCTGAATCATCGGCAGGAGTAGCTTATTAAATCTTTGCTCATTGCGCTCCATCAGAAATACCTAGTCCATGTTCAAAAGAGATCAGGGGATTTACTTCATGCTTTCACATGGCATACCTTACACGAAAGATTTAAATGGGGAATTGATTGTGCTTCTTGATGTTGTTCCTGTGGTTAGCTTGGTTACAATGGTGAACGTTCTTCCACGTTCTGCTAGAGTATCCACTGGGTGGGCTTTATCAATTGGCTCGGATGGGTCATCAGTGCTCCGTCTCCAGAAAAATAATCAGCACTGTCTTTTTTCTGTGCGCATGACCGTCTTTTAAAACATATAAAATCACGAGTTCATTGATTTCTCCAAATAACAACAATACATTTTAACCCTTCAATCCAATAGTTTTACTCCAAGTAAAAAGCAGCGCAATATATAGAGAGATGACATTCAAAGATTTCAACGTTCTTATTGGATTGCCTGTATGCAGATATCGCTCAGAATTGCTAATATGATTTTAATTCAGTTTTTCTCTACTACTTTCAGAGTCTTTTATTGACCTTGCTGAAGCAGAGAAGTGACATAATCACAAATGCAACCAGTTGTGCAGCTGTTTCTGGTTAATAATGATTAATGCAAAAAAAAACAGCTCCTTGCATTAAGAGTCCTCCCTCTGGATTCCTCTGAAAGCTGCGCGAATTACTCACTGCGTGTCCTGTACTGTGTAGCACAGTGACAAGAACGCCTTGAGTTTTTTTCCATATGTGAAGGAAAATGCAAAAGAGCATGAAAAGTATCGATGGTATAAAATATCCATGGTACAACTCGAGAAAGAACTGAAGGACAAAATAATGACATTTGATGATTACAAGAGAAACACAACCGTCCAAACATGGGCTTGGATCCTGAACACTTGTGTTAAAAGACAAAGCAAAGGATATAACCTGTAAATGTCTACATGTCTTACAGTTTATGAAATAACACAATTTCTTCCTTTCTTAATAATTTCTTACTATTGATAGATGCTTTTTTGAATTTTAACAGAATCACAATTACAGACATTTGGGGTTAAACTGTTATTCACATATTCACATATAATTATGAGACTCAAAATATGCGTCTTTTCTTTTTTCGAGGACAAATGGATTATTGAGGTGTAAAAATGGGTTCAAAACCAAAATCATCTGCTATTGCTGCTGTTTCTTCAAATCCTTTAATTGATCATTGATAACGAGGAATAATATTATACAAATTGTGGTTTTCTGTGAATTGCCAATTTTATTGTAATTACATCTTGGTTTACAGATGACTTGCATGTATCACAAGGTATTACAGATGCAGCAATTCAAAATGGGTGGGGTATTTCGCGGCATACCCCGGTGGGCGTGTCGCGGTGTCACGCAGTATCACGCGGTTAATCGCGTCATTTGACGTCATCCCGGAAACTATCCGGCGTCACCTTGTAAAACCGCCAGGGGGAGCTTAACCTCTCATGTACAGCATTTGAGCTTTTAATTTTGAACTGTGTATTACAGCATGTTAATCATCAGTCATTAAAATGTTGGTATATTTTATGAAAGCAAGATTGCTCAGTTGGACAAAAGTACACAACCTACCTTTATCAGAAATATTTATGCATCAAAGCCTTTACTGAAGATATTACTAATAGTATTAATAATGGATGACTTTGGACAAGCTGTATACTCAAAGTATAATTTCTTTAGCACATTTGTACAAGCACTCGGAATCTGTCCAAGCCATACTTTGTCAGGCATTTTGTTTTACTTCAACGGGCATAAAAACTTCCTTGCTTTTAACAGGGCGTTTCATAATTTCTAACTACGAAAATGATTTAAAATGCGACACTTATCATTCAACTAGAGCTCAAAATATCACAAGGATCCTCAAGAGCACAGCAAAGACTGTATTAAAAGATACTTGTATGTAGCAACGCTTTCTTTTCCATATACCAGATTTTATGGAACCACTTCAGAGGGGTGTCAGCCAGTCAGATTCCAGGAATCGGTACTTTAAAGGAAAAATACACGCCGGTATTCCATTTCTCCCTAACGATTTTAAGCATCGAAGTATATAACTAGCATGTGAAATAAATGTGAAAAAGTGGTAGTTTTAAGCTTTTCTGCTAATATAATATGGAATCGCGTATCTAAAGAATTTAATAACGATATGATTATATTCGTGTACTGCGACAGGGCTGTGTAGGGCTGTTTCGCCTCTCTCTTCATGCAGCTTCCCTTGTAGCCTACTGGTCTACGTGCCCAACTATCAACTCACGGGTTGTGTGTTCAAATCAAGCTTGTGCAAACATTTCTTCAAAAAAATAGAATAGCGATATTATGGACAATCAATTGACTTTTATATTTCAAAATATCACAACATGATCGATTCTAAGTCATTTTTGATAACAATGAATAGTCACCTTCTTCCCTTCTGACAATGGTCCCTGTTTCTGCTTCCTGCTTCGTGTGTGTGTGTGTGTGTGCAATAGAGTAAATTTTTATAGAGAAATGCAGGCTGGACAGTATGCGTTACAATATAAACATTTATATTGATTTAAATTGTGTTCTGATTTAAATCGCAAACGCGAGTTTAATTATATGTGTTTTTTAATCATAATCAGGCTAATGCAACATAAATTGATACAGTATCTTTGTCTTCTAAGTATCTTAATAAACTTTCAGCATACCTTTCTACCCGTTTAGATTTATATTTCTTGGGATTTTGGGATCAAACGTGGAAGGATTAGATTGTAATCGTTTTTATTTTTCAAATATGAGATTGTATTTCTGAATGTTATGTTACACCTACAGTAGTTCACTGCTTTAAATACATCGAATTAAGAAAGTTATGTGTAGCACTTTAGATATTTTTTTCTGAACCAGGGAAAATCTGATCATGTTTCTCTATAACAATAATAAAAAACATTATTTTACATATCACCTTTAAAAGTGGCATCTCAAAGCAAAAAAGTAGATGGGAAAAACAGTTAAAAGGGACCAAAGTAAATACCAGACAAACACAAACGTGTTTTTAATAAAATGCTTTTATTCATTCAGCAGAGAGTGAGAGGGACATCCAGCAGGGAGAGACACACACACCGGTTTCCATTGACAAAATTGTTTTTTTTCAATTCCTCTTGTCTAACAGGAATGTTTTGCTGTGGACAGACTGTTAGACTAGAGGAAAAGAGCGCCTCCTTCTACGAAGCATTTCCTTGATCCGATCACTAATTCTTTTCCAGTCGCACGCAGTAAGGGTTGAGAATCTCCGATTCACCATGCTACTAATGGTTTCCCGGAGATTGCAAGGCAAGGCACTTTTGCCTCTGGACCCATCGAAATTTACAGACGTGGTCCACCCCCAGTAAATTTCAAAAGTCACAAGATTTCGAAACACGAGGGCGGCGTAGCGGTCGGCTCTTGCTTTCCCGTCTATGCCGATGCACTGCAAGTACAACCCCCCCCCCTCCATCTCCTGAGTGATGGGTAACAGTTGGATATCTGGGAGAATTATTCGTCCCACTGGCGTCTGTGAATTCCGCTCTGTAAATGGTGCTTCCTGGGGGGAGATAGACGGCGGGAACAGCATCAACAAATTCCTGCGCGGTAGTGAGCGGAGAGGCCGGGATGGAGTGTCCTGAGGCGGTTTGTGCTCTGCGGGGGGCAGAGCTTCCGCCAGGCATTGCAACCTGCGCGGCGGGGAGAGGCACTTTTCGGGAGACAGCTGCTCAACTGTTTGACTGCTGGAAAATACTGTCTCCTTCCTCTGCATTTTCAGGAGTGTCTCTAGCCTCCCAATCCTCCCCAGTAATGCGTCGTACTGCTCCCACTGCTGCCGAAAAGTCTCCACACAGGTGTTGCTTCTACAGGTTGGCACCCTGGCCAGTGGCCGAGAGCAGAGACCCACGGCCTGTGGCAAAATAACATAATTCATGTAAGAAATAAAGTCACACAGTAGTATTCATCAGTCGCGGAACAGAAGTCAAAATAAACTTTTCTTTTTTTCCGTCTTACCGCTTTCTTTTTTACTGTCCTGGTGGTAGATTTCGAAGATCGTTTCGCCCGTGCGGTGTTTTCTTGAAGAACAGGCTACGAAGAAATAATTATAATTGAATTTAAAATTCAAAACGGCAATAATACCTTGTAATATGCGCTGTAATCGCGTATTTCAGATGAAGTCTGCTGTATTTGCTTACCCTTCACTCTTTGGAAGCTGGGGCGGCAGAAGCACCCCGTCTCTTCCCGTAAAAGGTCTTGGTCTCCATATTGTACTATGGTCGCTGTAGTGCAGGTTCGCAGTTTTTTTTTTGTGATGGGAGCTCACCCAATCCCTTGGTGTATTTATGCTATATTCACATGTATGGCTAGAGTGTTCATTGTCTTCCAATGAAAAGCGGGTGCCTTTTGCCGAAGTCGGGAGACATTAGAGGCTTGCCACACCCGGACTGTTAAACCACCGCATTAGCACGTCAAAGCCCATTGAGGACCCTGGCGCAATAGTTGTTTTGTCCCTTGATTTACTGATGTGCATTAATTAAATCTTGTCAGTCAGGTCTTTTTTTCTCTATTTGAATTGTCGTTTACACATGCACGACTTTAAAAGCTAGCAAGACAGGTTTCGATTCACATTAGCTGGCGAGCCTTGTTAACAAAAAAACGAATAATAATGTAACATGCCACTGTTTGTTCATGAACAAAGTTATACTGAGATTTCCTTAGATACGCAATTAAAAAATAAATAAAAATTTGAATCCCCTGCGGAACACATTCCATAAGAATCAGCGGTTTTACAGTACATATCGCCTTTAAAGGTGGCTTCTCAAAACGCTTTACAGGATAAAAACAACCAGAACAGCAACAACAACAATATTGTATTTCATTGCACTTTGAAAACCAAGTAATAACTTAACTATACGTGCAAACGTTTCATATGTTGCTGTTGTGAATGCCTGTGGAGTGTATCTTATTTGCCTTGAGTCCTGGTTATCTCTCTCCCCTTTCCCCCCTCTCTCCCTCAATTCAATTCAATTCAAGGTGTTTTATTTGCATGACAGATGGGTACAATCAGTGTTGGGTATGTATATTTTGATATTTACACCCGGCGCGGCACCGAGGGAGCGTCTGCATTTATAACTTTGTTTTTAAAATTAGTCAAGCAATATGAAGCATCTCCTTTTACTTTTAAGTCCCTTAAATACATTGAGCACAGCTTTCTCACCACTTAAGATTGCTTTTTGATACCATCCTTACAAAAAGCAGAAACTTTCCGATGACTCACAGTACAAGTGGAAAGATTACAGATTTTAATAGTATTTTATAGTACTAAACTAGCGCTTCGCTAGGCAAATAAGATACACTCCACAGGCATTCACAACAGCAGCATATGAAACGTTTGTACGTATAGTTAAGTTATTACTTGGTTTTCAAAGTGCAATGAAATACAATATTGTTGTTGTTGCTGTTCTGGTTGTTTTTATCCTGTAAAGCGTTTTGAGAAGCCACCTTTAAAGGCGATATGTACTGTAAAACCGCTGATTCTTATGGAATGTGTTCCGCAGGGGATTCAAATTTTTATTTAAAAGTAAAATCACCTTTAAAATTGGTAGTACCTTTTTTAGTACTATATTTTTGTATTATATTCCCTATTAATCAAACTCTAAGAGTATGTATCGGCTTGTCAGTCAGGTCTTTTTTCTCTATTTCAATTGTCGTTTACACATGCACGACTTTAAAAGCTAGCAAGACAGGTTTCAATTCACATTAGCTGGCGAGCCTTGTTAACAAAAAAACTAATAATAATGTAACATGCCACTGTTTGTTCATGAACAAAGTTATACTGAGATTTCCTTAGACAGCGATTAAAAAATAAACGTTTCATATGTTGCTGTTGTGAATGCCTGTGGAGTGTATCTTATTAAGCTCTAAATTGCATTTTGAGCGCGGTTTTTGACTTTTTTTAAATTGCATTTTGGGCGCGGACAGCACATACAAGGGTTAATGAACTGCGCCAAGAAATTTAAAATAGTATTCTTTAGGTGTGAGGGTAGGAGTGGACCACAGCAGGCATAATCAGCAAACCAGGAAAACAAAGAACAGGACAGGTGAAATGTGTATCCAGAAAGCGAATGATCAGAAAAAGGAAATGGTGTTACGCCCAGGTTTTCGACCCAATTGTTTTAACTTGCTAATGCATCAGACACATTTCCTGGTGTATTGTGTTTTAAATAAAATAGGAGTGTCTTTCCCTGGCATTAGCTCATCGGTATGGTGTAAGTTTTATCTGTACCATACCATACAGTATATAGGTACAGAATTCAAGCTGCACCACTGTATCGCTTTGGTAAGGGGACGGACAATGACTAAAATCACGAAGACTCTCTCACACCAAATAATGAAGATGAAAAGAAACGGGAAGTCAACACGGGACATTGTACAGCAGTTGGCTTCGATGGACATCTTCGTTTCTGAAAGCACAGTGAGACGGCATTATAAAGGGAAGAGGAGGCAAAGAGAATCTAAACCAAGGACGATTCAAAGGTAAATAAATTTCTAAAAATACCTTTCTTGCATGTAAATACAACTACGCACATTATTTTTAAAGCTAACTACTGATCTCTTTTTTTTTCCAAGTCTTATTGTGCGAGCTGTCGACAAACTGACTGATGAAAATGATGAACTACCGGCGATGCAAGTCCAAAGACGGCTATGGGCTGACCTCGGTGCGAACATTAGCCCGACATCGATAAGAAGAGTACGCAGGAGGCTTGGATGGAGATACAGAAAAACCAACACATGCCCCATGATAAGGCAAAAAAACAAAGAGGAAAGACTCAAGCAAGCGCTCCAATGGATTGAACAGGGGGAGGCATTTCAGGATGTTCTTTTCACCGACGAAACAACAGTGGCTCTGGAACAGTTTTCAACAATGGCATTTTGCAAAAAGGGGAGATATGTGGACAAGCCAAAGCCCAAACATCCACTGAAGGTTCACGTCTGGGGGGGTATATCTAGAAGAGGCCCGGGACCACTTCTTATTTTCAAAGGAATTATGGACCGTGTATTCTTCGAGGAAGTTGTGGTCACACAGCATGCTGCCCCATATATCAGGGAGCAGTTTGGATCAAGGCACCGTCTCTTTCAAGACAACGATCCGAAACAAACAGCAGCAAGGGCGAGGCTTATAGCAGAAGGAGTGAACTGGGTGAAAACTCCAGCCGAATCCCCAGATCTAAATCCGATAGAGATGGTTTGGCATTCGTTGAAAGACTACGTTCGGAAAACTGCTAAGCCCGTCACAAAGCAGGAACTGATCGATGCAATCTGTAAATTCTGGGAGGAAGAACTGACCGAACAAAATTGTAAACATTTTATTAACAGGCTGTTTCGTGTTCTTCCTAGGATTGTTGACCGGGGCGGGGGACATTCGGGAATGTAAGTCTGAGAAAGACAGTCTCACGTTTGTGGACAGTCTGTCCACAAACAAAACATTCCTGTTAGACAAGAGGAATTGAAAAAAAACAAATTTTGTCAAATAATTTTTTTGAATCCCCGGCGGAACACATTCCATGAGAATCAGCGCTTTACTTCGCGCTTTACAACCCTTACTTCGTGCGACTGGAAAAGAATTAGTGATCGGATCAACGAAATGCTTCGTAGAAGGAGGCGCTCTTTTCCTCTAGTCTAACAGTCTGTCCACAAACAAAACATTCCTGTTTGACAAGAGGAATTGAAAAAAAACTATTTTGTCAATGGAAACCGGTGTGTGTGTCTCTCTCTGCTGGATGTCCCTCTCACTCTCTGCTGAATGAATAAAAGCATTTTATTAAAAACGCGTTTGTGTTTGTCTGGTATTTACTTTGGTCCCTTTTAACTGTTTTTCGATCTACTGTATTGCTTTGAGATGCCACTTTTAAAGGTGATATATAAAATAAAGTTTTTTATTATTGTTATAGAGAAACATGATTAGATTTTCCTTGCTTCAGAAAAAAAGATCTAAAGTCCTACACATAACTTTCTTTTTTCGATGTATTTAAAGCAGTGAACTACTGTAGGTGTAACATAACATTCAGAAATACAATCGAGAATAGTTTTGTGGTGTTTGTTTAGATGAAACGTTCCTAAAACGTATAACGTAACAAAATTAAAGACGATTAAAATCTGTAATCTTTCCACTTGTACTGTATGTCATCGGAAAGTTTCTGCTTTGTGTAAGGATGGTATCAAAAAGCAATCTTAAGTGGTGAGTAGCTGTGCTCAATGTATTTATGGGACTTAAAAGTAAAAGGAGATGCTTCATATTGCTTGACTAATTTTAAAAACGAAGTTATAAATGCAGACGCTCCCTCGGTACTAGTATTTTAGTACTTAGTACTAAAGTACTAAGTATTTATTTTAGTACTAAAAATAAGATACACTCTACAGACATTCACAACGGTGACTGTCAGAAGATAGGACACAGCGGCTCAGGCACCTGCTGAATGGAAAAGGGGCACTTTAATGTTCTGTATGGCTAATACTAAAGCCAATACTAATATTCAATACTTTAATATTCTTTTCTGTATGTTTAACAATAGTGGGTACTGGCCTTATTCGTCCCTGCTCCCGTTGTTAGGTGTTAATGTGTTGTTAAGTGTGAATTTGTACCTGTTTCCCTGAGGTCTGGCTTTTTTTCTGGAAAACCATAACTCTGGTCTTGTCCAGATTGACTGTCGGCGCCCAGGTCTGACAGTGCTGCTCCAGCAGCGCCAGGTTCTGGCGCAGCCTCTGTTCTGTGGGCGACAGCGGGACCAGGTCGTCTGCAAAGAGCAGGAACTCGATTTCCATAATTAATGCAGATCAGTAAATCAAGGGACAAAACAATTATTGCGCCCGGCTCCTCAATGGGGTTTGACGTGCTAATGCGTTGGTTTAACAGTCCGGGTGTGGCAAGCCTCTAATGTCTCCCGACTTCGGCAAGAGGCACCCGCCTTTCATTGGAAGACAATGAACATTCTAGCCGTACATGTGAATATAGCATAAATACACAAAGGGATTGGGTGAGCTCCCATCACAAAAAAAACTGCGAACCTGCACTACAGCGACCACAGTACAGTATGGAGACCAAGACCTTTTACGGGAAGAGACGGGGTGCTTCTGCCGCCCCAGCTTCCAAAGAGCGAAGGGTAAGCAAATACAGCAGACTTCATCTGAAATACGCGATTACAGCGCATATTACAAGGTATTATTGCCGTTTTGAATTTTAAATTCAATTATAATTATTTCTTCGTAGCCTGTTCTTCAAGAAAACACCGCACGGGCGAAACGATCTTCGAAATCTACCACCAGGACAGTAAAAAAGAAAGCGGTAAGACGGAAAAAAAGAAAAGTTTATTTTGACTTCTGTTCCGCGACTGATGAATACTACTGTGTGACTTTATTTCTTACATGAATTATGTTATTTTGCCACAGGCCGTGGGTCTCTGCTCTCGGCCACTGGCCAGGGTGCCAACCTGTAGAAGCAGCACCTGTATGGAGACATTTCGGCAGCAGCGGGAGCATTACGATGCATTACTGGGGAGGATTGGGAGGCTAGAGTTCCAGCAGTCAAACAGTTGAGCAGCTGTCTCCCGAAAAGTGCCTCTCCCCGCCGCGCAGGCTGCAATGCCTGGCGGAAGCTCTGCCCACCGCAGAGCACACACCGCCTCAGGACACTCCATCCCGGCCTCTCAGTTCACCACCGCGCAGGAATCTGTTGATGCTGTCCCTGCCGGCTAGCTCCCCCCAGGAAGCACAGCGGAATTCACAGATGCCAGTGGGACGAATAATTCTCCCAGATGTCCAACTGCTACCCATCACCCAGGAGATGGAGGGGGGGTTGTACTTGCAGTGCATCGGCATAGACGGGAAAGCAAGAGCCGACCGCTACGCCGCCCTCGTGTTTCGAAATCTTGTGACTTGTGAAATTTACTGGGGGTGGACCACGTCTGTAAATTTCGATGGGTCCAGAGGATAAAGTGCCTTGCCTTGTAATCTCCGGGAAACCATTATTACGATGGTGAATCGGAGATTTTCAACCCTTGCTGCGTACGACTGGAAAAGAATTCGTGATTGTATCAACGAAATGCTTCGTAGGAGGAGGCGGTCTTTTCCTCTTGTCTAACAGTCTGTCCACAAACAAAACATTCCTGTTAGACAAGAGGAATTGAAAAAAAACAATTTTGTCAATGAAAACCGGTGTGTGTGTCTCTCCCTGCTGGATGTCCCTCTCACAAACTGCTGAATGAATAAAATAATTTTATTGAAAACGAGTTTGCGATTGTCTGGTCTTTAAATTCTTGAGATACGTGATTCCATATTATATTCCCTTTTAATCAAATTCTAAAAGTATGCTTGTTGACTCTGGTATCGCGTTAGTTAAAGACTTCGATGCTTAAAATGTTTAGGGAGAAATGGAATACTGGTGTGTATGTTTTCTTTAAAGTACCGAGACCAGCCATATACTGTATGTTTAAGTTCCAAAATTAATATCGTTTATGGGCTTCACACGCGTTGCAGTATGCTCAGGCACTAAGTAAAAGGAGATGCTTCGTATTGCTTGACTAATTTTAAAAACTAAGTTATAAATGCAGACACTCCCTCGATGCGCTGCTCTGGTGTGTCGGCTCCTACACAGTGCCTGTCTGCCGTAAGCGTTACAATATACTAAATACTAAATACTAAAGCCAATACTGGCTCAATGGGCTTTGACGTGCTCATGCGTTGGTTTAACAGTCCGGGTGTGGCAGGCTTCCAATGTCAACTCGACTCGATTGGAAGACAATTAATGTATTTTAGCCCTAAATGAATTAATAGCAAACATGGTTTACATAAAATACATTTTTCCAAGAAAGTTTATAATAATACGATCTATAGTTGAAATCTGAGCCTACTTTAAAAATAAAGGAAAAGCATTTTCAGAGAGCAATCACGCTGTGTTTATGTAGAAAAAGTGATTAGGTTTATGAGCAATCTAATTACCTATTCGCTTAAAACGCTATATAAAATAAAGTTTATTTAGAGATGAATGATCAGTGTCACAGTTTAAGTAATGTGAGTCAGGAAACTAACACAGCGCCACCGGATTTAATAACGCAATAAAAACGCTATAAAATAATGTGACACAGTACAGCACAGTACAATAATACTGACCATGACTTTAGAAGCATAAATTACCTTACACTCAATTTAAACACAAGCTGTCTTTCTGTATGAACCTCTAAGCTGGTTCATACAGAAAATGTAGAAATGCATTAGCCTGATTATGATTAAAAAACACATAATTAAACACGCGTTTGCGATTTAAATCAGAACACGATTTAAATCAATATAAATGTTTATATTGTAACGCATACTGTCCAGCCTCCATTTCTCTATAAAAATTTACTGTTGCACACACACACACAATAGAAGCAGGAACCGCTGTCAGAAGGGAAGATATGTTCAAAATATCGCAAATATCGATCATGTTGCGATATTTTGAAATATAAAAGTCAATTGATTGTCCATAATATCGCTTACCTATTTTTTCGAAGAAATGTTTGTTAAAATAAAAGTCCAGCACCAGCTGGATTCGAACACACAACCTGCCAGTTGGTAGTCACACACCTAGACCAGTAGGCTACAAGACAGCTCGCATGACCAGGCAGGCGAAACAGCCCTACACAGCCCTGCCACAGTACACGGATATAATCATACCGTTATTAAATTCTTTAGATACGCGATTCCATATTATATTCCCTTTTAATCAAATTCTAAAAGTATGCTTGTTGACTCCGGTATCACATTAGTTAAAGACTTCGAAGCTTACAATGTTTAGGGAGAAATGGAATACTGGTGTGTATTTTTTTCTTTAAAGTACCAAGACCAGCTATATACTGTATGTTTACATTCCAAAATTAATATCGTTTATGGCCTTCACACGCGTTACAGTATGCTCCTATTCTTTTTATGCTCAGCTATTAAGATTTCCCTTCAGTGGTAAAATTCAATATCTACAACGGGCACAGTAAAGACGTTTACAGTAAGTCTTTCTACGACAGACCAATGGACCACGAGTGCCCCTGTCGGTCAACCAATCACGCACCGCGGTACCCCGTGTCATTATACCTGCGGTACGTGTCTGTACCGCTCACTTTGAATGGCTGCATCTGTACATTACCTTTGCCTACTGCCTTCTCTCTCTCACACCTGAAGAACGCTCCACGACCGAAACATTGTTTTCTCTCTTCTTTTTTTCAGCATGGAATAAACCTATTACTTGTTCCTTAACAACTGGAAACAATATCTTCGGTCTTTCCAGAGCTGTAAGTAGTCATTCCAAGTTTATTAACTTGTCTCTGTGCTTGTATGTACTCTTCAATAGCCACTTATGTTATTTACAACAGCTATTTTAAAAAAGTAAATTTGCATTCTTTTGGACTTCTTTCTAAAGAATTGGCACATTTGGCAGAGCGGTGGCTCTGTGGCTAAGGATCTGCACCTGTGGCTGGAAGGTTGCTGGTTTACATCCCACGGTCGGCAGAGGAATCCTACTCCATTGGGCTCCTGAACAAGGCCCTTAACCCCAACTGCTCCAGGGGTGCCGTATAAATGGCTGACCCTGTGCTCTGACCCCCAGCTACTCTCCCTGTATGTGTATCTCAAGGAGAGCAAGCTGGGGTATGCAAAATAGGAATTCCTAATGCAAGAAATTGTATATGGTCAATACAGTGATCATATCTTATTGGCACATGGTATTCTCCAAGGAACAAGTAATAGGTTTATTCCATGCTGAAAAGAGAAGAAGAAAACGCAATGTTTTGACCATGGAGACTTCTTCAGTTATGATTTGATTTTTTACAATCATACCCACACAAACTTTGCAATTTTTAAAAATCTTGCAAACACAACCCAGATATGTTGACTTAAAAAAAAACAAAAACAATTTGGGGGTATTTTTTTTAAGAAACACATACTTCTTTTCTAGTTTTTTTATGTGGCTTTGACTGTCAGAAATCCTCAGTGAAAAGGTATGCAGATCCTGTGCAGATGCAGGAGCAAGTAGTTATTGAGACAGGTGAACAATCCAGAACGTCAGGTGAGATTGTTAGGTGAAAGGTAGATTGAAATACTTGAAGTACAGAGAGAAACAAACAATCCAAATCGGAAGGTGAGGTCCAAGGTCCAGAGGCAAAAGGGAGTTCAGTAACCAGTAAGCGATATTCAGAGTAAATGCGAGGTAGAGCTCTCAAAGAGAAGACTCAATACCGAGTAGCGGGAAGCGGGTTTGGATGGTTAAAACAATGCTGCTTGCCGCACAGTAGAGCATGTACTGGTGGATTAACACATGTTATTATTAACCCACTGCTGGTACTGGTTAGTTCTTTTGTGAGTTGATCTCCCCGGTCTGGTGGTTGTGACATTGACAGAATGCTGTTTTGTGATTGATGCTATATCAAAATATAGGGTCCCTCAAAAATTAAACACAGAAATAAAAACATTTAATGGACTTGTACATCTGTTGCACTCCTACACTCTTAACATCCATTGGGAGTTGAATTTCAATTATGTTTCCACTTCATTCAGATGTGTTCCCTATTTTTCAGATTGTTGGCAATGCCACATGTTAAAGGAGGACAGAGGAGTAGGAGGCCAGAGCTGTGGTCAAGGGCTGGTGGAGTAGGGAGTGAGATCAAAGAATTTCTGAAGTTTTCTAAGATAGAAAAAAAAATTAGGTGGCATGACAATATGTGGTCAACACTGTCAAACAGAGTCCTTGGAGAGGATTACTCCAGCAACAGGAAATGGTTATCAGTGATTTGGCATGAAGATAGAAAAAAAGTAAGAATCCAAGTGCTTAGGGCGCAGAAGGAGGTGAGTATTGGTAAGGATTCCAAACCAGATGACAGTACACAATCTATAGTCCATATTTCAAGTCAAAGTGAGGGACATAGTTTGGAAGGCAACACAGAGCTCAGAAGTTCATCAGAAGATACAGAAGAGGCATGGGCTGCACACGGCAGCACAGACAGTGGTGACATGTTAGAAGGAGAAAAAATCTGTGTAGAATCAGAAAAAAATCCTGAAGAGCACAGTGAATATTCCCAGGGGGCAAGCTCGTCTGGGACGTCACCTCAGGATAAAAGGGGATTAAGAAAGATTATGTCTGTGCCTAAAACTTTCCAAGTATGTCTGAAGGCTGAACAATGGAGAATAATACCACCTTTAAAAGGTACATCTAAACTAAGATGATCATGGACCCATATCTTATATAGAGAGTTCAGGAAGATAAATCCTTGCTGCCCAATGGCCTTCAAATACCAATACATCAGGAAAAAGAACAGCAGAAAAAAAACTTTCTTATAATTAAAGCAGTCTGTACTTTCAGTTCCTACCTTCAGTACCTTCAGTTCAGTACTTTCAGTTCCTGTAATGTAAAATACACAATGACAACAAGACACAAACCAATGGGCAATGATGACATCACAATTGATGTTGTACGAGTAGGGCAAATACAACACAGTGAAAGGGAAACAATTTCGACAGGCACCTCAGCCTTATCGTTGAAAGATTGCCCGTGCCCTCACAAAAGGAATCAGCAATGTGTACTACAGGAACCTGAGCAGAACACCGCTTGCTGAAATTGCAGCAGCCAATTTATCTAGGGCTCACAAGCAAGTATTAAACTTGCTCGGCAAGTTCGGCATTTAATTTATTCTGCGGAAACATCGTATCGGAATGAACTGCCCGAGATAAAAGAGTAATTGCGGCTTCAGATCGTTTTACAGAGCATTGCGTTGTTCTGTTCATGCTGACTACACGCTTTAAATTTGTCGTTTACTGCAAGCGTTGCTTTTCCAGGTTTTTCTGAAATTCCTCGCATTTGAGCCAGCGCTAAAATATTTCATTCCCGTCGCTGAATACATCGTGGAAACGGTATTTGCAACGGAATGCTGTCACACATGAAACCTCTTTGTTATTCGGTTCTGAAGTTTGAAAATGAAAATAAAACGGGGGTCACTTCATAGGCTTGAAAGAAGTCCAAGCAGCATAAAAACCCGCGAATTCTCACAAATTGCATTGTGCTGCACCTTTCTTCTGCTGCTGTTATAAATAAGCCTTAAACATTTGAATGCATACCTTACTGCTGCTAATCACATTCACGTGTTTACAAAGCTTTTTTCTGTCCGTTATGTTTCTGCTAAGCAGTTTCTCCGTTTCCCTCGTACTGTGATTGTCAGTGAGCACAACAAGACTGAAACAGTGTAAAGGCAGGTAAAAAAGACAGGGTAAAACGCCTGACTGTCGGGAGTGGGATTTGAACCCGTGCCTCTATTTGGAGAGCGAAACACAAAGCTTAAAAGACACGAAGCTGTGAATTTGCTGTTTTAAACCGCTCGACTATCCTGAAAAAAATGTGTGCTGATTGCACCAGTCGCATCCGATTTTTCGTAACTTTAGGACGATAGATACGACTGGACTAACACAATTTGTGGCGTTAAGCATGACATGGAAAACGGTACCGGAGCATTCGGGTCCGGACTACCAGACTCAGAAACAGTTTTTATCCCCGCACTATCAAACTATTAAACTCCCAGCCTCTCTCACTCTCTCCTCACCTCTCACCTATGATCTGAACCTCACAGTGCCTTCTTTCTTACCAAAAACCCAAACACACATTGAAAATCTACCTCTCCCATACATGTCAAAAGCTCACTCCCCATCATTTCTATCCCTTTATTTCATTCTTTTGATGCGTGTTTTTGCACATAACCTGTTACCTTTTTGTTGTTTTGCACACTGCCTGTTGTTGTTTTTTGCACATCAGCTGTTGTCTCTGCCTTTCTTTTGTTATACAATTGTATTGTTGTTGTGTTTTTTTCTTTGTACTACTTATGTCCGAGAGCTAGCTAAATAGCATTTCGTTATACCATATACATGCGTATGAGTATAATGACAATAAACTTGAACTTGAACTTGACTTAGTCTTGCAGGCAGTATATTATTTTATATTATTTTATTTACTCATTTAAAAAAACACGGTCTTTTCGTTCCTAAGTCAGATTCTTAGTGCTTTAGTTACTTCCAACCTGGACTGACAGCTCACCGGATCTGTTTGTGATCAGACCATGGAGTGGGCGGCTGTACCAAGCGCACGTTCCTTCCCAATGCTGAGGCGATCATTCGGAAGATGGGTGTGAAGAGAGGCAAGCTTTGTTGACTAAGGATTAAGGCAGGATATGCACTAATCACTGGCAACAGTTATGTTCTCTTACTATTGAGACTCCCACATTGCTAGTTTTTTTGAAGACTTTGAAACAGGCACAGGTGGGGTTTGAAACCACAGCCTTCGGTTTACGAGACCAACACCTTACCACTTGGCCATGGTACCTTTAAGCGAATATAGGAATAATGTTGTTCAAATTATTTTTTTTCTGAATCTGGTTTACATCGCCTGGAGGCAGCAACAACAATAAAAGGGATACTTAACAAGGAGATACGCTGTAGCAGTGCGACTCCAACAGATGCTCCTGAAGAGGCTCAAGGTTTAAGCCAGCTCCTTAGAGCGCTCGGCCGTGTTACTTTCAACAGCGGCTCTTCAGCTCTTGTTTGACCTAGTGGTTTTATAACGTGTGGAAACGACCGCAACTTCGTTTTCTGAGATGCTTTCTCTCACGTGGTGAAATCTCGACCTCTTTGGCATCTCTGGCTTTTGTTCTTCTGTAGAGCAGGCTTTCACACCTCTGCTTATAGTGCCCTTGAAGTCATTTTATTTTTACAGGAAGACGCATTCCCTAACGATCTCTCCTGTTTTAGAAATGTTTCATAAGGCGTGTTTGATTCAACGGACAAACAGTATACTAATTGTACAATGCAGATCTATGCGGCATTCGTACTGTCTTTGACTGGGATTCTGAAATACTTCTTGAAAAGGTATTCAGATTTTCTTGAACCTATAATAAAAACACAGACCTGAAACTCCCTAGCTTTCAATCTCTGATGTTGCTGTCCTTAAACTCGGACGTGATGTTCTGCAGACGTGCAGTGTGCCTTTACTCTCGTTGTTTTCAAAACGACCTCCGTTGTCGGGCGCAGTTAAACTGGAACTGGCCTGACTGCACAGGAAAGTACGGAATGATAAAATGTTTCTACGGCTCAAAATGTCCCCTTAGACCCTCGTCATGTCTCTGTGAGGAACGGGCAGGTAGAGAGGTTTAACAGATGCTCATGATGTTTCACACGGGTGTTACCTGTTGTAGTGTTTCAAAAGATGTGTTAGCGGACCACAGATTATCTTGAAAAGATTTGGGTTTGCACTGGCTGGGATTCAAACCTGACTCAATTATTTGGAAGGCACCTGTACCACCAACGCACTTCCGAGAAGCACCTGCAAATAATCACACTCCTCTCTCTCACCTACAAAGTTATGGAGACACAGACGTCCAATGAAAGCTCAAGGCTCCACTCAAGGCTTTATTCTCTCAAGGCTCCACTCTTTTGTTGTGATGTCATTTTAATTAATATTAGCTTTGATAAGGTGTCATTTTTGCCTCTAAAAAGGTAAAGTCTGCTCCTTTCTTCCTGGTATAGAAAGAACGTGTTCCATCTTTGTTTAAAAACACAACTAAAAGTAAATTATTCAGCTCTACCGCCTGTGTGCATTGACAAGACACCTCAAAAGGACATATTAAATAAGAACACGTTCCTTCCTGTTACCATTCCTGTGGTTGGGGCGTCGTTTCACCCTTTTACATTAAATCATCAGCACTGCTGTTTTTCTATGCATAGTTTAATCAAGAGCACTTAAAAGATGCAAAAAGCTTACAAATAAAATAGAATTGAAAGACAGTCGAGTAACGAGGTAGAAAAAAAGCACTCCCCCGTCTGGGAATCAACCACCATCGCCCATGTAACTGGATACAAAAATAACAGATTAATTTGTGCCCAGTCTCTTGAAGCTTCGATGCCATTATTTTTCCTTCCTTATTTCTTCATTCCTATGAATTTACTCTGTAGTAGAAGAAACGCGAAAGTGGGAAACTGCAGGCATTCTTCGTGAGTGGTGTGATCAGTGAGCATTTGCACATCTACTCTGTTCCATACACTTTGTCATCGGGGATGTAGCTCAGTGGTAGAGTGCATGCTTCGCATGTATGAGGTCCCGGGTTCGGTCCCTGGCATCTCCAGGTGCTTTATGTTATAGTACTCACATCGCAATCTTCTGTTGAGTGAGAACTCTTTGCTCCTGTTCAGAGAGAGCCAGGTTTACAAAATTAA
Organism: Lepisosteus oculatus; assembly: GCF_040954835.1. Classification (NCBI taxonomy): domain Eukaryota; kingdom Metazoa; phylum Chordata; class Actinopteri; order Semionotiformes; family Lepisosteidae; genus Lepisosteus; species Lepisosteus oculatus. Next base: position 44,752,603 of record NC_090709.1, on the reverse strand, counting down.
ATGCAGGCACACTCGACGTGCTGCAGAGTTGCGCTGCTGTTTTAAATGTACCTCATTTAGTTCTGTTAAATCCTAAATTATTTGAACTAATAATTTAGTTCAAATTCAGGAAATCCAGAGATTGCTTCACACTTGGCGTGGCTGTTGTAGAAAACACCTGTTGAATCTCACCCGGGATTTCCTGAGAGATCATTCAGCGAGCGAATCCTCCTTCTGAACTCCGCACTAAACTGAAAGCTTCCTGAACTCCTCACTCCGTGTCCTGTACTGTTGCTGTCGTGTAGATGTGTAGAAGCACAGCCATAAACACACTTTGAACTTTTTCCGTTTGTTAAGGAAAATGCAAAAGAGCATGACAAGTATTGATCGTATAAAATAGCCATGACACAACTCGAGAAAGTACTGAAGGACTACACATCGACTTTTGATGATTACAAGAGATTCAAGAAACACAATCGTCCGCAGCTGGGTTTGGATCCTGAACTCTAGAGTTAAAAGAACATAAGCGACGGATATGACCTATAAACTCTCTGAATTGTCTTATAGTTTATGAAATAAAACAATTTCTTAATAAAATCTAACTGTTGATAGACGATTTATTGAATTTTAACAAAATCACAATTACAAACTTTTTCGGTTAAACTGTTATTCACATACTCTAACGTAAATAAACGTTAGTGTCTTCCGGTGTGTGAGCCAATTTCTCCAACAAATATTTGTTGGTCTGTCGGGAGGCTGTGCAAGGTGTTAAGAAATAGAATTTCGAAAAGACAGGCTCCCTAAGCTTAACATCAAGGCTGTTTTCTCTACAGAAATGCTCTTTAAATTTCAGCACTGTTGCAACTCCCTTTATAAAGGGTGTGCACACGTATACAACCAAGGCATTGAAAGTTTTTTTTTATTATTGTTCCAAAAAATGTTCCATTTGTTTTCTTTTTAATGTTGTTGATTAAAAGATTTTATTAAATGTGAAAAAAATCTGAATGTGAAAAAAGGTCAAAATGCTATTGAAAAAAATCAGTAATGTGAGGAAAGATGGATTGTGGTAGCCCCTTAACTACCCATGTCATGCTGTATTTCTCACTCATTCTACTGGGAGTGGTGCCGTCGCTTCTGGATAAAGTCTGTCAGTGGTCATTCCAGACGGGTCAGGTATGACTGCTCTTCGGCACAAGAGACACGTGAATTCCGAGGATCCCGACAGTGTTGGCTGTCTTGCAGAGCCCGGATAGCTTAGTCGGTAGAGCATCAGACGTTTAATCTGAGGGCCCAGGGTTCAAGTCCCTGTTCGGGCGGCTGTGCCGTTTTTAATTCTATTGTGAATGTCATTCTAAATAGTCTTTTATCTTTCACTCTTCTTGCTGTACTGTGGTTATTTTAAATGTCCATTACTTGTATTTACAGTAGTGTGTTTCATTTCACAAACCGAAAATGTTCAAGTAGATCTTGTCACTCTACTCCACGTAATCATCTAAATTAAATCACAGTAGAGTACAGAACACGCAGTGAGGAGCTCACACAGTGAGTACTCTTGAATACGACAAGAGGAAAGGCACACTGCACATCTGCAGAACATCACGTCCGAGTTTACAGTGACAGCAGAGGTTGGAAGCGACGTAGTTTTTTAATACTCGCTCGCTGAAGATCTCTCAAGAAACCTCGGTGGAGATTTAACGGGTGTCTAATAATCACGTTCAAAAAGATGACGATAAGTTTTTTTTAACAAGGTAGCCTTAATGGCAACACGGTGTGAGTAGATCTTAAAGCAGCTGCAGACAGAGTACCCGTAATGGCACCACAGTGGTTTGAGTTCGGCTTTTCTTATTTCTTCTGCAGAACCAGTGGAATCGGAATATACTGATCCGCATAAGAAGCGCTTTCGGGTTCTGATCATTTTTATTGAGCGCTGCTCTAAGTACCACAGGCAAGATGGCTGGTGGTCTAAGGCGTTGCGTTCAGGTCGCAGTTAACCCTGGAGACGTTTGTTAAAATCTCACTTCTAATAAAGAGGTCTTTCTCGTTAGAGTAGAAACGATAGAAGCCTTAAGCGGGAAAAAAATCACAACATCTCGCATTTCACGTGTTTAATGTTGACTGTCTCAGTGGTTGCCTCGGTGATTGATGGCTCTTCTCCCTCGGAGGGTGACGGCAAACTTCTTCAGAGAGGGAGTCTCCCACGCACGGCTTTTCTTTATCAAGAGCTGAGACAACAGAAACAGACTTCAAACTGACATGAATTACTTCTTGAGCGTTTATGACCGTCTTTAAAAGCTGAGAGTAGGTGAAAAAGTCTTTGGAAATGAGGAAATGACTGCTGACAGTAAACAGAGCTGACGCTCAGCTGCAGACGAGCGCTCCTCGTTAGTATAGTGCTGAGTACCCCCACTTGTTGCGCGGGAGACTGGGGTACGTTTCTGTGACAGGGCGCTGGTTTAATTTTTTAACAACCTGACTTCACTTAAAAAGTGTGTACTGTGTACTACGTTTCGGACTAGTTAGTGCGGTAGAATATGGAGATCATCTCCAGCTTTGAGCTCAACTGCAACAAGAAGTCATGCTAAATGTAGTATAGTGAGTAGACATCGCCAGACAACAGAACGAGAGAGTAGAAGGCAGGAATATATAGTGTAAGGACGTGATCTGTGTAGTTAATAAAATAGTTAAAATAATATAAAAACGTCTCTTTATTAAGAGAGATGAGTGCTTGACGGACTCAAAGCGAGTCCAGTGCAGATTTTAGTTCTCTTGCTAGTAGAAACGAACTTCTTAATTTTCGGACTTTTCGTTTAGCTTGCGCCATGGAAGATATGGTAGCCGCGCCGAGAAGCTTTGCTTATGCCCAGCTTTTTCCATCGCTTCTACTGAACCTCGGAGCCCCGGAGTTGTATACGGAATACAAGATATGGATGGAGTCGTACAGATTTTTTTTAAATAGCCAGTGGATCTACAGAAGCTCAGGATGCCGTGAGACGTGCTACATTACTGCACTGTATCGGGGCTCCCGTGCAGCGGATTTTCGCCAACCTCCCTGGAGAAAAAAACTGTAGCTGCTTTAGACGCTTCCTTTACACCGCGGAGAAATGTGGTTTTGGAACGGCATAAATTTAGGCAGAGAACTTAGTCTCAGGACGAATCTGTTGATGCTTTTGTGACTGCACTAAGAGAACTGGCTAAATTTTGTGACTTTGGAGTATTGGAAACTGACATGTTAAGAGATCAACTTGTGGAAAAATGTGCACATAAGAGACTATAAATTGCTGCAGGAGGAAGGGCTGACTTTAGAAAGAGCTCTTACAGTCGCTAGAATTCATGAAGCAGCTCAAGCAGAATCAAGAATGCTTTCTGACCACAGTGACAAAGTGACACTGAACGGGGCGCTCGCTCAAACTTTACAAACAATAGCCCAACAGCAGGACGCAGTCATGCAAGAGATATTGAAGAACAGGGGACGGCTGACATTACATGTTACAGTTGCAGACTAATAACGCACAAAGCAGATGAATGCGGAGCGTGAACAGCAAAATGTCTACACTGCAAGAAAACAGGACATTATGCACACGTCTGCAGAACATCACGTCCGAGTTTAAGGACAGCAACATCAGAGATTGGAAGCTAGGGAGTTTCAGGTCTGTCTTTTTATTATAGGTTCAAGAAAGACTGAATACCTTTGCAAGAAGTATTTCAGAATCCCACTCAAATCCAGTACGAAATCTGCACATGTCTGCAGAACATCACGTCCGAGTTTAAGGACAAGTATCCCTTTTATTGTTGCTGCCTCCGGTTTACATTTGGCGATGTAAACCGGATTCAGAAAAAAATAATTTGAACAACCTTATTCGCATGCGTATGCGAAGGCGCGGTGGCCAAGTGGTAAGGCGTCGGTCTCGTAAACCGAAGAGCGTGGGTTCAAGCCTCACCCGTGCCTGTTTCATTTGTCACCGCTTTCCTTTAGTTTCAAAGTCTTAAAAAAACTCGCAATGTAGGGATCTCAATAGTAAGAGAGCATAACTGTCGCCAGTGATTAGTATTCTTGCATATCCTACCTTGTTTTTTAGTCGACAAAGCTTATCTCTCTTCACACCCATCTTCCGAATGATCGCCTCAGCATTGGGAAGGAACGTGCGCTTGGTACAGCCCCCGACTCCATGGTCTGATCACAAACAGATCTGGTGAGCTGTCAGTCCAGGTTGGAAGTAACGTTCGAAAGCACTAAAAATCTGACTTAGGAACGAGAAGACCGTGTTTTTTTATACGAGTAAACGATAAAATAATATACTGCCTGCAAGACTATGTCAAGTTCAAGTTCAAGTTTATTGTCATTATACTCATACACAGGTATATGGTATAACGAAATGCTATTTAGCTAGCTCTCGGACATAAGTAGTACAAAGAAAAAAACACAACAACAATACAATTGTATAACAAAAGAAAGACAGAGACAACAGCCGATGTGCAAAAAACAACAACAGGCAGTGTGCAAAACAACAAAAATGTAACAGGTTATGTGCAAAAACATCCATCAAAAGAATGAAATAAAGGGATAGAAATGATGGGGAGTGAGCTTTTGACATGTATGGTAGAGGTAGATTTTCAATGTGTGTTTGGGTTTTTGGTAAGAAAGAAGGCACTGTGAGGTTCAGATCATAGGTGAGAGGTGAGGAGAGAGTGAGAGAGGCTGGGAGTTTAATAGTTTGACAGTGTGGGGGTAAAATTATTTTCGAGTCTGGTAGTCCGGACCCGAATGCTCCGGTAACGTTTTCTATGTCATGCTAAACGCCACAAATTGTGTTCGTTCAGTCGTATCTATCGCCCTAAAGTTACGGAAAATCGCATGCGACTGGTGCAATTAGCACACATTTTTTCAGGATAGTCGAGCAGTTTAAAATAGCAAATTCACAGTTTCTTATAAGCTTTGTGTTTCGCTCTCCAAATAGAGGCACGGGTTCAAATCCCACTCCCGATAATCAGGCGTTTTACCCTGTCTTTTTTACCTGCCTTTACACTGTTTCAGTCTTGTTGTGCTCGCTGACAATCACAGTACGAGGAAAACGGAGAAACTGCTTAGCAAAAACATAACGGACAGAAAAAAGCTTCGTAAACACGTGAATGTGATTAGCAGCAGTAAGGTATGCATTCAAATGTTTAAGGCTGATTTATAAAAGCAGCAGAAGAAAGGTGCAGCCTTTGTGAGAATTCGCGGGTTTTTATGCTGCTTGGACTTCTTTCAAGCATATGAGGTGACCCCCGTTTTATTTTCATTTTCAAACTTCAGAACCGAATAACAAAGACGTTTCATGAGTGACAGCATTCCGTTCCAAATACCGTTTCCACGATGTATTCAGCGACGGGAATGAAATATTTTAGTGCTGGCTCAAATGCGAGGAATTTCAGAAAAACCTGGAAAAGCAACGCTTGCAGTAAACGACAAATTTAAAGCGTGTAGTCAGCATGAACAGAACAACGCAATGCTCTGTAAAAACGATCTGAAGCCGCAATTACTCTTTTATCTCGGGCAGTTCATTCCCATACGATGTTTCCGCAGAATAAATGAAATGCCGAACTCCAAACATGTTGTTGACATTATTATTACTCCTGCTACTGTAGTTTTAAGCTTTAATCAGAGGGTATGTAATGTTGTAAAGGGGCTGGACTACTATTTTCAGTCCAAATTCCATTATGTGAATTTATGCTTTTTTAATATAAGCATTAACAATACAATGCGTGCTCAAAAACCGTTACTTATTAGCTTAAGAAGCGGCAGTGTTTTGACAAACTGTGGTATTCGAACAGTAAATGCTGAAGTGTTTAATACTTGCTTGTGAGCAGATCTCCCTTGATTTAGACAAACTCTTGTTCGGCCGATGATTTCAGATCAAAATCTGAATCAAGTGGAAAGAAAGCTGAATTACGCTGGGTACTGGGTATCACTGTTACGCCATCAGGTCATGCTAGGAGGATTGGGGGGATGAAATTGACACAGAGGGACCCAATGTGGGGGCTGAACCCACAGTTTTGAGATTAAGAGATTCTTGCTCTATGGACTGCGCCTATATAACTCTTGTGCTACAGCAGTAATGTTTCTGGGTGTGGATGAACATGACATAATAGACTGACAGCAGGAACACGTGGCCCACAGGCAGTGACAGTATCGCTATATTTGGCTGCAGTATATTGTGTTGAGAGCAGCAATAACTTTCCTGCAGAGATGGGAGTGCCTTTAATAAAGCTCTTTCAATCAGACAGAATAACAGGAACTGACCTAAAGTTTCGGCTGTGGACCCATCTCCACATGGGGGAAAGAGACAGTAAAATAGCGATGAAGAAACAGAAAGATTTGTGCTCGCTGCAAAGTAGGAAAGAGGTGGTCAGACACATAAAACAGCTTGGTGATAATTTGCAGCGACAGTTTTATGTTATTTAGTACACGGATTTCTCTTCATGTTCCTTAAGATGTGTAATTTGTATGTTGGTTGTATGAGAACAGTTTCTTCTCAAGTCCTGTCAATTGACAGTGGAGAGCTAGCTGGTGCACATCTTCAAGAAGACTCTCTTTAAGGCAATTACAATTTTCTCGAACAAATCTGTGTCATATTTTTTTTAAATAGTTTAGCTAATGAGCAACGAGAATATAAATGAATTCTCCCAACCTCCATTCGAAGATAAAACTCCATGTGCGAGACTAAGTTTCCTTGAAGCTACTTATGTTCGTCATTATTGGACATTCCCGGTGATATTGACTAAGGAGCTCAATTTTGACGTGTCGTAGTTCAACATGTGCAAAACACTCGTATCCCCTGCAAATATCGGCAAGGTCAGTGATATTCTCAACAATTTGTGTTGCAGACCCTGGGAGGCACGCTCAAAATAATCATCTTTCCCAGTACTTCAGAGTCATATTTAGATCACTTTACTGCAATTTTATTTGATTGATAGGAGATGTGAAGCCATCGAGCCTGTACTGCGCTTTCACATTGAAATTGAAGCCATTTCTCCTGCTTTCTCTCAGTGTCCGGGCTGCAATTGCGTGTAAAGGAGGCGACTTGAAAATGAAACGTGTAATCACCTTACAGAGGGTCTTCACGACGGGGTGCGTCAGCTAGTTCTCCATTATTGTCAGTTTACTGGACTTCTGAAGAAACTTATCTACAACGAAGATACAAACTGCACAGTTTAAGGCACATGAGAGAAATCTGTTTGCTGATTGACTCAAAAAATGTCGATACAAATAATCTGCCAGGCTGATTTACTTGTCCGACCACCTCCCTCCGTCCCCCTTTGCTGTTAGCACAATTCTTTCAGTTTCTTTTCTTGTATTTTCCTTGCTATTTTAGTGTTCCCCATGTATAGATGGATCCACAACCGAAACCGTTTTCACCCTGTGTTTCTGCATACCTCGCACAGTTCCAGTGGCACAATCGGTCAGCGTGCGGTACTTATACAGTAGTGCACAGCGGAGTCATGCCGAGGTTGTGAGTTCAAGCCTCACCTAGTGTCTTTAGCTACTGAAAGCAACTGTTAAGTTTAGATACTATCAGGTATCTGATGAAGATAAATGAACATCAAACGAAGAAGTAAAGGTTTACTTCGAGTCACAATCAAATAAGGCTCCGCAGCTGAAACATTGTGTTTCCTTCTCTTTTCAGCATGGAATAAACCTTGACTTTTTCCTTTGAAGCCCATGCATGCTGACGCAGCTCCCTACTTAAATTACCATCAGCTGTGTATTTCCAGCTGACCTCTACACAAATATATGAGAGAGGTCTACTGAGACGAGAGGAGCACTGAAGACATGAAAAAGCTCTCGCATTAGACTCTGTGTTTTTGTTGTTTCCCAGATTTGTTTTTAATGTTCTTTTTCTTTTGAAGTTGTTGCGTTTGGTTTTTTTTTCGTAGTTGTTAGACAACTACCGGGATTTACCTAGGTTCCTGGAAGACTTCTTGTTTTGTGTTTGTTGTATTTTCGGGTTACAACAACTGTTTTTTTCTATTGATAGGACCCCACGCATTACTATGGGAGTAGTTAACATTAGTTCTTACATTGTACAGTACCTGAAATTACCACATAAACTACTACTCTGTTTCCTTTTTTTTTGACAGGCACAAGTGAAGTTTGTTTTTCCTTGCTGCTGATTGGTAGCTACAATGGGTCAATTGCAATAAACTTATATACAATAAACTCCGCTGAAATTTGTCAGCAACTCTGTACTAAACCTGTTCTCAATTGCAACAAACCTTAAATAACAGCTGCTGCCCGTTAGATGTTACTGCATTAGGAGTCTAGCTTAAACCACCTCTTCATAGGTTTTAAGCAACTCAGTAGCGGACTAAGCAGAACAATTGATCACATTAGAACCGTCTTGAATGTAATGGAAATAATGGACTCATTAAGTAACAAGGTTATGCACCACTTGCTTGAAAATTATTATTATATTTAACTAAAATTGCTTTCCAGACACCACAAATATTCACAATGAATGTTATCATTACACGTATTTATTAATAAAAGTGTTATTTATTAATAATTAAGTTCCATGTATATCTTTATTAGTAGCTGTATTACAAGTAATGCATATACAGTCTTTATTATAGTTAGTTTAGTTATCCTGGGGAGGGAAGAGAATGGAAATTAAGGAAATAAACATTTAAAGGGCTTTCAACTCTTCAATGTGTTCTGTCATAGCTGTGTGTTGTCATATCTGGGTGTTAATTTAGTATATTTGTTGTATTATTTATTGTGATTTGACAGTAAACTTGTGTTTCTCAGGAGAAAGCAGTAATATTTTTTTTTTAGTTTTTTGAGGGTACAGAAAATTGTATTGTACGGCCAAATGTAAGGTTACATTAAGAAACCCTTATTGTTACCTTTTGCAACGTTATTTATTTATGACGGTTCTTCAGAATAGTGTCCCTTACGTATCTGTGACTGTGGTCCAACAATAACGGTGCTGAAATAGCCGGAATGTGTGGGAAGAAGATGGAGATGGAACAGGAGGCTTATTCAGTCGATAGAAAGGTTGTGTAGGACTGAACACACTACGGTTATGGTATTGGGTTTAAGAGCATTACGATCCTACAGTCTCCTGATCCGTAATCAGATGCGTTATCCAATGCACCACTGGCCCTTGTACCGCATTCCTCAAGTGCACCACTGTGAGCTTGCGCCGCTACAATAATACATCGCCCCAGTCCAAATTTTCTCAATTAGGTGCACGTTTTCTATGTGTATTTAGTTAATAAGTCTTTCATTTTGTCTGTTTTAAAAATTGCATCTCTTTAAAACAGACAAACGAGTTTATGTGTCGCGCTGAAATTCACACATGAGGGAATTCAAACGAAAGAAATCACAGAAAAGATATCGCGCTTAAAAAGAAATCCAGAGTGGAGATGCTGGTGATAGAAAACGATGCATGAGATGCTTTACCTCTGAACTAAACTCGGCTCTTTAATTGTGTTAGGAAGAGTGAATAGCCAACAGTGTACATTTTAAAAATCAAAGCAAGACAATGAGACACGAAGAGAATTCGGAACACGAGCCTCTCCTTCATTGTTTAATGAGCTTTTAATGAACGCCTAAGTGAAAGACAAATTGACTATTTTCACTTTGTGATTAAAAAACACTTTTATCACACGTTAAGCACTCCTGATGGTGTCGAATAGTTCTCTTTTCTACCCTCATCATTTGAGGATCCCCAGCTAAAATATCTTTTTAAACTACAGCAAAATTGCAATATTTTGAATACTTTTTAAGTTTACATAGTCACATTCCCGGTGATATTGACTTAGGCGCTCAACTATTAACTTCTTGTAGTTTGACTTGTGCCAAAAAATTGAAATCTCTGCAACTATCAGGATGCTTAAGGACATCCAAAGAAACCCCATCACATTTAGGCGAGACAGTGTTGAGGTCGGATTAATTTGAAATGCGTCTCTGGGGACTTTTGATTTACCAACGTTATGTTTAACTGAAGGATACGCTGACTGACTGTGCCATAGAAACTAACGCACATCACCTTTCTTCTACATTCACAGGTTTTTGGCTAAAGACAAAAAAATCTTTTTCGTTTCCTTGCCAGCTGGCAGTAATTCCTCTGCACTGACAAAATAGATGAGTATTTTATCTTTTGCAATTTGTATGGATTTTTTTAAAAACAAGTTGCTCCAAAAATTAAATGAACACTTCCATTAAATTTAATGTAGAAGCATGTTGCTGTCCATAATGATAAACTGTGTGGCAAGACAGGCATCACTGGGACTCAACCCCAGGATCTCCTGTTTACTAGGCAGGCACTTTAACCAACTAAGCCACAGCATTCTCGCATCCTAGTGTTAATCCTGCATCAGCAGGGTCAGCTTGTCGGCACGCCCGTCTCCATTTGGTGGTTTGAGCTGACGTTGCCATGACGTTGCCATTAAATGCGACCGAGAATACTCCAACCAGAGACCTAAGCCATGGCATTGGCATCAAATATCCCTTTTACAGCCACTTGGACACATCTCAATTGCTCTGAGACACCTGCATTCAGTGTGCGCTGAGCCTGCTCGCTGAGCAAAGTGACGAGAAATGGCTTATGTCAAAGGAGTTCAATATGCTTTTTATGTTCAATGGGCTGTCCACTACAGCTAACACTGAAGCGCAGCACAGGCTCTGTGGTTTGACATCTCACAAGGTAAATGTTGAAATTGTAGGTGGAAGAGGAAAATTACCCTTGAGTATGGGGAAAGAGCCAACTCATGTCCGGAGGGGGATAAAGTGTGTATGGAGGTGGCCTAGTGGTTAAAGCACTCTCCTCTTAGTACATGATACTCTGCACAAGTAGGTTCGAACCCCATCCTCCTCGAGGAAGGGCTTTGACACACTTTGACCTTTTTAAACTTGGTGTGCTTTCATTTCGTTTCTTCGCTCCTGTACTACAGCAGTAATATTTCTATAGGTGTATGATCATGGTAGGCTGACAGCAGGAACATGTGGCCCACAAACAGTGACAATATCAGAGGTGCCTGCAGTGTGTTGGTTTGTGAGCAATGATAAAATAACTTGACATGGATGCAGGTGTGCCTGCATTAATACAGCTCCATTGAGAGGAAAAAGTAACACAAGAACCAACTTAAATTCAACAGCACGTTTCTGCAGCTGAAAACGGAACCTACTCCACGTGATGATTGAGCTCACAACCTTGGTATGACTCCACTACAAAAGCACCACAACCTGACCAATTGCGCTACTGGAGCAGCACAGCACAGTAGCACATTTTCCTCAGTGCACTCGAACAGTGCTTCTTCCCTAGCCTACCAGCTTCAAGACTTTTTAAAATCGATCAAAGATTCATCGGAAAAGGTTTGTCGATGGGTCAGGTGGGAATCACACCCGGATTCACTGCTTGCAAGGCAGCTATGTTCATCATTATACCCAGGACTGGCGCCAGGGGAATGATCTGTAGTGGGGGGTCTGAAATCCTGAAGGGGGCAGTGATATTTTGGTTTAAACGGAGCCGTTGCAACCATCCAAGTGAATTCTCGTAAGCATGCCACTGATTAGTATTTCATGTTAGAAGATAACGACAAGCAATCTGGTATTTAGTGATAAAGAACAGTTCCACGTTCATCAGAACTCACATGATTATTTTTGCCAGGAGCATCAGCCATATGTGTTCTTTTTCTCAACAACATCAACGGTAACGAGGATCTGAATCATTAAGAAATCATTGTAAAACCAACAGAAAGTACAAACTTCTATAACTACAGTCCTAGTTATATAACGATTGTAAGTATAAGGATAAACTACTGCAAGCCATTGGTCCACCTGAGCAAATAAGGTCATAATAATGTTGACACCCCAAAACATAGACACTATGTAACGTGCTGTTCCTGGATGGATAGCCCCCTGCACATCAAACAGTCTGATGTAGTAACTGTGAATTCTGGGTTAGTATAGTTAGTTATCTGACCATTGACAAAGTACAACTATTTTTTACGGCTCAAGTTAAGTAAGTGAAAGTGTTCAAAAACTTTTTATCCAAACCTTTTATCCAAAACTGAGGGGGGTGGAACTGTTCAGTTGAGGGGGCGATTTTGACATGCCAGTAATATTTTCACAAAACGTCCAAGAGTTACGAAAACACTTACTTTGTGTATAAAGTACATTGTGTACACACTGTACAGATGCAGCCATTCAAAATGGGTGAGGTATTTCGCGGCATACCGCGACGCCCACCGGGGTATCACGCGGTTCACGTGTGTAACTATCCGGCATCGCCTTGTAAAACCGCCAGGGGGAGCTTAACCTCTCATGTACAGCATTTGAGCCTTTAATTTTGAACTGTGTATTACAGCATGTTAATCATCAGTCATTAAAATGTTGGTATATTTTATGAAAGCAAGATTGCTCAGTTGGACAAAAGTACACAACCTACCTTTATCAGAAATATTTATGCATCAAAGCCTTTACTGAAGATATTACTAATAGTATTAATAATGGATGACTTTGGACAAGCTGTATAGTCAAAGTATAATTTCTTTAGCACATTTGTACAAGCACTTGGAATCTGTCCAAGCCATACTTTGTCAGGAATTTTGTTTTACTTCAACGGGCATAAAAACTTCCTTGCTTTTAACAGGGCGTTTCATAATTTCTAACTACGAAAATGATTTAAAATGCGACACCTATCATGAAAAGAAAAAAATACACACCAGTATTCCATTTCTCCCTAAACATTGTAAGCTTCGAAGTCTTTAACTAACGTGATACCAGATACGTCAACAAGCATACTTTTAGAATTTGATTAAAAGGGAATATAATATGGAATCACGTATCTAAAGAATAACGGTATGATTATATCCGTGTACTGCGGCAGAACTGTGTAGGGCTGTTTCGCCTGCCTGCTTATGCGAGCTGTCTTGTAGCCTACTGGTCTAGGTGCGTGACTACCAACTGGCAGGTTGTGTGTTCGAATCCAGCTGGTGCTGTTTATTTATTTTTTAATCGCGTAACATAAACATATTACCGTATGCAAACTGTACTGTATACAGTATGTATATGTATATTTAATGTCTTAACTGTGCCCGTTTAATTGAATTAAAAAAAAATTATTTAACACGAACATTAAGCTGTTTACATCTTCCGCCTGAGAACAGTCACCCGTTGCTACCCAACGCAGAATGGTGATTGCCTGACACTATCTGACACCCCTCTGATTGGAGAAAAAAGATGTGCTGGTGTGCTATACCAGGAAGAGGATTTCTTTCTATTCAAAACGTGTATTTTAAAAGTTTAAGAAGTAAAAACCTTACAGCGTACACAGATTTCTAAACTGATCAGGATCGTTATCTTTGTCTTATGCATAATAATGTTCACCGCTCTGTCCAGCAAATTAATAATAAACTTTATTTTATATAGCGTTTTAAACGAATAAGTAATTAGATTGCTCATAAACCTAATCACTTGCTTTTTCTTTTTATTTAGGCTCAGATTTCAACTATAGATTGTATTATTAATAACCATAATAACAACCAACCAACAAAAACAACAATATAAACATAATGGTGGTGCTGGACCTTCCAGTTTTATTTATTTATTTTTTAATCGCGTAACATAAACATATTACCGTATGCAAACTGTACTGTATACAATATGTATATATATATTTAATGTCTTAACTGTGCCCGTTTAAGTATTGAATATTCAAATCTAATTTTACCACTGAAGGGAAATCTTAACATAAACATACGGTATATGGCTGGTCTCGGTACTTTAAAGAAAAAAATACACACCAGTATTCCATTTCTCCCTAAACATTGTAAGCTTCGAATGAAACCACTAAATAAAGACATAAATATAGAAATCTTAAGATTTGTTTTATTTAATGTTGGTAGCAGGATGAACTGTCAGAGTGTATATTTTGTCGCAAAGTTGCTACAAGATGTTAACAGTGAAAAAGGTATTTAGAAATGAGTTATTTCAAGATGAAAAAGAAAACATACACGAAACATGGTTTCATTAAGACCAGAATCGGTCTTGAGATATTTTTAACTTGATTTACAGTATTTGAGAGGTATGTCTTAACACCGATACTACAGTGCTTAAGTACTGCTCACGTATATGTTTCTAGGTTTATATTATGCATTTCATACGGTCAAATTACTTTTTGAGCAACTAATAAGAAGCGCGAAACGGTATGTGTTTTAGTTTCGTTTTGTGCTGGGACCCGTGGATTGATTAGAGATATCAAGTACATACAAGTCATTTTTTAAATGTTGTAGTTCGTCTTGAAAAAATGTTACGAGTACATCATCTATCAACAATTACACAGGTTCTGTTTCCATATTGCGGATTTTGGTTACGTAATATTATTTTCTAGATTTCACGTTGTGAATATATGATTTGGGCAAACAGAGCCGCAAAGAAGTACATTATTGGTTGTTGTTTTTTTTTTTGCAGTTTTATCTAGAACAAGCGATGCTTAAACCTTTGTCTGATTCTTGTGAAACTATCCACACGACAGTTACAGTACCTAGGAGTTGACTTCAGTGATGTCACTGATGGGATGTTTCTAAAAATCCATCCTCTGTAAAACGTCTTCTCTAGTTGTCCTGCATATGTATTCTCTAATGAAGCTGTGTGTTCTGAGCCTGGATCTCTACATTTCTGTATGAACCAGCTTAGAGGGCTAAAGACAGTTTGTGTTTAAATTGAGTGTAATGCAATTTATGCTTCTAAAGTCATGGTCAGCATTTATTTTTGTACTGTGCTGTAAACTTGTTCTGTTAAAGTCACATTATTTTATAGCGTTTTTATAGCGTTATCAAATCCAGTGGCGCTGTGTGTTAGTTTCCTGACTCCCATGTCACATGGTCTGTGATTGAAACCTGTAAAACCGGTTTAATTCGTCACAGCCAGCACTCTTCAGGTGTGAGGGTCTTCTGCTCAGAATGAAACGCTAAAATGTTTGTGTATATTCTAATGGTAGTGGGGGCAGGGTGTGTGGGAACAGGTTTGGTTGAAATTGCATTGGAGATCTATATTCTTCACACCTGAAACATTTTCTCTGAAAGCATTTTCTTCGCAGTTTAACCGATCTTGTTACAGCATGTTACAGTTTACTATTATTAACCATATTAATTTTAAGTGCTTAATGTAAAATCTTGTAAAAATATATTTTCATTGTTCAAATATACATTAAGTCTGACTATCATATAATAAGTTAAATACAAAACTAAAGAAAAAATAGGGTTAAATATAATTCAAAATATTTTGCTAACAATGTTAACTGTTGATGAATAATAAAATGTATTAACTAAGGAGTAGGATGGCACAGTTGTTAGTATGTTTTTTGTTTTGTTTCTTTTTCATAAATACAACAGTAGTACCTGATGTCTCAGTGGCTTTCAAAATTAAATTATGCATGCAAACCTGTGAACTAGAAAGATAACTAAGATATCCATCCATTATATTCCATAATATCCATGAAATATATGGCGCTGAAATATGTGTGACGCAGTGGTGGCCTGACACGGTGAGGTGCCCTGGCAGCTGTATGATGCAGTGGTGGCCTGGCACGGTGAGGTGCGCTTGCAGCTATGTGGCACGGTGAGGTGCGCTGGCAGCTGTGTGATGCAGTGGTGGTCGGGTATGTAGAGGTGTCGTGCGAGGCATGCTTTTTGCACGCATGAAGTAAATCCCACGATCGCTTTTGAACTTGGACAAAGTACTTCCAAAGGAGCGCTATGCGCAAAGATTTAACAAGCTCAACCCCCGCCGACGATTTGTTGTGAAGAAGCAGAACATTCAAGTTTCACAGACAGAAGCAGCACGCCAGCACAGCCAACATTAAAACGGAGGGCACACTACGATTTGCATTGACACAAAAGTGATCTGGGCAGACGTCGTTCCCTGCATAACGCAAAAAGTGGCAAAGCGCTTTTGGGTTGAGAGGACGCAAGAAGGTTTTTGTTTTGTGCCTTGATGTCAAGCTGAGAAAGTATCTTTAAACACTTTGCTTAGTTTCTCGAGAGACTGCAAAAAGCAGTTCCCTCCCTTTCGTCTGAAGCCAGCTGAAAGGGGGTCACGACAGAAGGACCTGGCAGCGGTGGGATTCGAACCCATGCCCCTGAAGAGACTGGAGCCTTAATCCAGCACCTTAGACCGCTCGGCCACGCTACCTGCTGTGTGCTGTCTCTTTGTCTCATTACTTGCCCGGAGGAAGCCGGGTGGGTTTTGCTCTTGTCGCCCAACTTAGTGGCGTTATGACCGTGGAACCGACTGCACCTGCTTTTTCTGAGATGCTTCCCCTCTCATGGCGAGATCTCGACTTCTTTAACACCTCTGGATAAAGATCTTCTATGGAGCAGGTTTCAGACCTCTGCGTACAGCACCCTTGATGTCATTTTATTTTTACAGCAGCCGCATCCGGAAAGTTGTGTCTTTTACGTTTTATTTGAACAACAAAACTACATACAATACAAACAAGAGCACATATAACGTATCAAGAAAACCATCAAGGGCACATGCTATAATACAATTACACTTTATGAAAAACGATTACACAAAGGTATTCGGGTTTGCTTGAACCTTTAAAAAAAAGTGATCTGAAACTACCCAGCTTACAATCTCTGAGGTAGTTGTCACTAAACTCGGACGTGATGTGCCACACATGTGCCGTGTGCCTTTACTTTTGTAAAATAACTGGTATCGGGAAAATTAAAGTCGAAACCCAAAACAGTAACATATTTAAGAGTAAATGCCTCCTAATAGCTAGCAAGCGCTCCTAGTTAGTAAAGTTGTTTGTGTCCCTGCCTGTCACGCGGGAAACCGGGGTTTGATTACCGACGGGGAGACAGCTAGTTTTTTTATGATCAGATTCCAGTCTTTAATGCTGTGTGTGAGAGTTTACGTAACTTTCCTTTTCTCACATTTTCTGACGACTATTCCGAAGGAGCGCCCTGTCAACTCCTAATACTTTTCAAAAATCTGCCTGCATGTTTGATTAGTTTTGTTTTACTTAGAAAAAGTTCAATATCGATCATAACTAAAGAAAATTATGATCAGAAACAAAAACAAAATGTTGAAGATGCAACTCGATCTTGAATCAGAGCTGGGTGACATGGGCTAACTTGTCCTACACTGATCAGACTAATTGAAATGGTCTGATTCAGAGCCTGTGCAGCTTGTGCTAATACAACAACGCCAGTATTGAACCCTCAGCACCATACTGACTACTGAGCACAAGTTCAGCTGCTCTCCAGCTTTGTTATGCATGTTTTTTTATTGCAAATGGAGCTGATCTCCAGACAGTACAGTGTTAGTCAGCAGCCTTTACTAGTAATACATCGCCCCTGTCCTAAATCTCTAGGTAAAAAAAACACATTTTATACATTTGTCTGTTTAAAGATATAATCTCTTTAAAAAAGACAAAGGGTTTGTGTGTCAATTGTTTTGAATTAATTTCGAACGCAAAGAAAAGTAGTTTTCTTCCAAGAAATCACACTTTTTTCGCATCCTCCATACTATACTTCTCTCTTGTAGTAGTAAAGCATTTTGATTTAAACTGAACAATATATTAAATGTTTCATCTATACACTTACGATTAACATAGACAGCCTTGAACGGATTGCGGAAATCAAATATACAGATGGATTCAGAGTGTGCTTTCCAACTTTTGTGTAACATTTTCCTTTGATAGGGCGGAGTTGTTTTTAAAATCTGGATTAAATAAAAAGGAGTGACGTCAGTGTAAAACAGCTTTCCTTCATGGGGAACAACAGTTGTGTTCCATATTTCTAATTATTTTGGTTTCAAGATAGCAATTTAGTATGAAACATAAAAGCCAGCTGGATAAATCTGTTACACGTCATTTACAATGGTCTTTCAACTAATAGCCCGTGCAGGGATCAAACCCCAACTGTTGTTGCGAGTTGCATAAGGCTCTGCAACATGCAGATGAGAAACTAACCTCCACTTCTTCATTATATACACAGTGAGCTATATTTGAGAGCCTACTGCCCCCTGCGGGCTCTGTATTTGATTGCGGTACAAGACCGGCCGTGGAGGTAAAGTGAGATGGGTGTGTACATTAAAAGGCTCATAGCGTCCCTGGGAAGGCTCAAACCACCACCCTTTTTGTTAACAACCGAGCCACAAAGACTCATGTACAGCTTAACACTCCTCGGTCTCAGTGAAAGTGAAAATTTCTGGAGAATCATTTGTCAATTTCCCTACGGGATTAATAAAGTATTATCTATCTCTCTTAAAGGAAAATCGCCAACAGTGGCCGATATCTATTGGAGTTTTTTTCATTCTATACTGCAATTTCTGAAGGGTACAGGCTTGGGGAATTGGACCTTCTGGTGAAGGCTGCGGGCTCAGCAGCAGCAGAACCTGATCAGTATTAGTTGACTCCGATATACTTTGACAACTTAACTTCTGGATTTAGAGACATTTACCTTAGTGTCGGTATACTAAGATGTTTTG
Source organism: Lepisosteus oculatus (assembly GCF_040954835.1). NCBI lineage: Eukaryota > Metazoa > Chordata > Actinopteri > Semionotiformes > Lepisosteidae > Lepisosteus > Lepisosteus oculatus. Next base: position 44,734,140 of record NC_090709.1, on the reverse strand, counting down.
GTAACGAGGAAGGAGGGACAAAGCAAATTGGCAGAATGTGTGCTATTTTGTTGACTACAAGTCCTCACATGCCAGAGGGTCAATATTAAAAAAAAAACGTAACAGTATAATCTCTTGTACTTCACAATTTAATAGTGTCTGTTACACCTCAGTGTCAGAATTGTGAGACGAGTATGTAATCAGGAGGGAGGGCAATAGCAATTCAGCAGAAATTGCATTCACCTTTTCCCAATGCATTCTCACATGCCATTTTCTCACATGCCATGCTCAGAGGGTCATATTTTTAAAATGGTATCATAAAATGTCCTGAAGTTCAGGATTTTGACAGTCTGTTATATTGTGTCTCACACCTTGATGTCAGAAATATGAGATGATTTTAAAATCAGGAGGGAGGGCCCTAGAAATATAGCAAACATTGCATTTACCATTTGACAATGTATTCTTGCGTGCCATGTTCAGAGGGTCGTATTTAAAAAAAAACGGTACAGTACAATGTCCTGAAGTTCAGGATTTTTATAGTCTTTTCCATTGTCTCTCACACATCTGTGTCAGAATTTCTAGACATTTTTATAACCAGGAGGTAGGTTCGATCACCCTCTGCTCATCCTCAGTTAACCATATAGTCTCATATGCCATGTTCTAAATGTCCCATTTAAAACTGCTATATTAAAATTTCTTGTAAAATGCAAGAGTTTGAGACTTTTTATGATCAGAAGGCAAGGTCGTGGAAAATATGCAGGAAGTGCCAGTGAATTTACGTTTTGCCTTTGTCTTATTTACTCGTGGTATAACATGCCAGTTTGTTTTATTGTGAGTTGTGTTTCTGAAATGTGTTTCATACAAAAATGCAATTTGGACAGTCTCTACTTACATATTCCCCTTTACTGAGGAAATGTACAATAATACATCCGGATAAGTATTTTTAAAAATGACTGTAGAGAGCCATCTACAGGCGAAAGACGACATAACATCACAGCAGTAGCATTTAAGATGGAACGAAAAACACAAAGCAGCAGCTGGCGAATAAGAAGCCAACTTCAGCCTCGTTAATGCAATAGCATTAGGTGAGGTGGAAAAATATTTCTTGCTCTGAATCTTAACATTTTTATAGGAGGTGTTCTAGGACCTCTTGCCTCAGAAAAAAAACTGCCAGTACATCACTTATTTCTACTCCATCAATAGCAGCAGTGTTATCAGTACTGAGCCCTAAATGTACAGTAGGTCCTATCATCATATAAAAAGTCGAAAGTATCGACTGCATTCAACTGATAAAATGTATCTTCTATGAGAGTTATATCTTTATCCAAAATACATCAGAAACAAATTTGCACGTTTTTTGGGGGGGATCCTGAAGACTGAGACTCAAAACTTTTTTTTCCTTCTCTCCAGGAGGAAGGGTTATTCAGATGCAAACATTGTCCCAAAATCGATGTACTTTTCAATGATATTCAAATCCTCAAATTCTTCATCTGAATGTCGATACTGAAATATGATATCGTACAAATTGTGGTTTTCTTTTTAAAGCAAATTTTATGCTTTAAATTAAATAAATTGTATTTATTATGAATGTGCCGGAATTTTTTCAGTACTTTAGAGGGTTCTGCCATTTTAGATGTTATGCTGTTCCTTGATTTATCAAATGTGTCATTTAAATCTCCCGTCATTTCTATATCAGCCTGAAGGCCTTGAAGTAAAGATTGCAATTCATCCAAAAAAAGTTTCCCACTGGTGATACATACAAGGAAATGAATGTACATTTTCCCCCCAAATCAACAAATTTAAAATCAAATACCTCCCTCATCTGCAGGTGGAGAGAATAATGTCAGAATAAATACAGGTTTCAAAGTCAGGAGCATTGATAGTCCTATTTTAAAATGACACTAAAATGCTCACAATATATTAAAAAGCTCTGTAAAATAATAAAAAAGGTAAAAAGAAATAATACACAGTTATAAAGCTCAGGAATTATCAATGGGAACTTACAATGGGTTGATATGATTTAAAAAATAAAATATTTGAAAAAATCCACTTACAATATGCTAAAAATGGCAAGAATACTTAAAACAGGTTTTAAAATTTAAAAAAAATAAATAAAACAAGTTAAAAATAAATACTAAATGGGTTTAAAATTCAGGAATGTGATTGGTCAGATGCTTACAATGAGTGTTGCTGGTGTTTCGTGTGATTTACTGAAATGAAAAAATATTCAATTTAAAAAAGGCAAGAGCTCGTATGAAAAAAAAGTTCTTAAGTATCTTTGTTGTAAGAGCTGCACCAGAACTGGTGTATTCATATACATCAGAAAAGTAGCTGAACTTGACTGGTTTCTATTCAGTTATATGCATTGGGGATGAAAAGGAGACTTACATGGATTTTATTAGGTTTTAGGAATCAGAACATTTATTTTTACACATCTATGCCTACGAGGAGAAATAACTTCCTGCTTTCAGCGCTTTTATTGTTTCTGCTTGTAACCTCGAACAGAGAAACCTAGTACTGACTCACAGAAACGCCCTGGAGTTTCTGTGTTTCTGGGATTTAAGAGGGATGTACTGTATGAAGACAGTAAAGGGAGTTTTTTTTTCCCGCTGTAGAGTATGAAGGCGGTTTGATGAGTCTGGAGGGAGGAGACGCGCATTCCGCACGGGGAGCACAGAACAACGAGTTTCACCTGCAGCTCGCCGAGTCCTGTCCTATATAACCGCTGAGCCTGGGACACACTGAGTCTCTAACCAGTGTTCGAGATGTAAAGGGTTAAACCCAGAAGTCGAGAGTGGAGTTTTTGTATAAGTGTAAGATTAAGGGAATAGGGTTTTGGTGGGTTTGGTGCACAGCAGAGGTTTCGGTTTAGGTTTAGTTTGCTTTTGACACATTTGTAACGGCCATGGCGGCCTGTAGGGTCGGCATGCACCGTTACTTTTGTTCACTTTTGGTGTATAAGGGTGGTGAGGGTTCGGCTCACTCAGGTGATATTTCACGGTTGGACTTTTCAAGGAAGGTGTTACAGAAAGGATTAAGGCATTAGATGTCAAATGCTTAATCACTTTGGTGAAGGGAATTGGTTTTGACATTAGTTTCAATCGGCAAAGTTACTGGAACAATTTTGGATAAAAATAGAGTAGAAAAAAAGATGTGGGCCTGATTAGAATGTTTGAATGGCAGAAGCTGATGGATCTTTCTAATGTGGTGTGAGCCTGGTCAGTACCTGGATGGGAGACCTCCTGGGAAAAACCAAGGTTGCTGCTGGAAGAGGTGTTAGTGGGGCCAGCAGGGGGCACTCACCCTGTGGTCTGTGTGGGTCCTAATGCCCCAGTATAGTGACGGGGACACTGGACTGTAAACAGGCGCCGTCCTTCGGATGAGATGTAAAACCGAGGTCCTGACTCTCTGTGGTCATTAAAAATCCCAGGGCGTTTCTCGAAAAGAGTAGGGGTGTAACCCCGGTGTCCTGGCCAAATTTCCAATTGGCCCTCACCAATCATGGCCTCCTAATAACCCCCCCCTATGAATTGGCTACATTACTCTGCTTTCCTCCCCACTGATAGCTGATGTGTGGTGAGCGTTCTGGCGCACTATGGCTGCCGTCGCATCATCCAGGTGGATGCTGCACATTGGTGGTAGTGGAGGGGAGTCCCCATTACCTGTAAAGCGCTTTGAGTGGAGTGTCCAGAAAAGCACTGTATAAGTGTAAGCAATTATTATTAATTAATAGGACTGTGATTGTTCGCATGTTTAATGAGATGGTGATGAAGGAAGATGTTGTGACATGGTTGTCTAAGAATTGTTTAGTGAAAGGTGAGCTTCAGAAAGTCTTGGATGATGATGGCATCTGGAACTGTGCATGGAGAGTACCTGTTTCATTGCATGAAGACAAAAAATGGTTATGGTGGATTTAAACACATTCCTTCTTTGATTGGATTAGGTGAAAATAGAGGCCTTGTGTTCTACCAAGGGCAGCCAAAACTGTGCAGGAGATGTGGGGAGCTGGGTCACTTTGTGGATGCCTGTACAAAGGTGGTGTGTGGTAAGTGCAAGGAAATTGGACATGCATATACTGAATGTACAAGCGCGAGGAAATGTAATCTCTGTGAGTGTGAAGGTCATGTGTTTAAAGACTGTCCAAATTCCTTTGCAAATAGAACAAAACTGGGAAGACCATTGCTCTTCCAATAACCTGCCACCTGTGGAGACTGAAAGTGCTCAAATGAAATGTACAGAACAGAGGGTGCAGTCTAAAAGAGACATTGGATTTAGAAAATGATTGAACTCCGAGTAGAAGAGTGAGGGAAGATCATTTTCCGAGTCCTCAGGTAGGTTCTCCCATGGGTTTAGATGTCTCCAAACCCAGGTGGTGAAATATCCTATGGATTGTGGGGGTGGTGGAGGAGGAGACAATTAAAGCAAAAGGGGGGGGGGAGGCCTGTTGGGTAGGTGTCACCTACTGAATGATTGTAGCCAGAGCTTTTAGTCTCCCCTGGTCCTACTTTAAGTATGGCTCTTAATATTGTGTCAATAAATAAGAGAAGCATTCGCTCCAAGTTAAGGGCAAGGACTATACTATCATTTGTGAGGAAGGTAAATGCTGATATTGTGTTGTTACAGGAGTGTGGGTTACCCTTTAAAAACTGCTATAAGGATATGGAAGAACTGGGGACATTGGGCCCATCAATCTGGAGTGGGTCCAAAGAAAATAAATCTGACGGTATAGCTGTTCTAATTAAAAATAAGATGGTAGAGGTATGTCAGCACCCTGTAATGAAACCAGGGAGAGCACTGGTGGTGTATCTGGGTTTCATGAATGTCTAATTTAAACTCTTAAATATATATTGTCTGAGTTGCTCACATGACAGATATGTCCTAATTCAGGAACTGAGTATATTTATTGGGATGGGAACCAGTGGTTTTAGCTGGGGATTTTAATTCTCTTTTAGAAAGAGAAGGCAGAATGAGGGGCGAGAGACGGGTCCAATTTGATAAATCATCAATATTATTGCAAACATTATGTAAAGATTTTAAACTGAAAGATGGCTTCAAACTTCATAGTCAGGGGAGGGCAGGTTTCACATGGCACTAGTCTAATGGGAACCAAGCCTCACGCATTTTGTTTTGATACGTGATTTTACTTGCACGACCGCAGGCCTAACCCCTGTTTTTTTTTCTCTGACCATTGTCTGCTGTCATGTACAATTTCTATTCCAACAGCTGTTACTGTGGGGAAGGGTGTGTGGAAGCTCGATATTTTGCTTCTGGAAGGTGAGGAAGTGACGCACAGGTTCAGGGAAAGATATAAGGAATGGCGGTCTTTGTATGACCTGTTTGACACAAGAGCACAGTGGCCGACCCTGCGCTCTGACCCCCAGCTTCTCTCCCTGTCTGTGTGTCTCATGGAGTTAGAAAGACTACAAGCTGTGCAAACTTCCAAATCTTTAACATCATTTCAAGGGTGTATGATAGATCATTCACAAGATCAAATGGCTGTTTATTATTGTAAGAACTGTAGTTCACTACTGTTCTTTTGACTCTTGAGCTTGCATTATACAGCCGTTGAGTGCATTTAGAACCTAAGAGATATCCAACTGATTCAACCTGTCTGATGAATGTTAAATGGGTTGTGACTTTTGGCAAAGTTTTTTGCAACATTATTTGTTTCATGAATACCATTCATCTCTATAACAATTTTCCTGTACCCTGAACATATGTTTTAAATTGCTTGATCCCATTTGGTGCAACCTTTCCGTTGTACTCTTAATGTGTTGTTTGCATTAGGAGTGTGTTAAATAAGCAGAAAAGAAGCCCATTTCTTCTACTGCTTCTGATCTTATACAGTGGTCAGAATCTCTCATCCAAAAGCTGATGAGTGGGAGGGGGGGGGGAATTAGTGCAATTAAATTAGATCAATTAAAGGACAACAACCAGAAACACTGGTTCTCAGACTGAACGCATTCTCCTTCAATAATCTTTTTTACCAACAGGTGAGTGGAGTTGCCATGGGCACCAGAATGGGACCCAGCTATGCCAATATCTTTGTTGGCTGGGTAGAAGAACGCTTCTTCGCTTCCTACACTGGCTATGTCCCTGACCTCTACAAGCGATATATTGATGACTGCGTCAGTGCCGCCACATGCTCCAACGATCAGCTTAAGTGCTTCCTGCACCATTTCACCAACTTCCACCTGTCCCTCAAATATATGGTTAACATATCTTCCACTACTCTTCCGTTTCTGGACATCAACTTCTCCATCAACTACCCCAGACTCTCCACTTCTGTTTATTACAAACCCACGGATTCACACAGCTATCTCTTGTTTTCACCCCAAACATACTAAAAATTCTCTCCCTTTTTCACAGTTCCTTCGGCTACAACAAGTATGCAGTGACGACATCGACTTCCAGAATCAAACCCTCAAAATCTACTCCTTTTTCATCAACAGAGGATACCCCAGCAGTGTTATTGACAGGGCCCTTGCCCGAGCCAAAAACACCCCTCGGACCATCAACCCAATCAGGAACTCCCACCATAACAACCGCATTCCTTTGGTGCTTCCCTAACACACTTCCTATCCCCAGGACTGTTAACGACAACTTTTCCATCCTACAGGATGATCCCTCCATTGGGGCCCTCTTTTCTGACCGCCCCATCATCTCATATCGGCAATCACCTAATCTGCGGAACCTTCGTGTTCACAGCTCCCTTGACCGCTCTCAGCAACCATCCACACCAGGTACTTTCCCCTGCAACAGAGCTCGCTGTATCGCCTGCAAGTACACATCCAACACCACACTCATTCAAGGCCCCTCAGGACAATTCTGGATCACCCAGATGGCATCTTGTACCTCCAGCAACCTTATTTACTGTATCTCTTGCAGTAAATGCCCAGTTTCTCTCTATATTGGAGAAACAGGAAGGAGACTTGGAGACCGCTTCAGAGAACATGTCAGGGCTGTGAAGATTGAAGATCTCTCCAAAAACCACTGTTTCTCATTTCACCTCTGATGGCCATGACCACTCTAATCTCTACGTCTGTGTTCTCAAAGATGGTTTTCTGAACTGATAAATTAGTAAGACTACTGAAACCAAACTTATCCTGCAGCTAGGATCACACCTTCCCCCTTCTCTAAACGACAGACTACTATTCTACTAAGTTTTTCTCCATTCATTGGAAGTTTCATTTCACACCTCTCAACACCTTTTCTGACTTCACACCTCTTGATTGGCCTCTCTTTCTGTCCCCTGCTCCCGCCTCTCACCCCTCCTCCCTCCCAGCCTTTGTTCTCCCACTACATTACCTTTGCCTACTGCCTTCTCTCTCTCACACCTGAAGAATGCTCCACGGCCGAAACATTGTTTTCTCTCTTCTTTTTTTCAGCATGGAATAAACCTATTACTTGTTCCTTAACAACCGGAAACAATATCTTCGGTCTTTCCAGAGCTGTAAGTAGTCATTCCAAGTTTATTAACTTGTCTCTGTGCTTGTATGTACTCTTCAATAGCCACTGATGTTATTTACAACAGCTATTTTAAAAAAGTAAATTTGCATTCTTTTGGACTTCTTTCTAAAGAATTGGCACATTTGGCAGCGCGGTGGCTCTGTGGCTAAGGATCTGCACCTGTGGCTGGAAGGTTGCTGGTTTACATCCCACGGTCGGCAGAGGAATCCTACTCCATTGGGCTCCTGAACAAGGCCCTTAACCCCAACTGCTCCAGGGGTGCCGTATAAATGGCTGACCCTGCGCTCTGACCCCCAGCTACTCTCCCTGTATGTGTATCTCAAGGAGAGCAAGCTGGGGTATGCAAAATAGGAATTCCTAATGCAAGAAATTGTATATGGTCAAAACAGTGATCATATCTTATTGGCACATGGTAATCTCCAAGGAACGAGTAATAGGTTTATTCCATGCTGAAAAGAGAAGAAGAAAACACAATGTTTTGACCATGGAGACTTCTTCAGTTATGATTTGATTTTTTACAATCATACCCACACAAACTTTGGAATTTTTAAAAATCTTGCAAACACAACCCAGATATGTTGACTTTTAAAAAACAAAAACAATTTGGGGGTATTTTTTTTAAAGAAACACATACTTCTTTTCTAGTTTTTTTTATGTGGCTTTGACTGCCAGAAATCCTCAGTGAAAAGGTATGCAGATCCTATGCAGATGCAGGAGCAAGTAGTTATTGAGACAGGTGAACAATCCAGAACGTCAGGTGAGATTGTTAGGTGAAAGGTAGATCGAAATACTTGAAGTACAGAGAGAAGCAAACAATCCAAATCGGAAGGTGAGGTCTAAGGTCCAGAGGCAAAAGGGAGTTCAGTAACCAGTAAGCGAGATTCAGAGTAAACGTGAGGTAGAGCTCTCAAAGAGAAGACTCAATACCGAGTAGCGGGAAGCGGGTTTGAATGGTTAAAACAGTGCTTTGCTGGTGGATTAACAAATGTTATTATTAACCCGCTGCTGGTACTGGTTAGTTCTTTTGTGAGTTGATCTCCCCTGGCTGGTGGTCGTGACAGTGACAGAATGCTGTTTTGTGATTGATGCTATATCAAAATATAGGGTCCCTCAAAAATTAAACACAGAAATAAAAACATTTAATGGCTTGTACATCTGTTGCACTCCTACACTATTAACATCCATTGGGAGTTGAATTTCAATTACGTTTCCACTTCATTCAGATGTGTTCCCTATTTTTCAGATTTTTGGCAATGCCACATGTTAAAGGAGGACAGAGAAGTAGGAGGCCAGACCTGTGGTCAAGGGCTGGTGAAGTAGGGAATGAGATCAAAGAATTTCTGAAGTTTTCTAAGATAGAAAAAAAAATTAGGTGGCATGACAATACAGTATGTGGTCAACACTGTCAAACAGAGTCCTTGGAGAGGATTACTCCAGCAACAGGAAATGGTTATTAGTGATTTGGCATGAAGATAGAAAAAAAGTAAGAATCCAAGTGCTTAGGGCGCAGAAGGAGGTGAGTATTGGTAAGGATTCAAAACCAGATGACAGTACACAATCTATAGTCAATATTTCAAGTCAAAGTGAGGGACATAGTTTGGAAGGCAACACAGAGCTCAGAAGTTCATCAGGAGATACAGAAGATGCATGGGCTGCACACGGCAGCACAGACAGTGGTGACATGTTAGAGGGAGAAAAAATCTGTGTAGAATCAGAAAAAAATCCTGAAGAGCACAGTGAATATTCCCAGGGGGCAAGCTCGTCTGGGACGTCACCTCAGGATAAAAGGGGATTAAGAAAGATTATGTCTGTGCCTAAAACTTTCCAAGTATGTCTGAAGGCTGAACAATGGAGAATAATACCACCTTTAAAAGGTACATCTAAACTAAGATGATCATGGACCCATATCGTATATAGAGAGTTCAGGAAGATAAATCCTTGCTGCCCAATAGCCTTCAAATACCAATACATCAGGAAAGAGAACAGCAGAAAAAAAAATCCTTATAATTAAAGCAGTCTGTACTTTCAGTTCCTACCTTCAGTACCTTCAGTTCAGTACTTTCAATTCCTGTAATGTAAAATACACAATGACAACAAGACACAAACCAATGGGCAATGATGACATCACAATTGATGTTGTACGAGTAGGGCAAATACAACACAGTGAAAGGGAAACACAATTTCGACAGGCACGTCAGCCTTATCGTTGAAAGATTGCCCGTGCCCTCACAAAAGGAATCAGCAATGTGTACTACAGGCAGCTGAGCAGAACTCCGCTTGCTGAAATTGCAGCAGCCAATTTATCTAGGGCTCACAAGCAAGTATTAAACTTGCTTGGCAAGTTCGGCATTTAATTTATTCTGCGGAAACATCGTATCGGAATGAACTGCCCGAGATAAAAGAGTAATTGCGGCTTCAGATCGTTTTTACAGAGCATTGCGTTGTTCTGTTCATGCTGACTACACGCTTTAGATTTGTCATTTACTGCAAGCGTTGCTTTTCCAGGTTTTTCTGAAATTCCTCGCATTTGAGCCAGCACTAAAATATTTCATTCCCGTCGCTGAATACATCGTGGAAACGGTATTTGCAACGGAATGCTGTCACTCATGAAACGTCTTTGTTATTCGGTTCTGAAGTTTGAAAATAAAACGGGGGTCACTTCATAGGCTTGAAAGAAGTCCAAGCAGCATAAAAACCCGCGAATTCTCACAAATTGCATTGTGCTGCACCTTTCTTCTGCTGCTGTTATAAATAAGCCTTAAACATTTGAATGCATACCTTACTGCTGCTAATCACATTCACGTGTTTACGAAGCTTTTTTCTGTCCGTTATGTTTTTGCTAAGCAGTTTCTCCGTTTCCCTCGTACTGTGATTGTCAGTGAGCACAACAAGACTGAAACAGTGTAAAGGCAGGTAAAAAAGACAGGGTAAAACGCCTGACTGTCGGGAGTGGGATTTGAACCCGTGCCTCTATTTGGAGAGCGAAACACAAAGCTTAAAAGACACGAAGCTGTGAATTTGCTGTTTTATACCGCTCGACTATCCTGAAAAAATGTATGTTGATTGCACCAGTCGCATCCGATTTTCCGTAACTTTAGGACGATAGATACGACTGGACTAACACAATTTGTGGCGTTTAGCATGACATGGAAAACGGTACCGGAGCATTCTGGTCCGGACTACCAGACTCAGAAACAGTTTTATCCCTGCACTATCAAACTATTAAACTCCCAGCCTCTCTCACTCTCTCTTCACCTCTCACCTATGATCTGAACCTCACAGTGCCTTCTTTCTTACCAAAAACCCAAACACACATTGAAAATCTACCTCTCCCATACATGTCAAAAGCTCACTCCCCATCATTTCTATCCCTTTATTTCATTCTTTTGATGCATGTTTTTGCACATAACCTGTTACCTTTTTGTTGTTTTGCACACTACCTGTTGTTGTTTTTTGCACATCGGCTGTTGTCTCTGTCTTTCTTTTATTATACAATTGTATTGTTGTTGTGTTTTTTTCTTTTTACTACTTATGTCCGAGAGCTAGCTAAATAGCATTTCGTTATACCATATACCTGCGTATGAGTATAATGACAATAAACTTGAACTTGAACTTGACATAGTCTTGCAGGCAGTATATTATTTTATCGTTTACTCGTTTAAAAAAACACGGTCTTCTCGTATGTTAGTCAGAATTTTTGTGCTTTCGAACGTTACTTTCACCCGAGTTTTCTTTTTAAGACTTTGAAACTAAAGGAAAGCTGTGACAAACGAAACAGGCACGGTGGGGGGGTTGAAACAACAATCTTCGATTTACGAGACCGACGCAAACAAGGGGATAATGTTGTTCAAATTATTGTTTTCTGAATCTGGTTTACATCGCCTGGAGGCAGCAACAACAATAAAAGGGATACTTAACAAGGAGATACGCTGTAGCAGTGCGACTCCAACAGATGCTCCTGAAGAGGGTGGAGGTTTAAGCCAGCTCCTTAGAGCGCTCGGCCGCGTTACTCATGACAGCGGCTCTTCAGCTCTTGTTGTTTGACCTAATGGTTTTATAAGGCGTGGAAACGACCGCAACTTCGTTTTCTGAGATGCTTTCTCTCACGTGGTGAAATCTCGACCTCTTTGGCATCTCTGGCTATAGTTCTTCTGTAGAGCACCTCTGCTTATAGTGCCCTTGAAGTCATTTTATTTTTACAGGAAGACGCATTCCCTAACGATCTCCCCTGTTTTAGAAATGCTTCATAAGGCGTGTTTGATTCAACGGACAAACAGTACACCAATTGTACAATGCAGATTTATGCGGCATTCGTACTGGATTTGAGTGGGATTCTGAAATACTTCTTGCAAAGGTATTCAGACTTTCTTGAACCTATAATAAAAAGACAGACCTGAAACTCCCTAGCTTCCAATCTCTGATGTTGCTGTCCTTAAACTCGGACGTGATGTTCTGCAGACGTGTGCATAATGTCCTGTTTTCTTAAAGTGTAGACATCTTGCTGTTCACGCTCCGCATTCATCAGCTTTGTGCATTGTTAGTCCGCACCTGTAACATGTAATGTCAGCCGTCCCCTGTTCTTCTATATCTCTTGCATGACTGCGTCCTGCTGTTGGGCTTTTGTTTGTAAAGTTTGAGCGAGCGCCCCGTTCAGTGTCACTTTGTCACCGTGGTCAGAAAGCATTCTTGATTCTGCTCGAGCTGCTTCATGAATTCTAGCGACTGTAAGAGCTCTTTCTAAAGTCAGCCCTTCCTCCTGCAGCAATTTATAGTCTCTTATGTGCACATTTTCCACAAGTTGATCTCTTAACATGTCAGTTTCCAATACTCCAAAGTCACAAGATTTAGCTTGTTCTCTTAGTGCAGTCACAAAAGCATCAACAGATTCGTCCTGAGACTGTGTTCCCTTCCTAAATGTATGCCGTTCCAAAACCACATTTCTCCGCGGTGTAAATTAAGCGTCTAAGGCAGCTACAGTCTGTTCATACTGTATGTACCTTTTTCTCCAGGGAGGTTGGCGAAAATCCGCTGCACGGAAGCCCTGATACAGTGCAGTAATGTAGCACGTCTCACGGCATCCTGAGCTTCTGTAGATCCACTGGCTATTTAAAAAAAATCTGTACGACTCCATCCATATCTTGTATTCCGTATACAAATCCGGGGCTCCGAGGTTCAGTAGAAGCGGTGGAAAAAGCTGAGCATAAGCAAAGCTTCTCGGCGCGGCTGCCATATCTTCCATGGCGCAAGCTAAACGAACAGTCCGAATATTCAAAAGTTCGTTTCTACCAGCAAAATCTGCAGTGTTCTGCTCGCTTTGAATCCGTCAAGCACTCATCTCTCGTCGCCATAAATGTTGTGTATCTTAATAAAGAGACGTTTTTATATTATTTTAACTATTTTGTTAACTACACAGATCACGCCCTTACACCATATATTCCTGCCTTCTACTCTCTCGTTCTGTTGTCTCGCGATGTCTACCCACTATACGACATTTAGCATGACTTCTTGTGGCAGTTGAGCTCAAAGCTGTAGATGATCTCCATATTTTACCGCAGTAACCAGTCCCAAACGTAGTACACAGTACACACGTTTTAAGTGAAGTCAGATTGTTAAAAAATTAAACCAGCGCCCTGTCACAGAAACGTACCCAAGTCTCCCGCGCAACAAGCGGGGGTACTCAGCACTATACTAACGAGGAGCGCTTGTCTGCAGCTGAGCGTCAGCTCTGTTTACTGTCAGCAGTCATTGCCTCATTTCAAAAGACTTTTTCACCTGTTCTCAGCTTTTAAAGACGGTCATAAACGCTCAAGAAGTAATTCATGTCAATTGGAAGTCTGTTTCTGTTGTCTCAGCTCTTGATAAAGAAAAGCCGTGCGTGGGAGACTCCCTCTCTGAAGAAGTTTGCCGTCACTCTCCGAGGGAGAAGAGCCATCAATCACCGAGGCAACCACTGAGACAGTTAACATTAAACACGTGAAATGCGAGATGTTGTGATTTTTTTCCCGCTTAAGGCTTCTATCGTTTCTACTCTAACGAGAAAGACCTCTTTATTAGAAGTGAGATTTTAACAAACGTCTCCAGGGTTAACTGCGACCTGAACGCAACGCCTTAGACCACCAGCCATCTTGCCTGTGGTACTTAGAGCAGCGCTCAATAAAAATGATCAGAACCCAAAAGCGCTTCTTATGCGGATCAGTATATTCCGATTCCACTGGTTCTGCAGAAGAAATAAGAAAAGCCGAACTCAAACCACTGTGGTGCCATTACGGGTACTCTGCGGCTGCTTTAAGATCTACTCACACCGTGTTGCCATTAAGGCTACCTAGTTAAAAAAAACTTATCGTCATCTTTTTGAACGTGATTATTAGACACCCGTTAAATCTCCACCGAGATTTCTTGAGAGATCTTCAGCGAGCGAGTATTAAAAAACTACGTCGCTTCCAACCTCTGCTCTCACTGTAAACTCGGACGTGATGTTCTACAGATGTGCAGTGTGCCTTTCCTCTTGTCGTATTCGAGAGTACTCACTGTGTGAGCTCCTCACTGCGTGTTCTGTACTCTACTGTGATTTAATTTAGATGATTACGTGGAGTAGAGTGACAAGATCTACTTGAACATTTTCGGTTTGTGAAATGAAACACTAAATACACTACTGTAAATACAAGTAATGGACATTTAAAATAACCACAGTACAGGTAGAAGAGTGAAAGATAAAAGACTATTTAGAATGACATTCACAATAGACTTAAGAACAGGGACTTGAACCCTGGGCCCTCAGATTAAAAGTCTGATGCTCTACCGACTGAGCTATCCAGGCTCTGAAATTTCGACACTGTCGGGATCCTCGGAAGTCACCTGTCTCTTGTGCCAAAGAGCAGTCATACCGGACCCATCTGGAATGACCACTGACAGACTTTATCCAGAAACGACAACCCTCCCAGTAGAATGAGTGAGAAATACAGCATGACATGGGTAGTTAAGGGGCTCCCACAATCCATCTTTCCTCACATTACTGATTTTTTTCAATAGCATTTTGACCTTTTTTCACATTCAGATTTTTTTCACATTTAATACAATCTTTTAATCAACAACATTAAAAAGAAAACAAATGGAATATTTTTTGGAACAATAATTAAAAAAAAACTTTCAATGCCTTTGTTGTATACGTGTGCACACCCTTTATAAAGGGAGTTGCAACAGTGCTGAAATTTAAAGAGCATTTCTGTAGAGAAAACAGCCTTGATGTTAAGCTTAGGGAGCCTGTCTTTTTGAAATTCTATTTCTTAACACCTTGCACAGTCTCCCGACAGACTAACAAATATTTGTTGGAGAAATTGGCTCACACACCGGAAGACACTAATGTTTATTTACGTTAGAGTATGTGAATAACAGTTTAACCGAAAAAGTTTGTAATTGTGATTTTGTTAAAATTCAATAAATCGTCTATCAACAGTTAGAATTTATTAAGAAATTGTTTTATTTCATAAACTATAAGACAATTCAGAGAGTTTATAGGTCATATCCGTCGCTTATGTTCTTTTAACTCTAGAGTTCAGGATCCAAACCCAGCTGCGGACGATTGTGTTTCTTGAATCTCTTGTAATCATCAAAAGTCGATGTGTAGTCCTTCAGTACTTTCTCGAGTTGTGCCATGGATATTTTATACGATCAATACTTGTCATGCTCTTTTGCATTTTCCTTAACAAACGGAAAAAGTTCAAAGTGTGTTTATGGCTGTGCTTCTACACATCTACACGACAGCACTTGTAACAGTACAGGACACGGAGTGAGGAGTTCATGAAGCTTTCAGTTTAGTGCGGAGTTCAGAAGGAGGATTTGCTCGCTGAATGATCTCTCAGGAAATCCCGGGTGAGATTCAACAGGTGTTTTCTGCAACAGCCACGACAAGTGTGAAGCAATCTCTGGATTTCCTGAATTTGAACTAAATTATTAGTTCAAATAATTTAGGATTTAACAGAACTAAATGAGGTACATTTAAAACAGCAGCGCAACTCTGCAGCACGTCGAGTGTGCCTGCATATAATTTTGTAAACCTGGCTCTCTCTGAACACGAGCAAAGAGTTCTCACTCAACAGAAGATTGCGATGTGAGTACTATAACATAAAGCACCTGGAGATGCCAGGGATCGAACCCGGGACCTCATACATGCAAAGCATGCGCTCTACCACTGAGCTACATCCCCGATGATAAAGTTTATGGAACAGACTAGATGTGCAAATGCTCACTGATCACACCACTCACGAAGAATGCCTGCAGTTTCCCACTTTCGCGTTTCCTCTACTACAGAGTAAATTCATAGGAATGAAGAAATAAGGAAGGAAAAATAATCGCATCGAAGCTTCAAGAGACTGGGCACAAATTAATCTGTTATTTTTGTATCCAGTTACATGGGCGATGGTGGTTGATTCCCAGACGGGGGAGTGCTTTTTTTCTACCTCCTTACTCGACTGTCTTTCAATTCTATCTTATTTGAAAGCTTTTTGCATCTTTTAAGTGCTCTTGATTAAACTATGCATAGAAAAACAGCAGTACTGATGATTTAACGTAAAAGGGTGAAACAACGCCCCAACCACAGGAATGGTAACAGGAAGGATCGTGTTCTTATTTAATATGTCCTTTTGAGGTGTCTTGTCAATGCACACAGGCGGTAGAGCTGAATAATTTACTTTTAGTGGTGTTTTTAAACAAAGATGGAACACGTTCTTTCTATACCAGAAAGAAAGGAGCAGACTTTACCTTTAAGAGGCAAAAATGACACCTTATCAAAGCTAATAGTAATTAAAATGACATCACAACAAAAGAGTGGAACCTTGAGTGAATAAAGCCTTGAGTGGAGCCTTGAGCTTTCATTGGACGTCTGTGTCTCCATAACTTTGTAGGTGAGAGAGAGGAGTGTGATAATTTGCAGGTGCTTCTCGGAAGTGAGTTGGTGGTACAGGCGCCTTCCAAATAATTGAGTCAGGTTTGAATCCCAGCCAGTGCAAACCCAAATCTTTTCAAGATAATCTCTGGTCCGCTAACACATCTTTTGAAACACTACAACAGGTAACACCCGTGTGAAACATCATGAGCATCTGTTAAACCTCTCTACCTGCCCGTTCCTCACAGAGACATGACGAGGGTCTAAAGGGACATTTTGAGCCGTAGAAACATTTTATCATTCCGTACTTTCCTGTGCGGTCAGGCCAGTTCCACTTTAACTGCGCCCGACAACAGAGGTCGTTTTGAAAACAACGAGAGTAAAGGGACACTGCACGTCTGCAGAACATCACGTCCGAGTTTAAGGACAGCAACATCAGAGATTGGAAGCTAGAGAGTTTCAGGTCTGTGTTTTTATTATAGGTTCAAGAAAATCTGAATACCTTTTCAAGAAGTATTTCAGAATCCCAGTCAAAGACAGTACGAATGCCGCATAGATCTGCATTGTACAATTAGTATAGTTTGTCCGTTGAATCAAACACGCCTTACGAAACATTTCTAAAACAGGAGAGATCGTTAGGGAATGCGTCTTCCTGTAAAAATAAAATGACTTCAAGGGCACTATAAGCAGAGGTGTGAAAGCCTGCTCTACAGAAGAACAAAAGCCAGAGATGCCAAAGAGGTCGAGATTTCACCACGTGAGAGAAAGCATCTCAGAAAACGAAGTTGCGGTCGTTTCCACACGTTATAAAACCACTAGGTCAAACAAGAGCTGAAGAGCCGCTGTTGAAAGTAACACAGCCGAGCGCTCTAAGGAGCTGGCTTAAACCTTGAGCCTCTTCAGGAGCATCTGTTGGAGTCACACTGCTACAGCGTATCTCCTTGTTAAGTATCCCTTTTATTGTTGTTGCTACCTCCAGGCGATGTAAACCAGATTCAGAAAAAAAATAATTTGAACAACATTATTCCTATATTTGCTTGAAGGTGCCATGGCCAAGTGGTAAGGTGTCGGCCTTGTAAACCGAAGGCTGTGGTTTCAAACCCCACCTGTGCCTGTTTCAAAGTCTTCAAAAAAACTAGCAATGTGGGAGTCTCAATAGTAAGAGAACATAACTGTTGCCAGTGATTAGTGCATATCCTGCCTTGACTTTTAGTCAACAAAGCTTGTCTCTCTTCACACCCATCTTCCGAATGATCGCCTCAGCATTGGGAAGGAACGTGCGCTTGGTACAGCCCCCCACTCCATGGTCTGATCACAAACAGATCCGGTGAGCTGTCAGTCCAGGTTGGAAGTAACTAAAGCACTAAGAATCTGACTTAGGAACGAGAAGACCGTGTTTTTTTAAACGAGTAAATAAAATAATATAAAATAATATACTGCCTGCAAGACTAAGTCAAGTTCAAGTTAAAGTTTATTGTCATTATACTCATACGCAGGTATATGGTATAACGAAATGCTATTTAGCTAGCTCTCGGACATAAGTAGTACAAAGAAAAAAACACAACAACAATACAATTGTATATCAAAAGAAAGGCAGAGACAACAGCTGATGTGCAAAAAACAACAACAGGCAGTGTGCAAAACAACAAAAAGGTAACAGGTTATGTGCAAAAACATGCATCAAAAGAATGAAATAAAGGGATAGAAATGATGGGGAGTGAGCTTTTGACATGTATGGGAGAGGTAGATTTTCAATGTGTGTTTGGGTTTTTGGTAAGAAAGAAGGCACTGTGAGGTTCAGATCATAGGTGAGAGGTGAAGAGAGAGTGAGAGAGGCTGGGAGTTTAATAGTTTGATAGTGCAGGGATAAAACTGTTTCTGAGTCTGGTAGTCCGGACCAGAATGCTCCGGTACCGTTTTCCATGTCATGCTAAACGCCACAAATTGTGTTAGTCCAGTCGTATCTATCGTCCTAAAGTTACGGAAAATCGGATGCGACTGGTGCAATCAACATACATTTTTTCAGGATAGTCGAGCGGTTTAAAACAGCAAATTCACAGCTTCGTGTCTTTTAAGCTTTGTGTTTCGCTCTCCAAATAGAGGCACGGGTTCAAATCCCACTCCCGACAGTCAGGCGTTTTACCCTGTCTTTTTTACCTGCCTTTACACTGTTTCAGTCTTGTTGTGCTCACTGACAATCACAGTACGAGGGAAACGGAGAAACTGCTTAGCAAAAACATAACGGACAGAAAAAAGCTTCGTAAACACGTGAATGTGATTAGCAGCAGTAAGGTATGCATTCAAATGTTTAAGGCTTATTTATAGCAGCAGCAGAAGAAAGGTGCAGCACAATGCAATTTGTGAGAATTCGCGGGTTTTTATGCTGCTTGGACTTCTTTCAAGCCTATGAAGTGACCCCCGTTTTATTTTCATTTTCAAACTTCAGAACCGAATAACAAAGAGGTTTCATGTGTGACAGCATTCCGTTGCAAATACCGTTTCCACGATGTATTCAGCGACGGGAATGAAATATTTTAGTGCTGGCTCAAATGCGAGGAATTTCAGAAAAACCTGGAAAAGCAACGCTTGCAGTAAATGACAAATCTAAAGCGTGTAGTCAGCATGAACAGAACAACGCAATGCTCTGTAAAAACGATCTGAAGCCGCAATTACTCTTTAATCTCGGGCAGTTCATTCCGATACGATGTTTCCGCAGAATAAATTAAATGCCGAACTTGCCAAGCAAGTTTAATACTTGCTTGTGAGCCCTAGATAAATTGGCTGCTGCAATTTCAGCAAGCGGAGTTCTGCTCAGCTGCCTGTAGTACACATTGCTGATTCCTTTTGTGAGGGCACGGGCAATCTTTCAATGATAAGGCTGACGTGCCTGTCGAAATTGTGTTTCCCTTTCACTGTGTTGTATTTGCCCTACTAGTACAACATCAAATGTGATGTCATCATTGCCCATTGGTTTGTCTTGTTGTCATTGTGTATTTTACATTACAGGAACTGAAAGTACTGAACTGAAGGTACTGAAGGTAGGAACTGAAAGTACAGACTGCTTTAATTATAAGAAAGTTTTTTTTTCTGCTGTTCTCTTTCCTGATGTATTGGTATTTGAAGGCTATTGGGCAGCAAGGATTTATCTTCCTGAACTCTCTATATAAGATATGGGTCCATGATCATCTTAGTTTAGATGTACCTTTTAAAGGTGGTATTATTCTCCATTGTTCAGCCTTCAGACATACTTGGAAAGTTTTAGGCACAGACATAATCTTTCTTAATCCCCTTTTATCCTGAGGTGACGTCCCAGACGAGCTTGCCCCCTGGGAATATTCACTGTGCTCTTCAGGATTTTTTTCTGATTCTACACAGATTTTTTCTCCCTCTAACATGTCACCACTGTCTGTGCTGCCGTGTGCAGCCCATGCATCTTCTGTATCTCCTGATGAACTTCTGAACTCTGTGTTGCCTTCCAAACTATGTCCCTCACTTTGACTTGAAATATTGACTATAGATTGTGTACCGTCATCTGGTTTGGAATCCTTCCCAATACTCACCTCCTTCTGCGCCCTAAGCACTTGGATTCTTACTTTTTTTCTATCTTCATGCCATATTACTGATAACCATTTCCTGTTGCTGGACCAATCCTCTCCAAGTGTTGACCACATTGTCATGCCACCTAATTTCTTCTTTTCTAGCTTAGAAACCTTCAGAAATTCTTTGATCTCATTCCCTACTTCACCAGCCCTTGACCACAGGTCTGGCCTCCTACTCCTCTGTCTTCCTTTAACATGTGGCATTGCCAACAATCTGAAAAATAGGGAACACATCTGAATGAAGTGGAAACATAATTGAAATTCAACTCCCAATGAATGTTAATAGTGTAGGAGTACAACAGATGTACAAGCCATTAAATGTTCTTATTTCTGTGTTTAATTTTTGAGGGACCCTATATTTTGATATAGCATCAATCACAAAACAGCATTCTGTCACTGTCATGACCACCAGCCAGGGGAGATCAACTCACAAAAGAACTAACCAGTACCAGCAGCGGGTTAATAATAACATGTGTTAATCCACCAGCACATGCTCTACTGTGCGGCAAGCAGCATTGTTTTAACCATTCAAACCCGCTTCCCGCTACTCGGTATTGAGTCTTCTCTTTGAGAGCTCTACCTCGCGTTTACTCTGAATCTCGCTTACTGGTTACTGAACTCCCTTTTGCCTCTCGACCTTGGACCTTACCTTCTGTTTTGGATTGTTTGCTTCTCTCTGTACTTCCAGTATTTCGATCTACCTTTCACCTAACAATCTCGCCTGACGTTCTGGATTGTTCGCCTGTCCCTTGCTCCTGCATCTGCACAGGATCTGCATACCTTTTCACTGAGGATTTCTGACAGTCACAGCCACATAAAAACTAGAAAAGAAGTATGTGTTTCTTTTAAAAAAATACCCCAAATTGTTTTTGTTTTTTTTAAAAAGTCAACATATCTGGGTTGTGTTTGCAAGATTTTTAAAAATTGCAAAGTTTGTGTGGGTATGATTGTAAAAAATCTAATCTTAACTGAAGAAGGCTCCATGGTCAAAACATTGTGTTTTCTTCTTCTCTTTTCAGCATGGAATAAACCTATTACTTGTTCCTTGGAGATTACCATGTGCCAATAAGATATGATCACTGTATTGACCATATACAATATCTTGCATTAGAAATTCCTATTTTGCATATCCCAGCTTGCTCTCCTTGAGACACACATACAGGGAGAGAAGCTGGGGGTCAGAGCGCAGGGTCAGCCATTTATACGGCACCCCTGGAGCAGTTGGGGTTAAGGGCCTTGTTCAGGAGCCCAATGGAGTAGGATTCCTCTGCCGACCGTGGGATGTAAACCAGCAACCTTCCAGCCACAGGTGCAGATCCTTAGCCACAGAGCCGCCGCTCTGCCAAATGTGCCAATTCTTTAAAAGAAGTCCCAAAAAATGCAAATTTATTTTTAAAAATAGCTGTTGTACATAACATCAGTGGCTATTGAAGAGTACATACAAGCACAGAGACAAGTTAATAAACTTGGAATGACTACTTACAGCTCTGGAAAGACCGAAGATATTGTTTCCGGTTGTTAAGGAACAAGTAATAGGTTTATTCCATGCTGAAAAAAAAGAAGAGAGAAAACAATGTTTCGGCCATGGAGCCTTCTTCAGGTGTGAGAGAGAGAAGGCAGTAGGCAAAGGTAATGTAGTGGGAAAACAAAGGCTGGGAGGGAGGAGGGGTGAGAGGCGGGAGCAGGGGACAGAAAGAGAGGCCAATCAAGAGGTGTGAAGTCAGAATAGGTGTTGAGAGGTGTGAAATGAAACTTCCAATGAATGGAGAAAATTTAGTAGAATAGTAGTCTGTCGTTTAGAGAAGGGGGAAGGTGTGATCCTAGCTGCAGGATACGTTTGGTTTTGGTATTCCTTCTAATGTATGTGTTCAGAAAACCATCTTTGAGAACAAAGACGGAGAGATTAGAGTGGTCATGGCCATCAGAGGTGAAATGAGAAACAATGGTTTTTGGAGAGATCTTTAATCTTCACAGCCCTGACATGTTCTCTGAAGCGGTCTCCAAGTCTCCTTCCTGTTTCTCCAATATAGAGAGAAACTGGGCATTTACTGCAAGAGATACAGTAAATAAGGTTGCTGGAGGTACAAGATGCCATCTGGGTGATCCAGAATTGTCCTGAGGGGCCTCGAATGAGTGTGGTGTTGGATGTGTACTTGCAGGCGATACAGTGAGCTCTGTTGCAAGGGAAAGTACCTGGTGTGGATGGTTGCTGAGGGTGGTCAAGGGAGCTGTGAACAAGAAGGTTGTGCAGATTAGGTGATTGGCAATATGAGATGATGGGGCGGTCAGAAAAGAGGGCCCCAACAGAGGGATCATCCTGTAGGATGGAAAAGTTGTCGTTAACAGTCCTGGGGATAGGAAGTGTGTTAGGGAAGCACCAAAGGAATGCGGTTGTTATGGTGGGAGTTCCTGATTGGGTTGATGGTCCGAGGGGTGTTTTTGGCTCGGCAAGGGTCCTGTCAATAACACTGCTGGGGTATCCTCTGTTGATGAAAAAGGATTACATTTTGAGGGTTTGGTTCTGGAATTCGATGTCGTCGCTGCATATTTGTTGTAGCCGAAGGAACTGTGAAAAAGGGAGAGATTTTTAGTATGTTTGGGGTGAAATGAGCTATACAAGAGATAGCTGTGTGAATCCGTAGGTTTGCAATAAACAGAAGTGGAGAGTCTGTGGTAGTTGATGTCCAGAAACTCAAGAGTAGTGGAAGGTATGTTAACTATATATTTGAGGGACAGGTGGAAGTTGGTGAAATGGTGCAAGAAGCACTTAAGCTGATCGTTGGAGTATGTGGCGGCACTGACGCAGTCATCAATATATCGCTTGTAGAGGTCAGGGACATAGCCAGTGTAGGAAGTGAAGAAGCGTTCTTCTACCCAGCCAACAAAGATATTGGCATAGCTGGGTCCCATTCTGGTGCCCATGGCAACTCCACTCACCTGTTGGTAAAAAAGTTTTTGAAGGAGAATGCGTTCAGTGAGAGAAACAGTGTTTTTTGGTTGTAGTCCTTTAATTGATCTGCCACCAAAACATTAATCCTAAACAGTCAAACAAGTCCATGTGATGAAAACCCTTATGCTCTTTAATGTTTTTTTATGGATTGTGCATCTGCACTAATTTCCCCCCCTCCCTCTCATCAGCTTTTGGATGAGAGATTCTGACCACTGTATAAGATCAGAAGCAGTAGAAGAAACGGGCTGCTTTTCTGCTTATTTAACACACTCCTAATGCAAACAACACATTACGAGTACAACGGAAAGGTTGCACCAAATGGGATCAAGCAATTTAAAACATATGTTCAGGGTACAGGAAAATTGTTATGGAGATGAATGGTATTCTTGAAACAAATAATGTTGCAAAAAACTTTGCCAAAAGTCACAACCCATTTAACATTCATCAGACAGGTTGAATCAGTTGGATATCTCTTAGGTTCAAAATGCACTTAACGGCTGTATAATGCAAGCAAAAGAGTCAAAAGAACAGTAGTGAACTACAGTTCTTACAATAATAAACAGCCATTTGATCTTGTGAATGATCTATCATACACCCTTGAAATGATGTTACAGATTTGGAAGTTTGCACAGCTTGTAGTCTTTCTAACTCCATGAGACACACAGACAGGGAGAGAAGCTGGGGGTCAGAGCGGGTCAGCCACTGTGCTCTTGTGTCAAACAGGTCATACAAAGACTGCCATTCCTTATATCTTTCCCTGAACCTGTGCGTCACTTCCTCACCTTCCAGAAGCAAAATATCGAGCTTCCACACACCCTTCCCCACAGTAACAGCTGTTGGAACAGAAATTGTACATGACAGCAGACAATGGTCAGAGAAAAAAAAACAGGGGTTAGGCCTGCGGTCGTGCAAGTAAAATCACGTATCAAAACAAAATGCGTGAGGCTTGGGTCCCATTAGACTAGTCCCATGTGAAACCTGCCCTCCCCTGACTATGAAGTTTGAAGCCATCTTTCAGTTTAAAATCTTTACATAATGTTTGCAATAATATTGATGATTTATCAAATTAGACCCGTCTCTCGCCCCTCATTCTGCCTTCTCTTTCTAAAAGAGAATTCAAATCCCATCCCAATCAATATACTCAGTTCCTGAATTAGGACATATCTGTCATGTGAGCAACTCAGACAATATATATTTAAGAGTTTAAATTAGACATTCATGAAACCCAGATACACCACCAGTGCTTTCCCTGGTTTCACTACAAGGTGCTGACGTACCTCTACCATCTTATTTTTAATTAGAACAGCTATACCATCAGATTTATTTTCTTTGGACCCACTCCAGATTGATGGGCCCAATGTCCCCAGTTCTTCCATATCCTTATGGCAGTTTTTAAAGGGTAACCCACACTCCTGTAACAACACAATATCAGCATTTACCTTCCTCACAAATGATAGTATATTCCTTGCCCTTAACTTGGAGCGAATGCTTCTCACATTTATGGACACAATATTAAGAGCCATACTTAAGTAGGACCAGGGGAGACTTAAAGCTCTGGCTACAATCATTCAGTAGGTGACACCTACTATACAGGCCTCCCCCCCCTTTTGTTTTAATTGTCTCCTCCTCCACCACCCCCACAATCCATAGGATATATCTCCACCTGCCTTCCTTGAGTCTCTGGTTCTAAAGCTTGGTAAGTAAGATCACATATATTGGAGACATCTAAACCCATGGGAGAACCTACCTGAGGACTCGGAAAATGATCTTCCCTCACTCTTCTGCTCAGAGTTAAATCATTTTCTAAATCTAATGTCTCTTTTAGACTGCACCCTCTGTTCTGTACATTTCATTTGAGCACTTTCAGTCTCCACAGGTGGCAGGCTATTGGAAGAGCATTGGTCTTCCCAGTTTTGTTCTATTTGCAAAGGAATTTGGACAGTCTTTAAACACATGACCTTCACACTCACAGAGATTACATTTCCTCACGCTTGTACATTCAGTATATGCATGTCCAATTTCCTTGCACTTACCACACACCACATTTGTACAGGCATCCACAAAGTGACCCAGCTCCCCACATCTCCTGCACGGTTTTGGCTGCCCTTGGTAGAACACAAGGCCTCTATTTTCACCTAATCCAATCAAAGAAGGAATGTGTTTAAATCCACCATAACCATTTTTTGTCTTCATGCAATGAAACAGGTACTCTCCATGCACAGTTCCAGATGCCATCATCATCCAAGACTTTCTGAAGCTCACCTTTCACTAAACAATACTTAGACAACCATGTCAAAACATCTTCCTTCATCACCATCTCATTAAACATGCGAACAATCACAGTCCTATTAATTAATAATAATTGCTTACACTTATACAGCGCTTTTCTGGACACTCCACTCAAAGCACTTTACAGGTAATGGGGACTCCCCTCCAACACCACCAATGTGCAGCATCCACCTGGATGATGCGACGGCAGCCATAGTGCGCCAGAACGCTCACCACACATCTGCTCTCAGTGGAGAGGAAAGCAGAGTAATGTAACCAATTCATAGGGGGGGATTATTAGGAGGCCATGATTGGTGAGGGCCAATTGGAAATTTGGCCAGGACACCGGGGTTACACCCCTACTCTTTTCGAGAAACGCCCTGGGATGTTTAATGACCACAGAGAGTCAGGACCTCGGTTTTACATCTCATCCGAAGGACGGCGCCTGTTTACAGTCCAGTGTCCCCGTCACTATACTGGGGCATTAGGACCCACACAGACCACAGGGTGAGTGCCCCCTGCTGGCCCCACTAACACCTCTTCCAGCAGCAACCTTGGTTTTTCCCAGGAGGTTTCCCCTCCAGGTACTGACCAGGCTCACACCACATTAGAAAGATCCATCAGCTTCTGCCATTCAAACATTCTAATCAGGCCCACATCTTTTTTTCTACTCTATTTTTATCCAAAATTGTTCCAGTAACTTCGCCGATTGAAACTAATGTCAAAACCAATTCCCTTCAGCAAAGTGATTAAGAATTTGACATCTAATGCCTTAATCCTTTCTGTAACACCTTCCTTGAAAAGTCCAACCGTGAAATATCACCTGAGTGAGCCGAACCCTCACCACCCTTATACACCAAAAGTGAGCAAAAGTAACAGTGCATGCCGACCCTACAGGCCGCCATGGCCGTTACAAATGTGTCAAAAGCAAACTAAACCTAAACCGAAACCTCTGCTGTGCACCAAACCCACCAAAACCCTATTCCCTTAATCTTACACTTATACAAAAACTCCACTCTCGACTTCTGGGTTTAACCCTTTACATCTCGAACACTGGTTAGAGACTCAGTGTGTCCCAGGCTCAGCGGTTATATAGGACAGGACTCGGCGAGCTGCAGGTGAAACTCGTTGTTCTGCGCTCCCCGTGCGGAATGCTCGTCTCCTCCCTCCAGACTCATCAAACCGCCTTCATACTCTACAGCGGGAAAAAAAAACTCCCTTTACTGTCTTCATACAGTACATCCCTCTTAAATCCCAGAAACACAGAAACTCTGGGGCGTTTCTGTGAGTCAGTACTAGGTTTCTCTGTTCGAGGTTACAAGCAGAAACAATAAAAGTGCTGAAAGCAGGAAGTTATTTCTGCTCGTAGGCATAAATGTGTAAAAATAAATGTTCTGATTCCTAAAACCTAATAAAATCCATGTAAGTCTCCTTTTCGTCCCCAATGCATATAACTGAATATAAACCAGTCACGTTCAGCTACTTTTCTGATGTATATGAATACACTAGTTCTGGTGCAGCTCTTACAACAAAGATACTTAAGAACTTTTTTTTCATACGAGCTCTTGCCGTTTTTAAATTGAATATTTTTTCATTTCAGTAAATCACACGAAACACCAGCAACACTCATTGTAAGCATCTGGCCAATCACATTCCTGAATTTCAAACCCATTTAGTATTTATTTTTAACTTGTTTTATTTTTTTTTAATTTTAAAACCTGTTTTAAGTATTCTTGCCATTTTTAGCATATTGTAAGTGGATTTTTTCAAATATTTTATTTTTTAAATCATATCAACCCATTGTAAGTTCCCATTGATAATTCCTGAGCTTTATAACTGTGTATTATTTCTTTTTATTATTTTACAGAGCTTTTTAATATATTGTGAGCATTTTAGTGTCATTTTAAAATAGGACTATCAATGCTCCTGACTTTTAAACCTGTATTTATTCTGACATTATTCTCTCCACCTGCAGATGAGGGAGGTATTTGATTTTAAATTTGTTGATTTGGGGGGAAAATGTACATTCATTTCCTTGTATGTATCACCAGTGGGAAACTTTTTTTGGATGAATTGCATTTTTGGATGAATTGCAATCTTTACTTCAAGGTCTTCAGGCTGATATAGAAATGACGGGAGATTTAAATGACACATTTGATAAATCAGACAGGAACAGCATAACATCTAAAATGGCAGAGCCCTCTAAAGTACTGAAAAAATTCCGGCACATTCATAATAAATACAATTTATTTAATTTAAAGCATAAAATTTGCTTTAAAAAGAAAACCACAATTTGTACGATATCATATTTCAATATCGACATTCAGATGAAGAATTTGAGGATTTGAATATCATTGAAGAGTACATCGATTTTGGGACAATGTTTGCATCTGAATAATCCTTCCTCCTGGAAAGAAGGAAAAAAAAGTTTTGAGTCTCAGTCTTCAGGATCCCCCCCAAAAAACGTGCAAATTTGTTTCCGATGTATTTTGGATAAAGATATAACTCTCATAGAAGATACATTTTATCAGTTGAATGCAGTCGATACTTTCGACTTTTTATATGATGATAGGACCTACATTTAGGGCTCAGTACTGATAACACTGCTGCTATTGATTGAGTAGAAATAATTGATGTACTGGCAGTTCTTTTTCTGAGGCAAGAGGTCCTAGAACACCTCCTATAAAAATGTTAAGATTCAGAGCAAGAAATATTTTTCCACCTCACCTAATGCTATTGCATTAACAAGGCTGAAGTTGGCTTCTTATTCACCAGCTGCTGCTTTGTGTTTTTCGTTCCATCTTAAATGCTACTGCTGTGATGTTATGTCGTCTTTCGCCTGTAGATGGCTCTCTACAGTCATTTTTAAAAATACTTATCCGGATGTATTATTGTACATTTCCTCAGTAAAGGGGAATATGTAAGTAGAGACTGTCAAAATTGCATTTTTGTATGAAACACATTTCAGAAACACAACTCACAATAAAACAAACTGGCATGTTATACCACGAGTAAATAAGACAAAGGCAAAACGTAAATTCACTGGCACTTCCTGCATATTTTCCACGACCTTGCCTTCTGATCATAAAAAGTCTCAAACTCTTGCATTTTACAAGAAATTTTAATATAGCAGTTTTAAATGGGACATTTAGAACATGGCATATGAGACTATATGGTTAACTGAGGATGAGCAGAGGGTGATCGAACCTACCTCCTGGTTATGAAAATGTCTAAAAATTCTGACACAGATGTGTGAGAGACAATGGAAAAGACTATCAAAATCCTGAACTTCAGGACATTGTACTGTACCGTTTTTTTAAATACGACCCTCTGAACATGGCACGAGAGAATACATTGTCAAATGGTAAATGCAATGTTTGCTATATTTCTAGGGCCCTCCCTCCTGATTTTAAAATCATCTCATATTTCTGACATCAAGGTGTGAGACACAATATAACAGACTGTCAAAATCCTGAACTTCAGGACATTTTATGATACCATTTTAAAAATATGACCCTCTGAGCATGGCATGTGAGAAAATGGCATGTGAGAATGCATTGGGAAAAGGTGAATGCAATTTCTGCTGAATTGCTATTGCCCTCCCTCCTGATTACAAACTCGTCTCACAATTCTGAGACTGAGGTGTGAGACACAATGTAACAGACACTATTAAATTGTGAAGAACAAGAGATTATACTGTTACGTTTTTTTTTAATATTGACCCTCTGGCATGTGGGGACTTGTAGTCAACAAAATAGCACACATTCTGCCAATTTGCTTTGTCCCTCCTTCCTCGATACCAAAACATCTTAGTATACCGACACTAAGGTAAATGTCTCTAAATCCAGAAGTTAAGTTGTCAAAGTATATTGGAGTCAACCGATACTGATCAGGTTCTGCTGCTGCTGAGCCCGCAGCCTTCACCATAAGGTCCAATTCCCCAAGCCTGTACCCTTCAGAAATTGCAGTATAGAATGAAAAAAACTCCAATAGATATCGGCCACTGTTGGCGATTTTCCTTTAAGAGAGATAGATAATACTTTATTAGTCCCGTAGGGAAACTGACAAATGATTCTCCAGAAATTTATCACTTTCACTTTCACTCCAGTGTATCACTTTCACTGAGACCGAGGAGTGTTAAGCTGTACATGAGTCTTTGTGGCTCGGTTGTTAACAAAAAGGGTGGTGGTTTGAGCCTTCCCAGGGACGCTATGAGCCTTTTAATGTACACACCCGTCTCACTTTACCTCCACGGCCGGTCTTGTACCGCAATCAGATACAGAGCCCGCAGGGGGCAGTAGGCTCGCAAATATAGCTCACTGTGTATATAATGAAGAAGCGGAGGTTAGTTTCTCATCTGCATGTTGCAGAGCCTTATGCAACTCACAACAACAGTTGGGGTTTGATCCCTGCACGGGCTATTAGTTGAAAGACCATTGTAAATGACGTGTAACAGATTTATCCAGCTGGCTTTTATGTTTCATACTTA
This sequence comes from Lepisosteus oculatus, assembly GCF_040954835.1. NCBI lineage: Eukaryota > Metazoa > Chordata > Actinopteri > Semionotiformes > Lepisosteidae > Lepisosteus > Lepisosteus oculatus. The sequence continues at coordinate 44,704,504 of NC_090709.1, read as the reverse complement.
ATTGCTATCTTGAAACCAAAATAATTAGAAATATGGAACACAACTGTTCTTCCCCATGAAGGAAAGCTGTTTTACACTGACGTCACTCCTTTTTATTTAATCCAGATTTTAAAAACAACTCCGCCCTATCAAAGGAAAATGTTACACAAAAGTTGGAAAGCACACTCTGAATCCATCTGTATATTTGATTTCCGCAATCCGTTCAAGGCTGCCTATGTTAATCGTAAGTGTATAGATGAAACATTTAATATATTGTTCAGTTTAAATCAAAATGCTTTAATACTACAAGAGAGAAGTATAGTATGGAGGTTGCGACAAATGTGTGATTTCTTGGAAGAAAACTACTTTTCTTTGCGTTAAAAATTAATTCGAAACAATTGACACACAAACCCTTTGTCTTTTTTAGAGATTATATCTTTAAACAGACAAATGTATAAAATGTGTTTTTTTTTACCTAGAGATTTTGGACAGGGGCGATGTATTACTAGTAGAGGCTGCTGACTAACACTGTACTGTCTGGAGATCAGCTCCATTTGCAATAAAAAAACATGCGTAACAAAGCTGGAGAGCAGCTGAACTTGTGCTCAGTAGTCAGTATGGTGCTGAGGGTTCAATACTGGCGTTGTTGTATTAGCACAAGCTGCACAGGCTCTGAATCAGACCATTTCAATTAGTCTGATCAGTGCAGGACAAGTTAATGTAGAATTATTGCTTTGTCTGTCTCTTGTTTGTATATAAATGGATGTCTCTGATAACTTAATGTTAGTTTTTATTTTAGTTTTAGTTTTACGATGTAGGTCATGCGTTGATATATGACATGTCTCATTCCTGATTCAGCTCATGCTCCATAGGAGAGAAGAGATTCCTCCTGTTTCTCGTACAACAATATCAGAACAGAAGCCCATGTCACCCATCTCTGATTCAAGATCGAGTTGCATCTTCAACATTTTGTTTTTGTTTCTGATCATAATTTTCTTTAGTTATGATCGATATTGAACTTTTTCTAAGTAAAACAAAACTAATCAAACATGCAGGCAGATTTTTGAAAAGTATTAGGAGTTGACAGGGCGCTCCTTCGGAATAGTCGTCAGAAAATGTGAGAAAAGGAAAGTTACATAAACTCTCACACACAGCATTAAAGACTGGAATCTGATCATAAAAAAACTAGCTGTCTCCCCGTCGGTAATCAAACCCCGGTTTCCCGCATGAGAGGCAGGAACACAAACAACTTTACTAACTAGGAGCGCTTGCTAGCTATTAGGAGGCATTTACTCTTAAATATGTTACTGTTTTGGGTTTCGACTTTAATTTTCCCGATACCAGTTTTTTACAAAAGTAAAGGCACACGGTACATGTGTGGCACATCACGTCCGAGTTTAGTGACAACTACCTCAGAGATTGTAAGCTGGGTAGTTCAGACACTTTTTTTTAAAGGTTCAAGCAAACCCGAATACCTTTGTGTAATCGTTTTTCATAAAGTGTAATTGTATTATAGCATGTGCCCCTGACGATTTTCTTGATACGTTATATGTGCTCTTGTTTGTATTGTATGTAGTTTTGTTGTTCAAATAAAACGTAAAAGACACAACTTTCCGGATGCGGCTGCTGTAAAAATAAAATGACATCAAGGGTGCTGTACGCAGAGGTCTGAAACCTGCTCCACAGAAGATCTTTATCCAGAGGTGTTAAAGAAGTCGAGATCTCGCCATGAGAGGGGAAGCATCTCAGAAAAAGCAGGTGCAGTCGGTTCCACGGTCATAACGCCACTAAGTCGGGCGACAAGAGCAAAACCCACCCGGCTTCCTCCGGGCAAGTAATGAGACAAAGAAACAACACACAGCGGGTAGCGTGGCCGAGCGGTCTAAGGCGCTGGATTAAGGCTCCAGTCTCTTCGGGGGCGTGGGTTCGAATCCCACTGCTGCCAGGTGCTTCTGTCAAGACCCCCTTTCAGCTGGCTTCAGACGAAAGGGAGGGAACTGCTTTTTGGCAGTCTCTCGAGAAATTAAGCAAAGTGTTTAAAGATACTTTCTCAGCTTGACATCAAGGCACAAAACAAAAACCTTCTTGCGTCCTCTCAACCCAAAAGCGCTTTGCCACTTTTTGCGTTATGCAGGGAACGACATCTGCCCAGATCACTTTTGTGTCAATGCAAATCGTAGTGTGCCCTCCGTTTTAATGTTGGCTGTGCTGGCGTGCTGCTTCTGTCTGTGAAACTTGAATGTTCTGCTTCTTCACACCAAATCATCGGTGGGGGTTGAGCTTGTTAAATCTTTGCGCATAGCGCTCCTTTGGAAGTACTTTGTCCAAGTTCAAAAGCGATCGTGGGATTTACTTCATGCGTGCCAAAAAGCATGCCTCGCACGACAGATTTAAATGGGGAATGGAGCCTGCTTCTTGCTGTTTTTCCTGTGGTTGCAGTTACAAAGTTGATCGTGCTTTCACATTCTGTTAACAGTATTCACTGGCTGAGCTTTATCAGTTGGTTCGTAAAGGAATCTCTGCTTCGGTTCAGAAAAGTCATCTGTGGTGTGTTTTTTTCCGTGCCCATGGCAGTCTTTTAAAGCTGGTAGTAGTGGCGGCGAAGTTAATTTTTTATCCTCTTTAAAAGAATAAGGACGGGCTGGGGCGAGCTCCATTTACCACTCTTTCAGCTAACCGCCGAACTCCCGAACTGATTACACTGCAGAGCCACAGGCGCCTCGCTTTTCTCCATTCTCTGGGTCAGGGTGAAAAAAAACTTGCTGGTATTAGCTGGCCTGCTGGGAGCACCTCTTCTTCACTGATAAGCAAGATTTGTGTTTCATCTTTCTCAAGCTGTATAGATTTCTTTCAAAACAAGTTGTTCCAGAAAGGAAACGAACACTTGCATTCACCTGAATTAAAAGGCATGGGATTTGCCCGTAAGGATAAATTCTGTACAGTAAGACAGGAAGAAAGGCACCGCTGGGAATCGGACCCAGGACCTCCTGTTTACTAGACAGGTGCTTTAGCCAACTAAGCCACGGCGCCGGCAAAGTGATGTCCTTTGACAGCCACATGGACACGTCTCAACTGCTCTGAGACATCTGCATTCGGTGTGCACCGAGCCTGCTCGCCTTGCAAGTTTCCTCATTTACATGCGATAGCTCCACCACTAAGAGAAAGGATGAGAAATGGCTTTTATCTGGCACTTTTCATGTCAGAGGATCTCAATCTGCTTTCCGTGTACAAGAGGATGTCCAACTCATGTAGCTAAAGACGTAGACGACAGTGCTCCACTGAAATCTTGATCTCACAACCCTCGGCATGACTCCGCTGTGTTCTGCTTTAGACAAAGGGGGGAAAAGACTTCTTTCATCACACGTTTTGCACTGTTTACGGTGTTTGCAGTGCTCTTTCTTAAATGAAAACCAGGAATCGGCACCATATGAGGTGAGACTAGATAATATTGGAACAAGTAGCCTCGCCATTCCATGCGTGACGTGAGCAAAGTGTAATTCCTGTCTTTATAGTGTGCTTGTTAGAGACATAGCTGGCACCCAGAGCGCTTTAAATCCGGGAGTCAGCAGCCCAAGACAATAGAGTTTCCTTCGTCTATGTTTTTTGCGTGAAGGGGGAAACCATGCGTGTGCTGCAAACGATCTTAGTATCGAAGTGCCGTCCCACATAACCGATCCGAACAATCTGCTTTACAGAGGAGCACTGCCGGAGCTTATCGTTGGCAAACTGAAGACCAGGCTGACCTCTTCTGTGACTCTTGAACACTGAGTCTCAGGGTTGTGAATTCAAGCTCCACGCTGGCGGGAAATTCCATAGGTAATGATCACATTTTCTTGCATGCTAATCAAAAGAAATATTAAGAAACTTTTCCCGATACCAGTTTTTTACAAAAGTAAAGGCACACGGCACATGTGTGCCACATCACGTCCGAGTTGAGTGACAACTACCTCAGAGATTGTAAGCTGGGTAGTTTCAGATCAGATCACTTTTTGTATCAAAGGTTCAAGCAAACCCGAATACTTTTGCAAGAGACATTTCAGAATCCCAGTCAAATCCAGTACGATTGCTGAATCCTTTGAATTCGACTGAACTATAGCACAGATCTGCAGTCCACCATTAGACTACTGTGGGTGTGCTGTATAAGCCATACCGCCCAAAATAGTTCTAAAACAGGAGAAGCATCCTCGTTTAGGAATGTGGTATAAAGTGAAATGGTCTGGGAAGAGTCTTACGTTTGAACAGTTCAAAATAGACGTCAAGGGGTATTTACGGACTCTTTCGAAATGTAAGAACAAGCTGTGCGGACCTTATCTTTATTTACCTTGTGTAATCGTTTTTCATAAAGTGTAATTGTATTATAGCATGTGCCCGTGACGATTTTCTTGATACGTTATATGTGCTCTTGTTTGTATTGTATGTAGTTTTGTTGTTCAAATAAAACGTAAAAGACACAACTTTCCGGATGCGGCTGCTGTAAAAATAAAATGACATCAAGGGTGCTGTACGCAGAGGTCTGAAACCTGCTCCACAGAAGATCTTTATCCAGAGGTGTTAAAGAAGTCGAGATCTCGCCATGAGAGGGGAAGCATCTCAGAAAAAACAGGTGCAGTCGGTTCCACGGTCATAACGCCACTAAGTCGGGCGACAAGAGCAAAACCCACCCGGCTTCCTCCGGGCAAGTAATGAGACAAAGAAACAACACACAGCGGGTAGCGTAGCCGAGCGGTCTAAGGCGCTGGATTAAGGCTCCAGTCTCTTCAGGGGCGTGGGTTCGAATCCCACCGCTGCCGGGTGCTTCTGTCAAGACCCCCTTTCAGCTGGCTTCAGACAAAAGGGAGGGAACTGCTTTTTGGCAGTCTCTCGAGAAACTAAGCAAAGTGTTTAAAGATACTTTCTCAGCTTGACATCAAGGCACAAAACAAAAACCTTCTTGCGTCCTCTCAACCCAAAAGCGCTTTGCCACTTTTTGCGTTATGCAGGGAACGACGTCTGCCCAGATCACTTTTGTGTCAATGCAAATCGTAGTGTGCCCTCCGTTTTAATGTTGGCTGTGCTGGCGTGCTGCTTCTGTCTGTGAAACTTGAATGTTCTGCTTCTTCACACCAAATCATCGGCGGGGGTTGAGCTTGTTAAATCTTTGCGCATAGCGCTCCTTTGGAAGTACTTTGTCCAAGTTCAAAAGCATGCCTCGCACGACAGATTTAAATGGGGAATGGAGCCTGCTTCTTGCTGTTTTTCCTGTGGTTGCAGTTACAAAGTTGATCGTGCTTTCACATTCTGTTAACAGTATTCACTGGCTGAGCTTTATCAGTTGGTTCGTAAAGGAATCTCTGCTTCGGTTCCAGAAAAGTCATCTGTAGTGTGTTTTTTTCCGTGCCCATGGCAGTCTTTTAAAGCTGGTAGTAATGGCGGCGAAGTTAATTTTTTATCCTCTTTAAAAGAATAAGGACGGGCTGGGGCGAGCTCCATTTACCACTCTTTCAGCTAACCGCCAAACTCGCGAACTGATTACACTGCAGAGCCACAGGCGCCTCGCTTTTCTCCATTCTCTGGGTTAGGGTGAAAAAAAAACTTTGCTGGTATTAGCTGGCCTGCTGGGAGTACCTCTTCTTCATTGATAAGCAAGATTTGTGTTTCATCTTTCGCAAGCTGTATAGATTTCTTTCAAAACATGTTGTTCCAGAAAGGAAACGAACACTTGCATTCACCTGAATTAAAAGGCATGGGATTTGCCAATAAGGATAAATTCTGTACAGTAAGACAGGAAGAAAGGCACCGCTGGGAATCAGACCCAGGATCTCCTGTTTACTAGACAGGCGCTTTAGCCAACTAAGCCACGGCGCCGGCAAAGTGCTGTCCTTTGACAGCCACTTGGACACGTCTCAACTGCTCTGAGACATCTGCGTTCAGTGTGCACCAAGCCTGCTCGCCTTGCAAGTTGCCTCATTTACATGCGATAGCTCCACCACTAAGAGAAAGGATGAGAAATGGCTTTTATCTGGCACTTTTCATGTCAGAGGATCTCAATCTGCTTTCCGTGTACAAGAGGATGTCCAACTCATGTAGCTAAAGACGTAGACGACAGTGCTCCACTGAAATCTTGATCTCGCAACCCTCGGCATGACTCCGCTGTGTTCTGCTTTAGACAAAGGGGGGAAAAGACTTCTTTCATCACACGTTTTGCACTGTTTACGGTGTTTGCAGTGCTCTTTCTTAAATGAAAACCAGGAATCGGCACCATATGAGGTGAGACTAGATAATATTGGAACAAGTAGCCTCGCCATTCCATGCGTGACGTGAGCAAAGTGTAATTCCTGTCTTTATAGTGTGCTTGTTAGAGACATAGCTGGCACCCAGAGCGCTTTAAATCCGGGAGTCAGCAGCCCAAGACAAGAGAGTTTCCTTCGTCTATGTTTTTTGCGTGAAGGGGGAAACCATGCGTGTGCTGCAAACGATCTTAGTATCGAAGTGCCGTCCCACATAACCGATCCGAACAATCTGCTTTACAGAGGAGCACTGCCAGAGCTTATCGTTGGCAAACTGAAGACCAGGCTGACCTCTTCTGTGACTCTTGAACACTGAGTCTCATGGTTGTGAATTCAAACTCCACGCTGGTGGGAAATTCCATAGGTAATGATCACATTTTCTTGCATGCTTCTGTAGGGTTTGGGCATTTACTTGGACAATTATTAATTGTAGCAGTAAATCACAAAATTGATTCTTTTGATGGCTTAAGAATCCAACCATGCAATATAACTCAAACAACGCACACACTCAGGTACTAATACACGAGGATACATTTATTAATACATAGAATATGCATATAAACAGATCTTATCGAGAGGGTTATCAGAATACAAAAGGTATATATTCAGTCAGTTACAAAGAGTTACACATATCAAGAGGACATACGTTCAGTATATCATTCATTTAGACCGTTTCGTAATTGAACTTGGTTATAACTTCTACATTAGATACTCAAAACAAGTACATAACTCTGGTTGGGATAACAATTGAATTCTCGAGCAGTAATGCATTGAAGTTGAATACTCATCCAATCTCTGGGGATTCAGATCTCCTGCGGGCACAAAGAAACAGTTGCAGGCTGTTGCTGTCTAATCCGCACTCTCTGGCTCGGTGCCAGGCTGTGCTGTGCGGCTTGCGACGGTGCGCTGCTGATGCTCACTGACCGGCTAGTTAGTGTTGGCTTTAACTAGCAAAGTTTGCACACAGGAGAAAAGATGACTGTGAGTCCCAGCAAGTCAGGAAGAGGACCGGTTCGTTCCTGATGAAGAGCTAGTTCTGAATAGTGATTCAGCTGTCCACAGTTCCGACCTGTTCACGAGGCCTGCTGCTGGTGCTAACCTCAGGTGGATCCTCTGGTTACTCTCTGGCAACCTCCGCTCTAGACTCTTAGAACAAAGGAAAGTTCTGGCACTCGGACACACTGGCCGTTCCGTGGTTGTCCGGGCTGAGTCTCAGGATGGTCAGGAGGCGCGCTGCAAGAATGTCCTGCCCTTGGGAGCCTTCTGCTCCTGGGCCGTCCTGCCCTGGAATTCTCCTTTGAATTCCCTTTAGAAAAGTCCACAGAATTCTACACTAAAGGCTCTCTGTGTTGCCTGTTTTTACCTGGAGGAACTTCAGCTCGTTGATTGGCTGAAAGTTCCATGGGCATCAGAGTCCCACGTGGGTTATTCAGCCCTACCAGTCCCTGATTGGTTGATCAAGGTGAGATATGAGTCACTTACTCCTGACACTTACTAATGCAATCCAGATGTCCATCTGGCACTCCCTAGACAGATAGGCGCCAATGGATGCCCATTGATCATGATAGCCAGGCTTAGCTAAGTGCACCCCCCTTTGGGAGCTGTCCCTTATCAAAAGAAAACATCTTTAAATCAGCCTGCATGAATAGTTTCTCTGTGGCTGCACTACAGAGATGAACAGAGAGATGAGGCCTCATTTGGGAAAGCACTGAAACACTTAATTCTGTCTTATTAACAAGCATTGCCGCTACACTGGGATAGGACATTCCACACTGGAGTATTATTATTGAGAGACAGGATCACTGTCTGTTCCCCAGGCTGGGGCAGGAGATCCCACACTGTATCATTATTATTGAGAGACAGGCTCACTGTCTCTTCCTAAGGCTGGGAAAGGAGGTCACACCCTGTATTATTATTATTGAGAGACAGGTTCACCGTCTGTTCTTCAGGCTGGGGCAGGAGATCACATTGTATTATTATTTTTGAGAGACAAGCTCACTGAACAGGAGATGACACACTGTATTATTATTATTGAGATACAGCCTCAGTGCTCCCCAGGCTGGGTCAGGAGATCACACACTGATCTATTATTATTGAGAGACAAGCACACTTTTTGTTCCTCAGACTGGGACAGGACATCCTACACTGGATTATTATTATTATTGAGAGACAGGATCACTGTCTGTTCCTCAGGCTAAGAAAGGAGCTCACACACTGGATTATTATTATTGAGAGATAGGTTTACTCTCTGTTCCCCAGGCTGGGACAGGAGATCACACACTGTATTATTAATATTGAGAGGCAGGCTCACTGTCTCTTCCTCAGGCTGGGACAGGAGGTAACACACTGTATTATTATTACTACTGAGATACAGGCTCACTGTCTGTTCCTCAGACTGGGACACGAGATCACACACTGTATTTTTATTATTGAGAGACAAGCTCACTTTTCCTCAGGCTGGGACTGGAGATCACACACTGTTCTATTATTATTGAGAGACATGCTCACTGTTTGTTCCCTAGACTGGGACATTCCACACTGGATTATTATTATTGAGAGATAGGTTTACTGTCTGTTCCCCAGGCTGGGACAGGAGATCACACACTGTATTATTATTATTGAGAGACAGGTTCACTGTCTGTTCCTCAGGCTGGGACAGGAGATCACACACTGGATTATTATTATTGAGAGACAGGTTCACTGTCTGTTCCTCAGGCTGGGACAGGAGATCACACACTGGATTATTATTATTGAGAGACAAGCTCACTGTTCCTCAGGCTGGGACAGGAGATCACATTGTATTATTATTATTGACAGATAAACTCACTGTTCCTCACTGTAATTATTATTGAGAGTCTGGCTCCCTGTTCCCCAAGCTGGGACAGGAGGTCACACACTGTATTATTATTATTGAGAGACAGGCTCGCTGTCTGTTCCTCAGGCTGGGACACGAGATCACACACTTTATTATTATTATTGAGAGACAGGCTCACTGTTTGTTCCTCAGGCTGGGACTGGAGATCACACACTGTTCTATTATTATTGAGAAACAGGCTCGCTGTCTGCTCCTCAGGCTGGGACAGGAGATCACACACTGTATTATTATTATTGAGAGACAGGGTCACTGTCTGTTCTTCAGGCTGGGATAGGAGATCACGCACTGTATTATTATAATTGAGAGACAGGCTCGGTGTCTGTTCCTCAGGCTGGGACAGGAGATCACACACTTTATTATTATTATTGAGAGACAGGCTCACTGTTTGTTCCTCAGGCTGGGACTTGAGATCACACACTGTTCTATTATTATTGAGAAACAGGCTCGCTGTCTGCTCCTCAGGCTGGGACAGGAGATCACACACTGTATTATTATTATTGAGAGACAGGTTTGGTGTCTGCTCCTCAGGCTGGGACAGGAGATCACACACTGTTGTAGTGTGCTCTCACGAGGCACCAGTTCTGTAGGGGTTTGGGCATTTACTGGGACAATTATTAATTGTGGCAGTTAATCACAGAATTGATTCTTTTAATGGTCTCAGAATCCAACCATTCTCGCAGTGTGCCTCCTGACCATCCTGAGACTCAGCCTGGACCACCACGGAACGGCCAGTGTGTCCAAGTGCCAGAACTTTCCTTTGTTCTAAGAGTCGAGAGCGGAGGTTGCCAGAGAGTAACCAGAGGATACACCCGAGGTTAGCACCAGCAGCAGGCCTCGTGAGAAGGTCAGAACTGTGGACAGCTGAATCACTATTCAGAACTAGCGCTTCATCAGGAACGAACTGGTCGTCTTCCTGACCTGCTGGGACTCACAGTCATCTTTTCTCCTGTGCACAAACTTCGCTAGTTTCAGCCAAAACTAACTAGCCAGTATTCAGAGAGCATCAGCAGCGCACCGTCACAAGCCGCACAGCACAGCCTGGCACGGAGCCAGAGAGTGCGGATTGGACAGCAACAAGCCTGCATTTGCTTGTGCCCGCAGGAGATCTGAATCCCCAGAGATCGGATGAGTATTCAACTTCACTGCATTACTGCTCCAGAATTCTATTGTTATCCCAACCAGTTGATATCAATTTAATTCCTAAGAGTTATGTACTTGTTTTGAGTATCTAATGCAGAAGTTGTAACCAAGTTAAATTACGAAACGGTCTAAATGAATGATATACCGAACGTATGTCCTCTTGATATGTGTAACTCTTTGTAACTGAATGAATATATATCTTTTGTATTCTGATAACCCTTACGATAAGATCTGTTTGGTTTACATGCATATTATATATATTAATGAATGTATCCTCATGTATTAGTACCTGTGTGTGCGTTGTTTGAGTTGGTTGCATTTGGGAAAGCACAGCAACACTTAATTCTGTCTTATTAACAAGCATTGCCGCTACAATTAGTAGGAAGAAAGATACAATGTTTTGAAAATGTAATATGTTTTAAAGGATTAAAGGGAAAAGAAATACTTTATATACGCAAACTAATTCAACTGAGCTCCTCTAAACTGAAGAATTGCCAAAGCACAATGTATCAATTTGGGTGACACTGGGGGGAAAGGATCACAACATTGAAAACCACAACGCTTATTTTCAACAGCAAAATTTGTGCTTGAAAATATTTGACAAAAAAAGGAATATTACACGCACGGAAACCAATATTTACCACTAGGGTAGAATGCAGCATAGAACAGTTGGATAGAAGGTTAGTGTAACTCTATAGTGCATCACAGAGGTCAGTCTCTTCCCCCTCTTTATGCAGGCTGACTTGTTCACAGTGAACTGTCCTCCAGCGATAGTCAGCTGTAATCACTGACGCAGACCTGATGTTAATACTCTGACAGCATCTTGGCTGATTTGGTTAAAGTGTATTCCTATTAAACAGGAGATTCTGCGTTCAAATCCCACCAGTGTCTTTCTTCCTGTCTTGTCTTACAAAATGTATCACTATGGATGATTACATGCAGCTTGATTTTGTTTAATGCAAGTTTTCATTCCCTTTCTGATGTCTCTCTCTACAGTAATTTTTAAAAGTACTAATCGGGATGGATTACTGTACATATCCTCAGTTAAGGGGAATATATAAGTAGTGACTATCCAAATTGCATTTTTGTGTGAAACACATTTCAGAAAATCGAAAACCAATTTTCAAAACTCACAAGTTCACTTTCACTTTATGCATATTTACCACAACCTTGCCTTCTGATCATAAAAAGTCTTAATTTTAATATAGCAGTTTTAAATGGGACATTCAGAACATGACATATGAGAATATATGGTTAACCGAGGATGAGCAAAGGATGATCGCACTTTCTGCTTATTGCTATGAACCTACCCCTGGTTATAAAAATGTCTCAAAATTCTGACACTGAGGTGTGAGACACAATGTAACAGGCTCTTATAATCCCGAAATACAAGAAATTTTACTGTAGCGTTTTATAAATTTGACCCTGTGAACATTGCATGTCCCTCCTTCCTCCTTACCAAAACATCTCATTTGTTTGTTACGTACATTTGTAATTACAACACTTCACTGTTTCATTTATGAGTTGTGACATTGTGAACATGGCATGTTAAACTATATAGAAAATCTAGATCAGAACAGGCTAAATGCAATTCCTAGTGATTTATCATTTTCTTACTTTCTAAATGAAAAAAATATTTTTTCAGTGATTATGACACTTCAGTATGACATAAAACATGCTTCAATGACAGAATAAATAATAATAATAATAATAAATAAGCATGGAAAAAATACCCAAAGTGGACATTCATAGTTGTGATTATAGAATGTTAGATATCGGGTGGGTAGCTGCGTCAGCATGCGTAGGCTGCAAAGGAACAAGTAAAGGACTATTCCAGCTGAAAAGAGAAGAAAAGAATCACAATGTTTCGGCTGTGGAGCCTTCTTCAGGTGTGAGATAGACAGGGCAGTAAGCAAAGATAATTTTATTTTTATCTTTGCTGAGTGCAGTTTATCGCTGATGACAACATCGAAGACATTAAGGAGTTTTTAAGGCTAACAGCTCCACATCAACTTCCTTTCATAACTAACCTCATCAGATCCTTCAACTCCCAAGTCTTCCAGTTTCTCACTTCAGAGAAGGATAAAAAAACTCAAAATCCTCTACAGAGAAAAACCATCAACACCCTTATCACCTCCACCAATCCTAACCTTGGTGTTACTACACCCTCTGACCTTTCCCTTTCACCCCTTTGCATCCTCAGCTAACATATTTTAATAGTACAACAAAATTACAATAGATTGTACAGTATTTATGTTTAAAATTAAAGTAAATGTGTCAAAATATCGAAGTCCAAATGGACGTGCTAATGTAACAATGCTTGCAATTTCCTTAATAAATCTGCATTGTATTTTTAAAATATTTCAGCAGAGGATGCAACGGGGGTATAAATGACGACTCGACTTTTTCTTGGGTGAATATGGTTTTCTGGGAGTTGCGACGTTGGGCATACAGTAACTGGACATTTCCCGGTGATTCTGACACGTGTTAAGCACTCGCATTTCCTGCAAATATTAAAATGGTAAAGGTTTCGCTGAGAAATCCAATCGACCTTTGCGAAGACAATGTTTACATCGCAAAAGAAACCCGTCCCTGGGTGGACTCAATCACCAACCTTTCAGTTAACAACCGAACACGCCACACAGACGGAATGGTGGGTCCGTGTCTTGCATCACAACTTTCCAGTTAAAAAAAAAACTTTTTTTGCCAGCTGGTAATATTTCTTCTGCACTGATAATCAAGAATTGAATTTCATTTCTCGCAAGCTGTGTGAATTTCTTGAAATACAAGTTTCCCAGAAAGGGAATGAATACATGCATTTAACGAAATCAAGCCCTTTGTGACAGTCTGAAATGGTACGTTATGATAGAAGAAGATAGGAAAAAAACATGACTGGGATTTTAAGATACGTGACCTACGGTACCAGACCGGGGTAAAGTTAGCTTGAAGTTCGAAAACGATTTTGGCACGCCTGTAGCGTTTACACGAAACCTCTAAGAATCGCGAGAATACTTGTGTATAAAACACATTGTGAATGCTTTCTCAGCCTTTACTTTTTCATTTATATGACGTTTTTTGGACCAAGCACGAATATTCTTTTGTCCATATCTTTGCAACGGAAGCACAGAACGCCTTCAAACCAAATACATTTTAAAGACCACGACATGTGGATATTTCCACAGCCTCTACATCAAAGTATCAGTGAGCTAATTATCTTTTTTTAAACCTCCGGTTTTTCATCGATGCGTAATTACGCACTAACTGGAACCCGGGGGACCGCTGCATACACAAGTTCACAACGCGAGAAATACTGTTCAATACGGCTTCATGCGAAAAACCCGTATATGACCATAGGCAACAGAATAGCGCAGTCTCCAATTACTCAGACTGTAAGCACGCAAATAAAGCTTTGTCTGAATTCTGAAACCCTTCCTTTACGTCCTGTTTTCATTCAGGTAAGAGTCAACTATATGCACAATACTACTGACAGCAGGAAGACTAAAATATTCTTTACTCAGCAGCTAATTAAAAACAGCTCCCATGATGTTCAAACCGATTTTTTACACAGAACACTGACACAGCTTTGCGTTCTGAATCTCTTTTTCTCGTGCGTTTATTTAATGTGGCACAATGCACTGGGATAGGGGTATTCTGTTCACAAATCAATAACATTTAAACCACAGCACCCACAATGCTGCAAGTAAGTGTTTTGCACGCTAAGCAGAGAGCGATGTCTTCCTCGTTAGTATAGTGGCAAGTATCCCCACCTGCTACGCGGGAGACCAGGGTACATCAGGACATGCATTGAAGTGAAAGCAGGAAGCGCTGCGACATTCACTGTGCAGATCCCGCCACACTAAGAGGTGAGTGGGTCTGTTCGATCACAGCGCTAGGCAAATCCCCAAACAGTGTGCGTGGCAACAAACGAAACGGGCCTGTTTCCGCCCGGTTTCGATCCGGGGAAATAGGGCCCAGTAGTGGCGGGATCTGTACAGTGCATGTCGCAGCGCTTCAATGTGCTTCCTGATGTCCTACCCCGTAAAAAGAAATGACAGCGTCCGCAGCAACAACAGCTCAAGTCTCTGCACAGGAGCTAACCTGCCCCCATCTCCTCTGCTCTGCGGCTCCTGCAAAGTGGAGTCCTGCCTGGAGCCATGTTTGCAGGCGGCGGCTCCCCGCGCTCTGTCTGTGCATCGTGTCCAAGAGCTCCTGGGAGGAAGAGAGAGCCCTCCCACTCGGGGGCTTTTCCACGGTCTGTGTGGGGAGGGGCGGGTGTGTCCAGTAGCTTATCGAGCATGTTGTGTATCTTAATAAAGAGCCTTTCTTATATGATTTACACTATTTTATTAACTACACAAATCACGCTCTCACACCATATGTTCCCGCCTTCTACTCTCTCGTTCTGTTGTCTCGCGATGTCTATACACTATACTACATCCCTTCATTTTGTATGCGTACTCCTCATGATGTCTATGGATATCTTTTGTCTTTTGAATGTCCCTTGGCTCTTCTTCTTTCTTTTCCAAGTTTGGTAGTTTAGTCCAGATATCACGCCCAAAGATAAGATTAGCTGGGGTTTCTCCAGATGCCCTGTGTGTCAGCAGAATCTTAGGGAGTTCCTCTCTCTCTTTTTTCCTTCTGTCACAGCTGCTCTTAAGGCCTTTTTCAGGTATCTGTGAAATCTTTCAATTTTGCCATTACATCTCGGATAGTAAGGTGATGCACGGATGTGTTTAATTCCACAATTAGTCAGAAATGATTCAAACAACTGTCCTATGAATTGCCTGTCATTATCTATTACTACCTCTAGTGGATAAACAAATTGTGCAAAGATGTTCATCAGCTCTCTAATAACTGTGGCTGAAGATATGTCTGATACAACAACCGCCTCAGGTTAAGAAGTATAATAGTCTATGACAGTCAATATGTATTAATTCTGAATGGGACCTACCAGGGCAATGCCCAATTTTGTCAAAGGCCTTGGTGGTAATTCAAGTGGTTGGAGAGGTTGATCCTCCTGCTGTGGCGGATTCAACACACAAGTGGAACAATTCCTGATTAGTCTTTCAACATCACTGTCCATGTTGGGCCAGTAAAAGTTGCTTCTCAGGTACTGTTTTGTACAAACTACACCGTGATGTGTCTCATGTGCTATTTTCAGTGCTTGTCCGATTTTTGTTTTCGGTAACACAATCCTCTGTCCTCTTAAAAGCAGTCCATCATATGTAGATAACTCCAACTTACACCTGTGGTATGGCTGCAGTTCGTCTGGAATTGGGTTAGGCCATTGTCCTTTTTCCACTATGGACATCAACAATTTCAATGTGTCATCTTCGTTTGTTGCTTGTTTAAGTTCCTCAAGTGTCAGTGCATGCAGTTCATAAGTGCTGATTGAAAGCACTCTATCAACATAGGTGTCTTCATAACCAGTGTCTTCTGTGTCTGGTAAAGGAAGACGTGACAATGAGTCTGCGACATTGGTTTTCCCTACTATGTGTTCAATTTTGTAATCATAAGGCCATAATCTCAATCCAAGTCTTTGTATCCTGGGTGGTAACAATGTTGCCTTTTTGGGATTGAACATATAAATGAGGGGTTTATGATCCATATGAAATATGAACTTGCCTCCCCATAAATATGTCCTAAAATGTTCCACTGCCCAAACACAACCCAAGGCTTCACGCTCTATTTGTGAGTAATGCCTTTCTGTTGGGGTAAGTGAGCGACTTGCATATGCCACTGGTTTGTTCTGTCCATCTTCTTGTCTTTGTAGCAATACTGCTCCAAGTCCTACAGGATTCGCGTCACTGATCACTACTGTTGACGCATCTAGTTTGAAGTATGCCAGACATGGTTCAGTTACAAGTGCTCTTTTCAACTCGGCAATGGCTTTCTCAGTTTCCGATGTCCATTCCCACTTCTGTCCTTTCCTCGTTAGTTTTCTAAGGGTTCTGATATATCTGCATAACTAGGAATTAATTTAATCAAAAATCCACAAGTGCCTAAGAACAAGTGCAGAAGCGCAACATTCTCAGGTCTCGGTGCACTGCAAACAGCTCTCACCTTTTTCGGGTCTGGTTTTATTTCTTCTGCAGTGACCAAATGTCCCAGTATCTTGATCTCTTTTAGGCCAAAGATGCACTTATCTTTATTTAAAGTTAAGCCTCTGTCTTGGAATCTTTGGAATACTTGCCTGAGCCTCTGTTCAAGTTGTTCTTCATTTTCCGCATGTACTACAACATCATCCATATACCATACAACACCTGGCATTTCACACAACATCGAGTCCATAGCCTTCTGATAGGCCTCTGGGGCACTAGACAAGCCATAAGGAACTACTCTGAAATGGTAACAACCCCTGTGTGTGGTGAAGGTAGCAAGGTGTCTTGATGCCAGGGCCAACTCAACTTGCCAGAATCCTTTTCGAACATCTAACTTTGCAAAAACTTTGGCTCCTTGCACTGCTTGCAATATGCTGTCAACCGTTGGTACTAGATGTCTCTCTCTGATTACTGCTTTATTCACTTCTCACAGATCCACACACAGTCTCACATCATTGGTGTCTTTTTAGGTATTATCAGAATATTTTAGATCCATCTGCACCTTGATTCACTTCTTCAATAATTCCATCATCCAGGATTTTATCTAACTCCTGATTAACAGCTTCTATCACTGGACAGGGTACTCGTCTCAGACTTTGAGCTACTGGCAAAACTTTCTCATCTACTGTAACCTTGATCTGTCCTAAACCTTTAAAGAGTGACTCATATTCCTGTGCTAACTGCTGAAACCTCTCTGAGGACTGGTCAACCACATTGACAGTGTCTCTTACATTCAGAATCTTCAGATCAAAACATGCTTTTCTTCCCAACAACTGTTCTACATGTCCTTCAGTTCCATAGGCTTTGTCCTTTATAACATTTTCCTACCATTTCAGCTGTGCCTCAAAGTAGCCAACACACTGAAGTGGACTAATTTGTGCATAGGCATAGCATTTCTTATTAGTCTGCTTAAGTTTAGTTCTGTGTGCAAACACTTTCTTGAAACGTTCTACTCCAATGAGGTTTCTTCCACTTCCTGTATCTATCACCATTTTTATCTCTTGGCCATTTATTTGAACAGTTTCTTTACCTTCAGGGTCAATGGAATAAACAAATTAATCTGAGTCTGAAGAAGGTTCTTGAACTGCGCTCACTGGTTTATCCGTTTTTTTAAGCTTTGTCCCTTCCTTATTTGTATTAACTTTCTTTTCTTTTTGGAAACTGATTTTCTTTCTAAACACTCTGGTGCATAATGACCTGTTTTCTTACAGTGTAGACATTTTGTTACTTCTGCTTCGCATTCATCTGCTTTGTGCGTTGGTAGTCCGCACCTCTAATGTCAGTTATGTAATGTCAGCCATCCCCTATTCTTCTATGTCTGTAACTTGACTGCGTCCTGCTGCTCAGCTTTTGTTTCTAAAGTTTGAGAGAGCAACCCGTTCAATGTTTCTTTTGAAGTAAACATGACTCTCTCTAGCTTTGTCACTGTGGTTAGAAAGCATTTTTTTGATTCTGCTTGAGCTGCTTCATAAATTCTAGCAACTGTAAGAGCTCTTTCTAAAGTCGATCTCTTAACATGTCAGCTTCCAATCCTTCAAAGTCACATGATTTGGCCAGTTCTCTTGGTGCATTTACAAAAGCATCAACAGACTCGTCCTGAGACTGAGATCTTGTCACAACCGCCAGCCAGCCCAGATAAACTAACCAGTGCCAGCAGCAGTTTGAAAATAACAATTGAGTCTTCTCTTAGAGAGCTCTACCTCGCCTTTCTTTGTACCTCGCTTACTATACTTCTCCTGGTTTCTGAACTATCCTTTTGGCCCTTGACCTTGAACCTTGCCTACTGATTTGGATTGTAATATTCTTGTAGCGGCGAGGCTTATTAATAAGGCAGAATTAAGTGTTTCTGAGCTTTCCCAAATAAGGCCCCATTTCTCTGTTCATCTCTGTGGTGCAGCCACAGAGAAACTATTCATGCAGGCTGATTTAAGGTTCCTTTGATAAAGGACAGCTCCCAAAGGGGGATGCACTTAGCTAAGCCTGCCTATCATGATCAATGGTCATCTATTGGCGCGTATCTGTCTAGGGAGTGCCAGATGGACATCTGGACTGCATTACTAAGTGTCAGGAGTAAGTTACTCATATCTCACCTTGATCAACCAATCAGGGACTGGTAGGGCCGAGTAACCCACGTGGGACTCTGATGCCCATGGAACTTTCAGCCAATGAATGAGCTGAAGTTCCTCCAGGTAAAAACAGGCAACACAGAGAGCCTGGGAGATTCAGAGGGGGATTCTGTGAGAATTCTGTGGACTTTTCTAAAGGGAATTCAAAAGAGAAATCCAGGGCAGGACGGCCCAGGAGCAGAAGGCTCCCAAGGGCAGGACATTCTCACAGCGCGCCTCCTGACCATCCTGAGACTCAGCCCGGACAACCACGGAACGGCCAGTGTGTCCGAGTGCCAGAACTTTCCTTTGTTCTAAGAGTCTAGAGCGGAGGTTGCAAGAGAGTAACCAGAGGATCCACCCAAGGTTAGCATCAGCAGCAGGCCTCGTGAACAGGTCGGAACTGTGGACAGCTGAATCACTATTCAGAACTAGCTCTTCATCAGGAACGAACCGGTCCTCTTCCTGACTTGCTGGGACCCACAGTCATCTTTTCTCCTGTGCACAAACTTTGCTAGTTAAAGCCAACACTAACTAGCCAGTCAGTGAGCATCTGCAGTGCACCGTCGCAAGCCGCACAGCACAGCCTGGCACCGAGCCAGAGAGCGCGGATTGGACAGCAACAGCCTGCAACTGTTTCTTTGTGCCCACAGGAGCTCTGAATCCCCAGAGATTGGATGAGTATTCAACTTCAATGCATTACTGCTTGAGAATTCAATTGTTATCCCAACCAGTTGATATCAATTTAATTCCTAAGAGTTATATACTTGTTTTGAGTATCTAATGTAGAAGTTATAACCAAGTTCATTTATGAAACAGTCTTAATGAATGATATACTGAACGTATGTCCTCTTGATATATGTAACTCTTTGTAACTGACTGAATATATACCTTTTGTATTCTGATAACCCTCTCGGTAAGATCTGTTAGTTTTACATGCATATTCTATGTATTAATAAATGTATCCTCGTGTATTAGTACCTGTGTGTGTGCGTTGTTTGAGTTATGTCGCATGGTTGGATTCTAAAGCCATCAAAAGAATCAATTTTGTGATTTACTGCTACAATTAATAATTGTCACAGTAAATGCCCAAACCCTACAGAACTGGTGCCTTCAGAGAGCCACTACCATTACATTTTGGCTATGTACATTCTCTTCTGATCTCCTGGATTTTGAACTACCTTTCGACCACGATCTCGCCTGACGTTTTGGATTGTACGCCTGTTTTGATATCTACCTGGTCCTGCGTCTGCATACGATCTGCATACCTATTCGTGGGGGATTCCTTACAGATCCTTGTCTAAATTTATGCTATTCCAAAACCACATTTCTCTGCAGTGTAAAGTAAGCGTCTAAGGCAGCTACAGTCTGTTCATATGTACCTTTTTCTCCACAGAGGTTGGCGAAAATCCACTGCACAGGATTACAGTGCAGTAAGGTAGCATGATTCACGGCATCTGGAGCTCCTATAGATCCACTGGCTATTTAAAAAAATCTGTACGCCTCCATCCACATCTTGTATTCCGTATTCAAATCCGGAGCTCAAGGTTCAGTGGAAGCAGTGGAGAAAGCTGGGCATGACCAAGGGTTCTTGGCGTGGCTGCCTTATCTTCCATGGCGCAGCTAAACCAACAGTCCGAAAATTCAAAAGTGTGGTTCCACCAGCAAGAGAACTAGAATCTGCAGTGTTCTGCTTGCTTTGAGTTCGTCAAGCACTCGTTTCTCGTCGCCATAAATGTTGTGTATCTTAATAAAGAACCATTCTCATATTCTTTTGACTGTTTTATTAACTACACAAATCACACCCTTATGCAACATTCCCACTTTCCACTCTCTCTTTCTGTTGTCTTATGATGTTTACTCATTATATTTCACAGAAGATGTTCATCATGAGACTCAATACATTCCTGTGTTTTCTTCGTGCGTGGACGAGTGAATATTTGAGGTGCAAATGTCAAAAATCAAAATCCTCTGCTATTAATGTCGCTTTTTTTCATAGTTTCTTGAAACTTAAGGGTTAAAATTAAGGTAAACATGCCAAAATACCAAAATACATCTGTACAGTGCTAACCTTATAATAGTAACTTAGTAATGCTTGTCAAGTTCTTCAACAAATCTGAATATAAAGAGGGTTAAGGACAATGTTTATATCAAAATCCCAGAAGTGCCTCTCTTGGTAGGTTTGATCCACCTACCTTTCGGTTAACACTCAAACATACTAACTGATTACGCCTTAGAGACTCATGCACGTGACAACCAGAATTGAATTTCATCTTCCTCAATGTGTATGAATTTTTGTGATTGTCCAAAATGTCACATTCAACACAACCAGACAGGAAGAAAGGCACCAGTGGGATTCAAACCCAGAACCTTCTGTTTAGTAGATGGGTGCTGTAACCAACTAAGCCAAGGCACCAGAAGAGCCTTCTCCTTATACAGCCCCTTGGACACACCGCTCTGAGATGAAAAAAAAAATACCAGCACGATGCTCATGAGAGGAAAAAAAGTGAAAGCACTTGAACATGTCGGCGTAGTGGCAAATCTATGTCTTGTAAACAGAAGGTCACGGGTTTGACCTCAGTCAGGTTTACATAAGTATTACAATTATTTGCATCTCCCAAACAAAAACAAAAGACTCACACAAGCACTGTTAGCAAGTAGTAAACGCGCAATTCTGAATTTCAGGTTTACTTAAGTATTACAATTATAAGAAATTGAGTGTTAATCGCCAATTAAGTCTTCCTATGAATTTAGTTTTAATGTGCATTACAGAAACTAACTCCTGGAGAGGAACCAAAATGCAATCCCAGAAAAAACAGGCAACAGTGTGGACAAAAGCAAAACCACTGAAGCACATAAAGACTCTGAAATTGAAGAAGACGCATCTGAAACTGATGCAAACTAAATTGAGGATGATCTGGGATGATTGCAACTGTATAGCATTAGGGAGGATGATAGGAGAATAATTTGGATTATACCAGCAGTGTCTGGAGTAAAACTAGAAATGGAGCTAGACACAAGGTCAGCCCTTTTGAAACTTACACTGATGAGACTGTGCCGACTCTTGGGAAATTAAAGGAAATGTAGCCTCCAATTGAAAAACACGTAAGCCAGACCTTTATTTGCTGGAAAAGAGGTGTCTGTATCGTCAGGTCATGAGCGGTTGAAAAAAAGTCCCCTCAATGGGAGCTCCATCAGGGCACTAAATCTAGGCTCTTCCAGTAACAAACCCACTAAAAAGAGAATTTCACAGTTATTGCCTGATGCAAAACATGGAAATAAGGAAGGCATTGCAATCTTGAAGGGAATTAACACAAAAGCTACAGTTAATGAGATGGATCGCGACACCCTGTACCATATGTTATTTGTCTTAAGGTGGAGTCACAATTACAACATTTAGAGGAAATGGGAATCTTGTCTAAATCTGAATGGAATGAGAAAATCCAACAGTCCCAGTTCTGAACTGAGGAAAGGCTGGTGATGTGCACATTTGTAGAGATTTTAAAGTTACTATAAACCCTGTACTCCTCAGTGTTCATTACCCTTTACCTTGTGTAGAAGGCAATTTTGTAACGTTAGCAGGAGGTGAGCATTTCTCCAAGACTGACTCGGCCCAGGGATATCTTCAAATGGAAATTGAAGAATCATCAAAGCAATGTTTGACAATTAATACTAGCAAAGGCCTGTTTCAATACAATCACCTAGTTTCTGGGGCTCAAGCTCTATGGCAGAGGGTGATGGAACAAGCCCTGCAGGGAACTCCAGGTACACAGCGTTATCTGGACGACATTATTGTGAAGGATGGAGAACATTTAAAAAAAATAGATAGAACACTTACCAGGCTCAGAGACAAGACTAATATCTAAATATGTCAAGTGTGAATTTCCTTAAAGAGAAATCTCACGTGATTAACAATGATGGCCTTCAAGAGGCACAGGAAGAAGTGAAAGTAGTGTTGAGAGCACCACAACTACAAAATGTTTCACAACTATGTTGTTTTATTAAACTCATTGGTTTGAAATCTGTTTTAGTAAACACTACTTTGATTAAAAAACTCTTTTATTTTTAGATTTTGAGAACCAAAGGGGGTACAGGCTGCAATAAAACTGCAGTATAGCAGATAAGAACCACTGATATAAAAATGTGTTCTGGCATTTGAATATTTTTTTCTGGGACAGTGTACTCATGATATATATGATACAGAATTCCTTCATTTGAGAGTTGACCAAATGGGTGAATGACCTCAGCCATGCACTTATTAATTAAAAGGTGAATGGACGTGAAGTTTCAGAAGAATACACTGCTGATACATCATGCATAAGCAGGTGTGTTTAATTGCATTACAAGGTTAGATGACACATATGTAGCTGATGAGTTCTCATTCTGCAACACAATCAAACTGAACTTTGACAAAGAAATGAAACGGGAAACTCACATGTTTAAATATGAGAGTCCATTAAGAACATACAGTGAACCTCAAAAACTGCAATGTATTGATGTCTAGTTATAGGGATTTTCAACCTGAACTTGATGAAGATGAAGATGAAGAGCTTTCTGTGAAGCTAAAGCAACATTAAGAATCTAAAAAGAAAACCTCAATCAGAGCTGAACAGACAAGACAAAGTGCAGCTGTGGAGCTCAGTCACTCCAGAGAACGTAAACTGTCTGAACTGGAAGAGCTACCATTCATCTGCCCCTGCCAAACGTAACACTACACAACAGGAGGAAAATAACAGGCTAAGAAATTCAACAGTAAAAACATACCCTGAATACATATACACCTGAGTTTGAACTTATTATGCTTGAAGCAGAGGTGAAATCCACATTTCTGTTGTGAAAGTACTCAGGTTTGAAGAGCGAAACTCATATTGATAATGTTTCTAAGCAAAAAGGTAAACAATGTTATATAAAAACATAGTTTCACTACCGTGAAAATAAATTTAATGGCTGGATATAGAGAATGTTGGAGCTTACATGCACAAGTGTATCACTTGTATTTTTTTAAATGTGTTGTTTATGATGATGTAAGTTTAACTTGAGGGTGTTGTAAATGTAAAACCCGTAAAGACACCCAATCTGTGACTTCTGCTATGAGGTTAAACACCTCAGATATTCATTTATTTCATGAATCTAGCCATGGTGCAATAGATTAGAAAAAAAACAAGTATTTGAAGTTTCAAATTCATAAATCATTGTACAACTCTAAACTTCTGTGTACCATCTTATCATGTGTTTCTCTCCTCTGTGAATAAGCTGGTGTGTTTTTAAACTGCGTTGCAGACTAAAACTTTTCCCACACTGACTGCAGCTGAATGGTTTCTCTCCTGTATGACTAAGCTGGTGGGTTTTTAAATGGTTTTTCTGAGTAAACGTTTTCCCACACCGACTGCAGCTGAATGGTTTCTCTCCTGTATGACTAAGCTGGTGGGTTTTTAAATGGTTTTTCTGAGTAAACTTTTTCCCACACTGACTGCAGTTAAATGGTTTCTCACCTGTGTGAATGAGTTGGTGTTTTTGTAAACTGCTTGCCCTATTAAAACTCTTCCCACAATGGCGGCAGGTGAATGGTTTCTCTCCTGTGTGAATTCGTAAGTGGGTTTTTAAATGACTTGCCCGATTAAATCTTTTCCCACACTGACTGCAGGTTAATGGTTTCTCACCAGTATGAGTGCGCTGGTGACTTTTTAATTTACTTGGTTGCCGAAAACATTGTTGTCGTTTGTGCTGAACAGACATTTTCACCACTTTATCTGAACAAGATTTGGGATGAGTCTTCCTAAGTTTCTGGGCTTTAGTCTGCTGCACTGACAATCTCTGCATGTTTGCAGAAGAAGGGATCATTCTTATCAAGTCCTGTGGGCCTCCCTGTTGTTCCTCTCTTTCCTCTCGGTCCTGATCCCCCTCTGTGTGCTGTAACTCAGTGCTGTTCTCTTCGCCAGATATATCAGTCTGCTGCTCTGCAGGTTGAATCAGCTGGGACCCACTTTCCTGCTCCCTTAGACTGAAAACATTAAATTCCTTCTCTCCCTCTTCCCTGCACCCTTGTACAGAGACCAACTCTAGTTCTTTTATATGCTTTGCAATATTCTTAGTGTTCAGATTACACTTCTCTACAAAGTCCTTTGATACTAAGGGATTATCCGATTGTTTAAACCACTTCTGCAATGACAGTCTCTCCACCTTAACGGAACAAGGCCTTATTATCATCAAGCCCTGTTGGAGTTGTTGTTGTTCCTCCCTATAATGACTCTCCATTGTGTGCTGTGACTCAGTACTGTTCTCTTCACCAGGTATATCAGTCTGCTGCTCTGCAGGGTCAATCAACTGGGGCTCAACGTTCTGCTCTGTGAGATTAAACCCATCCAGGTCATTCAGCTCCTCCTCTTTGAGCCTCTGTATAGACAGAGATTCTAGAGCATTGAAATTTATTGTAATAGTATTATTGTCCAGAATATTAACTTTCCCTGTAAAATCATCAAATACTAAGAACCCAGCTGTCTCACTCTCAGGCTCTGTTTTAATCACAGGCACAGAGTCCAGATCCTCAACACTCTGTCTGCTCTCTGTGTGCTGCTCATTAGGTGTCTCTGTCCCTTCTGCAGTAGTGAGACCTGTATCCTGCATCAGACTGGAGCCCCACTCCTCCTTACTGTGCTGCTCTTCAAGAGGAGCACTTTCCCCAGCATCAGGGAGAGCACTGGCCTCTGAGCCTATAACACAGGACAAGATGACAAGACCTTTAGCATGAGCTTGGAGAAGTGATGAAAATGAAGTCATTCCAATACAAAAAAAAATCTTAAAATTTAAATATGAGATAGCAAAGACATTCTGTAGTATCTGCATATAAGTAAAGTTGTAAAAACTCAAATAATCATGAATTATGTAGTGTAATTACATAATTACATCATTTTCACACAAATTCATGTATACCTAGTCAGTGGTGAAAAAAATACAAGTAGTGTAAATACAAATTTAAAAAATGCAGAAAATTTCACAAAATGAACTCACACATCTGAGCTGCTCTTTGGGATCTGGTCACTTGTAATTATGCAGCATTACCATCAATATGACAAGTACGAAGAGGAAAGGCAAGGCAAGAATAGTTCAATTGTATCATTGTTTTTATTATACTTTAAACCAGTTACTTAAGTATTACAATTATGAGAAATGAGGTGTTAATCGGCAATTACATATTCCTATGAATTCAGTCTTAATGTGCATTAAAGAAACGAACTCCTGGAGAGGAACTAAAATAAATATAAAAAGATAGTTTGCTGTATTTTTTTCTTTGCCTGAAATATTTTATGGGTAAGCAGAAAAATTCACCTTAGCCATGTTATCTGCATACACAATAGTATCCCCTAATTCGATATGACACCGGCAAAACCTTCTGAAAAGACATTTAAAGAAAATGTGGTTGCCCTGTGGAATCATTTGAGCTGAAAGCCATTGATCATAGTGGAGAGATTTCCATTTCATAAATGAAACCAGTGAAAGACTGAAAGCATATCAGAATACTTCGCAGCGCTACATAGATCATCAGAACAGTGTCAGTTTGGCTCCGGGCTGTCAAATGCTTTGATGGACAGACTGGTGAGTGGGTTGCTCAGTGAAAACACACAGACTCAGCTGCTCACTGAGCACAATTTAACACTGCGGCACGCTTTAAACATTGTGATTTTGATGGAAATGGCTACCAAAGATGCAAACGAATTGCATCAGAAAATAGTTGCATGTGTTACACAAAAGATTTTTGTTAAAAAATACTGGAAAGGGCAGCCTTGTTTTCATGGTGGCAAATCCTCACATGACCCCACTGACTGGGGACACATGTTGGTTTAGAGAAAAAGACTGTGGAAACTGCCACAAACGTGGCTACATTAAGAATGTGTAGAGCAGCGAAAATGAAATCCCAGAAAAACAGGCAACAGTGTTGGAAAAAAGCAAAACCACTAAAGCACATACTCTGAAATTGAACAAGGTGCATCACATACTGATACAAACTCAATTGGGGATGATCTGGGATGATTGCAACTGTATAGCATTAGGGAGGATGATAGGAGAATGATTTGGATAATACCAGAAGTGTCTGGAGTAAAACTAGAAATGGAGCTAGACACAACTTTCACTGGTGAGACTGTGCCGACTCTTGGGAAATTAAAGGAAATGTAGCCTCCAATGTAAAAACACGTAAGCAGACCTTTATTTGCTGGAAAAGAGGTGTCTGTATTGTCAGGTCATGAGTGGTTGAAAAAAAGTCCCCTCGATGGGAGCTCCATCAGGGCACTAAATCTAGGCTCTTCCAGTAACAAACCCACCAAAAAGAGAATTTCACAGTTGTTTCCTAATGCAAAACTTGGAATTAAGTAAGTCAATGTAACCTTGAAGGAAATTAACACAAAAACTGCAGTTAATGAGATGGATCGTGACACCCTGTACCATATGTTATTTGTCTTAAGGTGGAGCCACAATTACAACATTTAGAGGAAATGGGAATCTTGTCTAAATCTGAATGGAATGAAATCCAACAGTCCCAGTTCTGAACTGAGGAAAGGTTGGTGATGTGCACATTTGTAAAGATTTTAAAGTTACTATAAACCCTGTACCTCTCAGTGTTCATTACCCTTTACCTTGTATAGAAGGCAATTTTGTAACGTTAGCAGGAGATGAGCATTTCTCCAAGACTGACTCGGCCTAGAGATATCTTCAAATGGAGACTGAAGAATCATCAAAGCAACGTTTGACAATTAATACTAGCAATACAATCACCTACAGATGCAACCATTCAAAGTGCGCGGTACAGACACGTACCGGAAGTAATTGGCTACGGCGTCGCGCATCGTGACGCAAGATGACGTGGGGTACCGCGGTACATGATTGGTTGACCGACAGGGGCACTCGTGGTCCGTTGGTCTGTCGTAGAAAGATTTACAGTAAACGTCTTTACTCTGCTCATTGTAGATATTGAATTTTACCACTGAAGGGAAATCTTAGTAGCTGAGCATAAAAAGAATAGGAGCATACTGCAACGCGTGTGAAGGCCATAAACGATATTAATTTTGGAACATAAACATACAGTATATGGCTGGTCTCGGTACTTTAAAGAAAACATACACGAAACATGGTTTCATTATGACCAGTATCGGTCTTGAGATATTTTTAACTTGATTTACAGTATTTGAGAGGAATGTCTTGACACTGATACTACGTAAATACTGCTCACGTATATGTTTCTAGGTTTATATTATGCATTTCATACGGTCAAATTACTTTTGAGCAACTGATAAGAAGCACGAAACGGTATGCCCAGGGCGTTTTAGTTTTCGTTTTGTTTTAATGCAGTGCAGTGGATTGATTAGAGATATCAAGTACATACAAGTCATTTTTTAAATGTTGTAGTTCGTCTTGTAAAAATGTTACAAGTACATCATCTGTCAACAATTACACAGGTTCTGTTTTCATATTGCGGATTTTGGTTACGTAATATTATTTTCTAATTTCACGTTGTGAATATCTGATTTGGGCAAACAGAGCCGCAAAGAAGTACATTATGGGTTGTTGTTTTTTTTTGCAGTTTTATCTAGAACAAGCGATGCTTAAACCTTTGTCTGATTCTTGTGAAACTATCCACACGAGAGTTACCTAGGAGTTGACTTCAGTGATGTCACTGATGGGATGTTTCTAAAAATCCATCCACTGTAAAACGTCTTCTCCACTTGTCCTGCATATGTATTCGCTAATGAAGCTGTGTGTTCTGAGCCTGGATCTCTACATTTCTGTATGAACCAGCTTAGAGGGCTAAAGACAGCTTGTGTTTAAATTGAGTGAAAGGTAATTTATGCTTCTAAAGTCATGGTCAGCATTTATTATTGTACTGTGCTGTAAAATTCTTCTGTGTCTAATTACATTATTTTATAGCTTTATCAAATCTGTACATTGTCTGTCGATAATGTTTCTGTAGTGCTTTTTTAGCCCTCAGCATGTGACTGTGCCGGTGGCGCTGTGGGTTAGGTGCCTGACTTCCACGTCACACGGTCTGTGATCAAATCCCATGGAACTATGACTTTATTTTTTAACAAACATTTCTTTGAAAAAATGAAACGTTTCCCTTGGTCAAAGATTAAATAAAACCTCACTCGCACCAAACAAATTTATATTTCTAAATATCACAACATGATCGAATTTAAGTCTTTTTAATAACAATGAATAGTCACCTATGCGTTACAAAATAAACATTTATATTGATTTGAATCGCGTTTTGATTTAAATCGTAAACGCGTGTTTAAATATATGTGTTTAAAGGCGATATACTGTATAAAAGCGCTGATTCTTATGGAATGTGTTCCGCCCGGGATTAAAAAAATTCTTATTTTTTTTAAATCGCGTATCTAAGGAAAATTGCAGTATAACTTTATTCATGCACATCATTATACAGTATCTCATTTTGTATTTCTATAAAAAAAATTGTTTGCCCAGCCACTATTGTTGTTATTGTTTTTATCCTGTAAAGCGCTTTGAGGAGCACAGCTTTCTCACCACTTAGATTACTTTTTGACACCATCCTTACACAAAGCAGAAACTGATTGTATTTTCCGATGACATACAAGTGCAAAGATTACAGATTTTAATCGTCTTTTTTCTGAACCAGGGAAAATCTGATCATGTTTCTCTATAACAATAATAAAAAACTTTATTTTACATATCACCTTTAAAAGTGGCATCTCAAAACAATACAGTAGATGTAAACCACAGATTACAAAGTAAATACCCAGACAAACGCAAACGCGTTTTTAATAAAATGCTTTCATTCATTCAACAGAGAGAGAGCGTAAAACCTGGGTGTAACAGCTGTTCCTTTTTCTGATCACTCGCTCTCTGGATAAACGTCTCGCCTGTCCAGTTCTATCAATTTATTTTAGTCAAAATTTTATATATCACCTTTAAAAGTGGAATCTCAAAGCAAAGTAAATACCCAACACTGATTGTACCCATCTGTCATGCTAATAAAACACCTTGAATTGAATTGAGGGAGAGAGGGGGGGAGGGCGAGCGAGATAACCAGGACGCAAGGCAAATAAGATACACTCCACAGGCATTCACAACAGCAACATATGAAACGTTTGCACATATAGTTAGGTTATTACTTGGTTTTCAAAGTGCAATGAAATACAATATTGTTGTTGTTGCTGTTCTTGTTGTTTTTATCCTGTAAAGTGTTTTGAGAAGCAACCTCTAAAGGCGATATATACTGTAAAAGCGCTGATTCTTATGGAATGTGTTCCGCCGGGGATTCAAAATTTTTTTTATTTGTTTTTTAATCGCGTATCTAAGGAAATCTCAGTATAACTTTGTTCATGAACAAACAGTGGCATGTTACATTATTATTAGTTTTTTTGTTAACAAGGCTCACCAGCTAATGTGAATCGAAACCTGTCTTTCTAGCTTTTAAAGTCGTGCGATGTGTAAGCCACAATTCAAATAGAGAAAAAAGAGCTGACTGACAAGATTTAAGATGTGGCTGTCAATGTTGGATTAAAAAAAACACATTGCCCGACGTTTGTTGCATTGCTTGAAAAATAACTTTATTTCGAGAGACTGGATAAGTAATTCAAGTGTTTTTTTTAACTTCCTGAAAAACAACTAATAATTTAACTATATGTGCAAACGTTTTATATGTCGCTGTTGTGAATGTGGAAATGTGCTGGCTGGACAGGAGGATCTACTGTACACAGAGAGGGGCGGGAGGAGGGGACAAGCCGATACATACTCTTAGAGTTTGATTAATAGGGAATATAATACAAAAATATAGTACTAAAAATAAGATACACTCTACAGACATTCACAACGGCGACTGTCAGAAGATAGGACACCGCGGCTTAGGCACCCGCTGAATGGAAAAGGGGCACTTTAATGTTCTGTATGGCTAATACTAAAGCCAATACTAATATTCAATACTTTTATATTCTTTTCTGTATATTTAACAATAGTGGGTACTGGCCTAATTCGTCCCTGCTCCCATTGTTAGGTGTTAATGTGTTGTTAAGTGTGAATTTCTACCTGTTTCCCTGAGGTCTGGCTTTTTTTCTGGAAAACCATAACTCTGGTCTTGTCCAGATTGATTGTCGGCACCCAGGTCTGACAGTGCTGCTCCAGCAGTGCCAGGTTCTGGCGCAGCCTCTGTTCTGTGGGCGACAGTGGGACCAGGTCGTCTGCAAAGAGCAGGAACTCAATTTCCATAATTAATGCAGATCAGTAAATCAAGGGACAAAACAACTATTGCGCCCGGGTCCTCAATGGGCTTTGACGTGCTAATGCGTTGGTTTAACAGTCCGGGTGTGGCAAGCCTCTAATGTTTAACCTTTAACTGTTTTTCCATCTACTGTATTGCTTTGAGATGCCACTTTTAAAGGTGATATGTAAAATAAAGTTTTTTATTATTGTTATAGAGAAACATGATCAGATTTTCCCTGGTTCAGAAAAAAAGATCTAAAGTGCTACACCTAACTTTCTTAATTCGATGTATTTAAAGCAGTGAACTACTGTAGGTGTAACATAACATTCAGAAATACAATCGAGAATAGTTTTGTGGTGTTTGTTTAGATAAAACATTCCTAAAACGTATAACGTAACAAAATTAAAGACGATTAAAATCTGTAATCTTTCCACTTGTACTGTATGTCATCGGAAAGTTCCTGCTTTGTGTAAGGATGGTATCAAAAAGTAATCTTAAGTAGTGAGAAAGCTGTGCTCAATGTATTTAAGGGACTTAAAAGTAAAAGGAGATGCTTCATATTGCTTGACTAATTTTAAAAACTAAGTTATAAATGCAGACGCTCCCTCGGTGCCACGCCGGGTGTAAAGATCAAAATATACATTTGTCCCGGGCAGAGGCCGAAGAGTGCCCGGCTGGGGTGCGCGGGGAAGAGCAGGACAGGAGTGAAAGTGGTCAGAGCGGGGTTTAGGAAGGCGTACAGTCTGGGCAGGTATAGATTACACTTTTCTAAAACGTATTTGAAAAATAAAAACTATTACAATCTAATCCTTCCACGTTTGATCCCAAAATCCCAAGAAAAATAAATCTAAACGGGTAGAAAGCTATGCTGAAAGTTTATTAAGATACTTAGAAGACAAAGATACTGTATCAATTTATGTTGCATTAGCCTGATTATGATTTAAAAAAACACATATAATTAAACATGCGTTTGCGATTTAAATCAAAACACGATTTAAATCAATATAAATGTGTATATTGTAACGCATACTGTCCAGCCTCCATTTCTCTATAAAAATGTACTCTATTACACACACACACACAATAGAAGCAGGAAGCAGAAGCAGGGACCGTTGTCAGAAGGGAAGAAGGTGACTATTCATTGTTATCAAAAATGACTTAGAATCGATCATGTTGTGATATTTTGAAATATAAAAGTCAATTGATTGTCCATAATATTGCTATTCTATTTTTTCGAAGAAATGTTTGTTAAAAGAAAAGTCCAGCACCAGCTGGATTTGAACACACAACCTGTGAGTTGGTAATCGGGCACGTAGACCAGTGGGCTACAAGGGAAGTCGCATGAAGAGAGAGGCGAAACAGCCCTACACAGCCCTGTCGCAGTACACGACTATAATCATATCGTTATTAATTTCTTGAGATACGCGATTCCATATTATATTCCCTTTTAATCAAATTCTAAAAGTATGCTTGTTGACTCCGGTATCACGTTAGTTTAAGTGTGTTAAAATGTTTAGGGAGAAATGGAATACTGGTGTGTATGTTTTCTTTAAAGTACCGAGACCAGCCATATACTGTATGTTTAAGTTCCAAAATTAATATCGTTTATGGCCTTCACACGCGTTGCAGTATGCTCCTATTCTTTTTATGCTCAGGCACTAAGATTTCCCTTCAGTGGTAAAATTCCATATAAATATTCAATACTTAAACGGGCACATATTTAAGACATTAAATATACATATACATACTGTATACAGTACAGTTTGCATACGGTAATATGTTTATGTTCCTAAATCAATCTCTTTTATGAGCATGTGAAAAGCATGGTGGATCGATTCTCAAAAATTACTGTACTTTGCATGATTGGAAACAAATGCGTGATTGCGAAATGCTGTGGTGTTACTTTTACAAAGACGGTCAATAAAAAAAAGAATGTGGACCAGGGCAATACTTTGAGTTTACACTTACAGCTTGTCCAAGGTCATTCATTATTACTACTATTAGTAATATCTTCGTTAAAGACTTTGATGGCCACAGCTCAAACATGAGAGGTTGAGCTTTATTAGCTCCACCTTGCCGAAATTCTGGATACTATTATTTTGCTTGCTGTATTATAGGTGAATTTACGGTAACTAGCAGTATTTACCGGTAACTCGCGGTAGACTGCGTACAGCGTACCAGAAAATAATGCGGTATCGCCCGCGCATTTTGAATGGCTGCATCTGTATGTTCCAGCAGTCAAACACTAGGGTGTCAGCCGTCTCCAAACAGACCTTCATCTCCTGAAAAGTGCCCCTCCCTGCCACACAGGTTGCTGTACCTGATGCAATGCGTATCTCCATACAACCCTCCACCCCCAGCAGAGCACACCCCCTCAGGACCCTCCATCCTGTCCTCTCTGCTCACCACCACTAATGAATTGGCTGGTGCCGTCCCCACTGTCTCTCTCCCCTCAGGAAGCACCATCTACACAGCAGAACTCACAGATGCCACGTACAGTTCTCCCAGATGTCCACCTTTTGCCCATCAGTCAAGAGAAGGAGGGATTGAATGTGCAGTGTGTCGGCACAGAGGGGACAGCCAGAGCCGACCGCTACGCTGCTCTTCCGTTTCGCAATTTTGGGACTGGGGGTGAACCACATCCATAAATTTTGACTGGTCCAGAGGCAAAAGGGCTTTGCATTCTCCAGGGAAACATAGGTATGGTGAATTGGAGATTCTCAGAACTTACTTTGTATGATTGGAAACCGATACATGATAGGATAAACAAAATGCTTCAAAGAAAGAGGTGCTATTTCTCTCTGGTTTTAGTCTGTGCAGCAATAAAACAATCAGATTAAACAAGAGAGAGTGCGACATTACTTTTCGTCAATGAAAAAATAGTCTTTTCATGTTTATTTAAGTGTCCTTCTTTCGTTTGGATTGCATTAAACAACTCGGGAGTTATTGTTATGATTACTCTATTATCGAATCCTAAACTCGTTCACTTTTTGTTATTTTGGGAACATTTTGACATGTTGCTTTTAGCCGTCGATTCTGTTGAATTCACTCAGTTTGTAATGTAGGGTAAGTTAAACTTTGATACAGGACAAATGTATTTCCCACAAGCTGTACTGTAGTAGCATTAAAAATATACAACATGACACTGTATGCATGTGGCACATCTTTGTTCAACTTAAGAAAAAACAGGACATTTGATTGCTGATTGCCTTATGTTAAAGGCCAACAATGACACCAGAAAACTGAAAGTTCCTTCCCCTCCCCAAGTAGAACTGTCTAATCTACATAAACACAGTGGGGTGTAACACCTAGCCTAGACTTTGTGAGAAGTATGGAGCTGCGTTGCATTAAAATGGCTGCAATGGAATATACATAGTAGGCAAGAGTTAATTTCAAGCTGAAAAGAAAAGACTCAACATGTCCCATTAAAATCAGAAATTTTCTTACAAGTGTAAATCCAACTATTTTCTAATTGCTTTATCCAGGACAGGTAACAGTTTCACCAATATTATTTGGTAACTTTTTACGATTGTCAGACTTCAGAATGCTTCAACTGATGTTTAAAGATATGACATAATGCGTACTGTGTTAAAGAGCTATTGAGCACAGAACATCTTTACACTTGTGAAAAGATTTGCACGTGCAGTTTATTCTTATCTGTGTGAAAACAGGAAATATCGATGGAGTTTCAGAAAGTAAACAGAGGTCTGGAACACCATATCTAAGACGTTTAATAAATTGAAGTTTGTGAAAACAGTGACAAATCACCCGCAAACAAAATACAATTTTAGAATACAAGCAGTTTGAAATGATTAGTTGTTATTAATAAATCACTTAACTTTGAACATCTTGTGATATTTAGAAATACATTTTCTAGCAACAGCGCAAATGCTGCACATGAGACATTAAGCTTTCATAGCTCCGCCTGGCGGTTTTACAAGATATTTCACCCTACTTTGATACATCATGCGATATCCTACAGTTCTTTGCAGAACAAGCACTGCTATTTACTGCACATTTTGAATGGTTGGATCTGTAGTTCTACTCAGTTTGGTGTATTCTCGATAAACCAAACTGTTGCCCTCCCTCCAACTCACCATTCCTCCCTTATGGTAGTGTATGCAGAGAAACCCATGTATATAAACCCACAGGGTCAATTGCAATGGACATCCCAAGTTAAAACACAGCCGCGTGCTAAGTTAGTACGGTACATTCTGGAGATCATCTCCCGCTCCGAGTTCAATTGCAGCAAAAACATGTGGAACAAAGATGGAGCTCAGCTCAACTTGTGCTTAATCCGGTTCCAAGGGCTTGGCCTTGTTGAACTAATTAGCCCGAACTGGAGAGGACTGTACATCAGAACACTTCTGATTAGTAGAATAATACATAGGCCACATTAATATACAATTACTTTTCTGTTTCTTCTTTATATTCAAACTAAATTTCCTGACAAATCAGTTAGTTTTTAATTGAAGAATTGCATTTAGGCTACAATTCACCTGATGAGGCTACGTCATTATTAAATGAGATACCCAATTGTAATTAGTCATGAAACAAATGAGAACCACAGCTGTGCATTTGAAATTAAACACTACTGTATTATTGCAGCATTAATTTTGTTTAACACTCCAGATGAATAAGTGGACACATCGTTATAGCTAAATCATTACAAAACACACCGACTAATAACCAGTAAAGTTAAGTTTAATTTTTAACAGAACTGGAAATTAAACTTGTGCAAAAAAAAAAAAAACAATTGTTCCTCTGACCTAGGCATTTTTTTTTAAGGCAATACATTTCTTTAGCAGGGTGTGCTTTGTGCTTACTTTTCAGAACTTTGATTTTCTCCCTCTCCTGTATCAGTAGGAGCGTACATTTCAAATTAAGTTATTTTCTAGTCAGTTCCAATGTCTTCCTTTCAGTTCAGCTCAACTTGTGCTTAATAAACATTTGGAACCAAGTTGGAGCTCAGCTCATCTTGTGCTTAATCCAGTTCACAGGGCTCAGCATTGTTCTTGTACTATTTAGCCCGAATTGCAAGGGACTGTGCATCAGAACATTGCATCTGATAAGTAGGTTAATTCATAGACCACGCTAATTACTTTGTCTCTTGTTTAAAATTAGTCAGGAAATTTAGTTTAAATATAGTTTTAAAATGTAAGAATTGCATTGAGGCTACAATTCACCAAATGAGGGATACTCAATTGCAATAAGTCACAAAACAAATGAGAACTGCAGCTGTGGGCTTGAGACAGGACACTACTGTATTAATTTGACATTAATTTATTTTTAACAGAACTTTACTTATAAAACTACCTGAGCAAATAAATACAACAATTATTGTTCGTCTGACCTTCTCAGAATCAGTTCCAGCATCTTCCTTTCAAAGTGGGGAAGTGCTTGCTGGCGTGTTGTTTTGCTAACTCATGCTTATCCTTTATAACGGTATCTTCTGACACCTGTGCACAATCCAACAACATTACAAGACCAGCAGTATAACAGGAGTCATAAAAACACAAGAAGCCACATTGAACGAGCTTTCAGAATTGTAAAACATTGCTTTGCTTGTCTGTCATTTGGTTTGCATACCAGTCCATCAAGAGCTAGCACAACCCTGGCTGTTTCAACACAGTCATTGGATCACAGCCACAGGACAGAAAAGGGACTGTAAACCATCATAAATCACTTTTAAGATGCTGAGTTTTTTCCTTTAACATGCTTGGGTGCCACCTATTTCCTCCTCATCCCTGCTTTCCTCTGATAACCACAAATACGGAGACCCATCACTAAAATATTTAACAAATCTATCCAGTTGACTCCTCGATTTTATAGAACACATTAAAGCCTCACGCTACATTTATATAAATAATAGTTTAAGTTCTGTTCTCTTCACTCCCTAGCACCTTAAACTTCACAGCTACTAGTAATGATTAACATTCAACATAATTAGGAAATGTCACTTTTGTAAATACACATATTAATCAGCTTCATTATGAATAAATGTGGTATGAGTGTTAAGCAATTTTAATTAAATATTACAATGTTTTCAAGCGACGGATGCATAAATTCAGTACGTGGTAACGATATTATTTCCACTATATTCTGGAGCCTTCTAATGCAATTCATCGTTACACCAAGTATGGTACTAAGTTGCTCAAGCCATATTAAGAGGTGGTTTAAAATAATTCACTAGTTTAGTCACTTCTAGAGGGCAACAACTATTACTCTGTGTTCGTTGCAATTGAGAACAGGTTTAGTACGGTGCTGGACTAAGCACAATAGCAACGTTCATTGCAATTGGACTTAAGGTGGAGCACAACTTCAGACCACAGCTGCGTACTAAACACGGGTTGAACGCCTGTTAGTACTTCACTTTCAGTTTGTTGCAATTAACCCCTAGACTTTGCACTACTAAGGTCTAAATCAAGCTCAAGCAAAGACAACCCATTAATGGCTTTCATAACTTCCATTAGTCTCCACCTCTGTCTTCCCTAACTCATTCTTGATCTTTCTAAACTAGGCGTTTAACTGAAATTCAGCCCAATGATACTGTTTAGCCTGAGAAAAAAATATAATAAGCGCTATTCCTGACAGCCTGAGAGAAACACAGATTCCTATAGCCTCAACTGAGCAAAAGAGTCAGTTCCTGCACTTTCTGAAGTATTATTTAAAAAAAAAACTCCAGCACTGGCTGGAGAGGCTGTGTCCGGGCTCAGCGGTTATATAGGACAGGACTCAGCGCGCAGCAGGTGTGACTCATTGCTCTGCGCTGCCCGTGCGGAATGCGCGTCTCTTCCCTCCACACGCCACCGCCTCGCTAAACCGCCTTCATACTCCCCAGCAGCAATAACATCTCCATTTATTACATTTATTCTTCCATCTTAACCTAGAAAACTGCTGGGACGTTTCTGTGAACCGATAAAGCTCTCTCTGTTGGTTTTCACACGTAGAAACAATGCACGAGCTGAAAGCAGGAAGTCAAGCACTCCTCCCTCACTGTATATCTGGGTCCAGACTTCCGAAAACTCCTAAAAGTGAATTTCCAGAACGCCATATTAAAGTCTCCCACCCGTTCGTTTCAAATACATCAATTAGATGAGTTCGGGTTCTTTTCTGATGTATTTTAATAGTTTGGCACTGTGCCTTGTTAAATATGTTACAAGCAAAGTTTATCAACTTCATGCGAGATTTTGCGTGGATACAAAAACATTATATGATATCTATAACACACGTGAAGAGTGAATCTGAATTAATCAGAATGCTTTGCTGCACCAGAATTGTTATTTACGTATTTTAAAAATACATCTGGTGCATCTGAAGACAGAATAAAACCCAGAACTGTAAAAGGACGACAGACCATTAAACTGTCTGGTGATATTGCTGCATGTATAATAGAACACGTTATTGTAAAAAATGTTTACATTCGTGAATGAGTATTTTTTTAATTATACCGAATGTCCGTTAAATAATGAATTACGTTTATCAGACCATAAACACTATTATATGAAAAAAAAACATTTACTATACATGCATTTAACTCGCTTTTTTAAAAAAACATGACAATACGGTAGATGAAAATTGTTGTTCAGCGCTTTTGTATTAAATATACTCTACCAGCCTTTTAAGTCATGTGTCAGAAATAAAGTGTATAAAATTCGCTAAATCAAACAAAACACAAGCGCTACGAAAAAGAAAAAAATGTGTTTACCCTGCAATTTTATCTTGCTGAAACGTTTTTTTTTCTGTGGCACTAACGGGCTAACGGTTAGGATTCCTGGTTTCCTGATTACATAGAAATGTGTCTCTCTTGTCTTACGGTGTCCAAATGACCAGTTCAGTGTAGAAAGGAGAAGCGTAAAACACCGGGGTAAAGTTAGCTTGAAGTTCGAAAACGATTTTGCCACGCCTGTAGCGTTTACACGAAACCTCTTAGATTCGCGAGAATACTTGCTTTGTGCATAAAATACATTGTGAATGCTTTCTCAGCCTTTACTTTTTCGTTTATATTACAGTTTTTGGACCAAGCACGAATATTCTTTTGTCCATATCTTCGCAACGGAAGCACAGAACGCCTTTAAACCAAATGCATTTTAAAGACCACGACGTGGATATTTCCACAGCCTCTACATCAAAGTATCAGTGAGCTAATTATCTTTTTTTAAACCTCCGGTTTTTCATCGATGCGTAATTACGCACTAAGTGGAACCCGGGGGACCGCTGTATACACAAGTTCACAACGCGAGAAATGCTGTTCAATACGGCTTCATGCGAAAAACCCGTATATGACCATAGGCAACAGAATAGCGCAGTCTCCAATTACTCGGACTGTAAGCACGGGAATAAAGCTTTGTCTGAATTCTGAAACCCTTCCTTTACGTCCTGTTTTCATTCAGGTAAGAGTCAACTATATGCACAATACTACTGACAGCAGGAAGATTAAAATATTCTTTACTCAGCAGCTTATTAAAAACAGCTCCCATGATGTTCAAACCGATTTTTTACACAGAACACTGACACAGCTTTGCGTTCTGAATCTCTTTTTCTCGTGTGTTTATTTAATGTGGCACAATGCACTGGAATAGGGGTATTCTGTTCACAAACCAATAGCATTTAAACCACAGCACCCACAATGCTGCAAGTAAGTGTTTTGCACACTAAGAAGAGAGCGATGTCTTCCTCGTTAGTATACTGGCAAGTATCCCCACCTGTCACGCGGGAGACCAGGGTACATCAGGACATGCATTGAAGAGAAAGCAGGATGCGCTGCGACATCCACTATGCAGATCCCGCCACACTAAGAGGTGAGTGGGTCTGTTCGATCACAGCGCTAGGCGAATCCCCAAACAGTGTGCGTGGCAACAAACGAAACGGGGAAATCGGGCCCAGTAGTGGCGGGATCTGTACAGTGCATGTCGCAGCGCTTCAATGTGCTTCCTGATGTCCTACCCCGAGAACAGAAAAGACAGCATCCACAGCAACAACAGCTCAGGTCTCTGCACAGGAGCTAAGCTGCCCTCATCTCCTCTGCTCTGCGGCTCCTGCGGAGTGGAGTCCTGCCTGGAGCCGTGTTTGCAGGCGGCGGCTCCCCGCGCCCTGTCTGGGCGTCGTGTCCAAGAGCTCCTGGGAGGAAGAGAGAGCCCTCCCACTCGGGGGCTTTTCCACGGTCTGTGTGAGGAGGGGCGGGTGTGTCCAGTAGCTTATCGAGCGGAAGCCTGGGGCGGCGGAGAGCTGTGATCGTGCAGACCTTGAGGTGTCACCTCTTTGTCTGCTTTCCCGCCCCCCCTCCGCCCAAGCTCTGCTCCAAAGTAGCCCGGCAACCCCTCACACCTGCACGTGTTACAACCTAAGGTGCGGTCATAAGACACCCATGGGGTGTCGTTCTGTTCTTGCTAATTGTTTCCTGCCCGTCGCAGGCAGGAGTCCATGCGAGGAAGATGCGCTAGACAGAGCTCAGAGGGCGCAGCTGGGTGGCTTTCCTTCTGAGTGACGTTCCTGCAACACTCTCCCGCTACTCTTGGTGCGCTCATGCCACAATACAGGAAGGCTGGAGCAGGTGGCTGAGGTTTTTGTGCACCGCCGAAATAGCTCAGTTGGGAGAGCGTTAGACTGAAGATCTAAAGGTCCCTGGTTCGATCCCAGGTTTCGGCATTTTGTTTCATCGCGCCCTTTGTTCCTCTCTCCAGCGCCCCCTGCCTAAAGTGACGCGTCCCTTTCTCAGCCCGAAACGCAAGCGAGACACCAGCAGCAGTCACTGCAGGTTTCCGTAGTGTAGCGGCTATCACGTTCGCCTAACACGCGAGAGGTCCCCGGTTCGAGACCGGGCGGAAACAGCCTCGTGTTGCACGCTCCTGTACTTCACAGAGGTCTTGAGCAACCGGTCATTTGTTCCCAATGTATTTCCGGTGCCTTTGTGCACTCTTGTACCAAACGCACGTTCCTTCTGTACGCGTAGCCGATCATTTGCAATTGGGCTGTGCCGGCAAACCAGGACGAGCTCTGTCGGCTCAAAAGCAGCGCAGGACCTGCAAGAACAACAGAAAGATTAGCATCCAGCGGGGGCCTCTTAGTGAGCCCAAGAGCTCATCAAGAATCGGCTCCAGCAACAGGGCTGGGCGCATTGTTCCATTCTCCGCCCACTGTCGGTGTAAACAAGTCCCTCCTGGTCTCTGCTTGAAATGCACTTTCCTGCGTTTGCTTTGGTGTAACTGGCTTCCCCTGCATGGGCGAATGTGAAGAAGATCCTTAGTAAGTCATTGAAGAAAACCGAGAAGAGGTCGGAGTGGCCTCTGTCGTTCATCAACGATCCAGTCAGGCAGTACTCCTCTGTAAAGCGCCGTTCGTTCACATCGATTGGCTTTTTTTTTGCCTTCATTCGTGCAAGTAGTAAAAGCAGACACCCCTTTAGGGAGCCTGTCAGCACCCGGCGTTTTCCCCTTCTGTAAGCTCTCCATAGCCTCTCAGCTCTTCTACTGTCAAATCCCCCTCAAGTACTTCCCTATCTTCTTCACTCAAAACGTTTTCTAGCTTTGAGGTAAAAAAATGAATTTCTTCATCCTTTACCTCTGTAGAGCTGTACAGTCTTGAGTAGAAGTGTCACGCCCTCTGCAGCCAGAGGGCGGTCCTTCTCTGTCCTGTCCCTAGTTTCTGGTCTGCTGTCCTTCCTGTCCCTCTCTTTCCCTTGGCTAAATATTTCAGGGTCTTGCACTCTGTCCTCGCTCAGCACTGACGTTCGGATGTCCTGAGACCCGCCTAGCACCAGGGCGCCCCACGTCCGCTCCCTGAGGGCACAGGTTTCTATACGGCATTCCTGAACTCTTTGCACTAATGAGCCCGGGCCTTTTTCCCGTATCGCCGCTAAGCATATGGGTCTTTTTCCGCCCTCCTGCTCCCCACGGTTAGTCCCCTTGGACGTCCGTGACAAGAAGGCCTCGATGCAGGAGAGGATAGCACTCGGCTCTGTTCTCTCTCTTCCCTCCTCATCAACTACACTTTCCATGACAGACTTGGAGCCTACCACTTTCCTGAAAAAGAAGCAAGTACACTTCTCATTTTCTTCCAAGAACTGCACTCTGCTTCTTAACAGCACTCCTCGACTACTTTCTTCCGCTATGCTCCGGACATCCTTTTTTAAAAGGGTGATATCCTCGAGCACATCGAAGCCACTGTCTCGTGTAGAGACGCTGCAGCTGCCTCTGTTTCCTGGCTAGCACTCTTCTCCGTCTGGCAGCAGCCTTCCTTCCCTCATCCATGAAAAAGGCCTTTGTCCTCACCTTCACCTCCTCCCACCACTCTCCTACTGACTCGTACAGACACTGCAAGGACAGCCACTGTGATAGTTTCTCCTTGTAGCGGGATACTACCCCCTCATTCTCTAGCAGCTTTGTGTTGAGTTTCCAGAGGCCTGGGCCAAAGACAGTCCCGCCCTGGAGTTCCACTCTACACCCTAAAGCCTGATGATCTGAGAAGAAGACAGGCTGAAGAGTGACCCCAACAACTTTCACTCTCTCTGAGACAAAGCAATAGTCAATTCTGGAGCTGCTATTCCTCCCTGACCATGTATATCCTGCTATTGTGGGATATATACATCTATATGTGTCTGAGAGTTTAAAGTCTTGAACTAAGTTTTGCAGGGCCAGTGAGCTGGAATCCAATTTTATCGGAGAGCTAGACTGCCTGTCTGTGTGCTCTAAGATACAATTAAAATCCCCTCCCACTATCACGTCTGTGCTACATAACAATAGGGGAGAGAGTGCTTTGAGTAGCTCCACCCTTCCTCCCACGTCAGTAGGACAATACACATTGATTAGCCGCAGGTTAACGGTCCCCCATTCCACATCCACACACAGCAACCTGCCATCTATGACCCTCTGAATACTTTTCAATTTGAATGCCAATCCTTTGAAAGAATGGCCACGCCAGAGGCTCTGTTGTTATTGTCCCCTGACCAAACAGAAGGCCCTTTATCCCACCTATCTTCAAAGCTTTTATACCTCTCTTGATTTACTTCTTTTTCTTTTTCTTCTTACCAATTTCCTGCCAGCCATCCTCTGAATGAGCCTTCATCAGGGTGGCAGCAGTAAAAGCGTTCATGGAGTTCATTTCAAGGAAGGGGGTAGAGGGAGGGGTGGAGAGGTTCCAGCTGTCCCCATCACCATGCTCTCCTTCCTCCTCGCTCGGGGAGAAAACAGAGTCATTTTTCCTTTTCCTCAAGTCCAGCTCCTGGGAGCACTGAGG
This sequence comes from Lepisosteus oculatus, assembly GCF_040954835.1. NCBI lineage: Eukaryota > Metazoa > Chordata > Actinopteri > Semionotiformes > Lepisosteidae > Lepisosteus > Lepisosteus oculatus. The sequence continues at coordinate 44,661,572 of NC_090709.1, read as the reverse complement.
GGGAAAGGGGTGCAGCCGATGCACCAGTCTCCTCTTCCCTCTCACCCACCAGCTGCTGCAGATCCTCCGTGATGGACTGGATGGAGGAGAGGAGGACATCTGTAGCACTTGCAGAGTCTGAGAAAAGCAGCTCCGCTGAATCCTGGGTATCCTCGCTGGACCCGCTCCACCGGGGGGCCCCACACTGGCCCTTGTTCTGAGGAGCAGGAGTGGGGGAGGGGTCCTCGCTGTTCTCGGGGGTTTTCAGACCCTCGTGCTTGTCTGGTGCAGTCTGCGGTTGTGGGGGTGTAGTGGATCTCTCTTCCACCGGCCCCGGAGCCACAGCAGGACTGATCCTGGCTGGAGGCTGAGAGTCTTTGTCCAACAAGGGTTCTTTGTTTGACTTGTTGTTTGCTTTGGATTTTCGGGCTGGTTTGGCTGAAGCAAGCACTGCCTCATCCTTTCTCATTTTGAGTTTATTGGCGTAGGCGTGAGGGCAGTTCTTAAAAACGTGTCCTTCCGAGCCACATAAATTGCACTTTGGCAGCATTGAACAGTCAGAGGCTAAATGTCCGTGTTTGCCACAGGTCTTGCAGCATTTCATAGTGCAGGACGATGCCAGGTGTCCCACAGCACCACAGCGCCGACACACCTTTGGTTGTCCCACATAAAAAACATAGCCATTGCAGGCGCCCAGCCGGATTGTAGAGGGCAGGTGCCTTAAGCCTCCATTTACATTGTCCGGTAGCAAGCGAACCTCGAATTTCCTTGCTCCCGTTTTTATACCGTCAACATCTCTAACCTCAGTTCCATGGTGGACGGTGCAGTACTGGTTAAGCCAGGTGTGAATGTCCTCCGTCTTTGCCAGTTCCGAGAACATAACAACATGCACCGTTTTCCTCTCTCTGTGTGTCAGAGACTGCAAGTTGATCTTCTCAAGGGCAGGAACTTTCCCTCTTTTTGCCTCAAACACATCCACACATTGTTCAAACAGAGAATAGGTAGCAAAAACAACCTCAAATGCTTTCTGACCTGGGAGAGCAAAGATGAAATCCAAGTGCCGAGGTTCAAAGCCAAGTTCCTTCTGCAACACTTTTCTGCTGAACTGCATGCAATCCATGAAGAGGTCATCCAAAAGCTCAAAACGCACAGGATTCTTGCGGGATCCAAAAGTTGCCATTTCGTAAACTGCAAAACAAACACTGCTTCCACAAAACAAGAAAACTATCCAACTACTCTACCGATTTCGATTTCGATTTTTAAGAACTTTATTTTCTTTTCACAAAAAAATACAGGAAATCACAAATCAGAAAGCTTTACATTAATATACATACTTAAAACAGTATATATGATCACATCTCATTACATTTTGACACGGTAACAGTTACATAGCAACAATTTTCTTTTTTTCTGGTGCAAATCACATTCTTTATTTAAACATGATAATGTTTTTCACAGTTTCTTGAGATACTGTCCAATGCTCTCTATTTCCCACAGATTTTCTGCTTCCTCCCTCCCTTCTCTCCACAGATCTCTGAGGTAATAGTTCTCTCGGGTGATGAACAGGGCCAGGCTACCTGCTGCCTTGACTGGGATCTCGATGCCTTTGAACAGCCCCATGTTCCTCACTCTCCACAGGGCGTCTTTCCCACTGTTCACCACGGCCCAGATCCTGTCAAACACGTCAGGGGGAAGTTTGACAGGAGAGATGCCGTATATGATGAAAGCAGCGGTCAGGGTAAATTGGGGCGAGAGAGCCTGCAACCAATCTTCAAACTGTGCCCAGAAGGCCTTAGCAAAAAAGCAGGACCACAGGAGATGGGTCACAGTCTCCTCCTCGCCGCAGCCCACCCTAACGCAGCGAGGGCTGGGGGTGAGGCCCCTACGGTACAAGAAAGTTCGTACCGGTAAGCACTGGTGGACGACACTCCAGGCTAAATCTCTGTGAATGTTGCACAGAAATTTAGAGGATGTGTGTTTCCACACCTTCCTTGTTTGGGCTGATGTTAAAATGCCCACAGGGGTCTGCCTATTGTTCTGGGGTGCTACGAAATCTTCCAGTTTTTGGACGCTGACATCTCGGAGGGGAATATGGCCAATTGGGTGAGATCTTAGAAAACTTTTAACTGTCCCATAAATTGCAGGGCATGTGTCAGAGAGTGGGACGTCCAGCTTGGGTCTGACACCCCACACTCTGAACACCTCCCTACCTACCCAGAGCCTGGAAAAATAAGTCCAGGTACGCGCTGCAGGTGCTGTTGCAAAGCCTCTCAGCACAGAGGCCAGGAAAATGCACAGCAGCTTCGTAGCAATATCTGGGACAGACTTCCCCCCTGAGGGTAGCGGCCTGTACATTATTTCCCTTCTGAGTCTTTCCTGCTTCCCACCCCATAGAAATTGAAACATCAATCTCCTCAGCACCGCCGCAACACGGTGTGGGATTGGGAAGGTAGAAGCCAGAAAATTCAAGACAGGCAAGAGCTCGGCTTTGATGACCAGCACCTTCCCTGTCATGGTGAGGTCTCGGTCCTTCCATTGCATCAGTTTTTTGTTTAAGATTGGCAATTTGTTCTGCCAATTTACTGTTCCCATCTCTTCTCCAAAATACACCCCCAGGACCTTAATTCTCTTCTCTTGCAGCCTGAGATCATGTCCTTCTTTTGGCTCCCTCCAGTTCTGATAAAAAATCTCACTCTTAGATGTGTTAATTTTTGCGGAGGAAGCCAAAGAGAACCGATCACAGCACTGCAGAGCTCTGCTAATTGAGGCATTGTCAGAGAGGAGCAGGGTGACGTCATCCATGTATAGAGATGTCTTTACCTCTCCTCCCCCACTTCCAGGCACTGGTATCCCATTAATGGCCTGATCCTGGCGCAAGGCACAGGCTAAGGGCTCCATAGCCAAAACGAATAACAAGGGGGATAATGGGCAGCCCTGCCTCACCCCTGAACAGACTTCAAAGGTGCGTGATCTATTGCCATTAACCATGACTCTGCTGTTGCTACCTGTGTACAGCAGGTTAATCCACTTTCTCATGATGGGGCCAAACTTCATGTGCTCAAGTACCGATGTTAAGTACTGCCGGTTTAGGCGGTCAAAGGCCTTTTCTAGGTCTACACCTAAAATGCACAGAGGGAGGGAGCGATCCTCAGAGTACAGACAGACATCCCTCAACAAGGCCAGGTTGTCGCTCATCAGGCGTCCTGCTATCCCACAAGTCTGTTCTTTCCCTACCAGTGAGGCCACTACATTTTGTAGGCGCAGGAAAAGGGCTTTGGACAGGATCTTAGTGTCCACGCCTAACAGGCTGAGGGGTCTCCAGTTCTTTATGTCATTTTTTGCTCCTTTCTTAAACAAGAGAGAGATAGTGCCTTCTCTTAAGGAGTCAGGCAGCAATTCTGTCTTGTAGCTTTCCTCGAATAGGAGCAGTAGCGGATCCTGAAGCAGATCCCAAAAGGTGCAATAAAATTCTTTAGGGAGCCCGTCAGCACCCGGAGTTTTCCCCTTCTGTAAGCTCTCCATAGCCTGTCTCAGCTCTTCTACTGTCAAATCCCTCTCAAGTACTTCCCTATCTTCTTCACTCAAAATGTTTTCTAGCTTTGAGGTAAAAAAATGAATATCTTCATCCTTTACCTCTGTAGAGCTGTACAGTCTTGAGTAGAAGGCCTCGGTGCAGGAGAGGATAGCACTCGGCTCTGTTCTCTCTCGTCCCTCCTCATCAACTACACTTTCCATGACAGTCTTGGAGCCTACCACTTTCCTGAAAAAGAAGCGAGTACACTTCTCATTTTCTTCCAAGAACTGCACTCTGCTTCTTAACAGCACTCCTCGACTACTTTCTTCCGCTATGCTCCGGATGTCCTTTTTTAAAAGGGCGATATCCTCGAGCACATCGAAGCCACTGTGCAGCATCGTGTAGAGACGCTGCAGCTGCCTCTGTTTCCTGGCTAGCACTCCTCTCCGTCTGGCAGCAGCCTTCCTTCCCTCAGCCATGAAAAAGGCCTTTGTCCTCACCTTCACCTCCTCCCACCACTCTCCTACTGACCCATACAGACACTGCAAGGACAGCCACTGTGATAGTTTCTCCTTGTAGCGGGATACTACCCCCTCGTTCTCTAGCAGCTTTGTGTTGAGTTTCCAGAGGCCTGGGCCAAAGACAGTCCCGCCCTGGAGTTCCACTCTACACCCTAAAGCCTGATGATCTGAGAAGAAGACAGGCTGAAGAGTGACCCCAACAACTTTCACTCTCTCTGAGACAAAGCAATAGTCAATTCTGGAGCTGCTATTCCTCCCTGACCATGTATATCCTGCTGTTGTGGGATATATACATCTATATGTGTCTGAGAGTTTAAAGTCTTGAACTAAGTTTTGCAGGGCCAGTGAGCTGGAATCCAATTTTATCGGCGAGCTAGACTGCCTGTCTGTGTGCTCTAAGATACAATTAAAATCCCCTCCCACTATCACGTCTGTGCTGCATAACAATAGGGGGGAGAGTGCCTTGAGTAGCTCCACCCTTCCTCCTACGTCAGTAGGGCAATACACATTGATTAGCCGCAGGTTAACGGTCCCCCATTCCACATCCACACACAGCAACCTGCCATCTATGACCCTCTGAATACTTTTCAATTTGAATGCCCATCCTTTGAAAAGAATGGCCACGCCAGAGGCTCTGTTGTTATTGTCCCCTGACCAAACAGAAGGCCCTTTATCCCACCTATCTTCAAAACTTTTATACCTCTCTTGATAGGCTAAAGCACACTCCTGCAACATCAACACATCTCCCTCTCTCTGCTGGAGGTAATCAAAGACAGACTGGCATTTAACTCTGTCATTGATACCTCTTGTGTTAAGAGAAATTATGTTAAGAGCCATATTACATAAGAAAGTGGAACCAGTCTTTACAAAACACATTTCTCTTCGGTCTCACCTGTTACCTTTTTCTTTTTCTTTTTCTTCTTACCAATTTCCTGCCAGCCATCCTCTGAATGAGCCTTCATCAGGGTGGCAGCAGTAAAAGCGTTCACAGAGTCCATTTCAAGGAAGGGGGTAGAGGGACGGGTGGAGAGGTTCCAGCTGTCCCCATCACCATGCTCTCCTTCCTCCTCGCTCGGGGAGAAAACAGAGTCATTTTTTCTTTTCCTCAAGTCCAGCTCCTGGGAGCACTGAGGGGAAAGGGGTGCAGCCGATGCACCAGTCTCCTCTTCCCCCTCACCCACCAGCTGCTGCAGATCCTCCGTGATGGACTGGATGGAGGAGAGGAGGACATCTCTAGCACTTGCAGAGTCTGAGAAAAGCAGCTCCGCTGAATCCTGGGTATCCTCGCTGGACCCGCTCCACCGGGGGGCCCCACACTGGCCCTCGTTCTGAGGAGCAGGAGTGGGGGAGGGGTCCTCGCTGTTCTCGGGGGTTTTCAAACCCTCGTGCTTGTCTGGTGCAGTCTGCAGTTGTGGGGTCGTAGTGGATTTCTCTTCCACCGGCCCCAGAGCCACAGCAGGACTGATCCTGGCTGGAGGCTGAGAGTCTTTGTCCAACAAGGGTTCTTTGTTTGAGTTGTTGTTTGCTTTGGATTTACGGGCCAGTTTGGCTGAAACAAGCACTGCCTCATCCTTTCTCATTTTGAGTTTATTGGCGTAGGCGTGTGGGCAGTTCTTAAAAACGTGTCCTTCCGAGCCACATAAATTGCACTTTGGCAGCATTGAACAGTCAGAGGCTAAATGTCCCTGTTTGCCACAGGTCTTGCAGCATTTCACAGTGCAGGACGATGCCAGGTGTCCCACAGCACCACAGCGCCAACACACCTTTGGTTGTCCCACATAAAACACATAGCCATTGCAGGCGCCCTGCCGGATTGTAGAGGGCAGGTGCCTTAAGCCTCCATTTACATTGTCCGGTAGCAAGCGAACCTCGAATTTCCTTGCTCCTGTTTTTATACCGTCAACATCTCTAACCTCAGTTCCATGGTGGACGGTGCAGTACTGGTTAAGCCAGGTGTGAATGTCCTCAGTCTTTGCCAGTTCCGAGAACATAACAACATGCACCATTTTCCTCTCTCTCTGTGTCAGAGGCTGCAAGTTGATCTTCTCAAGGGCAGGAACTTTCCCTCCTCTTGCCTCAAACACATCCACACATTGTTCAAACAGAGGATAGGTAGCAAATACAACCTCAAATGCTTTCTGACCTGGGAGAGCGAAGATGAAATCAAAGTGCTGAGGTTCAAAGCCAAGTTCCTTCTGCAACACTTTTCTGCTAAACTGCATACGATCCATGAAGAGGTCATCCAAAAGCTCAAAACGCACAGAATTCTTGCGGGATCCAAAAGTTGCCATTTCGTAAACTGCAAAACAAACACTGCTTCCACAAAACAAGAAAACAATCCAACTACTCCACCTACAGGATGATCAAGGTATCACCCCTGCCAGGTAAGTATAAGTTGTATAAGGCCCTGCAAGCGGCCAGCACCCACAGCACAAAGCGCGCAGCCTAGCCCAGCTCCTCGCCCCGCACGCCACTGCCTCCTGCTGGGCCCACTCTTTCGCACACTCACACGCCACACTAACACTCAAAAGGGTGGGCAAAACGAGAAAACGAGCGCGCCGTTTCCTACACATCTGCAGTCGCCAATGCGCATTCGCAGCATGTCCCGGGACGCAATTCGGTGTCATTTGCATAACACCAGACCGGCAGATCGCTACGCAAGCTCACGTCGTGTGCCTGCCACACACCGAACAAACACCGGAGCCTTTTCAGCAATTTCCAAAAAACGGGCCTGCTCGCCTGCTCGCCTGCCCACAAGGCTCCGTCTCTTACCCGCTCTCCAGAGCTTGCTGCCTTCTGTGCTGTTCTCTCGGCACCGCTGCAGCGCACACAACTCCTGCAGCGCGGGGAGAAAGTTTCCACGCTCCGCCGCAGGGAAGGCTCGCTCCGTGCGCACATGTCCTTTCAATGCCAGTTCAACAAGTGCTCTGCATTAGCAGCGTCGGGGCTCCGGCGTGTCGCACCTCACCTCACCTCGCACGGCCACCTCCTTGAATGTCTGGCGCTGGGCATGCCCCGCTCTCCTCCACCTTATCTTATCACGTGTGACCACCGACAATGGCCACAATGCCGGGGAATAGCACCTGTAAAGTGTTAATTGGGGCACAGGAACAGCCCGTCTCGTCTCGGGGGTCGGCTTCAAAGACAATACAGCAAACACAGCGGGGCGGGGGAAGAAGACGACACGACACATGCAGGTAAATTCAGCTCCGGTGGGAACGAGTCATTTGTCGGTCTTTTCAAGTGCTGGGAGTCGAGTAATCCTTCGCTTGTATCGTTTCTCCCCGGTGACTAGATCTCACCCTGCGACTCTCGACTGGGCTCACCCATGGCAGCCCAGCAGGTGTGAGCCTAGCCGGCACCCGGATGGGAGATTCCCCCCGGAAAAGCTCAGGTTGCTGCTGCTCCTGCAAGAGGTGTGACTGGGACCAGTAGGGAGCGCTCACCCTGCGGTCTGTGTGGCTTTCTTATGCCCCAGCATCCTGATGGCGACACTCTGCTGCACAAACAGGCGCCGTCCTTCGGGGGAGGCATAAAACCGAAGTCCCGACCCTCCTTGGCCATTAAGAAATCCCAGGGCGTCTCTCAAAAAGAGACTCCGGGGGTGTTTCTCTGGTGTTAGTGTTCCCCTTTACCAATCAGTCGGGGTCTCCTCCTAATCCCCGTCTCATATGTAACAATCAATGACGAGGCCCCCGTCCCGCGATATTGTACTTGTCTCCTTGCCGCTGGCTGGCGCCGTGAGATTTAGTACTCGCGCAAGAGACCGGGGGCAAAGCGCGAACGCGTTGGACTGGTGCGCTTTATGTGCTGAAATAAACCCACGACAGCCCAGAAATGTTTTCAGAGTGCTGTGCACTGGAGGTTTTTGTCTTGTGAAGACTTGGCTTGTGCTCCTCCGTGCAGTTTGTTTGTTCTCCTCCAGTGCGGGACAAGCCAACACAAGGGAGCACATTCGCCAACATCCAGGTACGCAATGCGATTTGGAAAGAGGCTCCTTCCCAAAGAGTTGCACACGAACGATCCTTCAGTCCCGCTCGGGGGGCACAGAGCCCCAGCCACACACAGCTTCAAGTAGCGAGTTAGGCGCCATGGCTTTCGCTTGTGGCCACACCACCCTGAATGTGCCCGATCTTGTTTGATCTCGGAAGCTAAGCAGGGTTGGGCCTGGTTAGTACTTGGATGGGAGACTTCCTGGGAATACCAGGTGCTGCAAGCTTTTGCTCTCTCGGCCAGCGGGGGTCGCCGTTGGTACCGTAGGCTTTGGGAGGAAAACCTGGAGGATGGAAAGGTGATCTATAGCCTCATCTCTAGAGATGTTTTGTTGCTATGGCATGTGTGTGACCCATATAAAAAAAAAACCCGTTTGTAAAACGAATATCGAAGCTGCCTCTAAATCTGCAAAGATGAGTCGATAAACCACTTGTTTTTCGTATAACTATATATATATTCATTTATTACTGATTTCATTCATTGAGCACGGATACAATAGAGGTACAACCATTCACTGTTTGACTTGTCTGCACTGGTACAGAACCTAGCAATCAGAAAACGGGTGAAACTGTCTTGAGAATTAGCATACAGTACTGAGGCCCCCATGACCAAATAAAGGCTAACCTCGATAATCAGCCTAAATAATGCAGACTACAGCAAAACGACTGACTTTGAAAAGGGAATGAATGTCTGGAAGGAGTAGTGTAACCAGCTTGAAATGCTTCTCCGGACCTCTAACTAAAAGAAACTGGGAACCAGCAGTGGCATCGACTCCTTTCGAACTGGGATCCTATCGCAGATCGTGGTGTCGTAACTCTTCTGTATCTGATATTGGACCAAGCACATCAGGGGAGAGCGCGAACGCAGTCCCCCACTACCAGAAATTATGCAGTCGAGATTCCCACATTTGGGGAATTCGCAGGGGTCAGCATAGCCGGAGTGCAATGGCCGAGCCTCACCCTGGGTGAACCGATTTTTTAAGAACTTTATTTTCTTTTCACCAAAAAATACAGGACATCACAAATTAGAAAGCTTTACATTAATATACATACTTAAAACAGTATATATGATCACATCTCATTACATTTTGACACGGTACCAGTTACATAGCGACAATTTCTTTTTTTCTGGTGCAAATTACATTCTTTACTTAAACATGATAATGTTTTTCACAGTTTCTTGAGATATTGACCTATGCTCTCTATTTCCCACAGATTTTCTGCTTCCTCCCTCCCTTCTCTCCACAGATCTCTGAGGTAATAGTTCTCTCGGGTGATGAACAGGGCCAGGCTACCTGCTGCCTTGACTGGGACCTCGATGCCTTTGAACAGCCCCATGTTCCTCACTCTCCACAGGGCGTCTTTCCCACTGTTCACCACGGCCCAGATCCTGTCGAACACGTCAGGAGGAAGTTTGACAGGAGAGATGCCATATATGACAAAAGCAGCGGTCAGGGTAAATTGGGGCGAGAGAGCTTGCAACCAATCTTCAAACTGTGCCCAGAAGGCCTTAGCAAAAAAGCAGGACCACAGGAGATGGGTCACAGTCTCCTCCTCGCCGCAGCCCACCCTAACGCAGCGAGGGCTGGGGGTGAGGCCCCTACGGTACAAGAAAGTTCGTACCGGTAAGCACTGGTGGACGACACTCCAGGCTAAATCTCTGTGAATGTTACACAGAAACTTAGAGGATGTGTGTTTCCACACCTTCCTTGTTTGGGCTGATGTTAAAATGCCCACAGGGGTCTGCCCATTGTTCTGGGTTGCAACGAAATCTTCCAGTTTTTGGATGCTGACATCTCGGAGGGGAATATGGCCAATTGGGTGAGATCTTAGAAAACTTTTAACTGTCCCATAAATTGCAGGGCATGTGTCAGAGAGTGGGACATCCAGCTTGGGTCTGACACCCCACATTCTGAACACCTCCCTATCTACCCAGAGCCTGGAAAAATAAGTCCAGGTACGCGCTGCAAGTGCTGTTGCAATGCCTCTCAGCACAGAGGCCAGGAAAATGCACAGCAGCTTCGTAAGAATATCTGGGACAGACTTCCCCCCTCAGGGTAGCGGCCTGTACATTATTTCCCTTCTGAGTCTTTCCTGCTTCCCACCCCATAGAAATTGAAACATCAATCTCCTTGGCACCGCCGCAACACGGTGTGGGATTGGGAAGGTAGAAGCCAGAAAATTCAAGACAGGCAAGAGCTCGGCTTTGATGACCAGCACCTTCCCTGTCATGGTGAGGTCTCGGTCCTTCCATTGCATCAGTTTTTTGTTTAAGATTGGCAATTTGTTCTGCCAATTTACTGTTCCCACCTCTTCTCCAAAATACACCCCCAGGACCTTAATTCTCTTCTCTTGCAGCCTTAGATCATGTCCTTCTTTTGGCTCCCTCCAGTTCTGATAAAAAATCTCACTCTTAATGGTAATTCTTTCAGGTGGCTTGGCAAACTTCCTGCCCCAGCTAAGACAGGTACTTCAGATGTTAATGCTTGAAACTAGACATCTTTAGAAATGGTCATTCTTTCCGAGGGCTTGGGAAACTCTGTTTCTTTGAATGCACCTGCACTGTTGAATATACTTTAAAGCCATGCTTAGCCATGTTTTTAAAATTATATTATAACGATTTCTGTGTTTGATAATGGTAGCAAAGGCTTCATCCACCCACTGCTTTGCCAAAGGGAAGTGCTGTTTTCTGGGAGGGGTGGAGTCTTTGCTCGGTGCAATATACCTTTCACTTTTCACCTGCAATCGAGACAGGAGGTACAGTAACTCTGAGACTTGACTAAGGTCCTGGATATTGAATCACCACTACGATCAAGAGGTAAGACTTGACATTTTTACTTTTAAATGCATTTGCTGATAACCTTTTAAAACTAATATGCAGTCAGGCAGATGCATCTTTATTCTTAAGCAGCTCTCAGTGCATTGATATTGTTTTTACTAATCTAATATCAAGAATCTCATCATGTGCATGCTGAGGTGTGGAATATATCTTTGTGTTAAATGGTATTGTTTTATATATTGTATAATTGAAATACAGCCTCTTTCTGGTTACAAGTATTGGCTTAGAAGACTTCTCCTTGCATTGTATAATCAGGGCCAGTTCAATGGGGCATTTAATTAATTGAGAGCTCTTTCTAGTAGATATGAATGCAGAATTGATACAGATTAATTGCAATAGTGTAACTGCAAATTAATATAGATGAGAATGTATGTTTGTTCTTACACAATGGCAGGAGCAGTTTCTCATTGCAGTGGATTTTCAGGGCCAATTCATCTCTCCATCTTATACTGAATATGAAAGGTAGTTGTTTCTATATGGACTCAGTCTTTGGAATTTGTATATATATATATTTTAGTGATCCCTCAGCCATTCTTTCTGTATTGTAAGTCAATTTCTCTTTTAAAATTCCTTCCCCACTTCTAGGACCTGCAGTTGCTGAACTCCACAATGGCTCCTATAAGAAAGTCTGTGACTGAGACCAAGTAAGTGTTCACTTTTTTATGAAACCATTATTTATTTTGGAGCAATGAGCATTTCTTATATAAATGCAATAAAATCATTATGCTCAAACTATGAGAGAGAAAATTAAGGATAATTTAAGAAATCAGTCTTAGCTTGTTTCTATACACAGATGGTATTATTTATTTTCAAAGGAAACCCGCGAGGATTCCCCTGGTGTGCAAGATGTGCCTGAATACTTTTGATCAGCTCCCTGCTCACTTGAAGAGGGCGTGTATGAAGCACGCCACGGCAGAAGAGATCAGGATGGCCTCTCAACAGGCGAGGAAGGACATGATAAATCACCTGAAGAACGGGTCATCGTGGATTACAACAGAATAGAGATCGTGTCTGGTGAGGCAAACAGGATAGCGGTTGTAAGACTGCTAGAGTCCTTGGGCCTTTTTGTACATGGGAAGCCTGAAGACACATTGGCAAGGTGAGATATTATTAATCTGTAAGGCTTCTGTAGTTTCTTTTTGAAATCATTGTTACAACATATTATGTAAAAGCATGTTGAAAAGAATCTACCTGCATTCCAGCGGCCCAGAGCAAGAGGCCACTGTCCAGGAGGAAGAGATGCCAGAGGCTGCTCTAGAAACTGAAGCAGAAGCGGATAAGGAAGGGGAAGATGTGAGATCTGAAGAACTCTATCAGCAGTAAGACTTTTTAATTTTCAGATCTATTTTTTACTAAAATTCTAATTTGTCTTATAGGTATAAAATGTTTAAACCGGTGTTTTATATCCTTACAGGCCCCGAGTAGTTAAAAAGTATCAGCAGGCTCTCCAGAAGAGAGCGGCCCAAGCTGGACTCTATAGATGGATGCTCCTCTCCTGATTGGATTCAAACAGTACCTTACCACGGATCTGGTAGTGGCAAATTATTCTCAGGAGGTATTTATTTTTTAAAGGCATTTAAAATTAAGCAATGGTATCTTCATTGTAAATGTTTTTATTTCTTAGCTTAAAATTCACCCATGTGAAATGATGTTAGCCATAAACATCATGACTCTATATTTTCTACCTGAATCTATTCTACTTAAATTATTACATTATACACAATTTGAGTTCATTTTAAAAAGTAAACGGTAATGAAAGGAATGCATTTTCATAAGAAAGATAATACCGATATGCATGTGATAATCTTCCTTATATCATGTAGTGCGTCATTTGGACACTTTGTGGGCTTGAAATACAAAGATAAACATGTTCTATGCTACAAGATAAATACAAAACATAAGCTTTTATTTTAATTAGATTTGTTTATAAAGCACAAGCAATCATTTATTACATCACTTCTTGAATTAAATCTTTTGACAATAGGTAAGACTTCTATTTTACATTTAAACCCATGTTTAGCTGTGTTTTTTAGATTTAACTGAACCAATTTCTGTGTGTGATAATGTCCTTGAATTCTGACAACATCACACTAAATTACATGATATAAAACAGCTAATGTTTCTAGAGATAAAGTTTCTGGGATGCTTCTAATTACTTTGCATTACCAGGGACAGTTTAATTCACCTTGTACAGTACTGAAAGACCAAGATGCTTTTTTTAAAAGTTATTTAACATTTTATAGAACTTTGTCTACTATGGCAACATGATGAGCTTGGTGAAACTTGGAAAAATACTGCTTGGCCACTTATCTTAAGATAAAGATAGGATAAAGGTTTATCTTTTGCACCTACCTGCCCCCCAGGGAAGGCCAATGCTTTCTAAGTTGATGGTTCCCTACAGTAGACTGTACCTTATCTTCAAAGGTAATGTATATTGACCCAAATCAGTTTTGGAATCCAATCTACTGACGAGATGGAGCACATCCTTTTTTCAGGATTTTAGCATCATACGTTTAGTAAATTTAGTCCCTAATGCTGAAAGAAATAATCATAGAACATTTGGACACTTTGTGGGCTTGAAATACAAAGAAAATCATGTTCTATGGTACAAGATAAATACAAAACATAAGCTTTTATTTTAATTAGATTTGTTTATAAAGCATAAGCAATCAGTTATTACATTAATATATGTGAAAATAACATTTTAGCATCATACGTTTACTATATTTAGTCCCTAATGCTGAATGAAATGATCATAGAACATGACATCTAACCTTACCTGTGGTGTCTTCAGTCCCTATTGCTCAATGCATGGTGTACGTACTGCATACATGTGTCTTGAGAATGAGGAATGGGCCCCTGAGACAGTCATTTGTCTGTTTCACAAATGATCGTATTTTACTAGAGATTCTGTTTGGGATTCAGATGTGCATTCGGACAGCAATCCCTTTCAAGAAATGATACGTTCTGGATGAGGTCAAAAGTGCTGAAACACTGTATTTAGGATGTGTTTGCAGTGACTGTGTGTCTCCTGCTTCAACGCAGTGATATATAGATGTGCTCCTGTAATTTCCTGGTATATGCCCAGGGCAGTAAGCAGCCTGAGGATTTATTTCCAGATGTGCTAGAGGTAGTGTTGTGAAATTCTTCAACACACTGGATCGCAGGTTTAAACCCCCTGCACTCTTACTCCTTAAAAACCAACAAATGCAGATATGTTGCAATCATATTGTAGCAGACACTCATTTGTCTGTTTCACAAATGATCATATTTTACTAGAGATTCTGTTTGGGATACGGATGTGCATTCTGACAGCAATCTCTTTCAAAAAAGGATTTTACCTTATTGCGGCTTTGCCCTTCTTGCCTCTTTGGACAATATCTCTATCTTGTGGTCGTTGTTGTCTTCTTATGCCCTTTTTATATTTCAATTCTCTATTAGTTGATTCTTGAATCTCTACTATAGAGTTGAAAACATCAGTTTTATAGCAGACAATATGACATTATTTATAGTCCAATTAAGAAGTTATTACCTTGTTTTTAACATAATAACAAATTAAAATTGATTAAAACTAAGTTTGGAACACCAGGGAACATAAAAAAAAGATTTTTAGGAAAACCATGAGGTTCTCTGTGTCCGATGCCTGCAAGGGGAGAAAGCTAGAATCCTTTTTTCAAAATTTGAAAATAAACATCATATAACAACAGCTTTCATTCCTAGGAGTGAAAAATAACAATTTTTGAAGACATATTCGTTTCTAAAACACTACAATAAAGTTAAAAACATCCGTTTTATATTACATTATTTTTAGTGAAATTAGTCGTGATTAGAATTAAGTTTGCTGTGATCGTGCAGACCTTGAGGTGTCACCTCTTTGTCTGCTTTCCCACCCCCCCTCCGCCCAAGCTCTGCTCCAAAGTAGCCCGGCAACCCCTCACACCTGCACGTGTCACAACCTAAGGTGCGGTCATGAGACACCCATGGGGTGTCGTTCTGTTCTTGCTAATTGTTTCCTGCCCGTCGCAGGCAGGAGTCCATGCGAGGAAGATGCGCTGGACAGAGCTCAGAGGGCGCAGCTGGGTGGCTTTCCTTCTGAGTGACGTTCCTGCAACACTCTCCCGCTACTCTTGGTGCGCTCATGCCACAACACAGGAAGGCTGGAGCAGGTGGCTGTGGGCTTTGCGCACTGCCGAAATAGCTCAGTTGGGAGAGCGTTAGACTGAAGATCTAAAGGTCCCTGGTTCGATCCCGGGTTTTGGCATTTTGTTTCATCGCGCCCTTTGTTCCTCTCTCCAGCGCCACCTGCCTGAAGTGACGCGTCCCTTTCTCAGCCCGAAACGCAAGCGAGACACCAGCAGCAGTCCCTACAGGTTTCCGTAGTGTAGCGGCTATCACGTTCGCCTAACACGCGAAAGGTCCCCGGTTCGAGACCGGGCGGAAACAGCCTCGTTTTGCACGCTCCTGTACTTCACAGAGGTCTTGAGCGACCGGTCATTTGTTCCCAATGTATTTCCGGTGCCTTCGTGCACTCTTGTACCAAACGCACGTTCCTTCTGTACGCGGAGCCGATCATTTGCAATTGGGCTGTGCCGACAGACCAGGTCGAGCTCTGTCGGCTCAAAAGCAGCGCAGGACCTGCAAGAACAACAGAAAGATTAGCATCCAGCGGGGGCCTCTTAGTGAGCCCAAGAGCTCATCAAGAATCGGCTCCAGCAACAGGGCTGGGCGCATTGTTCCATTCTCCGCCCACTCTCGGTGTAAACAAGTCCCTCCTGGTCTCTGCTTGAAATGCACTTTCCTGCGTTTGCTTTGGTGTAACTGGCTTCCCCTGGCTTTTTTTTGCCTTCATTCGTGCGAGTAGTAAAAGCAGACGCCCCTATTCTGCCGTGACCCGGATTCGAACCGGGGTTGTTGCGGCCACAACGCAAAGTACTGACCACTATACGATCACAGCGAGTTACCGAGACACACGCAGCAGGGCGGAAAGGGCTGTGCTCTCTTCGTGTGACATAATTCGGAAAAGTCCTGACGTTGCATTTCAACTGAGCCCCAGTATACATCGACCCTTCGACACTCTGAGTGACAACTCTCTTGCGTGTTTTCTCATATTTATGTAGTTTGCTTGCTTGATGCCGTGAACAGCATGGTTGTTCGCTGCCATATAGTCTAGCGGTTAGGGTTCCTGGTTTTCACCCAGGCGGTTCGACTCGGTTTTGCCTCCTGCTTTCCAAAAGATCAGCACCGTGTACGAAAGAGCCGCATTAAAACTACTCGAACGTGCAAAACGTGCGAGAAGAGGGGGCGCTTGTTTCCAACCGAAACTTCTCGCGTGTGAGACGAGCTGATCATCGCTGTGGGAGGGTTACTCTGGTAGACAGGGCTGACCTTCGGCAATAGGATTTATAGTCTCCAAGATGATATTTGCACTTTCTGGAGAGGCGATTTTCTCCACTTCAGTAGCCCGATTTCGTCGATTGCGTGGAGAGGGCTGTAGAATGTGGCGCCGCCTTTCCTGCTCCGTCCATGACAGGCGTGCTGGTCTCTGGAGAGAGAGCACGGTCCATCAGCGCACTCCAATAAAGGCACTGGAAGCAGCTAAATCGCATTGGCGAAGCTCAGCGCTGGGCCGCTGGGCACATCTTACCACCGTTTCCGTAGTGTAGTGGTTATCACGTTCGCCTCACACGCGAAAGGTCCCCGGTTCGAAACCGGGCGGAAACAGACATCTTTTGTCGCCAGGCACAAAAGGGGATTGGGGATTCGCCTAGCGCTGTGATCGAACAGACCCAGTCACCTCTTAGTGTGGCGGGATCTGCACAGTGCATGTCACAGCGCATCCTGCTTTCACTTCAATGCGCGTCCTGATGTACCCCGGTCTCCCGCGTGACAGGTGGGGATAGGTGACAGTTCCTATACTAACGAGGAAGACATCGCTCTCTCCGACCCCCGGCATCGTGTCCCGACCCACCGTGCTGGAAGCCGACACGTGCTGTGATCCCTTTACGGAGCAGAAATGACAACCGAGGAGCCGAGAGATCATTTCAGCATTTCACGTCTGAACGGAAAACACAAACGACCAACTCGGAATGACTTGCCTTTGACGCTTTTCAAAACGTTCTTTGTGCACGACGACTGCGCCGCCTAGCAGATACAAATGGGTTGTACAACTTTGAACTAGCAAATGGAAGAGGGCTAAGCCCCCTCTCTTTTAGCCCAGGTTCGATCTGTCTCCCAGAATCACCAGGGCGCGCGCACACACACACACCCATGCCGTTGAAGTGCTCTGCTTCATTTCTAAGGGCAACTCAACATTCACTCCTACCCCGAGTGCAGAAAAGACAGCATCCACAGCAACAACAGCTCAGGTCTCTGCACAGGAGCTAAGCTGCCCTCATCTCCTCTGCTCTGCGGCTCCTGCGGAGTGGAGTCCTGCCTGGAGCCGTGTTTGCAGGCGGCGGCTCCCCGCGCCCTGTCTGTGCGTCGTGTCCAAGAGCTCCTGGGAGGAAGAGAGAGCCCTCCCACTCGGGGGCTTTTCCACGGTCTGTGTGAGGAGGGGCGGGTGTGTCCAGTAGCTTATCGAGCGGAAGCCTGGGGCGGCGGAGAGCTGTGATCGTGCAGACCTTGAGGTGTCACCTCTTTGTCTGCTTTCCCGCCCCCCCTCCGCCCAAGCTCTGCTCCAAAGTAGCCCGGCAACCCCTCACACCTGCACGTGTCACAACCTAAGGTGCGGTCATGAGACACCCATGGGGTGTCGTTCTGTTCTTGCTAATTGTTTCCTGCCCGTCGCAGGCAGGAGTCCATGCGAGGAAGATGCGCTGGACAGAGCTCAGAGGGCGCAGCTGGGTGGCTTTCCTTCTGAGTGACGTTCCTGCAACACTGTCCCGCTACTCTTGGTGCGCTCATGCCACAACAGAGGAAGGCTGGAGCAGGTGGCTGTGGGATTTGCGCACCGCCGAAATAGCTCAGTTGGGAGAGCGTTAGACTGAAGATCTAAAGGTCCCTGGTTCGATCCCGGGTTTCGGCATTTTGTTTCATCGCGCCCTTTGTTCCTCTCTCCAGCGCCCCCTGCCTAAAGTGACGCGTCCCTTTCTCAGCCCGAAACGCAAGCGAGACACCAGCAGCGGTCCCTGCAGGTTTCCGTAGTGTAGCGGCTATCACGTTCGCCTAACACGCGAAAGGTCCCCGGTTCGAGACCGGGTGGAAACAGCCTCGTTTTGCACGCTCCTGTACTTCACAGAGGTCTTGAGCGACCGGTCATTTGTTCCCAATGTATTTCCGGTGCCTTCGTGCACTCTTGTACCAAACGCACGTTCCTTCTGTACGCGGAGCCGATCATTTGCAATTGGGCTGTGCCGACAGACCAGGACGAGCACTGTCGGCTCAAAAGCAGCGCAGGACCTGCAAGAACAACAGAAAGATTAGCATCCAGCGGGGGCTTCTTAGTGAGCTCAAGATCTCATCAAGAATCGGCTCCAGCAACAGGGCTGGGTGCATTGTTCCATTCTCCGACCACTCTCGGTGTAAACAAGTCCCTCCTGGTCTCTGCTTGAATTGCACTTTCCTGCGTTTGCTTTGGTGTAACTGGCTTCCCCTGCATGGGCGAATGTGAAGAAGATCCTTAGTAAGTCATTGAAGAAAACCGAGAAGAGGTCGGAGTGGCCTCTGTCGTTCATCAACGATCCAGTCAGGCAGTACTCCTCTGTAAAGCGCCGTTCTTTCACATCGATTGGCTTTTTTTTGCCTTCATTCGTGCAAGTAGTAAAAGCAGACGCCCCTTTAGGGAGCCTGTCAGCACCCGGAGATTTCCCCTTCTGTAAGCTCTCCATAGCCTCTCAGTTCTTCTACTGTCAAATCCCCCTCAAGTACTTCCCTATCTTCTTCACTCAAAACGTTTTCTAGCTTTGAGGTAAAAAAATGAATTTCTTCATCCTTTACCTCTGTAGAGCTGTACAGTCTTGAGTAGAAGTGTCACGCCCTCTGCAGCCAGAGGGCGGTCCTTCTCTGTCCTGTCCCTAGTTTCTGGTCTGCTGTCCTTCCTGTCCCTCTCTTTCCCTTAGGCTATATATTTCCGGGTCTTGCACTCTGTCCTCGCTCAGCACTGACGTTCGGATGTCCTGAGACCCGCCTAGCACCAGGGCGCCCCACGTCCGCTCCCTGAGGGCACAGGTTTCTATACGGCATTCCTGAACTCTTTGCACTAATGAGCCCGGGCCTTTTTCCCGTCTCGCCGCTACGCATATGGGTCTTTTTCCACACTTCTGCTCCCCACGGTTAGTCCCCTTGGACGTCCGTGACAAGAAGGCCTCGATGCAGGAGAGGATAGCACTCAGCTCTGTACTCTCTCTTCCCTCCTCATCAACTACACTTTCCATGACAGACTTGGAGCCTACCACTTTCCTGAAAAAGAAGCGAGTACACTTCTCATTTTCTTCCAAGAACTGCACTCTGCTTCTTAACAGCACTCCTCGACTGCTTTCTTCGACTATGCTCCGGATGTTTTTTTTTAAAAGGGTGATATCCTCGAGCACATCGAAGCCACTGTGCAGCATCGTGTAGAGACGCTGCAGCTGCCTCTGTTTCCTGGCTAGCACTCCTCTCCGTCTGGCAGCAGCCTTCCTTCCCTCAGCCATGAAAAAGGCCTTTGTCCTAACCTTCACCTCCTCCCACCACTCTCCTACTGACCCGTACAGACACTGCAAGGACAGCCACTGTGATAGTTTCTCTTTGTAGCGGGATATTACCCCCTCGTTCTCTAGCAGCTTTGTGTTGAGTTTCCAGAGGCCTGGGCCAAAGACAGTCCCGCCCTGGAGTTCCACTCTACACCCTAAAGCCTGATGATCTGAGAAGAAGACAGGCTGAAGAGTGACCCCAGCAACTTTCACTCTCTCTGAGACAAAGCAATAGTCAATTCTGGAGCTGCTATTCCTCCCTGACCATGTATATCCTGCTGTTGTGGGATATATACATCTATATGTGTCTGAGAGTTTAAAGTCTTGAACTAAGTTTTGCAGGGCCAGTGAGCTGGAATCCGATTTTATCAGCCTTTTGGCTAAGATCAAGTTCAAGTGGCATGCCCGCAGTTCTTGTCTTTCCAAAGTTCTAGAAGGCGATCGAAGATCCTGAAGAGTGCTTGAGCTGGTATCGCCCTAGGTTGAGCCTAGGGGGTTAAGGCCAAGCAGCAGCTGTGCTGGGTGGGATCCGGCAGCAACGTTCTCTCTCTCTGCTCTCTCCTCTCCCCTCCCCCTTTCTCTTGCTCCGCCTCCTTGGCCTCTTGGCTGGGAGTAAGTACTCGTGGCCTGCCCGCGGTGCTTGCTTTCTTCCTCGAGACTCAGAAGCGCTATCCGCTCCCTTTCTCTTGCTCCACCTCCTTGGCCTCTTGGCTTGGAGTGGGTACTCGTGGCCTGCCCGCGGTGCTTGCTTTCTTCCTCGAGACTCGGAAGCGCTATCCGCTCCCTCTCTCTCTCTCCTCCTGCGCCTGCACCTAGCTGGGCTTTGCACACAAGGACAAAGTCCAGGGCTCACTCGCTGCTCCTTTAGCAGCTAAACCCTCCTCTCCACAGGACCTTGCTCTCTCTCTTTCTCTCCTTTTTTCTTTTTTCTCCTTTCCAGATGGCAGACAAGAAGACACTGATCCGGTTCCACTGGACCAAGAAAACAGAGGCGATGCCAACTGCGAAATCCTTTTTCATTACCTTCCTGAGAGGGATCCTGCAGTTGGTGGCCGGAGATCTCTACTGCCTGCAAGACAACAAGGCAGAGAGATACATGGAGGCCTACATGGCCACGGTCGCCTCATATGAAAAGGCAACGAAAATGATCAGAGAAAAAGGTAAGCACCCCCGTTTCTCAGATTTCAGGCCGGAGCCTATGAGGAAGACAAACCAGAGGACCATCACAGTCCTCACATACAACCCTTACTTGTTGCCAAAAAGTGCGACGGATGCGGCGCCGAGGGACACCTCCTTCACCAATGCAAGGTAAGCAAACCTTCGTTTGCGCAGGTGGTGGAAGCCGGCCGGCAGAAACCAGTCTCAAGACAAAGGGAGAGAGGTGAGAACAAAGAACCCGCACCTCCCCCGCAGAGAACCGAAACTGCCGAGGCCACACCCCCAGCCGCACCAGTGCCACAAGATGGCTGCCAGGACGACGGACAAAATGGCTGACCGGAGGAAGGGCCCTAATAACTCCCAGCAAGAAGGGTAAGAGAAAGCGGGAGAAGAGATGCAGGGCGGATCCACCTTCGGAAGGACAAAAGAAAAGAGTGGTAAGGGAGAACCGTTTCCTCTAGGACTAGAACTTTCTTCCCCCGAGGCCCAGGAACAACCAGAGGAGGCAGCCCAGGAAGTCAGAACCCCCTCCCCCGAGGCCTAGGAACAACAGGAAGAGGCAGCCCAGGAAGTGGAGCCCCCCTCCCCCAAGGCCCAGGAGCAACTGGAGGTCCCCGAAACTCCTGGAGAAAGGGAAGAAAAAAGCCTTCCCGAAGCGGTGGCGGAGAGTATCCTCGAGGAAGACAAGATTACTTTGAAGCCGCCCTGGAGCCGGGACTGATGGTAGGGCTGGACCTGTCCAGCATGTTTACCTTTCAGTCCCCAGCGAGACCTGGAGGGAGCCCAGCATATTCCCCCCAGGACCCGAACGAGAGTAGTTACATCTAGGCTAAACAGTGCCCCGATGTAGACTCCCAAGTTTTCCACTGTAAGCACAAAGAGAGGAGGTTCAACTTTCACTTGTTTAATCATGATTGTGAAACTTACCTTTCTAACAACTAACGTGAGAGGGCTAAGAGACCCGGTGAAAAGACGGGGAGTCTTTCATGATCTGGCCTCAAAGTCTTTCTCAGTTTGTTTCTTACAGGAGGTCCACCTGAAGGATGAAAGCGACAAGCTGACATTCTCCAGGGAATGGACGAAGGGAGAATCATGCTGGAGCGTAGGAGGGGTCCACTCTTCCGGAGTGGGAATCCTCCTCGGAAACCCAGAGATGACGCTGGTTTCCTCCTTCTCGGTGGTGCAGGGCCGGATCCTGGTCGCAGACATCGACTGGAGGGGGCAGAAGTTGAGAGCAATTAACGTCTATGCTCCGACGGAACCCTCTATCCGGAAGGAAGTGTTTGCTGACCTGGCCAGCTGCTGCACCACCAACAGACAGGTGGTGCTTGGCGGGGACTTCAACGTCGACCGGGAGAAGGGGAGCGATGCTAGCTCGGCAGAGCTGGAGTCGCTACTCAAGCAGTTCTCCCTGGTAGACGGTTTCAGACGGTGCCGCCCTAACGACGCCGGAACGACATGGAAAAACTCCCGGGGAGTGTGCAGCCGCCTGGACTACATCTTTCTGCACACGACCTGCTCCCTGGAGTCGGCGACGGTGTCCCCGGAGTGGTATTCCAGCCACGAGCGCTTGACGGTGGTGGCTAACACCAACCTGCCGGCATTCGGTCGTGGGTACTGGAAGCTGAACCGGGAGATACTGGAGGAAGACGACTTCAAGGCACTGTTCCGTAAAGACTACGCGAGCTGGGTCGATCTGAGAGACGGCTACAGCTCCATGGTGGAATGGTGGGAGTCGGTGAAAGACAGGACCCGAACCCTGGCGCAGACGTACTGTAGATGGAAGGCGGCCAGGGAGAGGAAGGAAGCTGCACGACTCCAGAGACAACTAGAGGAGGAGTACAGCTCGGCTAACGGGGGAGGAGCCTTCAATTCAGCCCGGGCACGGGACCTGAAGGAGAGGCTCCGCAAACTCAATCAGGTCCGAGGAGCTCAGAAAAAGAGGGTGATCCACGGCCTGAGACGGGGAGATGGAGAGGAAGTGCTGGACGAGAGCGACAAGGTAGAAGCGGCCACCGCTTTCTACACGGAGCTCTTTTCAGAAAAGCAGACGGAGGTGGAGGCAGGCGATGCTTTTCTGGAGGAGCTGAAGGCACGAGTACCGGAGGAGGTGAGGGAGGACTTGGAGGGTCCGATCGCGGCCGAGGAGCTGAAGGCGGCGCTCTTGTCCATGGAGAATGGCAAGGTGCCGGGGCCGGACGGACTCCCAAAGGAACTCTACACCTGCTTCTGGGACACCCTGGCGGCAGATCTGGTGGAAGTGGCGCAGGAGATCTTCCGCCGGGGGAGACACCATGAGGGAGGGCATCATCTACCTGCTCTTCAAGAGCCCTTAGCAGAGACGGTGAGACGGGACCCTGTCATCGACGGCCTGGAGATACCGGGAGGCGCGGGGGAAACCCTGAAGATCTCCCAGTTCGCTGTTCCTGAGGTCGGACAGGGGGTTGAGGAGGGCCCTGCAGGTCATGAGCCTCGGGGTCGAAGCTCAACCGCCGAAAGAGCAAACTGAAGTTCTGAAGCACAGGACGACGGCGCCGGAGGGTCTCGAGCTCTGCACGGAGCCCCTCAAAATACTGGGGGTTTCCTTCCAGAGCCAGGACAACGAGACCAACAACTGGACCGAGAGGATCGCCAAGGTGAACGCGAAGCTGGGTCTGTGGAAAACGCGGTAGCTGTCCTACACTGATTGTCTTGTTTTGGCCAAGATCTGATCTTTGAATTAAGGGACTACACTGTCTGCTTTGTAATTCAAAAATACATACAAATGTCAAGTTTTTTGTAGATATAAAGGTGTTCTCTGTTTTCAAAGGATAGTTACTTAATTGGCATAATGATTTGGTATTGATTTTGTATCGTTGTATTATAAAGTTTGTGCTTTCTGTGTTTTTATCGTATTGTGAACTTATTTTTTAAACAAATGCTTACAAAGGCAAACACGGCACACATCTGTTCATACCAGCGGTGAATTGTACATTTTTATTAAGTACAAGCTACTGTGCACTTCTAGGAGTATAACAAGTTCGATATAAAGTGGCAAAAATATAGAAGGGGAAAACACCCCAGACTGCATGTAAAGCCCTCGTTGTGACTGTTTTAGATAAAATGGCGTACTATGCATGAAATGTTGCAGAAACACAATCTGATATTTTGATACAGGTAGGCCAGCGCTTCCAAAGCACAAAAATTCGTATTCTATATTCTGGTCGCTTGCAGATTAGAATGGCATATGTTTAGCAATAATATTATTTATGGTACCTGAAAGTTTCAGGTTGTTGCACAAAGCTAAGGTATGCGTATATGTGATCTGACAACTGGAATCAATTTCCTGTCGTTAAACTCTGTTTATTTTTAAGTTGAGGCCCAGGATCCAAATCTTCAGTTCTGATTTTTTAAAGTGATATCTTTCCTTCCTGTCGTGGAAGTCACACGATGTGAACAATTGTTTTTTTTACGTTGCGATCCAAAGAGCCTCAGACGCACAGTCTAACAGTAACCAAACCAGAATGGATTCTGCTGGGAGCCGGGCTGAGCTCATTCTCACTCCCTGTGCTGAAAACAGAATTATTTCTTCCCCGAACATCGTCTACAGATCACTTGTGCGCTTTTAACCTTCTCGCAGCTACGGGCGAGACTGACGCTCATGATATGAAGGCACCCGCTGGAAGACATAACTCTCTAACTCTCACAATCGCGACAGACTTCGGTTTTAAAAAAAAATGTAGATATAGCCCTGAAAAAAGCATTAGCTTTATCAGTTTTTACATTAATCTATTTTGAATCAAAGTTTGATTTTTTTTATTGCATTTTACATTATAATAATAATCATCATCATCATCATCATTATTGCTTACACTTATATAGCGCTGTTCTGGATACTCCACTCAATGCGCTTTACAGGTAATGGGGACTCCCCTCCACCACCACCATTCTCCTGAATGATCACAGGACCTCGGTTTTACGTCTCAGCCGAAGGACGGCACCTGTTTAGTTTAGTGTCCCCGTCATTGTACTGGGGTATTAGGACCCGCATGGACCGCAGTGTGTGCGCCCAGCGACAGAAACCAGATGTGTGTCGGGCTCGGCTGTGAGCAGGACAATGACGTCACGGGGACAAAGTAGAGGAAATCAAAACGGTTCTATAAAAGACCTGTGTCAGCTGTTGGTTTGCAGTCTGGACTCTAAATCCTCCGATCCGATTTTAAATCTCTCTAATACCTGACCGGCTTCTTCCGAGTATTTATTCGTATACTTATTAGTAGTATGAAGGATGTGACAAATTTATGATTTCTTGGAACAAAATGGTTTTTATTTGCATTCGAAATGAAGCGGAATTTTAGCGCGACACACAAACCCTTTGTCTTTTTTAGATAGTGATTTTTAAACAGATATAAATGTAGAAAACGTGTTTTATTTTAGCACTACAATAGCAGGGTCAGTGGCGTAATGAATAACGCGTCAGGACTTCCATCAGAAAATTATACTGTAGGTTGGACTGCCGTCTGGCTTGTTTCGTTTATACCACTTACATTCTTTTATATAAATGAACTCCACCTGAAAGCTATAGAACACACTTTAGGTAAGTTGTCTGCAGCCTCATGCGAATTTCGACAACTTACCCAAAACACTGTACTGTCTGGAGTTCAGCTCCAGCTCTGAACTCAATTGCAATGAAAAACCATGCGTAACAAAACTGGAGAACAGCTGAACTTGTGCTCAGTTCGGTGATGAGGGTTCAGAACTGTCCTTGTTGTAATTAGCACGAACTGCACAGGCTCTGAATCAGACCATGTCAATTAGTCTGATCAGTGTAGGACACGTTAATGTAGAATTATTAATAGGCTTATTAGTTAGTTAGTTAGTTCAGGTTTACCCACCTGAACTAATGTAGAATTATTACTTGGTCTGTCTCTTGTTTGTATATAAATGAATGTCTCTGACAACTTAATGTTAGTTTTACGATGTAGGTCAGGCGTTGACATATGCACGAGTATACGAAATGTCTCACTCCTGATTCAACTCATGTTCTATAGGAGATTGGCGATTCCTCCTGTTTCTCGTACAACCATATCAGAACAGAAGACCGTGCCACCCAGCTGTGATTCAAGATCGACTCGCATCTTTATCCCTTTTTTGTTCGTGATCATTATTTTCTTTAGTTATGATCAATATTGAACTTTTTCGAAATGAAATGACAATAATAAAACATGCTGGCAGATTTTTGAAAAGCATTCGGAATTGACAGGGTGCCCCTTTGGAACAGTCGTCAGAAAATGTGAGAAAATGAAAGTTATGTAAGCTCTCACACAAAGCATTGAAGATTGGAATCTGAGTGTAAAAAAGCTACCCGTCTCCCAATGATAGGCAGGGATACACACCATGACTCGAATAGACTCAGCAAACTTTAACACCTATGATATTACGAGTGCTTTGCACGTGTCAAATTTCAAGAAGGAACTACTACAACAGTTGTGGACATAATTCATTACCACCGGCAAAGTCCAATACCGGCAACCTCTGAGAAAATAATGTTCACTCATGGAATTTGGTCTTTGAACGGCTGGCGGGAAAATTCATTTATACTCCTGTTGCACCCTCAGCTGAAACATGTTAAAATAACAACGCAGATTTGTTAGAGAACCTGACAAGAATTATTGGGTTAGCACTGTATGTATTCTGGTATATTTACTTTAATTTTAATATAAATGTAAACATGCATGCTGTATAATCTATTGTAATTTTAAAATATGTTAGCTGAGGATGCGAGGGGGGCTATTATACCTTGTGAAACACGCAAGGAACTGTAAAAAAGGCTGGTATTTGAAAAAAATTGGCGATCACAAGAAAACCACAATTTATGTGGTATTATCATCAATATCCTTCAAAATCTATGTTCAAATGAAGGATTTAAAGAAACTATGAAAAAAGCAACAGTAATAGCAGAGGATTTTGATTTTTTCTCTTCAAGTCAGTAGATCGACATAGAGTTGCGCCCCTACAAACAGCACAAAGGATGAAACCCACCTCCCTGTGCCGGTGAAAGTAGCGTTTGTGCTATTGAAAGCATCTCGGAAGATGAAGTTGCAGTCACTTCCACATGTCATGATATCATTAGATCGGACGACAAGAGCTGAAGCCCCCCAGTCCAAGCCAGGAATGTGAGGAAGACAGACATGGAGGAAGGTAGCGTGGCCGAGCGGTCTAAGGCGCTGGATTTAGGCTCCAGTCTCTCTGGGGGCGTGGGTTCGAATCCCACCGCTGCCAAATGTTAGTGTTTTAAGACCTGCAATACGATCAGTAAAAGCGCTTTTTGTTAGGCTGCGGGAGGTGTTTAGAGATAGACTTTCTAAAAGACAGGCTTAACATCAAGGCAGAAAAAATATTTTGTTTTCTCAACAGAAATTCTCTTTGGCACGTTCAGCTTTATGTAGGGAACAACATCTGCCGAGATCACTTTTGAGGCAGTGCACATGATAGTGTACCGGCAAGTAAATTTAATATTGGCTATGGTGGTGAGCTGCTTTTGTCTGTGAAACTTTTAATTCTTCACGCCGAATCGTTGGCAGGGGTAAAGCTTATTAAATCTTTGAACATAGCGCTCCATTAGAAGTACTTTGTTCGTGATCAAAAGAGATCAGAGGATTAACTTCATGAATTCACATAGCATACCTTACAGGAAAGATTTAAAAGGGGAATTGATTGTGCTTCCTGATGTTGTTCCTGTGGTTTCTTTGGATACAGAGGTGAATGTTCTTTGACGTTCTGCTAGAGTATCCACTGGGTGGGCTTTATCAATCAGCTCGGATAGGTCATCAGTGCTCCGCCTCCGGAAAATAATCAGCACTGTCGTTTTTTCCTGTGCTGTCTTTTAAAACATATAAGATCACAAGTTTACAGATTTCTCCAAATAACAACTATACATTTTAACCCAGCGGTTAGCATTCCTTCAATCCAATAGTTTTACTCCTGGTAAAAAGCAGTGAAATATATAGAGAGATGATATTCAAATATTTCAACATTCTTATTGGATTACCTGTATGGATATTTCGCTCAGAATTCCTAATATGATTTTGAGTTCAGTTTTGCTTTACTACTTTCAGAGTCTTTTATTGACCTTGCTGAAGCAGAGAAGTGACATAATCACAAATGCGACCTACCTGTGCTGCTGTTTTTGGTTAATAATGATTAAAAAAAAACAGCTCCTTGCATTAAGAGCAAGAGCAACCAACATGCTCGCTGGTTGTGTTTGGTATTTTCCGGGGTGCTCTTCCTCAGCTGCAAAGTTATTTGGTGAGCAAAGACCTCTGAGAAGGAGTCTGAATCCGTCAACAACACAGGAATTCTAAGATCGCACTGCTGTCTTGTGTACAGAGATCTGCTTTTTCCTTATAGAGTTTTTTGGTATTTAAGAACACGTATCCTACCTTGAATGCTAGTTTCAAAAGATATGTTACCGGATCACAGATTTTCTTGAAAAGATTTGGGGATGCACTTACCGGGATTCAAACCCGGCTCAATTATTTAGAAGGCACCTATACCACCAACTCACTTCTGAGAAACACCGGCACATTTCCGCAATCCTCCCTCTCACCTACAAAGTTATGAAGAGACAGACGTCCAATGAAAACTAATTTGATTCACTCAAGGCTCCGTTCTTTTATTGTGATGTCATTTTAATTAATGTTAGCTGTGATAAGGTGTTGTTTCTGTCTCTTAAAGTTTAAGTCTGCTCCTTTCTTCCTGGTTTAGAAATAACATGTTTCATGATTGTTTACAAACACCACTATCAATTATTTGTCCAGCTCTAACGCCTGTGTGCGTTGACAAGGCATCTCCAAAGGACATATTAAATAACATGATCCTTCCTGTTACCATTCCTGTGGTTGGAGCGTTGTTTCGCCCTTTTTCGTTCTTCTACAATATTTGCAGACAGGACTTTATCACTCGAGTTGTACAAAACAAGTCGGTCCATGAAAATCATCTGTACTGCTGTTGTTCTATGCGTAGTTTAATCAAGGTAGTCGAGTGAGGAGGTAAAAAAGCACTCCCCGTCGATAAATCAATCATCGTCGCCCGTGTGACTGGATATAAAAATAACAGATTCATTTTAACCAATCTCTGGAAGCTTCGATGCGGTTATTTTTCCTTCCTTATTTCTTCATTCCTATGAATTTACTCTGTAGTAGAGGAAACACAAAAGTGGGAAACTGCAGGCATCCTTCGTTAGTGGTGGATTGTGTTCAGAGAGCATCAGCACATCTCAGTTCTGTTAATAAGTCTGTTGGGGATATACCTCAGTGGTAGAGCACATGCTTTGCATGTATGAGGTCCCGGCATCTCCAGGTGCTTAATATTTCTGTGCTCACATTGCAATCTTCTGTTGAATGTGAACTCTTTGCTCATGTTCATAGAGAGCCAAGTTCACACAATTAAACTCAGGCACACTCGAAGTGCTACGGTGTTGCTCTGCTGTTTTAAATGTACCTCTAAAGCATTTAGTTCTGTTAACTACCAAATGATTTGAACTAATTTTATGTCATATTCAGGAAATCCAGAGGTCTTCAGACGTGTCGTGGCTGTTGAAGAAGACACCTTTTTAATCTCACCCGGGATTTCTTGAGAGATCATTCAGTGAGCGAGTCCTCCCTCTGGACTCCACACTGAGCTGAAAACTACGCGAATTCCATTGTACAACTGAGAAAAAAACTGATGGACCAAACAACGACATTTGATGATTACAAGAAATTCAAGAAACACAACAGTCCGAACACAGGTTTGAATCCCGAACGCTTAATTTAAAAGACAAAGCGAAGGATACGACCTGTAAACTCTCTTCGTGTCTTACAGTTTATAATATAAAAAAATCTTACTTTCGGAATAATTTCTTGCTGCTGATAGACTATTGTAGCGGCGAGGCTTAATAATAAGGCAGAATTAAGTGTTTCTGAGCTTCCCAAATGAGGCCCCATTTCTCTGTTCATCTCTGTGGTGCAGCCACAGAGAAACTATTCATGCAAGCTGATTTAAGGTTTGATAAGGACAGCTCCCAAAGGGGGATGCACTTAGCTAAGCCTGGCTGTCATGATCAATGGTCATCCATTGGCGCCTATCTGTCTAGGGAGTGCCAGATGGACATCTGGACTGCATTACTAAGTGTCAGGGGTAAGTGACTCATATCTCACCTTGATCAACCAATCAGGGACTGGTAGGGCCGAGTAACCCACGTGGGACTCTGATGCCCATAGAACTTTCAGCCAATCAATGAGCTGAAGTTCCTCCAGGTAAAAACAGGCAACACAGAGAGCCTGGAAGATTCGGTGAGATTCAGAAGGGATTCAGGAGAATTCAGTGGACTGTTCTAAAGGGAATTCAAAGGAGAATTCCAGGGCAAGACAGCCCAGGAGCAGAAGGCTCCCAAGGGCAGGACATTCTCGCAGCGTGCCTCCTGACCATCCTGAGACTTAGCCCGGACAACCACGGAACGGCCAGTGTGTCCGAGTGCCAGAACTTTCCTTTGTTCTAAGAGTCTAGAGTGGAGGTTGCCAGAGAGTTACCAGCAGCAGGCCTCGTGGACAGGTTGGACCTGTGGACAGCTGAATCACTATTCAGAACTAGCTCTTCATCAGGAACGAACCGGTCCTCTTCCTGACTTGCTGGGACCCACAGTCATCTTTTCTCCTGTGCACAACTTTGCTAGTTAAAACCAACAATGAGCATCAGCAGCGCACCGTCACAAGCTGCACAGCACAGCCTGGCACGCAGCCAGTGAGCGCTGATTGGACAGCAACAGCCTCCAACTGTTTCTTTGAGTCCGCAGGAGATCTGAATCCCCAGAGATTGGATGAGTATTCAACTTCATTGCATTACTGCTCGAGAATTCAATTGTTATCCCAACCAGTTGATATCAATTTAATTCCTAAGAGTTATGTACTTGTTTTGAGTATCTAATGTAGAAGTTATAACCAAGTTCATTTATGAAACGGTCTTAATGAATGATATACTGAACGTATGTCCTCTTGATACGTGTAACTCTTTGTAACTGACCGAATATACCTTTTGTATTCTGATAACCCTCTCGATAAGATCTGTTAGGTTTATATGCATATTCTATGTATTAATAAATGTATCCTCGTGTATTAGTACCTGTGTGTGCGTTGTTTGAGTTATGTCGCATGGTTGGATTCTAAAGCCATCAAAAGAATCAACTTTGTGATTTACTGCTACAATTAATAATTGTCTCAGTAAATGCCCAAACCCTACAGAACTGGTGCCTTCAGAGAGCCACTATGATTACATATTTGGCGTCCCTGAGCCGGTTTTCTTACACTATTTATTGAATTTTAACAAAAGTGTGCACACTTATAGAACTAAGGCATTGAAAGTTTTTTTAATTGTTGTTCCAAAAAATGTTCCATTTGTTTTCGTTCTTAATGTTGTTGATTAAAAGATCTTATTAAATGCGAAAAAATCTGAATGTGAAAAAAGGTCAAAATGCTATTGAA
This sequence comes from Lepisosteus oculatus, assembly GCF_040954835.1. Taxonomy (NCBI): domain Eukaryota; kingdom Metazoa; phylum Chordata; class Actinopteri; order Semionotiformes; family Lepisosteidae; genus Lepisosteus; species Lepisosteus oculatus. The sequence goes on along the minus strand of NC_090709.1, from coordinate 44,630,401 downwards.
AAAATCAGTAATGTGAGGAAAGATGAATTGTGGGAGCCCCTTACCTCCCCATGTCATGCTGTATTTCTCACTCATTCTACTGGGAGTGGTGCCGTTGCTTCTGGATAAAGTCTGTCAGTAGATATTCCAGACGGGTCAGGTACTGTATGACTGCGCTTCGGCACAAGAAGAGACATGTGACTTGCGAGGATCACGACAGTATCATTCACCGTCCAGAGCCTGGATAGCTCAGTCGGTAGAGCATCAGACTTTTAATCTGAGGGTCCAGGGTTCAAGTCCCTGTTCGGGCGTTTGTGTTTTCCTTAAGTGTATTGTGAATTTAATTATAAATCGTATTTTATCTTCCACTCTTCTAGCTGTACTGTCGATATTTTAAAAGTTAATCACTTGTATTTTCTTTAGTGTTTCCTTTCACAAACCGAAAATGTTCAAGACTATTTTGTCACCACACTCCACGTAGAAAATCACAGGAAAAGAAAAGGAAACGCAGTGAGGAGCTCACACAGTGAGTACTCTTGAATACAACAAGAGGAAAGGCACACTGTGGAACATCACGTCCAAGTTTACAGTGATGGCTTCTATTTCCACTGATGAATGAGACAGATTCATGAGGAGATCCTCAGCACAATTAAGCGAATACATTGCTATTTCGGTCTGATGCAGAGGCTCCATGTGTGTCAGCAGTACTATAAATTTTAAGTCTTATACACTTTCAGGGGCTGCATCTGTAGGGCTTCATCTAAGAAGACTGTTTTACTTTACCACACGGTTACATTCACCCACCCAATTTATTCTCAGAATACCCAATGGCTCAATAACCCTGTTTTCCCCTGGGAACCACCAGTGTACAGTCCCATTCCATTCACAAATATAACAAATATATTAAATTAATATATTCAATGAACAAATATATTCAATGAACTGTGTAACAGAGAGCTGGAATTGTTTTTAGGGATGGCTGAGTGGCTAAGGTGTTGGACTTAAGCTCAATAAGCAAATGTCTATGTGGGTTCAATCCCTGCTCCTGTAATTTGCTTTTGAAGTGACAGAACACTTTGAAGATTTACACTCTATTAAAATATGTATTTACTAAATTTCAGTTCTCATCACACCCTGGGATAACTGAACTCTCACTATCACATACTTAAGGCTTTACATGCATTAGCTGTGATACAGCTCCTAATAAAGACAGAATGAAACTGTATCAATAATAAATGACATGTTTTAAACAAACGTGTAGTGATAAACTTCATTATTAATAAAAGTGGTGTGACGGGAAAGCAAATTAAATATTACAATGATATTCCAAGCAACTGATGTGTGCCGGAACCAAATGTCATCCACTGTGGGCTTTGTAAATTGTTTAAAAATTGTAAGTGAAGTTGAGATAATTAACAATTTGTTGAATCCTGCAGTTACAGATTAAAATGTGAGAAGAATTTCTCTGGGTTTATCTCTGTCCGAGTGCCTGATGTGAATATGCTGAACACAGTGTCTTTGATTTATGTACTCAAACAACCAAAGAATCCCATTCTTGTCATCCTATGGTTTGTCAAACGTGATTTTTTCAAAGTGGGTGCGATTTCGTTTAGTCTTTCGCTCTTGTACTAGAGCAGTAATGTTTCTAGACGTGCATGAGCATGGTATAGCAGGCTGACAGCAGGAACACGTGGCCCACAAGCAGTGACAGTATCAGAGGTGTCTGCAGTATGTTGGTTTGTGAGCAGCGATAAAATAAAATGCCGAGGAAGCAGGTGTGCCTGCATTAATACAGCTCCATCGAGCGGAAAAAGTAACAGAAGAACCAACCTAAATCCAACAAAAAGTTTCTGCAGCTGAAATCACAGGCAAAACCACTGCAGGCTTGAACTCACAACCTCAGCATGACTTCACTATGTACTGTGACATAAGTACAATGCACTGACCAACTGTGCCACTGGAGCTGCACAATGGGCTTGTTACATGTCTTAGATGTATTTATTGGAAGGTTGCAGAAATCATAAATCACTGATTTCATTATCTGCATGTTTAATATCTAGGAGAGAGAACTCCTTCAGGTTCTACAGCTCATAAGTGCACTTTAAGAAGTCTTTGCTTTTGTGAGATGGATCTCCGAGGTGCATCTTTTTCTTATTACTAAAGATACCTCTACATTGTAAACTAAAAGACCTAGAAAAAGGAACATGGCATTAGTTGAAATAAGCACTGAATGGGTTAAAACCCACGCTCTTTGAATTGCTAAAGTGATGCCTTGTGGAGAATAAATCAACATACTTTATTCGCACAGGTCACTCGGCCACGGACAAGAACCATCAGCTACCACCAGTATTATTATCATTATTATTATTATTCAACCATTTGGGGAACAATACAGTTGAACAATCCCACTGTTCTTATGGCAAGAAAAATAACATGAGACCACTGTAAGAGGAAGAGTGTTGTAATTGTTTGAACAATTGATATCTATTTTTCCCTCTTATGGGCAACCCTGTGGTATTTCTTTTTCTCTTCGTTGTTGTGCATGGGCTAGTTCTACAGCGATATTTGCCGCAGAAATTTCTGCGCAGCTCCATATTAAATCTGTTCTCAACTGCAACGGACAGAAGACGACTCCAGTAGATAGCTGTGTAGTTGTGTAGGACCACACACGACAGTGATAGTGCGGCTCTTAATGGACTTGTACACAGACCACATGAGAGGCAAGCAAAATGCTTTTAAAATTCCACAGGCTCACCAAGTCAGAGGAACAGCAATGAACTGAAAAGATCTGTTACAGACATCTATGTTAACCTCTTTAGAGCTATAAATGCCATTTGTTTAATTTATCTGTGGATTAACACTCCCAAGTAACAGCACCTTACAGTATATTAATGTTAATTCAACTGGTGGACATTAGCTGGTGTTTTTTGTAACAATTTGCTTGCTCTGCTGTAAGGAATAATAATAACATCACTTTATTAACCCCTTACAATTTATTGCATTAGAAATGATCTTTTTGCATACCCCAGCTTGCTCTCCATGAGACACAGATAAGGAGAGAGACTGGGGTCAGAGCACAGGATCTGCCATTGTATGGTGCCCTGGAGCAGTTGGGGTTAAGGGACTTGCTCAGGAGCCCAATTGAGTAAGATTCCTCTGCCAGCAGAGGGATTTGAACAACCAACCTTCCAGCCACAGGCACAGATCCTTAGCCACAGAGCCACTGCTCCACCCCAAGTATGTAAAGTAAAGCAAAGAATATACAGTATATAAAGCACGCAAACTTAAATGTTCAAAGTTTTCAGGCTCTTTAGCATTTTCCTTCACATATGGAAAAAGTTCGATGTGTTCTTGTCACATTTCTACACGTAGATAACACAAGATAACACGTACACAAGAACGGATGTAACAGTACAGGACATACAGTGAGGAATTCGCGCAGCTTTCAGCTCAGTGCGAAGTCCAGAGGGAGGACTCGCTCCGTGAATGATCTCTCAGGAAATCTTGGTTGAGATTCAACAGGTGCTTTTTCAACAGCTACGACAAGTCGGAAGACTCATTGAAGTCCGAAAAGATCAGCCTCACTGTTCACTGTCCTACTGTTCTCTGCTAATGTAGAGGGTGAATGTTGATTTAGGTGAATGTAAGGTTTCTTTCTTGTAAAATATTTTCGAGCGTATTTTTGCAGCTGAAAATTAATCTTGTGCATTTGAATTAATTCCGATATTGTCACCTAATTCTATACATTGTTTCATCAGACTAGAACATTTAGAGGAGCTCAACTGCATTAATTAATTGCATAGTGATAGTATTTCTTAACGTTTAAATACTTCAGTCAAAAATGTAGAGAAGGTGCTCCTATTTTCACCATTATAAGAACTGTGATGCACCAGTATTATTTACTCTCATAAAAGTATTGTAATTGTATTGTTCTGTTCCTTTACAGTCTTGAGTGACACAAATCTCTTTTACTGCACTACACTTCTCCAGAGGCCAGTTCAGCACACAAGGATCCTCAGTCAAACAACCTGCAATCACTTGATAAAAGCCACTTCTTATCCTTTCTCTAAGTGTTAGTGCTACTATTGTATGGAAAGGAGGCGACTTGACAATGAAATTTTAAAGTCTTCATGAAGAAAGAGTCTTCATGAAGGTGTGCATCGTGAAGCTCTCCACTGGCAATTGACCAGGCTTGTGAAGAAACCAATCTCATTCAACAATCATACAAATTGCACAGCTTAAGGCACATGAAGCGAAATCCGTGGGCTAATTGACACAAAACAATGTCCCCTTCAGATTATCCGCAAAGCTGTTTTGCTTGTTGACCACCTCTTCCTACATTACAGTGAGCACATACTGTATATTTCAGTATCTTTTATTTACCTTACTATTTTACTGTCCCTTTCCCCCATGTGGAGATGTATCCACAGCCAAAACCCCATAGTTCGCCCTACATTTGTGCCAGTTTTACAATCGGTGTAGGAGCCTGCCTTACAGAGGTCCAGTGGCACAGATGGTTAGTGTGTGGTATGCATGTAGCTGTACACAGTGGAGTTATAATGAGGTTTTGTGTTCAAGCCTTCCCTGGAGCATTAAGTCTTTTGAATGTTTTCCACCCATAAAAAGTTCATTCGCCGTAGTAGTTTCACTGTGACTTTGCAGGTAAAATATTCTTTTTGAGAATAATATTTCATATGCGATAAATAACTGAACTAGAAAATATTGGAAAGAAATTGCTTGTCACACTATTCGCAGCAGGCACTCAGACACAGAAATGTCCTGTCATTAAAGAAAATTCATGAAGAATAGGAGTGACATCATTGCAAAGGCGATATTTTCTGATGTCTGTTTTGGTTAATCATTTGCGTGGTAATTACTTCTGTCATTATTACTAATACTGATAAAAACAGAGGACACAGCTCTTTGGACATTGGGCAGGACTCTAGAAAGTGTTTTTATTTGCAAGTGGCTCTGGAACTCAACACCTGGTGATGGGTCACTTCTGTCAGACACACCAGTGGAACCCAAGCCCACCTACACACACACTGATAGATAAACACCTACACTCTCACACACATTTACACTCACAGACACATCACACATTTATACACACAATAAGACACTCACACACTCACATATGTACACTCACAGACTCACAGATACACAAATAGATACTATATATGCAAATAGACACCGCATACACTCTTGGGTACAGGTACACTATAACTAACACTAATGCAGATACTGCTAATATTACAACAGTAACACTATCACCAAAACTTACACTATCATTGTTACTAACACTGACAAAAACTACTACTAGACTAATAATACTTATAATAACAGTAATACTCTCATGAAAACTAACATGATGATAAAACTAAAACTATCAGTAATGCTATCATCATTAATACTCACATAGACACTACACACACTGACAGACATGCCCACACATACACTTACAAATATAAAACTACACACTAACAGACACCACACACTCATGGAAACAAACCATACACACACACATTCTCAGTCATGCATTCACAGAAACAAAAAGACACTAAGCATACTCATAGACACACGCTCACAGACACCAAAGATACATCAAAGATAGATTTTATAGGTGTAGAAACTAGTAAATAAAGCCAATGATTTGTTTTAGAAATTTATTCTTAAAATATACAATTATTCACACCTGAAAAATATGTAGTTCAAATTATACATTATATACAATATTGTAATAAGCAAATGGCTAATCATCATAAAAAAACACAAGTATTAAAGCTACAAATTCTGGTAACATGGCAATATATATATATATTGTAATGACAAACAAACTAATTACATGAACTCAAAACCACATTTCGATTCAAATATAAGTTTTAAAAATTACAACTTCTATATTTCAACGAAAATATTATTAATATAGCACAAACGCTACTTTCTAATAAAGACAAAAAGAAACAGTTTTGTGTCTCATGGTGATCCTCCTCTCGATCCTAATGAAATGTTTAATATGATCCCTCGAGAAAAAAAGGTGTCAATATCTGCCTGGAATGATTGATGCCCCATCAAACATTTTGTAATATCTCCGGAAGTTCATACTGTAGAAACCTGATTTGTGGCTTAAATTCAAGGTAAACAAGACTAAGGAAACAAGTTAAAAACTTGATGTGGAACTGTGATCTAAATCACCCAAAACATTTCACTATATTCGGCAGTATGTGCCAGAGAGAAGTGCCTAATAGCTCAGGTGGTGGAGTGGAGGATTGTAGTAGGAACAGTTGCGAATTCTTATGTCACTAGTTCGTATCCGGCTTGAAGGAAGGTGCTTTTTGTATACTTTAACGAAAGAGTTAAAATAGCAAATCATTTTCACTCAGACGTTGATCCAAAGCTCAATAAACCACGAAGCAGAAGCTCTTGTTCCGAATTCAGCTACTGTCTGATTGTCTTGTTTTGGCCAAGATCTGATCTTTGAATTCAGGGACTACTCTGTCTGCTTTGTAATTCAAAAGTATATACAAATGTCTTGTTTTTTTTTGTAGATACAGTGGTGTGAAAAAGTTCCTGATTTCTTATTTTTTTGCATGTTTGTCACACTGAAATGTTTCAGATCATCAAACAAATTGAAATATTAGACAAAGATAACACAAGTAAACACAAAATGCAATTTTTAAATGAAGGTTTTTATTATTAAGGGAAAAAAAATCCAAACCTATATGGCCCTGTGTGAAAAAGTGTTTGCCCCCTAAATCTAATAACTGGTTGGGCCACCCCAACAGTTATTAGAATGCCACCCCAACAGAATGCTTGATTCAAAGGATAAGTACTTAATTGGCTTTATGATTTGGTATTGATTTTGTATCGTTATATTATTAAGTTTGTAGTTTTTGTGTTTTTAAACAAATGCTTACAAAGGTAACCCCGGCACACTTTCTGTTTATATACACACAATCTGTTTATACCAGCGGTGAATTGTACATTTTTATTTACAAGCTACTCTGCACTTTTGGGAGTATAACAGGTTCGATATAAAGTGGCAAAAATATAAAAGGGGAAAATACCCCAGATTGCGTGGAAAGGCCTCGTTGCGACTCTTGTTTTATTGTTAAATACAGCGTACTGTGCACGAAATGTTGCAGAAACACAATCTGATATTTTAATTATTATTTTAATAATTTTATAAGTATGAGGCCAAATATTCAGTTCTGATTTTTTTAAGTGATATATTCCCTTCCTCTCGTGGAAGTCACACGATGTGAGCAATTGTTTTTTTTTATTTATTTTTTTCACGTTGCGATCCAAAGAGCCTCAGACGCCCAGTCTGTCAGTATCCAAACAAGAATGGATTCTGCTGGGAGCCGGACTGAGCTTATTCTTGCTTCCTGTGCTGAAAACAGAATTAGCTCTTCCCCGAGCACCGTCTACAACTGCTGGATAGTGCTCTGCCTCCTACTAATCCAGCAATTAGTTTGATGAAAGACAGATCACTTGTGTGCTTTTAACCTTCTCTCAGCTACAGGCGAGACTGAAGCTGGCGATATGTAGGCACGCGCTGGTACACCTTCTCTAACTTTCACAATCGCGATAAACATTTTTTTTAAATAGACCTTTGAAAAACTAGATATAGATAAAACTAGATAAAAACATTATCTTTATCGGTTTTTACATTAATCGATTTTGAATCAAATTTGATTTTTGTACATTGCATTTTACATTGAAAAAAACGTGCATACCTAATCCACCAACGGACAGAGCAATATTTTACGTTGCCTTCCAGAGCTTCCAACGTTTGATGGATTTGTATGGGTGTCTGTATGATAGCACTGGCGCAGGTGCAAAATCCACTTTCACGTAACTTTTTCAGTGTCTTCTCCTCTCACAAATGGATCGAAACACAGGAGCCAATATTAGAGCAAACGACAGGTGTTTAAACAGAGGATGTCCCAGTGTCTGCGACAACGCATTGTATACATGCAAATGGTTTATCATTTAAAACCCAACAACATTCTTTTTCTCCCTGGTGCTAATCAGCTACAGTACCACACATGCGAGCTGTTGTGTGAAAGAAAATTCATATGTGCATAGGAAGGCAGAATAAAATCCAGAACTGTACTGGTGATATTGATAAACAGGGTTCATGTTCACAATAAAACTTTATTGTATAAAACGTTATAATTCGTAAATATATATTTTTTTAATTATGCAAAGTGTCTGTTAAACCATTCATGAAGGAGTTTTAGACAAAAAACACACAATTATATGAGAAAATATATTTATTAAGTTAAATGTGCATTTAACTTACTTTTTAACAATTTCAAGTTAAAGGTTGATGGAAATTGTTGCCCTGCTTTTTTGTCATAAATACACAAGCTTGTTATGTCTTATGTCAGAAATAAACTATATGAAATTCATTAAAGCAACAAAAAGTAAGCGCCACAAAGAAGACAAACATTTGCGTTTATAGTGCAATGTTATCTCGAGCCTTTAAAATTACTTAAAACACAATTTGTTTTTCTCTGTGGCTTTGTCATTTAGGTGTGTTGTTTTTTTTACACATTGTAAAAAAGTCGCTAAATCATACGAAACATAAAAACTCCAATTGTAAACTCCAATTCATATTCCTGAATCTTAAACCTATGGAGTATTTATACCTTGTCTTAGTATTTGTGAATATTACAGAGCTCCTTTTCAAACTCTGTTAGTATGGTTTAGTGCTTAGGTTTCCTGGTTTTTCACCCAGGCGGTCTAGGCTTGACTCTTGGTATAGGAGCGCGTCTGTGTTGCCTTCTGGATTTCAAATGAGCAGCTCAGTGTAGAAAAGAGCCCCGTAGATCAGCATGTACATTTGCCTGGACAGTAGAGTTTTCAGAAAGCCACCTGGCTTTCTACGAACAAGTAATGAGACATAGAGAGAGGTTTAGGAAGTAATGTGGCCACGCGGTCTAAGGTGCCTGGATTAAAGCTCCAGTGTCTTTGGGGGCGTGGGTTTAAATCCTCCTGCTACCAGATGCTTCTGTGACCCATTTTCTTCTGAATTGGAAAGCAATCAGTGGAATTGTGTTTTGACAGTCTCTTGAGAACCTAAGCAAAGTTTTTAGAGATACTTTCAGCTTGACATCAAGGCAGGAAACAAAAGCTGTATTGCATCCTCTCAACCCAAATGCACTTTGCCACCTTTAGCGTTATGCAGGGAACAAGCATAACGTCTGCTGATCACTTTCCAGTCAGTGCAAATCGTACTGTGTTTTAATATCGGTTGTGCTGGCGTACTGCTTCTGTCTGTGAAACTTTAATGTTGTGCTAAGAGTTAAGAGGAGTGCTTAATGTAAAGAGGAGTGTATGAAGGTCATAACAGAGGGAAGACACGTGTGTTCCTCACGGGAAGCTGTCACTCTGCATTCTGTAGGGCTACAGGTTGATTTCACATGCCACATTTAATTAAATACAGGAGAAACCGCAAGGAAAACCATATGTTTTAATAAATCTTCTGGATTTATATTTCGGTGTTTCACCTTTGAATGCATACCTTGGCCGTAAATCTTTACTCGATTACAGCCACGCCAAACAGTTCTTAAGGCAGAAATCAAAGCTTATTTGACTTTCTGCTAATAATGTGTAAGTGCTCATGAAGCATTTCCCTGCCCACCATGTGCCCACAAACCGTTCTCTCCGTTTTCCTCTTCCTGTCGTTGTCAGCGAGCACAACAAGACGGGAAAAATGACAGAGCTGTCAGGAATGGGATTTGAACCCATGCCTCTATTCAGAGAGCAGAACACCCAAGCAACAGAAAGACAGGAGTCCTTGAGTCTGCCACCTTAGACCACTCGGCCATCCTGATTAGTTTCATAGGTCAGTGTGTTTAAAGCACCAGTAGTTCACAAAACTAAGAAATGCTTTGCTGGAGAAGCGCCACGTTGCCTGTTGTTGCCTAAATTGATCCTGGAAATCAAATATTCGGATCGATTCAGAGTGTGCTTTACAGCCTATGTGCAATATTTTTAATTGTTTAAAAAAAGTGTGTACTGTGTACTATGTTTAGGACTAGTTAGTGTGGTAGAATATGGAGATCATCTCCAGCTCTGAGCTCAACCGCAACAAAGAGTCATGCTGAACAAAGTCAGAGCTCAGCTGATCGTGTGCTCAGTGCGGGGCTCAGGAGCATTGTTGTGGTGCACGAACTGCAGGGGCTCTGAATCAGAACATTTCAATTTATCTGTTCAATAAGTTAAAATGCAGGACACGTTAAAATAGGATTATTACTTTGTCTCTGTCCCGTTTGTATATAACTGAATGTCCCTTACATTTTTAAGGACACATACCTACTAATGTGATACTCATTGCAAATAGTCCCAAAACAAGCAGGTCTGGCAGCTGCGGGGTTGAAGGTGAACATGTATCATATTCTAATGGATACTATTTCCATTGATGAATGAGACAGATTCAAAAGGAGATCCTTCACACGATTAAGCGAACACATTGCCTTTTCTGTCTGATGTAGAGGCTCCATTTGTGTCAGCAGTACTATAATTGTAAGTCTTATACACTTTCACGGGCTGCATCTGTAGCGCTTCATCTAAGAGGATTGTTAGAGCACAGTTACATTCACCCACCCAACTTATTCTTTGATCATCTAAGAGGATTTTTTTACTTTCGCACACGGTTACATTCGCCCACACAACATATAATCTCTGAATGTCCAATGGCTCAATAACCCCGTTTTCCCCTGGGAACCACCAGTGTACAGTCCCATCCCATTCAAAAATATAACAGATATACTCATTTGATATATTCAATTAACAAATATAAAAAGATATTATGAACAAGAGAACTCTTGATTATATAGATCCAGGTTTACACAATTAATTCATGCATACTCGAAGTGCCTGAAGTCTTGCTCTGCTGTTTTAAATATACCTCCAAAGCATTTAGTTGTGTTAACTACCAAATTATTTGAACTAATTTAACGTTATATTCAGGAAATTCAGAGAAAGTCTTCAGACTTGTCGTGGCTTTTGAAGAAGCCACCTGTTGAATCTCACCAGGGATTTCTTGAGAGATCATTCAGCGAGCGAGTCCTTTACTACTTTCAGAGAGTCCTTTATTGACCTTGCTGAAGCAGAGAAGCGACATAATCACAATTGTGACCAGTTTTTCTGCTGTTTCTGGTTAATAATGATTGTTATTTTGTATTTTGATTAATATTTTTCATAGCGTTCTTCCTCAGCTTTTAAGATATTTGGTGAGCAAGAACCACTGAGAACGAGTCTGAATCAATCAAGAACACATATGGTACTGCTGTCCTGTGTACAACTGCTTCGTCCTAATTGAGCTTTTCAGTGTTGAAGAAGACGTTTCCAATTTCGATTGCTGGTTTCAGAGGATGTGCTACAGGATCACAGATTCAATTGAAAAGATTTGGAGATGCATTGGCTGGGATTCAAACCTGGCTCAATTTCATGAAGGCACCTATACTCAGCAACGAGAGGAAAGGAGAAGGGGCAAGAGGTAGTGGCTGAATGGTCTAATATGCTGGATTTTAGGCTCCACTCTCTCAGGGGCGTGTGTTTAAATCCCACTACTGCGCAATGTTTTAAGACCTTACTTCCTGAGATTTGTAATATGGTCAGTTAAAGCACTTTATGTGAGTATCTCTTATGTCAGCGCTACAATCCCTGGCATCTTCAGGTGTTTTATATTACTGTACTCACATCGCAATCTTCTGTTGAGTGAGAACTCTTTGCTCGTGTTCATAGAGAGCCAGGTTTACCTTTTGAATCTCACCCGGGATTTCTTGAGAGATCATTCAGCGAGCGAGTCCTCCCTCTGGACTCCGCACTGAGCTGAAAGCTGCATGAACTCCTCACTGTGTGTCCTGTACTGTTGCAAGTGCTCTCGTCTAGATGTGGAGCACAGCGACAAGAACACCTTGAACTTTTTTCATAAGTGAAGGAAAATTCAAAAGAGTATGGATTGTATAAAATATCCATTGGAAAATTCGAGAAAAAACTGAAGGACTAAACAACGACTTTTGATGACTACAAGAGATTCAAGAAACACAACCGTCCGCACACGGGCTTGGATCCTGAATGCTTAAGTTAAAAGACAAAGCGAAGGATGCGAACTGTAAACTCTCTTCACGTCTTACAGTTTATGAAATAAAACAATTTCTTACTTTCTTAATAATTTCTTATTATTACATACCCACACATACACTTACAAATATACAACTACACACTGACAGACACCACACGCTTACAGACAAACACCATACAAACACTTTCACAGGCATGCATTCACAGAAACAAAGAGACACTACAAATACTCACAGACACAGTTATAGACACCACACACTCAGAGACCGCACATGCTTACACACTAACAAACACCACACACTTCCAGACACACATGCACAGACACCACATACACAGGTATCTACAGATACATGATAACTAACATTAACACAAATAACTCCTCATATTACAACAATAACAATATCACTAAGACATACACTATCAATATCAATAACATTGACACAAACTACTTATAATAACAGTTAAGCTATCATTAAAACAAACACTACTACTACTGTTAATACTCAGTAACACTATAATTATAATTAATATTAACATGAATATGAACATTAAAACTAAAACTATCAGTATCGCTATCATCGCTATCATCATTAATACTCACATGAACACTAGCATGAAAACTACCAGTTGTACTCTCTAATATTAACATGAATACACTTGAATTAGTATTAGTTGCTACCCATGACGTCACAACGCTCTTTGTGACGAAGGCGAGACACCTAGACGCGCACAGTGACGTGGCGCCTGTCGCCGTGGTTACCATACTTATGATTTATAAACACTGGACAAAATGCATTTAAACTGTTATTTACATACATTTATCAACTTGGAATATCATTTTCTAAGCTCTAGGATACAGTTACCTAAATAATAATATGAATAATCATTGTTTAATTTCAGATTGAACATTATTAACATTAAACGCACTATGGTAATTGATCTTTATTGACTGTTTTCTAGATATTTAAAACAGGGTCAAGAACGGGAAAAGAATCAGTACTAACCAATCGGTGAAGTTAATCGTTTATTCTACGGTTCTTCAGTTGAATTAATTGGTTGTCGATAGATAAGTGATCAATAACTCTCCTCTGTGCGCTCAGTGCGCCTCCCGCGGTTTCGCGCTCTGATCCCGGCGCTCTGGCTGGTGTCTGTGACGTCACAGCGCTCTTTCTGACAGAGCAGAGCGCGTCTCCGCTGGAGGAGACTCCTGTCCGGAGCCCGGGGTGGCTTTTCTTACAGACATAACATCTCTAAATGAAAACACACCAGGCTGTGGAGAGAAGCGAATCATAACAGTTGGAGAAGGAGGAGAGCAACAAAACAAAGAATGAAATTCATTAAACAGGGAAAAAATAGTTTACTTCGCAGATTAATGCGTTACAAAGCGTTCCCATGTGGAGCAGCAGAGAACGAGCACGAGTCCCTGAAATGAGCGCTTTTAAGGGTTTTACACGAATCTTCAGAGTATAAGAGCCAGGAAGATCAGACTCCTGATCCTGGAGGTTAAAATGGGTATACTGGTTTTATTTCCACCCAGCTCTCTTCTATAGGTGGTCTGATGATTTAAATTAACTGTATAACTGTTACAAGCCTTAATCTAATTGTAAATTTATAAGACTGTCTGTGAGACACTTCTGAGAGCAGCTGAATCCCAGGGCTGGTGTGGAATCACACACAGACAGGTCTTCTGCGTGATCAAAGTTCCACTGCTTAGAGCTACAGACTGGTCAACTGGTCACTATTGGAGACACAACCATCGGACCATTGGCTACTAATAATCAATATACTGATCAGAGTGTCACTACTGGTGTTTATTACATAAATACTAAGATAATTCCACACTCACTTGTGTTATAAAATATTTATAAAACATGTTTGGAGGCTGACATACAGTAAAGACAGTAATACTGAAGGGATGGAGGTCCTGGAAAGGGTTAATAGAAACGTCTTGCTTCTGACCTGGAACAGAGCCCACAGATGCCAGATCAGTGAGCCCTGAACCAGGAGAATATTGATTTTTTATTCTGCCTCTGAGAATTTTTCTTCTTTGCCATGTGGTGTTACATCCCCTTCAAATACTCTACACAGACTGCCAGAGAGAAGAGGAGAGAGATGGACAGATAAGAGCACACACAGCGAGAGAGACATACGTCTTGATTTACTTTGAAGCAAGTGTTCATTTCCTTTCTGGAACAAGCTATTTCTGAACTTCAAGAAATTCATGCAACTTCTGAAAGATAAAATACAAATCTTGCTTATCCATTTTCTCCACTTAAAAGTGGAGAAAAACAACGGCAGTGCATCTCCGTCGGCTTGATTTAGCTTAATACAAGTATTCACTTCCTTTTCTGGAAATTACAGCCTGCGAAAGATGAAATAAAGTTCTTGATTAATCTTCGTCAGTGCAGAATAAATACTGCCGGCTGGCAGGAAAATGCCAGTATTTTATTTTCTTTAACTACAAACGTATGAATGGTGAAAATGTGTCCCTGTGCATCTATTAAACAGAGAGCTGGTGGTTCAAGCACACGCAGGGACGCGCTTCAGATTGTTACGATGTAACATAATCTTCGCTAAAAATTTATGGGATTTCTTCGCAAACCCTCTTGAACTTCGCAGGAAATGTGTGTTTTACTCGTGTGGAACTACAACAAGTAAAGACTTAAGTACCTAAGTCAATGTCCAAGAAAACCATCTTCACGTGTGGAATTTTATCTTCAACTGGCTGTCGGGAGAATTCATCTATACACCCGTTGTATCCTTAGCAAAAATATTTTAAAATTAGAACACAGATTAGTTGGAGAACTTGACAATCCTTGACAATAATTATTAAATGAGCATTATAGAAATGTGCGTTGATATTTTTAATATGTACCTTAATTGTAATATATATAAACACAATTGCTTTGATATGGATGTTCATTTGAAGGATTTGAGGAAACTATCAAGGATCGCAGAACAAGCAAAGATACATTTGGGCATCTGCTATTGGTAAAGATGAAAGAGTACCATAAGTGTGAAGCTTGCATACACACGAGAGAAAAAAACAGTTCTAATGCACTTCATTAAATTGATGGTGTGCTTATCAATCGTGCTGGAAAATACATAGCAGAGGATGGTTTTGATCCATCGACCTCTGGGTTATGGGCCCAGCACGCTTCCGCTGCGCCACTCTGCTGACAGCTGTCATAGTGTGATTCAACACAACTGCTCTATCTTTGCTTTCTAAAAGTGCGCCCGAGATGAAAAGTTTCAACGGCAAACGCAGACGTCACTTTGAGCACTTGGTCTTTTATAGTACAAATATCACACGCTGCACTACATGGGCGTGTCTTCAAGATCGTTGAGAACCAAACCTTCTGCTTTCCGAGGCAACCGATTCTTTCTTTGTTAATTCCCAAATCTTCAATGAGAATCAGTGAAACGAAAACCAAACACATGTACACACTCGCGTCCTAGCCTGAAAGAAAAATGATGGAAGCATTTGAGGAATAAGAAGAGTAGTCTGAACAGCTCCAGTCTATCAACTGCTCTACAAAGTGATTGCTACTTCCACACCCAGTTTATAACACTGAAAATGATTCAGGAAGCACAGCAAAGTTCTAAAAGCAGTGGTTGAAAAGCGTCTAGATACATAAAATGACAATTTGTCAAACGTAAAATCTTCAGCTTTAAAATATTGTCATCCATATATTTTCGTTTTTCTCTTTTTTACATAACACGCTTTCGAGAAATAGACTGTCTTGTAGTGAAGGCTGCATTAGAAAATGTGTATCTAAATTAACATCGGGTTTATGACTTCTGCGTTTTTCAGCTTTCTTAGCGCTTGGGTCTCGATTCAGATATTGCAATAAAAGCAACAGGGGAGTAAGTTTTCCTTTTCGAAGTATAAAAACTTCAGCGTTTACTTTTTGAAGACCGCAAATTGTCGAAACACTATTGCTTCATAAGCTAATAAGTAAGGTTTCTGAGCACGCATTGTATTACTAATGCTGTTATTAATAAAAAAAAGCTTAAATTCACATAATGGAATTTGGACGGCTCAAAGTAGTCTATTCCTTGTACAACTTTACTTGCCCGCTGAGTAGAGTTTAAAGCAACGGCAGCAAAAGTAGCAGTAATCGCAACAACGTGGTTAGAGTGTCACAGTACACTCTATGAAATTATTGCGGCTTCAGATCGTTTTGTTCTGTTGAAGCTGCTACAGGCTCCGAATTGCTGACATTGGCTGTGATCTTTTTTCAGGTTTCGTGAAATTCTTTACATATTTGAAATATTTAATTCGGGTTCGCCTAATACACGGTGCAAACCGTACCTGCAGCAGAATGCTGTGGCACATGAAGCCGTTTTGTTTATCGGTTGTAAGGATTTAGGAGCGTACTACAAATCGAGCAAGCGAAAAGAAAATTAAACAGGAGTCACTTTTTGGATTGCTAATTCATTGTGCTCTGCTCGTCTAGGTTCAAATCCCATCCTTGTCATGGTTAAGACCTGAGATGTGTGTGTTTTTTCTAAACGGTGTTTGCATTTGTTTCCTCTTTTACTCCTGTAAACTCAGGATTTTTTTTCCTTGGTGGCAACAATACGCTTCTGCAATACAGTAAATGGTAGACTCTGCTTTCAAATTAGCTGCACCAGGCATTCGGATACAGAAAAACACAGGGATTTAAAATTCAGGAATATGAATGGCCAATTGCTTACAGCTAGGGATTTTACGTTTTCTTATTTAGCGATTTGTGTATCAATCTTTTAACAATTCATTAAAATGCTAACAATATGTAAAATCAAAACAACAGCACCGTTAAATGCTGGGGAGACAGGTAGTTGTTTTTTTCAATCAGATGCCAATCTCTAATGCTGTGTGTGAGAGCTTACGTACCTTTCCTTTTATCACATTTTCTGACAACTATTCCAAAGGGGCACCCTGTCAGCTCCTAATACTTTTTAAAAGTCTGCCTGCATGTTTGATTATTGTCATTTTATTAAGAAAAAGTTCAATATTGATCATAACTAAAGAAAATTAGGATCACGAATAAAAAAAGGGCTGAAGATGCGAGTCGCTCTTGAATCAGAGCTGGGCGACACAGGCTTCTGTTCTAATATGATTGTACGAGAAGCAGGAGGAATCTCTTCTCTCCTATGGAGCATGAGCTGAATCAGGAGTGAGATATTTCGTATGCTCGTGCATATGTTAACGCATGACCTACATCGTAAAACTAAATTAAAAACTAACATTAAGTTGTCAAAGACATTCATTTACATACAAACAAGAGACAGACATAGTAATGATTCTACATTAACTTGTCGTACATAGTAATGTATCGCAGAATTCCGACTAAGTAACTCAGAATTGCGACTTAGTAACTCACAACTCCGACTTTATATCTCACATTTCCAACTTCGAAATAGCCCATATTTCATTGTCTGTCCTTTGTTATTGTAACGGATTCGGGTTCTAGCTAGCAAGACCTGGGTTTGAGCCAATACAGTGAGGCACGAAGTACCGGGGTAAAGTTAGCTTGAAGTTCGAAAACGATTTTGGCACGCCTGTAGCGCTTTCACGAAATCTCTTAGAGTTACAAAAACACTTGCTTTGTGTATAAAATACATTGTGGATGATTTCTCAGCCTTTACTTTTTCGGTTTTATGAATTTTTTGACCAAGCACGAATATTCTTTTGTCCATATCTCCGCAATGGAAGCACAGAACGCCTTCAAACCAAAATCATTTTAAAGACCACGACTTCTGGATATTTCCACAGCCTTTACATCAAACTATCAGTGAGCTTATTATCTTTTTTTAAACCTCCGGTTTTTCATCGATGCGTAATTACGCACGAACTGGAACCCAGGGGACCGCTGTGTGCACACGTTCACAACGCGAGAAATACTGTTCAATACGGCTTCATGCGAAAAACCCGTATATGACCATAGGAAGCAGAACAGCGTGGTCTCCAATTACCCAGACTGTAAGCACGGGAATAAAGCTTTGTTTGATTTCTGAAACCCTTCCTTTACGCCCTGTTTTCATTCAGGTAAGGGTCAACTATATTGAAAATACTACTGACAGCAGGAAGATTAAAATATTCTTTACTCAGCAGCTTATTAAAAACAGCTCCCATGATGTTCAAACCGATTTGTTACACAGAACACTGGCACAGCTTTGCATTCTGAATCTCTTTTTCTCATGCTTTTATTTAATGTGGCACAATGCACTGGGATAGGGGTATTCTGTTCACAAACCAATAGCATTTAAACCACAGCACCCACAATGCTGCAAGTGTTTTGCACACTAAGCAGGTCCTCTGACTTTTCCCAGCTTTGTTTTGGGTTGTGGAACCTTTCTTTATATTTTTTAGGATTTTCTGAAGATAACACTACAGGTAATACACTGGGACAGGTGGGTCTTCTTCATGGCTCAATAGCATTTCAAATACAGCACCCACACTGCTGTACCCAAGTGTTTTACACACCATACAGGCTCCCGGACCTCGTACAACCTTGCTGTGGCTGTGGTCCCTTTCTTTATTTTGTAATGATTTTCTGAAGATAACACTACAGGTAATATAGTGCCATAGGCGGGTCGACTTCATGGCTCAATAGCATTTCAAATACAACAGCCACACTGCTGAAACCAAGTGTTTTACACACCAGACAGCCCCCAGAACCTTATACAACCTTGCTGTGGTTGTGGCCCCTTTCTTTATCTTTTTATGAGTTTTTCAATATGGCACCATTAGACAGGCGGTACATGGGGATAGTACATCGTGCTCTTCACGAGTCAATAGCTCTTCAAGCACAACAGCCACAGTGCTGCAACCAGGTGTTTTACACACCAGACAGCTCCCCTAACCTTATACAACCTCGCTTTGAGTTGTTTAACATTTCTTTCAAATCACTTGGGTTCATCAATCATTTGATCATTTTTCAGCGTGGAATAAACCTATTACTTGTTCCTTGGAGATTACCATCTGCTGATAAGATATGATCGCTATATTGACCATATACAATTTCTTGCATAAGGAATTCATATTTTGCATACACTGATCCCCCCAGTCCCAAGTGATTCTGGTTTTGGAAAGCTAAAGGACAATGAGCTTCACGATACCAGGGGGACAGTGGGTGGTCAAGTCTCCCCTAAACAATGGATCTTGTCAGATTATGATGTCAGTGCATTTAATAATGTTGTTGAACTCTCTTTAGCCCAAATACAGAGGGGCCCAGACCCAGAATGTTACACATACTGACAGAGAGTGATCTCATTATGTGTGTTTGGATTTTAACAACTATTTTTATTGTTTGCTAGAACCAAAACAATCTATGTTAGACATTTTCATCTTCAGCCAAAAATACAAACCTGTGTACGTAGTGTGGTGCAGGTTCTTGTCCCATCCTGCTCTTGGTCCAGGTTGGAGGGTTGCACCGATTCTGAGTCTTGTTAGCTGGTATGGATGGGTTTGGGGGTGTTGATACCAGAGTGGTCCAGGAGGGGGATTCAGGTGTCTCGGGGGCATTCTTGCTTTTCTATGAGTTCAGGTTGATTCTGTTGGTTCTGTCATGTATCTCCCTCACGCAGGCAAGCGCTCCCGCATTCCCTCGAGCTCTCCCCATACCAAACGTGCACATGTCAATCAGTCCTCTACTTAAACCCTCATCTGTCCCCCGGTCATTGCTCACGATTGAGATTCTCTCCCGGAGCTTACCTACTAACTACGCCTTTGCCTTACTATGACTTCTCCCCTGGACCTCGACCCCGCTTTTCCGACAACCGCTTTAGCTACTCGATTTTGTACCTTCGCCTGTTTTACGCTTTCTCGGATCCTGACCCCAGCCTGTCTCTTCATTTACGCCTCTGCCTACCGACGCAACTTCTACGCCTTCCCGGACTCCGACCCCTGCCAGTACCTCGACTACGCCTTCGCCTGTCGATTCTGTGCCTTCGCCTGTACTACGCCTTCCTGGACTCAGGCCCCTGCCTGTTTACTCCGACTACGCCTGCGTCTCGCGCCAACCCTACCAAGGGCACCGCATTGGATCCCTATCCTCAGCAGTCAGCCCCTGCGTGACGGGTTCTGAGTGTCTTGGTTACATCCGTTTGTGTGTATAGATAAAAATAACTATTGAAGAGCACCCCCACACCCCCCATCCGTCTCGGTGGAAGTTGCCATGTTCAAAAAATCCTAAAAAGATAATTAAAGTTGCACACAACAAAGCATGACTGTGAAAGGTCAGGAGGCCTGCCTAGTGAGCACAACACTTGATTACAGTAAAAAAAAACATTAAAAAATAAAGAAATGTTCCACAACTCAAAGCGAGGTTGTATAAGGTTAGGGGAAATATCTGGTGTAAAACACCTGGTTGCAGCACTGTGGCTGTTGTGCTTGAAGAGGTATTGACTCATGAATAGCACCCCCCAATCCCCATGTACCGCCTGTCTAATGGTGCCATATTGAAAAACTAAAATTCTTATTAAAAAAATAAATAAAGGGGCCACAACCATAGAAAGGTTGTATAAGGTTAGGGTACCTGTGTGGTGTGTAAAACACTTGGTTTCAGCAGTGTGGTTGTTGTATTTGAAATGCTATTGAGCCATGAAGTCGACCCACCTATGGCACTATATTACCTGTAGTGTTATCTTCAGAAAATCATTACAAAATAAAGAAAGGGGCCACAGCCACAGGAAGGTTGTACGAGGTTTGGGGGCCTGTCTGGTGTGTAAAACACTTGGTTTCAGCAGTGTGGGTGCTGTATTTGAAATGCTATTGAGCCATGAAGTCCACCCACCTATGGCACTATATTACCTGTAGTGTTATCTTCAGAAAATCATTACAAAATAGAGAAAGGGGCCACAGCCACAGCAAGGTTGTATGAGGTTTGGGGGGCTGTCTGGTGTGTAAAACACTTGGTTTCAGCAGTGTGGGTGCTGTATTTGAAATGCTATTGAGTCATGAAGATGACCCACCTATCCCAGTGTATTACCTGTAGTGTTATCTTCAAAAAATCATAAAAAATTAATGAAAGGGGCCACAGCCACAGCAAGGTTGTACGAGGTTCGGGGGCCTGTCTGGTGTGTAAAACACTTGGTTTCAGCAGTGTGGGTGCTGTATTTGAAATGCTATTTAGCCATGAAGATGACCCACCTATGGCACTATATTACCTGTAGTGTTATCTTCAGAAAATCATTACAAAATAAAGAAAGGGGCCACAGCCACAGCAAGGTTGTATGAGGTTTGGGGGGCTGTCTGGTGTGTAAAACACTTGGTTTCAGCAGTGTGGGTGCTGTATTTGAAATGCTATTGAGTCATGAAGATGACCCACCTATCCCAGTGTATTACCTGTAGTGTTATCTTCAAAAAAATCATAAAAAATTAAAGAAAGGGGCCACAGCCACAGCAAGGTTGTACGAGGTTCGGGGGCCTGTCTGGTGTGTAAAACACTTGGTTTCAGCAGTGTGGGTGCTGTATTTGAAATGCTATTTAGCCATGAAGATGACCCACCTATGGCACTATATTACCTGTAGTGTTATCTTCAGAAAATCATTACAAAATAAAGAAAGGGGCCACAGCCACAGCAAGGTTATATAAAGTTAGGGGGCCTGTCTGGTGTGTAAAACACTTGGTTTCAGCAGTGTGGGTGCTGTATTTGAAATGCTATTGAGCCATGAAGAAGACCCACCTACCCCAGTGTGTTACCTGTAGTGTTATCTTCAGAAAATCATAAAAAAAGAAACGTTCCATAACCCAAAACAAAGCTGGGAATAGTCAGATGACCTGCTTAGTGTGCAAAACACTTACCTGCAGCATTGTGGGTGCTGTGGTTTAAATGCTATTGGTTTGTGAACAGAATACCCCTATCCCAGTGCATTGTGCCACATTAAATAAAAGCAAGAGAAAAAGAGATTCAGAACGCAAAGCTGTGTCAGTGTTCTGTGTAAAAAGTCGGTATGAACATCATGGGAGCTGTTTTTAATAAGCTGCTGAGTAAAGAATATTTTAATCTTCCTGCTGTCAGTAGTATTGTGAATATAGTTGACCCTTACCTGAATGAAAACAGGACGTAAAGGAAGGGTTTCAGAAATCAAACAAAGCTTTATTCCCGTGCTTACAGTCTGGGTAATTGGAGACCACGCTGTTCTGCTTCCTATGGTCATATACGGGTTTTTCGCATGAAGCCGTATTGAACAGTATTTCTCGCGTTGTGAACGTGTGCACACAGCGGTCCCCTGGGTTCCAGTTCGTGCGTAATTACGCATCGATGAAAAACCGGAGGTTTAAAAAAAGATAATTAGCTCACTGATAGTTTGATGTAAAGGGTGTGGAAATATCCACAAGTCGTGGTCTTTAAAATGCATTTGGTTTGACGGCGTTCTGTGCTTCCATCGCGAAGATATGGACAAAAGAATATTCGTGCTTGGTCAAAAAAATGTCATAAAACCGAAAAAGTAAAGGCTGAGAAATCATTCTAAGAGGTTTCGTGTAAACGTTACAGGCGTGCCAAAATCGTTTTCGAACTTCAAGCTAACTTTACCCCGGTCGAAAAACCCACAATACAGTACAGGACACGCAGTGATGAGCTCACGCAACGAATAGTCTTGAACATGCCAAGCGTAAAGGCACACTGCACATCTGCGAAACATCACATCCTAGTTTAGTTACAGTGAGATTATAGACTGGAACCTAGGAAGTCTCAGATCACTTTTCTATTAAATGTTCAAGCAAACCCAAATACCTTTGAAAGAGACATTTCAGAATCCCAGTCAAATCCAGTATGATTGCTGGATCCCTCGAATTCGACAATATCACAGATCTGCAGTCCACGTTGTGCAAGACACACCGCCCAGAGCATTTCTAAGACAGGAAATACATTTTCGTTACGAAAAGAGATATACTGTACGTAGAGTGAAATGGTCTGGTACGAGTCCTAAGTTTGAATAGTTCAAAATAGACGAAAAAGGGTAATTACAGACTCTTTCGAAATGTAAGAACATTAAAGCTGTGCGGACTTTATCTTGATTTACCTAGTTTAATCGTTTTCAGAAAGTGTAATTGTATTATTTTATGTACCCTTGACGATTCTACTGATGTTATAAGTGCTCTTGTTTATATTGAATCTATTTTGTTGTTCAAATCAAAAGTAAAAAAAAACATTCCGGATGCGTCTGCTGTTGAAATAAAATGACATCAAAGGCGTTGTACGTAGAGTTCTGAAAAGCTCGATATTCTACTGACAGGGCAATTCCCATCAACTCAGTTTCTTTCTGAAACAACGTTTTCCAAGAAAAACTTACACTTTGCAAAATTTGAAATAAAATACTTGCTTAAAAGTGCAGATTATTTTTTCCCAAAAACTGTAAAAGGAGAAAACCGACCCGTTGGAGTCTCTGTCGTACCATTGCTCAGTGCGGTCAGGTCGGGACTAAAACGATAGTAAGGTGCTGGTTCAAGCACATCTAGGCACGACTTTCTCACTGTTCCATCGTGAACATCATCTAGAGAAAAAGTGGCATGTAATGTTTAATACATTATTGGCCTTATTAATAATTTGAGGGAATATAAATGCTTTGCATGTATCGAATTACAGCACGTAACAACTGAGTACCTGAGTCGATATCACCGGGCAATTTCCAATAACGCCCAACATCAGACACTTCAAGAAAAATAAGATTCCATATCTTGGAATGTAGGGCGGGAGAATTCATTTATACTCCTGTTGCATCTTGAGCTAAACTTTTTTTAAAAAAAATACGACGCAGATTTGCTCAAGATACTTGTAATCGCCTTAAAGAGAGTTTTCATGAAAACGTACATCGGCTAGCTCTCCACTGTTAATTGACAGAACTTTTGAAGAAACTGTTCTTATTGTAACGCAACGGGGGCTCAGGCGGGCGCCCTTGCCGCATCTGGTCGGCCCAAAGTATAGGTGGCTCGAACCCGGGACTTCCGCGTCTCTCTGCAGCGACCTAGCCCCGTGAGCTAAAGAGAGATCTCTCCACAGCCCAGTAGCTGTGGTCCTGCTATCACAGGGAAGGGCGGTGACGTCACCCGCTCTGGTACGCCGGCTCTTACACACACTGCTTGTCGGCCGTAAGCGTTACACTATATAAGCAACATTCAAATTACACATCTTAATGACCATGAAGGGAAATCTATGGAAGCCCGTTTCCGCCAGGGAGTAAAAAAAAAACGCGCTATGGTATCTCATTGTATGTCCTTTTTACTTAAAAAAAGGTCTTCTTTAGCTCAGCTGGCAAGTCCTGGGTTCGAGCCAATGCAGTGAGGCACGAACTAGGGTGGGAGCTGCGAGGGCACAAGCCCTAGAACCCGAAGCCATTACAATAACAAAAGGACAGACATTGAAATATGGGCTATTTCGAAGTCGCAAATGTGAGATATAAAGTCGGAATTCTGAGTTACTAAATCGCAATTCTGAGTTGCTAAGTCGGAATTCTGAGATACCATAGCGGTTTTTTTTTTTACTTACTGGCGGAAACGGGCTTCCATAGAAATCCGGGTTGTGAATAACAACTGTCACTACACACGATTGAGATCTTGACGCTGGCACCTAAGACCACTCAGCCATCCTGACAAGCAGTGGAGGATGCCCGTTGCTTTGTTAAAGGATTATTAACTACTTTTCTTTTCTTATTATTACAGAGATTTCTACATTGCAAGACAATTGACGATTTAGATAAAGGTATATCGTGGTTCGCAAACCAGTCACGGAGAAGGCTTGAACCCGCGCTCTTCGGTTTATGAAACCGATGCCTTACCACTTGGCCACCTCGCACACAGTTTAGTTTTTTTCCCATCAAGGCTAATACATGTTGAAAAAAAAAATCTGTGCGCAAATTGCAATGGCAGGAGAAGTAAAACAAATATGATTATGATGTACAGTAATTGTTCACTTAGTGAAATACTCACTTTTTTGGACCACTGAATATAGTTCTTCTGTGGAGCTGGCTTCAGACTCTGCTTATAGCGCCCGTCAAATAAAATAGATATTTAATTTTTACAGGAAGACGCATTCCGAAACGTATCTCTGCAGTTTTAGAAAACGCACAAACCGTATTCTAATTGCAGACTGCAGATCTGTGCAGCAATCGTACTACATTTCACTGTGATTCTGAAATACGTCTAGCAAACATATTCAGGTTTCCTTGAACTTTTAATAAAAAACGACTTCGCTTTCAATCTCTGATGTCACTGTAAACATCGGACGTGATGTTCCGCAGATGTGCAGTGTGTGCCTTCTTGTCTTATTCAAGTTTACTGGATTTTTGAAACGAAAATACAAACTGGACAGTTTCAGACACATGAAGACTCATAAATGTCACTACAAATGACAAATTTGTAGTGTAAATCCGCCGGGCTGATTTACGTGTCTGACCATCTCTCTCCTCCCTCTTTTGCAGTGAGCACTATTTTTTCATTTTCTTCCCTTGTAGTTTCCTCGCTCTTTTGCTGTCCCTTTCTCCCACGGAGAGACGGAAAACGTGCCGAAATCGTTTTCACCCTGTGTTTGTGCAACGTCAGTGTGTGAAGGGAAAGCAGTCTCCGCGGCTCCAGTGGCGCAATTGGTCAGTGCGCGGTACTTATACAGCAGTGCACAGCGGAGTCATGCCGAGGTTGTGAGTTCGAGCCTCACCTGGAGCAGCGTGTCCTGTCTTTAGCTACTGAAAGCAACTGTCCACTTTAGATACTGCTACTTATAGGTCGTCCTTAACACTTTATCTAACGGGATTGTAGCCTGTTAGGTATTTGCTGGAAATCTGGTCTAAATTCTGTTCTGTCCTCCTTATCCTGTTTCTGTTTATCCTGTTTCTCTTCCTCCGACCCTCTAGAGGACAAAATACAGTTACTTGACAATGCTCTTTTATCTACCCTCGACATCTTTGCTCCTTTAAAAACTCGAACCATCTCCTTCTCTCGCCCTGCCCCCTGGTACAATGACCATCTGCGTTTCATGAAGGCAGCCTCTCGCAAACTTGAGCGTAGGTGGCGTCTTTCCGGCCTAAATGTACATTATCAGGCCTGGAGAGATTACTTATCTGATTATAAGGTTACTATAGAGTCTGCTAGATCCACCTACTTCTCTCACATCATTGAAAATCACCAAAACAATCCCAGACATCTTTTCTCCACCATCAACAGACTGCTCAAGCCAAACTGCCCCACCACATTACTTGCCTCATCACAACTTTGCAACACATTCTTAGATTTCTTTAGTTCTAAGATTGACAACATCCGGCATCACATTCTCTCCACTACGGATATAATTTCCACACCTCCTCCCTCCTCATCCAACTTCTCTGGTTCCCGTCTCTCCAGCTTCTCTCTTCTTGGCTCAGCATCCCTAAACAAACTAGTTACGCGCATGAAACCCACCACATCTATTTTAGATCCCATTCCCACCACTTTATTCCAGTCCTGTTTCTCTTCTCTCTGTCCCATTGTCCTCAATATAATACATGAATCCTTGAGCACCGGCATTGTACCAACGGTCCTCAAAACTGCTGCTATTACCCCAGTGCCAAAGAAGCCTAACATGGCTCTCGACAATCTTAACAACTTTCGCCCCATCTCCAACTTACCCTTTCTCTCTAAAATTCTAGAACGTGCTGTCACACTTCAGTTACATAACCACCTCATGACAAACAACCTTTTCGAACCCCTACAATCTGGCTTCCGTCAACTTCACAGCACAGAAACCGCCCTAGTCAAAGTCACCAACGATCTCCTAATAGCTTCTGATTCTGGTTCTCTTTCCATACTCATACTTCTTGATCTCAGTGCTGCCTTTGACACTGTTGACCATAACATCTTGCTTTCTCGTCTCGAGACTGTGTTTGGAGTCTCTGACACTGCCCTCAAATGGTTTAAGTCTTACCTCACTGATCACTGTCACTTTGTCTCTCTCAATGGGTACAGGTCTGAAATTGGTCTTGTCAAGTCTGGTGTCCCTCAGGGCTCAATACTGGGCCCCTTGCTCTTCAGCATTTACATGTTCCCACTTGGTCAGCTTTTAAGATCACATGGCCTCAGCTTTCATTTTTACGCTGACGATACTCAAATATACATCCATACCAAACCCGACACTGATGTGGCTGTCTCTATTCTATCTAATTGCATCTCTGACATAAAAATTTGGATGACTCAAAACTTCCTTCATCTTAACTGTGACAAGACTGAAGTCATGCTTATTGGTACCCCCCATCAACTTCGTAAAGCCAGTCCTGTAACCCTGTCTGTAGATGGCTCTGTACTTGAGCTCCAATCAAAATTGAAAAACCTTGGGGTTATATTCGATTCTGGCTTAACATTCGACCCACATGTACAGCATACTGTCAAAACATCTTTTTTTCACCTTAGAAATATCGCAAGACTACGCCCTATGCTATCATTAACTGTGGCTGAAAAGCTGATCAACATATTTGTATTCTCTCGAATTGACTACTGCAATGCTCTGCTCCCTGGGGTATCTAAATCTACTCTGAACAAGCTGCAGTATGTCCAAAATTCAGCAGCCAGAATCCTGACCAGATCTAGTGCAAGTGTTCACATTACTCCTATCCTGGAGTCCTTGCACTGGCTTCCGGTCAAATTCCGCGTAGACTTTAAAATCCTCATGCTCACCTACAAGGCTTTACATGGCTTGGCACCTCAATACCTGTCTGAACTTTTATCGCCCTACTCCCCACCTCGCAACCTCCGCTCTTCAAATTCTGCCCTCCTTACTGTCCCCCAAGCCCGTCTACATTGTATGGGCGACAGGGCCTTCTCCTGCTATGCCCCCAAGCTCTGGAACTCCTTGCCCAAGGATATTAGAGAGTCACTTTCTCTAAACTCCTTCAAATCCAGACTCAAAACCCTCCTTTTCAGAAAAGCCTTTACTTAACTGGTTCCATTCTTCACCCCTCTGCTCTTCTTAATACCATCTTCCACGGTCTCCTCTATTGTTATTGTTGTATTGTTGTAATTATAATTGTGTCCTGTCTTGTGAAATTTTCTTATTTATTGTTGTAGTCTTCTTATTTATTGTTATTGTCATCCTGTAAAGCGCTTTGAGAAGCCACCTTTAAAGGCGCTATATAAAATAAAGTTTATTATTATTATTATTATTATTATAAATTAACATCAAAGGAACAGGTAAAGGTTTATTCCACGTCACACCCGAAGAAGGTTCCATGTTGTGTTTCCTTCTCCTTTCAGCATGGAATAAACCTATACTTTTTCCTTTGCAGCTGACGCAGGTCACTACTTAAATTCCCATCAGCTGTGGACCCCCAGCTGATCTCTACACAGATAGATGAGAGATATCTTCTTAGATGAGAGGTCTACTGGGACTAAGGGAGCATGATGGGGTACCAAAGACTTGAAAAAGCTCTCGCATTAGATTCTGTTTTTGTTGTTTCCCAGATTTGTTTTTAATGTTCTTTTTGTTTTGAAGTTGTTCCTTTAAGTATTTTTTTTATTTTATTTTCTGTAGTCGTTAGACTACTACAGTGATTTACCTAGGTTCCCGGAAGGCTTCTCGCATCGTGGTGGTTGTGTTTTTGGGTTACAAGTATTTTTTTTCTATTGATAGGACCCCACGCATTACTGTGGGACTAGTTAACTTAAGTTCTTACATTGTACCTGAAATTACCACATAAACTACTACTCTGTTTTTCTTTTTTTTTAAATAAAGGCACAAATGATGTTTTTTTTTCTTGCAGCTGATTGGCAATGACACTACAACGGGTCATTGCAACGAACGTGGCTGCTGAAATTTGTCAGCAGCTCCATACTAAACCTGTTCTCAATTGCAACAAACCTAAAATAACATATGCTGCCCATTAGATGTAACCGATGTAGGAGACTAACTTAAACCACCTCTTCACAGGGTTTATGTAGCTCAGTAGAGGAACAGTCGATCGCATTTGAACTGTTCTGAATGTAGTGGAAATAATATAGTCACAAGGTAACGAACATACGCACCACTCGCTTGAAATATTTACTGTAGCTAAAATTGTTTTCTAGACACCACAACTATTCACAATGAATTTGATGAATACATGTCTTTATTAATAAAAGTGTAATTTATTAATAATTTAGATTAATGTATATCTTTATTAGTAGCTGTATTACCGGTAATGCATGTACAGTCCTTAATATGGGATAGTGAACTTTCAGGTATCTTGGGGAGGTAAGAAAACTGAAATGAAGGAAATACATATTTAAAGGCGGCATAAGTCTTAAATGTGTTCTGTTACATCTGGGTGTTAACTGAATAGATTGTGATTTGACACATGTCTTTCTCAGGAGACAGCAGAAAAATTGGGGAATTTGCAGGTACAGAAAATAACTTGAACTGAACAGGCAAATGTAAGGTTATGTTAAAGAAAAAAAAACGTTGTCACCTTTTTCAACATGATTATTTAAGACAGTTTATCGGAACCGTATCTCTCCTCCATTCTGTGGCTGTGGTCCAACAGTAACGGTGGTGAAACAAGCAGAATGTGCAGAAAGAATTGGAGACGTAACGGGAGACTCATCCAGTCGATAGAAGGGTTGTGTACGCTGAGAAGTGTAGTTTAAAAGCTTAACAAGCCAGGGAGGAGTCAAACCTACAATCTTCTAAAATGTATTTCCTGTCTTAGAAATGCTCTGTGCGGTATGTCTTGCACAACGTGGACTGCAGATCTGTGATATTGTCGAATTCGAGGGATCCAGCAATCATACTGGATTTGACTGGGATTCTGAATTGTCTCTTGCAAAGGTATTTGGGTTTGCTTGAACATTTAATAAATAAGTGATCTGAGACTTCCTAGCTTCCAGTCTATAATCTCACTGTAACTAAACTAGGAGGTGATGTTTCGCAGATGTGCAGTGTGCCTTTACGCTTGGCATGTTCAAGACTACTCGTTGCGTGTGCTCCTCACTGCGTGTCCTGTACTGTATTGTGATTTCGTTGAGATTATCTACGAGGAGTACAGCGACTAGAACGCCTTGAACCTTTTTTTCGGTATATAAAAGAAAACGCTAAAGCACATACAAAGTAACTAACAACTAAAATGTAGGTTTTCTGATTATATCTCTACTTTACTTAAATACCTTAGTGACAGGCGATTCTTTCCGATATTTGTTCCGGCGCGGTTATTGATCCCATACTAAAGATTATTTTTATAAAGAACATGTCACCTGCAAACTGGTATCGAGAAAGTTTTATAATATTACTTTTTATTTAAAAAAGTAAATTTATCATAACCTATATGATTTCTTACCAGCGTGGAGCTCGAATTCACAACCCCGAGATTAAGTGTTTGGCACTAGCTGCGCCACAGAAAAAAATGAAATCTCTTATTTACATTAAATACTGCGGCTCCTGACCTTTTCTTCTCGTCAGAGAAGAGGTCGGTCTGGTCTCCAGATTATCAACTATAAGATCAGACGGTGCTCCTTTGTAAAGCAGTGTTGGTTCACATTGCTTATATGGGGCAACACATCAACTCGATGATCGCTCGCTGTACACGCATGCCCCCCCTTCACTGAAATAACATAGACGAAGGAAACTCTCTTGTCTTGGGCTGCTGTCACCCGGATTCAAAGCGCGGGTAGTGCGGTCACAGCACAAAGTACTGACCACTATACCATCGCGGCGAGCTGGGACAGACTATCCTAAATTTTATTCAAATGCTCACAGTGTCTTTAATCTGATGGATTCATATACCGTGCTCATGAGAAAGTCACAAACCTGTCATCTACACACTGTTCCCAGAGCTGGATAAGTTATTCCAGATTTTACAGCTCTCTAGCAATAGTGGAAATCAGGCTACAGAAATGGAGAAATTCTCTTCAAAATGTGGAAATATATTCCCGAGACGAGTCCTTTCTCAAAGGTCAACTCTGCTTGTAAATCACCCCTCCCCACATCGCACGGTGTAGCGGTTATAACCTTCTATTAACACACCAAAGGGCTTCAGTGAGAAAGCGGGCAGAAACAAAGCGATCTCTTTCATTTTTACGTTTTGCACGCCTGACGGGGTTTTACGCTGCTCTTTTCTACACTGAACTGATCATTTGGACATCGTAAGGGAAGAGAGACACATTTCTATGTAATCAGGAAACCAGGAATCCTAACCGTTAGCCCGTTAGTGCCACAGAGAAAAAAAAACGTTTCAACGAGATAAAATTGCAGGATAAACACATTTTTTTTTCTTTTTCGTAGCGTTTGTGTTTTGTTTGATTTAGCGAATTTTATACACTTTATTTCTGACACATGAGTTAAAAGGCTGGTAGAGTATATTTAATACAAGAGCGCTGAACAACAATTTTCATCTACCGTATTGTAATGTTTTTTTAAAAAAAACAAGTTAAATGGATATATAGTAAATGTTTTTTTTCATATAATAGTGTTTATGGTCTGAAAAACATCATTCATTATTTAACGGACATTTGGTATAATTAAAAAAAAAACTCATTCACGAATGTTAACATTTTTTACAATAACGTGTTCTATTGTGATCTTGCGCCCCGTGCAGCAATATCACCAGACAGTTTAATTGTCTTAGTTCAGGTGGGTAGCTGCGCCAGCATGCGTAGGCTGCAAAGGAACAAGTAAAAGGTTTATTCCATGCTGAAAAAAAAGAAGAAAGAGAACACAACGATTCGGCCACAACGTGAGAGAGACAGGGCAGTAGGCAAAGGTAAAGTAGCGGGAGAACAAAGGTTGGGAGGGAGGAGGAGTGAGAGGCGGGAGCAGGGGACAGAAAGAGAGGCCAATCAAGAGGTGTGAAGTCAGAATTGGTGCAGAGAGGTATGAAATGAAACTTCCAATGAATGGAGAAAATTTGAAAAGAACAGTAGTCTGTCGTTAAGGGAAGGGAGAATGTGTGATCCTAGCTGCAGA
Organism: Lepisosteus oculatus; assembly: GCF_040954835.1. Classification (NCBI taxonomy): domain Eukaryota; kingdom Metazoa; phylum Chordata; class Actinopteri; order Semionotiformes; family Lepisosteidae; genus Lepisosteus; species Lepisosteus oculatus. The sequence goes on along the minus strand of NC_090709.1, from coordinate 44,598,437 downwards.
ATAATTTTAGTTTCGGTGGTCTTTCTGATGTATGAGTTTGGAAAACCGTCTTTGCGACCACTGGTGCCCGGCTAGCTCAGTCAGTAGAGAATGCGTATCTTTAGCTCAGGGGTGTGGGTTTAAGCCCCATGTTGGGCGGTGTCCATCTCCTTATTAACAAAGTTTCCTGCTCATCCTTGACCCTCTTACACCTCGATGGTACTGAGCACGGTTTTCCAAACTCATACATCAGAAAGACCACTGAAACTAAAATTATTCTGCAGCTAGGATCACACATTCTCCCTTCACTTAATGACAGACTACTATTCTTTTAAATTTTCTCCATTCATTGGAAGTGAAGAGAACAGAACTTAAGCTATTATTTATATAAATGTAGCGTGAGGCTTTAATGTGTTCTATAAAATCGAGGAGTCAACTGGATAGATTTGTTAAATATTTTAGTGATGGGTCTCCGTATTTGTGGTTATTGGAGGAAAGCAGGGATGAGGAGGAAATAGGTGGCACCCAAGTATGTTAAAGGAAAAAACTCAGCATCTTAAGTGATTTATGATGGTTTACAGTCCCTTTTCTGTCCTGTGGCTGTGATCCAATGACTGTGTTGAAACAGCCAGGGTTGTGCTAGCTCTTGATGGACTGGTATGCAAACCAAATGACAGACAAGCAAAGCGTTGTTTTACAATTCTGAAAGCTCTTTCAATGTGGCTTCTTGTGTTTTTATGACCCCTTTTATAGTGCTGGTCTTGTAATGTTGTTGGATTGTGCGCAGGTGTCAGAAGATACCGTCATAAAGGATAGGCACGACTTGGCAAAACAACATGCCAGCAAGCACTTCCCCACTTTGAAAGGAAGATGTTGGAACTGATTAAAGAGCTTAATCTGAACTGACACAGGAGAGAGAGAGAAAATCAAAGTTCTGAAAAGTAAGCACAAGGCACACCCTGCTAAAGAAATGTATTGCCTTAAAAAAAATGCTTAGAAGGTCAGAGGAACAATTGTTGTGTTGGTTTTTTTTGCTCAAGTATTTTTATAAGTTTAATTTTCAGTTCTGTTAAAAATAAAACTTAACTTTACTGATTATTAGTCGGTGTCTTTTGTAACGATTTAGCTGTAATGATGTCTGATTATTCATCTGGAGTGTTAAACAAAATTAATTCTGCAATAATACAGTAGTGTTTAATTTCAAATGCACAGCTGCTGTTCTCATTTGTTTCATGACTAATTATAATTGGGTATCTCATTAATAACTATGTAGCCTCATCAGGTGAATTGTAGACTAAATGCAATTCTTAAATTAAAAACTAACTGATTTGTCAGGAAATTTAGTTTGAATATAAATGAGAAACAGAAAAGTAATTGTATATTAATGTGGCCTACATATTATTCTACTAATCTGAAGTGTTCTGATGTACAGTCCTCTCCAGTTCGGGCTAATTAGTACAACAATGCCGAGCCCTTGGAACCGGATTAAGCACAAGTTGAGCTGAGCTCCAACTTTGTTCCACATGTTTTTTGCTGCAATTGAACTTGGAGCGGGAGATGATCTCCAGAATGTACCATACTAACTTAGTACGCGGCTGTGTTTTAACTCGGGAAGTCCATTGCATTTTACCCTATGGGTTTATATACATGGGTTTCTCTGCATACACTACCATAAGGGAGGAATTGTCACGACCACCAGCCAGTGGAGATCAACACGTAAGCGAGCCAATGAGCACCAGCAGCGGATTACTTCTAACAAGCGCCGCCGCACGAGTTAACACACCTGCAATTGCTCTACCGTGCGGCACGCCGGGTTATTTATACCATTCGTACCTGATTCCTGTTGCTCGGTATTGAGTTCTCTTCTTGTTGCTCAGCCTAGCGTTCTCACCCCTCTTTTGCCTTCCTGGAATTCTGCCTGCACCTTTTGCCTTCGGACTTCGGATCTCGCCCTTTGGATTGTTTGCTTTCATTGCCTGTTTTGGATTTGACCCTGTAGCTCTCTTTTCGACTACGATTCTGTCTCATGTTTTGGATTGTTCGCCACCAGTGCCTTTACCGGATCTCGACTTACCTTCGCCTTCGGACTACGGCTCAGCTCCTGGATTTGCTCGGTACGTTTACTTACCTCCCTGCGACTCCTGCATCTGCATCGGATCCTTTTCACCTCTACAGAGCATCGTTACAGAATACCGAGCCTGATTATGGATCCCGCAGACGCACAGACCCTTCGTTCCCTTCTCCCGCAGCAATCCCAGACCATCGCCCAGCTTCAATCTTCTCTCCAACTGCTCACTAACCAAGTCGCCTGGCTTTTTTCTTCCCCTGTTTCGCCAGCTCCCGCACCGATTCCTACAACGCGGCCCCGCCCACCACTCCCTCAACTTTACCATTTGTTCTCCCGGAGAAGTATGACGGCAATCCTGCAGGCTGCAGGGGCTTTATTGCCCAGTGCTCCCTGGCTTTTCAGCTGCAGCCTGAGCGTTTTTATATTTCTCGACAGAGGATCGGATTCGCACTTTCCTTGCTCACAGGCAAAGCATTGGATTGGGCTGCAGTATTGCTTGCTAGAGGAGAGCAGCTGTTCTCTGACTTTCAGCTTTTTGCTGACCGTCTCCAGGCGCGTTTTTCTCAAAGCAACCCGGATTTGACTTGCCTTCGGCTTTCCTCTCTTCGCCAGGGCGACAGACCACTGCAAGATTATGTGGCTGAATTCCAAGCCCTCGCCACGGAGTCTGCCTGGAACCCGGAAGCTTTGGTTTGCCTCTTCGCTAAGGGTCTCTCGGAGGATCTAAAGGACCACCTGGTGCTCATGTCCTTACCAACCTGGTCTCTAGAGGCGGCTATCGCTGCGGTAGTTGAATTGGACACTCGCATTTGGCTGCGGAGAGCGGAGAGACACCCAGGAAGCAGACTCGTGGCGCCCACCCTGCCACATGCACCCCTGTCCTTGGAGGAAAAGGAAAGGCGCCGTCAGGAGGGGCTGTGTCTGTACTGCTCTGCGTCGGGTCACCTGCTCGCTACTTGTCCTTTGAGACCCCCACATCCACCTCGAGCTCCCCCACTGCCTACTGTTAGTGTCAGTAGTGCTGTTTTTTCACAATCCTCTTCAGGGCCTTTATTCCCAGCTGAGATTTCCTGGATGGACACGCACCTTCCCCTTTCGGTTTTGGTGGATTCAGGGGCAGCTGGGAATTTTATGGATGCCTCTTTTGCTAAGAAGTGGGATATTCCTCTTGCTCCGCTTTCACCCCCTATCTGCATTCAAACGTTGGATGGGTCACCTGTTGGTGCCACTCATGTGGAGGACATTTCACTCCTTCTCCTGGACTCCCCTGCTTACCCTGTGATCCTGGGCCTTCCCTGGCTCAAAAAGCATGATCCCCACATCTCCTGGGCCAAGAATGAGATCATTGCCTGGAGCCAGGCCTGTCGTGACAACTGTTGTCGTCCTCCACTCAAGGTTGCTGCTTCAGTAAACCTCTTGGAAGAACACTCTATTATTCCCCCTCAATATGCACATTTGAAGCAAGCCTTTGACAAACAGAAAGCTCTATCGCTCCCCCCTCACCGCACCTATGACTGTGCAATAGATTTGCTTCCAGGAGCACTCCCACCCAAAGGACGGATCTACCCGCTCACTCAGACGGAGAATGAAGCCCTGCAGGATTATATCAAGGAGGCCCTGAATTCTGGTTTTATTCGTCCCTCCTCGTCCCCAGCCTGTGCTGGGTTCTTCTTCATAGGGAAGAAGGACGGCTCCTTGAGGCCGTGTATTGATTACAGAGGCCTGAACTCCATTACAGTCAAACATCCCTACCCCTTGCCTTTAATCCCAGTCGCTCTGGAGTCCCTACGTGGAGCCTCCATTTTCTCAAAACTAGATCTACGAGGGGCTTATAATTTAATCAGGATCCGTGAAGGGGATGAGTGGAAGACAGCCTTTATGACCACGCACGGCCACTATGAATATCAGGTGATGCCTTTTGGACTCGCTAATGCCCCGGCAGTCTTCCAATCCTTCATAAATGACATCTTCAGGGACATTATTGGAAAATTTGTCTTGGTATACTTGGATGACATCCTCATTTTTTCCACCGACCCTCAGGAACATGTCCATCACGTCCAGGAGGTCTTGTCCAGACTCATGGACAACCAGCTCTACGCCAAGCTTGAGAAATGCATTTTTCATGCTTCTAAGATTCACTTTCTGGGCTACATTATTTCTCCTCTTGGAGTCGAGATGGACTCAGCCAAGGTGGCAGCTATCAATGATTGGCCTGTGCCACGTAATTTGAAGCAAATCCAACGCTTTCTAGTTTTTGCCAACTTCTACAGGCGATTCATCCGGAACTTTAGCTCCGTGGTGGCGCCCATTACGGCTCTGACCCGCAACCGTCCTAGTCGGGGTAAATGGAATCCGGAGGCTAACCAGGCATTCCTGCGCTTGAAACGTCTCTTCAGCTCCGCTCCTCTCCTACGGCATCCGGATCCCTCCCGGCCTTTCATTGTTGAAGTTGACGCCTCTGCCCATGGGGTTGGTGCAGTCCTCTCCCAGCGCCTCGAAGAGGATCGCCTCCCTCATCCATGTGCTTTCTTTTCCAAGAAGCTCTCTCCTGCTGAGGTTAACTATGATGTGGGCAATCGGGAACTCCTAGCTATCAAGCTGGCCCTCGAGGAATGGAGACACTGGCTGGAGGGGGCTCAGCACCCCTTTGTCATTATTACGGACCATAAGAACCTGTCCTATATTCAATCTGCCAAGCGCCTCAACTCGCGTCAGGCCCGTTGGTCACTTTTCTTTTCTCGTTTCAATTTTGTTATCACTTACACTCCTGGCTCGAAGAATGGGAGGGCTGATGCACTCTCTCGGCTCCATGACCCCCCAGACCTGGACGACACACCTGAACCAATCATCTCTCCTAATAGAATCGTGGCAGCGATTCATTGCTCCATTGAAGATCAGGTCAGGCGTGCCCTCAACGGAACTACAGTTCCTCTGTGCTGCCCCCCGGATAAGCTTTTCGTCCCGAACAACTTACGTTCTGCGGTTTTGCAGTGGGGACATGATTCCCGGTTTGCCGGCCACCCGGGATGCAGACGCACTCTGGACCTCCTCACCAGGGACTTTTGGGGGCCTTCCATGCGATCTGATGCAGCAGAGTACGTCCGGGCTTGCCCGGTCTGTGCCAGGAGCAAGACTCCGCGCTCTAGGAAGGCTGGCCTCCTTCACCCCCTTCCAATCCCACACCGCCCTTGGTCCCACATAGCTGTTGACTTCATTACGGACCTTCCTAACAGTCAGGGTCATACGGTAATCATGGTGGTCTCCGATCGTTTTTCCAAAGCAGCCCATTTTGTCCCCCTCCCAGCATTGCCCACAGCCCAGGAAATGGCATCTTTGTTTGTACAACAGGTCTTTAGGATACATGGTTTGCCTGATGACGTTGTCTCGGACAGGGGACCGCAATTTATCTCGGCCTTTTGGAAGGCTTTCTGTCAAACTCTAGGGACTCATGTATCTTTGACTTCTGGTTATCATCCTGAGGCCAATGGTCAGGTGGAAAGGACCAATCAAAGCCTCCTGACCTTTTTGAGAGCCTTCACCTCCAGCTCACAGGATGATTGGTCATCACTACTTCCCTGGGCAGAATATGCCCACAATTCTCTTACCTCCTCCTCCACAGGTCTCTCTCCCTTCCTTTGTTCTTTAGGTTATCAGCCCACTCTCATCCCTGTCACACCTCCACTCATGGCAGTGCCGTCCGTGCAACAATATATTGCCAAACTGCGAAGGACCTGGAAAATGGCGAGGACAGCTCTTATTAAGTCAACCCAGCGCCACGCCAAATTCGCCAACCGACACCGCAGACCAGCCCCTCGTTTTCGGAAAGGACAGTTTGTTTGGTTATCTACACGGAACCTACCTATACATCAGCCTTCCAAAAAGCTTGGGCCTAGATATATTGGTCCCTTCCGGATTCGTTCCCGGATCACCCCGGTTACCTTCCGTCTTGCTCTCCCCCCTACCCTCAGAATCCACCCCTCATTTCATGTCTCCCTCCTGAAACCTGTTTACCGCTCGCCCCTTGCGGCTCCCCAACATCGCCCGCCACCTCCTCGTCGCATTCAGGGGCGCCCGGCTTATACGGTCCACAAGATCATTGACTCCAGATGGAACCGCGGAACCCTGCAGTATTTAGTCGACTGGGAAGGTTTTGGTGCCGAGGAGAGATCTTGGGTTCCAGAGAAGGATATTTTGGACCCTACACTAATCAGTGACTTTCACAGGGACTATCCTAATCGGCCGTCTCGGGCGTCGGGAGCCGCCCGTGAAGGGGGGGGTACTGTCACGACCACCAGCCAGCGGAGATCAACACGTAAGCGAGCCAATCAGCACCAGCAGCGGATTACTTCTAACAAGCGCCGCCGCACGAGTTAACACACCTGCAATTGCTCTACCGTGCGGCACGCCGGGTTATTTATACCATTCGTACCTGATTCCCGTTGCTCGGTATTGAGTTCTCTACTTGTTGCTCAGCCTAGCGTTCTTACCCCTCTTTTGCCTTCCTGGAATTCTGCCTGCACCTTTTGCCTTCGGACTTCGGATCTCGTCTCGCCCCTTGGATTGTTTGCCATCATTGCCTGTTTTGGATTTGACCCTGTAGCTCTCTTTTCGACTACGATTCTGTCTCACGTTTTGGATTGTTCGCCACCAGTGCCTTTACCGGATCTCGACTTACCTTCGCCTTCGGACTACGGCTCAGCTCCTGGATTTGCTCGGTACGTTTACTTACCTCCCTGCGACTCCTGCATCTGCATCGGATCCTTTTCACCTCTACAGAGCAGCGTTACACACTGTCCCAGTAGAAGCAGGCTGGAACCAAGCAGGCTGAGCAGGCAGACAAAAGTGAAACTATATCCAATCAGACTCTTCAGTGAGATTCACAATTCTTCATTTGACATCTTGTCCTCTTTTAAAAAAGAAAGAGGTAAAAAATAATCCCAGCCTCTAATTATTTCCTCTAGAGACCCTCCTTCTTTCCAAAACCCAGTCTACAAAATTAACAAATTTAAACTCTTAGCAGACTTTTTCCTACAACATTCCAAATCCTTAAGATGACTGGGACTGTGCTATAAGATGAAGAGGAACAGCTAATTTATTTTGAAATCATCAAAATCACAACAATTGAACACAGGTGGAGATTAACAAAAAATAAGAATTACAATTTAAAATAAAAAGTTACATCAGCACAAATTTAAAATTGCTATTACTAAAGGGTGTGTAATCATATCTTACCATTTTTTCTAGGGCTTTAATTTATAATTACTTACCAGAATTTCTCAGAACAACTTCACAACACAGTGAATAAGCAGAAAAAATTAAATCTAACTGGTACATAAGGAATGTGCTGTGTATAAATTGAGCATTAAGATCCTGACGGGAAAGGCTATCAACAAACTATTGATATGTTTAATATTTCTAGAGAAAATACTGTGTAATGTAAAAAATAGTATAATGATTTGTGATGTAAAATGGAAGTGACATTACATACTTTAAACTAAAAATGAATTACTACTGAGAATCTGTTTTGTGCTGTTAATATTTTGTATATTCTTCTCTCATCTTCAAAGCACACTATTCAGAGTAATGTGCCTCATTAGTGTTTAAATCTCTTACCTGATACAGATTGCTACTCAGTCTACTAATATCATGTAGCTGTTACACATGGTTTCCTGATGCACAAATCAACAGAATAGCTATAATGAATTCAACTTTCTTACACCACAGCAACTGTAGAGACCACAGCTCCAAAAAATAGAAGATCACAACTTGCAGCTTTCTGAAGTCACAGTCTCACACACAGACACTGTACTCGTAGACTCTCTAGTATCTCACACACAGTCTGTTACGGTCACCATCCTCTCCTCCAGAGGGCACTCCAACCTCCTCATGTTAACCTTTTAAATTACTTGCATTATTTCGTGGTGTGCCTTGTTTTAGTTTTCATATTTAAGTTTATGCCTTCGTGCTTTCGGGGCTCATGTGCTTTTGGTACATGGCAGCCCGATGGCCCGCCTACCACCAGGCTTCGGGAGGAAGCCTGAGGGCCCAGGTCTGTTTCCGCTCCCTGACCCACTGAGCCTTATAAGAGAGTCCCTAATTTCCTGGATTCTCGTCTGTGTTCCTGTTCGTCTGCGTCTCCTGATGGATCTCCCGGCAACTGACTAATGGACTGCTTCCTGACTTCCACTTGAACTTCCCTGGATTTTCCCCACACATCTGCACAAACTTCCCTACTTCACTGTGAACACCAATAAACCCTGTGTGTCTTCCCTGAATCCTGTCTATGGTCCTTTTCCCGGAATCGACGCCTCATCACCTTCCACAGAAGACCAACCGACTCACCAGTATCTCACACACAGTGACTTGAAGTCATGCCACCTGCAGAAGTTCTCAGATGACTTTACAATTCTGGGATGTATTGAGGGTGGGCTGGAGACAGAGTACAGAGGACTGGTCAAAAGCTTTGTGGAGTGGTGTGACAGATCAACATGGCTAAGACCAAGGAGTTGGTGGTGGACTTCAAGAGGAAGAAGGCCCAACCTACTCCTGTCTGTGTACATGGGAGTGCCGTGGAGATGGTTAACTCATACAAATACCTGGGCATCCACATTGATGACACACTGGAATGGACCAACAATACTGAGGCCATTTACAGGAAGGGTCAGAGCTAACCTTACTTTTTGAGGAGGCTCAGGTCCTTCAATGTGTGTAGTGATATGCTTCTAATGTTCTACCAGTCTGTCATAGCGAGTGTCAGTGGTGTGCTGTGGCTCTGGGATTAGAGTGGGAGATGCTAATCGGCTGAACAAGCTCATCAAGAAGGTGTCCAAATTAATATCCATCGTGGACAATGTCTCCCACCCCCTCCATGACATGCTTGTTGGAATGAAGAGCATGTTCAGCAACAGGCTGATCCTACCACGGTGTGACAGGGAGCATTGCAGAAGATCATGTAAGACTTTACAACCCAACCACAGTATGTCTGGACAGGGGCAACACTGACCTGTTGTGATACCATACTTGTACACCTGAAACCTGATTCCTCTGTAACAACTGGTGCTCTGTTTTACAGGTGTTCTGTCTACATCTGGTTTACAGAAGTGCAATACCTGGAAGTGGAATTCACAACTATTATTAACTATGCAATAGTTACCTACTCTGTGCAATGTGCTTGGGAGTGTGTGATATCTATACTGTGTATTACATCTTCCTTGTGTTCTGTTAATTCATACTGTTTTGTGTACGCTTTTTCTGTGTTGTTTCTAATTATTCAATTGTTTAAAATTTATTGTATTATATTACTGTATTACCACATTTGCACTGTACTGTGTTGATTGTGCCTGGCTGCTGTAGCACTTGAATTTCCCACATGGGATAAATAAAGTACCTATCTGTCTGTCTATCATCCCCAGTCACTGTGCTGCTACCAATATCATCAAAGAAGTTAAACAACGTTAAATTATGTGTTATATTTGGAATATCCATAAATATACAGAATATCCTGTAGACCTGGTATTAAGTACTTATCTCTCTCTCCACAGGTAGTGCTGATGTCATGCTGGTGAATGGAGCCAGTCCCTGTGAGGGGACAGTGGAGATTCACTATAAAGGAGAGTGGGGGACAGTGCTTAGTATTAACTGGGATCTGGATGATGCTGCAGTGGTGTGCAGAGAGTTGGTCTGTGGATCTGCTTTTTCAGCACCAGGAGGAGCTCACTTTGGCCCCGGGACTGGATCAGTCTTGCTGAGCGGGTTCAACTGCAGAGGGTCAGAGTCTGTGCTGAGAGACTGTGGAAACACTGAAGTGAAACAGTATAATTTCGCTCACAATGACGACGCTGGAGTGAGGTATTCAGGTAGGAGACACAGACTCTCTCCAGTCTCCAGCACTGAGATTAAAACTCCTCCACTGATCTAGAGTCAATCATCATGATCAATCTGTCTTCCCATTCTTACTGCTCCTGTCCTGCTGAGAGCTGTGATAACATTCCTCACTGTCACTGTGTTTCTTTCTACCTGTGTGAAGCTCAGAGGTAGAAATACAGACAGGAGACTCAGTCTGAGAGCAGTAGCAGGACATACTCCTCCTGTCTGCTGTCTGTCAGCAGAGAGGAGACAGTTTTACAGTCCACCTGCTAGATGGGCTGAAGCACAAGATTGACTCTCATAAGACAATAAACTATGTGACTATCTGACCTGAACAAATAGAATCCTGAACTCTCGATCAGTATGTCATGGGTTTCAGAGTAGTGACTTTTGTAATTTGGTTAAAATGCAGTCTGGCCACAAAACCACGTGATTTTCAATGCCTTCTCACTTTTCACCGAATCTTTTTTTGCCACTGTTAATGCTCCCTCTTATTACTACCATCTATGATTATCAATAAATAGTGTGAATATAATAAATGACTATTATAGTTGAGTAAAATATCATATGCTATTAATTATACAGTATTATAAGTGTAAATGAGTTATATGTTGTGAATATTATTTCTAGATTATTAAATATTTATCGCTCTTAATTGTGCAAGTGTTCAGGCACCTGTGTATTCAATTTAGGAAATGTCTTCTGCATTTGTGTGTTATTGCAGCTGGACAGATAAAAATATCTCTATCTCTCTGAACCTGTAGCTCATCCTGTTTCTCCAGCAACTGGGTCAAGGGGTCAGTGTATCTGGTCAGTTTCAGGTGTGCTTTAATGGTGTTTTGGCATCGGGTGTCAGTGGTTTTGGTTATAGTTTCAGGTGTGTTTGAATGTGTTTTGCTGTCAGATGTCAGTGGATCTGGTCAGTTTCAGGTGTGTTTTAATAGTGTTTTGGTGAAAGGAGCCAGTGGATCTGGTCAGTAGTTCTAGGAGTATTTTAATGGTATTTTGGTGTCAGCTGTCTGGATCTGGTCAGTATTAGGTGGATTTTAATGGTATTCAGGTGTCAGGTGTCAGGTGTCAGTGGATCTGGTCAGTTTCAGGTGTGTTTCAATGGTATTTTGGTGTCAGGTGTCAGTGGATCTGGTCAGTAGTTTTAGGAGTATTTTAATGGTATTTTGGTGTCGGCTGTCTGGATCTGGTCAGTATCAGGTGTATTTTAATGGTATTCAGGTGTCAGGTATCAGGTGTCAGTGGATCTGGTCAGTTTCAGGTGTGTTTCAATGGTATTTTGGTGTCAGGTGTCAGTGGATCTGGTTTCAGGTGTGTTTTAATGGTGTTGAGGGCTCAGTATTGTGGAGCTCAGTGCTGCAGTGGGCTGTGTGTCTGTCTACAGTGCTAACTGGCCCCAGGGCTGATTCTGTCTTAGCAGGTCTCCTCTGGTTTAATGACTCTCGGCTTGGATCAGACTAGCCCAGATTTAATTCAGAGATGAGCCGTCAGCACAACATTGCATATAAATAAAAATGAATTAGAACAGTTCTGTTGGGCTCAGTAGAGTATTATAATAATTTCAGATTTATTGTTTAAGACTGGACGTCTAACCTCTCTGCCATTATGTCACTGAGGTTTCTTCATGTTCTTGCAATGCTCTGTAGCCAGGAGATGACTGTTAGATCCTTGTATGTGTAGCTGGTGCTGGAAACACAACCTGTTCTTGTCCAGAGTGTCTGTATTTGCGGAGGTCAGACAGTTCTGCTCCAGCAGTGCCAGGCTGTGACAGTCCTGGTCTTGTCCAGAGTGTAGTGCCCAGGTCAGACAGTCCTGTTCCAGCAGTGCCAGGCTGTGACAGTCCTGGTCTTGTCCAGAGTGTCTGTCAGTGCCAAAGTGAGACAATGTTGCTCCAGTAGTGCCAGGCTGTGACAGTCCTGTACCTTCTATTTTTATATGTTCCATAAGTGGAACATATAAAAATATTCTTCAGGACACTCCTGAAGACAGCACCACCTGGAATTATGGTGATGTAGTTTAAATGGTTCATAAATGTTCATGAGGCTTCAGTTTCTCTAACTGCCATTAAGACTCCAGAAGCTGCTCCTGCTGTCTGTCTTGATCTCAGTCCTCCTTTATTTTCTCTTAAGGCCTCAGTCTAACTCTCTGAATGTCCTTCTGCACCTCCTCCCTGCAGCTTTGTTGCCCTCTTCATATTAAATTTGAAAAAGAGATATTTTCTGATGTGACCAAGCTAATTGAAATACTTCTCAAACTTTTAGATTGAATGCAAATGACGATTTCAAGCTCTTTTAAATGTTAAAAGGTTGCAAATGTTTAAAACATCAAAACATTGTCATTTCTCAGAGTTTATTTTACTTTCATATACTGAATTATGCACACTGTTAAGGTGCTGTAATACTGTTAAAATTTGTATTATTGCTTTGTCACATGTCAGGAGTGCGGTTAGCAGGGGGCAGAAGTCTCTGCTCTGGCAGAGTCGAGGTTCTGCGAGGGACGTCTTGGGGTACGATCTGTGAGGCCGACTTTGAGATGAAGGACGCGGAGGTCGTTTGCCGTGAACTAGACTGTGGATTTCCAGCACAGCTGCTGAGAGGGGCTCATTTCGGAGAGGGGCAGGGGCCGATCAGGACAGAGGAGATCCAGTGTCAGGGAAATGAGACCAGAATCCACAACTGTCCCACCTCAACCAGGGAGCATCAGAGCTGCACTCACAGCAGTGACATCAGCCTGGTGTGTACAGGTGAGAGCACTGTTGTCTGTACTAATCCCCAGCTGTATAAACACTTCAATATCTCACTCTGAGCTGCTCCCTCAGCTATGACACCAGCCTGGTCTGTACAGGTGAGAGCACTGCTGTCTGAATTGATCTGCAGCTAAACACATCAATGTCTCACTCTGAGCAGTGTGAGCTAATTACATCTCTTCCTTATAGCTTTGCCCACTTATCTTTGATAACATTGTCTGTTCTACAGCACCATCATCTGGTTTAATCAAATACGTAAGGACAAATAATTCTGATTTTTATTTTATTTAGCATGTTCTTCCTCTTTAGAATACATTTTGTCACTTTTTAGATTTTTTTAATTTCTTGTCTGTTGTATCTCAGGGCACTGTATATTGTGCCCCAGACTAATATCTTTGGATCAGTCAGTGAGCTGCAGCAGGCAGTGGTCTTGTGGTCATGTGATTTCCACATTGCTTGATTCATCTTTGTCACAGTGCGAAAGATAATTAATTACTCTTGTGTATTGAACTTAAATATTCAATAAGTATGTATAATTATGAGAAGTTATTTTACAATCAACACACTGTAAAATCAATCATTATGACATTGTGTTCATACTGTACAGCTCCTGACTCCCCTGTCTTTTTATAAAGATAACAGTGTGTTTATGCTGTATAGCTCCTGAGTCCTCAGTCCTTTGTATAAAGACTAGAGTGATGTTAATATTGTACAGCTCCTGACTCGCCTGTCCTGTCTGCAGAATACAGTGCCTACAGGCTGGTGGGTGGCCCTGACTCCTGTTCTGGCTGGGTGGAGCTGCAGTACCGCGGTGAATACAGGACAGTGTGTGACCAGTACTGGGACCTGAGAGACGCCACTGTTCTCTGCCAGCAGCTGGGCTGTAGGGAGGCTGTAGCAGTTCCAGGACAAGCCTGGTTTGGACAGGACAATGGATCAAGAGGGGTTAATGTTTTTGAGTGTCACGGCAATGAGACCCATCTCTCCTGGTGTGCTCTCTCTTCATGGGGCAGAGCTGCATGCTCTCATGGGCAGGAAGCTGGAGTCATTTGTTCTAGTAAGAATCAATACATATTTACATTTTCAGAATTAATACAGCTTTAAATAACGGATCAGTAAGATGTCAAATCTTTATCTGTCCCACTTACTCATGAAGTAACCAAATCCATTTACATGGTCTTGGTCTCCAAGCCAGCCACAGTAGACCTACTGTTCAGAATGCCATTAAAAGCAGCCTTCTTACCAGAATCACCAAACATTCCTCACTTTTCAAACTGCCCTAACCTCCGCAAAGCTCCAGCACGACTGTAATCCCAAGATCCATCCACTTATTCCATCCTTATCTGCTTTCTATTTTCCTTCCATTACCCACCTCTTCATGCTGTTTTATAGGAGCCCTGGAGCTAATTCCAGCTCCACCCACCCTGTGTAACTGAACACACAAGTCAGTCCACATTCACATTCCTCATTCACAGCCCTTTCTGCCACAGATGTCCACACTGCAGGTTGTGCTCGTTTAATGTCCTAGTCACCTGTTGAGGTGCTGGCCGGTAACCAACCCCCATCTCCCCACGTGTGGGCTGAGCTCACCTACCCACTGCTGTCACAACCCTCCTAGAAACTAGAGCTGTTGTCAGCCAGTGAATATTTATATATTTATAGTATTAGGAGAGAGAGTAAGTGTGATGTTAGAATTTGATCTCCTAGCAAACTTCTTAAGCAAGACCATTCATAAAATTATGATGACTATTTTTAAAACACTACAGTATGTTGTGACATAATAAGCTGTGGTGTATCAAGTTAATTGTACAAACAAAAAATATTTCTGATAACCCCTCTGTGAGTTTGTTTTATTTTACTAATGTGTGACTGAAAATTAACATGATTATTAATTTTTATAGATTCCTCCCTGTCAGCTGTAGACGGTGGAGTCCGGCTGTCAGGAGGAGAGAGTCACTGTGATGGCCTGGTAGAAGTTCACTACAACAGGACCTGGGCGAGACTCATCCAGCACTCCTGGGGCTACAGAGAGGCCTCTGTGGTCTGCAGACAGCTGGGCTGTGGCTCTTTAGTACAAATACACCAGAACTCTGTGTATGAGACTGGCGACAGTGCTGTGTGTCTGACAGGTATTCAGTGCTCTGTAGGACAAGTCTATAACTCCTCTCTGTATGGGGCAGTGACAGTGCTGTGTGTCTGACAGGTATTCAGTGCTCTGTAGGACAAGTCTATAACTCCTCTCTGTATGGGACAGTGACAGTGCTGTGTGTCTGACAGGTATTCAGTGCTCTGTAGGACAAGTCTATAACTCCTCTATGTATGGGACAGTGACAGTGCTGTGTGTCTGACAGGTATTCAGTGCTCTGTAGTACAAGTCTATAACTCCTCTCTGTATTTGACAGTGACAGTGCTGTGTGTCTGACAGGTATTCAGTGATTTGTAGTACAAGTCTATAACTCCTCTCTGTATTTGACAGTGACAGTGCTGTGTGTCTGACAGGTATTCAGTGCTCTGTAGTACAAGTCTGTAACTACTCTCTGTATGGGACAGTGACAGTGATGTGTGTCTGACAGGTATTCAATGCTCTGGGGACGAGTCTCACCTGGTGAACTGCAGTTCTCCACAGAGAGTCAACTGTGGTGCTGGACAGGAAGTGTCCCTGCTTTGCTCAGGTAGGAACCATTTGGTCTATTTGAAGTTTTTTTCATAAGTTTAACCAAATACATATATTGTGATACCTGGTGCACTGTCCCAGTAGAAGCAGGCTGGAACCAAGCAGGCTGAGCAGGCAGACAAAAGTGAAACTATATCCAATCAGACTCTTCAGTGAGATTCACAATTCTTCATTTGACATCTTGCCCTCTTTTAAAAAAGAAAGAGGTAAAAAATAATCCCAGCCTCTAATTATTTCCTCTAGAGACCTTCCTTCTTTCCAAAACCCAGTCTACAAAATTAACAAATTTAAACTCTTAGCAGACTTTTTCCTACAACATTCCAAATCCTTAAGATGACTGGGACTGTGCTATAAGATGAAGAGGAACAGCTAATTTATTTTGAAATCATCAAAATCACAACAATTGAACACAGGTGGAGATTAACAAAAAATAAGAATTACAATTTAAAATAAAAAGTTACATCAGCACAAATTTAAAATTGCTATTACTAAAGGGTGTGTAATCATATCTTACCATTTTTTCTAGGGCTTTAATTTATAATTACTTACCAGAATTTCTCAGAACAACTTCACAACACAGTGAATAAGCAGAACAAATTAAATCTAACTGGTACATAAGGAATGTGCTGTGTATAAATTGAGCATTAAGATCCTGACGGGAAAGGCTATCAACAAACTATTGATATGTTTAATATTTCTAGAGAAAATACTGTGTAATGTAAAAAATAGTATAATGATTTGTGATGTAAAATGGAAGTGATATTACATACTTTAAACTAAAAATGAATTACTACTGAGAATCTGTTTTGTGCTGTTAATATTTTGTATATTCTTCTCTCATCTTCAAAGCACACTATTCAGAGTAATGTGCCTCATTAGTGTTTAAATCTCTTACCTGATACAGATTGCTACTCAGTCTACTAATATCATGTAGCTGTTACACATGGTTTCCTGATGCACAAATCAACAGAATAGCTATAATGAATTCAACTTTCTTACACCACAGCAACTGTAGAGACCACAGCTCCAAAAAATAGAAGAACACAACTTGCAGCTTTCTGAAGTCACAGTCTCACACACAGACACTGTACTCGTAGACTCTCTAGTATCTCACACACAGTCTGTTACGGTCACCATCCTCTCCTCCAGAGGGCACTCCAACCTCCTCATGTTAACCTTTTAAATTACTTGCATTATTTCGTGGTGTGCCTTGTTTTAGTTTTCATATTTAAGTTTATGCCTTCGTGCTTTCGGGGCTCATGTGCTTTTGGTACATGGCAGCCCGATGGCCCGCCTACCACCAGGCTTCGGGAGGAAGCCTGAGGGCCCAGGTCTGTTTCCGCTCCCTGACCCACTGAGCCTTATAAGAGAGTCCCTAATTTCCTGGATTCTCGTCTGTGTTCCTGTTCGTCTGCGTCTCCTGATGGATCTCCCGGCAACTGACTAATGGACTGCTTCCTGACTTCCACTTGAACTTCCCTGGATTTTCCCCACACATCTGCACAAACTTCCCTACTTCACTGTGAACACCAATAAACCCTGTGTGTCTTCCCTGAATCCTGTCTATGGTCCTTTTCCCGGAATCGACGCCTCATCACCTTCCACAGAAGACCAACCGACTCACCAGTATCTCACACACAGTGACTTGAAGTCATGCCACCTGCAGAAGTTCTCAGATGACTTTACAATTCTGGGATGTATTGAGGGTGGGCTGGAGACAGAGTACAGAGGACTGGTCAAAAGCTTTGTGGAGTGGTGTGACAGATCAACATGGCTAAGACCAAGGAGTTGGTGGTGGACTTCAAGAGGAAGAAGGCCCAACCTACTCCTGTCTGTGTACATGGGAGTGCCGTGGAGATGGTTAACTCATACAAATACCTGGGCATCCACATTGATGACACACTGGAATGGACCAACAATACTGAGGCCATTTACAGGAAGGGTCAGAGCTAACCTTACTTTTTGAGGAGGCTCAGGTCCTTCAATGTGTGTAGTGATATGCTTCTAATGTTCTACCAGTCTGTCATAGCGAGTGTCAGTGGTGTGCTGTGGCTCTGGGATTAGAGTGGGAGATGCTAATCAGCTGAACAAGCTCATCAAGAAGGTGTCCAAATTAATATCCATCGTGGACAATGTCTCCCACCCCCTCCATGACATGCTTGTTGGAATGAAGAGCATGTTCAGCAACAGGCTGATCCTACCACGGTGTGACAGGAAGCATTGCAGAAGATCATGTAAGACTTTACAACCCAATAACCGTATGTCTGGACAGGGGCAACACTGACCTGTTGTGATACCATACTTGTACACCTGAAACCTGATTCCTCTGTAACAACTGGTGCTCTGTTTTACAGGTGTTCTGTCTACATCTGGTTTACAGAAGTGCAATACCTGGAAGTGGAATTCACAACTATTATTCACAACTATGCAATAGTTACCTACTCTGTGCAATGTGCTTGGGAGTGTGTGATATCTATACTGTGTATTACATCTTCCTTGTGTTCTGTTAATTCATACTGTTTTGTGTACGCTTTTTCTGTTTTGTTTCTAATTATTCAATTGTTTAACATTTATTGTATTATATTACTGTATTACCACATTTGCACTGTACTGTGTTGATTGTGCCTGGCTGCTGTAGCACTTGAATTTCCCACATGGGATAAATAAAGTACCTATCTGTCTGTCTATCATCCCCAGTCACTGTGCTGCTACCAATATCATCAAAGAAGTTAAACAACGTTAAATTATGTGTTATATTTGGAATATCCATAAATATACAGAATATCCTGTAGACCTGGTATTAAGTACTTATCTCTCTCTCCACAGGTAGTGCTGATGTCAGGCTGGTGAATGGAGCCAGTCCCTGTGAGGGGACAGTGGAGATTCACTATAAAGGAGAGTGGGGGACAGTGCTTAGTATTAACTGGGATCTGGATGATGCTGCAGTGGTGTGCAGACAGTTGGGCTGTGGATCTGCTTTTTCAGCACCAGGAGGAGCTCACTTTGGCCCCGGGACTGGATCAGTCTTGCTGAGCGGGTTCAACTGCAGAGGGTCAGAGTCTGTGCTGAGAGACTGTGGAAACACTGAAGTGAAACAGTATAATTTCGCTCACAATGACGACGCTGGAGTGAGGTGTTCAGGTAGGAGACACAGACTCTCTCCAGTCTCCAGCACTGAGATTAAAACTCCTCCACTGATCTAGAGTCAATCATCATGATCAATCTGTCTTCCCATTCTTACTGCTCCTGTCCTGCTGAGAGCTGTGATAACATTCCTCACTGTCACTGTGTTTCTTTCTACCTGTGTGAAGCTCGGAGGTAGAAATACAGACAGGAGACTCAGTCTGAGAGCAGTAGCAGGACATACTCCTCCTGTCTGTCAGCAGAGAGGAGACAGTTTTACAGTCCACCTGCTAGATGGGCTGAAGCACAAGATTGACTCTCATAAGACAATAAACTATGTGACTATCTGACCTGAACAAATAGAATCCTGAACTCTCGATCAGTATGTCATGGGTTTCAGAGTAGTGACTTTTGTAATTTGGTTAAAATGCAGTCTGGCCACAAAACCACGTGATTTTCAATGCCTTCTCACTTTTCACCGAATCTTTTTTTGCCACTGTTAATGCTCCCTCTTATTACTACCATCTATGATTATCAATAGTGTGAAAATAATAAATGACTATTATAGTTGAGTAAAATATCATATGCTATTAATTATACAGTATTATAAGTGTAAATGAGTTATATGTTGTGAATATTATTTCTAGATTATTAAATATTTATCGCTCTTAATTGTGGAAGTGTTCAGGCACCTGTGTATTCAATTTAGGAAATGTCTTCTGCATTTGTGTGTTATTGCAGCTGGACAGATAAAAATATCTCTATCTCTCTGAACCTGTAGCTCATCCTGTTTCTCCAGCAACTGGGTCAAGGGGTCAGTGTATCTGGTCAGTTTCAGGTGTGCTTTAATGGTGTTTTGGCATCGGGTGTCAGTGGTTTTGGTCATAGTTTCAGGTGTGTTTGAATGTGTTTTGCTGTCAGGTGTCAGTGGATCTGGTCAGTTTCAGGTGTGTTTTAATAGTGTTTTGGTGAAAGGAGCCAGTGGATCTGGTCAGTAGTTCTAGGAGTATTTTAATGGTATTTTGGTGTCAGCTGTCTGAATCTGGTCAGTATTAGGTGTATTTTAATGGTATTCAGGTGTCAGGTGTCAGGTGTCAGTGGATCTGGTCAGTTTCAGGTGTGTTTCAATGGTATTTTGGTGTCAGGTGTCAGTGGATCTGGTCAGTAGTTTTAGGAGGATTTTAATGGTATTTTGGTGTCGGCTGTCTGGATCTGGTCAGTATCAGGTGTATTTTAATGGTATTCAGGTGTCAGGTATCAGGTGTCAGTGGATCTGGTCAGTTTCAGGTGTGTTTCAATGGTATTTTGGTGTCAGGTGTCAGTGGATCTGGTTTCAGGTGTGTTTTAATGGTGTTGAGGGCTCAGTATTGTGGAGCTCAGTGCTGCAGTGGGCTGTGTGTCTGTCTACAGTGCTAACTGGCCCCAGGGCTGATTCTGTCTTAGCAGGTCTCCTCTGGTTTAATGACTCTCGGCTTGGATCAGACGAGCCCAGATTTAATTCAGAGATGAGCCGTCAGCACAACATTGCATATAAATAAAAATGAATTAGAACAGTTCTGTTGGGCTCAGTAGAGTATTATAATAATTTCAGATTTATTGTTTAAGACTGGACGTCTAACCTCTCTGCCATTATGTCACTGAGGTTTCTTCATGTTCTTGCAATGCTCTGTAGCCAGGAGATGACTGTTAGATCCTTGTATGTGTAGCTGGTGCTGGAAACACAACCTGTTCTTGTCCAGAGTGTCTGTATTTGCGGAGGTCAGACAGTTCTGCTCCAGCAGTGCCAGGCTGTGACAGTCCTGGTCTTGTCCAGAGTGTCTGTCAGTGCCAAAGTGAGACAATGTTGCTCCAGTAGTGCCAGGCTGTGACAGTCCTGTACCTTCTATTTTTATATGTTCCATAGGTGGAACATATAAAAATATTCTTCAGGACACTCCTGAAGACAGCACCACCTGGAATTATGGTGATGTAGTTTAAATGGTTCATAAATGTTCATGAGGCTTCAGTTTCTCTAACTGCCGTTAAGACTCCAGAAGCTGCTCCTGCTGTCTGTCTTGATCTCAGTCCTCCTTTATTTTCTCTCAAGGCCTCAGTCTAACTCTCTGAATGTCCTTCTGCACCTCCTCCCTGCAGCTTTGTTGCCCTCTTCATATTAAATTTGAAAAAGAGATATTTTCTGATGTGACCAAGCAAATTGAAATACTTCTCAAACTTTTAGATTGAATGCAAATGATGATTTTAAGGTCTTTTAAGATTAGGATTAAAAACGAATACAGATAATCTAAACATTTTCATTTCTCTGGATTAATTTTACTTTGATATACTGTATTAAGTGCACTGCAATGTGCTGTAATACTATTTAATTTTGTATAAATCCTCTGACTCCACCTTTGTCACATGTCAGGAGTGCGGTTAGCAGGAGGCAGAAGTCTCTGCTCTGGCAGAGTCGAGGTCCTGCGAGGGCCATCCTGGGGTACGATCTGTGAGGCCGACTTTGAGATGAAGGACGCGGAGGTCGTTTGTCGTGAACTAGACTGTGGATTTCCAGCACAGCTGCTGAGAGGGGCTCATTTCGGAGAGGGGCAGGGGCTGATCAGGACAGAGGAGATCCAGTGTCAGGGAAATGAGACCAGAATCCACAACTGTCCCACCTCAACCAGGGAGCATCAGAGCTGCACTCACAGCAGTGACATCAGCCTGGTGTGTACAGGTGAGAGCACTGTTGTCTGTACTAATCCCCAGCTGTATAAACACTTCAATATCTCACTCTGAGCTGCTCTCACAGCAATGACATCAGCCTGGTCTGTACAGGTGAGAGCACTGCTGTCTGAATTGATCTGCAGCTAAACACATCAATGTCTCACTCTGAGCAGTGTCGGCTAATTACATCTCTTCCTTATAGCTTTGCCCACTTATCTTTGATAACATTGTCTGTTCTACAGCACCATCATCTGGTTTAATCAAATACGTAAGGACAAATAATTCTGATTTTTATTTTATTTAGCATGTTCTTCCTCTTTAGAATACATTTTGTCACTTTTTAGATTTTTTTATTTTCTTGTCTGTTGTATCTCAGGGCACTGTATATTGTGCCCCAGACTAATATCTTTGGATCAGTCAGTGAGCTGCAGCAGGCAGTGGTCTTGTGGTCATGTGATTTCCACATTGCTTGACTCATCTTTGTCACAGTGCGAAAGATAATTAATTACTCTTGTGTATTGAACTTAAATATTCAATAAGTATGTATAATTATGAGAAGTTATTCTACAATCAACACACTGTAAAATCAATCATTATGACATTGTGTTCATACTGTAGAGCTCCTGACTCCCCTGTCTTTTTATAAAGATAACAGTGTGTTTATGCTGTATAGCTCCTGAGTCCTCAGTCCTTTGTATAAAGACTAGAGTGATGTTAATATTGTACAGCTCCTGACTCGCCTGTCCTGTCTGCAGAATACAGTGCCTACAGGCTGGTGGGTGGCCCTGACTCCTGTTCTGGCTGGGTGGAGCTGCAGTACCGCGGTGAATACAGGACAGTGTGTGACCAGTACTGGGACCTGAGAGACGCCACTGTTCTCTGCCAGCAGCTGGGCTGTAGGGAGGCTGTAGCAGTTCCAGGACAAGCCTGGTTTGGACAGGACAATGGATCAAGAGGGGTTAATGTTTTTGAGTGTCACAGCAATGAGACCCATCTCTCCTGGTGTGCTCTCTCTTCATGGGGCAGAGCTGCATGCTCTCATGGGCAGGAAGCTGGAGTCATTTGTTCTAGTAAGAATCAACACATATTTACATTTTCAGAATTAATACAGCTTTAAATAACGGATCAGTAAGATGTCAAATCTTAATCTGTCCCACTTACTCATGAAGTAACCAAATCCATTTACATGGTCTTGGTCTCCAAGCCAGCCACAGTAGACCTACTGTTCAGAATGCCATTAAAAGCAGCCTTCTTACCAGAATCACCAAACATTCCTCACTTTTCAAACTGCCCTAACCTCCGCAAAGCTCCAGCACAACTGTAATCCCAAGATCCATCCACTTATTCCATCCTTATCTGCTTTCTATTTTCCTTCCATTACCCACCTCTTCATGCTGTTTTATAGGAGCCCTGGAGCTAATTCCAGCTCCACCCACCCTGTGTAACTGAACACACAAGTCAGTCCACATTCACATTCCTCATTCACAGCCCTTTCTGCCACAGATGTCCACACTGCAGGTTGTGCTCGTTTAATGTCCTAGTCACCTGTTGAGGTGCTGGCCGGTAACCAACCCCCATCTCCCCACGTGTGGGCTGAGCTCACCTACCCACTGCTGTCACAACCCTCCTAGAAACTAGAGCTGTTGTCAGCCAGTGAATATTTATATATTTATAGTATTAGAAGAGAGAGTAAGTGTGATATTAGAATTTGATCTCCTAGCAAACTTCTTAAGCAAGACCATTCATAAAATTATGATGACTATTTTTAAAACACTACAGTATGTTGTGACATAATAAGCTGTGGTGTATCAAGTTAATTGTACAAACAAAAAATATTTCTGATAACCCCTCTGTGAGTTTGTTTTATTTTACTAATGTGTGACTGAAAATTAACATGATTATTAATTTTTATAGATTCCTCCCTGTCAGCTGTAGACGGTGGAGTCCGGCTGTCAGGAGGAGAGAGTCACTGTGATGGCCTGGTAGAAGTTCACTACAACAGGACCTGGGCGAGACTCATCCAGCACTCCTGGGGCTACAGAGAGGCCTCTGTGGTCTGCAGACAGCTGGGCTGTGGCTCTTTAGTACAAATACACCAGAACTCTGTGTATGAGACTGGCGACAGTGCTGTGTGTCTGACAGGTATTCAGTGCTCTGTAGGACAAGTCTATAACTCCTCTCTGTATGGGACAGTGACAGTGCTGTGTGTCTGACAGGTATTCAGTGCTCTGTAGGACAAGTCTATAACTCCTCTCTGTATGGGACAGTGACAGTGCTGTGTGTCTGACAGGTATTCAGTGCTCTGTAGTACAAGTCTATAACTCCTCTCTGTATTTGACAGTGACAGTGCTGTGTGTCTGACAGGTATTCAGTGCTCTGTAGTACAAGTCTGTAATTACTCTCTGTATAGGACAGTGACAGTGATGTGTGTCTGACAGGTATTCAATGCTCTGGGGACGAGTCTCACCTGGTGAACTGCAGTTCTCCACAGAGAGTCAACTGTGGTGCTGGACAGGAAGTGTCCCTGCTTTGCTCAGGTAGGAACCATTTGGTCAATTTGCTGTCTTTTTTTATTAGTTTAACGTTCATATTGTGATACCTGTTGCACTGCCCTGGTAGAAGCAGACTGGAGCCAGGAGGTCTGACTAAAGCAGGCTGAGCAGGCAGCCAAAGTGAAACTATATCCAGACAGAATTAAATAATTCACCTCCTGTACCGAAACATACAGGTCCTTCTGTCAGAACTTTCCTTGAGAGATGTACTCAGTCTGACATCTTCGGCATCCTTTCCACTCTTAAGTGAGAATCACAGTTGTCACTGCAACATCAGCTGACAGCTTGCCTTCTTTTTAAAAAGAAACACAAAGGGTAAAAAAACATCCCAGCCCCTAAATATCTCCTCTAAAGACTATCCTTCTTTCAGCAGCCTTAGCAGCCTTTTCCCACAACATACCAAATTCCAAAGATGATTGGGACTGTGCTTTAAGATGAAGAGGAACAACTATTTTATTTTGAAATAATCAGAATCACAACAATTGAATACAGTTGGAGCTTAAAAAAACAACTAACTTGGACACTGTAATTAGGAAAGCAAATGGTTACATCAGCACAAATTTACAATTCCTATTACTAAAGGGTGTGGAATCTTATTCTCCCAATTTTTCTAGGGCTTTAATTTGTAATTACTTATCCGGAAGTCTCAGAACAACTTCACATCCCAGTGGATAAGCAGAAAAAAATAAAAATAACTGGTTCATAAGGAATGTGCTGTGTATGAAATTGAGCCTTGACTAATTAGCCTTGCTGTGCATTGACTAATAAGATGCAGACAGGTAAAGGCTAGAAACAAATTATTGTTATTGTTACAGATAGGAGGTTATGAAACTGGTAAAAAACAGGAATAGACAAGTGGTTTAGTTGATCAGTGAAATAATTATTCATAACCCCCGCCTTGTAAGTCAATTCTACACCCAAGTGGCTGGTATAATTAGAGGAATGTGAATACTTTGTTCTCCAGCACAGCTTGTTGAGAAGAGCAATAATTTAGGCACACATAGTTAAACAAATATTTATTACCATAAACTACATAAGACACAAAACATACAACACACAAAGTTACATTATATTGTTACAAATGGGGTAGGACTCATAGTTTAAAACAATGACACAACACACAACAAAACATGCTACTTTATATACAGTATTTACAGACAAGGCATTTCAGAGGCCTAACATTCTGCTCACCCAGAAAACCCTTGACTGTTTCTACTGACTTAACAGCCAAATAAGTTCTGGAACCTGAGACTAAGTTTAAACAAGCGAGTTTATTGCATGCAAGGAACAATAAGACTGAAGTATTGTTCAAAATACAAGTACAAAACTTCGGGTTTATATAGCACGAAATGTCCGCTTCTGTCGTACTTCGTTTCCATGGTAATGGGGAGAGGTCACGGTGTTCGGACAGTCCCCCAGGCTTTGACCACTCTTAATGGTCAGTTTTATGTTTCCTTCGTTGGGGGGGGGGTTCTAGCTGGCATCTGGAATTCTTATCAGTTAACCCCCATTCCTGACATAACTTAAAGCCTGGAATGTCATGGGTCACAAGAAGTCAAGTCCTTGTGCAAAAAAAAAGCAGTTAACCCCTTCTTCACATCTTGTATCTTTCTTCACTATGCATTAAACTCTTAATGTCGTTTAAATAAAAGGTAACCTGCAGTTAGATTTCTCTCCCTCTCTCTCTGGAAGCCACAAGATTAATGGGAGCCTATATCCCTATCCATAAAATGCACCGTTATCAGGAAAGATGTTTCTAACTGAGGTACCTGGAAACCCAAGTTCCCTACAAGCACAGAATAGCATGCTCTCTCCAATGTTTCACACACAGTCACTGTGTGCTAGACTCTCCAGTATTTCACACACAGTCACTGTGTGCTAGACTCTCCAGTATCTCACACACAGTCACTGTGCTAGACTCTCCAGTATCTCACACACAGTCACTGTGCTGCTAGACTCTCCAGTATCTCACACACACTACTGTGCTGCTAGACTCTCCAGTATCTCACACACACTACTGTGCTGCTAGACTTTCCAGTATCTCACACACAGTCACTGTGCTGCTAGACTCTCCAGTATCTCACACACAGTCACTGTTCTGCTAGACTCTCCAGTATCTCACACACAATCACTGTGTGCTAGACTCTCCAGTATCTCACACACACTCACTGTGCTGCTAGACTCTCCAGTATCTCACACACTGTCACTGTGCTGCTAGACTCTCCAGTATCTCACACACAGTCACTGTGTGCTAGACTCTCCAGTATCTCACACACACTCACTGTGCTGCTAGACTCTCCAGTATCTCACACACTGTCACTGTGCTGCTAGACTCTCCAGTATCTCACACACAGTCACTGTGTGCTAGACTCTCCAGTATCTCACACACAGTCAGTGTGCTAGACTCTCCAGTATCTCACACACAGTCACTGTGCTGCTAGACTCACCAGTATCTCACACACAGTCACTGTGTGCTAGACTCTCCAGTATCTCTCACACAGTCACTGTGTGCTAGACTCTCCAGTATCTCACATACAGTCACTGTGCTGCTAGACTCACCAGTATCTCACACACAGTCACTGTGCTGCTAGACTCTCCAGTATCTCACACACAGTCACTGTGTGCTAGACTCTCCAGTATCTCACATACAGTCACTGTGCTGCTAGACTCACCAGTATCTCACACAGTCACTGTACTGCTAGACTCACCAGTATCTCACACACAGTCACTGTGTGCTAGACTCTCTAGTATCTCACACACAGTCACTGTGCTGATAGACTCTCCAGTATCTCACACACAGTCACTGTGCTGCTAGGCTCTCCAGTATCTCACACACAGTCACTGTGTGCTAGACTCTCCAGTATCTCACATACAGTCACTGTGCTGCTAGACTCACCAGTATCTCACACACAGTCACTGTGCTGCTAGACTCTCCAGTATCTCACACACAGTCACTGTGTGCTAGACTCTCCAGTATCTCACATACAGTCACTGTGCTGCTAGACTCACCAGTATCTCACACACAGTCACTGTGCTGCTAGACTCTCCAGTATCTCACACACAATCACTGTGTGCTAGACTCTCCAGTATCTCACACAGTCACTGTACTGCTAGACTCTCCAGTATCTCACACACAATCACTGTGTGCTAGACTCTCCAGTATCTCACACACAGTCACTGTGCTGATAGACTCTCCAGTATCTCACACACAATCACTGTGTGCTAGACTCTCCAGTATCTCACACACAGTCACTGTGCTGATAGACTCTCCAGTATCTCACATACAGTCACTGTGCTGCTAGACTCTCCAGTATCTCACACACAGTCACTGTGCTGCCAGACTCTCCAGTATCTCACACACAGTCACTGTGCTGCTAGACTCTCCAGTATCTCACACACAGTCACTGTGCTGCTAGACTCACCAGTATCTCACACACAGTCACTGTGTGCTAGACTCTCCAGTATCTCACACACAATCACTGTGCTGCTAGACTCTCCAGTATCTCACACACAGTCACTGTGCTGCTAGACTCTCCAGTATCTCACACACAGTCACTGTGCTGCTAGACTCTCCAGTATCTAAAACACACTCACTGTGCTGCTAGACTCTCCAGTATCTCACCCACAGTCACTGTGCTGCTAGACTCTCCAGTATCTCACCCACAGTCACTGTGCTGCTAGACTCTCCAGTATCTCACACACAGTCACTGTGTGCTAGACTCTCCAGTATCTCACACACAGTCAGGGTCTGAAATGGCAGAGAGCGGACTTTCTGTATTTTACTGAAGATGACTTAGTGGATTTAGTAGACCTTCTTTGTTTCATTTTCTGCGTGTCCTCTGTTTCTTGTTCACTGGCAGATGGACTAGCAATCCAGTGAAACAGGTTAAAGAAATTTTAATTATATGACATATTTTGAAAATGTATTAATATACTATATATATGTAAGTAATAAGTTTATTCCATGCTGAAAATAGAAGAAAGAGAACAACATTTCGGCCATGGAGCCTTCTTCAGATTTAAGACCACACCTGAAGTGATCTCACACCTGAAGTCTCCACAGCCAAAATGTTGTGTTTTCTCTCTTCTCTTTTCAGTATGGAATAAACATATTACTTGTTCCTTTGCAGCCTATGCATGCTGATGCTGCTACCCACCTGAACTATATATATACAATATATACATTAAATATAAATATACAAAATATCCTCTACTAGTTAAAGTAAGTATCTGTGTCAGCATGCGTAGTCTGCAAAGAAAGTAAAGATTTTTTTCCATGCTGAAAGGAGACAGAATGTTGTGGCTGTGGAGCCTTCTTGGGATGTGAACAAGGCTCCAGCGCTGAAGTGTTGAGTCTCTTTTCTTTTCTTTTAAGTATGGAATAAACTTTTACTTGTTCCTATGTTAAATATCCTCTGGATATGGTAATAATACTTTTCTCTGTCTCCAGGCAGAGCTGATGTGAGGCTGGTGAATGGAGCCAGTCCCTGTGAGGGGACAGTGGAGATTCACTATAAAGGAGAGTGGGGAACAGTACTTAGTGTTAATTGGGATCTGGATGATGCTGCAGTGGTGTGCAGACAGCTGGGCTGTGGATCTGCTGTTTCAGCACGAGGAGGAGCTCACTTTGGACCAGGGTCTGGATCAATCCTGTTGGGTGCTGTTTCCTGCAGCGGGTCAGAGTCTGCACTGAGGGAGTGTGGTAAAAGTGAAATGAAACAGTATAGCTTTCCTCATAGCTATGATGCTGGAGTGAGGTGTTCAGGTAAGAGACACAGACTCTCTCCAGTCTCCAATACTGAGACATTTAAAACTCCTCCACTGATATAGAGTCCATTATCATGATCCATCTGTCCATCCTCCCATTCCCACTGCTCCTCTCCTGTTGAGAGCTTCTCACTGACAACACTCCTCACTGTCACTGTGTGTCTTTATTATAAATCCAAACTATAATAAATTTCAACCACCTTTCTTTTACTTTTTCTCTACTGTTATTGCTCCCGCTCTCTTACTGTCTACTATTAGCAAGGAATATTCTTAATAAAAAAATATATATCCTAATAAAACATGAATTATATAGCAATTATAAATATAGGGAATAAATATATGTCATAAATAATATTTATTTTTCTGATAATTATTTCCATAATCATATTAAGGACAAAGTATACATTTAGCACATGACTCTTCAGTTTGAGAAAACTCATTTTTTCATGTGTTTGTACAGCAGGACAACAGGAAGTGTCTCTATTTCTGTCATTCTGAGCTCATCCTGTTTGTGGTCATTGAGTCTGTAAATGCTTCACTGTGTCTATATTGTTTTAACACTGGTGAAATGAGAGTCTGCATGGGTTCCAGTGGGCTGTGGGGTGAAATACCTTCTCAACAGCTGTCAGTGGATGTGGTCAGTCATTTCAGGTGTGTTTTAATGGTATTTTGGTGTCAGGTGTCAGTGGATCCGGTGAATTTCAGGTATATTTTAATGGGTTTTCATGGTATTGTGAGCTCAGTGTTGTAGACCTCAGTGCTGTGTCCAGGTGCTGTATCAGCTGGCCCAGGGGCAGATTCTTGGTGGTGGAGTAACTATCAGTCTGATACAGATGAGCCCAGAATGGAATTGTGGGATGAGTTCTCAATACTGATTTGTACCTAAATAGAAATTAAAAAGAGCAACTTCTGTTGGCTTTGTCAAGTTATTCGATGATATTGCTATTGAAGATTGGTCCATTTAACCTCTTAGCTGCTCTGTCTTATTGTAATATGGGCGGCATTATACTGAAGATGGGGAATTAACTCCAGATGGAGAATTAAAATTTAAAGATTGGCACCTTCAACAAAAATACCATTAGGGATTTGATGGTCCTGAATTTTCTTGCAATGCACTATAGCCAGGAGCTGACTGCTAGTCCCAGGTGTGTGTAAATGGTGCTGAAATAAATGACAGTGTGTATTTTGCTGAGACCTGCTTTCACGTGGAGAAGCACAACCCTGGTCATGTCTACATTGTCGATCAGTGCCCAGGTCAGTCAGTCCTGTTCCAGCAGTACCAGGCTGTGACAGTCCTGGTCTTGTCCAGAGTGTCTGTCAGTGCCCAGGTCAGACAGTACTGCTCCAGCAGTGCCAGGCTGTGACAGTCCTGGTCTTGTCCAGAGTGTCTGTCAGTGCCCAGGTCAGACAGTCCTGCTCCAGCAGTGCCAAGCTGTGACAGTCCAGGTCTTCCTCAAAGTGCCTGTTAGGGGTCAGACTTGTCAGTGACAGTGATCTCTGTTATTGTTCTGATTTTCCGGCTCATCAAAGGGTCAGACTGGTCAAGGACAGTGATCTCTGTTATTCTTCTGATGTTCCAGCTCATCAAGGGGTCAGAGTGGTTGGAGGCAGTGATCTCTGCTCTGGGAGACTGGAAGTGCAGCACGGAGAGACCTGGGACTCAGTGTGTGACTCTGACTTTGACTGGCAGGATGCAGAAGTTGTCTGTCGAGAGCTGGACTGTGGGGTTCCCTCACAGGTGCTGAAGGGGGATCATTTCGGGAAGGGGGGGGGAGAGGTCTGGACAGAGGAGCTCCAGTGTCAGGGCAACGAATCTCAGATTTTCTCCTGTCCAAAGTCATCCACAACATCACAGAACTGCACGCACGAGAACAACGTGGGACTGGTGTGTTTCGGTAAGAGCAGGATAATTGATTCCATTTATTTATTTTATTGAAGTTCCTAATTGAAATAACAGAAGTTAAGGAAAGAGAAACAACCCTCAAATTCCGTCAGTCACTGCAATATAAAGCTGCAGCTTGTCCTCCCCTGATTCAATGCCAATACAGCAGGGACAGCAGCCCTGTGTTATTTGATACAGGGGCTCTGAGTATCTCCTCCAGTTTTTTTCTTGAAACATATAAGTAAGGCTGAGTAATAGTAATTATATGTAAAATGGTTTCGTTTTGTTCTCTAAAATAAAAAATAAAAATAAATATAACTTAGACCTGTTCTGTTTTGCTCCTGAATTCAGCTGTTTAATCAGTGAAGAGTTGTCTACGCCTCATTCATCACCACTATATCTCTGTCTGAGTCTGTACTGTGGGTTTAATCAGTAAAGAGCTCTAGTCCTATTGATCACTAGTACTCTATTGAAGGTTTACTGTATACTTGAAGGCAGAGTTGAGGATCACTGCTAGATGTTGCAGGGAGATTTCGTTGTGTTGTGACACTGTCTGCTCTCCCCCTGTCCTGTCTGCAGGATACACAGGGTTCAGGCTGGTGAACGGCTCAGACTCCTGCTCTGGCCGAGTGGAGTTACAGTGGCTCTTCACTGGGGGACAGTGTGTGATCTCTACTGGGACCTGAGAGATGCCAGTGTTCTCTGCCAGCAGCTGGGCTGTGGGGAGGCTGTAGCAGCACCAGGACAGGCCTGGTTTGGACAGGGCAGTGGACCAGTATTGGCTGATGTGTTTGAGTGCCAGGGCAATGAGAGCCGTCTCTCACACTGTGCTGTCTCTTCATGGGGGAGAGCAGGGTGCTCTCATGGACAGGACGCAGGAGTCATCTGCTCTGGTGAGAATCATTTGATAAAACACAATGACACCCCCTCTGCTTATACACAGCAGCACACTATCTTCATGGTTGACCGAATAACTGCTCTGTTACATACCGCAGTAAAAGGATAGAGATGTTTGAATTTCTTTTCTTAATCCATTTCAGTGTATTATCAACATATATAACTCAAAATTTCTCCAAAGTGGTTATTAGGTTGCTGTGTAATTTTCTTTCAGAAGAGTAGATATATACAGTGCATACAAATACAGTGAGGAGTAGAAATCAAGTGTATATTTGTTATTCAGATCACCAATGAAAGAATGTCCTGGAACTCAGTATATTGTAATTAATGCCTGATCTCTGCAATTAATCCATTAACCCAGAGCCTAATTATGCAGGGTGCTGTACTAGTGTAAAGAGGGAATCCGGAGGTCAAGGTTTATCGAAGTATTTTTTGTGCCACACAACTGACACTTCACTGGTGAAACATCACTCCTGTGGACAGTAATGAGCTCCTTCATTCTCTTTTACAGACTTGAAAAGCAGCAATGATTCACTTGGCACAGGTAAAGGGAGAATAATGACTAATTTTGTCATTAATCAGTGTTGTTTTAATTTTAGTTTCATTACTGATGTTAACTTGTTTGATTCACATATAGCTCACACTGCTTTCCCTCTCTATGTGTTTGACAGGTTACCCATCTTCCTCTGTTCCTTCCTCAGTAACACCAGGTATGAACTGGTCCTTGTTCTGTATCTCCAGGGCTCTCAGTGTGCGTTGACATCTCTGTTACTCATTTCAAACTCTGGCACTGTGAGGCAGCAGGTGTGTGTGGAGTTTTTCAACACTGTCCCTCTCAACCTCTCTAACACACACAGTCAGGCTCTGTGAGGCAGCAGGACATAAAAGCTGCTTGCACTGCATCTGCTGCCCCTTAGCTGATGTTCAGCAAATTATCTCCCACTAGAGGTCACAGTGATCTCTTAGTACTGCATTGACTTCTGACCATTGGCCCCTTACCTCTGATTTTCTGCTCCTAGACCAACTGTCAGTAATGTTTATATATACTGTATACTGTATATGTGTTTATATCACTGGGTATTGTCTCTCTCCCAGCCCAGCGCTCCCTCAGGCTGGTTGGGGCAGGTAGTGACTGTGCTGGGAGGCTGGAGGTTTATCACAATGGCTCCTGGGGGACAGTCTGCGATGACTCCTGGGACCTGGCAGACTCTCAGGTGGTGTACAGGCAGCTCCAGTGTGGGACGGCCCTCAGTGCTCCAGTGCCAGCCTCCTTCAGCCAGGGAACTGGAGCCATCTGGCTGAACAAAGTGGGCTGTCTGGGGAACGAGTCATCTCTGTGGGAGTGTCCCTCAGCAGGGTGGGGACAACATGACTGTGGACACAAGGAGGATGTGGGAGTGGTGTGTTCAGGTACAGGACTCATATCACACCATGACGTTTTCATACAGTAGGGTGTTAACTACCAGGAGTATTGTACAGTATCTCCTGGTCAAGACAAGAACAGGGACAGTAATGTGAAAATAATACTATTACTGTAATAGTAATAGGGTGCTTGACATAATAATCCAAAGATTCTCAATTTGGATTGTAATTTACAGAATAAAGAGATACTAGTGCCAGACTGATGCTTGACATTGATTTAAAAAAAGTTACCAATGTATTGTTTTCTGTTGAGAAAGAGCATTCCGTTCCATTAATATGATTTTGGAGAAAAGAAAAGATTATGAAATCCTCTAGTGTCACAATAGACTTAGCAGACACACTGTTTCTATCTGAGGTCTTTAATCTAGATGTCTGTGTCAGTTCAGAGCAGGGTTCTCTCAGTCTGTCCACTTGTATGTCCCCAGAGTTCAAGGAGCTGCGACTGGCCGAGGGCTGTTCTGGTCAGCTGGAGATTTTCTACAATGGCACCTGGGGCAACGTGTGCTCAAATAGCATGAGTGAGGACACAGTGAGTCTGTCTGTCAGGAGCTGAACTGTGGGAAGAGTGGGCGTGTCGTCGATTCAGCCCCCAGACGGGACTCCGCTCCTCACTGGCTTGATGAATTTAAACGCCGCCCTCACGACTCCACGCTGTGGCACTGCCCCTCCTCTGCCTGGAATCAGACCCAGTGCACAGACTCTGAAGTGGCTCTGATCACCTGCTCAGGTAAGGACTCCAGATCATGACTTATAAATTAAATAGATAGCCCAGTGTTTCACTGTTTTTGTCCACGGCCTGTGTTGGACAGCAAGACGTTGAAGGTTAAGATTATGGTGGGATGGCTCAGAACCTAATTTGACATAAATCTGTCTTCACACAAAAATGGTGGGTAAAACATTGTCACCTAAATACGTCAATAATTGATTAGTTTCACAAAAACTGTTCCTAGTGGCTTTTATTACAATCAGACTAACATGCCTGTCATTATTATCAAAGAAAAAACAGATAAAATACTTTGAGGTTCAAGAGAATTTTAAATGTCTTAATTATAATAAAATATAATTATAATAATTGCTTACACTTACATAGTGCTTTTCTGGACACTCCACTTTTCTGTCCCCGTCACTATTCTGGGGCATTAGGACCCACATAAACCGCAGGATGAGCATCCCCTGCTGGCCCCACTAACACCTCTTCTAGCAGCAACCTTAGTTTTTCCCAGGGATCTCCCATCCAGGTACTGACCAAGCTCACACCTGCTGAGTTTCAGTGGGGGGGGGGGATTGCCAGTGGTGAGTTGCAGGGTGATATGGCTGCTGGCATAGGAACCTGATGTCAGGGCTAGATTTCTCTCACACCATCTATTGTTACAACTATTACTCTCCACAGTACAAAACTGGACACAGCCCAACAGACGTGAAAGGCGATCTGGTATCTCTTACCTTTTTGCCCAGACATCGCTGCAGCTGTGCTGTTTCAGCATTATTTGGCTTGGCTCCAAACCGTCGCGGTGTGGCCGTATGCTGTTTATTACAGTGGTTGACATGGAAACCTGTTTTGAATACAGATGAGCTGTAGTCATTTAGTAGGCGACTTTTTTTTGGTTAGTTAATCAAGCTAGTTGTTCTGTCATTTCCGTGCTGGATTTCAAAGAAAAAGGATTAAGGATTCGCGATGCGTAAACGAGGAATCTGCCCCTTGTTCTTGATCTCTGCAGAAACATTGGGATCAACATTGGGGGATTTTTTCACGCAGATACCAGGTGAAGCTGAGGATGGACTGCGTCCATACAGCAGAGGGGCGTGACGTGATTTATTTTAATGACATTGTAACACACCGAGCCCCGTTAAATGCACAGCTCTACCACATGCAAAGCTCGTAACATGTCTCTGTTCCTGTCGCATTATCCCAGAAATGACCGATAACAGACCCTCTGTTTGCCTAAAAAAAAGGGAATTGAACGTGTTTGAACATGTTGAAAACGATATAAGCAAGTCTAAGAGGGAAATGTTTGTCTCCGCTCAAAAAACAGTTGCTGGCTACGTTTAGTTGTTTCTGGGCCGAGTCGCTCTTCGTTGTTATCATAACACCAAGAGTGACTCATTGAAGAGAAATGATGCCAAAATGTTTGATCTGTACACAACCGGTAACTGTTGCCAGAGAGCAATAGCAATAGTTCTATAAGTGAATTGATTGCTGATTTTATATTGCTTATCCCTAGCAAATAATGTTCTGTATATGTGGTGTTTATTTTGAGTCACACAATGTTAGTTTAGTCTTATCCATTACTGATTATTTCCAGTTTAAAAGAATAAACAATCTGCTAATTAAAAAATAGGGTGAGCTGTCAAAAAGTGCTGAATGTTAGTTTTATGAGCAGATTCCAGAGTTTCTAATCCCTAATCCCAGAGTATGGAACTTTAAATCCAGCAGTTTACCAAGCAATATGCCTTACAAATGTCTTCAGACATTCACACAGTTTTCCTATTTTATTG
This sequence comes from Lepisosteus oculatus, assembly GCF_040954835.1. Classification (NCBI taxonomy): domain Eukaryota; kingdom Metazoa; phylum Chordata; class Actinopteri; order Semionotiformes; family Lepisosteidae; genus Lepisosteus; species Lepisosteus oculatus. The sequence continues at coordinate 44,563,256 of NC_090709.1, read as the reverse complement.
TTTTAGATCTGGCAGTCACAGCATTTTCAAGAAGCAATATGTGTTATATACAGAATCCGTACAACACATTAAAAAATGAAAGTAAAAAATATATATTACGAAAGACAAAAGAAGATGTAATGACTGCATGAGTACTCATACTTGCAGCTAACATACTCTCATACTCAGACATGATACTGTTGTAACAGAAGAAATAAGGTTCTTGATCCCGAGATGAAGTAAAACAGATGAGTTTATTGCATGCAAGGAACAATAAAGCCGAAGTCTTGTTTCCCGCAAGAAACAACAAAACCGAAGTATTGTTCGCCGTACTGTTACAAACTTTTGGGTTATATAGTGTTTTCTTCTCCGTTTCTGACGTCACTCGGTCTGATGGTAAAGAGGGGGGTTCATGGTATTTGGCCAGTTTACGATGTTCTGGACAAATGGTCAGTTTAAGATTACACCCAGGGGGGTTCCTAGCTTGCATCTGCAATCCTTATCAGTTAACCCCCTTTCCTGCCATAAACCCAAGCTTGTGACTTAGAAGTCTAAACCTCATACAGAAAGGATTAAATTCAAACCCCCATCTTCACATCTTTCTTCAATACTCATTAATGTCATCATAGTTCAGGTGGGAGCAGCCTAATAAACCTATTACTTGTTCCTTAATGTCTTCATGTCCAGTATAAAAGTTATTAATCTTAAATTAACAGGGTTTTCCTTCTTTTAGATGAAGAGAAGAAGTCTGTGCCCCGGAGTTTCAAATCCTGTTCCACAGCCTCAGGCCAGGACACATGTTCAAGTGAGTTTACAAAATGTATCTGTATGTTGATAAAATAAATCAGTTCTTACATTTTTTTCACAAATAACAAATAAAGTCAGTGCTCTAAACCAGACAGTAGTCGAGATGTATTTTGCTTTGATGTTGATAAGATGTGTCAAAACAATCTCTGGACTACTGGCTCCTCAGGCTGGTTGGGTTTGTACTGTATCTCTATGTCTGTTAATCAGATTTGTTTTGTTCTCTAGACTACTGGCCCCTCAGGCTGGTTGGAGGAAGAGATGCCTGCTCTGGGAGGGTGGAGGTTTATCACAATGGATCCTGGGGGACAGTCTGTGATGATTCCTGGGACCTGCAGGATGCCCAGGTGGTCTGCAGACAGCTGGGCTGTGGAGATGCAGTGAGTGCAGTGGGAAACGCATCATTTGGACCAGGGGATGGCACCATCTGGCTGGACAAGGTGAACTGCAGGGGCAGTGAGCTTCACTTGTGGGACTGTTGGCACCCTCCCCTGGGACAGAGCGACTGTCTGCACAAGGAAGACGCTGGGGTCACCTGTACAGGTGAGTGGGAGCAGCTGGAGCTCCCAGCGTGTTCAGGGCTGCTCTCAGTACAGGAATACAGATGTAAATAATAATGAAGAAGCCAACACAAATTCTGCCTATTAGAAATACAATTAGTATGAGCCCTTATGGCTATTAAATACTCTCTGAATCTCGACCCATCCCTTCTCCTTTTTTTTTCAGGTTGGGGATCTCAAAGTCATCCAGTGACAACAGGTAATGCAGTTGACAGAAGGGAATAAGAGACATTTCGGTTTGTCTAAATGATGCTGCTGGCGAACTGCATGGTTTTCAGAAGTACTGCTCTCTATAAACTATAGCCTCTCTGTTTCATTTTTGTCAAGAAATAAAGAGAATTATTGTGAATCTCCTCATCAAAAAACATTTTATCTTCTATTATAGCTCTTCCTACTTCCACCAGCACTTCTTCTGTGGAAACAGGTAAATTCTCCACTTTCTAATCTCTGTCCAGATGAGATCACTACTGAGATTAAAGATTAAAACACAGAAGATTATTTTCTGATCTGTGTCCCTCTCCCTCAGGCAGCACCAGGACAACACCCCAGACACAGCTGCTGGGAGGCCTCTCCGTCTCGCTCCCGGTCCTCCTGCCACTGGGGGCTCTGCTCTTTGTGGTGTTTGCCCTGTTAGTGTGGCAGCTGATCCATAACAGGAAGCTGAGGAAAGGTAGGGAGGGAACTAGTGACCTCTGGTGGTCAGTACTATCACTCACATGAAACTGATATGTGGATTTTACTCTAAGATGGAGATCTGTAGAAATTTGCAGATGTGTATAATATATAATATATAATATATAATATATAATATATAATATAATATTTATGTGCACAGATGCCCAAGAAAAGGTTTAGCACCCAATTAAATACCTTATATTCCCCTCACTGCATGTTAACCCTGAGTGTTTGTTTCCTAACACAGCCCTATCTAAGGGAGCACACACCCCCTATCATGATGCTGTTTATGAGGAAATAGAGCACAAACCGGCCAGAGAGGGAACCTACAGCGCCCCCAGGAGAGGTGAGTGGAGAGAGTGTACAGAGGGTGTGATTGGTCTCCACCCTCTGAGGAAGATTTGAGGACTTACACTTGTAGAATATCTCACCACACTGGTTTCAGACAGTGGTTTCTTTCTCAAGAGGTATGTCAACATGAGTAACGAAAATCAGCACAGCACTGTCCCTGATCTAAAAACAAACTCTGTGTTACTTTTCACACTCTGGCTTCTCACACAGTGGGAACAGCCAGTAGAGGACAGTGAGGCTGCTGTCTGACTGCAGGTATTACTGATCTGTCCTCCTGTTCACAGGGAGATTCTTCTCTGACGAGCTGCCCTCAGGATACGATGATGTGGAGGACAGTGAGGGAGACCCAGTATCAGGTGAGGGGAGATGGAGTCAGGGGGCTCAGTGTGTGAGTGGGGGTGTCTTCAGTCCAGTACTCACTCTCATCCCAAACCAGGCTGAAATCTAGAGAACTTGTGTAGAAAATTCTGAATCTGAAAAATATACTGTAACCTCCGTTGTTTGACACCTTATTAACTCTGTTCTTCAGTGTTGCCTAATGCTGGCCTGATCTTAACAGATCACAGAGGCTAAGACAAAACAAAACTAGTCTTTATCAGTAGAGGGAGAGGATACCTTTAAGGAATAGTTAGGATGCAGCTCTAACTAGTGTTGATGCAACAGTTACCATTTCCCTCAGGAGCAGAATTCAGGATCGTTGTCCCAGAATGATGACTGGGAAACTGAAGGCAGGAGAAACCACCTTTCAGATGAGATATTAACACCAACATCCTGACTTAATTATTAAAGATTCTCTTGATGGCTGTTTATAAGACTCACCCTGGAGTCTTGTCTTAATTTTATCTCACAAAGCATTTAGAATTACACTTTACTATAACTACATGGAAAACACATTTTACTCTGCAGTTCTTATGAACATCAGTGTTTAAAGTGATTGCAGCACTGTGGTGAAGTAAGTCAGAGTTGAAGTGTACATTCTCTGTGTCTCTGTGTGGTTCAGGAGACTCGATAACCTCTCTGAAAGAGATCCCAGAGCACTATGATGATGCTGTAACTGTACCTCAGAGTCCAGACGCTTTGTCAGGTTGGTTATTTCAGTCCAGTCCCAAAGAGAAACCCTGCACCAAACCCAGTGAGTCTGACTCTCTCTATTCTCTCTTTTATCTCAACCTCAGAATACAGAGTTATCATTTACTCAGCAACGGTCACATTAAACTGACTCTCTATGCTCTCAGCTCTGAACTATCAGTCTGGGTCACTGTGCTGCCAGTGTCCAGCTCCTCTTCAGTATCTTCACTCTGCCCAAATAAGTCCAAATCTAGGAATAGTTTTATATTTATTATGGAATTGAATAGGTCTGGATTATTCTCTGGGTTATTCTGCTGCCATTCTCCAGCTCCTCTTCAGATATTTAACAACGATTCACACCATTGCTCTCTGTTCTGAAACAGGCTACTCTGTTGTCATTCACCATTTTAATTCTCTTTGGAGCTTCCTAGTGCCCGTACTTTAGGTTTGAACTCATCATTGCTTCCTGGATTCTCGCTTCTTTCTGACCTCGTTTTTGCCTTTGCGATGTGGATTTGTCGTCTCGATTGAACTGTTCAAGCCTGTTTTTTTACTTTTGCCCGCCCATCGGCTTCTTGAGTATAAGGACTTGCGTGTTGTAACATTTTCTAAAAGGACTTCCTGGAACAGCGTGGAGATATCACCAAATGAGCACAGGGTCTTTATTTTTTAGCATAATGATTGTTAACAGATATTAAAAGTATCAATAAAAAATAAGGAGTCTTTGTCTACTTACAGTAGATGGTCTTTTGTCCCTCAGTTTTTCCAACTTGTTCTATGAATGTTTAAGCACTCTTAAGCACGTTCCATCACAAAGTTTATGGTGTTCTTGGCGCTGTGCTGCACGTAGATAATGTAGACAAGAGCACAGGTAACAATACAGGACAAGCAGTGAGAAACTCGCGTAGCTTTCAACTCAGTGCGGAGTCCAGAGGGAGGCCTTGTTAACTGAACGATCTCTCAAGGAACCCCGGTTGAGATTCAACAGGTTTCTAATAATCATGTTCAAAAGTGTGATACGTTTTTTTTTTACATAACCTTATATTTGCCCGTACAGTACAACATATTTTTTGTACCCTCAAATCACCAACGTTACTACTTTCTTCTGAGAAACACAAGTGAAACACGAGTGAAATCACAATAAATTATACAATAAATCTATTCAAATGCCCAGATATGACAGAACACATTTAAGACTTACACCCCCTTTAAATATGTATTTCCTTCATTTCAGTTTTCTTCCCTCCCCAGGACACTTGAAAATTTACTATTGCATATTAAAGGCTGTACATGTAATACTACTTATTAAGATAAACATTAAACTTAATTATGAATAAATTATACATTTCATTAAGAAATGTATTGATAAAATTCATTGTGAATAGTTGTAGTGTCTGGAAAGCAATTTTAGTTAAATATAAAAATATTTTTCAAGTGATTGGTGCATAAGCTCGTTATGTAGTGACTATATTATTTCCACTATATTCACAACAGTTCAAATGTGATCTCTTGTTCCACTTACTCCGCTACTCGGTTGCTTAAACCCTGCGAAGAGGCTTCAGTAACATCTAATGGGCAACAGCTGTTATTTTAGATTTGTTGCAATTGAGAACAGGTTTAGTACAGAGCTGCTGACAAATTTCAGCGGCCATGTTTGTTGCAGCTGACATGTTGTAGATACCAATCAGCCTCAGGAAAAAAAACAAACATTGCCTGTACCTTTTAAAAAAAGAAAAACAGAGCAGTAGTTATTGAGATATTTTCAGGTAGAATGTAATAACCAAAGTTAACTAGTCCCACAATAATGCATGGGGTCCTATCAATAGAAACCAAATTGCAACTCGAAAACACAACAACCACAAAATGAGAAGTCTTCCAGGAAGCTAGGTAAATCCCTGTAGTAGTCTAATAACTATAAAAAAAGAAACAAACATGAGAGATCTTCAAAAGAAAAAGAACATTAAAAACATATCTGTGGAACAAGAAGAACACAGAATCTAACTGCGAGAGCTTTTTCAAGTTTTCGATACTCCATCATGCTCCTCTCATCTAAGTAGATCTCTCTCATCTATACAGTATTTATACAGGTCAGCTGGAGGTCCACAGCTGATGGTAATTTAAGTAAGTAGCTGTGTCAGCATGTATGGGCTGGAAAGGAACGAGGACATTTCAACAGTTACAACCCTCTTTATAAAGGGTGTGCACACTTATTCAGTCAAGGCACTGAAAGTTTTTTTTTATATTATTCTTGTTCCAAAAAATGTTCCATTTGTTTTCTTTCTTAAATGTTGTTGATTAATAGATCTTATTAAATGTGAAAAAATCTGATTGTGAAAAGGTCAAATTCTTAATGAAAAAATCAGTAATGTGAGAAAAGATGGATTGTGGGAGACCCTTGACTCCCCATGTCATGCTGTATTTCTCTCTCATTCTACTGGTAGTGGTGCCGTCGCTTCTGGAGAAAGTCTGTCAGTGGTCCTTCCAGACGGGTCAGTAAATACTGTTTGTGTGCTGTATAAAAAACGCCGTTGAATTTTTTTCTAAAACAGGAGAGATACGTTTCGGAATGCATTTTCTGGTAAAAATAAAATATCTACACGGGCGCTATTAGCTGAGTCTGAAGCCTGCTCTACAGAAGAACTATATTCAGAGTGCCAAAGAAGTCGCTTCCATGCGTCATAACACCACAAAGTCAGACTACAAGTGCTGAAAAGCCATTATGAATGGTAACTGGTAATTGGCTGGATTAAATTTCCAGTCTATTTGAGGGCATGACTTGGAATCCCACTGCTGCCCCATATTTCCTTATTAAGAATCACGATATTGTTGTTGTTGCCTCCACGCGATTTAATCAATTTCAGTAGAATTAATTTGAACAACAGTAATAATCATATTTGTTTTAATCCCTCATTGCAATTTGTACACAAAGATTATTTTTTTTATTTTAAAAACGTGATAGCCTTGATGGGAAATAATACGGAACTGCAGGTGTGGGGGTCAAGTGGTAAGGTGTTGGTTTTGTAAACTGAAGTTTGTGGGTTTGAACCCTATCCTTGCCTGTTTTGTTTACCATGACATTCCTTTATCTGAGTCATCAAATGTCTTGCAATGTAGAAATCTCTGTAATAAGAGGAAAATAATTATCGGTAGTGTTTAATAATCCTTCTGTTGTTCTAGCATAATCTGCCCTGATTTTTAGTTGACAAAGCAATGGGTGCACACACCACCCTCTGCTGCCTGGCAGGATGGTTAAGTGGTCTAAAGTGCCACACTCAAGGACTCTTGTTTTTTCATGTTGCTCATGTGCTCTGGTCTCTAAGTGGAGGCTTCAGTTCAAATGTCACTCCCGATAGCTAAACTTTTCCTGTCGTGCATTATTCCAGTCTTGTACTCGCTGACAATCACAATAAAAGGAAAACGGAGAAATTGCTTAGCAAGAACTTAATGGACAAGGAAAATGCTTCCCAAAAACTTCAATGTCTTTAGCAGAAAGGAAAAATTAGATAGCCTTTGATTTCTGCCTTAATAACTGTTTGGGCTGTCTGTAATTGAGAAAAGATGTTCGGTAAGATAGGCATTAAAATGTGAAAGACCAAATTATAAAAGCAGCAGGAGAAAGGTGCAGCACAATGAAATTTGTGAGTGTTCTACATTGTTAAAATTCATGAGTTTTTATGCTGCTTGGATTTCTTTTAAGCCTACGAAGTGACCCCTGTTTCATTTTCTATTCACCCACTCGTTTTGTAATATACCTCTCAAACTTCAGAACCAAATAAGATTTCATGTGTGACAGCATTCCCCTGCAAATACTGATGTATTGGGTGAACCCGAATGAAATATTTTAGTGCTGGCTCAAATATGAGGAATTTCAGACCTTTTTAAACTTGGTGTGCTTTTGTTTCGTTTGTTCACTCCTGTACTATAGCAGAAATATTTCTATAGGTGTATGATCATGGTAGGCTGACAGGAGGAACATGTGGCCCAAAAGCAGTGACAATATCAGAGGTGTCTGCAGTGTGTTGGTTTGTGAGCAACGATAAACTTGACGTGGAAGCAGGTGTGCCTGCATTAATACAGCTCCATCGATCGGAAAAAGTAACACAAGAACCGACTTAAATTAAAGAAAGTTTCTGCAGCTGAAAATGGAGACTGCTCCAGGTGATGATCAAACTCACAACCTCTGCAGAACACCACTGTATAAGCGCTGCACACTGACCAATTGCGCTACAATGCGGGGAAGTTAGCTTGAAGTTCAAAAACGATTTTGGCACGCCAGTAACATTTTCACGAAACATCTCAGAGTTACGAAAACACTTACTTTGTGTATAAAATACACTGTGAATGTTTTTACAGCCATTTACACCATTTTTTTTAACCAAACACAAATATTCTTATGTCTATATCCTCGCAAGAGAATTTCATGAGGCTGGTGGTAAATATCCTGTCCAGGAATATCGGGGCTGTAGCGGGTCAGATCTATAGATATAGTGAAGATGTTAATGGAGATGGTGTGTCTGGTCTATGTGTAAGAGATGTACAGGAAGAATAATCTGTGATCTGGGAAGAAGAGAACCCCTTCGGAAGAGCGGTGCTCCTCACAGGAGAGAATAAAAAATAAATTCAGGGATGCTGATTTTTCTCCTTGGGGGAATTAAAATCACTCAGCAGGAGTGACCTTGTGGCACAACGGTAACGTGTCTGACTCCCCTTCAGAAGGTTGTATGTTCAAATCATATCAAAGTCACCTGATGTGTTTTCTGGTTCTGTTGGTGCTGAACCAGGAAAATACACCAGGCAGTTGAGTTTTATCTGTACACCACATAGGTAATTTGAACGAAATAACAGAGCAGTACAGAACATGCAGTCAGGAGCGAATTATCTCGAACACGACAAGAGAAAAGGCACACTGCACATCCGCGAAACACCACGTCCGACTTTAGAGACAGTTACATAACAGAATGGAAGTTTCAGACCCCTTTTTATCACAGGTTCAAGGAAACTTGAAAGTTAGGGAGTTTTAGGTCACTTTTGTATTAAAAAGTGTCTGAAGCCTGTAAATATAATTTGCCCTTTTTTAATTGTGGATGAAATCCACTCCCATGTACCAGGACCTTACAGTATAGTCATGTTAATTAAAATGACTAACCCTATTGGACATTAGCTGGTGCTATTTGTAATGATTGCTATTTCATGCTGGAGAGAAAGGAAACCAGACCCAACGTTTGCTTTCAGGTGCTGTTCATTTATATAATGGACAAGTTTCCAACTCATTTCCTTAGTCTTGTTTACCTTGAATTTAAGTCACGAACCAGGTTTCTACTGTACATGTAAAGGCACAAGTAATAGATTCCGAGATCACAGGCAGAAACAATCAACACACTGAAAACACTAAGTTATTCCTGATCGTAGTCGAAGATGTGCAAAAATAAATTTCCTGATTCCTAAAACCCAATAAAGTCCATGTAAAAGTGTATTTTCAATCCCAATACACGTAACTGGATATAAACCAGTGACCTTCACGTACTAACTATTCTGATGTATCTGTATTCTGTATATGTATTCTGATGTATCAGGTGGATGCTGCACATTGGCGGTGGTGGAGGGGAGTCCCCATTACCTGTAAAGCGCTTTGAGTGGAGTGTCCAGAAAAAGCACTATATAAGTGTTAGCAATTATTATTATTATTATTATCTGAATTGTTTTAGCACAGTTACAAGAAAGAGACAAAATCTTTTTTTTATTTAAAAAAAATTCATTCAAGCTGTAGGTTTGAAAATGATTTTTTTAAATTTCCTAAATAATATAAAACACGAACATCACTCATTGTAAGCGTCTGACCATTGATATTCATGAATTGTAAGCCTGTACACAGTCACACGCTCTCAGTTCAGTGAGTATAATGCCTTTCAGGGTCAGAATATTATATTTTTGCCACTTATATCGAACCTGTTAATACTCCCAAAAGTGCAGTAGTAGCTTGTACTAAAAATGTACAGTTCACCACTAGTATAAACAGATGTGTGCAGTGTTTGCCTTTGTAAGCATTTGTGTAAAAAATAAGTTCATGATATGATAAAAACACAGGAAGCACAAACTTAATAATATAATGATTCAAAATCAAAACCAAATCATAAAGCCTATTAAGTACCTATCCTTTGAAAACAGAGAACACCTTAATATCTACGAAAAACATGACATTTGTATCTACTTTTGAATTACAAAGCCGACAGAGTAGTCCCTGAATTCAAAGATCAGATCTTGGCCAAAACAAGACAATCAGACGTGAGCTGAATTCGGAACAAGAGCCTCTGCTTCGTCGTTTATTGAGCTTTTGATCGAAGTCTGAATGAAAAAGATTCACTATTTTAACTCTTTGATTAAAGTACACAAAAAGCACCTTCCTTCAAGCCGGAATCAAACCAGCAACCTAAGGATTCCCCACTGTTTCCACTAGTCCTCTGCTCTACCAACTGAGCTATCAAAGGGATGTCAAGAGCTTCTCTCTGGCACATACTGCCCAAAAGTGAAGTGATTTAAATCCCAGTTCGACATCAAGTTTCCAACTCGTTTCCTTAGTCTTGTTTATCTTGAATTTAAGCCACAAACCAGGATTCTACTTTATAAACTTCCGGGGATATTACAAAAGGTTTGATGGGGCATCAATCATTCCAGGTGGAAAATGACTCAAGGACTTTTTTTTTTCTCGAGGGATCATATTAAACATTTCATTTGGATCAAGAAGTGGATCAGGGAGACACAAAACAAACAGTTTAATTCCATCTTTATTAGAAACTGCAACATAGCTACTGCATGTAAAGCCTTCAGTATGCGATTGTGAGAGTTCAGTTATCCCGGGGAGAACTGAAATTTAATAAATTGACATTTAAATAGAGTGTAAATCTTCAAACTATTCTATCACTTCAGAATATTTATAAGAGTCTACCTGGAGGGGGGTTTAAACATTAACATTTGTCCATTGGATTTAAAGTCCAACACCTTAACCACTTGGCCATTCAGATTTGATTCAAACAATTAAAAAAATTAAACCAGCGCCCTGTCACAGAAACGTACCCCGGTCTCCCGCGCAACAAACGGGGGTACTCAGCACTGTACGAACTAAATTTGCTCATTTCCAAAGACGGTTTCGCCTGCTCTCATCTTTTTAAAGACTGTCATAAACACTCAAGGAGTAATTCATTTGAGTTTGAAGTCTGTCTCTGTTGCTTCGGCTCTTGATGAAGAAAAGGTGTACGTGGGAGACTCCTCTGAAGAAGTTTAACGTCACCCTGCAAGGGAGAAGAGCCATCATTCACCTAGGCAACCACTAAGACACTTAACATTAAACACATGAAATGTGAGATGTGAAAATGTTTTCTACTTAGAAGTTCTGTCGTTTCTATTCTAACGAGAGAGGCTCTTTGTCGGAAGTGAGATTTGAACAAATGTCGCCAGGGGAAACTGCAACCTAAACGCAACGCCTTTTTTATCTTTCATTTATCAATAATGCAATAAAGTATTTAAATGGTTTAAAAACAAAAAGAAAATAAGAAATTGACAATTACAACACCAATCCAATCTGTATATAAAACATAGTTCAAGAAAAAAATAAGCTAATTAAGGCACAAGAAAACAAAATAAAACAACCCTAAACCACAAACATAAAATATATTCTGATCTTATCTTTCTCTATTAGGAGACACCCCCACCTCAGAGCCTGAAGTACAGATCTTCCTCTCGCAGTTCCACAAAGATGTTATTTTTTAAGAAGATCCTGCAAAAGTCGTCCATCCGCCTCTCAGCCCTGCAGTAGGCCAGGCTGAGAGAGAAGCAGTCCTTCACCCTGGCGATGTACAGCCTGACAAGGTCTGGCTTCAGGCTATTGTACATCACCAGGTTCCCCCTCTCCCAGACAACTGCCCTCGCTAGGCTGAGGAGGAGGTTCGCTAAAATGGCATTAACCCCCTCCTCAGACCCGCGGTATCCAAAGAGGAACAGCTCTTTCCAGGGTACCCCGTCAAGAACAGCTCCTCGAACAGAGCGAAACAGGCCATCCAGCAGGGCTGTCAAGTACACCCTCAAATCCTTCAATCCATCACAACTAACAAAGAGGTGCAGCAGCCCCTCCGTCCACTGCACGCACACCAGGCAGAAGAAGTCCTCCCCAGCATGGAAGCACTGCAGCACCATCTTGGGGAAAACACAGTTGTGACGGATGAAGAAGTCCAGCTGTTCGCATCTCTGGGGCAGGAAAGGCAGCCTCAGACGTGCCCAGATCCATGCCAGCTCGGATCTGGGCACGTCTCACCCACAGCTCCAGCCAAGCCGGGCCTGCTGCCCCATCTTGTGAACAGAGCTTCTCCAGCCAACTGTCCGGGAGACCGAGTTTGAGCTGCTTGCAATCCTGATGGATCTTACTGTTTTTAATGTATAATATTGCTTATCCTTTAATTGCAAAATAAAGTGTTTTCATGTTCTAAAAAGTTACTACAATTTTTTTTTTACTTTGAAAAATGGTCACTTTGTATTTATAGACTGAGAAAATACTGCAAAAAAGCTGTTAATATGTGAAAATGTGTTTGTTCCATTGAATGTGTAAATGGGTATGTCTCATTAGTTAATTAATGAAGATCTAGTAGCTTCTAACATTATTTCTAATATAATATTATTTCCAGATAAACCAACTTCGGAGAGTAGGCGGCAGTGATGTCAGAGAAAGTGTGTTCACAGTCTTGTCAAGGTATTGCTTGTTGATTTTTAAAATGTTTTTACATTACATTTTTACTCTGATCAAGTTAACATATCCACAGAATTGAGCTTATAGATACCTATGTGTTAACTACTGAATGTGCAAGGTGTAAAACTGCAAAATAGTCTTTTAAAATATAAGGATTACAGTACTACAATTCTAATATACGTCTATCGTTATACGTCTGTGATTAGATGTTCATTATACATAAATGGTTGGAGTTCTAGTATACGGATAAACTTAGAGGACTATTATACATATATGGTTGGAGTTCCGGTTAACTTTAGAGGACTATTATACATATATGGTTAGAGGTAGGATTCAGATCTCCCGCAGACACAAAGAAGCAGTGGCAGGCTGTTGCCGTGTCCAATCGGCGCTCTGTGGCCCGGTGCAAGGCAGTGCTGGTTCGACCTGAGAGAAGGAGAAGGAGGGAGAGATTTCTGCTGCGGTGCGCTGCTGATGCTCTCTGAAGACTGGCTAGTTAGTGTTGGCACACAGAAAAGTCACAATCTTTAGACAGGAAGAAGACCGTTTCGTTCCCGATGTAGCGCGAGTTCTGAATACTGATATACAGCTGTCCACAGTTCCGACCGTAGTTCACTCGTTGATCAGGTGAGCGTTCGCGGTGGGTTCACGAGGCTTGCTGCTGGGCTAACCTCGGGTGGATCCTTTGGTTACACGCTGGAACCTCCATTCTCAACTCTTAGAACAAGGAAAAGTCCTGGCACTGGGACACACTGGCCGTTACGTGACTGTCTGAGCTGAGTCTGAGGTTGTCCAGGAGGACCTGGAGTTTTACCTGGAGAACTACGGTCACTCAATGGTTGCCTACATTTATTGGTGCCCCGTGTGAGGATGAGTAGCCATGAACTCTGACCTTGGGGTTGTAAACCACTTGGGATGAGACTCTCCCTTGGAATCTCCCAGACAGTGAGGCACCAGAGATGACCATTCATTAGGGTGGCTGATGTGTCTCAGCTTTGGGAGTTGTTCCTTATCAGGACACTCTATCAGCTACAAAAACACCTTAAATGTGAACCAAATGGAATGACCTCTCTGTATCAAGCACCACTGGAGATGAGGGAGAGAGACTGGCAAGGGAGCAGCAAACTTAATTCCTGTATTTTAATAAACCTTGCCGCTACAGTGGTCTCTCTCCTGTGTGAATGCGCTGGTGGATTTTTAAGTCACTTGACCGACTAAAACTCTTCTGACACTGACTGCAGCTGAACGGTCTCTCTCCTGTGTGAATGCGCTGGTGGGTTATTAAGCTACTTGACTGACTAAAACTCTTCCCACACTGACTGCAGCTGAATGGTCTCTCTCCTGTGTGAATGCGCTGGTGGGATATTAAGCTACTTGACTGACTAAAACTCTTCCCACACTGACTGCAGATGAACGGTCTCTCTCCTGTGTGAATGCGCTGGTGGGATATTAAGCTACTTGACTGACTAAAACTCTTCCCACACAGACTGCAGCTGAATGGTCTCTCTCCTGTGTGAATCCACTGGTGTGATTGTAAGTGGTTTTTCCGACTAAAGCTCTTCCCACACTGACTGCAGCTGAACGGTCTCTCTCCTGTGTGAATGCGCAGGTGGGTTTTTAAGTGACTTGACTTACTAAAACTCTTCCCACACTGACTGCAGCTGAGCGGTCTCTCTCCTGTGTGAATGTGCTGGTGGGTTTTTAAGTCACCTGACCGACTAAAACTCTTCCCACACTGACTGCAGCTGAAAGGTCTCTCTCCTGTGTGAATGTGCTGGTGGGTTTTTAAGTCATCTGACCGACTAAAACTCGTCCCACACTGACTGCAGCTGAATGGTCTCTCTCCTGTGTGAATGCGGTGATGTCGTTTTAAGATGTGTGATTGACTAAAACTCTTTCCACACTGACTACAGCTGAAAGGTCTCTCTCCTGTGTGAATGTGCTGATGCCTTGTTAAGTGACTTGACTTACTAAAACTCTTCCCACACTGACTGCAGCTGAACGGTCTCTCTCCTGTGTGAAGGTGCTGATAGGGTTTTGAAATGCTAGACTGACAGAAACGCTGCTCCTCCCTGTGCCATAATGGCAGTTTGTCCACTCCATCTGAGCAAGGCCTTGAGTGATTCTTCCTCATCCTCTGATCGTGCTGGGGTCTCTTATTCTGCAAATGCTCCATGGAATGGTCTTGCTCTGTGTGATAAAAGTGAGATTTGTTTTCTTCATTACATCCCTCAGTGTGCTGCTCAGCAGTGTGAATCATCTGGGACTCCATCTCCAGCTCTCTGAGACTTAAACCATCCAGTTCATTCAGTTGTTCCTCTCTTTGCCCAAGAACAGACACACTCTCCAGTTCATTAAAACTTTCAACGATTTTTTCAGTAACCAGATTATTAAACCCGTGTGTAAAGTCATCAGATGCTAAGGGATCATATGATTGTTTGAGACTGTGCAATGACAGTCTCTCCACTTGAACAGAACAAGGCCTAATTATCAAGCCCTGTAGGAGCTGCTGTTGCTCCTCCCTGTACTGACTCTCCTCTCGGTGCTGTATCTCAACACTGTTCTCTTCACCAGGTACATCAGTCTGCTGCTCTGCACAGTCAATCAACTGGGGCTCCATGTCCTGCTCTGTAAGATTAAAGACATCCAGTTCTCCACTGTGCTCTTGTACAGAGACACAGCCCAGTTCATTACAACCTTGTGTAATATTGTTTGAGTCCAGATTATTCATCTCTGTAAAATCATCACATACTAAGAGCCCAGGAGTCTCACTCTCAGGGTCTGTCTTCATTGTGGGTACAGAGTCCAGATCCTTGACACTCTGTCTGCTCTCGGTGTGCTGCTCCCTGAGTTTCTCTTTCTCTTGTGCGGCAGTGAGCACTGTCTCCTGCATCAGACTGGAGCCCCACTCCTCCTCACTGTGCTGCTGTTCAAGAGGAGCCCTTTCCCCAGCTTCAGAGAGAGTACTGGCCTCTGAGCCTGTAAACACAGGACAAGAAAACAAGACCTTTATAATAATAATAATAAAAAAACTATTTTATATAGCACCTTTAAAGGTGGCTTCTCAAAGCGTTTTATAGAATGACAACAACAAAAAATACACAATATAAGCACGATGAGAATACACAGTTAGAGGAGACAGTAGATGGTGGTACTAAGTACAGTAGGAGCAGAGGGGTAAAGAACAGTTAAATAAAGGCTCTTCTGAAGAAGAAGGTTTTGAGTCTGGATTTGAAGGAGTTTATAGAAGGTGACTCTCCGATATCCTTAGGGAGAGAGTTCCAGAGCTTGGGGGGATAACAGGTGAAGGCCATGTCACCCATACAATGTAGACGGGCTTGGGGGACAGTAAGGAGACCAGAATTAGAAGAGCGAAGGTTGTGAGGTGAGGAGTAGGGTGATAACTCAGACAGGTACCGAGCCATGGAGAGCCTTATAGGTGAGCAGGAGGATTGTTAAGTCGACAGGAAACTTGACAGGAAACCAGTGCAAGGACTCCAGGATAAGAGTAATGTGAACACTTGCACTAGACCTGGTTAGGATTCTGGCTGCCGAATTGTGGACATACTGGAGTTTCTTCAATGGTGATTTAGAAACCCCAGAGAGTAGAGCGTTACAGTAGTCGATTCAAGATTAGACAACACTTTTCAGCCACAGTTAGTGATAACATAGGGCGTAGTCGAGGAATATTTCTGAAGTGAATGAAAATGTTTTGACAACATTCTACGCATGTGGGTCGAACGTCAAATATCATCCCCAAGGTTTTCAGTTTAGACTGAAGCTGAAGTACAAGACCATCTACAGATAGGGTTTCTTATGGGTTTTATAAAGTTGATGGGTGGTGCCAATAAGCATGGTTTCAGTCTTGTCACAGTTAACATGAAGGATATTTTGAGTCATCCAAGTTCTTATGTCAGAGATGCAATTAGAATAGAGACAGCCACATCAGCATAAGGTTTGGTATGTACAGTGCCTTGCGAAAGTATTCAGCCCCCTTGAACTTTTCAACCTTTTGCCACATTTCAGGCTTCAAACATAAAGATATAAATTTTTTATTTTATGTGAAGAATCACCAACAAGTGGGACACAATTGTGAAGTGGAACGAAATCTATTGGATTTTTGAAACTTTTTTAACTAATAAAAAAATGAAAAGTGGGGCGTGCAAAATTATTCGGCCCCCTTGCGTTAATACTTTGTAGAGCCACCTTTTGCTGCGATTACAGCTGCAAGTCGCTTGGGGTATGTCTCTATCAGTTTTGCACATCGAGAGACTGAAATTCTTGCCCATTCTTCCTTGCAAAATAGCTCGAGCTCAGTGAGGTTGGATGGAGAGCGTTTGTGAACAGCAGTTTTCAGCTCTTTCCACAGATTCTCGATTGGATTCAGGTCTGGACTTTGACTTGGCCATTCAAACACCTGGATACGTTTATTTGTGAACCATTCCTTTGTAGATTTTGCTGTATGTTTGGGATCATTGTCTTGTTGGAAGATAAATCTCCGTCCCGGTTTCAGGTCTTTTGCAGACTCCAACAGGTTTTCATCCAGAATGGTCCTGTATTTGGCTGCATCCATCTTCCCCTCAATTTTAACCATCTTCCCTGTCCCTGCTGAAGAAAAGCAGGCCCAAACCATGATGCTGCCACCACCATGTTTGACAGTGGGGATGGTGTGTTGAGGGTGATGAGCTGTGTTGCTTTTACGCCAAACATATTGTTTTGCATTGTGGGCAAAAAGTTCGATTTAGGTTTCATCTGACCAGAGCACCTTCTTCCACAAGTTTGGGATGTCTCCCAGGTGGCTTGTGACAAACTTTAGACGAGACTTTTTATGGATATCTTTGAGAAATGGCTTTCTTCTTGCCACTCTTCCATAAAGGCCAGATTTGTGCAGTGTAAGACTGATTGTTGTCCTATGGACAGACTCTCCCACCTCAGCTGTAGTTCTCTGCAGTTCATCCAGAGTGATCATGGGCCTCTTGGCTGCATCTCTGATCAGTCTTCTCCTTGTCTGAGCTGAAAGTTTAGAGGGACGGCCAGGTCTTGGTAGATTTGCAGTGGTCTGATACTCCTTCCATTTCAAGATGATCGCTTGCACCGTGCTCCTTGGGATGTTTGAAGCTTGGGAAATCTTTTTGTATCCAAATCCGGCTTTAAACTTCTCCACAACAGTATTACGGACCTGCCTGGTGTGTTCCTTGGTCTTCATGATGCTCTCTGCGCTTTCAACAGAACCTTGAGACTATCACAGAGCAGGTGCATTTATACAGAGACTTGATTACACACAGGTGGATTCTATTTATCACCATCAGTCATTTAGGACAACACTGGATCATTCAGAGATCCTCGCTGAACTTCTGGAGTGAGTTTGCTGCACTGAAAGTAAAGGGGCCGAATAATTTTGCACGCCCCACTTTTCATTTTTTTATTAGTTAAAGTTTCAAAAATCCAATAGATTTCGTTCCACTTCACAATTGTGTCCCACTTGTTGGTGATTCTTCACATAAAATAAAAAATTTATATCTTTATGTTTGAAGCCTGAAATGTGGCAAAAGGTTGAAAAATTCAAGGGGGCCGAATACTTTCGCAAGGCACTGTATGTATATATGAGTATCATTAGCATAGTAATGATAGCTGAGGCCATGTGATCTAAAAAAATGCTTCAAGCTAAAGCTGTAAGCTTTAAGCTACACAAACACACGTCTAGTATACTCGCAATCAATTTGGGTTGTTTAAGCATAGAGGAATAAGAGGGTTTAAGGGGGTTTCTAATATTATGTGATTTTAGATATACAAGCTTTGTCAGAAACCTAACTACCATGTAAAAAGTAAGACTACAGAAATAATAATAATACATTACATTTACATTAACACTGCACTGAGAAAGAGAGGGGTTCATGCAGACACACTGACTGGACACTCCAGTACATTAACACTGCACTGAGAGAGAGAGGTAAATACAGACACACTGACTGGACACTACAGTACATTAACACTGCACTGAAAGAGAGAGAGGGGTTAATACAGACACACCGACTGGACACTGCAGTACATTAACACTGCACTGAGAGAGAGGGGTTAATACAGACACACTGACTGGACACTACAGTACATTAACACTGCACTGAGAGAGAGAGAGAGGGGTTCATACAGACACACCGACTGGACACTGCAGTACATTAACACTGCACTGAGAGAGAGGGGTTAATACAGACACACTGACTGGACACTACAGTACATTAACACTGTACTGAGAGGGGGGTTAATTAGCTCCGTAAAGTTGCCCCCCTACAGACAGCACAAACAATGAAACTTACCTCATTTGTTAGTGCTATGTTTGTGTCGGTTTGTGTTGTTAAAAATAGCGTTTGTGCTGCTTTCATTCCCGTGATATAGCGCCTTGTTTTTCTGATGATCACATGACCATGCACGGTGACTTGGACCTCAAGTAACCCCGTCTGCCGAGTTCAAGCACTCTGTTACCAGCGCGAGAGTAACAATTCTGCAACTTTGTTCCTCTGTTTGCCCAGGTACGGAGGGCGGTGGTGGATTTTGCATTTAATATCATTATCTTCTATGCGTTTGTGTGAACAAGAAAATTAAATTTTTCTCCAATATCATACCCCAATTAGAAGAGTTGCAGGTGTAGACTTAAAAAGCGAACATTAGCAAAATTGTATATTCTTACAAAGAGGCTTTAACAAACAAGTCTTAATACCTCATAGCGGTGACCTTTTTTAAAAATCTGAAGAAGTAATCAGTTTCGCATTGTCTCCTTCTTAAATAAACAGACATCAAGGGACGTGTGAAGATTCAACCTGTCTGTCGAGCCACGTATTTAAAAAGACTTGAATTTGCAACTTTCTGAACCATTGTTGCTCTTTTTTATGCAAAGCCAAAGTGAAAAGGAACCAGGACTTCAGGACTTTTATTTTTAAGGGGCACTACGTACAAAGTTTACACAGAAGAAACAGAGAAACAAGAGTCTTACCATCTCACACATGAACACCGTGGCAATATTGGAAAATATTTTTATTTTCACAGAACAGAAGGTTCTCTGAAAAACTGGCATTATCCACGTGTTTGTATTTACAGGGGTTCTTATGCGCAAACATGAAACGATTAGCTCACAGTTCTTTTATATGTGTTTCTGGTCAGTCGGTGTAGAATACAGCATGAGGGCACACCTTGACCTCTGAATACACAGATATGACTACAAGGACCTTTACAGGTACCAACACACTCAGTACTTAAATTACTGGATGTGATGAAAACAATGAATGCAATTTGTTTTCCGACTCTGTCTGGTCGGGTGGGGGTGGATGTTTTACATTTTAATATAGTGCCTTCTTTTTCTGGCCGTGACGTCACATTGTGCCGTCGGCACCATACAAAGTTCACGACCACCAGATCTTTCAATTGTGATCTCTTGATCAGCTGACCCCAGCCTTTGCAGTTGATGTTTGATTTATTATCTGCATCTCTGGCGAAGACCTCTTCTTCCAAATCGTAAGTTACTTTACAAACTAGAAATGCTATACTGTAATTATGATGCTACGTTGACGTTCCCATGAATTTATTTTAAAGTAAAGATATTTGAGAAACTTTTTATATCGCGGGAAATACTACAAAAATTAGTAAGCTGCATTTGCCGTTATCATGATATTTCTACACATGCAAGTGAAACTTGAAAGGATTTGTCACACTTCTGAATTTAAATTATAATGTTTTGTTTCTGTAAGTGTTACTAGGAGAACTGAACCCCCATAAATCTCTGACATGTTAGAAATTGCTAATGTGAAAGCAGAAATGATTAAGTGGTGAATGCAATGCTTTAAAAACATATCATAAACGAAAGAAGTGGTGATGAGCCTTGGTATTGCAGTTAACGTGAGTAGGCAGGTCTTAAAAATATTAATCTATCAATTTCTATCTACATATACAGAGACTTTTTGATGTGCACTTAAACTGTAATCCATAACAATGTAAAAATTATTTTCATTTACGCGGTGGAGGGAAGTCCCCATTACCTGTAGAGCGCTTTCACTGGGGTTTCCAGAGAAGCACTATGTAACTGAAAGGATATTATTATAAATCATGTAAAAATTGGGAAGAAGCACAGTTTAAGCCAGGTTTGGTGAAATTCATTTTTTGTTACTTTTTTGAGTGTTAATCGGACTTCTCTATACTTTGCATTAAACATTTCCCATAATACGCGGGCCATGGGTCTAGCTAGGGATTCGGCCATCACATGAACACTAAGATTAAAGGGTGACATCATGGAGCTAACAAAAGAGAAGTGTAAAGCTCGCCACGATTTGTTGTTTGAGATTTCAGTTCTAAGCAATATACAGTGTTTTGCATTCATCCTTATTTCTTTCTGGGGATTTAAACTACTCATCAATTGCTTGATTTTTTTTAAACCTTGAGCGGTCAGATTCCACGTACTGCACTACATATTTGTGATTTTTGATTGTTAATTCTTAATTGTGTATGAAAAGTAGATATCAGACCTACTGCATGCAATAGCTTATTAAGGACCTGTTGCCTTTCTATTGTTCCATTACCTGTAGAGGAGGAGAGGTGTTTATAATGTACATTGAAGTACCTGCCTCTTTGAAGTTCTGAGCATCTTTGGGAATGTTTGCACGGTTTACGTTGTTTGTATCATGTCCCAGAAGCAGCAGGCACAAAACTGGTGATTCCACTATTGTAGTAAATGTAGTAGAGTTAACCATTTGACAATAGATTAAAGTCTGCCTTCACAGAGCATAGAACAGGATAAAATGAGTTTTGTGAGCTTTATTAAGTTATACCCTCACGCAACAGAGTATATTAAGGAAGTACAGAGTTGGTATAAAATTGCATCATTTGGTGTGTTACACTGTTACCACACTTAAGAGACCAAGGAAATGTACTGGATTAAAGCTCTGCATTGTTCATTTTTATTCTGACATTGTTAAACATTTTACACATTGTTTGGTTACGAAAGTCGATGTGAGGACAGGATTTGTTTTTTTGTATTTTAAACAATGTATGTTGTTGCACCATAGTACTCATTCTACATATTTGCCCTTCATTCCAGGATTCATCACCTACAGGCACTGTGAGGGTAGGAGCTTAACAGTACTAACATTCAGGTTGTGCTGCCAGACATAACCTGACAAAAGAATATACCCAAGTGCTGCAGGACTGCAAAGGTAACAAATAATAAATGTATACATGCATAACAGATAAAATCACACTTAAAACCTCACACTTAGAACAAAAAAATAGCAGAAGAATACGATGCTTTTCCTTCTGATGAAGTTCTAGAAAAAATAGGTGTAGCTGGGGACCAAGAGCCAAGTTGTACCCCTGATGCATGCCCGACAGCATTGAAAGACTGGGTAACAGAAATCTGTGAAGAATGCAGGTTCCTTGCTGTGGACAGTGGTGATAGAGATAACCTGCATTTCCTACCGGAGATTGTTCCTCATCTCACGAGGCTTGCTTGCTATCTCCCACTCTGGATAGGCTTAATGGTTCCACTTTTCAAAAGTGTGAACATTACTGCAAGTTCAGCCAATGAGGAGGCGGATTTCAAAAACCTAATACAATCAGTGCTGAAGCATGACACTCTGACAATGCGAGATGACAGGTTCCTTATGAAGCACCTAGCACACATAGGAGGTATGAGAATATCAATGGGTGCTCATAGTGTTTCCCAGAGGGCCGTTGTCAGTGCTACCACCTCTGAGGCAGAGACATCCAGCACTACCTAAAAAACGGAAACCATCTTTTTATCTTGTGCCTTGTTCTGAGTGGTTACAACATAGATTGTTCGGTTCCTGTGAAAAAGGCTGTAGTGGCTCTGATGAGGAATGGAAGCAGCAGAGACCTGCCCCCAGTAAAGGTGAGTGGATTGCATTCCAATGTTTCTATGTATATCACCATTCTCTCTTGTGTGTTAGACTTTCAGCGATCCACAACCTTGAATTACAATGGAAAATGGTTTTATATATATACTATGTACCAAGATCTCTCAGTAACAAAAACAAAACCACAATAATATTATAAGAAGAAGGAGACATGTTCTCCTGGTTCTGTGGCTGAACCATATATATACACACAAGAATATGCAAAGAATATGCAAAAACTTTGTTTTAATCTGAAATTTTATATACAAAGATTTTAAAGTCACTACGTACAATAGATATTTATCATTAAAATCTTAAAATCATTCACTGATGATAACTTCTCAGTAATATGTATATTATATTGACATTTATATTGGTTATATATACATATCACAGCCTGTTAAATATTCACTTTAAATTCATGAGCTCTTAAGCCCGTAGTGGTAGTGAGGACGAATCAGATGTTAAATCGAGGAAGGGAGACAGGAGATTGAGCCCCACCCCCCAGACAGACTGAGAAAGGGTTCATTGTCACACATATGAGCACATTTGCAAGACAATGCGAGGCTCCGAACCGCAGCAGCCACAAATCCTGCTCCTGTGTCAATGTTAAGAGGGTTTATAAGACATTCAACACACATTTATTGATTCATGGCATAACTTGTCCTCCCTATTCACTAACATTATAAGACCACGTCCCAATTTCCAAACTGTACCCTAAGCCCTTCCTCCAGGTCCACACCTCCATGACGCAGCGTAAGAAGTGTGGACTTCAGTGCATGTGGACAGAATTTCTTAAATATGTTTTTGTTTTCCTTTCTCCATTCGCAGGCTGATGAAATTGAATCTCATCGCGTATGTCCCCGAACCAAAAGGGAGTGACACGTTGTGTTCATTCGTCTTTAGCAGACTGAACTCCAAATGGGCGAAGTAAACAAAGGAAAACGTGGTGATACCGCCGTTTTTGCGTAACTAAATACATTTCAACTCGACTATCCCGGTACACAAATCACAGTCTGGGGAAAATAACTCATTCATTCGCTTTCTTTCAACACAAACTAGGCAGGACCTCAAAGCTTTGTACTACTGAATACATTTTCTATTAAATATTCCATCTACAAAATATACTGCAGGTAAACCAATATTATATTTATCAAAATGGGGTGACGAAATCAAATCTGTACATCAAAACCTAGAACACAAACAGGATGAATCTGAAAGTAACACATAATCTACAGATATAAATAATATATACAGCATGAATACTTAAAGTAGTTCAGGTGGGGAGTTGCGTCAGCATGCGTAGGCTGCAAAGGAACAAGTAGAGGTTTATTCCTGTGCTGAAAAGAGAAAAAAAGAAACATTTCGGCTGTGGAGCCTTCTTCGGGCGTCAAAACCTTCTTCAACAGCTGAAATGTTGTTTCTTCTCTTTCCGGCAGGGAATAAACCTTTTACTTGCTCCTGAACCGAAGGTAGTCCAATTTATGTAATTTTGTTTTACATAAAATATGCACATATTAAAACCATAAAAAATTATATTTTAGTTTCCAATTGTGGGGGAAAAGCAAGCGCTGTCTTGACATTAGTGGTTCTATAATAATTAAGCCTGCTTTACTACACCAGCTACATTAGTTCATCATTGGGTATTCCTCAGACTATATTCAGAAGAAGGCAAAACAGAGCACAAAGCAATAACTCATCGCAGCAATTAACAGGGTCTAGGAGGGGAAGCTGATCGAACAAAGTTGTAATCATTTTCTTAAGACTCTTTTTGTGCTCAGCAGAAGATTGAAAAGGGCAGCAGAGGACAGTCGGGGATGTAATTTCACGAAAACATTTGTTCTGTCTAAATTGCCAGTATTTAACACACTGACTGTACACTCCAGTACATTAACACCTCAATGAGAGAGAGGGGGGTTAATACAGACACAGTGACTGGACACTACAGTACATTAACACTACACTGAGAGAGAGAGAGAGGGTTTAATACAGACACACTGACTGGACACTCCAGTACATTAACACTGCACTGAGAGAGAGAGGGGTTAATACAGACACACTGACTGGACACTCCAGTACATTAACACTACATTGAGAAAGAGGGGGGTTAATACAGACACACTGACCGGACACTCCAGTACATTAACAGTGCACTGAGAGAGAGGGGTTCATACACACACACTGACTGGACACTCCAGTACATGAATACTGCACTGAGAGAGAGGGGTGTTCATACAGACACACTGGACACTCCAGTACATTAACACTGCACTGAGAGGGGGGTTAATAAAGACACACTGACCAGACACTCCAGTACATTAACACTGCACTGAGAGAGAGAGGGGTTCATACAGACACACTGGCTGACTGGACACTGCTTTAATGTACAATAAGGTACATTAACACTGCACAGAAGAGATAGTTACCGCCACGTCGATAAATAATCTGCCCACAAACATATTTCCAAGACTCCAAAGTCTCCTAAATTGGTTTTCACATAAATAAAGTGTATCAGTTGATGACAAATTCAATAATACTTAGACAAAACCGAGTTTCTGGCCACATTCAAAGAACAGCAATAACCTTAATGAGAAGATAACCAGACCACAACTAGTTTAGTTCGCAGAAAAGAATCCCTCGGCAACATCACAAACCTTTCCTACTTTGCTCTGCATCTCTCCAGTACAGATTCAACAGTGAGGAAGTTAAAAACACCGTTTTTAAACACAGACATTACTACATAAGTCATCGCACTTACCCGACGGCTCCGTTTCTTCATTTGTTTCTGCAGTGATTTCACAGGGAGGCTTGAGTCCAACATGATCCGTCTGTCCCTGATCTCTTCCTGCTCCCGACTCCTTCTCCCACAGCTGCAGTCGCACTTTAAAGGTCTCGTTTTCCTTCATTCGCGTTATTTCTGTCCCGAAACTGTCCTCCACACACTGTGTGATATTAATCACGGCCCGACTCACCAGGATCTGGGAGACGCTGCGGAGTTTGTCTTGAAACTCGTTCTCAGAGTCAGACATCCTGTTTCGGAAAACTTCTGAAACTTCATACACGAACGATTTGAGCAAAACCTCCACGAAACAGTGAAGCTCGTTTTCCTGCTTCATTTGCGCGATTTCGACCCCGAAACCGTTGTCGACAGACGTGATTTTAATCACGACCCGTCTCGCCAGAACCTGAGAGATCCGGCGGAGTTTTTGTTCAATCGACTTCTCGGAATCATCTGTCCGGTTTCGGAAAACTTTTGAAACTTCATGCACGATCGATTTAAGCACAGTCTCCACGAAAGAGTGCGCCTCAGTTTTCAGATTAAGCAACAGATTCTCCATTTTTTTCCAGAGTCGATCTGGAAGACACAGACAAGTCCTGCAGCTGCCGCAGCTGCAAACACGTGGGCTTGAACACAGAAAGCGAAATGTGGTCAAAGAGAGGACTTCCGGGTTATCAGATGAACTTCCTTAGTGACCGTTGCTATAAACCACAAAAATATTATTCGAATAATAAAAATCTGAAAAAAATAGTCCAGAATAGATGTTTGCGTTATATTATAGTGTAACGTATACGGTCGACATTTTTTATTTTTATTAAATGTGTAAATAATTTACAAATACAACTAGAGGAGCAGAAACAGATACAAGAGAAAAAAACACGAACAGAAAAAAAAATAACTGGCAGAGGTAACGAAGTAAATTATATTTTTTACACATATCAAATGTTTTCCTTGCTTTAGCATTTTTTTCATTTTATAGAATTTAAATAATATTTAAACTCCATCTGAAAAGTGCTAAAAAGGGGAGTATTATTGGACCATTTTGATTTATGAATGTGAAATTTAATCAGAATGACTAATAAATTTGCTATAAATAAATTATTTTTTAAAAAAAGTTATCTTACACAGTACAATATCAAAGTCCTCAAATCTAAAAAAAACACCTTTAAATGCCTACAAACAAAACTCTGCAAGTCCGTCCAAAACAACTTCACAAACACACACCTTACAAGTAAATGTACCAAAGGTTCCCTTTCAGCCCGACAAAAAACGCACAAATCATCCTACTCATGCTTAAATTTAGATAGTACTAATTTGACTGGATAAAACCTATGAACAATTTTAAACGATATCTCTTTAACTTTATTTGTAATATAATATCCATCAGGAGTTGTCCATACTAACTCCCAATTTATATTTTCAAACGGTGCATTCCGAAAAGATCAACTTAACGCACATGCCTTTCCTGTATAAAATAAAAATTTTACAAAACAAATCGCTTTTCTTTTCGAATACCGTTAATTTAAAAGAATCAATAGAAAAAAGACATGCACTAAAGCAGGTAAGTAGCTCTAAGATTAGCTAAATTACTGAGTTTTCCAAGAACCAGAACTATAACAATCCTTAAAACACGACTACAACATTCCAAACCAACACTAAATAAACACTAGTATAGGCTGCTATAACACATATAATCAAACGTAACAATCATTAACTGAGCAGTCACTCTCGTTCCCGTCTACAAAGACCCTTCGTGCCTTCTGCCATAAGACTGTACAAGAGATACAAGAGCATACAGACATTACCAGCAGATTCCTCAATAGCTTCTACCCACAAGCAGTGTGATTGGTGAAAACATTTGGCCATGCACCTCGGACCACACATACACCGTCTACCTTATTATAATTTCTTATTTCGCACATCTGCAGTCACTGTTTACATGTCTGCATTGTTTACTTGTACATTGCCTACTGTCTGTACAGTATATTGTCTTGATGTACTGTCTGTACTTTGTGTTTTTACACTTTTTTAAACAATTGTTACTGACTTCCTGTCAGTAAGAATTCCATTGTACCAGCACATGTGCCGGTTACATATGGCAAGAAGTTTAAGTTCATCCGCTGTGTCTCTGGGCAAGGGCAACATTGATCTGGTTTCTGGACTAAACATAAAACTCTCTGCTTACATCTGTTTTTTTCCTGTTTACAACTGTTTTTTGGTGCAATATATGCTGGGATTTGTGCAATATATTTATAATGTGCAATACAACTTTTGGTGTACTGGACTTTCGAGTCTGTTTTTGTATATTGTGTAGTGTGAACAACTCTGTGTAATCCATTTTTAATTTTTACTGCACTTCTCCCTGACTGTATTGTATGTATCATATTGTTGTCTTACTGTATCATTTCGTTACACTGGGCTCTGTTGAGTGTGCTAAGCTGCTGTTGCATGGCAATTTCCCTCACGGGATTAATAAAGTATCTATATCTATGCTCTCGCAGTCTCTTTCCTCACCGCTCCTGCTTGCCTGATACTCAGTGTCTATGCCTGGGCTCATTGAATCGCTGTCCCGGTCTTTTAGATCTTTATGCGGCTCTGAGAATGACTATGAACAAAAAATAATTTCAGTTTTACAAATTTGACACCCATTCAATTTAGTGTGCACACTTTCTTGTTACAGAGGGGAAGAATGCACAACATGAAATTTCTCCTGCTCATGCTCACCTATAAGGCTCTGCATGGCTTGGCACCTCAGTACCTGTCTGAACTATTATCGCCCTACTCCCCACCTCACAACCTCCACTCTTCTAATTCTGCTCTCCTAACTATTCCCCAAGCCCATCTACATTCTGTGGGTGACAGGGCCTTCTCCTGTTATGCCCCCAAGCCCTGGAACTC
The DNA here is from genome assembly GCF_040954835.1 of Lepisosteus oculatus. Lineage (NCBI taxonomy): Eukaryota > Metazoa > Chordata > Actinopteri > Semionotiformes > Lepisosteidae > Lepisosteus > Lepisosteus oculatus. The sequence goes on along the minus strand of NC_090709.1, from coordinate 44,535,512 downwards.
TGTGCCCAAGGATATCAGAGAGTCACCTTCTCTAAACCTTCTCCTTCAAATCCAGACTCTAAACCCTCTTCTTTAGAAAAGCCTTTACTGAACTGGCTCAATTCTTCACCCCTCTGGTTTTCTTAGTACCATCATCCACGGTCTCCTCTATATATTGTCACTATGTTTTATCTTGTGTATTTTTATTTATTGTTGTTGTCATTGTTGTAACAGAAGAAATAAGGTTCTTGTTCCCGAGATGAAGTAAAACAGATGAGTTTATTGCATGCAAGGAACAATAAAGCCGAAGTCTTGTTTCCCGCAAGAAACAACAAAACCAAAGTATTGTTCACCATACTGGTACAAACTTTTGGGTTATATAGTGTTTTCTTCTCCGTTTCTGATGTCACTCGGTCTGATGGTAAAGAGGGGGGTTCATGGTATTTGGCCAGTTTACGATGTTCTGGACAAATGGTCAGTTTAAGATTACACCCAGGGGGGTTCCTAGCTTGCATCTGCAATCCTTATCAGTTAACCCCCTTTCCTGCCATAAACCCCAGCTTGTGACTTAAAAGTCTAAACCCCCTACAGAAAGGATTAAATTCAAACCCCCGTCTTCACATCTTTCTTCATCATTCTGTAAAGAGCTGTGAGAAGCCACCTTTTAAGGCGTTATATAAAATACAGTTTATTATTATTATTATTATTATTATTATTATTATTATTATTATTATTATTATTATTATAAATTTCTCTTTGCACACAGGCCATTAAAAGTTAGAGGGGACCATTGCTTGTGTAGTAAAACCAGCTCAGGGACGCCAAATATGTAATCATAGCCGTAGCAAAATTAAATGTAGTGGCTCTCTGAAGGCACCAGTTCTGTAGGGTTTGGGCTTTACTGAGACACTTATTAATTGTAGCAGTAAATCACAAAGTTGATTCTTTTGATGGCTTTAGAATCCAACCATGCGACATAACTCAAACAACGCACACACACAGGTACTAATACACGAGGATACATTTATTAATACATAAAATATGCATATTAACCTAACAGATCTTATCGAGAGGGTTATCAGAATACAAAAGGTATATATTCAGTCAGTTATGAAGTGTAACACATCAAGAGGACATACGTTCAGTATATCATTCATTAAGACCGTTTCATAAATGAACTTGGTTATAAATTCTACATTAGATACTCAAAACAAGTACATAACTCTTAGGAATTAAATTGATATCAACTGGTTGGGATAACAATTTAATTCTCGAGCTGTAAAGCATTGAAGTTAAATACTCATCCAATCTCTGGGGATTCAGATCTCCTGCAGGCACAAAGAAACAGTTGCAGGCTTGTTGCTGTCCAATCCGCGCTCTCTGGCTCGGAGCCAGGCTGTGCTGTGCGGCTTGCGACGGTGCGCTGCTGATGCTCACTGGCCTGCTAGTTAGTGTTGGCTTTAACTAGCAAAGTTTGCGCACAGGAGAAAAGATTACTGTGGGTCCCAGCAAGTCAGGAAGAGGACCGGTTCGTTCCTGGTGAAGAGCTAGTTCTGAATAGTGATTCAGCTGTCCACAGTTCTGACCTGTTCACGAGGCCTGCTGCTGCTTACTCTCTGGCAACCTCCATTCTAGACTCTTAGAACAAAGGAAAGTTCTGGCACTCGGACACACTGGCCGTTCCGTGGTTGTCCGGGCTGAGTTTCAGGATGGTCAGGAGGCGCGCTGCGAGAATGTCCTGCCCTTGGGAGCCTTCTGCTCCTGGGCCCTCCTGCCCTGGAATTCTCCTTTGAATTCCCTTTAGAAAAGTCCACAGAGTTCTCTCCTGAATCTTACTGAATCTTGTTGAATCTCTGTGTTGCCTGTTTTTACCTGGAGGAACTTCAGCTCGTTGATTGGCTGAAAGTTCCTTGGACAACAGAGTCCCACGTGGGTTACTCGGCCCTACCAGGGTGAGCTATGAGCGATGGGGTTAATGTCACATACTCCTCTACTGAGAAGAGTGGAATCAAGTGGGTTGGGAATTGTGCCGTGGTTAGACTGGCTACAGTGGCACTAAACTCCCTTAACAGGTCTTGTGTCAACATTATGGCCTGTTGCACACAAGCATAAACCCACTGTATAACACCAACAATCATTTCCACTGGTTGGGGAATAAGGTTTAACCCTGTTGCATAGGAAGTTGCCTTTAGGGTTTTCCCTGAGCTTTCCAACTTTTGCTGCTGTTGATACAGTCTGTCACTACCCTCTGGCATCTCTGACACCTGCCTTCTTGGGGCAGTCAGGGTGAGAGTGCCAGTAGCACACAAACCTACCAGAAAAAGCAAATGAGCAACAGTGGCGGCAGCAATCAGTCCTCCCAAAAGTCTTTTCGGGTGGCTGATCCCAGTCATCTCCTTCTGAGTGACTGTTGCCTTTCTAAGCTGGCGCAGCGTGTACATGGTGTCTTTCTCAGTATGCCCTGTGGCATCTTGGGCACCAACATCCTGGAAATCTGGGGAGATCTGACACAGCTGCTGATGCTGTTCCTCCTTTTCCAGGGCATCTGCTTTTTCAATTTGTTCATGCCTGTGCTCTAGGAACCCTGCAGGGGGCGGTGCAGCGGTGGAGCATGCCTGACCCTTGGCTGAGTGGTCATCTAGAGCACCTGAGTGATCTGGGATTGTTATCCCATTCTCACTGTTCAGGTCCACCCTGCACACTTCCTGATTGAGGAATCCCTCTATCGGCATGTTTACAATCGTTCGCTGGGGGTAGGTGTAGGACACCTGCTCGCTCCCCCCTTCCCTCTCTAGGGGTTCAGGGAGCTGCCCCAGCACTGGGATAGCTAGTTCACTGTCTTTGAACTCGCTATCACCCACCAGGCCCATGTCAGTGCAGGCGGGGATTCTGACACCCCTCTTTGCGATGTCCTGCACTGGCAGGTGGGTGACTTTACCATCCAGCTCCAGTCTGGCTGAACCACTGTTGGTCAGACTCAGACTGACAAACTGAGCTGGTGGCTGTAAGAAAACCAGCTCGGCTTTCATTCCCTGTCCCTTCTGGGGGACTGGGTGTGTAGGCAACCCTGACGTTGAGGCAGGAACAATCAGGTCAGTCTCACTCACTACCTGGTAGTTGTGAGAAATAATGTTACCTGACTGCAGGTTCCCTGGGTCACAGCAGAGGGAATCAGCATCTGGGATCAGGTGTGTCCACAGTGCAGTAGTCTCAGCGTCCAGCTGGACCTCCTGTCTAACCTGTGAATGTTGCACCAGGGGCACCTGGCGGTGGCCCTGTGACAGCTCCTCAAGCAGATCCTCACTAACAGAGGACCTCTCAGGGCTAAGGGTGAGGGCTACATCACCAACCTGCTCTCCTGCCATCTGGATCCCTTCCACCCCTGCAGGGTGGTGTTCCTGACCCCTCTTGGGTGCCAGGGTGCACAGGGAAAGCTCCTTTTCATCGCCAGGTGGGGAGATCTGCTCCTCTTTAGGGATGTAAAAGGTGTGTGCTTTACCTGGTGGATCAGGCGGCTGCTTGGAGCACCGCTCCTGTGCCATGGAGGCTGATGGGATCTCGGCCAGGACACGACTTCCCTGTATATCCGGGGAACAAGAAAATATTTTTATTTCTTGTCCAGAGGGAACAGAAGGAATCTTCACATAGGCTTCTGTGTTCGGTGGGCACTGTGTGAGCACAGTCTGCCTCTTGGCCCCCCTTTCCTTCTGTACAGAAGGCTTAGGAGCCTTGACCTGTTTCCACACTTTGCCTTTCTGGTGATCCATCAACAGTTCCTCTCTGAGTCGCATGCCCTTTTCTTTTTCTACCCGTTTGAGCTTGCCGTGTGACATCAAACACCTCTCAACCTCAGTGTCAATCAGTGTCTCACTAGGTAAGACATCTCCCATGGCAGCCTTGAGGTAAAAGCTTCCTGCTTTTCTTCTGTGTTTTACTGCCTGCTCTGTGACTTCAGGGGTGGAGTCAGCACTCACTTGGGAGTGGCTGACCTCATTCAGGCAGGAACCCTTCCGCTCAATCAGATAGACTGAGGGAGGGAGAAGGGGCAGGTCTCCGCCTCCTCCAGTGGAGAGTATCAGCTCATTCACGCTTCCGGCAGCCTTGGGGAGCAGTTGTCCCTGTCCTAATAAAGCTTGTTCAAGCCTGGCCAGGCGGGCGGCTACTGAATCCTTTTGTTCAGCCTTTTCTAGCCCTTTCCCTCCCCCGCTGTTCTCATGGCACTTAGGACGCTGGGTGCGGTCCTGTGTGAGTGCTTTGGAACGGGGCTTAGCCAGCTCAGGTGCCTGTGCTCCTTCGAGCTGGAGGGAATTAACCCTGCTGGCTCTGACGGCGAACACAGTCGCTTTAACAGCTTTTTGCTCAGAGCGACTTTGGACATCATACTCCCAGGCTTTCTGCACGAATCTCTTAATATCAGTCATTTTCATGGTCTGTGCATCTGTATGCATTAAGATCATCTTTCTGACTGACAGTGGAGATTCGCAATGAATAAACCCTTGAAATGTGTGTTCTCTTCGCAACCCTCATCATTTCGCCCTGCAAAATAAGTTCGTCTAAGTCTCTCGTAATATTCGCGAGGGGACTCTGCTCTCTCGTGCTTAATATTAAGTGCGGCGGCTATCACGGCAGTCAGGTCAATAAACGCACTGTATTCTTCGATAAGTGCTTGACATAGCTGCACAAAGTCATTACAGACTTCTTTCATCTGCCTAGCCATCCACTCATGTACAGCTCTGCTGGTAGTTTTTCTAACCAGAAACACTTTCTCCTGTTCTGTGGGGTTTGGCAAGTACTGCAGGGTATACCTGAGGTCTTGAATATAACTCTCGATATTATTCTCTGACACTGCGGGGTCAAATCTCTTTATGTCCTTCGCTAGCTCTCTCAGAGAATGGAGATTTACTCTAGCTTCTCCGCTGACGGAGATATGGAAGAGATTGTGGTCAGACCTGTCGCTGCTAGAGAGAGTGCTTAATAGCGACTCGAATTCAGACCTTTTAGCAACCATCGTTAAACTTAAGAGTATTACTTTTAAGTACGAAATCACAGTTTTACCACAGAAAACCACAAGATCAAGTATGCAATCAACCTGGTAGATCGCAAAAGATCACAAAACAATCAAGCACTGCTTAAAGAGCAAGGGGAACTTTTTCTTTCGGCTTTCAGCACACTGTATTGTCGTGTATGAAACCCACGGCGTTTTATATGAATTATTTCGCTTGGTTGACTCATTTCAGTCTTGCCACGCCCGTTCAGGGACGCCAAATATGTAAGAAAACCGGCTCAGGGACGCCAAATATGTAATCATAGCCGGCCCAGGGACGCCAAATACAGTGCCTTGCGAAAGTATTCGGCCCCCTTGAACTTTTCAACCTTTTGCCACATTTCAGGCTTCAAACATAAAGATATACATTTTTTATTTTATGTGAAGAATCACCAACAAGTGGGACACAATTGTGAAGTGGAACGAAATCTATTGGATTTTTGAAACTTTTTTAACTAATAAAAAAATGAAAAGTGGGGCGTGCAAAATTATTCGGCCCCTTTACTTTCAGTGCAGCAAACTCACTCCAGAAGTTCAGCGAGGATCTCTGAATGATCCAATATTGTCCTAAATGACTGATGGTGATAAATAGAATCCACCTGTGTGTAATCAAGTCTCTGTATAAATGCACCTGCTCTGTGATAGTCTCAAGGTTCTGTTGAAAGCGCAGAGAGCATCATGAAGACCAAGGAACACACCAGGCAGGTCCGTAATACTGTTGTGGAGAAGTTTAAAGCCGGATTTGGATACAAAAAGATTTCCCAAGCTTCAAACATCCCAAGGAGCACTGTGCAAGTGATCATCTTGAAATGGAAGGAGTATCAGACCACTGCAAATCTACCAAGACCTGGCTGTCCCTCTAAACTTTCAGCTCAGACAAGGAGAAGACTGATCAGAGATGCAGCCAAGAGGCCCATGATCACTCTGGATGAACTGCAGAAAACTACAGCTGAGGTGGGAGAGTCTGTCCATAGGACAACAATCAGTCTTACACTGCACAAATCTGGCCTTTATGGAAGAGTGGCAAGAAGAAAGCCATTTCTCAAAGATATCCATAAAAAGTCTCGTCTAAAGTTTGCCACAAGCCACCTGGGAGACACCCCAAACATGTGGAAGAAGGTGCTCTGGTCAGATGAAACCAAAACCGAACTTTTTGCCCACAATGCAAAACGTTATGTTTGGCGTAAAAGCAACACAGCTCATCACCCTCAACACACCATCCCCACTGTCAAACATGGTGGTGGCAGCATCATGGTTTGGGCCTGCTTTTCTTCAGCAGGGACAGGGAAGATGGTTAAAATTGAGGGGAAGATGGATGCAGCCAAATACAGGACCATTCTGGATGAAAACCTGTTGGAGTCTGCAAAAGACCTGAAACTGGGACGGAGGTTTATCTTCCAACAAGACAATGATCCCAAACATACAGCAAAATCTACAAAGGAATGGTTCACAAATAAACGTATCCAGGTGTTTGAATGGCCAAGTCAAAGTCCAGACCTGAATCCAATCGAGAATCTGTGGAAAGAGCTGAAAACTGCTGTTCACAAACGCTCTCCATCCAACCTCACTGAGCTCGAGCTGTTTTGCAAGGAAGAATGGGCAAGAATTTCAGTCTCTCGATGTGCAAAACTGATAGAGACATACCCCAAGCGACTTGCAGCTGTAATCGCAGCAAAAGGTGGCTCTACAAAGTATTAACGCAAGGGGGGCGAATAATTTTGCACGCCCCACTTTTCATTTTTTTATTAGTTAAAAAAGTTTCAAAAATCCAATAGATTTCGTTCCACTTCACAATTGTGTCCCACTTGTTGGTGATTCTTCACATAAAATAAAAAATGTATATCTTTATGTTTGAAGCCTGAAATGTGGCAAAAGGTTGAAAAGTTCAAGGGGGCCGAATACTTTCGCAAGGCACTGTATGTAATGTAGTGGCTCTCTGAAGGCACCAGTTCTGTAGGGTTTGGGCATTTACGGGGACAATTATTAATTGTAACAGTAAATCACAAAGTTGATTCTTTTGATGGCTTTAGAATCCAACCATGCGACATAACTCAAACAACGCGCACACACAGGTACTAATACACGAGGATACATTTATTAATACATAAAATATGCATGTAAACCTAACAGATCTTATCGAGAGGGTTATCAGAATACAAAAGATATATATTCATTCAGTTACAAAGAGTTACATATATCAAGAGGACATACATTCAGTATATCATTCATTTAGACCGGTGCGCTGCTGATGCTCACTGACCGGCTAGTTAGTGTTGGCTTTAACTAGCAAAGTTTGTGCACAGGAGAAAATATGACTGTGGGTCCCAGCAAGTCAGGAAGAGGACCGGTTCGTTACTGATGAAGAGCTAGTTCTGAATAGTGATTCAGCTGTCCACAGTTCTGACCTGTTCATGAGACCTGCTGCTGGTGCTAACCTCGGGTGGATCCTCTGGTTACTCTCTGGCAACCTCCGCTCTAGACTCTTAGAACAAAGGAAAGTTCTGGCATTCGGACACACTGGCCGTTCCGTGGTTGTCCGGGCTGAGTCTCAGGATGGTCAGGAGGCGCTCTGCGAGAATGTCCTGCCCTTGGGAGCCTTCTGCTCCTGGGCCGTCCTCCCCTGGAATTCTCCTTTGAATTCCCTTTCGAAAAGTCCACAGAATTCTCCACTGAATCTTCTCAGGCCCTCTGTGTTGCCTGTTTTTACCTGGAGGAACTTCAGCTCATTGATTGGCTGAAAGTTCCATGGGCATCAGAGTCCCACGTGGGTTACTCGGCCCTTCCAGTTTCTGATTGGCTGATCAAGGTGAGATATGAGTCACTTACTCCTGACACTTAGGAATGCAGTCCAGATGTCCATCTGGCACTCCCTAGACAGATAGGTGCCAATGGATGACCATTGATCATGATAGCCAGGCTTAGCTAAGTGCATCCCCCTTTGGGAGCTGTGCCTTATCAAAGGAAACCTTAAATCAGCCTGCATGAATAGTTTCTCTGTGGCTGCACCACAGAGATGAACAGAGATGGGACCATTTGGGAAAGCTCAGAACACTTAATTCTTTCTTATTAATAAGCTTCGCCGCTACACTGACTTTTGCTCTGCTTTAAGTAATCAATGAAGAATACAATGTGCTTCACTAGACTCCGGTCCAAACAGGATTAAAAGCCAGCAAGTATACCTTTTCAAATTGACGTCAGCAGGGACTAGATTGGCACTTTAACCAGTGCCTGATTGGCTCAGTCAGTAGAGCATGGAACTCTTAATCTCAGGTTTATGAATTCAATTTTGGGTGATACAGGTGTTCTCATTAATTAGGTTTCCTGTTCATCTTTGACCATGTTACGTCTTGATGGTGACTCAAATTGAGAAAAAAAGGACTGATCTAGCTCCTCATCTGAGTAGATAAGTCAAAGACTCCGTAGATAACCTATTCATACCAAGCACTTGGATGCAGCTTCACCTATCACAACTAGTATTTAACATTATAATAGCTCCTGTCTATTTACACTATAATTTACACTAGTGTTTCCTTAAAAATTGCTTGTAAGAATGAGACATTACACATGTATTCCAATAAAATAAATATTATTAATCTTTTCACTGTAACAGTTTCACTGTGACTTGGCAGATAACTGGTGATCAATAACCACACCGAAAAATATGGGAAAGCAATGGGGAAAATCGACTCTTCAACATGTGGAAATGTATTACTGAGAGGAGGAGTCCTTTTCTCTTAGGTCAGCACTCTTTGTAAGAGTCAATTCTCCCAGCTCACATCCGCGGGTTTCCGTAGTGTGCCTGCAAAGAGTGATCAATCTGAGACAGGTAAACGTCCTGATTTTATTTAACAGAGCTAGATGCACATTTGCTAATGCTGCCTTCATTGTAATAGGCAGTTTATTTCTCGAAAGCATGTTATGTAAAAAAATAAAAAATGAAAACATGGATAACAATCTTTCAAAGCTAAAGATTTTACTTTTGAGAAATGGACATTTTATGTTTCTGGATGCTTTTCAAATGCTGGTTTTAGAACTTTGCTGTGCTTCAAGCATAATTTTTCACCTTATAAACTGGGTATTGAGTGTTAGGGTTAGTGTTTTTTATTTTGATGACTTAGTAAAATGTCTGGAATTTTTTCACTTTGATATTATAGAGCACTTTGTGTTGATGAGTGGCAACAATTCTCAGTTAAATACATCATGGTTTATCGTAACACAATAAAATGTGAAAAGGCCAAGGGGGGTGAATACTTTTTATAGCCACTAAACGTATTACAAAAATATAATGCTTCATTTTATGGAAACTTCTTACTATAACCACCAACGCAATCGCTTTTTAAGCAATGGGGGTTACACAATCCTCTTTCTCACTGGTAATATTATGAGCAGGAAAAACACCATTGAAAATGGATTTCAATCACTCAAAACTAATAGTTGTCACACCCTCTACAGCTAGAGGGTGCTCCCACTCTGTCCTGTCCTAGTTTCCCTGTGCTTTGCTTATCCTTCTGGTTTGTCTTTGTCTGGGGCTATATATTTCCGGGTCACCCTTTCCTCCTCATTCAGTATTGAGGGTTCATATGTCTTCAGACCTGCCTAGCACCAGGCCATCTCCTCCGCGGCCTGAGGGCTTAAGTTTCTACCTGACATCATCTGACCTCCTAAACAGGCTAACACCCGTTTTGCCACTACACATAGGGCCTATTTTGCTCTCCTGGCCATTCCACGGCATGGCCTTATAACATCCGCGACAGTAGTTCCAACGCTGTGCTGCCCTTTTAATTAACATTGGCTGTAACAATGTGTTGTTTTTGTCTCTTAAAGGGTCTGCTCCTGTACTCCATCTTGCCAGTGTTGTATAGAATTGAGTACCCATAAAATCTGAGACCCCTTTCAAAGTCTGCATGTGCAGTGGACATAAGAGGCTTGGCGCGTGTCGCAATTGTTGCCCTATTTACTAAGCCCTTCCTCCAAGTTTGCACTTCTGTGATGTAGTCTCACAGGCCTGAGAGACATAGATTTCACACATGTAATTACTTATAAAAGCCAACAAACCTTTTCTGAGTGGTCTAAGGCTCTGTGTTAAGGTTGCAGTCCCCCTGAAAGCTGGGGTTATAGTCCTGACGTTATACTTCTCAGTAAATAGATCTTGCAGTACTCTGAGTGCCAGCTAGCTATGAAACAAGTGCGCTATAAAGACAGAAATTACACATTGTTTGTGAGGCTGTGTGCTCCTGTATAGTCTAGTGGTTAGGATTCTGGGTTTTCACCCAGGTGGCCTGGGTTAAACTCCCAATAAGGGAAACTTTTCTCTTCCCTTATGTTTTCCAAATAAGCAGCTCAGTGTAGAAAAGAGCCCCGTTAAGCACTGTAGGGAGAGCTAAAATTTTGATAAAAGAGATAGCTTGTTTCCTCCTGCTTTCGAACTGAAACCCTTCGGTGTGTTAAGAGAATGTGACAATCACTACACTGCACGAGGCAGGGAGGAGTGACTTGCAGAGAAAAGGACTCAATCCAGGAAAGTTTTTCCACATTCTGGAGAGGAGATTTTTTCCATTCCCCCACTTTTGCAGCCTGACCTCCTCTATTTCTAGAGATCTGTAGAATGTGGAGAAAACGTTTGAAGTTGTTACTGCTACCTCCCCTCGCTTTGAACAATGTGTGGAGTTGTTTGAGTCAAAAAGAATGATAGTTCAGGCCCATGGGAACATCCATATTCAACTGTGCATGTTGTTTTGTTCTCAGAGTTTGCAAAGATGGAGGACATTCGCACCTGGCTAAGCCAGTATTCTATAGTCCTTCATGGAACTGAGTTCAGAGGTGCTGACGAAATAAAAACAGGAGGTTGAGGAACACGGGGGTGTTCAAAGGCATTGAGGTTTCAGTCAAGGGAGCAGGTAGCCTGGCCCTGTCCATTATTAGAGCACTATAACCTAAAGAGATGGTTTCATATATATTGTTTTGGGTATATTTATTAAAGTTTCCTATTTTGTGATTCTTTGTGTTTGTTTGTGAAATTAAAATAGTTCTTAAAAAATAAATGGAAGGTTTTTCTGAAGTCAGAAAGCCAATTTATTTGGTGGAAAAACAGATTGGTGAAGCTCCAACAAATAAAACCAGTTTATTTGCTTACTTTTTTTTCTGAAACAACTGAATTAGATGAAGTGTGCTAATATGTAACCTAACACCAGTGTGAATAACTAGAAGAGGGGAGCAGCTCCATTCCAGACCAAGGGTGCTTTGAGATTGGCTGGGCCAGATCTCTCATTTGCATATCTGATTTGGAAATGTAACACTAAACCCCCTTCTTGCATGGAATTAACTTGCACTCAAGAGTCACCTACTGTGTATTGCCACTTCAGTTTTTTTATGAGTAGCTGTGATTACCAGTTGACAGCTTTTATTTGTTGAATTATAAATGGTTTTGTTTTATCACCCTGAATGGCCTATACTTAAGGTTTGGTAGGTTATGTGTTTTCATTTCATTTACCAAATGGAATTTTTGTTCTTTTAGTATTTGTCTAGAAGGCTTTCTGAAGTCAGAAAGTCTGTTTTCTGGTAAAAAAAATAGATGTGTTTAACAATAATTTTCAAATGATTTAATTGGGATTTTTATTAATAAAAAGATCTTGTATGATAGTTTCAAGAACACTGCTGTTGTCAGCTGACTTTTAGTGAAGCTCTTTCCTCGGCACCTGCACAGAATTTTCTTGTGCCTTTAATTTCAAGATGTAAAACCTAACAAACAGTTGCATTTGTTCATGTATATTTCTGAAACTGTTAAATGAACTACTGTGTGTAAATCTGCAAATGTTGTTTGATAGGATGCTGGATAAGCAAAGTACTTTCTGATTGGTTAGCCAGATATCATATTTGCATACAACATTTGAAACAAAACCATGTGGTCTCTTTCTTATATGCACTAAACGTTACAACCACATTCTTCTACATCTTCTTTATGAGCAGGTTAGTTTGAAAGCCATTTTACACGTTTTGTGTTCAATTTGAAATGCTCTTACATTCAACTGGCCTGAAATCTTGTGTTAGGCAGGATATGTCAGTTTCAGTAAACTTTCTTTACAGGATTTATTGTTCTTTTAGTACTTGTCCTTCATATCTTATGAGAAGGTTTCAACATCGGATCCGACAGGGGATATCTTTATTACCCCAGGATGCTGGATTTCTGCAAGAAGTGCAGACAGTTCGGCCACAAGGCAAACACGTGTGACATCGTCAGATGTCACAACTGCAATGAAGAGGGGCACCTGGCAAAAACCTGCCAGGCAGCCAAAAAGTGCGACGGATGCGGCGCCGAGGGACACCTCCTTCACCAATGCAAGGTAAGCAAACCTTCCTTTGCGCAGGTGGTGGAAGCCGGCCGGCAGAAACCGGTCTCAAGACAAAGGGAGAGAAGTGAGAACAAAGAACCCGCACCTCCCCCGCAGAGAACCGAAACTGCTGAGGCCACACCCCCAGCCGCACCAGTGCCACAAGATGGCTGCCAGGACGACGGACAAAATGGCCGACCGGAGGAAGGGCCCTGGATAACTCCCAGCAAGAAGGGAAAGCGAAAGTGGGAGAAGAGAGGCAGGGCGGATCCACCTTTGGAAGGACAGAAAAAAAGAATGGTAAGGGAGAACCGTTTCCTCGTCCTGGAGGAAATGGAACTTTCTTCCCTCGAGGCCCAGGAACAACCGGAGGAGGCACCCTAGGAAATGGAAACCCTCCCCCCCGAGGCCCAAAGACGACAAGTAACAACCCAGCAAACGGAACCCCCCTCCCCTGAGTCCCACGGACAACAGGAGGAGGCAGCCCAGGAAGAGGTAACCCCCTCCCCCGAGTCCCAGGGACAACAGGAAGAGGCAACACAGGAAGTCGGAACCCCCTCCCCCGAGGCCCAGGAACAACAGGAAGAGGCAGCCCAGGAAATGGAGCCCCCCCTCCCCCTAGGCCAAGGAGCAACTGGAGGTTCCCGAAACTCCTGGAGAAAGGGAAGAAAAGAGCCTTCCCGAAGCGGTGGCGGAGAGTATCCTCGAGGAAGACTAGGATTACTTTGAAGCCGCCCTGGAGCCGGGACTGATGGTAGGGCTGGACCTGTCCAGCATGTTTACCTTTCAGTGCCCAGCGAGACCTGGAGGGAGCCCAGCATATTCCCCCCAGGACCCGAACGAGAGGAGTTACATCTAGGCTAAACAGTGCCCAGATGTAGACTCCCAAGTTTTCCACTGTAAGCACAAAGAGAGGAGGTTCAACTTTCACTTGTTTAATCATGACTATGAAACTTATCTTTCTAACAACTAACGTGAGAGGCCTAAGAGACCCGGTGAAAAGACGGGGAGTCTTTCATGATCTGGCCTCAAAGTCTTTCTCAGTTTGTTTCTTACAGGAGGTCCACCTGAAGGATGAAAGCGACAAGCTGACATTCAGCAGGGAATGGACGAAGGGAGAATCATGCTGGAGCGTAGGAGGGGTCCACTCTTCCGGAGTGGGAATCCTCCTCGGAAACCCAGAGATGACGCTGGTTTCCTCCTTCTCGGTGGTGCAGGGCCGGATCCTGGTCGCAGACATCGACTGGAGGGGGCAGAAGTTGAGAGCAATTAACGTCTATGCTCCGACGGAACCCTCTCTCCGGAAGGAAGTGTTTGCTGACCTGGCCAGCTGCTGCACCACCAACAGACAGGTGGTGCTTGGCGGGGACTTCAACGTCGACCGGGAGAAGGGGAGCGACGCTAGCTCAGCAGAGCTGGAGTCGCTACTCAAGCAGTTCTCCCTGGTAGACGGTTTCAGACGGTGCCGCCCTAACGACGGGAAATACTCCCGGGGAGTGTGCAGCCACCTGGACTACATCTTTCTGCACACAACCTGCTCCCTGGAGTCGGCGATGGTGTCCCCGGAGTGGTATTCCGACCATGAGTGCGTGACAGTGGTGGCTAACACCAACCTGCCTGCATTCGGTCGTGGGTACTGGAAGCTGAACCGGGAGATACTGGAGGAAGACGACTTCAGGGCACTGTTCAGTAAAGACTACGCAAGCTGGGTCGACATGAAGGATGGCTACAGCTCCGTGGTGGAATGGTGGGAGTTCATGAAGGACAGGACCCGAACCCTGGCGCAGACGTACTGCAGACGGAAGGCAGCCAGGGAGAGGAAGGAAGCTGCGCAACTCCTGAAACAACTAGAGGAGGAGTACAGCTTGGCTAACAGGGGAGGAGCCTTCAATTCAGCCTGGGCATGGGACCTGAAGGAAAGGATCCGCAAGCTGCACACTAAGAAAGCCAAGGCTTTCCTGGTCAAGGCACAAAGGGAGCATTATGAAAATAATAAAACCTGTTCCTCTTATTTCTTCAATCAGGTCCGAGAAGCCCAGAAAAAGAGGGTGATCTACAGCCTGAGACGGAGAGATGGAGAGGAAGTGCTGGACGAGAGCGACAAGGTAGAAGCGACCACCACTTTCTACAATGAGCTCTTTTCAGAAAAGCAAACGGAGGTGGAGGCAGGTGATGCTTTTCTGGAGGAGCTGAAGGCACGAGTACCGGAGGAGGTGAGGGAGGACTTGGAGGGTCCGATCGCGGCCGAGGAGCTGAAGCTCTTGTCCATGGAGAATGGCAAGGTGCCGGGGCCGGATGGACTCCCCAAGGAATTCTACACCTGCTTCTGGGACACCCTGGCGGCAGATCTGGTGGAAGTGGTGCAGGAGATCTTCCGCAGGGGAAACTCGGAAACACCATGAGGAAGGGCGTCATCTCCCTGCTCTTTAAGGGAGGAGATGCCGACGACCTCAAAAACTGGAGGCCGATCACGATGCTCTGCATGGACGTAAAGATCCTGTCCAAGCTTCTGACCGCCAGACTGAGAACCGCCCTTCCCCACATCATCCACAGCGACCAGACGTGTGGGGTGGAAGGGCGATCTGTTAGCTGGAACCTCCAGCTGACCAGAGACACCAGCGCCTGGGGCGAGGACCGGAATATGCCCATGACTGGACCAGGAGAAAGCCTTCGACAGAGTGAACCATAGCTATCTGTTTAGGGTGCTGGAACGCTTCGGTTTCGGAGAGATTTTCAGCCTCTGGATTAATATACTGTACTCTGACATAGGCAGCAGAGTCAATGTGAACGGAAACCTGGGGGATTTCATTCCCCAGGAATCCGGAGTATGACAAGGCTGCCCCCTTTCACCCCTTCTCTATGTTCTTTTCACAGAGCCCCTAGCAGAGGCGGTGAGACGGGACCCTGTCATCAACCGCCTGGAGATACCGGGAGGCGCGGGAGAAACCCTGAAGATCTCCCAGTACGCTGACAACACGACACTGTTCCTGAGGTCGGACAGGGGGCTAAGGAGGGCCCTGCAGGTCATGGAGCAATACTGCAGAGCCTTGGGGTCGAAGCTCAACCGCCGAAAGAGCAAACTGAAGTTCTCCGGGCCCTGAAAGCACAGGACGACGGAGCCTCTCAAAATACTGGGGGTTTCCTTCCAGAGCTAGGACAACGAGACCATCAACTGGACCGAGAGGATCGCCAAGGTGAATGTGATGCTGGGTCTGCGGTGTACCCGCTGCTGGCCAGACTCAGACGAGAGCTGCAAGGGATGATCTTCGGCTTCGTCTGGGGCGGCAAGTACTAGTACATCACGATGAAACCGGATGTGTCAGCCGGTCGAGGAAGGGGGTCGAGATGTCCCACATTTCCCCCTGAAACTCGACTGCATCTTCTACTGCAACCTCTGTTGGGCTCAGCGGGAGCCCATCGGCCACAAGTACCAGTACTTTGTCAGGCTGTGGCTCTCTGTCCCAATAAGGCACTTGGTCCAGTGGTCAAACACTGGGCCCAAGGCAGAAGGCGACCGGAGTTCTACATCCGCGCTGTCAAGTGGAGCAGGAGGTACGAGGCCACGAGAAAGCCAGAGCTCTGCACCAACCACAGAGACTTGTACAAAGACAAGTCTGGGAAAGGACACAGCCCAAAGAACTTGACAACCAACTGAAGGACCTCAACTGGATGGCTGTACACAAGAGACTGGCTACCAGAAAGGTCCTCTACAGACACTCGATCTCCAGGAATCCGCATTGCCCCCGGGACACGTGTTTTGTCGAGGAGACTCAGGAGCACGTGTTCTGGAGCTGCCTCTTCGCCAAGGCGGTGTGGGGCAGAATGGACAACATTATGCAACTCCTGGGAAAGGATGTGGTGCTCAGTTACCAGTACATTCTGCTGGGGGCTGGCACCCACCAGACTGGACAAGGGGACACAGGACCTGTGGGGGCTGCTACTGTCCCTCACAAAACAAGGACTGTGGAAGGCGAGGAACACTCTCATCCGGCACAACATAAAGTGGGGGGCGAGGGAGCTGGAGGAGAGGATCATGGAGGACCTCAGGAGGAGGACGAAGCACCACGTCGCCAAATGGGGTTTCCCCACGGCGAGGGAGCGCTGGAATGGACTTTGGGCCCTATACAGAGATTAAAGGACAATAGCAAGTGGTAGGTTTGGAGGTACTCTCTTAATTGCGCAAATCCGCCCCCACTTGAAAAGATTGATAATGGACAATCAATCTCTGTTCCGCCGTTGTTTTTTACTACATGGAGTGTTAATATGTGTGAGATGTTCCTTTTGAGATGTTTTTTTTTTTGCAGAATAAAGTATATTTTGTAGAACAAAAAAAATCTTATGACAAGGTTTACAAGTTATCTGTTGAACTACATTCTAATAGGTGTGGTCACATTCCAGGTCATTTGTTTACGTTTTTGTTTCTGCAGCAACTGTTAGATGAAATGTGCTAATATGTAACCTAACTCCAGTGTGAATAACTAGAAGAGGGGAGCAGCTCCATTCCAGACCAAGGGAGCTTTGAGATTGGCTGGGCCAGATCTCTCATTTGCATATCTGATTTGGAAATATAACACTACACCCCCTTCTTGCATGGATTTAACTTGCACCCAAGAGTCACCTACTGTGTATTGCTACTTATTTTTTTATGATAAGTGGTTATTACCAGTTGACAGGTTTTATTTGTTGAATTATAAATGGTTTTGTATTATCATCCTGAATGGCCTGTACTCAAGGTTTGGTAGGGTATGTGTTTTCATTTCATTTACCAAATGGAATTTTTGCTCTTTTAGTATTTGTCTAGAAGGCTTTCTGAAGTCAGGAAGACCATTTATTTGGTGAAAAAAGATTCTGTATTAATATTAATATTGCTCATACAACATAAATAGGGTCTTTTATGAATAAAAAGATCTTGCACTTGGAAATCTTGATAAAGCTGTGTGCTTCCATACACTCGAGCAGTTTTGATTCCTAATATTTGACCTTAGGTGTGGGAACGGGTCTTTTTTGCAATTTGATTTCCAATTGATCAGCACAGTATAGAAAATAGACCCATAAAGCAACCTCAGCAGTGACAAATGTCACTGGGTCAGTTGGGTTTATACGTCGGGGTCCGGTAGTGAAGCTCCGCTCCTGTTTAGCCTCCGAAGCCGTACAGGGTGCAGCCCTGGCGCTTCAGCACGTACACCACGTCCATGGCGGTGACGGTCTTCCTCTTGGCATGCTCGGTGTAGGTGACGGCGTCGCGGATGACGTTCTCCAGGAACACCTTCAGCACCCCGCGGGTCTCCTCGTAGATCAGACCGGAGATCCGCTTCACTCCCCCACGGCGACCAAGGCGGGTTGGGTTTATACGTCGGGGTCCGGTAGTGAAGCTCCGCTCCTGTTTAGCCTCCGAAGCCGTACAGGGTGCGGCCCTGGTGCTTCAGCACGTACACCACGTCCATGGCGGTGACGGTCTTCCTCTTGGCATGCTCGGTGTAGGTGACGGCGTCGCGGATGACGTTCTCCAGGAACACCTTCAGCACCCCGCGGGTCTCCTCGTAGATCAGACCGGAGATCCGCTTCACTCCCCCACGGCGACCAAGGCGGGTTGGGTTTATACGTCGGGGTCCGGTAGTGAAGCTCCGCTCCTGTTTAGCCTCCGAAGCCGTACAGGGTGCGGCCCTGGCGCTTCAGCACGTACACCACGTCCATGGCGGTGACGGTCTTCCTCTTGGCATGCTCGGTGTAGGTGACGGCGTCGCGGATGACGTTCTCCAGGAACACCTTCAGCACCCCGCGGGTCTCCTCGTAGATCAGCCCGGAGATCCGCTTCACTCCCCCACGGCGAGCCAGGCGGCGGATGGCGGGTTTGGTGATTCCCTGGATGTTGTCACGGAGAACCTTATGGTGACACTTAGCGCCTCCTTTCCCAAGTCCCTTTCCGCCTTTGCCTCTTCCAGACATCTTTGTAACGAACAGTTCTTTCCGGACCCTATGCGGACGACACAATCCGACGAAGTGGGGAAACACTGGGGAAACGTCATGCAGGAATACGGGGCTGAAGACAGGGGGGCGTTTCCAAGGTGCGCTGGTGCACAGCGGAGGTGTGGCCGAGGCGAACAATCCAAAAGAGAAGTCCTAAGGGGATATCCAAAACACACGAGAAAGTCCAAAACCAGAAGATCCATCAGAACAAGTTAAAAACCACGAAGGCTGGGTCGGAACCGGAGGACAGGGAACAGGAACGGGAACCGAGATTAAAACCTTAACGGGACCAGGCGCTTCCATGTCCCAGACTCGCACGATACGGAAATCAGATGCAGAGCCCGGATGAGCGTCAGCGCCAGGCTTTTAAGGTGGGCTGGGAATGGGAAACAGGTG
The DNA here is from genome assembly GCF_040954835.1 of Lepisosteus oculatus. Lineage (NCBI taxonomy): Eukaryota > Metazoa > Chordata > Actinopteri > Semionotiformes > Lepisosteidae > Lepisosteus > Lepisosteus oculatus. The sequence continues at coordinate 44,516,798 of NC_090709.1, read as the reverse complement.
CAGAGAATGAAGTCTTAAGTGAAAGGGCTGGAGCACCCTTAAGAAGGGGGAACTAATATCGTGACAATCTTCTAGTTATCAGCTGTGAACACAACACACACTGCTCATCTTTGATGTACAGATGCAGCCATTCAAAGTGCGCGGTACAGACACGTACCGGAGGTAATTGGCTACGGCGTCGTGCATCGTGACGCGCGATGACGCAAAATACCGCGGTGCGTGATTGGTTGACCGACAGGGGCACTCGTGGTCCGTTGGTCTGTCGTAGAAAGACTTACTGTAAACGTCTTTACTGTGCCCGTTGTAGATATTGAATTTTACCACTGAAGGGAAATCTTAGTAGCTGAGCATAAAAAGAATAGGAGCATACTGTAACGCGTGTGAAGGCCATAAACGATATTAATTTTGGAACATAAACATACAGTATATAGCTGGTCTTGGAAAAAAATACACACCAGTATTCCATTTCTCCCTAAACATTGTAAGCTTCGAAGTCTTTAACGTGATACCGGAGTCAACAAGCATACTTTTAGAATTTGATTAAAAGGGAATATAATATGGAATCGCGTATCTCAAGAATTTAATAACGGTATGATTACATCCGTGTGCTGCGACAGGGCTGTGTAGGGCTGTTTCGCCTGCCTGTTCATGCGAGCTGTCTTGTAACCTACTGGTCTAGGTGTGTGACTACCAACTGACAGGTTGTGTGTTCGAATCCAGCTGGTGCTGGACTTTTCATTTTTATTTATTTTTTAATCGCGTAACATAAACATATTACTGTATGCAAACTGTACTGTATACAGTATGTATATGTATATTTAATGTCTTAACTATGCCCGTTTAATTGAATTTAAAAAAATTATTTAACACGAACATTAAGCTGTTTACATCTTCCGCCTGAGAACAGTCACCCGTTGCTACCCAACGCAGAAACACAGCCACTAACTAGCAAAGAGAGGGCATTAGCTACCCAATATGATAAAGAAATAAATGATTATTTTGTTTATTTCTTTTGCACATTTATTTGAACATTTCCATCGATTGTACAAGCACTTGGAAACTGTCCAATCCCTAGTTCATCAGGCATTTTACCAGTCTGGCGCCGGTCTGTGTCTTCCAGGATATAATGCCAGCGAACTCTTGTTTTTATGTCCACTATAACAGACAATCTCCTTTGCTTTTAACCGAGCGTTTAATAATTTCCTAAAATGAAAATGATTTACTTTATTTCCCTCACGGGATCAATAAAAGTATCTATCATCTGTCTAAACTATGGGACAGAATTCTGGGGTCTCCCCATACCAGAGATTATGGTAGGGCTTCAGAATGGTGATTGGCTGACACCATCTGACATCCCTCTGATTGGAGAAAAAAGATGTGCTGGTTTGCTATACATACTGTACCAGGAAGAGGATTTCTTTCTATTCAAAACGTGTATTTTAAAAGTTTAAGAAGTAAAAACCTTACAGCGTACACAGATTTCTAAACTGATCAGGATCATTATCTTTGTCTTATGCATAATAATGTTCACCGCTCTGTCCAGCAAATTAATAATAAACTTTATTTTATATAGCGTTTTAAACGAATAAGTAATTAGATTGCTCATAAACCTAATCACTTGCTTTTTCTTTTTATTTAGGCTCAGATTTCAACTATAGATCGTATTATTAATAACCATAATAACAACCAACCAACAAAAACAACCATATAAACATAATACCAACCAAAAACATAGATAACAACCACAATACAAAATCAAATATATCAAACCATTTTACTCTCGCAAAGTCCTCCAATTATCATAATCCGGCCCCTTATGCAAAACCAAACCTTCCTCCCATCCCAGTTTATCCTGTTTATCATAAACAAAATCCACCTCAATTTTCAACATAAAGCATTACACAAAATCAATACCTCAACACTCCATACTCAACAATGATAATTCACAAACAGCCAGAACATGTAACTACACATTCCCAAACAGACCTAATTTCCATAGCCCCGCCCCTTATGCAAAACCAACATCCCTCCCCTGTTCTCTCTCTCCCCTGGCAGTTGTAATTGTTTTTATTTTCAAATAAATTTTAGCAAAGTCATGTATTTTAAAAATCTTAAGAGTTTTATATTTATGTCTTTATTTGGTGGTTTCATTAGTGACAAAGGCTAAACTTTCTTGGAAAAATGTCTTTTATGTAAACCATGTTTGCTATTAATTCATTCAGGGCTAAAATATGTTCATTGTCTTCTAATGAAAGAAGGGTTCCTTTCGCCGTAGTCGGGAGCCTAGCCTTTAACTAGTAAGTACTGTACTTACTGGGTTTTTGAGGGGGGGGAGGTGTCTTTCGCTGGAAATCTCGCCTCCTACTTTGAAAATACCCGTGAAACCGGTTCAATTCGTCACAGCCAGCACTCCTGCAGAGAGGGGGGTTGTACTTGCAGTGTATACAGTACACGTGTTATGCTCTTCGTTAATGTCTAAGCCGGAACATATCATTAAATCTAATTTTGTATTTCTTAAAAAAAAATCGTTTTCCCAGCCTAACAGTATTGTTTTTAACCTGTAAAGCGCTTTGAGGAGCCACCTTTAAAGGCGCCATATACAATAAAGTTCATTATTATTACTATTGTAAATTTGCTGGACAGAGAGGTGAACATTATTACACAGAAGACAAAGATAGCAATTTACGTTGCATTGTGTATCGTGCTGCTTTAATACAGTTTTAAATAATTAAAAGTCTAAACAGTATCAGCTTTATTTATGGGTTTTAAATAAAGGTGATTTAAACGCGATTTAAATCAATATAAATGTTTATATTGTAACGCATAGGTGACTATTCATTGTTATTAAAATGACTTAAATTCGATCATGTTGTGATATTTAGAAATATACATTTGTTTGGTGCGAGTTAAGTTTTATTTAATCTCTGAGCCATACTGATTCTTCTGGAAGCCAGTTTCCGCCAGGGAGTAAAAAAAAAAAAAACACACTATGGTATTCTCTCCAATGCAGTGCAGTTAAAAACATACCTCTGATGCTGCTCCTAAATGAATATCGTTTATGACCATTAGAAGCTTTATGCTCCTTTTCTTTTTTCCAGTGGATTGAACAGGGAGAGGCATTTCATGATGTACTTTTCACTGATGAAACAACAGTGGCTCTGGAACAGTTTTCAACCATGTCGTTTTATAAAAAGGGGAGATATGTACACATTACTGAAGCTAAAAGTTTAGCCTTTGTCACTAATGTAACCACTAAATAAAGACATATAGAAATCCCTACGTTACAGACTGTATATGGCTGGTATTGGTAGTTTAAAGAAAAAATACACACCAGTATTCCACTTTCTCCCTAAACATTTTAAGCATTAGAGTCTTACATATGGTTATTTCGGAAACGTTTGTACGTGCTCCTTCTGACCATGTTACTGTTTACTGTTACTGACCATATTAAGTTTAAGTGCCTGTGGGCACTTTTCCTGTCCGTGGGGGGTGGACCGTCTTTCATTAGAAGGTTAGTCTGTTCTACTCTGAGAATGTAGAGGGGGTGGAAAGTGCCCCCGGTCATTTAATTAGTATTAAAATTCACAATGATTCCCTTGCGAAGATACGGACATAGGAATATTCGTGCGTGGTCCAAAAATGGCATAAAAACGACAAAGTGAAGGTTGTGAAAACATTCACAATGTACTTTATACACAAAGCAAATATACCCCCCCCCCCTCTCAATTCAATTGAGTAGTAGTGACATTTTCATGGATCTTTTTAACAATAAAATTTACAACATCAGACTTCAGACACAATTAAACAGGCCTCAAAAACGTCTGGTACAAACATTTTCAGCATGGTGAAACATGGTGAACATTTCCACCACTGCGTCACACCACACAGCTGCCAGCACACCTCACCGTGCCAGGCCACCACTGCATCACCCTGCTGCCAGCGCACCTCACCGTGCCAGGCCACCACTGCATCACACAGCTGCCAGCGCACCTCACCGTGCCAGGCCACCACTGCGTCACAACACACAGCTGCCAGCGCACCTCACCTTGCCAGGCCACCACAGCGTCACAACACACAGCTGCCAGTGCACCTCTACATACCCGACCACCACTGCATCACACAGCTGCCAGCGCACCTCACCGTGCCAGGCCACCAGCTGCGTCAAACCACACAGCTGCCAGCGCAACTCACCGTGCCAGGCCACCACTGCATCACACAGCTGCCAGCGCACCTCACCGTGCCAGGCCACCACAGTGTCACACCACACAGCTGCCAGCGCACCTCACCGTACCAGGCCACCACTGCGTCACAACACACAGCTGCCAGCGCACTTCACCGTGCCAGGCCACCACTGCATCACCCAGCTGCCAGCGCACCTCACCGTGCCAGGCCACCACTGCATCACACAGCTGCCAGCGCACCTCACCGTGCCAGGCCACCACTGCGTCACAACACACAGCTGCCAGTGCACCTCTACATACCCGACCACCACTGCATCACACAGCTGCCAGCGCACCTCACCGTGCCAGGCCACCACTGCATCACACAGATGCCAGCGCACCTCACCGTGCCAGGCCACCAGCTGCGTCAAACCACACAGCTGCCAGCGCAACTCACCGTGCCCGGCCACCACTGCATCATACAGCTGCCAGCGCACCTCACCGTGCCAGGCCACCACTGCGTCACAACACACAGCTGCCAGCGCACCTCAGCGTGCCAGGCCACCACTGCATCACCCAGCTGCCAGCGCACCTCACCGTGCCAGGCCACCACTGCATCACACAGCTGCCAGCGCACCTCACCGTGCCAGGCCACCACTGCATCACAACACACAGCTGCCAGTGCACCTCTACATACCCGACCACCACTGGATCACACAGCTGCCAGCGCACCTCACCGTGCCAGGCCACCACTGCATCACACAGATGCCAGCGCACCTCACCGTGCCAGGCCACCAGCTGCATCAAACCACACAGCTGCCAGCGCAACTCACCGTGCCCGGCCACCACTGCATCACACAGCTGCCAGCGCACCTCACCGTGCCAGGCCACCACAGTGTCACACCACACAGCTGCCAGCGCACTTCACAGTGCCAGGCCACCACTGCGTCACAACACACAGCTGCCAGCGCACCTCAGCGTGCCAGGCCACCACTGCATCACCCAGCTGCCAGTGCACCTCACTGTGCCAGGCCACCACTGCATCACCCAGCTGCCAGCGCACCTCACCGTGCCAGGCCACCAGCTACGTCAAACCACACAGCTGCCAGCGCAACTCACCGTGCCAGGCCACCACTGCGTCACAACACACAGCTGCCAGTGCACCTCTACATACCCGACCACCACTGCATCACACAGCTGCCAGCGCACCTCACCGTGCCAGGCCACCACTGCATCACACAGATGCCAGCGCACCTCACTGTGCCAGGCCACCAGCTGCGTCAAACCACACAGCTGCCAGCGCAACTCACCGTGCCCGGCCACCACTGCATCACACAGCTGCCAGCGCACCTCACCGTGCCAGGCCACCACAGTGTCACACCACACAGCTGCCAGTGCACTTCACCGTGCCAGGCCACCACTGCGTCACAACACACAGCTGCCAGCGCACCTCAGCGTGCCAGGCCACCACTGCATCACCCAGCTGCCAGCGCACCTCACTGTGCCAGGCCACCACTGCGTCACAACACACAGCTGCCAGTGCACCTCTACATACCCGACCACCACTGCATCACACAGCTGCCAGCGCACCTCACCGTGCCAGGCCACCACTGCATCACACAGCTGCCAGCGCACCTCACTGTGCCAGGCCACCACTGCGTCACAACACACAGCTGCCAGTGCACCTCTACATACCCGACCACCACTGCATCACACAGCTGCCAGCGCACCTCACCGTGCCAGGCCACCACTGTGTCACATAGCTGCAAGCGCACCTCACCGTGCCAGGCCACCACTGCATCATACAGCTGCCAGGGCACCTCACCGTGTCAGGCCACCACTGCGTCACACATATTTCAGCGCCATATATTTCATGGATATTATGGAATATAATGGATGGATATCTTAGTTATCTTTCTAGTTCACAGGTTTGCATGCATAATTTAATTTTGAAAGCCACTGAGACATCAGGTACTACTGTTGTATTTATGAAAAAGAAACAAAACAAAAAACATACAAACAACTGTGCCATCCTACTCCTTAGTTAATACATTTTATTATTCAAAAACAGTTAACATTGTTAGCAAAATATTTTGAATTATATTTAACCATATATAATATTATGTAACCAAAATCCGCAATATGGAAACATAACCTGTGTAATTGTTGATAGATGATGTACTCGTAACATTTTTTCAAGACGAACTACAACATTTAAAAAATGACTTGTATGTACTTGATATCTCTAATCAATCCACGGGTCCCAGCCCAAAACGAAACTAAAACGCATACCGTTTCGCGGTTCTTATTAGTTGCTCAAAAGTAATTTGACCGTATGAAATGTATAATATAAACCTAGAAACATATACGTGAGCAGTACTTAAGCACTGTAGTATCGGTGTTAAGACATACCTCTCAAATACTGTAAATCAAGTTAAAAATATCTCAAGACCGATTCTGCTCATAATGAAACCATGTTTCGTGTATGTTTTCTTTAAAGTACCGAGACCAGCCATATACTGTATGTTTATGTTCCAAAATTAATATCGTTTATGGCCTTCACACGCGTTACAGTATGCTCCTATTTTTTTATGCTCAGCTACTAAGATTTCCCTTCAGTGGTAAAATTAGATATGAATATTCAATACTTAAACGGGCACAGTTAAGACATTAAATATACATATACATACTGTATACAGTACAGTTTGCATACGGTAATATGTTTATGTTACGCGATTAAAAAATAAATAAATAAAAATGAAAAGTCCAGCACCAGCTGGATTCAAGCACACAACCTGCCAGTTGGTAGTCACGCACCTAGACCAGTAGGCTACAAGACAGCTCGCATGAACAGGCAGGCGAAACAGCCCTACACAGACCTGCCGCAGTACACGGATATAATCATACCGTTATTAAATTCTTGAGATACGCGATTCCATATAATATTCCCTTTTAATCAAATTCTAAAGGTATGCTTGTTGACTCCGGTATCACGTTAGTTAAAGACTTCGAAGCTTACAATGTTTACGGAGAAATGGAATACTGGTGTGTATTTTTTTCTTTAAAGTGCCGATTCCTGGAACACCCCTCTGAAGTGGTTCCATAAGAAAAGAAAGCGTTGATAAATACAAGTGTCTTTTTTAATACACTCTTTGCTGTGCTCTTGAGGATCCTTGTGATATTTTAAGCTCTAGTTGAATGATAGGTGTCGCATTTTAAATCATTTTTGTAGTTAGAAATTATGAAACGCCCTGTTAAAAGCAAGGAAGTTTTTATGCCCGTTGAAGTAAAACAAAATGCCTGACAAAGTATGGCTTGGACAGATTCCAAGTGCTTGTACAAATGTGCTAAAGAAATTATACTTTGAGTATACAGCTTGTCCAAAGTCATCCATTATTAATACTATTAGTAATATCTTCAGTAAAGGCTTTGATGCATAAATATTTCTTATAAAGGTAGGTTGTGTACTTTTGTCCAACTGAGCAATCTTGCTTTCATAAAATATACCAACATTTTAATGACTGATGATTAACATGCTGTAATACACAGTTCAAAATTAAAGGCTCAAATGCTGTACATGAGAGGTTAAGCTCCCCCTGGCGGTTTTACAAGGCGACGCCGGATAGTTAGTCACGTGACACACGTGAACCGCGTGATACCCCGGTGGGCGTGTCGCGGTATGCCGCGAAATACCTCACCCATTTTGAATGGCTGCATCTGTACACCGATAACTAGTGTTCTCGGTGCACTCCCAGTGTTCAGAGGATACCCAGTGTTCCCAGTGCACACCCAGTGTTCAGAGGATACCCAGTGTTCCCAGTGCACACCCAGTGTTCAGAGGATACCCAGTGTTCCCAGTGCAAGCCTAGTGTTCAGAGGATACCCAGTGTTCCCAGTGCACGCCCAGTGTTCAGAGGATACCCAGTGTTCCCAGTGTTTGAGTTCTGCTTCTCTGGTGTTTCCTCTAAAGCAGCTTTCCTCCCCCGGAAATGCAGTCGGCCTTTCTTACCCAGAGGGGAAAGCATTCCTTCTCTGATCTAGGGTGTTTTTTTTTTGTCTGTCTTCTATATCTGTTACCTTGTTTAACAATCGCTAGCTACCGTCATTAGCCATTTTTAATAATGGTCGTACTTTCGCGTCATTGCAGTTTGCACAGGCCTGCTTCCTGTCGAAGAGGACATCTTGAGCAAGAGTTTGACCTGCCCAGTGTAGACTTCAGAAACCCTTAATAGGTCTCCACCAACCTTTCCTGCGTTTTTCTGAAGGAAATACAAATGTAATGTAATATGAGCGTTATGTAACACAAGCATGATGTAGTATTGTGAGTATCACTTAGGGATAATTGTGTCTGGGCTCTGCCCACGACATCAGGGCACAACAAAGGCATCCCTTCTGTCCCCTTTAACCAATGTGCAAACAATTTATCTTTTATTCCTCATTTATGTAGAGGCTGGAGATCCTTAATGAAGTTATATACTTTTTCACCTGAACAATCAGTGCAACATGCATCACAATCTGAGAGAGAAACAGAGTTTGATGACGCCCTGCACAGCCATCCTGGCTACCTCAGCCCCTGCTGTCCCCTTTAAACAGCATATAATTTATTTTTAATTTATATAGAGGTCGGAAACCCTTAATGAAGTTATATACTTTCTCACCTGAACAATTAGCGCTGCTTTTATTAAAGTCTGAAAGAGAAACAGAGTTTGATTAGGTACAGCAAAGCCATCCTGGCCCAGTGTTCCCTAGTGCCTAGTGTTCAGTGGATACCCAGTGTTCCCAGTGCACGCCCAGTGTTCAGAGGATACCCAGTGTTCCCAGTGCACGCCCAGTGTTCAGAGGATACCCAGTGTTCCCAGTGCACACCCTTGAAGTGGTGTTCCAGCCATACTCACTGTGACTTGTGGGAGCAGGAGTGGTGGTGCTGGATGTTGTTAAGTCTGGGAATGAATGAAAGACGTTAGTTCAGCACCAGCTCCAGACACCAGGTGGAGAGCTGACTTTGGTGTTGCAGGGAGAGCTTTTAAAAAATCGTTTGACAGGCCAGACTGATTAATTGATCGGTTCAGTTAATCCGGTGTTCAGAGGGTGCCCAGAGCACTCCCGGTGTTCACAGGATGCCCAGAGCACTCCCAGTGTTCAAAGGATGCCCAGCGCACTCCTAGTGTTCACAGTGCACACCCAGTGTTCAGAGGATATCAAGTGTTCCCAGTGTTCAGAGGATACTCAGTGTTCCCAGCGCACCCCCAGTGTTCAGAGGATACGCAGTGTTCCCAGTGCACGCCCAGTGTTCAGAGGATACGCAGTGTTCCCAGTGCACCCCCAGTGTTCAGAGGATACCCAGTGTTCCCAGTGCATGCCCAGTGTTCAGAGGATACCCAGTGTTCCCAGTGCACGCCCAGTGTTCAGAGGATACTCAGTGTTCTCAGTGCACGCCCAGTGTTCAGAGGATACCCAGTGTTCCCAGTGCACACCCTTGAAGTGGTGTTCCAGCCATACTCAATGTGACTTGTGGGAGCAGGAGTGGTGGTGCTGGATGTTGTTTAGTCTGGGAATGAATGAAAGACGTTAGTTCAGCACCAACTCCAGAAACCAATGGGAGAGCTGACTTTGGTTTTGCAGGGAGAGCTTTTAAAAAATCATTTGACAGCCCAGACTGATTAATTGATCATTGACATTTTGACTGATCTAATTGCTTGCTGGATTGTCAGAGGGTTGGCTGATCTGACAGATCGATTCACTGATTTATCCCAGGCAGTTCCTGGTCCAGTCAGTCCGGGGGTCTGTGTCCCCGGTCCAGTCAGTCCGGGGGTCTGTGTCCCCGGTCCAGTTCTGGACACTCCACTCAGAGCTCTTCCCAGGTCAGGGTGATCCCCTCCAGACCCCCCAGTGTGCAGCCCCCACCTGGATGATGCTCCAGTCCGCTCAGCACACAGCAGCTCTCAGTGGGGAGGAGAGCAGAGGGATGGAGCCAGTTCAGAGAGGGGGGGTGATTAGGAGGCCATCATGGGACAAGACCAGGGGGGGAATCAGGCCAGGACACTGGGGTAACACCCCTACTCTTATCCAGAGGCACCCCGGGATTGTTAATGAGCACAGAGAGTCAGGACCTCGGTTTGACGTCTCATCCGAAGGACAGCGCCTGTTTACAGTCCAGTGTCCTCCGTCACTATACTGGGGCATCAGGACCCACACAGACCGCAGGGTGAGAGCGCCCCCTGCTGGCCCTACTAACACCTCTCCCAGCAGCAACCTTAGTTTTTCCCAGGAGTCTCCCCTCCAGGTACTGACCAGGCTCCCACCTGCTGGGCTCCAGTGGGGAGGGGGCTGCCAGCTGGGAGCTGCAGGGTGAGATGGCTGCTGGGCAAACGATGGCTAAAGAGCTTCCTAGGACACCCTGGACTTCGTGGTCGACTTCCTGCTCTTCAGACGGAGGTGGCTTGAAATCTGTCCCGTTTCAAGGAGTATTGGACACGATGCCCCCCCTGCTATATCCCTGCCAACTGGTGGCACGCCGACGACGAGGACTCTCGGCCTCAATCCATCAACCACAAACTCTCCGGGATGAAAGAGAAGGACAGACTCTGTTCGTTCATTTCGGTGGGGGGGGAGGGAAAAAAACAAAAGCTAAACAGATTTTTTTTAATTTTTTTTATTGATGCTTAACAAAAGAACAAAAATTACAATACAGATTAATGTCAAGGGTTTATTTAGTGACCCCCCCCCCCCCATCTTACGATCATCACAGGACCTTAAAATAATACTTAATAATACAAGGTCATGCAGACGGTCTGAGGACTCAGGTGGAGATAATGTGAAAGGTTTCCACAGTCCAGTCTGGGGTCCCTTAGCTTCAGTCCAGACTGGGGTCTGGGGTCCCTCAGATTCAGTCCAGTCCAGTTTGGGGCCCCGCAGCTTCAGTCCAGTCTGGGGCCCCTCAGCTTCAGTCCAGTCTGGGGCCCCTCAGCTTCAGTCCAGTCTGGAGCCCCTCAGCTCCAGTCCAGTCCAGTCTGGGGCCCCTCAGCTCCAGTCCAGTCTGGTGTCCCTCAGCTCCAGTGCAGTCCAGTCTGGTGTCCCTCAGCTCCAGTGCAGTCCAGACTGGGGTCCCTCAGCTTCAGTCCAGCACAGACTGGGGTCCCTCAGCTTCGGTCCAGCACAGACTGGGGTCCCTCAGCTTCGGCCCAGTCCAGTCTGGGGCCCCTCAGTTCCGGTCCAGTCCAGTCTGGGGTCCCTCAGCTCCAGTCCAGTCCAGTCTGGTGTCCCTCAGCTTCAGTCCAGCACAGTCTGGGGTCCCTCAGCTTCAGTCCAGCACAGAATGAGGTCCCTCAGCTTCGGTCCAGCACAGTCTGGGGTCCCTCAGCTTCGGTCCAGCACAGACTGGGGTCCCTCAGCTTCAGTCCAGACTGGGGTCCCTCAGCTTCGGTCCAGCACAGTCTGGTGTCCCTCAGCTCCAGCATTGTCTAGTCTGGTGTCCCTCAGCTCCGGTCCAGTGCAGTCTGGGGTCTCTCAGCTTCAGTCCAGTCCAGTCTGGTGTCCCTTGGCTCCAGTCCAGTCCAGTCTGGTGTCCGTCAGCTCCAGTCCAGTCCAGTCCAGTCCTTGGTGGGGAAGGCGACTCCGATCTTAGCTGGCACAGAACCAGGAAAGGAACCTAGAAAGAATATTGTTATTGCAGGTGTGAGGGACACAGACACAGACGTCACCATGACATCAAACAGCAAGAGGAGACTCTTCCTTGAATCACAGACACGACCGGGCGGCGCCCCCCTGTCTGCTCACCTGCACCTCCTCTTCTTCTTCTTGTCCTTCCCGGCAGCCTGCTCCTCCTCTCCCTCGCTCTTCCTCTCCTGACCTACAGTCTCCACCGCCTCCATCAGCTCGTCCTGATCATCTCTCTCCACCGACACGCAGCTCAGGGAGTTTAAAAAGACGCACCAGCGCTTCTGAAGCAGAGACAGGAGAGTCACGTTAAGAGTCGGACTGGACACTCCAGTACATGAACACTGCACTGAGAGAGAGAGAGGGGTTCATACAGACACACCTGGACACTCCAGTACATGAACACTGCACTGAGAGAGAGAGGGGTTCATACAGACACACTGACTGGACACTCCAGTTCATGAACACTGCACTGAGAGAGAGAGAGAGGGGTTCATACAGACACACTGACTGGATACTCCAGTACATGAACACTGCACTGAGAGAGAGGGGTTCATACAGACACACTGACTGGACACTGACTGGACACTGGACAAGAGTAAAGAGAGGATCAGAGCATTACCCACCTTCTAATTCTTCTGTCTCACAGGAGGTGCTGATTAGACCTCCTCCAGCTGGAGTCCGAGGAGGGAGAGAGGGGGCAGGAGAGGGACAGCACAGGGAGAGGAAGAGAGACACAGGTGGGTCAAGTGTCCCAAGAGCACAGAGACTCTGCTGAGATCACACTCACGGTGAGTGAGCCTGGGTGTAGCCCACTAATACTGACCCACTGGACACCACAGGACAGAGAGGAGGAGGAGTAGAGAGACACACTGCCTGGTGTAGGGAAAACCGGTTCAGGGACGCCAAATATGTAATCATAGTGGCTCTCTGAAGGCACCAGTTCTGTAGGGTTTGGGCATTTACTGAGACAATTATTAATTGTAGCAGTAAATCACAAAGTTGATTCTTTTGATGGCTTTAGAATCCAACCATGCGACATAACTCAAACAACACGCACACACAGGTACTAATACACGAGGATACATTTATTAATACATAGAATATGCATGTAAATCTAACCGATCTTATCGTGAGGGTTATCAGAATACAAAATATATATATATTCGGTCAGTTACAAAGTGTTACACATATCAAGAGGACATACGTTCAGTATATTATTCATTAAGACCGTTTCGTAAAGTGAACTTGGTTACAACTTCTACATTAGATACTCAAACAAGTACATAACTCTTAGGAATTAAATTGATATCAACTGGTTGGGATAACAATTGAATTCTCGAGCTGTAATGCATTGAAGTTGAATACTCATCCAATCTTTGGGGATTCAGATCTCCTGCGGGCACAAAGAAACAGTTGCAGGCTTGTTGCTGTCCAATCCGCGCTCTCTGGCTCCGTGCCAGGCTGTGATGTGCGGCTTGCGACGGTGCGCTGCTGATGCTCACTGTTGGCTTTAACTAGCAAAGTTTGTGCACAGGAGAAAAGATGACTGTGGGTCCCAGCAAGTCAGGAAGAGGACCGGTTCGTTCCTGATGAAGAGCTAGTTCTGAATAGTGATTCAGCTTTCCACAGTTCCGACCTGTTCACGAGGCCTGCTGCTGGTTACTCTCTGGCAACCTCCACTCTAGACTCTTAGAACAAAGGAAAGTTCTGGCACTCGGACACACTGGCCGTTCCGTGGTTGTCCGGGCTGAGTCTCAGGATGGTCAGGAGGCGCGCTGCGAGAATGTCCTGCCCTTGGGATTCTCCTTTGAATTCCCTTTAGAATTGTTGAATCTGAATCTGAATCTGAATCTCAATCTGAATCTCAATCTCGCAGGCTCTCTGTGTTGCCTGTTTTTACCTGGAGGAACTTCAGCTCATTGATTGGCTGAAAGTTCCATGGGCATCAGAGTCCCACGTGGGTTACTCGGCCCTACCGGTCCCTGATTGGTTGATCAAGGTGAGATATGAGTCACTTAGTCCTGACACTTAGTAATGCAGTCCAGATGTCCAACTCGCACTCCCTAGACAGATAGGCGCCAATGGATAACCATTGATCATGATAGCCAGGCTTAGCTAAGTGCATCCCCCTTTGGGAGCTGTCCTTATCAAAAGAAAACATCTTGCATGAATGGTTTCTCTGTGGCTGCACCACAGAGATGAACAGAGAAATGAGGCCTAATTTGGGAAAGCTCAGAAACACTTAATTCTGCCTTATTATTAAGCCTCGCCGCTACATATCCCCCCTTTTTGAAGGCCACGAGGTCCCGAGGCATTGTTGCCTTCAAAACAAAACAGAGTTAAGTGATGTCCCTTGTCATTAGAACATTAATCTTAAATGTCTACATTACTCCTTGAGAATTCATACCGGAACCAGCATTGGATACAAACAGGATGAATAACATCTGGAGAATGTATAAACACAGTAGGAGACATTATCTAAGTCTAGGAATTACACATCAGGAAGTTCACTGTCAATATCTGATACCTCTGTAGTAGATATTTGGGGAGAAATCACTTCCTTTCTTTTGACATGCTACCTTTGACTCATTCATGCTACCCGGAGTACATCTTGATGTGAGAGTACAGCATTCAGAGTACACTGTCAGTCATGATCCAGCTACCTGGCAGTAGTGTTACAATAACAACAGTACCTGTTCCCAGCCCCCGATAAACCACAACACCTGTTTTGGGTATCTGCTAGGGTGGTTTGGAGGTTTGTTCCATTAAAGCAAACTAACTACCTGTACCTCTTCAGGGCTTACTGTTTCTTGGATTTCTATCCAATTGAATAGTGTGGCACCTGAAGGCATCTTAGACCTCAAGTTTGGTCTTATATTGTCTGGTTCCAGACCGTAAAGTGTTAAGTTACCATGCTGTACTATGGCCTCCTCGGGAACTTACAGGAAAACTATTGGTTAGGTAGATGCATTGTGGTAGCTGTATCATGCCCGTCACAAGTCATAGTGTCAGTTAAATGTGGTGTGCTGACCAGCCATTTACTTCCCACCTGCTCTTCATGGAGTTCATTAACCTCCCTCTGCTCGTTAATAGCTTTACACCCTTCATTGGTGAATTGTTTAGACACAGCCAATGGATAGCTTTGGTAGCCATACCCATCTCAAGATTTGGAACCGAATTCAATCTTGGATTGCCTTCTGGGTGAGCTATGAGCGATGGGGTTAATGTCACATACTCCTCTACTGAGAAGAGTGGAATCAAGTGGGTTGGGATTTGTGCCTTGGTTAGACTGGCTACAGTGGCACTAAACTCCCTTAACAGGTCTTGTGTCAACATTCTGGCCTGTTGCACACAAGCATAAACCCACTGTATAACACCAACAATCATGTCCACTGGTTGGGGAATAAGATTTAACCCTGTTGCATAGGAAATTGCCTGTAATGTTTTCCCTAAGCTTTCCAACTTTTGCTGCTGTCGATACAGTCTGTCACTACCCTCTGGCATCTCTGACCCCTGCCTTCTTGGGGCAGTCAGGGTGAGAGTGCCAGTAGCACACAAACCTACCAGAAATAGCAAATGCACAACAGTGGTGGCAGCAATCAGTCCTCCCAAAAGTCTTTTCGGGTGGCTGATCCCAGTCATCTCCTTCTGAGTGACTGTTGCCTTTCTAAGCTGGCGCAGCGTGTAGATGGTGTCTTTCTCAGTATGCCCTGTGGCATCTTGGGCACCAACATCCTGGAAATCTGGGGAGATCTGACGCAGCGGCTGATGCTGCTCCTCCTTTTCCAGGGCATCTGCTTTTTCGATTTGTTCATGCCTGTGCTCTAGGAACCCTGCCGGGAGTGGTGCAGCGGTGGAGCATGCCTGACCCTCGGCTGAGTGGTCATCTGGAGCACCTGAGTGATCTGGGATTGTTATCCCATTCTCACTGTTCAGGTCCACCCTGCACACTTCCTGATTGAGGAATCCCTCTATCGGCATGTTTACAATCGTTCGCTGGGGGTAGGTGTAGGACACGTGCTCGCTCCCCCCTTCCCTCGCTAGGGGTTCAGGGAGCTGCCCCAGCAGTGGGATAGCTAGTTCACTGTCTTTGAACTCACTATCACTCACCAGGCCCATGTCAGTGCAGGCGGGGATTCTGACACCCCTCTTTGCGATGTCCTGCACTGGCAGGTGGGTGACTTTACCATCCAGCTCCAGTCTGGCTGAACCACTGTTGGTCAGACTCAGACTGACAAACTGAGCTGGTGGCTGTAAGAAAACCAGCTCGGCTTTCATTCCCTGTCCCTTCTGGGGGACTGGGTGTGTAGGCAACCCTGACGTTGAGGCAGGAACAATCAGGTCAGTCTCACTCACTACCTGGTAGTTGTGAGAAATAATGTTACCTGACTGCAGGTTCCCTGGGTCACAGCAGAGGGAATCGGCATCTGGGATCAGGTGTGTCCACAGCGCAGTAGTCTCAGCGTCGAGCTGGACCTCCTGTCTAACCTGTGAATGTTGCACCAGGGGCACCTGGCGGTGGCCCTGCGACAGCTGCTCAAGCAGATCCTCACTAATAGAGGGCCTCTCAGGGCTAAGGGTGAGGGCTACATCACCAACCTGCTCTCCTGCCATCTGGATCCCTTCCACCACTGCAGGGTGGTGTTCCTGACCCCTCTTGGGTGCCAGGGTGCACAGGGAAAGCTCCTTTTCATCGCCAGGTGGGGAGATCTGCTCCTCTTTAGGGATGTAAAAGGTGAGTGCTTTACCTGGTGGATCAGGCGGCTGCTTGGAGCACCGCTCCTGTGGCATGGAGGCTGTTGGGACCTCAGCCGGGACACGACTTCCCTGTATATCCGGGGAACAAGGAAATATTTTTATTTCTTGTCCAGAGGGAACAGAAGGAATCTCCGCATAGGCTTCTGTGTTCGGTGGGCACTGTGTGAGCACAGTCTGCCTCTTGGCCCCCCTTTCCTTCTGTACAGAAGGCTTAGGAGCCTTGACCTGTTTCCACACCTTGCCTTTCTGGTGATCCACCAAAGGTTCCTCTCTGAGTCGCATGCCCTTTTCTTTTTCTACCCGTTTGAGCTTGCCGTGTGACATCAAACACCTTTCAACCTCAGTGTCAATCAGTGTCTCACTGGGTAAGACATCTCCCATGGCAGCCTTGAGGTAAAAGCTTCTTGCTTTTCCTCTGCGTTTTACTGCCTGCTCTGTGACTTCAGGGGTGGAGTCAGCACTCACTTGGGAGTGGCTGACCTCACTCAGGCAGGAACCCTTCCGCTCAATCAGATAGACTGAGGGAGGGAAAGGGGGCGGGTCTCCGCCTCCTCCAGTGGAGAGTATCAGCTCATTCACGCTTCCGGCAGCCTTGGGGAGCGGTTGTCCCTGTCCTAATAAAGCTTGTTCAAGCCTGGCCAGGCGGGTGGCTACTGAATCCTTTTGTTCAGCTTTTTCTAGCCCTTTCCCTCCCCCGGTGTTCTCATGGCACTTAGGACGCTGGGTGCGGTCCTGTGTGCCTGCTTTGGAACGGGGCTTAGCCAGCTCAGGAGCCTGTGCTCCTTCGAGCAGGGGGGAATTAACCCTGCTGGCTCTGACGGCGAACACAGTCGCTTTAACAGCTTTTTGCTCAGAGCGACTTTGGACATCATACTCCCAGGCTTTCTGCACGAATCTCTTAATATCAGTCATTTTCATGGTCTGTGCATCTGTATGCATTAAGATCATCTTTCTGACTGACGGGTGGAGATTCGCAATGAATAAACCCTTGAAATGTGTGTTCTCTTCGCAACCCTCATCATTTCGCCCTGCAAAATAAGTTCGTCTAAGTCTCTCGTAATATTCGCGAGGGGACTCTGCTCTCTCGTGCTTAATGTTAAGAGCGGCGGCTATCGCAGCAGTCGGGTCAATAAACGCACTGTATTCTTCGATAAGTGCTTGACAAAGCTGCTCAAAGTCATTACAGACTTCTTTCATCTGCCTAGCCATCCACTCATGTACAGCTCTGCTGGTAGTTTTCCTGACCAGAAACACTTTCTCCTGTTCTGTGGCGTTTGGCAGGTACTGCAGGTAATACCTGAGGTCTTGAATATAACTCTCGATATTATTCTCTGACACTGCGGGGTCAAATCTCTCTATGTCCTTCGCTAGCTCTCTCAGAGAATGGAGATTTATTCTCCTAGCTTCTCCGCTGACGGAGATATGGAAGAGATCGTGGTCAGACCTGTCGCTGCTAGAGAGAGTGCTTAATAGCGACTCGAATTCAGAACTTTTAGCAACCATCGTTAAACTTAAAGAGTATTACTTTTAAGTACGAAATCACAGTTTTACCACAGAAAACCACAAGATCAAGTATGCAATCAACCCGGTAGATCGCAAAAGATCACAAAACAATCAAGCACTGCTTAAAGAGCAAGGGGAACTTTTTCTTTCGGCTTTCAGCACACTGTATTGTCGTGTATGAAACCCGCGGCGTTTTATATTGAATTATTCCGCTTGGTTGACTCATTTCAGTCTTGCCACGCCCGTGCCAGGGACGCCAAATAATGTAGGGAAAACTGGTTCAGGGACGCCAAATAATGTAGATTATGCCGGTTCAGGGACGCCAAATATGTAATCATAGTGGCTCTCTGAAGGCACCAGTTCTGTAGGGTTTGGGCATTTACTGAGACAATTATTAATTGTAGCAGTAAATCACAAAGTTGATTCTTTTGATGGCTTTAGAATCCAACCATGCGACATAACTCAAACAACGCGCACACACAGGTACTAATACACGAGGATACATTTATTAATACATAGAATATGCATATAAACCTAACAGATCTTATCGAGAGGGTTATCAGAATACAAAAGATATATATTCAATCAGTTACAAAGAGTTATACATATCAAGAGGACATACGTTCAGTATATCATTCATTAAGACCGTTTCGTAAAGTGAACTTGGTTACAACTTCTACATTAGATACTCAAAACAAGTACATAACTCTTAGGAATTAAATTGATATCAACTGGTTTGGATAACAATTGAATTCTCGAGCTGTAATGCATTGAAGTTGAATACTCATCCAATCTCTGGGGATTCAGATCTCCTGCGGGCACAAAGAAACAGTTGCAGGCCGTTGCTGTCCAATCCGCGCTCTCTGGCTCGGTGCCAGGCTGTGCTGTGCGGCTTGCGACGGTGCGCTGCTGATGCTCATTGTTGGCTTTAACTAGCAAAGTTTGTGCACAGGAGAAAAGATGACTGTGGGTCCCAGCAAGTCAGGAAGAGGACCGGTTCGTTCCTGATGAAGAGCTAGTTCTGAATAGTGATTCAGCTTTCCACAGTTCCGACCTGTTCACGAGGCCTGCTGCTGGTTACTCTCTGGCAACCTCCACTCTAGACTCTTAGAACAAAGGAAAGTTCTGGCACTCGGACACACTGGCCGTTCCGTGGTTGTCCGGGCTGAGTCTCAAGATGGTCAGGAGGCGCGCTGCGAGAATGTCCTGCCCTTGGGAGCCTTCTGCTCCTGGGCCGTCCTGCCCTGGAATTCTCCTTTGAATTCCCTTTAGAATTGTTGGATCTGAATCTGAATCTGAATCTCACAGGCTCTCTGTGTTGCCTGTTTTTACCTGGAGGAACTTTAGCTCATTGATTGGCTGAAAGTTCCATGGGCATCAGAGTCCCACGTGGGTTACTCGGCCCTACCAGTCCCTGATTGGTTGATCAAGGTGAGATATGAGTCACTTAGTCCTGACACTTAGGAATGCAATCCAGATGTCCAACTCGCACTCCCTAGACAGATAGGCGCCAATGGGTGACCATTGATCATGATAGCCAGGCTTAGCTAAGTGCATCCCCCTTTGGGAGCTGTCCTTGGACCTTAAATCACCTTGCATGAATGGTTTCTCTGTGGCTGCACCACAGAGATGAACAGAGAAATGAGGCCTAATTTGGGAAAGCTCAAGAAACACTTAATTCTGCCTTATTATTAAGCCTCGCCGCTACAGTGTCCTTTAGCCTGTGGTCCCGCCTTACATGGAGAGCATCGTGCAGCTGTCAAGCGTTTCGCAGCCACGCCCCCTTTTCATCTTCTCTCTGGCTTAAGCGTCACTCCGCCCCTCTCTCTTGACATTTCATGTCAGCATGTCAGAAGTCCGAGTGACATTTTTAATGGCTGAGTGAGGGCACGATGCTGAAGCAGAGAGGCCACTTCAGCCACAGAGACTTGTGCTAGGTGAGATCTGAAAGACGGACTCGCAACAGAAACAGACCAAAAATGTATGGGTGAGATCAAAAGGCAAATGCAACATTCAGCAGAGGGCGTCTAAAGATTAGGGAACGGGCGACTGAAATCCATGTGAGGCAAACTTTCCGGTGTGTGTACTGCAGCTGGGCTTGTTGGCGTAATTGGTAGTGCGTCAGTCTCGTCATCTGAAGGGCCTGAGTTTGATCCTCACACGGGGCAGGGCTGCTTCCTCTCTTGCTCTTTTCAAACACTTGCGGCAACTGTTCGCTCATAACCACGTCTGGAATGCGTGACCTTTACACGGGCGAGAAGCAACGCCGCATCCCTTTTCTAAAGAACATTCACATTCAGAAATAAGTCAAGAAATTTGCCATTACTTTCGCTCGCACTGCTGTCAGCCTGCCCATGTTGCCAAAGAAAGATTCACTCGGCGTCAACATGACAGAACAGCGATCACTTGAAAACAATGTTCCACACTCCGTAAGCAAGAACTTCAGTGTTTGCAGTCACCCGATATGCCGATAGTCAAAGGAGCGCAAAACACGAAGCGTCAAAAGACAAGATGAGTTGATGGAAAGAGCGTTGAATTGATGAGCACAAAAGTTCAGCTCGTACAATAGGCAACGAAGGTCTCAGCGTCGTCATCGCACTTGAAAGGACTGCCTTGCAGACCAAGGGCAGTGGGGGGTGCCCGGTAAGAGGGGCAGAGGCGGTAAGACATGATGCCGAGACGCATGAAGCGAGGGGGATTAGCTCAAATGGTAGAGCGCTCGCTTAGCATGCAAGAGGTAGCGGGATCAATGCCCACATCCTCCAGGTCTGAGTTTGGATCTCCGGAAGCCCGGTGCTCTTGTTTAGCTTCTGCGACTTCTGACAGGTGCTCCTCCGTTGCGGAGAGAATGTCCTTCAGTTGTCAAGCGTTGAAGGGCCACACCTCCTTCCCAACCTCAGTCTGCACTGAGTGCGTCTCCGGCATTTTCTCGTCCAATTTGTCAGCTTAGCAAGTGAAAAGTATATCCGAGTGAAAACAGTGCTGATAATACTCTCACGAATTGTTAGAAGACGTGCTTTTGATCATCGATTGCTTAACAATCACATTCGTTCGACTTGAGCCATCAAGCTCGTAGTTTTCCTTCAAATCTTGAAAGCTCTCAGTGAGAACATCATAGGCTGCAGGACGCCCCATAACTTGATTACTTCAACAGAAAGAAGAGCAGACAGCTCGACAAATATGTGAGGCGCAGAGAGCGCAAGGCGAGCCGCACACGTTTCGGTGGCTGAGAGAGGGCAGTTTTTGCTTCTGCATTTCCCAAGTAAGGACGCATGACAACAAGCGATCGCGGTGCTCATCTACGACACAGTGGTGATGAGTTTTCAGTACGTGTTCTTTTGAACAAGCAATGAGGTTGCCGCCTTGGACAGCTGACTGCACGCTCTCATTGTGCCACGTGATGAGAATTCACCAGGCTCGTTCAGTCATTAGTCACATTCCATCGTTTGCCATAAGCAGACGCTGCGAAGTGATGTGGATATCAGTTCCCAGTCTTGTGGAAGAGGAGGAAAAGAGCACACGAGGGCTCGTCCGGGAGTTGAACCCGGGACCTCTCGCACCCTAAGCGAGAATCATACCACTAGACCAACGAGCCACAGCAGCCCTTTCCATTTCAATCTGTCAGCGAGCTTGAGGATGGGGAGAGGCGCCATTCGCTCGTCCAGTCAGACCTTCATCAATAAGTCAAGAAAGCTGCAATTACACGACTGCCTTGCAGACGAAGGGCAGTGAACTGTGCCCGGTAAGAGGGGAACAAGCGGCACTAGGTGACGCCGAGGCATAAGTCCCAGCGAGGGGGGTTGGCTTGTATGGTACAGCGCTTGCTTTGCATGTGGGAGATAGCAGGATCAATTCCCGCATCCTCCAGGTGTGTGCTTAGAGCTTGATGTGCCGAAAGGTGTCCTTTAGCCTGTGGTCCCGCCTTACATGGAGAGCATCGTGCAGCTGTCAAGCGTTTCGCAGCCACGCCCCCTTTTCATCTTCTCTCTGGCTTAAGCGTCACTCCGCCCCTCTCTCTTGACATTTCATGTCAGCATGTCAGAAGTCCGAGTGACATTTTTAATGGCTGAGTGAGGGCACGATGCTGAAGCAGAGAGGCCACTTCAGCCACAGAGACTTGTGCTAGGTGAGATCTGAAAGACGGACTCGCAACAGAAACAGACCAAAAATGTATCGGTGAGATCAAAAGGCAAATGCAACATTCAGCAGAGGGCGTCTAAAGATTAGGGAACGGGCGACTGAAATCCATGTGAGGCAAACTTTCCGGTGTGTGTACTGCAGCTGGGCTTGTTGGCGTAATTGGTAGTGCGTCAGTCTCGTTTTCTGAAGGGCCTGAGTTTGATCCTCACACGGGGCAGGGCTGCTTCCTCTCTTGCTCTTTTCAAACACTTGCGGCAACGGTTCGCTCATAACCACTTCTGGAATGCGTGACCTTTACACGGGCGAGAAGCAACGCCGCATCCCTTTTCTAAAGAACATTCACATTCAGAAATAAGTCAAGAAATTTGCCATTACTTTCGCTCGCACTGCTGTCAGCCTGCCCATGTTGCCAAAGAAAGATTCACTCGGCGTCAACATGACAGAACAGCGATCACTTGAAAACAATGTTCCACACTCCGTAAGCAAGAACTTCAGTGTTTGCAGTCACCCGATATGCCGATAGTCAAAGGAGCGCAAAACACGAAGCGTCAAAAGACAAGATGAGTTGATGGAAAGAGCGTTGAATTGATGAGCACAAAAGTTCAGCTCGTACAATAGGCAACGAAGGTCCCAGCGTCGTCATCTCACTTGAAAGGACTGCCTTGCAGACCAAGGGCAGTGGGCGGTGCCCGGTAAGAGGGGCAGAGGCAGTAAGACATGATGCCGAGAAACCTGAAGCAAGGGGGATTAGCTCAAATGGTAGAGCGCTCGCTTAGCATGCGAGAGGTAGCGGGATCGATGCCCGCATCCTCCAGGTCTGAGTTTGGATCTCCGGAAGCCTGGTGCTCTCATTTAGCCTCTGCGACTTCTGACAGGTGCTCCTCTGTTGCGGAGAGAATGTCCTTCAGTTGTCAAGCATTGAAGGGTCACACCTCCTTCCCAACCTCAGTCTGCACTGAGTGCGTCTCCGGCATTTTCTCGTCCAATTTGTCAGCTTAGCAAGTGAAAAGTATATCCGAGTGAAAACAGTGCTGATAATACTCTCACGAATTGTTAGAAGACGTGCTTTTGATCATCGATTGCTTAACAATCACATTCGTTCGACTTGAGCCATCAAGCTCGTAGTTTTCCTTCAAATCTTGAAAGCTCTCAGTGAGAACATCATAGGCTGCAGGACGCCCCGTAACTTGATTACTTCAACAGAAAGAAGAGCAGACAGCTCCACAAATATGCAAGGCGCAGAGAGCACAAGGCGAGCCACACACGTTTCGGTGGCTGAGAGAGGGCAGTT
The DNA here is from genome assembly GCF_040954835.1 of Lepisosteus oculatus. NCBI lineage: Eukaryota > Metazoa > Chordata > Actinopteri > Semionotiformes > Lepisosteidae > Lepisosteus > Lepisosteus oculatus. The sequence goes on along the minus strand of NC_090709.1, from coordinate 44,493,287 downwards.
TTTGCTTCTGCATTTCCCAAGTAAGGACGCATGACAAGCGATCGCGGTGCTCATCTACGACACAGTGGTGATGAGTTTTCAGTACGTGTTCTTTTGAACGAGCAATGAGGTTGCCGCCTTGGACAGCTGACTGCAAGCTCTCATTGTGCCACGTGATGAGAATTCACCAGGCTCGTTCAGTCATTAGTCACATTCCATTATTTGCCATAAGCAGACGCTGCGAAGTGATGTGGATATCAGTTCCCAGTCTTGTGGAAGAGGAGGAAAAGAGCACACGAGGTCTCGTCCAGGAGTTGAACCCGGGATCTCTCGCACCCTAAGCGAGAATCATACCACTAGACCAACGAGCCACAGCAGCACTTTCCATTTCAATCTGTCAGTGAGCTTGAGGATGGGGGAGAGGCGCCATTTGCTCGTCCAGTCAGACCTTCATCAATAAGTCAAGAAAGCCGCAATTACACGACTGCCTTGCAGACGAAGGGCAGTGAACTGTGCCCGGCAAGAAGGGAACAAGCGGCACTAGGTGACGCCGAGGCATCAGTCCCAGCGAGGGGGGTTGGCTTGTATGGTACAGCGCTTGCTTTGCATGTGCGAGGTAGCAGGATCAATTCCCACATCCTCCAGGTGTATGCTTAGAGCTTGATGTGCCGAAAGGTGTCCTTTAGCCTGTGGTCCCGCCTTGCATGGAGAGCATCGTGCAGCTGTCAAGCGTTTCGCAGCCACGCCCCCTTTTCATCTTCTCTCCGGCTTAAGCGTCACTCCGCCCCTCTCTCTTGACATTTCATGTCAGCATGTCAGAAGTCCGAGTGACATTTTAAATGGCTGAGTGAGGGCACGATGCTGAAACAGAGAGGCCACTTCAGCCACAGAGACTTGTGCTAGGTGAGGTCTGAAAGACGAACTCGCAACAGAAACAGACCAAAAATGTATCGGTGAGATCAAAAGGCAAATGCAACATTCAGCAGAGGGCGTCTAAAGATTAGGGAACGGGCGACTGAAATCCACGTGAGGCAAACTTTCCAGTGTGTGTACTGCAGCTGGGCTTGTTGGCGTAATTGGTAGTGCATCAGTCTCGTTATCTGAAGGGCCTGAGTTTGATCCTCACACGGGGCAGGGCTGCTTCCTCTCTTGCTCTTTTCAAACACTTGCGGCAACGGTTCGCTCATAACCACTTCTGGAATGCGTGACCTTTACACGGGCGAGAAGCAACGCCGCATCCCTTTTCTAAAGAACATTCACATTCAGAAATAAGTCAAGAAATTTGCCATTACTTTCGCTCGCACTGCTGTCAGCCTGCCCATGTTGCCAAAGAAAGATTCACTCGGCGTCAACATGATAGAACAGCGATCACTTGAAAACAATGTTCCACACTCCGTAAGCAAGAACTTCAGTGTTTGCAGTCACCCGATATGCCGATAGTCAAAATAGCGCAAAACACGAAGCGTCAAAAGACAAGATGAGTTGATGGAAAGAGCGTTGAATTGATGAGCACAAAAGTTAAGCTCGTACAATAGGCAACAAAGGTCCCGGCGTTGTCATCGCTCTTGAAAGGACTGCCTTGCAGACTAAGGGCAGTGGGAGGTTGCTGTTTTGAGACGGAGGCATTGGGATGGTGGGCCGAGATCTATTCTTCTTAAGGAATTCTTCATCGTGAAAGATCGGTCCACAGGTCTTCCAAAGAACTCGGGGAATCATGTGCTACTGAATGGAGTGAAGTGCTGAAACACATGACATGCCCCCTTGATCTCACATCCACAATTCTGCTGCAACATGCACAGCTACCGTCCACACCAGGCAGTGGGGATTCAGCAGAATTTGCTACGCCACCTGCAATTACATATCCAGCTGCACACATATACATGGCCCTTCTTTCCTTTTCAGGATCTCAAAAAAAAGCATAGTGTGGTTTTCCTGCCACCTGATTGACCTCATCTCCCTCAGAATGTGCCCCGCCACATTCATTGCTGAAGCAGGACGGAGGCTAACGGACATGTCAGAACAGTGAGGTTCAACGATCTCTCCAAAATATTGTGGTTGTAGTGGAAGAGATATGTTTTAAATTGTACCTTGGTATTTCATACTCTCTCTAGAATGTTATCCATTTCTATTTTATTTTGACAGGAACTGTTAAAAGGCTAATGACACTAGATGAAAAGAGAAGAAAGAAAACACAACATTTCAGCCGTGGAGGCTTCTTCAGGTGTGAGGGCTCCACGGCTGAAATGTTGTGTTTTCTTTCTTTTCTTTTAAGCATGGAATAGACCTGTTACTTGTTCCTTTGCAGCCTACACATGGTGATGCAGCTCCCCACCTAAACTGCAAATGATACTAGATGCCTGGTAGTTTGTGGTACTTGGTTATTGTCTTATGTTTGCTCAAACTGCATATGTGTTGTAGCAGCGATGCTTATTAATAAGAAAGAATTAAGTGTTCTGAGCCTTCCCAAATGAGGCCCCATCTCTGTTCATCTCTGTGGTGCAGCTACAGAGAAACTATTCATGCAGGCTGATTTAAGGTTTCCTTTGATAAGGGACAGCTCCCAAAGGGGGATGCACTTAGCTAAGCCTGGCTATCATGATCAATGGTCATCCATTGGCGCCTATCTGTCTAGGGAGTGCCAGATGGACATCTGGACTGCATTCCTAGGTGTCAGGAGTAAATGACTCATATCTCACCTTGATCAACCAATCAGGGACTGGTAGGGCCGTGTAACCCACGTGGGACTCTCATGCCCATGGAACTTTCAGCCAATCAACGAGCTGAAGTTCCTCCAGGTAAAAACAGGAAACACAGAGAGCCTGTAGTAAGATTCAGGAGAATTCTGTGGACTTTTCTAAAGGGAATTCAAAGGAGAATTCCAGGGCAGGACGGCCCAGGAGCAGAAGGCTCCCAAGGGCAGGACATTCTCGCAGAGCGCCTCCTGACCATCCTGAGACTCAGCCTGGACAACCACGGAACGGCCAGTGTGTCCGAGTGCCAGAACTTTCCTTTGTTCTAAGAGTCAAGAGCGGAGGTTGCCAGAGAGTAACCAGAGGATCCACCTGAGGTTAGCACCAGTAGCAGGCCTCGTGAACAGGTCGGAACTGTGGACAGCTGAATCACTATTCAGAACTAGCGCTTCATCAGGAACGAACCGGTCTTCTTCCTGACTTGCTGGGACCCACAGTCATCTTTTCTCCTGTGCACAAACTTTGCTAGTTAAAGCCAACACTAACTAGCCGGTCAGTGAGCATCTGCAGCGCACCATCGCAAGCCGCACAGTACAGGCAACAGGCACCGCACTGGCACCGAGCCAGAGAGTGCGGATTGGACAGCAACAGCCTGCAACTGTTTCTTTGAGTCAGCAGGAGATCTGAATCCCCAGAGATTGGATGAGTATTCACTTATTACTTCACTGCATTACTGCTCGAGAATTCAATTGTTATCCCAACCAGTTGATATCAATTTAATTCCTAAGAGTTATGTACTTGTTTTGAGTATCTAATGTAGAAGTTATAACCAAGTTCATTTATGAAACGGTCTAAATGAATGATATACTGAATGTATGTCCCTCTTGGTTTGGAACTCTTCATGATTTAATATATACCTTTTGTATTCTGCTAACCCACACTCTTAAGATCTGTTATGTTTATATGCACATTTTATGTATTAATAAGTGTATTAGTATCTGTGTGTGTGCGTTAATGAGTTAACCCGCAAGGTCGGTTTTCTAATAGCCATTAAAGAATCATTTTGTGACTTACTGCTACAATTAATAATTGTCCCAGTAAATACACAAAACCCCCCCACACGCATGGAAACCAATATTTACCTGCTAATCCAGTATGCAGCAGAGAACAGTTGGACAGAAGGTTAGTATCTGTCGATACTGCATCACAGAAGTCAGTCTCTTCCCCCTCATTATGCAGGCTGACTTGTTCACGATGAACTGTCCTCCAGTGACAGTCAGCTGCAATCACTGACTCAGACATGGTGTTGATACACTGACGGCACTTTGGCTGAATTGGTTAACATGCTTTCCTCTTAAACAGGAGATGCTGAGTTCAAATCCCAGCAGTGCTTTTCTTCCTGTCTTGTCTTACAAAATGTATCACTATGGATGATTACGTACAGCTTGATTTTGTTTAACGCAAGTTTTCATTTTCTTTCTGGAACAACTTGCTTTTCATGAAATCCATACAGCTTGTGAAAGATGAAATACAAATATTGCCTTGTATATCGCAGGCTGGTAAGAAAAAAGCATTATTTTCTTTTTTTTAAGCTTGCAAATGGAGAAAAGGGACACACGTGAGTCTCTGTTAATTGAAAGGTTAGTGGTTTGAGCCCACCCAGAAATGCACTTCTCATTATTGCAATGTAAACCTCATCTCTACTTATTCGGATTTCTTAGCAAAACCTTAACCCACTTGATATTTGCAAGAAATGTGAATGTTTTTGTTAAACAATTAAGTATGTAAGTCAATATCACTGGGAATGGCCAATAATGACCAACATTCAAGGACATCATATTCAGGTAAGGACTTTGATCTTCGAACGGCTAGCAGAAGAATTCTCTTGATGCATCCTTAGTTAGAATATTTAAAATTACGACACAGATTTCTTGGAGAACTTGACAAGCAAAAAAGACAATTGGACAGCATGATTATGCTAGGACTGTACATTTGTATTTTAATACTTTTGTATATTTATCTTAATTGTAATATACATGTAACCATAAATGCTGTTCTATGTAAATACATTTTGTTGTATTTTATCATATTTTAGCTGAGGGCACAAGGGGGTCTATTATACCTTCCGAAACTTCCAAGACAACTATAACAGAGGATCATATTTTAATATAATTTGCTTTAAAAGAAAACTACAATTTGTACGATATCAACCCTCAATATCGACGTTCAAATGAAGGATTTAAAGAAGCAACAGCGATAGGAGAGTACATTGATTTTGGACCAATGTTTGCATCTGAACAATCCTTCCTCCTGGAAAGAAGAAAAAACAGGTATGTTTTGAGTCTCATGATGATGCTCTTCTGGATAAAAAAAAACAGTGCAAATTTGTTTCGGATGTATTTTGGATAACATTATAACTGTCATCGAAGAGAAATTTGATCAGTTGAATGCAGTCAAAACTTTTGACATTTTATATGATGACAGGACGTACATTTAGGACTCAGTACCGATAACGCTGCTGATATTGATGGAGTAGAAATTAAGTGTATTGGTAGTTTTATCTGAGGCAAGAAGTACTAGAACACCTCCTATAAAAATGTTAGGATTCAGAGCAAGAAATATTTTTCCACCTCACCCAATGGTATTGCATTAACGAGGCTGAATCTGGCTTCTTATTCGCCAGCTTCTTCTTCTGCCCTAAATGCTGCTGCTGTGATGTTATGCCGCCTTTCACCTGTAGATGGCTCTTTACAGTAATTTTTAAAAGTACTAATCGGGATGGATTACTGTATTTATCCTCAGTAAAGGGGAATATGTAAGTGACTATCCAAATATAATTTTTGTGTGAAACACATTTCAGAAAATTGTAAACCAATTTTCAAAACTCACAATAACACAAACACAATAAGTAAATAAGACAAAGGCAAAACATAAGTTCACAGGCACTTTCTGCATATTTACCACGACCTTACCTTCTGATCATCAAAAGTCTTAAAATCTTGCATTTTACAAGAACTTTTTAATATAAATGGGACATTTAGAACATGGCATATGAGAATATATGGTTAACCGAGGATGAGCAACGGGTGATGGCACTTTCTGCTTCTTGCTATAAACCTACCCCCTGGTTATAAAAACATCTAAAAATTATGACACTGAGGTGTGAGAGACAATGGAACAGACTATCAAAATCCTGAACTTTAGGAAATTTTACAGTACCATTTTTTCAAATATGACCCTGTGAACATGGCATGTCCCTCCTTCCTCATTACCAAAACATCTCAATGTTCCGACACTATGTACATTGGTAATTACAACACTTCACTGTTGCATTTCTGAGTTGTGACATTGTGAACATGGCATGTTAAAGTATATAGAAAATCTAGATCAGAACAGGCTAAATGCAATTCATAGTGATTTATCATTTTCTGACTTTCTAAATGAAAAACAATTTTTTTCGATGATTATGACACTTCGGTATGACATAAAATATGCTTCAATGACAGAATAAATAATCATGGAAAAAATACCCACAGTGGACATTCATAGTTGTGATTATAGGAATGTTAAATATCAGGTGAGTAGCTGCGTCAGCATGCGTAGGCTGCAAAGGAACAAGTAAAGGGTTATTCCATGCTGAAAAGAGAAGAAAGGAAACACGACGTGTTGGCCGTGGAGCCTTCTTCAGGTGTTAGAAAGACAGGGCAGTATGCAAAGATAATTTTCTTTTTATCTTTGCTGACTGCAGTTTATCTTTGATGACAACATCAAAGACATTAAGGAATTCTTACGGCTAACAGCTCCACATCAACTTCCTTTTATAACTAACCTCATCAGATCTCTCAACTGCACTCTTCCAGTTTCTCACTTCAGAGAAGGATAAAAAACTCAATCATCCTCTACAGAGAAAAACCATCAACACCCCTACCACCTCCACCAATCCTAACCTTGTTGTTACTGTACCCTCTGACCTTTCCCTTTCACCCCTTTGCATCCTCAGCTAACATATTTTAATATTACAACACAATTACAATAGATTGTACAGTATTTACAGTTTAAAATTAAGGTAAATATGTCAAAATATCAAAATCCAACTGCACAGTGCTAACAAAACAATGCTTGTCAAGTTCTCAAACAAATCTGCATTGTATTTTTAAAATATTTCAGCAGAGGATGTGACGGGAGTATAAATGACGATTCAACGATCATTTTTCTTGGGTGAATATGGTTTTCTGGGGAGTTGCGATGTTGGGCATTATTGGACATTTTTGACAAGTGTTGAACAGTCACATTTCCTACAAATATTAAAATGGCTATGGTTTAGCTGAGAAATCCAATCGACCTATGTGAAAACAATGTTTACATCACAGAAGAAACCCATCCCTGGGTGGACTTGAACCACCAACCTTTCGGTTAATAGCTAAACACGCTAACCGATTGCGCCACAGAGACTGACTGGTGGAGTCTCTTCTCGAATCAAAAAAAAAAATCTCTTACCGTTTATTTTGCTAGCCGGTAATATTTCTTCTGCACTGATAACCAAGAACTGAATTTCATGTTTCGCAAGCTGTGTGAATTTCATCAAAAACAAGTTTTCCAGAAAGGAAATGAACACATGCATTTAACGAAATCAAGCCCTTTGTGAGTGCCCAAAATGGTACGTTCTGTACTACAAGATAGGAAGAAAGACACAGCTGGGATTTGAATCACAGTTCTTTTGTTCAATAAAGAGGCACTTTAACCAAATAAGCTACGGTGACAGGACCACCATCACCTTTTACAGCCACTTGGACACACCGCTCTGAGACATCTGCGTTCAGAAAGTGCTGAACCTGCTCTCAGAGCAATTTGCCTCTTTTACATACAGTAGCAGCCCCGACACTGAGAAACGAAGAGAACTGGCTTTTATCTGGCATTTTTCATGTCCAATGCGTTTGACATCTCCCAAGGGCGACAAGGTTCTTCTGATTTTGGATCACAAGATTGTAGGTCCGACTTCTACCTGGCTCGTGTAAATTTTATTCAAGCTCCTCAGTAATAGATGTCTATTATGTAATGAACCGCACCTGAAAGCAAACATTGGGTCTGTTTCCTTTGTTTTCCAGCATGAAATAGCAAATTGTTACAAAAAGTACCTGCTAATGTCCAATAGCGTTTTTTTTTTTCAAATTACATTTTCAGGCTTCAGACACTTTTTAATAAAACAAAAGTGTCCGGAAACTCCCTAACTTTCAGGTTTGCTTGTATTGTATTAAAAGAAGAACCTGTATTAAAAGAAGTTATTTGAAACTTCCGGGATTCCATTCTCTGATGTAGCTGTCTCTAAAGACGGATGTGATGTTTCGCAGATGTGAACTGTGCCTTCTCTCTTGTGTTCAAGGGTATTCGCTGTGTGAGATCCTAACTGTATGTCCAGTAGGGCTCTATTTTGTTTAGATTATCTATGTGGTGTACAGATAGAACTCAACTGCATGGTGTGAATTCTGTGTTCAGGACGAGCAGAACCTGAAAAACTAAAAGTAGACCTCAACGTGATTTGAACACGCAGCCTTCTGATCTTTAGTCAGACACACTACCTTTGCACCACAAGGTCACAACTTCCAGCTCATTTGAATTCCCCAAAGGAGACAAATCAGCTTCACAAAAAAAAGATTTTTTTTCCTCCTGTGAGGAGCGCCGCTCTTCTGAAGAGAGTCTCTTCATCCCAGACCACATTTTATTCTTCCTGCGCAGCTGAAGTGCAGGTGTTGTTCTCAATAACAGATCCAGGAACACTGACTGTTTTTCTATTTTTTTTAATTAAGTACCCCATGGTGCAACGGTAGCACGTCTGACTCTAAATCTCCAAGTTCATTTTCAAAGTATATCAGAGTCAACTGATACTGATCAGGTTTTGCTGCTACTGAACCCGCAGTCTTCACCTTAAAGTTCAATTCCCCAAGCCTTCTGACCTTATATGTCCATCCCTTCTCGTCAAAACTCGTATTTTCACAGAGTACCCTACAGAAATCGCAGTATAGAATGAAAAACTCCAGTAGATCTTGGCCACTGTTGGTGATTTTCCTTTAAAAACAAATTAATCTCCTGAAATTTTTGTGTATCACTTTCACTGAGACCGAGGAGTGTTAAGCTGTACATGAGTCTTTGTGGCTCGGTTGTTAACAAAAAGGGTGGTGGTTTGAGCCCTCCCAGGGACACTATGAGCCTTTTAATGTACACACCCGTCTCACTTTATCTCCACGGCTGGTCTCCACCGCAATCAAATACAGAGCCCGTAGGGGGCAGTAAGCTCGCATATATAGCTCACTGTGTATATAATGAAGAAGCAGAGGTTAGTTTCTTATCTGCGCGTTACAGGGTCTTATGCAACTCGTACCAACAGCTGGGGTTTGATCCCTGCACGGGCTATTAGTTGAAAGGCCATTGTAAATGACATGTAAGAGATTTATAGATAGATACTTTATTGATCCCGTGAGGGAAATTAATCAAGCTTATCCAGCTGGCTTTTATGTTTCACACTAAATTGCGATCTTGAAACCAAAATAGTTAGAAATATGGAACACAACCGTTGTTCCCCAAGAAGGAAAGCTGTTTAACACTGATGTCACACCTTTTTATTTAACCCAGATTGTGAAGACAACTCCACCCTATCAAAGGAAAATGTTGCACAAAAGTTGGAAAGCACACTCTGAATCCATCTGTACTGTATATTTGATTTCCGCGATCCGTTCAAGGCTGCTTGGTGCTTCGCAAGCAAGTCATGTTCAGGGAAGAAACTCAGCTTAGAGAACTACTGGTGCATTTTCACTCATTGAATTTGATCTTTGTACTCTCTTTTCATTCTCAGCTATAATATTTCAAAATTACAGTTCGGATTTGTTGGAAAACTTCAGAGGCATTATTAAGTTAGGACTGTACAATTGTATTTTAATATCTTGTTATATTTACCTTCATTTTAATATGGATGTAACCATAAATGTTGTACTTTTTAAAACATTTTAACTGAGGACGCACGACGACTATTATACCTTGTGATACATGCAAGACATCTGTAAACGAAGATGTAATTACAGTCAAATTGGCAATTAAAAGAAAACCACAATTTGTATAATATTATTTCTCTATGTCGATGATCAGTTGAAGGATTTGAAGAAACTATATATTATTCCTCGATATCGATGATCAGTTGAAGGATTTGAAGAAACAGCAGCAATAGCAGGTGATTTTGGTTTTGAACCCTTTTTTACACCTCAATAATTCATTTGTCCTCGAAAAGAGAAAAGACAGGCATGTTTTGAGTCTCATAATGATCATCTTCTCGATCCAAAGAAACGTATAAATTTGATTCCTTCCGTAGTATTTTGAAGGATTCAGGCTCCTTCTCAGAGATCCTTGCTCGCCAAATAACTTTGCATCTGAGGAAGAGCACCACGGAAAAAACCCAACTCAACAAGAGAGCGCGTTGGTTGCTCTTGCTCTTAATGCAAGGAGCTGTTTTTTTTTCCTCACAATAATAATTATTAACCAGAAACAGCAGCACAGGTAGGTCGCATTTGTGATTATGTCACTTCTCTGCTTCAGCAAGGTCAATAAAAGACTCTGAAAGTAGTAAAGCAAAACTGAACTCAAAATCATATTAGGAATTCTGAGCGATATCTCCATACAGGTAATCCAACAGAACGTTGAAATATTTGAATATCATCTCTCTGTATATTGTGCTGCTTTTAACCCAGAGTAAAACTATTGGATTGAAGGAATGCTAACCGCTGGGTTAAAATGTATAGTTGTTATTTGGAGAAATCTGTAAACTCGTGATCTTATATGTTTTAAAAGACAGCACAGGAAAAAACAGTGCTGATTATTTTCCGGAGACGGAGCACTGATGACCTATCCGAGCTAATCGATAAAACCCACCCAGTGGATACTCTAGCAGAATGTCAAAGAACATTCACCTTTGTATCCAAAGAAACCACAGGAACAACATCAGGAAGCACAATCAATTCCCCTTTTAAATCTTTCCTGTAAGGTATGCTATGTGAATTCATGAAGTTAATCCTCTGATCTCTTTTGATCACGAACAAAGTACTTCTGATGGAGCGCTATGTTCAAAGATTTAATAAGCTTTACCCCTGCCAACGATTCGGCGTGAAGAATTAAAAGTTTCACAGACAAAAGCAGCTCACCACCACAGCCAATATTAAATGTAAAGGTACACTATCATGTGCACTGCCTCAAAAGTGATCTCGGCAGATGTTGTTCCCTATATAAAGCTGAACGTGCCAAAGAGAATTTCTGTTGAGAAAACAAAATATTTTTTCTGCCTTGATGTTAAGCCTGTCTTTTAGAAAGTCTATCTCTAAACACCTCCCGCAGTCTAACAAAAAGCGCTTTTACTGATCATATTGCAGGTCTTAAAAAAATAACATTTGGCAGCGGTGGGATTCGAACCCACGCCCCCAGAGAGACTGGAGCCTAAATCCATCGCCTTAGACCGCTCAGCCACGCTACCTTCCTCCATGCCCATCTTCCTCACATTCCTGGCTTGGAAAATGCCGGGGGCTTCAGCTCTTGTCGTCGGATCTAATGATATCATGACATGTGGAAGTGACTGCACCTTCATCTTCCAAGATGCTTTCAATAGCACAAACGCTACTTTCACCGGCACAAACATAGCAATAACGAAGGAGGTGGGTTTCATCCTTTGTGCTGTTCGTAGGGGCGCAACTCTACATCGATCTACTGACTTGAAGAGCAAAAATCAAAATCCTCTGCTGCTACTATTGCTTTTTTCATAGTTTCTTCAAATCCTTCATTTGAACGTAGATTTTGAAGGATATTGATGATAATACCACATAAATTGTGGTTTTCTTGTGATCGCCAATTTTATTCAAATACCAGCCTTTTTTACAGTTCCTTGCGTGTTTCACAAGGTATAATAGCCCCCCTCGCATCCTCAGCTAACATATTTTAAAATTACAATAGATTATACAGCATGCATGTTTACATTTATATTAAAATTAAAGTAAATATACAAGAATACATACAGTGCTAACCCAATAATTCTTGTCAGGTTCTCCAACAAATCTGCGTTGTTATTTTAACATGTTTCAGCTGAGGGTGCAACAGGAGTATAAATGAATTTTCCCGCCAGCCATTCAAAGACCAAATTCCATGAGTGAACATTATTTTCGCAGACGTTGCCGGCATTGGACTTTGCCGGTGGTATTGAATTATGTCCACAACTGTTGTAGTAGTTCCTTCTTGAAATTCGACACGTGCAAAGCACTCGTAATATCATAGGTGTTAACGTTCGCTGAGACTATTCGAGTCATGGTGTGTATCCCTGCCTATCATTGGGAGACGGGTAGCTTTTTTACACTCAGATTCCAATCTTCAATGCTTTGTGGGAGAGATTACATAACTTTCATTTTCTCACATTTTCTGACGACTGTTCCAAAGGGGCACCCTGTCAATTCCGAATACTTTTCAAAAATCTGCCTGCATGTTTGATTATTGTCATTTAATTTCGAAAAAGTTCAATATTGATCATAACTAAAGAAAATAATGATCACGAACAAAAAAGGGATAAAGATGCGAGTCGATCTTGAATCACAGCTGGGTGACACAGGCTTCTGTTCTGATATGGTTGTACGAGAAACAGGAGGAATCGCCAATCTCCTATAGAACATGAGTTGAATCAGGAGTGAGACATTTCGTATACCCGTGCATATGTCAACGCCTGACCTACATCGTAAAACTAACATTAAGTTGTCAGAGACATTCATTTATATACAAACAAGAGACAGACCAAGTAATAATTCTACATTAGTTCAGGTGGGTAAACCTGAACTAACTAACTAATAAACCTATTAATAATTCTACATTAACGTGTCCTACACTGATCAGACTAATTGACATGGTCTGATTCAGAGCCTGTGCAGTTCGTGCTAATTACAACAAGGACAGTTCTGAACCCTCATCACCGAACTGAGCACAAGTTCAGCTGTTCTCCAGTTTTGTTACGCATGGTTTTTCATTGCAATTGAGTTCAGAGCTGGAGCTGATCTCCAGACAGTACAGTGTTTTGGGTAAGTTGTCAAAATTCACATGAGGCTGCAGACAACTTACCCAAAGTGTTTTCTATAGCTTTCAGGTGGAGTTCATTTATATAAAAGAATGTAAGTGGTATAAACGCAACAAGCCAGACGGCAGGCCAACCTATAATTTTCCGACGCGAGGCCTGACGCGTTATTCATTACGCCACTGACCCTGCTATTGCAGTACTAAAAAAAACACATTTTCTACATTTATGTCTGTTTAAAAATCACTCTAAAAAAGACAAAGGGTTTGGGTGTCGCGCTAAAAATCCGCTTCATTTCGAATGCAAATAAAAACCGTTTTGTTCCAAGAAATCACAAATTTGTCACATCTTTCATACTATACTTCTCTCTTGCATCAGTAAAGCATTTTGATTTAAACTGAACAATATATGAAAGGTTTCATCTATACATTTACACATAATAAGTATACGAATAAATACTCGGAAGAAGCCGCAGCTCAGGTATTAGAGAGATTTAAAATCGGATCGGAGGATTTAGAGCCCAGACTGCAAACCAACAGCTGACACAGGTCTTTTATAGAACCGTTTTGATTTCCTCTGCTTTGTCCCCATGACGTCATTGTCCTGCTCGCAGCCGAGCCCGACACACGTCTGGTTTCTGTCGCTGGGCGCACACCCTGCGGTCCATGCGGGTCCTGATACCCCAGTACAATGACGGGGACACTAAACTGTAAACAGGTGCCGTCCTTCAGCTGAGACATTAAACCGAGGTCCTGAGTCTCTGTGATCATTCAGGAGAATGGTGGTGGTGGAGGGGAGTCCCCATTACCTGTAAAGCGCATTGAGTGGAGTATCCAGAACAGCGCTATATAAGTGTACGCAATAATGATGATGATGATGATTATTATTATTGTAATGTAAAATGCAATAAAAAATAAAAAAAATATCAAACTTTGATTCAAAATAGTGTAACGCTTACGGCCGACAAGCAGTGTGTGTAAGAGCCGGCGTACCAGAGTGGGTGACGTCACCGCCCTTCCCTGTTATAGCAGGACCACAGCTACTGGGCTGTAGAGAGATCTCTCTTTAGCTCACGGGGCTATGTCGCTACAGAGAGACGCGGAAGTCCCGGGTTCGAGCCACCTATACTTTGGGCCGACCAGATGCGGCAAGGGCGCCCGCCTGAGCCCCCGTTGCGTTACAATAGATTAATGTAAAAACTGATAAAGCTAATGCGTTTTTCAGGGCTATATCTACGTTTTTTTAAAAAAGCGAAGTCTGTCGCGATTGTGAAAGTTAGAGAATGTGTTCCAGCGGGTGCCTTCATATCGCGAGCGTCAGTCTCGCCCGTAGCTGCGAGAAGGTTAAAAGCGCACAAGTGATCTGTCTTTCGTCAAAGTAATTGCCGGAGCAGTAAGACTCAGAGCACCATCCAGCAGCTGTAGACGATGTTCGGGGAAGAGCTAATTCTGTTTTTAGCACAGGGAGTGAGAATGAGCTCAGTCCGGCTCCCAGCAGAATCCATCCTGGTTTGGTTACAGTGCGTCTGAGGCTCTTTGGATCGCAACGTAAAAAAAACAATTGCTCACATCGTGTGACTTCCACGACAGGAAGGAAAGATATCACTTAAAAAAATCAGAACTGAAGATTTGGATGCTGGGCCTCATACTGCAAAATAATAATTATCAAAATATCAGATTGTGTTTCTGCAAAATTTCGTGCACAGTACGCCATTTTTATCTAAAACAGTCACAACGAGGGCTTTACACGCAGTCTGGGGTATTTTCCCCTTTTATATTTTTGCCACTTTATATCGAACCTGTTATACTCCCAGAAGTGCGCAGTAGCTTGTACTTTTCACCGCTGGTATAAACAGATGTGTGCCGTGTTTGCCTTTGTAAGCATTTGTTTAAAAAATAAGTTCACAATACGATAAAAACACAGAAAGCACAAACTTTATAATACAACGATACAAAATCAATACCAAATCATTATGCCAATTAAGTAACTATCCTTTGAAAACAGAGAACACCTTTATATCTACAAAAAACTTGACATTTGTATGTATTTTTGAATTACAAAACAGACAGTGTAGTCCCTTAATTCAAAGATCAGATCTTGGCTAAATAAAGACAATCAGACGTGGGCTGAATTCGGAACAGGAGCCTTTGCTTAGTCGATTATTGAGCTTTTGATCAATGTCTGAATAAAACTGATTCGCTTTTTTAACTCTTTGATTAAATTACACGAAAAGCACCTTCCTTCGAGCCGGAATCGAACCAGCGACCTAAGGATTCCCTGTTGACTCTACTACAGTCCTCCGCTCTACCAACTGAGCTATCGAAGGGATGCTGTTGCATTGCTTTCTGGAACATACTGCCCAATGAAGTAAAATGTGAAATGGGTGATTTAAATCCCACTTCGACATCAAGTTTCCAACTCGTTTCCTTAGTCTCATTAACTTGAATTTAAGCCACGAACCAGGATTCTACTGTATAAACTTCCAGGGATATTACAAAATGTTTGATGGGGCATCAATCATTCCAGGCGGAAATTGATTCCTTTTTTTTCTCGAGGGATCATATTAAACATTTCATTAGTATCGAGAGGAGGATCACCAGTAGACACAAAACAAACAGTTTCTTTCTGTCTTTATTAGAAAGTAGCGTTTGTGCTACATTAATAATATTTTCAAATAAATAAAGAAGTTGTAAATTTTAAAAATTTATATTTGAATCGAAATGTGGTTTTGAGTTAAATATTAGCGTGTTCATGTAATTAGTTTGTGTTTGTCATTAATATATATATATATTGCCATGTTACTAGAATTTGTAACTGAAGTTTACTAGTTGTGTTTTTTATAATGATTAGACATTTGAATACAATATTGTATATAATGTATAATTTGAACTACATATTGTTAAGGTGTGAATAATTGTATATTTTAATAATACATTTCTAAAACAAATCATTGGCTTTATTTACTAGTTTCCACACCTATAAAAATCTTTCTTTGATGTATAATAGAAATCAAAGAAAGATGTCTATTATACATCAAAGATGAGCAGTGTGTGTCGTGTTCACAGCTGATAACTAGAAGATGTCTGGAAGAGGCAAAGGCGGAAAGGGACTCGGGAAAGGAGGCGCTAAGCGTCACCATAAGGTTCTCCGTGACAACATCCAGGGAATCACCAAACCCGCCATCCGCCGCCTGGCTCGCCGTGGGGGAGTGAAGCGGATCTCCAGGCTGAACTACGAGGAGACCCGCGGGGTGCTGAAGGTGTTCCTGGAGAACGTCACCTACACCGAGCACGCCAAGCACGCCAAGAGGAAGACCGTCACCGCCATGGACGTGGTGTACGTGCTGAAGCACCAGGGCCGCACCCTGTACGGCTTCGGAGGCTAAACAGGAGCGGAGCTTCACTACCGGACCCCGACGTATACACCCAAGTGACCCAGTGACATTTGTCACTGCTGAGGTTGCTTTATGGGTCTATTTTCTATACTGTGCTGATCAATTGGAAATCAAATGGCAAAAAAGACCTGTTCCCGCACCTAAGGTCAAATATTAGGAATCAAAACTGCTCGAGTGTATGGAAGCACACAGCTTTATCAAGATTTCCAAGTGCAAGATCTTTTTATTCATAAAAGACCCTATTTATGTTGTATGAGAAATATTAATATTAATACAGAATCCTTTTTCACCAAATAAATGGGGTTCCTGACTTCAGAAAGCCTTCTAGACAAGTACTAAAAGAGCAAAAATTCAATTTGGTAAATGAAATGAAAACACATACCCTACCAAACCTTGAGTACAGGCCATTCAGGATGATAATACAAAACCATTTATAATTCAACAAATAAAACCTGTCAACTGGTAATCACCACTTATCATAAAAAAATAAGTAGCAATACACAGAAGGGGACTCTTGGGTGCAAGTTAAATCCATGCAAGAAGGGGTTTAGTGTTATATTTCCAAATCAGATATGCAAATGAGAGATCTGGCCCAGCCAATCTCAAAGCTCCCATGGTATGGAATGGAGCTGCTCCCCTCTTCTAGTTATTCACACTGGAGTTAGGTTACATATTAGCACATTTCATCTAACAGTTGCTCCAGAAACAAAAACGTAAACAAATGATCTGGAATGTGACCACACCTATAAGAATGTAGTTCAACAGATAACTTGTAAACCTTGTCATAAGATGTTTTGTGTTCTACAAAATATACTTTATTCTGCAAAAAAAACATCTCAAAAGGAACATCTCACACATATTAACACTCCATGTAATAAAAAACAACGGCGGAACGGAGATTGATTGTCCGTTATCAATCTTTGCGAGTGGGGGCGGATTTGCGCAATTAAGAGAGTCCCTCCAAATCTACCACTTGCTATTGTCCTTTAATCTCTGTATAGGGCCCAAAGTCCATTCCAGCGCTCCCTCGCCGTGGGGAAACCCCATTTGGCGACGTGGTGCTTCGTCCTCTTCCTGAGGTCCGCCAGGATCCTCTCCTCCAGCTCCCTCGCCCCCCACTTTATGTTGTGCCGGATGAGAGTGTTCCTCGCCTTCCACAGTCCTTGTTTTGTGAGGGACAGCAGCAGCCCCCGCAGGTCCTGTGTCCCCTTGTCCAGTCCAGTGGGTGCCAGCCCCCAGCAGAATGTACTGGTAACTGAGCACCGCATCCGTTCCCAGGAGTTGCATAATGTTGTCCATTCTGCCCCACACCGCCTTGGCGAAGGGGCAGCTCCAGAACACGTGCTCCTGAGTCTCCTCGACGAAACACTTGTCCCGGGGGCAATGCGGGTTCCTGGTAAGCGAGTGTCTGTAGAGGACCTCTCTGGTAGCCAGTCACTTGTGTACAGCCATCCAGTTGAGGTCCTTCAGTTGGTTGTCAAGTTCTTTGGGCTGCGTCCTTTCCCAGACTTGTCTTTGTACAAGTCTCTGTGGTTGATGCAGAGCTCTGGCTGTCTCGTGGCCTCGTACCTCCTGCTCCACTTGACAGCGCGGATGTAGAACTCCGGTCGCCTTCTGCCTTGGGCCCAGTGTTTGACCACTGGACCAAGTGCCTCATTGGGACAGAGAGCCACAGCCTGACAAAGTACTCGTACTTGTGGCCGATGGGCTCCCGCTGCGCCCGACAGAGGTTGCAGTAGAAGATGCAGTCGAGTTTCAGGGGGAAATGTGGGACATCTCGACCCCCTTCCTCGACCGGCTGACACATCCGGTTTCTCGTGATGTACTCGTACTTGCCGCCCCAGACGAAGCCAAAGATCATCCCTTGCAGCTCTCGTCTGAGTCTGGCCAGCAGCGGGTACACCGCAGACCCAGCATCGCATTCACCTTGGTGATCTTCTCGGTCCAGTTGATGGTCTCGTTGTCCTAGCTCTGGAAGGAAACCCCCAGTATTTTGAGAGGCTCCGTGCAGAGCTCGAGACCCTCCGGCTCCGTCGTCCTGTGCTTTCAGGGCCCGGAGAACTTCAGTTTACTCTTTCGGCGGTTGAGCTTCGACCCCAAGGCTCTGGAGTATTGCTCCATGACCTGCAGGGCCCTCCTTAGCCCCCTGTCCGACCTCAGGAACAGGGTCGTGTCGTCAGCGTACTGGGAGATCTTCAGGGTTTCCCCCGCACCTCCCGGTATCTCCAGGTGGTTGATGACAGGGTCCCGTCTCACCGCCTCTGCTAGGGGCTCTGTGAAAAGAACATAGAGAAGGGGTGAAAGGGGGCAGCCTTGTCATACTCCGGATTCCTGGGGAATGAAATCCCCCAGGTTTCCGTTTACGTTGACTCTGCTGCCTATGTCAGAGTACAGTATCTTAATCCAGAGGCTGAAACTCTCTCCGAAACCGAAGCGTTCCAGCACCCTGAACAGATAGCTATGGTTCACTCTGTCGAAGGCTTTCTCCTGGTCCAGGCTGACCACCATCATGTGCATATTCCGGTCCTCGCCCCAGGCGCTAGCGTCTCTGGTCAGCTGGAGGGTCCAGCTGACGGATTGCCCTTCCACCCCACACGTCCGGTCGCTGTGGATGATGTGGGGAAGGGCGGTTCTCAGTCTGGCGGTCAGAAGCTTGGACAGGATCTTTACATCCATGCAGAGCATCGTGATCGGCCTCCAGTTTTTGAGGTCGTCGGCATCTCCTCCCTTGAAGAGCAGGGAGATGACACCCTTCCTCATGGTGTTTCCGAGTTTCCCCCGCGGAAGATCTCCTGCACCACTTTCACCAGATCTGCCGCCAGGGTGTCCCAGAAGCAGGTGTAGAATTCCTTGGGGAGTCCATCCGGCCCTGGCACCTTGCCATTCTCCATGGACAAGAGCGCAGCCTTCAGCTCCTCGGCCGTGATCGGACCCTCCAAGTCCTCCCTCACCTCCTCTGGTACTCGTGCCTTCAGCCCCTCCAGAAAAGCATCACCTGCCTCCACCTCTGTCTGCTTTTCTGAAAAGAGCTCCTTGTAGAAAGTGGTGGTCGCTTCTATCTTGTCGCTCTCGTCCAGCACTTCCTCTCCATCTCCCCGTCTCAGGCTGTAGATCACCCTCTTTTTCTGGGCTTCTCGGACCTGATTGAAGAAATAAGAGGAACAGGTTTCATTATTTTCATAATGCTCCCTTTGTGCCTTGACCAGGAAAGCCTTGGCTTTCTCGGTGTGCAGCTTGCGGAGCCTTTCCTTCAGGTCCCGTGCCCAGGCTGATTTGAAGGCTCCTCCCCTGTTAGCCGAGCTGTACTCCTCCTCTAGTTGTCTCTGGAGTCGTGCAGCTTCCTTCCTCTCCCTGGCCGCCTTCCGTCTGCAGTACGTCTGCGCCAGGGTTCGGGTCCTGTCTTTCACCGACTCCCACCATTCCACCATGGAGCTGTAGCCGTCTCTCAGATCGACCCAGCTCACGTAGTCTTTATGGAACAGTGCCTTGAAGTCGTCTTCCTCCAGTATCTCCCGGTTCAGCTTCCAGTACCCACGACCGAATGCCGGCAGGTTGGTGTTAGCCACCACCGTCAAGCGCTCGTGGCTGGAATACCACTCCGGGGACACCGTCGCCGACTCCAGGGAGCAGGTCGTGTGCAGAAAGATGTAGTCCAGGCGGCTGCACACTCCCCGGGAGTTTCTCCACTTCGTTCCGGCATCGTTTGGGCGGCACCGTCTGAAGCCGTCCACCAGGGAGAACTGCTTGAGTAGTTCCCCTTCTCCCAGTCGACGCTGAAGTCCCCGCCGAGTACCACCTGTCTGTTGGTGGTGCAGCAGCTGGCCAGGTCAGCAAACACTTCCTTCCGGATAGAGGGTTCCGTCGGAGCATAGACGTTAATTGCTCTCAACTTCTGCCCCCTCCAGTCGATGTCTGCGACCAGGATCCGACCCTGCACCACCGAGAAGGAGGAAACCAGCGTCATTTCTGTGTTTCCGAGGAGGATTCCCACTCCGGAAGAGTGGACCCCTCCTACGCTCCAGCATGATTCTCCCTTCGTCCATTCCCTGGTGAATGTCAGCTTGTCGCTTTCATCCTTCAGGTGGACCCCCTGTAAGAAACAAACTGAGAAAGACTTTGAGGCCAGATCTTAAAAGTCTCCCTGTCTTTTCACGGGGTCTCTCACATTTGATGTCAGAAAGGTAAGTTTCACAGTCATGATTAAGCAAATGAAAGTTTAACTTCCTCTCTGTGTACTTACAGTGGAAACTGGGGAGTCTACATCTGGGCACTGTTTAGCCTAGATGTAACTCCTCTCATTCGGGTCCTGGGGGGAATATGCTGGGCTCCCTCCAGGTCTTGTTGGGGACTGAAAATTATAGATGCTGGAAAGGTCCAGCCCTACCATCAGAACCTGGCTCCAGGGCGGCTTCAAAGTAATCCTCGTCTTCCTCGAGGATACTCTCCTCCACCGCTTCGGGAAGGCTCTTTTCTTCCCTTTCTCCAGTTGTTTCGGGGACCTCCAGTTGCTCCTGGACCTCAGGGGAGGGGGTCCCCACTTCCTGGGCTGCCTCCTCCTGTTGCCCTTGGGCCTCTGTGGAGGGGGGTTCTGCTTCCTGGGCTGCCTCCTCCTGTTGCCCTTGGGCTTCGGGGGGGAGGGTTTCCATTTC
Organism: Lepisosteus oculatus; assembly: GCF_040954835.1. Lineage (NCBI taxonomy): Eukaryota > Metazoa > Chordata > Actinopteri > Semionotiformes > Lepisosteidae > Lepisosteus > Lepisosteus oculatus. The sequence continues at coordinate 44,472,494 of NC_090709.1, read as the reverse complement.
CTGGGCTGCCTTCTCTGGTTGTTCCTGGGCCTCTGGGGAGGGATGTTCCATTTCCTATAGGACGAGGAAACGGTTCTCCCCCACCACTCTTTTTTTCTGTCCTTCCGGTGGTGGATCCGCCCTGCTTCGCTTCTCCCGCTTTCTCTTTCCCTTCTTGCTGGAAGTTATCCAGGGCCCTTCCTCCGGTCAGCCATTTTGTCCGCCGTCCTGGCGGCCATCTTGTGGCATTGGTGCAGCTGGGGGTGTGGCCTCGGCAGTTTCGATTCTCTGCGGGGGAGGTGCGGGTTCTTTGTTCTCACCTCCCTCCCTTTGTCTAGAGACCAGTTTCTCCCGGCCGGCTTCCACCACCTGCGCAAACGAAGGTTTGCTTACCTTACATTGGCGAAGGAGGTGTCCCTCGGCGCCACATCCATCACACGTCTTGGCAACCCGGCAGTTTTTTGCCAGGTGCCCCTCTTTGTTGCAGTTGTGACATCTGACGATGTGTTCTCCTTGTGGCCGGACTGTCTGCACTTCTTGCAGAAATCCGGCATCCTGGGGTAATAAAGGTATCCCCTGTCAGATCCGATGTTGAAACGGGCCGGAGGGTGCTGGAAACCGTCGACACCCTCTGGGTCCTCTCTCAGGAGGACTCGGAACTGGCGTTTGCCGTACCAGATGCCGAGACTGTCCCTTATCTCCGTCGGTTGGCCCGCCACAGTTACATACCTCCCTAGGAACGCTGTTATCAGTTCCGTTGGCACATAGGGATTGTATGTGTGGACTGTGATGGTCATCTGGTTTATCCTCCTCATCGGCTCCGGCCTGATATCAGAGAAACCAGTGTGCTTACCTTTCTCTGTGATTAGTTTTGTTGCCTTCTCGTATGAGGAGTCCGTGGCCATATAGGCCTCCATGTATTTCTCTGCCTTGTTGTCTTGAAGGCAGTAGAGATCTCCAGCCACCAATTGCAGGATCCCTCTCAGGAAGGTCATGAAGAAGGTTTTTGCAGTTGGCATCGTCTCTCCTTTTCTGGTCCAGTGGAACCAGATCAGTTTCCTCTTGTCTGCCATCTTCTCTTTTTCCTGGAACAAAGAAGAAGGGAAAAAGGGAGAGAAAGAGAGAAAGCAAAGACCCTGTGGGGAGCAGCCAGGGATCCCTGGCCTTTGTCCTTGTGGGCAAAGCCCAGCTAGGTGCAGGCATAGGAGGAGGCCTTCGCTGGTCTCGAGGAGGGAGACAGGTTGTTGTGGTGAGCCACACATACTCGGTCCCGGCTGAGAGGCAGGAGAGGCAGAGAGAGAGGAGAGCTGAAAGTGCTCTCGAGGGTCTCGAGGAGAGACTGAGTGCCGCGGGCAGGCCACGTACACCCACTCTCAGCCGAGAGGCCAAGGAGGCAGAGAGAGAGGGAGCGGATAGCGCTTCCGAGTCTCAAGGAGAAAGCAAGCGCCGCGGGCAGGCCACGAGCACCTACTCCCAGCCCAGAGACCAAGGAAACAGAGAGAGAGAGAAGAGAGAGAGTAGAGAGAGGAGAGGAAAGCACTGGTTCCCACCCAGCTCAGCTGCTACTTGGCCTTAATCCCCTGGGCTCAACCTAGAGCGATACCAGCTCAAGCACTCTTCAGGATCTTCGATCGCCTTCTAGACCTTTGGAAAGACAAGAACTGCGGGCATGCCACTTGAACTTGATCTTAGCCAAAAGGCCGAGAAGCAACTTTCTGGTCTAAAGACTCTGGTCTTTACCCATCAGGGTCCCCTAATAACCCCTCTCTCTGAACTAGCTTCATCACTCTGCTCTCTTCCCCACTGAGAGCTGCTGTGTGCTGAGCGGACTGGAGCATCATCCAGGTGGGGCTGCACACTGGTGGGGCTGTGGGGGATCCCCATTAACCTGTAAAGCGCTTTGAGTGGAGTGTCCAGGAAAGCCCTATAAAAATGTAAGGGATTATTATTAATTATTATTATTAAGCAGTAAAAGATGGCAACACACTTCAGGCATGCGGAACATGAATGCTGGTCATGAATATTAATAAGCTCTGCATTCAATGACAACACCACAGAGCAAGAACACGTTTGAGCTGAAAGATTTATGTTTCACATTGAAACTGCAGGAAGTCTGATTACAGTGTAATTATGTGGCGAATGTTTTTACTACCAGGGGGGTTGTTAAAGTGTTTTTTAAAACTCTGTTCACTTTTGGACATCCACATTGTAGGAAGTGATTTAGCTCCAGTTTGCCTTTTATTTTATTTTTGAGTAAATAAACATAGAAATTGGCCTGTCTCATTATTGTCCAGTGCTTCAGATTAAGGAGCTAGAATTGTGTTAAGGAGCCTCTGAGATTCCTTATTTGATATATATGGAGCATTTGACAGCTCTATGGATCAGTGGTTTTGCTTGGCTGCCTCATACTGCAGGTGCCCCTGGTTCAAGTCCAGACCCAGAGTGGTGTCGGTATGGAGTTTGCATGTTCTTCTGTGTACGTGTGTCGCTTATTGGACTAGCAAGGTACGCCAATATCCATCCTGGATGCATGCATATGACCTAGCAAAAGACTTGAACCTTGTGCTTCCATAGGATAACAGAGTAGCTACGAACACAATGATACACAGTACCTAGCTTGGGCGATGTCTTACACCCATGAAAGTCCCCTGCAGTTCCATCCTCAGATATTGACCAGATATATTCCAGATTTATTCAACCCTGACAGCCTCGATCCTCTCTTGACAGCCTTGTTAGGAGCAAAGCCAATTACTGCTGCGTTTAATTACTCTGGTGACCGACACCAAGCTGCATGGTCACTATAATCCAGTATTTATTCCCTACATGCCAGCGTGATTAAGTAGCACTATAACCCTGAGTATGCACAGATATATACAGTATGTCTCCTTCAAGAAGTTTCTTGAAGTATGTTCCTTTTAAATCATTAATACTACGCGTTTTTATATAGATAAAATTAAATGGTCTGAGACCCATGTTTAAAAGTTTAAAACAGACGTTATCTACAATACAGTATTTCTAAATGTAAGAATGTGAAAGCTGTGTGGACCTGATCTTTTTTTACCTTGTTTAGTCTTTTTTTTTTGTCAAGTGCAACTGTATTACAGATTGTAGCCCCTGAATGTGTTATTGGTGTTATATGTTATATGTATTATTGTTTGTACTGTATGAATTATTGTTGTTGCAATAAAAAAATGAAAGTCGTGCATAGCAACGGTCACTAAGGAAGTGCGGCTTAACCCGGAATTCCAGTGTCCATGCAGTCCCGTCTGCTCTCACAGCGGATCAGCTGTCACCCTGCTCACAGACTCCACAGCGCCAGCAGTACCGCCTGCAGCCACAAGAGGGAGACACTCTCACAGTGGATCAGCTGTCACACTGCTCACATGGGGGTGGAGGGGATCCCCATTAACCTGTTAAGAGCTTTGAGTGGAGAGTCCACAAAAGCCCTATATAAGGGTAAGCAATTATTATTATTTATAACAAATCAAATTACTTAAGAACATATGAAAAGGTAATGATACCAATAGACAATTCAGCTTATTAGAGCTCTGTGTTTGTCCTATACACATGTACTTACAATACATGGAATAATTTACAAAGATCCCACTGTGTCCCCCCGTGTAGAATAGATGTTCATAATCTGTTTAGTCTATTCTTAGTCTCTAAGCCGTCAACATTGAAAATCTGACGTTCAATCATATTCCACTTACTGTAAGTCCACCTGTTCTGACCTGTGGCTTCAATGTCATCCACCATCAACCGACCAACCATTTTCATTCTCTTTAAAACTTTGAAACCCAACTTTTCAGCAGCTGGTCAGAAAGTCAAGTTGTCCAGTAAGGTTTATCAAATGTTCCCTTCCAAACATACGCAAGAGAAAAAAACACCAAAGCAAACAATTCTCAAATAGTATTTCCTTGGACTTTAATAATACTACTACATTTAAATGTGATAATATATATATACATTCATTAAACAACTCTCAATGAATTTTCACTGTACTGAGACCAGACCTTCATGTTTAAGAATCACTTATAAAGAAAATATTAAAATACATATCCATATATATTGAACCTTAATATAAATGCTACGGTATTTGAAGTTTGATGTCGGTCTGTCGCCAGTGGCGTTTTGTGTAGACCAGTGTTTCACACTGCCCAGAGGAATCCTGTGCAGACTGATCTTCTGACACTCAGTCTCCCATGGGGTGGCACTGCCCTGCGGAGCAAACGCATCACTGATGACCTACCCGGCTTTCAGAACGCACGACGGCAAGGCTGTGCTGCTTAAGCATCTCACCGTCTTCCTCCTCTTTCGAGAACACCACACCATTGTCCTCCTGGCTCCAGCGCAGGCTGGTGTTTCTCAGCTCGGTGTGCTTGGACAGCTCTCTCGTCAGCTGCGGAGGGAACAGCACCACAGCGCCCGGGTCAGAAATCAGGCTCGGTATGTCTTCCTGAATGAGAGCTGCAGTCTTTTCGCGGTGGGGAGGAAGCAATCGCTGGGCGAAACAGGGAAGCAGCAGCAGACTGCGCCTGTGGCGGGTGATAGTGGTCTGTAGTGGGAGGTGGCAGCTGGAGTGAACTCTCTGGAAAACGTGGGACGTAGTGGGATTCAAAGTCGCAGAACGAAGCAGGGAGGCAGCCAGAGAGGTGACGTCGAAAGCAAGCAAAGCCCGGAGCCGATAGATACCCAAGCGAAGCAGCTAAGAGACGAGGTCGAGGCGAGAAATCTTCGACGCCAAGGAGCAAACACAAGGGCAATCCAAGAGCAAGGTTGAGGGAAACGGGGTCAAAGCATCAAGGAAAACTTGACTAAGGAACACCAAGGCTCAAGCCTGAACTCCTTAACACTGAGCTAGTGGGGGGCTGATTGTCAATTCCCTTGGATAAGGAGGCAGGTGGTGGCTAACTGTGAGCAGGTGGAACTGATCTTCCACCCGATTGAACTGTCATGGCAACCAGGTGACTGACAGGTGGCCACGTCGGTTGCTGTGGTTACTCGGAAGGGTCTTCGAGCAATCCAACGTGAGCAGGCATGATACAATAAACAAAGCCAGCAAGGGAAAGGTCAGCGCTTCGATATAACCGCAACTATGATCTCCAGTCTTCTCTCTCTTATATTCTAGTTTAAAGCCCTTATTAACTCTATAACTCTACCCTGCACTTTTGGGCCTATTCATATGTTCCCTTAATTCAAAATGCCAAAAGGAAGATAATAGTAATTTCTTCTGTTTGTTTTGTATTGTGTTTATTAATCACTTCCACACCCCAGTTTATAAATACTCCCAGTCTGTCCACAGCTCTGCGCTCATCTTCTCTTGCTCCCCTCCCTCCATCCCAACTTGACCCTTGCGTCTGCCTCCCTGGCTCATTCTTCACAAATGATTTCCCCAGCCAGGTGAGGTAACACTACAATAATAAGTACACTATCCCTTTATATTCATCTGATTGTTTCCTGAATTCCTAAAATGCTGCTTTTTAACCAAAGAAAATCCCCAATAATGATTCATATTGGTAGGAACCCACTGCGTGTAATGTGTGACAAACATTTTGATTGAGTGCATTTCTGATTTCTGTATAACGTAGCAATGTGTGGCTCATTATGCATAGCATTGACTGGATGATCTTTTTTGTCTACTGCAGCTCCAACAGTATGATTTGCTTAGTTTCTTCTTTACGAGGAGCCTGGAATATCGCAAGCCACCTATGCACACTGACACAGTCTAGTAGTCGATTTCCTATACCTGGACCAGAAGCCACTCTTTAACATCTGGGTCATTAGGATTCACTTCCGAGTCCATTAATATCCTCACTCTCAGCACCACTCTCTTCCCTGTGGAGGAAAGGATGAAAGCATAGAAGACAATAAAAGAGGCAAACCCCATTCTGAAGGAGCATTCTGAAGTGATTCAACCTGCCTGGTCTGAGGGACAGTTATATGGTCAAGGACGTCAAAACATCACTTACAATATTACAAAAGACTGGTGCTCCGGAGGTGGCTCCAGAGTCTATCCCAGCAAGCAACGGGTGCAAGGCAGGGTTAACCCTGGCAGTAATGCCAGTCCATCACAGGGCACACACCACAGCTCATTTTCCCAGGAGCCCATTCAAAACCTACCAGCATGTCTTTGGACTGCAGGAGGCAACCCACGCAAAAACAAGGAGAACATTCAAACTCCATGCAGACTGAACCCAGAGCTCAGGCAATACGAGGCAGCAATGCTAACCACTGCACCCAGTGCACCCTGGGACCGACTCTGGGCCACCACAAGTGCAAACTGGACAAGCGGTCGCAGAGAGCGAAGTGCCGGTGACGTTCCCCGCATGTTTACCCCCATAAGGCTGTCGAAGTGGCCCCGCAATAACTTACCACTGTAGCAGAAGAACGCGTAGGTGGTATTGCAATAATAGTCATTCCAGGAGCCTCTTGCGCTCCCCTGCAGATTCACAGCGCCACAGCTCTCAATGCCGCCATAATTGTTGGGCTCCCCCTCGTACCAGGGGCGGAAAGTGGAGACGTCCCCATCGGACCACTTCCAGGGCTCGGTGAACAGCCCGATCCAGACCTTCCTGCCTCCGGCCGTGACTCTTACTAACTCATTCTCGCTCTGGCTCCTCACCCGGGTCAGGTCGGTGTAATGTTCTCTGCAAAACGTCAGGGCTTCTGTCCAGTTCTTGGCCTCAGCCACCAGGAAGTATTGATCGGCTGCGCCTTCCCCCCCTGAAGAAGTGAACCCCAGTCAGTAGTCTGGTTGAGGGTCACGGAGCAGCCTCAGCAAGCAACAGGCAGGATACCACCTGGATGGGACGCCAGTCCACCGCACGCAGACACAAGCCCTGGGGTCAGACATTCCCAGCAGCCAATTCACCCACCAGAGCGTCGGACTGTGGGGGACACTGGAGCACCTGGAGGAAACCCCCGCGAAACACGGGGAGAACATGCAAACTCCACCTTGCCAACCCAAGATTTGAACCTAGGGCCCTGGTGCCGCGAGGAAGTGATGCTAACCACTCCTTATATAGCGCTTTTCTGGACTCCACTCAAAGTGCTTTAACAGTAATGGGGACTCCCCTCCACCAACACCAATGTGCAGCCCCACCTGGATGATGCGACGGCAGCCATAGTGCGCCATAACGCTCCCCACACAGCAGCTCTCAGTGGGGAGGAGAGCAGAGCAATGAAGCCAAGTCATAGATGGGGATTATTAGGAGGCCATGATTGGTAAGGGCCAATTAGAAATTTGGCCAGGACACTGGGGTTACACCCCTACTCTTTTCGAGAGACACCCTGGGATTTTTAATGACCACAGAGAGTCAGGACCTCGGTTTTACATCTCATCCGAAGGACGGCACCTGTTTACAGTATAGTGTCCCCATCACTAAACTGGGACATCAGGACCCACATGGACCGCAGGGTGAGCGCCCCCTGTTGGCCCCACTAACACCTCTTCCAGCAGCAACCTTAGTTTCTCCCAGGAGGTCATCCAAGTACTGACCAGACTCACACCTGTTTAGCTTCAGTAGGTTGCCAGTTGTGAGTTGCAGGGTGATATGGCTGCATTATAATGACTACACATGTAGTATTCGTGCGAGAAAGATCGTAAAAGACTCATGGGACATTTACCTTGATAGCAAACGGAATACCTCGTGAAAGTGCAAGGGCGATCAGCCCACAACCCGCTGCTGATCATCGCCACGCAGTTCTCCTTGCTGCCGTAGTTGTTCGGTTCTCCTGCATACCAGCTGGTGAAAGCAGACCTCCCCGCGCCGTAGAGGTAGCCCCCCCCAAGGGACCACTGCCACAGGTCCCAGACGTAGTACAGGCCGATCCAGGCGAGGAGCTGCTCCAGGTCGGCTGGCCCGCTCACGGTAGCCATGTCCTTGTACTGGCCCCTGCAGTACGCCCGAGCCCCCCCCCCCCACGTCCTGCGCTTGCTCATGAAGTGGTAGCGGTGAGGTGAGGCCAACGCCCAGAGGCCTGAAACGCGGGAGGCAGGGTTGAGGCTTTGGAGCAGGGGGTGATCAGCTCGCGATGCCTGGCCAAGCCAGCCCACGACGGGCCAACGCATTGGAGAAGAACATCCGGTCAGGGAATGGCCCGGCACTTCTCAACCCTACAATTGTGGCTGTCGTTTTGAGTGGTTTCGTCTTCCCTGGGGGAGGATTTCAAATGGGTCTGCCCATGCATTGTGAAGTGGCACAGGGGCTAGAGCACTGCAGTTTTTCAGCGCTGGGATGCTGGGTTCAGTTCTGCTTCTGGTCTGGTTTGTATATTCGACACTGTGCTCACACTGGGTTTCCTCTGGGTGCTCCAGTCTCCTCCCTAGTCGAAAGGCATGCTGGTATATTCACTGACGTCTGGGAGAGTTAGTGCGGGTGTGAGTGTGTGTGCACTGTGATGGAGTACCACTCCTTGTGCCTGCTGTTTAGTGGAATAAGCTCTGGCTGTGCCACCACCCTGAACTGGATGAGGTGGAACAGGTGGGCGGATGGAATATCATATAATCAAGATTAAGGGTCTAAGGAGGTACAACCTCTGAGTTGGTAGGCTGGTGGCCACAGGTTTCTTGATGAGCAATCGGCCCCCCAGTCATTTCTGTACTTCGCTCAGGTCCAGATGAGTGGACCAGTCCAGACCGCAGACGATCGCAGGCAATACAGAGGGATTAGCGGAGGCCGAGAAGCGGGCAGCAAATGAAATTCAAATGATTTAAACCAGCGTGCAGGCAGGGAAAACAAAATTTTGATGCAAAACTCAGGGAGGTGACTCAGGGAAAAGACTGAGGTGTTTATGCTAAATCGTTTGCATCCTTGAAACATCCTTGAACCAATGTGGGCGAGCCATAAGCCACAGGCACAAGGCAGGGCAGATGAATGACTACGTTAACCCAGGGACACCAGCCCATTGCAGGGCACAGATATGCACACACTCACATCAGGGCCAATTTTCCCAGAAGCCAATTGACCCTCCAGCATGTCTCTGGACTGTGGGAGGAAACTGGGGCAAACCTATAAGAAACACACATGAACTGGAGGGACATACCACCTCCAGACAGCAGACAGCAGAACAGAACTGAACCCAGGGTTCAACCACTCCAGTCATTATAGGTCAAATGAAACCCAGTTAACTGACTGAAAAGGATCTATCCAGGTGAGTCAAGTGGTTATGAGAGGTTAGCCATCTTGATCCTGCAGAAAGAGACTGTACCCCCAACAGAAAAAGTGCATGTGTAAAACTCTTTGCAGAAACTCCAAACTCTCCTCGCAAAGCATATAATCAAAGGACACATATTGGCTTGAATACACTCTTCATATAATTAGACTCGATTGGCACTGTTACAAGGCTCTCACTCATATAAATTTACCTGTCATGCTCCAGGACCAGGAGTAAATAACAGTGCTTTGATCAATCAATAAAGGCCTGGATCACCTTGACTATGATCAATTAAACAGGTGGTCTGTTCAATTAAGTAACTGAGGAATCATTGGAAAAAACATAAATAAAACCGGTGATTCAGGGTGACCTATAAGATTCACTAGACCTGAGCTCTCCCTGGGTCAGGATCAGAGAGCCCTGCACTGACTGGACCAGAGTCACAGACCCCTGGACTCACTGGACTGAGGCACTGGCCCTTTCAACACCGAAGTTCAGAGGTCTGAATAAACCTCTTTTTATCTTCCATCTCCGCCGGTCCAAATTGGAAAGGAGAGAAAAAGCCCACATGAGGAGATTACAATACATGTACTGTATATAATCCATTTTTGTTAAACCAGCCATAAATTAACCTTGGCAAACTATCTACAACTGTTTACCGTTTTTTTTCCTACGACACTATATAAATTTGTGACCAATAGTAAACAAGTAGGCAGGAGCAAACGGTGTATTTGAATGAAGCTGGGGTTACTGGTGCAGAATGATCACTGTGCATCTCCCAGGTGGGGTTACTGGTGTATAATAATCACTGTGCGTCTCCCAGTTGGGGTTACTGGTGCAGAATGATCACTGTGAGTCTCCCAGCTGGGGCCGCTGTTGCAGGATGATCACTGTGCGTCTCCCATGTGTGGTAGCAGTTCAGTGGGGAGTATATCCCCTCCTATATATAAATTACTATCTGGGTGAAAGGTGTTATATAAATGCAAGGAATTCTTTATCATTACTAGTATTTTCTGAACCTAGCCTTTGAGCCACAGGAACACATTTGTTTTGAACAATGGAAGGGATTATTTCTACTGGTGCACACAGCAGATGCTGGTCAGTTCCAGATCCAGATAAAATGAGGTGCCAAATTTGAGGAGAAAAAAAATCGAATGTAAAAAATGAGAAGCTTAAAAAAGACATATGAAATAATGCACAATGCTATTATTTCAATCGACTGAGGAACTTGGGAAGGGTGTAGAAATTCTAATTTGTATCTATACATTTGTGTCTATTTACTAGGGAGGACTGGTGGCCCTCTACAATTTCTTGCAATAGGAATTTGTCTTTTCACAGACCCCAGCTTGCTCTCCATGAGACAGGGAGAGAAGTTGGGGGTCAGAATGGAGGGTTAGCCATTGTACAGCGCCCCTGGGGTGAAGGGCTTCACTCAGGGGCCCACCGGGGTAGGATTCCTCTGCCGGCCGCAAGATTTGAACCAGCAACCTTCCAGCCACAGGCACAGAGCCTTAGCCACAGAGCCACAATCCTGTTATATAAATATATATCCTGATCATGTTGATACTGCTCATTTGTGTAATTAACTTTTAGGCTCTTTAATGCGAATACAAGAACACTACCTTCTGAAGAGGTGCTGAAGTCTGTGAATGTGATCTCTCAGACCGTTCTCCAGACATCTTCAGAGCTCTGTGAACTTTAACTCTTTAACGTTTGCCAGTTTCCAGAACCAGCAAGAAGCGTAGATTCTCAAGACTAAACTTGTTTAAAAAAAATGAACAACACTGCAATTAAAACCAATGACATTAGAACAGGGTATTTTTTAAAATATTTTGCCAATACAAGTACATTGAAGAGTTTTACTTCTTGCTATATTCTATGAGTTGCTAATGACCGTTAAAGCATTGTAGCGTTATGACTGGATAATAAAAATTAACATTCTGGTTAACATTCTTAATGCGTTTGGGTATTAAATCAGCCTGAGATATCCAGATGTGCTACTGTGTCAACAACTGTGCTGTTGTGCCCAAATCTATCCTGAAAATTGTCTCTGTATTTTAATTGAAGCTTTTCAGAAATATTTGGTTGGACTCACAAATCGGACCCCAGACACTATCTTTGCACGTATCCAAGCCCATCTCACACAGGTTTACCAGCGACTGCAATCCCAACTACAATCCTTCATTCGAAAGCAGTTCAAATCGTGGCTGGGAGCTCCAAAATGTGCCGATCTGAGTTTCCCCACCCCCACCCCCCCAGGAGAGGGCACTGACAGAAGAAAAATCACAAAGCGACTCACTAAAGTCATGTCTGTGGCACTGTTCTTAGTGGAGAGTGGCACAGCAGGGCACGGGGGGCACAGTTCAATTCTGGACCTGGGGGGGGCTGTCTGTGTGGAGTTTGCATGTCCCCCCCCCCCCCCTTCTCATGGGTTTTCTACTTGGGTGCGCTGGTTTCATCTCCCAATCCAAAGGGATGCTGCTGGGTTTCAATGGCTGGGAAAATTGGTCCCGCTGTGTGTGTGTGAGACTCAGAGGGCTGTCTGTGTGGAGTCTGCATGTTCTCCCTGTGTTGGCATGAGTTTCCTCCAGGTGGTCCGGTTCCCGACAAAGAAGACAGTCCAGAACGGGCTCTGATGTGAGTCTGTGTCTGTGATGGACTGGTGTTAGTGGGGCCAGCAGGGGGTGCTCACCCTGCACTCTGTGTGGGTCCTCATGCCCCAGTAAAGTGACGGGGACACTGGACTGTAATATCTCCGGCCTCGCAAGCTGTTCACGCACGCGGCGGTTTTCATGCGGCTGCTGCTGCTGTATTTTTGAGGGGTTGTGGGTCACCCAGTCTGCGGCTCTTACCCCCGGGGCAGGCAAGCCGAGCGCAGATCCCTGGGTCTGTCGCCGTCAGCACCGGTGAGCTATCAGGGGATAGATGGTGGCCTCTGCTCTGCTGCTGGGCGGTCTCTGCTGGGTTTGGGAGCTGAAGTGAATAGAGGAATAGAGCACTGTGGTGTCTTCTTCCTGCTCGCAGAGAGACAGACACACACACACAGACAGACACAGAGGTGTGCTGAGCTCAGCTCAAGAGCTCTTGATCTTGTCTATTCTTGTACACGCCTCCAGGAAACTCACAGTACGCACACAGAGCAAGGACAGCTGAGGTTCCACACACAGACACACTGAGACTCAGCTGGAGTCAGATGAGCTGTTAATAAACTTTCATTAAAAAACACACTTATGGACCAGCACATAGAGTAAACTCTCAGTGTACAGACACACTAAAGACCAGAAATTCAACACACACACACAGAGAGGATAACATGCCCAGGTTTATTCTACGCAGAGCTTGTCTTCGCTGAGCCAGAATGAGTCACGGTTTCCTCCCACGTGACTGAGGTTGTGTTCTGGTTGGAGCTGAAGTTGTGGGTTAGTGTATGTGTGTGTGTGTGGAATCTGTGGTCTTTGCTCTGTCTGCATACTGACAAAGAAGACAAGCTCTTCGTACAATAACAGTGTTATCCTCTGTATGTGTGTGTGTATAATCTCGGCTCTTAGTTCCGTGTGCAACCTGTTAGATTACCAGGTGTGCATAATGTGAGTTTAGTATGTGTGCTGGTCCATAAGAAGGTGTGAAAAAAAAATGAAAGCAAGTTTATTAACAGCTCATCTGACTCCAGCCTCACTCAAGCTGAGTCTCCCTGTGTCTGTGTGGAGTCTCATTTTGCTTGGCTCTGTCTGTACACTGCACGACGACTGTGGGTGCTGGTATACAGGAAGCTGGAGGGGTATCTGAGAGAAAGTATGTTGTCAACAGCTCATCTGACTCCAGCCTCACTCCAGCTGAGTCTCAGTGTGTGTGTGTGTATGTGTTTGTTGAATCTCTGGTCTTTAGTGTGTCTGTATACTGTGAGGAAGTGTATCTTAAGTGAAGCTGTCTTACAGACTCCTACAGTACGTCTCGGATTTCACTGCTGGTCTGGTCAGGCCAAATATTGGCGGTTGTTTTATTTGCGTGTGGTTACGGGGTCATCGTTGAGACTGTTCCCGTCCCTTGTGCTCCACCAGTTTCCTGCGGCTCTTCGGTGGCGGCCTTTCCGGACAGAGTCCAGACCACAAAGACGGATGGAGGGACAGAAATGAAGAAGCATCACGATGAGAAGCCTGCTTTCAGTGCACTGACTGAGCTCCAGGGAATGTCCTACAGGGACAGGAGGTGGAGGAAGGGAAGGGTCTCCTGTCCCGATCGGTGGATCACATTCAGACTAAAGAGGTTCAGTTCCTTCAGACTAAAGAGACTCAGTTCCTCCAGCCTGTCAGTGTGGGACACTCCCATCAGACTGAAGAGACTCAGTTCCTCCAGCCTGTCAGTGTGGGACACTCCCTTCATACTAAAGAGACTCGGTTTCTCCAGCCTGTCAGGGTGGGACACTCCCTTTAGACTAAAGAGACTCAGTTCCTCCAGCCTGTCAGTGTGAGACACTCCCTTCAGACTAAAGAGACTCAGTTCCTCCGGCCTGGCAGTGTGGGACACTCCCTTCAGACTAAAGAGACTCAGTTCCTCCAGCCTGGCAGTACTGTATAGTTCTTTCCCTTAAGAATGAAGAACAATATCTATTTCAGAACGTGGGCACAGTACTCCGGTCTGATCGAGAGGTGCTCTGACCTGGTCGGTGGGAGAGGCAGTAGGTGCAGCAGGAACAGCCAGCGTCACAGCTGTGCAGCCCTGGAGGACAAAGCACAGTGGGAAGGCCCCGGGTTCGACACCCGAACCTGTAACAGAGCGGCAAGAAAGGGTGAGGGGTGAGTCAGCCTTTACTGATGTATCCTGTGAGAGACAGCACTTTGGACAGATTGACTGACTGACTAGTGCACTGACTGACTGACTGACTGGCACACTGATTGACTGACTGGCACACTGATATACTGCTTGGCACCCTGACACACTGATTAACTGGCACACTGATTGATTAACTGGCACACAGACACACTGATTAACTGGCACGCCAGCACACTGACTGGCCAGGTCCAGCCTCGCCGAGCCCCCCAGATCTCCCACCTGGGAAGACGAGTGACGTTCTCAATCCGCAGGCCGACGGAGCGCAGCGGCGAGTCGGGCAGGGCGGAGAGGCGGGAACCATCATCCCGGGGGGGCTTCGCGTTGCACTGGGCGGCGCCCGGGCGGACCGCGCGGAGCTCCTGGGGCCGGCCGCCGGCAGGAGTAGACGGGGAAACGGATTGTAAAGGAGCAAATCTTGAGCAAATCCTGTGTTTAAAAAAACAAAACAGAACACTCCGGGAGAGTGCGGTGGCGGGTAGCCCCGGGGCAAAGGGGCACAGCTCAGGTCTCAAACAATTAATTGAATCTCACCCAGCAGTGATTGGAGAGAAGCCAGGGTATCGGCTTCAACCACAGGGCTGGGCAGCTTGTTCCCCCCTCCCACCCCCTTCTGTGTACAGAAGAGCCTCCTGTGCTGAGTGGAGGACCCCATCCAGCTGTGTCTGGAGGGGAGCCGGGGTATCAGCTTCAACAACAGGGCTGGGCAGCTTGTTCCACAACCCCACCACACTCTGTGTACAGTACAGCCTCCTGTCCTGACTGCAGGAGCTCACCCAGCTGTGGCTGGAGAGAAGCCAGGGTATCAGCTTTGAAAACACCAAAGGTTGGAACCTTTGCAAGCTTCTTTTCTTCCACTCAGAGGTATGAGATTTTGCTTCTTAAAGCAGCGGAAAAACACGACCTCCTACCTGGCGTTGAACTGAAAACAACGAGCTCAGATTGAACCCCTATCATGCGGGCCCAGGGAGATCTGATTTCAGTTATTTAATTGAGGGGCTCGGGTGGAATTAAAAACAGCAGGTGTGTGTGTGTGTGTAGGGGGGTCCCCAGAACTCGAGTTGGGGGGACCCCTGCTCTATTTTACCGACGCCACCTCGCTGCCCGTTAATGTGACGGGTTGGGCGAGTGTCGAGAAACTTCGAAAAGGAAGCCGAACACTGTGACGGCCGCCGAGGTTGGTCGAGGTCTGTGTTAATAAAAAACGACCTGTCCTCTTATCTTACGATGGATACTCGGGAATGTACTGTAGGTCATAGTCTGAAACAATGAGCTAAACAGTTACTGGCCCAGGAGAGTTGTTTTACAGACATGAAAAACCAAGCCAATAACCTGTTTATTATCCAGGATTCGGCGGCTATTACAGACTAGATGTGTTGATTATATCAGGAAATAAAAAGTTTCTAAACACGATTGGTGAGGTGAGGTCGCTATCTAGGTGGCTACAAATAAACCCCTTTACAGAAAGATGGAATTTATTATTATTTATATAATTATTGTATAAGTCGCAACGGCGGAGGCGAGAGCACCGGTGCGGGCGCGGTAGGTTTCGCAGGCAAATATTAAAAAAGTCGTGCGTGGTATTTACGTGGTTTAATAATATTTTAGCGAATCCGCCCCCACCACCAAAAAAAAAGGAGAAAAAGAGGCGTTTTGTCGCAGTTCATCAAATTATGCGCCACCTGTTCCGAACGGAAACGGGTTAGAAGGCGAGTCCATGAAGGTTCTCCACTCAGAAAAGTTTTAATAACCGTTCTAAAAGCCTCTGTACGCATATCGGGGTCTTCAACCCGGTTCCGGGGACAGGACCTCCGCGCGGGGGTTCGTCTCCTAGCAATCGGGGGTCCGAACACGACCCCGGTCCGACCGCAGAGTCCGGCTCCTCGGTCGGGTCCTTCCCCCCAAGCACGGCTGAGCCCTGATATTGAAATCCGCGGGTATGTACTCTCTGAGGTGGAGAAGGAAGGGAAAAAAACGCCGTTATGTGGCGTGAAAGCCAGACTTTAAGACCCCAAATGGAATTAAAACAAATATCTGCGAAATGCATGAAATTTATCTGCGAGATCCTTTTGTTTTCAAATCAGAAGACTGAGTTTTTTTGCTCTCCAAAAAAAAAAAAACAGTACTTATTAAAGCAGTGCTCTGTAGGACAGACACAGAATTTAACTCCAAACTAAGAATCGGGGTCTTTCGTCGCCGACAGTCTCTCTACTCCGTTCAAGCGTCAGTAACGAACCATTATAACCCCCGCCGTGATATTACAGCGCGGTGTTTTCCGCGACAAAGTAGAAGTGTCTGCTTTCCGACCAGCACATTTCCAACGGTCTTCTCCAGGACACGATACACGGGGGGGGGGATGCGGGAGCTGGAGTCTCTCCCAGCGAGCAAATATCGCAAAGACAGGGTACACCCGGGACGGGACACCAGTCCGTCGCTGGGCAGGCACACATACACACACACTCACACCACTGGGGGAATCCAACATTATCCACCAGCATGTCTTTGGACTGTGAGAGGGGGGAAAAAGCCGGGAGTCAGTCGGTTCTCTGAGACGGTGGGTTATTTTCTCCAAATAAACGCCGACCAAACCTTCCCCCCCCCCCCCCCAAATGGCACTGAGTCTACCCCTGTATTTGACCCCCCTTAGTTCGGCAAGGCGGAATGGGATAAACACGCCGCGGCACAGTTAGTTACAAAGGCAGCGGCGAGGGAGAGGCAACACGTGGTACTCACAGATCAGGAGGAATTTCATTTTGCCCCCTGGTTCTCCGAAAACCGCTGTCCTGTTAATATAGTGAAACGCTTATGGCCACCAGTGAGTGTGTAAGAGCCGGCTTACCAGTGCGGTGAGGTCACCGCCCTTCCCTGTGATAGCAGGGGCTGCAGCCGCTGGGCTGAAGGGAGATGTTGAGTGATGCCGGAGGCCTGGGTTCGAGTCCCTGACGGTGGGGGGCTGACCTGATGCAGCAGCAGCAAGGGTGCCCATGTGAACCTTGAAACGTTACAATTGCAAGAGGGGCCCCCCCTTTTTTTCTGGTGGCTCCGCCTTTGGCCTCGGCCTCGCCTTCTGCTGCGGGCGAAAGGGCTTGTTAGTTTGAGGGTCGTCATTCTTGTTTGCGTCGTTTGGTTTCGAGGCCCCGTTCCTGTCCGGCTCTGCGTCTTGCGCTTCAATCACACAATTAACCGAAGGGAACGTGTGTGTCTTCGCCTGAGCTCCGCCAAGTCACAGTATTGGGGGTTTTGTTTTTATTGTGTTCGGGTTTCATTCGGACACCCGCTGGCTTTTCGTGTTAAATAGGTCTGGCAGCGTTTTAGGAGGCTTTTCCTGTGGAAAGTCTGTTTCTTTTTTCTTTTTTCTTCTGCAGGGGAAGGATGGGTCTGGCCTGTGAGGTGTTAATAATAATAATTAATAATAATTGCTTACGCTTATATAGCGCTTTTCTGGACACTCCACTCAAAGCGCTTTACAGGTAATGGGGAATCCCCTCAACCACCACCAATGTGCAGCCCCACCTGGATGATGCAACGGCAGCCATAGTGCGCCAGAACGCTCACCACACACCAGCTATCAGTGGGGAGGAGAGCCGATTCATAAATGGGGGTTATTAGGAGGCCATGATTGGTAAGGGCCAATGGGAAATTTGGCCAGGACACTGGGGTTACATCCCTACTCCTTTCGAGAAATGCCCTGGGATTTTTAATGAGCACAGAGAGTCAGGACCTCGGTTTTATATCTCATCCGGAGGACATCGCCAGTTTACAGTATAGTGTCCCCGTCACTATACTGGGGCATTAGGACCCACATGGACCACAGGGTGAGCACCCCCTGCTGGCCCCACTAACACCTCGTCCAACAGCATCCTTGGTTTTTCCCAGGAGTCTCCCATCCAGGTACTGGCCACACCTGCTGAGCTTCAGTGGGTTTCCATTTTTAAGTCTGGCGAAATTTCAGTGCCACATAGCCTTATCTAACGCTCCTGTTAATCCTCAGGCAGTTTCTTTGCCCAGACAGCTAAGAGCTACAGTGTGCTCTTAACCCTTTCCTTCAAAATCATTTAATCTATTTATATAACTGGTAGTATTACTGTAGTCCACTTTCTTTGGAAATCAATCTGACACATTCACTCGTGAATACTTTGGAAACATTTTGATCTATCCATTTCTTGTATGTTTCTGAGTGGTGTGTTGGTACTGTGGGATTGGTTAATGTCTCTTAGACCCTGAAGATCTGTGTTTATTCCCACACAGGGCACAAGTTTTCTTAACAAATGACTCCTTTTTAAATAGTAAATATTTTGTATACTGTATTGACTTTTTATTATTTTTAAATATCACAGCATGTTCAATGTTAAATGATATTATTAAAAACATGAATAAGCAAGTGCGAATACTGTTAACAGTGGGAGCTAAAACCAGTTCAACTGGTTTAATTCAATCAAATACATTATTAACCCCAGTGGGGCAATTTAACACAAGTCTTTACAACAAGCCATAAAATGATATTGTCTGTATTATAATTATAATAGAGAACAATGAAGTGGTATTAAAAAAGACCACTGAAACTGATCATTATTAACAATATTAATTTATTGATTACAAATAATTTCAAACTTCTTTGTATTTTGTTCAGGGTCATTTTCTTTCTCCATTTCTCCAATAAATTATAATATTTATTGTATATATCATAATTATAATAGAGAACAACAAAGTGGTATTAAAAAGACCACTGAAACTGAACTATAATAATGTATTTGATCATTATTAACAATATTAATTTATTGATTACAAATAATAATTTCAAACTTTTTGTATTTTGTTCAGGGTCATTTTCTTTCTCCAGTTTTCATAACCTTCACTTTCTTATTGAAACGTCTGTTTATTAGACACAATGTATCAGATGTCAATAACTTTTGACCAAATAACACAGAGCCTTCAAACTGCAGGCATTTTAAATATTGCGATTTGTGAAACTTTTTGCAACTGTTATTTAAACATCATCTAGTACCTGGTTGCATTTTTGGAAACCTCAGTTTGAATAAAGCAGATCCACCTGTAAGTGAGTTTATAACGAGACGATTACTATTCAAAAGCTACTGTATGTTTGCGAAACAGCTGAACATATAAAGCAGAATAACATAAACTTGTTGGGTTCAACCTCTCTTAAACTTGAGAAACTCTTTCTGTATTTTCTGTTTCTCCCCAAATAAGAATAAACTACTTATGAAATTCTTTTGACAGGAGGAAAGATGTTCTGTGCTCAATAACTTTTATCACCACAGTCTCTGGGTCTCTGGGTCGCTGGGTCTCATCTCCAGCTGTTCCACACACGCCAATCCCCTGAAATAAGATACACAGATATACCGAAACGTTAGCGCACACGGCAATGAACGACAGTGAGATTGTATGTAAGTTATATACTGTATATATAACTGTAATACAGCATGATACTGTATGGTTTTAAAGCCACTACAGTACAGTATATGTGAAATATTTTTCATAATCATAAATTGAAGTTAATTGCTGATTTCTCATTGCTGAAATTTGAATTAAGACAAAATATAGACAATGTAAAAATTACAGCCAAAAGGATTGCTCTGACCAGGATCTTTTTATGAAATATATAAACTTTATATAGTTAGAACAAGCAACTATAAACACTTTCCCAAAATAAACACCGCAAGTTACAGAGTAAATTTGATGCATAAAATATTTATGAAGACGGTGGAATACTGTGTATAATTTGTATTTTTTATATTGAGCTACTGCTACAATCTACTGTATGTACAGGAGGTATGTATTACGTATGAGACTGTATGGCTTTTAAAGCTACTACAGTGCAGTATGTGTGAAATACACTATTATAAAAATGTAAAGTTAAATTGTTTCCTGATCACTTGTTGCTGACATTTGCATTACATTAGGTATTTATTATGTTATACTTTCTTATGTTCATCCACCAAAATTTCCCTTTAGTTGTACAATTCCATATTAATATTCCATATGAAGTGGATTTAAACATGCACAGTAGAGATACAGATTCAATGAAGCAGTCATTTCACTAACATCTAATGCTCCACAAGTGCCACTTATCGATCATCTTTGGCCAGCAAACTGCATACCGCAATGCACCGCACAACCTTTACTGTATTAGGAAGAAATACTGCGAGCTGCTGCACACAGAGATCAGGGGCTCGCTGTTACGCTGGGTGGATGGAGATCACAGTCACACCCACATGACACTGCCCTGTCCATCTGCTCCTCTAGCGTCTCTCAGGGGAGAGATGGGCTCGTGATTCTCTGCAGCGGCTCACAGAGGGGGTCACTGCGCAGGATGCCCTGGACGTACCCTGCTGGCCCACATGCTGCAGGACAGAGCCAGGCAGCAGGCTGGGCTCACTGGCCTGGAGAGAGAGACACAACAGGCTGGACTGCTCGCAGTAAGAGTTCACACCTGGACAGTGAAATCCTCTGCACCATGTGGAGCTGTGACTGTGACACCCCTTTGTCAAAACACAGCTGGAGATGATCCTGGAGCTAAATAACTCCCAACGATTAAACAGCTGGATGGGCCAGCTGGCCTCCTCTTGTTTGTCACCATTATGCTCCAAGTTTATAAAAAAAAAATATCTGTCAGCCCAAAATAACACTGTAAGTCACCTCTTCTACGACACCAAACCTTCCCCAAACAATAACCACCAAAGAAATGAAATTGCAGCTGGTTTATAACTGAAGCTCTAAACCACACCCTCTAACAACCCTAATCACACCCCCTAACAACCACAACCCTGCAGCTCAGATCAAGGAAGTGGCTCGGGGAACTGCAGCTCCGTCTCTACTGCTCCTCTCTGTGCAGTTTTTACTTGTCAGAATAATGGCAGAAGGCAGTATTTCAGTTTCTCAGGACCAGTTCAGCTGCTCAGTGTGTCTTTATTTGCTGAAGGATCCAGTGACTCTGCTCTGTGGACACAGTTACTGTATGAGTTGTATTAAGAACCACTGGGATCAGGAAGATCAGACTGGGATCTACAGCTGCCCCCAGTGCAGACAGACCTTCACCGCAAGGCCTGATCTTGGCAGAAACACCATCCTGGCTGAAGTGGTAGAGAAATTGAAGGAGACAGGGTGCAGTGGTCCTTCTCCTGCTCACAGTCCTGCTGGCCCTGGAGACGTGCTGTGTGATGTCTGCACTGGGAGAAAGAGGGGAGCTGTGAAATCCTGTCTGGTGTGTCTGGCCTCCTACTGTCAGACTCACCTCCAGCCTCACTATGAAGCTGTTCCATTGAAGAGACACAAGCTAGCTGATGCCACAGGACAACTGCAGGAGAAGATCTGCTCCACTCATGACAAACTGCTGGAGGTCTACTGCCGTACTGATGAGAAGTGTGTTTGTTATCTCTGTGCAATGGATGAACACAGAGGCCATGATACTGTCTCAGCTGCAGCAGGAAGGACTGAGAAACAGGTGAGGACTTTGAGTTTGTATTGAGTATCTATACAAGATGTTAAAGTCTGTATCTGTATCTGTAATGCTGTATCTCTCCACTGCTGAGTCCTTCTCATGTACTCAGCTGTGATCCACACAGGTTATATCTCTGAAGTGTCTCCTGTTCTTCTGTCTGTTGTTCATTATCTCCTCCTCCTCCTCACCTTCACTGTTTCTCTCTTTACTGTCCTCATGTAGCACCGATGAACCTGTACAACTACACAGCACACTGAACACCTCTAGAACAGACTGCACCCTCATTAATGCACAGCACACTGAACACCTCTAGAACAGACTGCACCCTCATTAACGCACAGCACACTCAACATCTCTAGAGCAGACTGCACCCTCATTAATGCACAACACATTCAACACCTCTAGAACAGACTGCACCGTCATTAATGCACAGCACACTCAACACCTCTAGAACAGACTGCACCCTTCATTAATGAAGTCCTACTTTAATTTCACCACAATAGTATTATTATTAATAAAAAAAATATTATGATATGGAATCTTTACAATGGCTTCTCAAAGCACTTTACAGAACAGAGAGATGCACAGTGAGAGGAGATAGTAGAAGGGGGTTTGATAAAACAGTAGAAAAGCAAAGGGGCAGAAACAGACCCAGGTAAATTAAAGCTCTTAATGAATAGAAGATTGTGAGTCTGAATTTAAAAGAGCCCACGGAAGGTGAGTTATGATATCCACAGGGATAGAATTCCAGAGCTTTGGGGCGCAGCAGGAGAAGCCCTGTCACCCAGAATGCTGACTTTGGAGACAGACAGGAGACCATAATTAGAAGAGTTAAGGTTGTGAGGTGGGGAGTAGGATGTAGTAGCTCTGGCAGGTACTACGTTGTCAAACCATGCAGAGGCATTTAGGGGAGCACGAGGATTTTAAAGTCAACATGAAACCTGGTAGGAAGCCAGTGTAGGGACTCCAGGACAGGAGTAATGTGGTCACTTGCACTAGACCTGGTGAGGACTCTGGCTGCCAAATTCTGGACATACTGTAGTTTGTTCGGTGTGGGCTTAGAAGCTCCACTGAGTGGAGCGTTACAGTAGTCAAAGCGTTACAACTATAGAGCGGTACAGTATTATCAACACAATTAGGAACCCCTGGCCTCACAAGTGCATGTCATTGGTGCTTCCCTACCATCCTAACACCCCTTCCATCCTCAGGACCATTAACGACAACTTCCCCATCCTACAGGATGATCCCTCCACTGGTACCCTTTTTCTGACCGCCCCATCATCTCATCTCATATCACCAACCACCTAATCTGCATCACCTTCTTGTTCACAGCTCCCTTGACTGCCCTCAGCAACCATCCACACCAGGCACTTTCCCTTGCAACAGAGCTTGCTGTCTCACCTGCAAGTACATATCTAACACCACACTCATTCAAGGCCCCTCAGGACAATTCCAGATCACTCAGATGACGTCTTGTACCTCCAGTAATCTTATTTGGTGCCTCTCTTGCAGAAAATGCCCAGCCAGGTTGACTCGGAGAACGCATCAGAGAACATGTTAGGGCATTGAGGATCAAAGATTTCGCCAAGCCCATAGTTTCTTATTTCACCTCTAATGGCCATGATCACACTAATCCCTGTATCCACAAAGAAGGGTTTCTTAACTCCTATTGCAGAAAGACATTAAAAACCCAAATTATCCTGAAACTAGGATCACACCTTCCGAGATAAGGTTACTGCATTTCTGGGCCAATAAACTTGTCTTCTTACAGTTTAAATGAAGGAAATTGTGAGTCATACATGTGTTTATGTCCGAGAAGCAATTGGAGCAGAGACATGTCAGTGTCAGTTAAGGATGGACGTACTGTACTGTAGATTTGAGTATCATCAGAACTCATACATGATGAAGGGTAGGAAGCCCAGTGTCAACCCCTGAGGAAGACCAGACTTAATGAGTCCAATTTCCGAGCTACAATCGCCAAGAGACAAAGTGAAAGTAATCAGTGAGGTAAGACTGGAACCATTTAAGAACAGTGTCAGAAACTCCAAACACAGTCTCAAGACAAGAAAGTGTGATGTCATGGCTGACGGTGTCAAAAGCAGCACTGAGTTCAGTAAGAATGAGGATAGAAAGAGAATGAGAATCAGAAGCCATTAGAAGATCGTTAGTGACTTTGAGCAGGCCAGTTTCTTTGCTGTGAAGTTGTCTGAAACCAGATTGATGGGGTTAAAATAGGTTATTTAACTGAAATGTAACAGCTCGTTCTAAAACATTTGCAAGAAAGGTTAACTTGGATATAGGGTGAAAGTTGTTCAGGCTGTCCAGAGCCATGATTCTTTTTCTCACATAGGGGTAACAGCAGCAGTTGTGAAGGCCACTGGTTCCACATCAGTACTCAAGGATTCATTTATTATATTGAGGACTATGGGGCAGAAAGCAGTGAAACAGGAATGAAATAAAGTGCTGGGAAGGGGATCCAATAGGCAGGTGGTGGATTTCATACACAAAAACCAGTTAACTGTGGTATAATACCTTCACCTGCTTTATTGAATACAAGACTCACACTGGGCCATGCTGGAGTCAGATCTGACACAGAACATGTTTCTAGGAAGCAGACAGGATGTGAGATGTGGTCAGACACATGGTCTCCCTGGTCCAGAACTTAAGCCAGTGGTCAAGCACGTCAGCCACAAACTAGTAGCAACCGGACTCATCAGCACTGCTGAAGTCCTCTGTTTTGTGGTGCAGAGAGAAGTCCAGACACTATATTTACATGTCAGAATGAAAACTGAAGTCTCTAGATTGTGTTTCAGGTATAATTTCTGTGTTTTTAGATTTCACTTCACATACAGATGTGGAGACCCAGGTGTGAGGTGTAAAACTCGAGCAGGAGGTGGTGACTCGTGCTCTGCTGAGCTGCACACTCTGCCAGTGTAGATTAGACACAAAACAGGAGCATGTCAGACAGGACCAGGAAACACGTCTCATGTGGATAAGACATCAGGGGTACAGAGTGTGAATTTTCCAGGGTGACTCTAAGGGGTGTCTCTGTGATGTGATTCGCTTACAGCAGAAATGTCCTGAGTGTCTCTGTTTCTCCACAGAAGCAGCTTTGGGTGACACAGACACAAACCCAGCAGAGAATCCAGGAGAGAGAGGAGGAGCTGCAGGAGCTGAGACAGGCTGTAGAGTCACTCAGAGTGGGTATTCACCAGAGCAGTGGACACACTGACACATTTCCAAAGTTGGACACTGAACAGTACCCTTAGAAAACACAACATACAGCATAATGTAGTTTGAGTGTTTTCATGTGTAATAATCCACTGTGTGTCTCCTCCCTCAGAGCTCTGCACACACAGCAGTACAGGACACTGACAGGATCTTTTCTGAGCTGATCCAATCCATTAAGAGAACATGCTCTGAGGTCACAGAGCTGATCAGAGCTCAAGAGAGGGCTGCAGTGAGTCAGGCTGAAGGACTTCTAGAGCAACTGGAGAAGGAGATCACTGAGCTGAAGAGGAGAGATGCTGAGCTGAACCAGCTCTCACACACAGAGGATCACATCCATTTCCTCCAGGTAACATCACTGCTCTGTGACTCTGCAGTACGGAAGGGTGTCTCTCACACAGAGCTGCTCCTGGCTTTTCCCCAGGAATGTGTGTTGTGTTTGACTGGAAACTCCTCCCTCTTCCCTGCTGCAGAATTTCCAGTCTGTCTGTGTCCCTCGTGGAGCTGGAGACTCACCCAGTATCCCTGTCAGTCCACACTTCTCTCCTGAGGCAGTGAGGAGAGCTGTCTCTGCACTGAAAGAGCGACTGGAGGACATCTGCAAGAAGGAATCAATAAAGATTTCCACGACAGGTTAGTGGAGAAACACACTGATATCTTTCTGGATAGCTTACATATTTCCTGTTTTTCTCTTATATTTTTACTGGATTTTCTGTGCAGTGAATGTATTTATCAAAACAGTTTATCAGTCAATAATTTAATTTCTAGGTCAAATATCTCAAATATCTGGAAGCTTTCACAGGGGCTACAGTCCCAATATAGTAGTTAAAATAATGGCTACAGACCCAGTACAGTAGATCAGTTCTGTTACACTGGGAGATACAGTCCCAGTCTAGTAGAACATGTTATTCCTGTTACTCTGTTACTGCAGCCCTGATGAGACATTTCTCTGTGTGTCTCCCCTGTGACTGAAGCATGCATTCTGCAGACTCCAGAGCCCAGGTCCAGAGCAGATCTTTTCTACTGTGAGTCTACAACAGCTCTCCCCTGAAATATACCTGGAGCTCAAACACACAGCAGAAACAGTGATACATAAACTGATACACACTCTAACACACACTGATTCACACTCTGATACTTTCTGATACATGTCTGAATTCATAAAGTCAAGCTTGCAGACAGTCACTCTGTGTGCATCACAGTCACGCTGTGTAAGAAACACACAGATGGACAGAGACAGAAAATCCAGTGGGGTCATTTTTTTAAGAAAATGCACTTTATTACAATGTCTACTGCACAATTCTTACAAAGAATACAATTCTAACAACAACACTTCAACAGAATGTAAAATGTCTTAAACAGAGTGATTGTCCATTATCAGTATTTCTATTTTGCAAATGGTCAGTGAGGCTGGTTCACACAATAAGAGCCCCTCTAAGCCTCCTGGGTGTTACCACTGGCTGCAGTACTGGCTCTGAAACTGCGATTGTACATTTCTCAACAGAAGCACTAAGGAACAGTTTTTCTGGGTTTTCTTCAGCCCCTTTATGGGGCCCTAAGACCTGTCCAGAGCTCTTTTGCTGTGATGAAACCCTACCAGGCTACATTGCTACGTCGTGCTTCATTCTGCCTTTGAGGCTCATGAGGATCCTCTCCTCCACCTCTCCTGCCTTTCTCTCTGTGTGGTGCTGGACGAGTGTGTCACTATGGATGGTAGCTCATAACCATTCCCCCTCCCAGGAGTTGCACAGTGTTGTCCATTCTGTCCCACACTGCTCTGGTGAAGGTCGAGCTCTTGAACAAGTGCTCCTGCGTCTCCTCTATGAAACACGTGTCCCAGGGGCGTTGCGATTTCCTGGTGAGCGAGTACCTGTGAAGGACCTCTCTGGTCACCAGCTCTGGTGCACAGTCATCCAGCTGAGGGCCTTCAGCATGTTGTCTAGTTTTTTGGGTTGAGTCCTTACATTGGTGTCCTGTGGGATCGTCAGCCTCTCCCTGGTGACCAGTTCCTTCCTTCCCTTCCTTGTACAGGGCCCTTTATTGATACCATGCTCTGATTGTCTTGAGGCCTTATACCTCCTGCTCCACTTGACGGTGTGGGTGTAGGTATCCGGTTGCTTCTCTGCTTTGGGCCCAGTGTTGGACCACTGGATCAGGTGCTTCACTGGGAGGGAGAACCACAACCTGACCAATTACTGGTACTTGTGACCGATTGGGTCCAGCCCCTAGTGACAGAGGTTGCAGAAGAAGATGCAGTGGAGTTTCAGGGGGAAATTCGGCACGTCTCTCCCCCCTTCCTCAACGGCTGGCACATCTGGTTCCTTGTGATGTACTCGTACCTGTTCTGCCATCCCTAGCAGCCCTCGTCTGAGTCTGGCTAACAGAGGGCACACCACGACCAGGTCAGCTAAAGCCAGCAGGGTGTCTGGCTTCAACACCCTCACTTTCCCCATGAGAGTCAGCGAGCGAGTCTTCCACAGGCCCAGTTACACGTTCACCTTGACGGTCCTCTCTGTCCAGTTTATGTACTTGTTGTCCCTGCTCTGGAATGAAACCACCAGTATCATTAGGGGCTCCATGCAAAGCTTGACATTCTCTAGCGCCATTTCTCTGTCCCTCCAGGGTTCAAAAAGCTTGCCCTTGCTCTTTCTGTTTATCAGCCTCAAGTCTGAGGCCCTGGAGTACTGCTCCCTAAACTGCAGCCCACTCTGCAACCCCCTGTCTGAAATCAGGAACAGCGTCATGTGTACTGGGAGATCTTGAGGACCCCTGTGCCTCTGCCAATGGTTCTATAATGAGACCATAGAGAAGAGGTGAAACATGAAACTTTTATCGTACTGGATTCATGGGGGATGAAATTCCAAAGATGTCTGTTCACGTTGACCCCTTTGGCCAACTTCAGAGTACAGTATCTATCCAGCAGATGAAGTTTTCTCAGAATCTGAAGTGTTCCAGCGCTGTGAACAGATTGCTGTGGTTTACTCTGTTAAAGGTTTTCTCCTGGTCCAGGCTCATCATGGGCACGTTTCGGTTATTGTCACAGGGGAGCTGGAGGTTCCAGCTGACAGATCACCCTTCCACACTTGATGATGTGGGGCAGGGAGGTCCTCAGTCTGCTGGGCACTGGCTTGTTCAGGATCTTGATGTCCACACAGAGCTATGTTACCAGCTTCCAGTTTTTGAGTTGCAGAGCAGGAAGATGAAACCTTCTCTCATCGTATTTCTGAGTTTTCCCTGGCGGAAGAGTTCTTGCTCCACCTCCACCAGGTCTGCCACTGGGGTGTCCCAGAAGCAGGTGTAGAATTTCTTGGGAAGTTGCTTTGCTATTCTCCATCTGTCAGAATGTGGCAGAGTCTGTGACACTGGATTTGTTAATAACTGTGGAATATCAGGAGCAGAGCCAGTTTAACAATAACAAGCCAGCCACACTGTACAATACTGGGGGGGGGAATAATGGTAAAATGACAGTACTTTTCCCCTGCAGCTTCACAGACACACAGCCTCTTGTGAGAGGCAGCAGTGTGACTCTGGTACAGGGGCTCCTCTGGGGTCTGTAGGCCTCTTTCTTGTCTGAGAACTGGCTGCTTCTCTTCACATGTCAGCCAGGCTGATGGGTCAGCAGGTAGGAACAGTCAGGACTTGTTCTGTCTGGACAAACAAAACAATAGAAAAACTCAACATCATTTTTCCATTCATATTAGGAGAGAAGGCATCTTTGTTGTGAGAGGGAAGGACTTACGGTGATTTTCAACTCAGAATCACTGTGGTAGAATATATTCTGTTTTTTTCATATGCACAATAGCTAGCTGATGACACAGACATATGTAAAGTATTGTGGTTGTTTAGCCACAATAAACAGAGATCTTTGTTTGTCTAGCCGCCTGTGTCCGGTTTTAATCAACTGCACTGTGTTGTAATTACAGGTAGTCTAGCTTCAGCTGTTTTTCTCTCTCTCGAATGTTTCGTTGATGAAGTGTACATTGGTAGTATCTTTGACTCCATCCAACATTAATTTTTTTAACAGATTCATAGGTGTTCAAGGCAACGTAATTATAAATGTTAATGCAATGTAAACATATATGGATATGGAATATCCACAACATTTCTAATGTGTAATTATGTAATTTGAGGTTCATGGACCGGTGTCACCACACCTGTCTGGTTACCAAGAGATCTGGGGCAGATGCCTATAGCCTCTCAGTCCAGGGTTATTATCTTGGAAGGGGGGGCTCTTCCTAGGACAGGGGGCATATCTGTGTGTCCTGAATGAGCTCTCGAGTCTAGTCAGAAAGAGACTGGGGATTATTTATTTTACTTGACCATCAGGTGTCTTATTAGTTCTGGTAAGAGAGGGGTGTTGGGGTGTTTATCTATCAATAAGGAGTCTGTTTACTGGGCTGGGGAATAAATCTGAGAGCTGTGAGCTCTACTGAGACAGGTTGCAGTGATGTGGGCTCAATAAGAGACTCAGTGGTGTGATTGACTCAGAATAGATCAGACATTTCAAATTCAGTTCATTATTCTCTACTGTCAGCAATGATTGGAGTTTTTACCTCAGATATTGGGGTGACTTCACACGGCAAGGGGAGTAAAGTTAGCTCCTGTGTTTCCATGTCAGACAGGTCTTTATCTTCTTACACAGTGTGACTGTGTATCTAAGAATGTATGTGTGAAAAAAATGCTACTATAATCGTTGGGGATATTTTGTTTGAATTGAGGAACCATTCCTAGATCAAGGGTAATAAATTCTTAGTAGTTCAGGTACTGTAGGTAGTAGCGTCAGCATGCATAGGCTGCAAAGGAACAAGTTAAGGTTTATTCCTGCTGAAAAGAGAAGAAAACAGACACAACATTTCGGCTGTGGAACCTTCTTCTGGTTGTTCTTGGATTCCTGCCAAAACAAGAATGTTTCATGTTATTGTTAGTCGTTGTTAAATCTCTAATCACAAAAGTCTAAAAAGCTTTTAGATTACAGTATGCTGATATTTTAGACAGTGAAATGCAGGAGAGGTGTAATTTGAAGGGTGAAGAAACAGTAATTCTGTGTCTGTTTGTGCAGATGAATGTAGAGACAGGTGTATCCGTGTGTAGCTGCGGAGAGCACTGGTAAACAGTCAATGCTCCATGTGCTAGTGTCAGAGTGAGCTGAATCATTTCCTGCCTCATATATATGATGACACCACCTACTGTAGCAATACAAATGGGGTGCTAGGGCCCCTCTACATTACCACAGGTTCTGTTTATCTCCCAGAATCACCAATGCACACACAGACCAGCGACAAGCATTTGTATTGTATAAGTGCCCTTTTTATTTTCTAAGTACATTCACATTCACCATCACCCAATGACACAGTGAAAACAGCATCTGCTGCAGCAAAAGGTCCTTACAAGGGTTGTACTGAATTCCTGAGTGTCAGCTATCCTTTTCCTTAAAGTGCTGAAGAGAGGACACTAGAATTTTTCTTCTATCTGTGAAAGTCTTTGATGGCTCAGAGGAGAGCAGACACTTAGAAGAGAGGGATACTACTAAGTCCAACTTCCCCAGTCTCCATTTGGGTATGAATAGAAATCCTCCCATGGGCTGTGCTACATTTCCCTTGGTTTGTATCAGCTAGCTGGGATGGTTTCTTTGTTCCTTTCCTAAAGAGATTTACAAGTTTATGTACACTACCTATGTTCCAATGCCAGTGTCTCCCGTAGTCATCAGTTCCTAGACCAATAGTTCCTTGCCCCTGTGGTCTCGCACTCTGCAGCTTCCCTTGTGCTGTCTGTGTCGTCTTCAGGGTCTTGTGGGAGTCAGGAGCCCACTCTGTTCCGGCTCAGATGTTTTTATTCCTCCTCTTAGCCAATCCCCCTCAGGGGGTTCTCCGCTGTCCCTGTTGGAAATGGCTTTGCCCAGTATTATACCAGGAGGAAGCTTGTGTTGTTTGAGGGGTGTGGGAGCGCCGACCTTAGATGTTATGGGCTCTTATCACTTCTTTGTTCACTCTCCTGCTCTCCCTGTTCCTCTGTATGTCTGGTTAAAACTGTTTCAGTGACTCCTCACACCCCCAATCATCAGTTCTCATTACTTCCTGAGTGAGTTGTTCCTGACTGTTTCCTGCTAGACTGTATTCTTTAGAACAACTGAAGTTGCAAGTCTTTGGGTGAGAGACAACATTGACACCATCCTGGCAATCTCCATAACCCAATCAATCCCAGCCTGTAACTGCCTCAACGGCCCACATCCTGCGACTTTAGCAGGGACCAAAAATAATACAAGAAGAGTGAAAAAGCAGTGCCTTTATAGGACCAATCCCAGCTGTGGCTCATCAGCTAAAAGCCAAGACTGCTGGGACTACAAAGGCGAGGCATCTACCTGGGCTCTGGCTCCACACTGGGCATACCCCTGCGTAATGCCACATAAGTCTTCCTTTTAGTTCACTAAAACAGACCTTTTAGAACATTTTAGTCATACAGACCTTTAGTCAAAAAGTACAGATGTTTGGCTTGCTGTTTACTGGGACCAACAGTAACAGTGACAGGAAGACAACAGGAGGTATAAGTCATTGTAAATGTATTCTGTTCAGTGTTTAAAGAGTGAGCAAACACCCTGTACAGGACATGTTTCTGCAGTTTCACATCAAGAGTAACAGACGTTTGGAAAGCTGTGTCAATTCTACTTCTCACAGAAATGGTAAAAACGACACACATTTAACCCAGGAACGCTCACTGACAGAGTGTTGTACTTCATGTGTACAAGAGACAGAGCATGTGCTCCTTTAGATTATTTTTTTCCAGAAATATGTCTGGAGTGTCTCTGTGTCTCTGTGGCCTGTTTTCCTCAGCGCAGCTCAGACATGTCAGAGTCAGGTGCTCATGGTTAGATTAAGAGGGGTATTTACTGGGGCTGTAGTGCTCCTCTTACTGGCCAGGGGTAATAACTTTGGGGTCTTTCTCTTCAGCCCAGCTGGTGTTCTTACATGGTCCTGGTCATTAAGAAACCCAGTGGTGTGTTTCACTAAGAATGACACTGGAGTGTCAATATTATTTCATTAGTCCCACCAGAGTGAGTGTGTATTGGGGTGTTTGCCTGTGAAATTGGGGACCTCATTTCAAACATGAGTGATCTAGAGCAGTGGTTCTCAAACTTTTTGGACCAAGTACCACCCCTAATCCAACCAAAGCATCCAAGTACCACCTACAAGTCATCATCTCATAGGAACCCCAGAAATTGACCAACATGAACGCATGTGCACACACCCTCACACATACATATAATAAATATTATAATAATAAACTTTGTTTGATATATTAAAATGTGGCTTCTCAAAGTGTTTTACAGAAAAAAAAACATAAAAATAAAAAAGCACCATTTCAGTGAGAGGGGTGAGCCTGTTTAGTCGAGCAAAGCAGATGTGAATTAATTTTTCGAGCCTTGATACAATTCACAACAGAGTCTAACAGATATTAAATCGTCAGGCATTTTCTTGACGGCAAAGGTCTCGCGGTGGATGTTGCAATGAAACCATTAATTTCTGGAGCAACCTCTCTAATTCATGCAACTACACTGCTGTGTCGGCTTGTCATTGCTCTAGCACCGTCTGTACAAACTCCGACACATTTTATCCAGTCGATGCCATTCTCTTCGATAAATTCATTCAGAAGCTGAAATACGTGCTCTCCTGTAGTTCCTGTTGGTAGCGGCTTACAGAACCGAAAGTCCTCACGGGACGTACCCTCAAACTCGTATCTAACGTAAACGAGCAAATTGGCCAAATCGACTACAGACTCATCTAATTGCAGTGAACAACATCTGCTCATCTTAACGCGTGCTGTCAGCGTACTTTTGATATAATATTTCATTTCAATAATTCTATGAATGACTGTGTCTTTCGGGGGGCAGCAGGTCGAGCTGTTCAGCAGCTTTTTCTCCACACATAATAGTGTGGGGCTTACCTGCTTTAGCCATCCGCAAGCACGCATTTTTCCACGTTTCCGTTTTTATTTCAGTGTTTATTTTAAGTATTTATTTCATGCGCATGGGAGAGAAACACAGAGACGCTCGGTGTATTTTTCTCAAATTAACTTAGAACAGTTCTTAAATATTTTTCTGTTATTTTTCACGCTTTCCTTTGCTCACAAGATTACCAGCGTTCGTAGCACGCATTTCTATGCATTCCTGTGTTTACAACGTTGGCATTGTTCCAAAATCACGCACATTCTCCTCTCTCCCTATTTGGTGGAGATACAGTAGCTTTTTTAAATACAATGGGTCACTTGCGTCCGTAGCACGCATTCCTATAGAGTGGTATAGAATTACAGAGTATCTCTTGTGTCTACTGAAGTATTAGCGCGCACTGTATCGTAGTACGTACGTAGTACATGTAGGTAGGTGCCACCCTTTCTAGACTGCAGGAGTAAAGAAAAATTTAGCACTGTGAGGAATCTCTTTGATTTTCACTAAATTGGCAGACAGACAAAGGGAGAGTATTTATTTAGCATTAAGTATTAAGAATTAAGAGTTAATACTGCTCGTATTGTCTCCTATCAGAAAGGCGGACAGCTGAGCGCGAGCAGTCTGAAGTCAGTATGAGCGCCTCTGTTTCTCTTGTCTTTCTGTTTGGGTTTCTTGATGTGTTATTTCTGGTTTAAATTGAATATTTTGAATATTTCTTGGCATTTTCAAAGTACGTGTGATGGCTTTCTTATATTTTAGCAAGGTTTTGCTTTTGCCATTACATTTTTCTGTAAAATTCACCATTATACACTCTTTGAATACAGCACTTTTTTATTCTGCATCATCAGGAAAATGGTCTTAGAGAAGATGAACGAGCTGTTGAACTGGGATTTGAAATTAACCGTTTTAAAAGACAGGTTGTCCAGTTTCTTACAGTATACAGGTCGTTGTGGTGGGTTTTGAAGTATTTGAAAATGAGTGGTCCAGCTGTAGTTTCTCTTGTGTTGCTGTGCAGGCTGGGAACTGTAATCGGAGGATGTTCTGAGGGTCACCTTGCTGGTATGAATAGTCACTATAACACTTTATGTAACTGGAGTTAATCATTTACTCCTATTTTCTCCGTTGTCTGCAAGTGTGTCTGCAATCAAAAATGTTGTCTTGATTATTCCTGCACAAACCCCACGAGCGCTAGAATATTAAGAGGATTTTGGAGATCATTTGGATGTCTGATACTTAGTGAAACAATAACAGAATATGTTCTTTCTCTGGCAGGGGAGAGAAGTAATTAGTAATGTAGCGCCTTCATCAGGCGCTTATGTCAGCCTCAGCAGTGTATGATGGGATAGATGGTGTTGCTAGGGAGAGCAGCTTTTAAGCATACTATGCATTTCTGATCAATAAAAGAACAATTCCACTACCATACATCTGCATGATTATTGCCATCGCTACAGTAATTTACTTGTTTTTCTCTCTTGGTGTGTTTAGGGGACAAAGACATTTCACAGTATAATTGAGTTGAACTGGAATGTAATCGGCAGGAGCCTGTTGTGATGTTTGCTGTTTTATTCCCCAGCTGCTGTGACTCTGGACCCTGATACAGCTCACTATGGGCTCAGCCTGTCTGAGGATGGGAAGAGAGTGAGAAAGGGAGAGGAGGAACAGGATCTCTCTGACAGTGATGACAGTAATGTCTGCGTTTTCAGCGTTGTCTGCATTGTCAGTGATGACAGCGATGACAGCGATGACAGTGATGATGGTGATGAGGATGTGGAGGAACAGAAGCTCTCTGACAATCCTCAAAGATTTGATTCCTAGCCCTGTGTCCTGAGTAGGGAGTCCTTCACTTCAGGGAGACACTACTGGGAGGTGGAGGTGAATGACAGCTGGAGAATAGGAGTGACCAGAGAGTGTGCAGAGAGGAAAGATTGGTTCAGATTCTCTCCCCAGCAGGGTTACTGGTGTCTGGACTTTGACTCTACAGGTTTCTCTGCTCTCACTGACACTGAGACTCGTCTCCCCCTCAGTCTGCAGCCCAGGAAGCTGGGGGTATGTGTGGATATTGAGGAGAGGAAGGTCTCCTTTTACACAGTGGAGTCCAGAGCTCATTTCTACACTTTCACTGACATGGTCTTCACTCAGGGGGAGAAGATCTATCCTGTCTTCGGTACCTGGGATCGTAATAAAGACCTTGAGCTGCTGCCTGCTGTCAGTGTGAAGATTAAGCCTGTCAGTGACTCATGAACACAGACTGACTCTCTCCCAGCTCTCTGTCCCACTGGTAATATTATTAATATTAAAAGTTTAATTTGTGTTGTAAAGACCTGGTGATTATCAGGACTTGAACTACATTCATCAGAACAGCAACCACTTGTCTTAACTACTGCACTAAACTGCCTTCCGGGGACAGTACCCTACATTACAGTTTATTGATCCATTACCACTATAATGAATATGGATGTCAAAATATCCACAAGTGATATTTGTAACTGTCCAATTTTCTCTAGTTACAGGATTCCATATTAATATTAATTCCATATTAATATTCCCTATAATGTGGTATTAAATCAGTATTACACCTTTTTTATAACAATGGCAGCAAGTGTTCTTATTACAAATTCTTTGAAAAGGATAAAACATTATAGTTTTTTAATGAAGAATATATACTTCATATACATAGAACAAGTGAATTAAACCACCGTACATTACTGAGTTAAAGACTTTGATGCATAAAATATTTATGAAGATGGTGGAATACTGTGTACTTTTTTATATATTTAGCTACCACTACCATCTACTGCATGTACATGAGGTATATATTACATATGAGACTGTATGGCTTTAAAACCACTACAGTGCGGTATGTGTGAAATATATTTTTAATAAAAAAATTAAAGTTAAATTGTTTCCTGATTACTTGTTGCTGAAGTTTGAATTACATGAGGTATATATCATGTTCCACTTCTGATTTTTTGTTTTACTAGCAACATTTCCCTTTACATGTTTTATATTCAAAATTTAAAGTTAAATTATTTCTTGATTACTTGTTGCTGAAATCTGAATTACATTAGGTATAAATTATGGTATACTTCTGATTTTACCAGAATACTACCACAATTTCCCTTTAGTTGTACAATTCCATCTTAATATTCCATGTAAAGTGGATTTAAACATGCACAGCAGAGATAGAGATTCAATGAAGCAGGCGTTTCACTAACATCTAATGCACAATAAGAGCCACTTATTGATAATCTTTGGCCAGCAAACTGCATACCGCAATGCACCACACAACCTTTACTGTATTAGGAAGAAATACTGCGCGTTTTGAGTGTCTGCATCTGGAGTTAGGGGTCTTTTGTTTGAGAACGATTTGAAAGTCTGGTTTTTGACAATGGCTTGTCTTGGACTCTTGAAAAGGACAAAGTGAGTAATCCTGGAGTTTGGTGTTTGTATTAAGGATCCCAGCCTTGAGATCCCAGTTGGTTGTGACCAGACGACCTCTGAAAATGTCACACTGAACACCAGTGAATCACAGCTGCAGGAGATTCAGGAAGGACTTACTGTATCCAGACTGATTAACTTCTCAGAGGTGTTGACAAGAAAGTGGGTTTCTGTCACAGGAGTACTACTTTACACAAACAGTGGTGGGTGTGTGAAACAGGTTCCACAACACTTTAGAGTAACGTGATGAGATAGTCAGATTACTTTGTTTCTAATAATAATCAGACACACGGGGTGTTGTCAATCTCACACAAAGATCAGGGGTTTGTTAAAACAGCTGGATGGGCCAGCTGGCCTCCTCTTCTTTGTCACCATCATGCTCTGATCTTCTCATGGTGAGTTAGTATTTTATTGTTTTGATTATTGGGAACACAAACCACTGGACTGACTTCACATTAATATCTGTACATGAGCAGCTACTGACATTAAAACATTAAAAAGTGCAATATGACACGATAAGTCACATCCCTACAACACCACACCTTCTTTCAAACAACAACCACAAAAGAAATCACAGCTGTTTCTAAACCACTCCCCCTAATAACCTTAATCACACCCCCTAACAACCACACCCCCGAACACTCACACCCCTACAGCTCTGTGCAGATCCAGGAAGTGAAACTCAGAGATCAGTTTCGTTTCACTTGAAACAGACTCACTGCAGCTCTGTCTCTACTGCTCCTCTCTGTGCAGTTTTTACTTGTCAAAAAAATGGCAGAAGGCAGTATTTCAGTTTCTCAGGACCAGTTCAGCTGTTCAGTGTGTCTGGATTTGCTGAAGGATCCAGTGACTCTGCTCTGTGGACACAGTTACTGTATGAGTTGTATTAAGAACCACTGGGATCAGGAAGATCAGACTGGGATCTACAGCTGCCCCCAGTGCAGACAGACCTTCACTCCAAGACCTGATCTTCACAGAAACACCATCCTGGCTGAAGTGGTGGAGAAACTGAAGGAGACAGGGTGCAGTCCACCTCCACCTCCACCTGCTAACAGTCCTGCTGGCCCTGGAGACGTGCTATGTGATGTCTGCACTGGGAGAAAGAGGGGAGCTGTGAAATCCTGTCTGGTGTGTCTGGCCTCTTACTGTCAGACTCACCTCCAGCCTCACTATGAAGCTGTTCCATTGAAGAGACACAAGCTGACTGATGCCACAGGACAACTGCAGGAGAAGATCTGCTCCACTCATCACAAACTGTGTGAGGTCTATTGCCGTACTGATGAGAAGTGTGTTTGTTATCTCTGTGCAATGGATGACCACAGAGGCCATGATACTGCCTCAGCTGCAGCAGGAAGGACTGAGAAACAGGTGAGGACTTTGAGTCTGCATTTAGTGTCTAGTACAAGATGTAAAATGGATATTTAGGATATTTGGGGCTCTAACTGATCTCTGGACTGTATTTACTGTATCTGCAATGCTGTATCTCTCCACTGCTGAGTCCAGCTTATGTACTCAGCTGTGATCCACACAGGTTGTGTCTCCTGTTCTTCTGTCTGTTCTTCATTATCTCCTCCTCCTCCTCATCTTCACTGTTTCTCTCTTTACTGTCCTCATGTAGCACCGATGAACCTGTACAACTACACAGCACACTGAACACCTCTAGAACAGACTGCACCCTCATTAATGCACAGCACACTCAACACCTCTAGAACATACTGCACCCTCATTAATGCACAGCACACTCAACACCTCTAGAACAGACTGCACCCTCGCTAATGAAGTCCTTCTTTAATTTCACCACAATAGGATTATTAATATAAAAAAAAACTTTATTTTTATGTGGTACCTTTAAAATGGCTTCTCAAAGCACTGTGCAGAAAAATGCATGCTAAGAAGAGATAGTAGAATGGGGTTTGGAAAAACGGCAGAAAAGCAAAGGGGCAGAAACAGACCCAGTTAAATTAAAGCTCTTAATGAATAGTAGACTGTGAGTCTGGATTTGAAAGAGCTCAGGGAAGGTGACTCTATGATATCCATAGGGATAGAATTCCAGAGCTCTGGGCTGCAGCAGGAGAAGCCCTGTCACCCAGAGTGCTGGTCTGGGGGACAGACAGGAGACCAGAATTAGAAGAGTGAAGGTTGTGAGGTGGGGAGTAGGATGATAGTAACTCTGGCAGGTACTGAGGTGTCAAGCCATGCAGAGACTTTTAGGGGAGCATGAGGACTTTGAAGTCGACACGAAACCTGATAGGAAGCCAGTGCAGGGACTCCAGGACAGGAATAATGGGATCACTTGCACTAGACCTGGTGAAGACTCTGGCTGCCAAATTCTGGACATGCTGAAATTTGTTCAGTCTGGGTTTAGATACCCTACCGAGCGGAGCATTACAGTAGTCAAAGTTACAGAGCGTTAAAGTAGCATTAAGTCGATTAGGAACTCCTGGCCTCACAAGTGCATGTCATTGGTGCTTCCTTACCACCCTAACACCCCTTCAGCCCATGTAAAAGACAGCTTTCTATTGGTGATGTTCACACCCAAAAATGGGTTTCCAATTTTATTGTTTATTAAGTAATTATAAATATTTATTAAGTTAAAACTTCATTCCTAGTCATTATCACAAGTTCTGCACTTCTTTTTGGAACTTATGGTATATAGACCTAATTTACCTGAAGTTATGCTACTCATTTTTGAGTAAAATAAGCACAATTTATGTGTTTTTTTGACTACAGTAAAGACCTGAGGAAAACATGTTGAGTGATTATCAAAGACTAGATTATGTCAAGGTTTAGCCAAGATACTAGTTTTGAAACCATTTCAAATTTTGCAAGGTGCCACATATTTACTTCTGTTATGTTTCCAGTCACAACTGACCATATGATGTTATCTGCAAAGAAAAGACAGAGTCACAAATTGTGTTCAAATGACCCTTTATTTTGCAAACATCACAAATTCAACAAGCTTTTTAGATAAAATGAACAGTGACATTTGTGTGTGTTTGTGTGTTCACGCACATGAATGCAGCGGGTAATGATGGCGTGTGCCTATATTTGTCGTGTACGATGCTGGGTTTTACACCCCTTGGGGCACAGAGCTGGCACCTCTTCCTTTTGTCTGTTCTTTTGTCGGGGGGCAGCTGCTGGGGAGGTAGAGCTGCCCAGATCTTTATGCCACATTTGCCTGGTTTACTCGACATGTATTGTTGGGAAGGACAGCTGTAACGAGTCCACGTGATGAAGTAGTAGGATCCTATGCAGACGAGAGAGAGAGTAGAGGCATAAACAACACAGGTGTCCAATCTGAATCGACAGGCGAGTTCGTGGTCAAGAGCAAAGGTAAGTTCAAAAAGCCGAAAGTAGTCGTACAAGAGGTTTCCAAAAAAGGAGCGAGGTAGGAGCTCTCTAGGAGAGAAGTCAATAGCGAGCAGCAAGTAGCCAGTTTAGAGGGTTTAAATAGAGCTGAGTGCAGAACGGTACAGCGGTTGGTGATGGTTTAACACGTGCGGTGGGGGTGCTTGTTATAATTAGTCCGCTGCTGGAACTGGTTTGTGGTTTGTGGGTTGATCTCTGATGACTGGCAGTCCTGACAACTGCGACCTCGGAGGGGGACCAGGCGCTTATCCACAGTGACTTCCGGGCCACGACTGTAAATGAGTGGCAGGCACTCAACCCACTTGTCCCAGACATCTCCAGTGCAGCGAGTTCGTCTCGTTGACGTCGAGCAGGTCTTGTGTCCCGCTTGTCAAAGCGATTGGCTCTTGAGAGAATATGAAATGATTGACATAGTAGCCCGAAAAATGGCCCGACCAGACTCGGCATGCTATAAGCTGGTGGTGGCCTCATTCCTTGATCTGTATATGCCAGAGAGAATCAACAGACCCATGTATGGTTGAGAGTCTACCAGACCACCTCCCTCCAGCTATCGCTATGCACATGTCTCCCCTCCAGGTTTGTCATATCTAGGACTGTCCTTACAATAGCCTTTGGCAGAAACAATTCAAAGCTGGACTTTATATCTTCAACACGGGACACGGTATACCTTTTGGCCCTGGGCCATCCTGAAACTAGCAGCTACTGGGCTCATCAGCACTGCTGAAATCCTGTTTTGAGGTGCAGAGAGCAGTCAGGACATAATATTGAGCTGTTAGAAAGAAAACTGAATGCTCTAGATTGTGTTTCAGATATAATTTCTGTGTTTTTATATTTCACTTCACATACAGATGTGCAGACCCAGGTGTGAGGTGTAAAACTCGAGCAGGAGGTGGAGGCTCGTGCTCTGCTGCGCTGCACACGCTGCCGGTGTAGATTAGACATGAAAAAGGAGCTTGTCATATAGGACCAAGAAACACATCTCATGTGGATAAGACATCAGGGATACAGAGTGTGAATTTTCCAGGGTGACTCTAAGGGGTGTCTCTGTGATGTGATTCTTTTACAGCAGAAATGTCCTGAGTGTCTCTGTTTCTCCACAGAAGCAGCTGGGGGTGACACAGACACAAACCCAGCAGAGAATCCAGGAGAGAGAGAAGGAGCTGCAGGAGCTGAGACAGGGTGTAGAGTCACTCAGAGTAGGTATTGACCAGAGCAGTGGACACACTGGCACACATTTCCACAGCTGGATATTGGACAGTACCCTTAGAAAACACAGCGTACAGAATAATGTAGTTTGAGTGTTTTCCTGTGTAATAATCCACTGTGTGACTCCTCCCTCAGAGCTCTGCACACACAGCAGTACAGGACACTGACAGGATCTTTACTGAGCTGATCCGCTCCATTGAGAGAACACGCTCTGAGGTCACAGAGTTGATCAGAGCTCAAGAGAGGGCTGCCGTGAGTCAGGCTGAAGGACTTCTAGAGCGACTGGAGAAGGAGATCACTGAGCTGAAGAGGAGAGACGCTGAGCTGAACCAGCTCTCACACACAGAGGATCACATCCATTTCCTCCAGGTAACATCACTGCTCTGTGACTCTGCAGTACGGAAGGGTGTCTCTCACACAGAGCTGCTCCTGGCTTTTCCCCAGGAATGTGTGTTGTGTTTGACTGGAAACTCCTCCCTCTTCCCTGCTGCAGAATTTCCAGTCTGTCTGTGTCCCTCGTGGAGCTGGAGACTCACCCAGTATCCCTGTCAGTCCACACTTCTCTCCTGAGCCAGTGAGGAGAGCTGTCTCTGCACTGAAAGAGCGACTGGAGGACATCTGCAAGAAGGAATCAATAAAGATTTCCACGACAGGTTAGTGGAGAACCACACTGATGTCTTTCTGAATATCTTATATATTTCCTGTTTTTCTCTTATATTGTTACTGGATTTTCTGTGCAGTGACTGAATTTATCAGTGCAGCTTATCTGTCAATGATTCAAATTCTCAGTAAAATATCTTAAAAGTTTTAGTCTCACAAATCTTTATGACAGTAACTGTATTGTTATATTGTGCTGTATATAGTTTGACAGGAATGTTTTAATATGAGCTACAGTCCCAGTATAGTAGAACAGTCCTGTTACAATAGGGGCTGCAGTCTCAGTACGGTACAACAGACCTCTTACAATAACAGCTATAGTTCCAGCACAGTAGATCAGTCCTGTTACAATAGGAGCTACAATCCCAGTACAGTAGATCAGTCCTGTTACAATAGAATCTACAGCCCAAGTGAATCAGAACAACTGTTATTCCTGTTACTCTGTTACTGCAGCCCTGATGAGACATTTCTCTGTGTGTCTCCCCAGTTACTGAAGTCTACAGTCTGCTGACTCCAGAGCCCGGGTCAAGAGCAGAGCTTTTACACTGTGAGTATGTTTTCACAACAGCTCCCCCCTGAAGTGGTCAGTGAGGCTGGTTCAAACAATAAGAGCCCCTCCAAGCCTCCTGGGTGTTACCACTGGATGCAGCCCTGGCTCTGAAACTGCAATTGTCCATTTCTGAAGAGGAGCACAAAGGAACAGGTTTTTCTGGGTTTTCTTCAGCCCCTGTACAGAGCCCTCTGTCCTGTCCAGTGCACTTTTGCCGTGTAGAAACCCCACCTGGCTACCTCTTTAATTTGCTTCATCCTACAGATGCAGCCATTCAAAATGGGTGAGGTATTTCGCGCCATACCGTGACACGCCCACCAGGGTATCACGCGGTTCACGTGTGTCACGTGACTAACTATCCGGCGTCGCCTTGTAAAACCGCCAGGGGGAGCTTAACCTCTCATGTACAGCATTTGAGCCTTTAATTTTGAACTGTGTATTACAGCATGTTAATCATCAGTCATTAAAATGTTGGTATATTTTATGAAAGCAAGATTGCTCAGTTGGACAAAAGTACACAACCTACCTTTATCAGAAATATTTATGCATCAAAGCCTTTACTGAAGATATTACTAATAGTATTAATAATGGATGACTTTGGACAAGCTGTATACTCAAAGTAAAATTTCTTTAGCACATTTGTACAAGCACTTGGAATCTATCCAAGCCATACTTTGTCAGGGATTTTGTTTTACGGGCATAAAAACTTCCTTGCTTTTAACAGGGCGTTTCATAATTTCTAGCTACGAAAATGATTTAAAATGCGACACCTATCATTCAACTAGAGCTTTAAATATCACAAGGATCCTCAAGAGCACAGCAAAGAGTGTATTAAAAGACATTTGTATTTATCAACGCTTTCTTTTCTTATGGAACCACTTCAGAGGGGTGTTCCAGGAATCGGCACTTTAAAGAAAAAAATACACACCAGTATTCCATTTCTCCCTAAACATTGTAAGCTTCGAAGTCTTTAACTAACATGATACTGGAGTCAACAAGCATACTTTTAAAATTTGATTAAAAGGGAATATAATATGGAATCGCGTATCTCAAGAATTTAATAACGGTATGATTATATCCGTGTACTGCGGCAGGGCTGTGTAGGGCTGTTTCGCCTGCTTGTTTATGTGAGCTGTCTTGTAGCCTACTGGTCTAGGTGTGTGACTACCAACTGGCAGATTGTGTGTTTGAATCCAGCTGGTGCTGGACTTTTCATTTTTATTTATTTATTTTTTAATCGCGTAACATAAACATATTACCGTATGCAAACTGTACTGTATACAGTATGTATATGTATATTTAATGTCTTAACTGTGCCCTTTTAAGTATTGAATATTCATATCTAATTTTACCACTGAAGGGAAATCTTAGTACCTGAGCATAAAAAGAATAGGAGCATACTGTAACGCGTGTGAAGGCCATAAACGATATTAATTTTGGAACATAAACATAC
Organism: Lepisosteus oculatus; assembly: GCF_040954835.1. NCBI lineage: Eukaryota > Metazoa > Chordata > Actinopteri > Semionotiformes > Lepisosteidae > Lepisosteus > Lepisosteus oculatus. The sequence goes on along the minus strand of NC_090709.1, from coordinate 44,429,233 downwards.
AGTATATGGCTGGTCTCGGTACTTTAAAGAAAACATACACGAAACATGGTTTCATTATGACCAGAATCGGTCTTGAGATATTTTTAACTTGATTTACAGTATTTGAGAGGTATGTCTTAACACCGATACTACAGTGCTTACGTACTGCTCACGTATATGTTTCTAGGTTTATATTATGCATTTCATACGGTCAAATTACTTTTGAGCAACTAATAAGAAGCGCGAAACGGTATGCGTTTTAGTTTCGTTTTGTGCTGGGACCCGTGGATTGATTAGAGATATCAAGTACATACAAGTCATTTTTTAAATGTTGTAGTTCGTCTTGAAAAAATGTTACAAGTACATCATCTATCAACAATTACACAGGTTCTGTTTCCATATTGTGGATTTTGGTTAGGTATTATCAAATCTGGTGGCGCTGTGTGTTAGTTTACTGAGTCCCATGTCACATGGTCTGTGATTGAAACCTGTAAAACCGGTTTAATTCGTCACAGCCAGCACTCTTCAGGTGTGAGGGTCTTCTGCTCAGAATGAAACGCTAAAATGTTTGTGTATATTCTAATGGTAGTGGGGGCAGGGTGTGTGGGAACAGGTTTGGTTGAAATTGCATTGGAGATCTATGTTCTTCACACCTGAAACATTTTCTCTGAAAGCATTTTCTTCGCAGTTTAACCGATCTTGTTACAGCATGTTACAGTTTACTATTATTAACCATATTAATTTTAAGTGCTTAATGTAAAATCTTGTAAAAATATATTTTCATTGTTCAAATATACATTAAGTCTGACTATCATATAATAAGTTAAATACAAAACTAAAGAAAAAATAGGGTTAAATATTCAAAATATTTTGCTAACAATGTTAACTGTTTATGAATAATAAAATGTATTAACTAAGGAGTAGGATGGCACAGTTGTTAGTATGTTTTTTGTTTTGTTTCTTTTTCATAAATACAACAGTAGTACCTGATGTCTCAGTGGCTTTCAAAATTAAATTATGCATGCAAACCTGTGAACTAGAAAGATAACTAAGATATCCATCCATTATATTCCATAATATCCATGAAATATATGGCACTGAAATATGTGTGACGCAGTGGTGGCCTGGCACGGTGAGGTGCGCTGGTAGCTGTGTGATGCAGTGGTGGTCGGGTATGTAGAGGTGCACTGGCAGCTGTGTGTTGTGACGCAGTGGTGGCCTGGCACGGTGAGGTGCGCTGGCAGCTGTGTGATGCAGTGGTGGCCTGGCACGGTGAGGTGCGCTGGCATCTGTGTGATGCAGTGGTGGCCTGGCACGGTGAGGTGCGCTGGCAGCTGTGTGATGCAGTGGTGGCCTGGCACGGTGAGGTGCGCTGGCAGCTGGGTGATACAGTGGTGGCCTGGCACGGTGAGGTGCGCTGGCAGCTGTGTGGTGTGACGCAGTGGTGGAAATGTTCACCATGTTTCACCATGCTGAAAATGTTTGTACCAGACTTTTTTGAGGCCTGTTTAATTGTGTCTGAAGTCTGATGTTGTAAATTTTATTGTTAAAAAGATCCATGAAAATGTCACTACTAAAGTTAACTGGTACTGTTGGTATTGTAAGTGGCAAGTAGAGCTCATATTTTAGATTTTGTGTAGTTGCTAGCGTTGAACTGTGTGTTGGATGCACATGAATATATTCATTATATGCCAGCGCACCTCACCGTGCCAGGCCACCACTGCGTCACACCACACAGCTGCCAGAGCACCTCACGGTGCCAGGCCACCACTGCATCACCCACCTGCCAGCGCACCTCACCGTGCCCGGCCACCACTGCATCACACAGCTGCCAGCGCACCTCACTGTGCCAGGCCACCACTGCGTCACAACACACAGATGCCAGTGCACCTCTACATACCCGACCACCACTGCATCACACAGCTGCCAGCGCACCTCACCGTGCCAGGCCACCACTGCGTCACATAGCTGCAAGCGCACCTCACCGTGCCAGGCCACCACTGCATCATACAGCTGCCAGGGCACCTCACCGTGTCAGGCCACCACTGCGTAACACCACATAGCTGCCAGCGCACCTCACCATGCCAGGCCATCACTGAGTCAGAGATTAAATAAAACCTCACTCGCACCAAACAAATTTATATTTCTAAATATCACAACATGATCGAATTTAAGTCATTTTAATAACAATGAATAGTCACCTAGGCGTTACAATATAAACATTTATATTGATTTAAATAACGTTTTGATTTAAATCACAAATGCGGGTTTAAATATATGTGTTTTTTGATTCACAATCAGACAAATGCAACATAAATTGATATCTTTGTCTTCTAAGTATCTTAATAAACTTTCAGCATAGCTTTCTCCCCGTTTAGATTTATTTTGGGTTTAAACGTGGAAAGATTAGATTGTAATCGTTTTTATTTTTTAAATACATTTTAGAAAAGTGTAATCTATACTAAAAAGCTGTACACCACCTGCTATAAAGATACATATTGTAATACTTTCGGGTTCGGATAGGACAGACACAAGAACTCAGACTTGCGGAGTTAAAGCAAGTTAAAGCCTTGATTTTATATATCACCTTTAAAAGTGGCATCTCAAAGCAAAGTAAATACCCAACACTGATTGTACCCATCTGTCATGCTAATAAAGCAGCTTGAATTGAATTGAGAGAGGGGGGGGGTATATTTGCTTTGTGTATAAAGTACATTGTGAATGTTTTCACAGCCTTCACTTTGTTGTTTTTATGCCATTTTTTGACCACGCACGAATATTCCTATGTCCGTATCTTCGCAAGGGAATCAGTGTGAATTTTAATACTAATTAAATGACTGCGGGCACTTTCCACCCCCTCTACATTCTCAGAGTAGAACAGACTAACCTTCTAATGAAAGACGGTCCACCCCCCACGGACAGGAAAAGTGCCCACAGGCACTTAAACTTAATATGGTCAGTAACAGTAAACAGTAACATGGTCAGAAGGAGCACATACAAACGTTTCCGAAATAACCACATGTAAGACTCTGATGCTTAAAATGTTTAGGGAGAAAGTGGAATACTGGTGTGTATTTTTTCTTTAAACTACCAATACCAGCCATATACAGTCTGTAACGTAGGGATTTCTATATGTCTTTATTTAGTGGTTACATTAGTGACAAAGGCTAAACTTTTAGCTTCAGTAACGTGTACATATCTCTCCTTTTTATAAAACGACATGGTTGAAAACTGTTCCAGAGCCACTGTTGTTTCATCAGTGAAAAGTACATCATGAAATGCCTCTCCCTGTTCAATCCACTGGAAAAAAGAAAAGGAGCATAAAGCTTCTGATGGTCATAAACGATATTCATTTAGGAGCAGCATCAGAGGTATGTTTTTAACTGCACTGCATTGGAGAGAATACCACAGTGTGTTTTTTTTTTTTACTCCCTGGCGAAAACTGGCTTCCAGAAGAATCTTTATGGCTCAGAGATTAAATAAAACTTCACAGACATTAACGAAGAGCATAACGCGTGTACTGTATACACTGCAAGTACAACCCCCCTCTCTGCAAGAGTGCTGGCTGTGACGAATTGAACCGGTTTCACGGGTATTTTCAAAGTAGGAGGCGAGATTTCCAGCGAAAGACACCCCCCCCCCCCCTCAAAAACCCAGTAAGTACAGTACTTGCTAGTTAAAGGCTAGGCTCCCAACTACGGCGAAAGGAACCCTTCTTTCATTAGAAGACAATGAACATATTTTAGCCCTGAATGAATTAATAGCAAACATGGTTTACATAAAAGACATTTTTCCAAGAAAGTTTAGCCTTTGTCACTAATGAAACCACTAAATAAAGACATAAATATAAAAATCTTAAGATTTTTAAAATACATGACTTTGCTAAAATTTATTTGAAAATTTCAACAATTACAACCGCCAGGGGAGAGAGAGTACATGGGAGGGATGTTGGTTTTGCATAAGGGGCAGGGCTATGGAAATTAGGTCTGTTTGGGAATGTGTAGTTACATGTTCTGGCTGTTTGTGAATTATCGTTGTTGAGTATGGAGTGTTGAGGTATTGATTTTGTGTAATGCTTTATGTTGAAAATTGAGGTGGATTTTGTTTATGAGAAACAGGATAAACTGGGATGGGAGGAAGGTTTGGTTTTGCATAAGGGGCGGGAGTATGATAATTGGAGGACTTTGCGAGAGTAAAATGGTTTGATTATTTGATTTTGTATTGTGGTTGTTATCTATGTTTTTGGTTGGTATTATGTTTATATGGTTGTTTTTGTTGGTTGGTTGTTATTATGGTTATTAATAATACGATCTATAGTTGAAATCTGAGCCTAAATAAAAAGAAAAAGCAAGTGATTAGGTTTATGAGCAATCTAATTACTTATTCGTTTAAAACGCTATATAAAATAAAGTTTATTATTAATTTGCTGGACAGAGCGGTGAACATTATTATGCATAAGACAAAGATAACGAGCCTGATCAGTTTAGAAATCTGTGTACGCTGTAAGGTTTTTACTTCTTAAACTTTTAAAATACACGTTTTGAATAGAAAGAAATCCTCTTCCTGGTACAGTATGTATAGCAAACCAGCACTTCTTTTTTCTCCAATCAGAGGGGTGCCAGATGGTGTCAGCCAATCACCATTCTGAAGCCCTACCATAATCTCTGGTATGGGGAGACCCAAGAATTGTGTCCCATAGTTTAGACAGATGATAGATACTTTTATTGATCCCGTGAGGGAAATAAAGTAAATCATTTTCATTTTAGGAAATTATTAAACGCTCGGTTAAAAGCAAAGGAGATTGTCTGTTATAGTGGACATAAAAACAAGAGTTCGCTGGCATTATATCCTGGAAGACACAGATCGGCGCCAGACCGGTAAATGCTTGATGAACTAGGGATTGGACAGTTTCCAAGTGCTTGTACAATCGATGGAAATGTTCAAATAAATGTGCAAAAGAAATAAACAAAATAATCATTTATTTCTTTATCATATTGGGTAGCTAATGTCCTCTCTTTGCTAGTTAGTGGCTGTGTTTCTGCGTTGGGTAGCAACGGGTGACTGTTCTCAGGCGGAAGATGTAAACAGCTTAATGTTCGTGTTAAATAATTTTTTTTAATTAAAATTCATTCTATACAGCAATCGCATATTTGGGTACCGTTTCATAAAACTTTCATGCTTAAAATGTTTAGGGAGAAATGGAAGACTGGTGTGTATTTTTTCTTTAAACTACCAAGACCAGCCATACACAGTACAGTTTACATACATACAGTAATATTTATGTTCCTAAATTAATATCGTTTATGACCTTCAGATGCGTTATGCTCCTCTTCTTTTTATGCTCAGCTACTAAAATTTCCCTTTAGTGGTAAAATCCATATAAATATTCAAAACTAAGCGGATTAAAATGTGCACAGTAAAGACATTAAATGATTAAATCTTTGCACTACCAACCAATGCACCACGAGTGCCCCTGTCGGTCATTTTGGCCAGCCAATCACTTGCCCTGCGGTGCCCTCCGGTGCCCCGCAGTGGCTTGTGGGTAGGTTAGTGTACCGCGGGTTTTTACCGCGCATTTTGAATGGCTGCATCTGTATCTGATATCCTCCATGAGGACTCCTTCACCGTCCTGAGTCTCCCCTGTGTCTCTGATCCGGTCTCTGTCTGTCTGTGGCTCTTCTGTGAGTTTGACCTTGAGAGATCTGTAATGCGGAGTTCTCACTGGAGCAGTCCGATATGATGGTCAATAAAAGGTCCAGCAAAGTCAAAGCTGGTCGCCTGTATTCATGAAGTTTGTGGGTTTTAATGGATCCGGCCTGGGCAAGCCTGGTTCAGTTAGCAAAGGGGTGGAGAAAACGGACTCCGACTACTGCCTAGCGCAAACCCCACTCCCAGCCGGTCACGGTGAGATCCGAAGACCTTTTAGAACAGGACTTGTAAATATTCCCATTCCATCGTCTTCAGAAGTATGAAGTGGCTCTGCGGGTTTTTTTAAAAACCCAGCGACGCCGACTTTGTCTTCACCCGCAGCGGAGCAGGTCAAGGTTTATCCCTGCGCTGAAAGGACAGGAAAAGAGACGCGGCGTTTCGGCCGCAGAGCCTCCTTCGGGCGCGTGAAGCCGGAAAAGACCACAGTCGAAATGTCGCGTCTCTTTCCCCTCTCTCTCGGCCGCGTGGAACGATCCCGTACCTGCTGCCTCTGCGGCCTGCGGGTGGCCGACACGGCCCCCTCCCTGACCGTTATCCCTACCTTCCGCGCGTCTTCAGCGACGCTTCCCTGACCGTTATCTCTCTCTTTCAGGAACCGCGGCACCGCAGGAATGCCATTACTCCGTGATCCAGGATCCCGGGCCCGCGGGCGGAAGTAGGTTTTGCCTTCTCGCGTGTAAGGGCTCGCAGGGCTCAAACGGCAGCAGCGGGGGGCGGCGAGACGCCTGTGGTGCGCGGGCTTGCTAGGTCAGTGCGAGGTGAAGTCGGGGCAGAGCCCCTGGACCACAGCCCCACCACCGGGAGCTCTGCTAAGTGGTGGGTTGGGCAATCAGTACTGGATACGAGTGTCAAGTGTCGACATGAGTGTGAGCAGCGTCGATTCGAGTGTGAAAGGTGTCGACACGAGTCCTGTTGGTCAGTACAGTGTCAATACGAGTGCGAACAGTGTCGACAGGAGTGTGAACACTGAGTCCTGTTAATCAAAAAAGTATTAATATAAGTGTGAACAGTGAGTCCTGTTGTTCAGTATAGTGTCAATACGAGTGTGAACAGCGAGTCCTGTTGTTCACTACAGTGTCAATACGAGTGTGAACAGCGATTCCTGTTGTTCAGTACAGTGTCAATATGAGTGTGTACAGAGAGTCCTGTTGTTCAGTACAGTGTCAATACAAGTGTGAACAGTGAATCCGGTTCTGTACAGTGTTAACTCATTGACTTCCCTCTTGCTCTGCACAGTGTTAACGGTTGAGAACACGTGTTTTATTCTTGGCAGAATTAACACAGACAGATACTGCTGTTGAATACTCCACAGTCAACAAACCCCGAGCCGCACAAAGTAACTCTTTACCACAGGAGTAATGAGAATGACACTAAAAACAACAACACTGATAGTGAACAAGAGATTTTGAACAATACACATTCTAGTCAGATTTAAATACCCACAGACCTGACCGTTTGAAGTTGTAAAAAAATGCAAATTATTTTTTTTCTGTGTGCAGGTTTTCTAAGAACTGAAGAAAGGTTAAAAACGAGAGAACGCCATTCGGTTTTTCAAGCCTGTCTGGTAGTTAGTGATTAATTGGACCCATGATTTAATCCACCTGTATCTGGAGAGAAGCCAGGGTATCGGCATCAACAACAAGGCTGGGCAGCTTGTTCCCCACCCGCCTCTGTGTAAAGACGCGTCACCCATTCTTGGTTTTATTTTCACCTTTCACTATACGTGAAGAATTCCAAAAGGTGCACAAATGCTCTGGAGCTATTCTGTGGTTCAGCGATGTCTCTGGAGCCTTTTGTCACAGTGTGCGACTTCCCTGTGTGTCTCCCCGAACACAGGGTCTGACTGAAGGGGCACTGACCTGCAGGAATGGGAGGAGACCGAGCTGGGACGGTTCTGCCACGTCAGCGAAACTCTGGACCCCGACTTCATCTGCCAAAGAAACAGCAGCCGTCAATTAACTCACCAAGTGAGTTCAACTGTTGCCTCCCTTCTCTCCATCTCTGTGTGTCCCATCTCTTCATAACCCGTCTCTTATCAATACTACTGTGATTCATTTACTCTTCCTCACTCTGTCTCCTGTCCGGTTGTCTGCACTTAAAACTGAGGTATTTCCTGTGATCTCCTCTCTCTCGCTGTGTCTCCTGTCCTGTGGGTTTGTTACTGAGGGATTCTCTGTGATCTCCTCTCTTTCGCTGTGTCTCCTGTCCTGTGTGTTTGTTGCTGAGGGATTCTCTGTGATCTCCTCTCTCTCTCACTGTGTCTCCTGTCCTGTGTGTAAGTATGTTTGTTACTGAGGTATTTCCTGTGATCTCCTCTCTCTCACTGTGTCTCCTGTTCTTCAGTGTTTTAATCCTCTTAAATAATTTATCTCATTCCTCTCTCACTCACTGCGACTCCTATCCATTCTGTGTTCAGTTCCTCTGACTTGCCTCTTGCATCAGCGCTAGCAATATCATGCATCTATTTAATTTAAAATTATTGATCTGTCACCTTGATAGTTCGATCTCTGCTACAGTTAGCATAGATGGCACAATTAAAAGGACAATGAGCTCAACATCTGTACGCGTCTAATTAACTGAACCTTACAGAATATCCTGCCTCAGCTAGTCTCTCGCTGGCGGGGTCGCCCATCGGCGAGACCACGTCTCCAGGAGATTCTGCGGACTGGACACTGCGGGAGGGTGGGGCTGTGTTTCCGCACGAACGCCGGAAATCACTCAGGATCTCCAGAGAGAATCCTGTAGCCTTACAGCATCACAGTCACAGGCATCAGCATTGCAACTGTATAATATCAAACGCCCAGACACCCTGAGGTGAGGCCGACCAGTCTGAAGTATTACCTGTAAACACCAGGCACACTGGAACCTGACTTCATCGTCCACTTAGCGCAGAGGTGGGGCGGACAGTCAGTTTTCTGGGGAGAAAAAAAACAACACCAGGAATTTAGCATACTGAAAGGATCATGGAGTGATGATCTGGCTGAACCCGCTTGGCTGAGGGCTCCTGGCCAGAGGACGAGGAGGCTGGGACCCCCCCTGCACAGCGAGGAGGAGTGACCAGGGGGGGCAGCTACACAGGTGGAGACGGGGTGAGAGAGAGACGCGAGGGTGAGAGGGGGATCACGTGCAGTATTGACAGTGTTTCAGGAGAGGAGTCAGGAGTGATTGCTAAAATATCGACAGCCGAGTCTGACCGAACTAGGGTGTGGCCATCCCTCTCGAACTTTCATCATAAACTCCTGTCTTCCTGCGTATGTCTCTGAGGAAGCTTCCATTTTTCATTGGCTACTAAGAGGTGGAAGAGGTGTTAGTGGGACAGCAGGGGGGCGCTCACCCTGCGGTCTGATACCCCAGTATAGTGACAGGGGACACTAGACTGTAAACTAGACGTAAAACCGAAGTCCTGACTCTATGTGGTCATTAAAAATCCCAGGGCGTCTCTCGAAAAGAGTAGGGGTGTAACCCAGGCGTCCTGGCCAAATTTCCCATTGGCCCTTACCAATCATGGCCTCCTAATAACCCCCCTCTCTGAACTGGCTTCATCCCTCTGCTCTCCTCCCCACTGAGAGCTGGTGTGTGGGGAGCGTTCTGGCGCACTATGGCTGCCGTCGCATCATCCAGGTGGGGGCTGTACATTGGTGGCGGTAGTGGGATTCCCCATTCCCTGTGCAGCGCTTTGAGTGGAGTCTCCAGAAAAGCGCTATATAAGTGTAAGCAATTATTAGTAAGGCCCCTCAGTAGTTGAGATCTCTTTTATACCCATCTAGAAACATGCAATCAGCATGTTATTGATGAAGCAATAGTCACAACATTATTCCACACCTCTAACCCTGCACTAGGGGGCATGCTTCAGGCTCGGGCCAGGGTGAGAGGCGGGTTATGATGACAGTCATGCTTTCTACACCTTATACTGAGCTCAGAAATGGACCGAACGGACATCTCACGAGCAGATCCCTCCACGTATAAAAAGGCAACTTGTCTCGGCAAAAATACCACGGATTCACATCCGAAACATGATAAAAAGGCAAAAACACCACACTTGGAATGCAAACGTACCCTTAAAAGGAAACCCGGTTTTAAAACCAACTTGATTTTCCCCTGGAGAAACCTTTTTATGGACACACATCGCATCTATTACACATGTATAACTAAATATAAAGATAAAACTTAATATAAGAAGTCATGACATCTCACACATATAAACAGTTTACACTGAACCACCTTTATTTACCCTGGTCACTCACTTCTATTAACTGTCTTAATAAGGGTAACAAATGAATATTTGTTTCAATTTGGGATCTACACCTGGAGCCCTGAAATGTTGGCCAGAGGGGAGAAGCTGATATTCAGACGTAAGAATATATTAAAAACAAGGATCTGATGTTGTTTTTTACCTGTCTAATCAAAGCTTGTTCAAAAATTATCTGATCATAGGACACACGAGTTTATAATCATACTCATTCCACTTTTTAACCCCGTATATATATGCACAATATGAAACGTATATACACTAAATCTCACGTGTGACTCCCATAATATTATAACGCAATGGGGGCTCAGGCGAGCACCCTTGCCGCAACTAGTCGGCCCCGTCCCGACTGGAGGCTCGAACCCGGGACTTCCGCGTCTTTCTGCAGCGACCTAGCCCCGTGAGCTAAAGAGAGATCTCTCCACAGCCCAGTAGTTGTGGTCCTGCTATCACAGGGAAGGGCGGTGACGTCACCCGCTCTGGTACGCCGGCTCTTACACACAGTGCTTGTCGGCCGTAAGCGTTACAATATACATTTCTTTACGAAAATTAGTTACACTTATTACAATTATCAACCCCCCCATGAAGAGGCAATATTTCATACCTTTGTTTCTTTGTGGGTTCAAAGTTCTGTCCTGTCGTTTCACACGTAATGTTTTGGCATTTATCTCAATTTTCCTTTGCAATTATCTCCAAGATCATCATCAACTTTTTGTAAAACGCTATGCACAACTGATATTTAAAGAAAGTCCTGTACCAAAAAGTCTTCGTAGGGAAAGACAACTTTTTTTTCCTTAAGTCAGTTGCTACACGGTTACTCTTAAAATCCATTCATCGCCTTTAAAAAAAAAGTTTATTTTTTATTGTGGTTCACTGACATTTCTGTCACAATTCTGAGGGACGCCAAATAAAATTCACTTGCCGGTATAAAGACGCCGACAAGGATAAGACAGGTATCGAGCCACCTGCGTATCTAGCGGACGTTTAAAATAAAAAAATGGCGTGTAATGTTGCGAAGGGCTACTGTTTTTTTATAGTTTGTCGATTGTAAGGGACGTGGGCCGCGACAGAAATACTGGTCGGGGTGGGAAAAGGTTTATTGATGGTTTATTGTACCGCAACGGTCACAATTGACTCACCAGCAAAGATGGCGCCGAGGCCACATCGACTCCCTCCCGCCCTGCCTCGCACCGAAGCTCGAGCTGCGGAGCGCGACGCCGAACCGCCGGTCCGCGGGCGCGGGGGCCGGACATAGACGTCATAACCCCTTCCGAGGCGCAGGAATTATAGGTCACTGTAGTTTCTTCTGGACCCGGGTTAGGGACAGAGTCTTCTGAGGAAACCAGTGTCTCATGGGTGTCCAGGCTGGGTACCATCTGTCCATCACAAGACACACAGACACACACACTCACACACCCTGGACAGGACACCAGTCCATCACAGGACACACACACACTCACACACCCTGGACAGGACACCAGTCACTCACAGGACACACACACACAACCTGGATAGGACACCAGTCCCTCACAGGACACACACACACACACACACACACACACACCCTGGACAGGACAGCAGTCCATCACAGGACACACACACCAGGGTCAGTTTTCCCAGAAGCCAATTAGCCCAAAAGCCTGTCTTTGGACCCGGAGAACACAGGGAGACCATGCAGACTCCACACAGACAGTCCCCCCCCCCCCCCCCCCCCCGGGACCAGACCCGAGCCCGGAGCCCCCCCGCGCTGAACCCCTCCGTACAAACGGCCGCACACAGCTCCGTTGTTCCCGATTCCCGAGGTGATCTGTTAAAAGAAGCCGGTGTGTTGCCTCCAGGTGAGGCCCGCGGCCCGACGCCGGTGGTGGCGGTGGTGGCGGCGGCAGAGAACGCGGCGCCGGTGCCGACGACGAGCGGGGCGCCCCCCCCCCGAGAGCCCCTCGACGTCGGGGGCCGCGACCCACCCCGACGACAGCGCCCCCCGATCCGGCAGGCGGCCGGTCTCCCGCAGGGAGAAGACGATGGAGCAGCTGAGGAAAGTGTCTTCCGTCCGAGGTAGGAGCAGCAGGGCTGGGCGTTTTGTTGGAGCGAAGTCCCCCTCCAGATAACCCATGAACCCCGTCTCTACTGTCACTCCAGTCAGGACAGGAGGCTCTTCTGTACACAGAAGGGGGTGGGGGTGGGGAACAAGCTGCCCAGCCCTGTGGTTGAAGCCGATACCCTGGCTTCTCTCCAGACACAGCTGGCTGAGCTCCTCCAGTCAGGACAGGAGGCTCTACTGTACACAGAGGGTGGTGGAGGTGGGGAACAAGCCCAAGCCGCCCAGCCCTGTGCTTGAAGCCGATACCCCGGCTTCTCTCCAGACACAGCTGGGTGAGCTCCTCCAGTCAGGACAGGGGGCTCTACTGTACACAGAGGGTGGCGGGGGTGTGGAACAACTCCTTTGTTCGGGGCCTTGGGGCATTCTTGTTGTGAAAGGCGCTATATAAAACAAACTCAATTGAAATTGAATCTTACAGGTTTGGGTTTTTCGGAGATCTTGTCCGAGATCTTGTCTGACGTGCCCGTTTCAAAAACGTAACGACACTCCTCACGCCCGAGCGCCGCCGGTCTGTGACGTAACGTATCCTTACACAACCATGACGGTTTCATCATGGACAGCACGAAAGCCCGAAAAGTGGTTGACGTTTTAATTTGGCAACGCCACGATGGATCCCAGTTTTTTTTTATCTTGGAGGCCAAAGAGGACAAAAAAGGAAACGTCCGGAGTCTTGTAGCGTGAAAAGGGTTTAAATTTCGACTTAAGGAGTTGGCCATCGTTATATTTCGCGAGGTATAATACGTGGGGAAAAAGAACATTTATATGTATCAACCTACTAGTAATACTGGGTAGATGTCACGTTCCCCAAAGTTCAGTGCCTCTCTCTAATAAAGTAGAAACGCGACATTAAACTCCGTTCGAAACGGGAGAAATCACAAGGACACGATACAACTGACGTCCGGAAAAAAAAGAAAAAAAGAACTCCTATTCCCATTTGTAATGACCCCGTCGTGTTTTTCCCGGTGTACGCATCTCTTTCGGAGACCGTTTCTCTCTGGTGTTGTTTTGCTGTTGGAATAAATGCCGAGGTGACCCTTCTGTGTGGAGTCTGCGTGTTCTCTCCAGCGGGTCGTTTCCTCCACCGCAGGGGGTGGTCGAACCGGGGTCTCCCAATCGTCACAGAAGTGTGTGTCGTTTTGGGTGGTGGGGGGTGCATCGGGGATACTGCGCCCCGAGGGTGTGGCCTCTCACCTTACTACGGACGATGGAAGAAGACCTGTACCTTCACGAGTCCGGGTTGTGAAAACGTCTTCTGGCAGTTCAAAACGTTTCGAAGAGACTACAGCGCTACCCTGTTTCCATTTCTATCGTGTATTATTATACAGTCATAAGTATCTGTACTGATCACAGAGTCCCCCTCTCACTGCCAGGACTGAAGCCCAGTGCAGCACGAATAATAATAATAATAATTAATAAGTCTGGACCCTCCACTCATGGCTCTTCCCAGGTCAGGGGGATCCCCTCCAGCCCCCCCAGTGTGCAGCCCCCACCTGGATGATGCTCCAGTCCGCTCAGCACACAGCAGCTCACAGGATGCCCAGAGCACTCCCAGTGTTCAAAGGATGCCCAGCGCACTCCTAGTGTTCACAGTGTACACCCAGTGTTCAGAGGATATCCAGTGTTCCCAGTGTTCAGAGGATACTCAGTGTTCCCAGCGCACCCCCACTGTTCAGAGGATACGCAGTGTTCCCAGTGCACCCCCAGTGTTCAGAGGATACCCAGTGTTCCCAGTGCATGCCCAGTGTTCAGAGGATACCCAGTGTTCCCAGTGCACGCCCAGTGTTCAGAGGATACTCAGTGTTCTCAGTGCACGCCCAGTGTTCAGAGGATACCCAGTGTTCCCAGTGCACACCCTTGAAGTGGTGTTCCAGCCATACTCAATGTGACTTGTGGGAGCAGGAGTGGTGGTGCTGGATGTTGTTTAGTCTGGGAATGAATGAAAGACGTTAGTTCAGCACCAACTCCAGAAACCAGTGGGAGAGCTGACTTTGGTTTTGCAGGGAGAGCTTTTAAAAAATCATTTGACAGCCCAGACTGATTAATTGATCATTGACATTTTGACTGATCTAATTGCTTGCTGGGTTGTCAGAGGGTTGGCTGATCTGACAGATCGATTCACTGATTTATCCCAGGCAGTTCCTGGTCCAGTCAGTCCGGGGGTCTGTGACTCTGATCCAGTCAGTCCGGGGGTCTGTGACTCTGGTCCAGTCAGTCCAGGGGTCTGTGTCCCCGGTCCAGTCAGTCCAGGGGTCTGTGTCCCCGGTCCAGTAAGTCCAGGGGTCTGTGTCCCCGGTCCAGTTCTGGACACTCCACTCAGAGCTCTTCCCAGGTCAGGGGGATCCCCTCCAGACCCCCCAGTGTGCAGCCCCACCTGGATGATGCTCCAGTCCGCTCAGCACACAGCAGCTCTCAGTGGGGAGGAGAGCAGAGGGATGGAGCCAGTTCAGAGACGGGGGTGATTAGGAGGCCATGATGGGTAAAGACCAGGGGGGGAATCAGGCCAGGACACTGGGGTAACACCCCTACTCTTCTCCAGAGACACCCCGGGATTGTTAATGAGCACAGAGAGTCAGGACCTCGGTTTGACGTCTCATCCGAAGGACGGCGCCTGTTTACAGTCCAGTGTCCCCCGTCACTATACTGGGGCATCAGGACCCACACAGACCGCACGGTGAGAGCGCCCCCTGCTGGCCCTACTAACACCTCTCCCAGCAGCAACCTTGGGGGGGGGAGGGAAAAAACCAAAAGCTAAACAGATTTTTTTTTAAAAAATTTATTGATGCTTAACAAAAGGTCATCAGTCCAGTCTGGGGTCCCTCAGCTTCAGTCCAGACTGGGGTCCCTCAGCATCGGTCCAGCACAGTCTGGGGTCCCTCAGCTTCGGTCCAGACTGGGGTCCCTCAGCATCGGTCCAGCACAGACTGGGGTCCCTCAGCTTCGGTCCAGACTGGGGTCCCTCAGCATCGGTCCAGCACAGTCTGGGGTCCCTCAGCATCGGTCCAGCACAGACTGGGGTCCCTCAGCTTCGGTCCAGTCTGGGGTCCCTCAGCTTCGGTCCAGCACAGACTGGGGTCCCTCAGCTTCAGTCCAGACTGGGGTCCCTCAGCATCGGTCCAGCACAGTCTGGGGTCCCTCAGCTTCGGTCCAGCACAGACTGGGGTCCCTCAGCTTCGGTCCAGTCTGGGGTCCCTCAGCTTCGGTCCAGCACAGTCTGGGGTCCCTCAGCTTCGGTACAGCATAGCCTGAGGTCCCTCAGCTTTGGTCCAGTCCAGTCTGGGGCCTCTCAGCTCCAGTCTAGTCCAGTCTGGGGCCCCTCAGCTCCAGTCCAGTCCAGTCTGGTGTCCCTCAGCTCCAGTGCAGTCCAGTGTGGGGTCCCTCAGCTTCAGTCCAGCACAGACTGGGGTCCCTCAGCTTCAGTCCAGCACAGTCTGGTGTCCCTCAGCTCCAGTCCAGTCTAGTGCCTCTCAGCTCCGGTCCAGTCCAGTCTGGTGTCCCTAGGCTCCAGTCCAGTCGTCTGGTGTCCCTCAGCTCCAGTCCAGTCCAGTCCAGTCCAATCCAGTCCAGTCCAGTCCAGATCTTAGCAGGCACAGAACCAGGAAAGTAACCTGGAAAGTATATTGTTATTGCAGGTGTGAGGGACATAGACACAGACGTCACCATGACATCAAACAGCAAGAGGAGACTCCTCCTTGAATCACAGACATGACCGGGCGGCACCCCCCTGTCTGCTCACCTGCCCCTCCTCTTCCTCTTCTTGTCCTTCCCGGCAGCCTGCTCCTCTTCTCCCTCGCTCTTCCTCTCCTGAGCAACGGTCTCCGCCACCTCCAAAGGCTCGTCCTGATCTTCTGTCTCCACCGACACGCAGCTCAGGGACATCAAAAAGACGCATCGGCGCTTCTGAAGCAGAGACAGGAGAGTCACGTTAAGAGTCGGACTGGACACTCCAGGACATGAACACTGCACTGAGAGAGAGAGGGGTTCATACAGACACACTGACTGGACACTCCAGGACATGAACACTGCACTGAGAGAGAGAGGGGTTCATACACACACACTGACTGGACACTCCAGTACATGAACACTGCACTGAGAGAGAGAGGGGTTCATACAGACACACTGACTGGACACTCCAGGACATGAACACTACACTAAGAGAGAGAGGGGTTCATACAGACACACTGACTGGACACTAGACAGGAGTAAAGAGAGGATCAGAGCATTACCCACCTTCTTTTTCTGCTGTCTCAGAGGAGGTGGTGATTGGACCTCCTCCAGCTGGAGTCCAAAGAGGGAGAGAGGGGGCAGGAGAGGGACAGCACAGGGAGAGAAAGAGAGAGACAGGTGAGTCAAGTGTCCCAAGAGCACAGAGACTCTGCTGAGACCACACTCGCAGTGAGTGAGCCTGGGTGTAGCCCACTAATACTGACCCACTGGACACCACAGGACAGAGAGGAGGAGAGAGACACACTGAGGACAGAGAGGAGGAGGAGAGAGACACTGACAGACAGGGCTGAAAGAGAGAGAGACAGAGAGGCAGGGACAGGCAGACAGCAGGCCGAGAGAGACACTGACAGACAGGGCTGAAAGAGAGAGAGACACTGAGACCCAGGGACAGACAAGACGGCGAAACTCCACCACAGACAGGACAGGGGGCAGGGTGGGACCAGCACTGACCTCCTTCCTCTCTCCTGCCGGAAGAGCTGTCTCCACCTCCTCTTCCTCCTGCAAGTCAAGAGACAGGCTGAGAGAGAGACGGGCTGGCAGGACATCGGCGAACAGAGCTGAAGTCAGAGAGCAGAGGAGACAGGCCCAGCTGGGACAACGCAGGACAGACAGAGAGGACAGACAGGGAGACACACGAAGAGACACAGGGAGAGAGACCCAGCTGGGACAACGCAGGACAGACAGAGAGCAGGGAGACACACGGAGAGAGAGAGGAGGGAGGGAGACCCAGCTGGGACAACGCAGGACAGACAGAGAGCAGGGAGACACACGGAGAGACACAGGGAGAGAGACCCAGCTGGGACAACGCAGGACAGACAGAGAGCAGGGAGACACACGGAGAGAGAGAGGCGGGGGGGAGACCTAGCTGGGACAACGCAGGACAGACAGAGAGCAGGGAGACACACGGAGAGACACAGGGAGAGAGACCCAGCTGGGACAACGCAGGACAGACAGAGAGCAGGGAGACACACGGAGAGAGAGAGGAGGGGGGGAGACCTAGCTGGGACAACGCAGGACAGACAGAGAGCAGGGAGACACACGGAGAGAGAGAGAGGAGGGAGGGAGACCTAGCTGGGACAACGCAGGACAGACAGAGAGACAGGCAGGGAGACACACGGAGAGACACAGGGAGAGAGACCCAGCTGGGCCAACGCAGGACAGACAGAGAGCAGGGAGACACACGGAGAGACACAGGGAGACAGACCCAGCTGGGACAACGCAGGACAAACAGAGAGCAGGGAGACATGGAAAGAGACAGGGAGAGAGGGACAGACACAGAGAAAAAGAGAGACTCAGACAGAAGGACAGAAAGACAGAAAGAGAGAAGTACAGATGGACAAAAAGACAGAGAAAAGGACAGAAAGACAGATGGACAGAAGGACAGATGGACAGAGAAAAGGATAGATAGAGTGATGGATAGAAAGACAGAAAAGGACAGAAAGACAGATGGACACAAAAGGACAGAAAGACAGAAGGACAGGATAGAGAAAAGGACAGATGGACAGAGGGACAGAGGGACAGATGGACTGAAGGATAGATGGACAGACGGACAGATGGACGGACAGACGGACGGACAGACGGACAGATGGACAGACTCTGCCCCACTTGCCTCGTCAGACATCTCCGCCTCTCTCCTTGCCCTCCGCACCGGGGAGCCCCAGGCGGGGCCTGGCGGGGCCGGGCGGGCGATGGGGGGCAGGAAGGGCGGGGGCAGGGGCAGGGGCAGGGGCACCGCCCCGGGCAGCAGGGGGGGCTCGAGGGGCATGGCGGGGATGAAGGGGGGGCGGCGGGGCGGGGCGGTCAGGGGCCTGAGGGGACCAGAGGGGGGGGCCGGGGGCGGGGAGCGGAGGGGGCTCTCGGGCGAGGAGGGGGGGGACACCGAGCGGAACGAGCCGGGCGACCCCGGGAGCTCCAGCTGCAGCTCGGCCGCCCTCTCCAGCTTCTGGACGAGCTCGGGGAGACACGAAGACACCACAGGATTCTGTCCAGCGGGGAGAGGGGGAGACACAATGCAGGGGGGATGAGGAGCAGAGACTACGCCTGGACAGGTGAGTGTGTACAGAGTGTCCAGTAAGAGTCTGGACAGGTGAGTGTGTACAGTGTGTCCAGTGAGAGTCTGGACAGGTGAGTGTGTACAGTGTGTCCAGTGAGTGTGGACAGGTGAGTGTGTACAGTGTGTCCAGTGAGAGTCTGGACAGGTGAGTGTGGACAGTGTGTCCAGTGAGAGTGTGTCCAGTAAGAGTCTGGACAAGTGAGTGTGGACAGGTGAGTTTGTCCAGTGTGTCCAGTAAGAGTGTGGACAGGTGTGTCCAACAGTAAGAAGCTGTCTTACCCTGTAACCCAGCTCAGGGGTGTTAGGGGGTGCTCTGTCTCCTCCCCAGATCTCACCTTCAGGTCGTGTGAAATGCCGGACCACTAGGAGACGCTGGAAACGAGGACACAAGACAGAGGTCAGGTCCACAGAGCTCACTCAATCACTACAGCAAGCAGAGACCTCTCGGCCATCAGGACTGTGGGGGTCAGTGTGCGGAGCTGTAGGGTATCGGGAGTTTAGGGGTCAGTGTGGGGAGCTGTAGGGTATCGGGAGTTTAGGGGTCAGTGTGGGGAGCTGTAGGGTTTCGGGAGTTTAGGGGTCAGTGTGGGGAGCTGTAGGGTATCGGGAGTTTAGGGGTCAGTGTGGGGAGCTGTAGGGTATCGGGAGTTTAGGAGTCAGAGTGGGGAGTTATAGGGTATCGGGAGTTTAGGGGTCAGTGTGGGGAGCTGTAGGGTATCGGGAGTTTAGGGGTCAGTGTGGGGAGCTGTAGGGTATCGGGAGTTTAGGGGTCAGAGTGGGGAGCTGTAGGGTAGATGTGGGGCACCGGGCCCACCACAGGGCGGCCGGTCCAGTCTCGCGGAAGGCGACCGGGTCAGACTTACGGAAAAGCACCGGGACTTGGGCCGGGACCTCTCCCGCTGCCAGTCCGGGTTCGGCCTGACCGGTGTGACCTGTGAAGACGCCAGACAGCCCATCTCCGAGACAGCTCTGACCAAATAGCCCAGCCCAGTCGTGTCGAGACTAGGGGCCTTGGGCAGTCTCTACAGTGTGTCCAGTGAGAGTCTGGGACGTTCAGAGGCAATCTGTGCTCTCAGAAGGCTATAATGGACCTGCGACCCTGTGGACGGCGGGCGGGAGGGGTGGACTTACGACGCCTTGCCGGGCCCGGGTCCTGCTGCGACCGCGCACGGCCGTGCGGCATCTCTGTGGGTCCATCGTCCTGCCGAGACAAGCAGAGTCACAGAGCGGAGGGGAGGGGGCGGAGCCACACAGCTGGGCGGCTTGTTCCCCACCCCCGCCCCCCTCTGTGTACAGAAGAGCCTCCTGTCCTGACTGGAGGACCTCACCCAGCTGTGTCCTGAGAGAAGCCAGGGTATCAGCTTTGTTCCACACCCCCGCCACCCTCTGTGTACAGAAGAGCCTCCTGTCCTGACTGGAGGAGCTCACCCAGCTCTGTCTGGACAGGAGCCAGGGTATCAGCTTTGTTCCACACCCCCGCCACCCTCGGTGTACAGAAGAGCCTCCTGTCCTGACTGGAGGAGCTCACTCAGCTGTGTCTGGAGAGAAGCCAGGGTATCGGCTTCAACCACAGGGCTGGGCAGCTTGTTCCCCACCCCCACCACTCTCTGTGTAGAGGTGCACCTCCTCTCAATATCTTTTTACAGCACGATCACACCCATAAGAGTGGAGTAACGGTAAAAAAAACAACTTATTTCTCCACTTATTTTGCTATTTCTCGCCAGCGGCGCTTTTGACTGACTTACCGATTTCACGGGGATTCTGAAGAGCGATTCTGAAGCTGAAACTAACGATCTAAGTCGAAGTAACTTTATTGGAAGAAACACGTATTTATAAAAGACTATATAGCGCTTTCCTCCTCTTCTCTCTTCACTCCTCTGAGCTCATGGGGCTCCGGCGCCGCCCCCCGCTAGAATCCGCCGCTCTGTGACGTCAGGCGGCTCATTGTGACGCCTCCGTGACGTCGCCCCAAACGCGCTCACGGCTCGGCCGCGAAACAAAAATGGCCGACATTTTTCACGGTTGCTGTTTTTTTTTGGGTGGACATTTTATTTTTCCAACTCTCGGCGGCCAGCCGGGTGTCCCTGTACGACCCCGGTAGTCGCCACCTCGGACAGGCAGGGGAAACGGGTCCAGCTGTTTCCGGCCCAAGGGTTACAAAAGCTGCACTTGAATTTAAAGACAAAGTCACGTCAAGGGCGCATTCAGCACCCCCACGTCCAACACGGGTTTCCGTGGGGTTTGGTTCAGTGAAATTAGACCCCCCCCCCCGACCCCCAAATCAAAGAAAGACCAACCTCCACTCCCCTCTAGCGCCCAAGGGCGGAAATTTCGGGCCACGCCACGTCCAAAAAACACGGGTCCCCCCCCCCCCCCCGTCCTACGGGGAAAAGAAACGCCATTTTCTTTTCCGAGCGCTGCGTGGGACCTCACGACCCCCCCCCCAAAAAAAAAAACGGGCTTCGCAGACGAGGAAAACCAGGCACGTCGACCTCTCTACAACACCACCCGGCTGTTTCTGTTTCAAACCGTGGGAAAAAAATAAATACAATTTCGCCCCTCACCGACCGCCGCGCAAAAAAACACAACTTCACGCTACAGAAACGGCCTGTGTGAGGGGGGGGCACGGGAAAAAAATAAAACCTGGGTGTTTTCGGCAGAGTAAGCTCAGCGGGGAAACTCCCTGAATCTCGGGGTTGCTTCTTGAACCCCGAAAACGACCTTTTTTCTCTCTCTCGTTTTCTTGTTGTCGGGGACGTTCACGAACTCCGCGCCGTCGGTGCGATTCCCAGCGGGACGTGAACTTAACCCCCCCCCCAATGGGGCCACAGCGCCCCTGTGTGGCCGAGAGGACCACCACCCGCAGGGCTGAGCTTTTACTGCCGTGTCCCGCTTTCACTCTGGCGATGAATGAGGGAATCTAGGAGGAGAATTAATATTGTAATCCACCAGTCCATCACAGGACACACACACACCCTGGACAGGACAGCAGTCCTTCACAGGATACCAGTCCATCACAGTACACACACACACCCTGGAAAGGACAGCAGACCATCACAGGACACACACACACACTCACACACCCTGGACAGGACAGCAGTCCTTCACAGGATATATGTCCATTACAGTACACACACACACCCTGGAAAGGACAGCAGACCATCGCAGGACACACACACACACTCACACACCCTGGACAGGACAGCAGTCCATCACAGGACACACACACACTCACACACCCTGGACAGAACACCAGCCCATCACAGGACACACACAGACTCATACACCCTGGACAGGACACCAGTCCATCACAGGACACACATACTCACACACCCTGGACAGGACACCAGTCCATCACAGGATGTTCAGAGCCTCTCTCTAATAAAGTAGAAATGCGACATTAAACTCCGTTCGAAACGGGAGAAATCACCAGGACATGATACACCTTGCTCCGGCCGAAGGGAGAAGACCTGTACCTTCATGAGTCCGGGTTGTGAAAACTTCTTCAGGCAGTTCAAAACGTTTCGAAGAGACTACAGCGCTACCCTGTGTTCCATTTCTATCGTGTATTATTATACAGTCATAAGTATCTGTACTGATCACAGAGTCCCCCTCTCACTGCCAGGACAGGAGCCCAGTGCAGCACGAATAATAATAAAAATTAATAAGTCTGGACCCTCCACTCAGAGCTCTTCCCAGGTCAGGGGGATCCCCTCCAGCCCCCCCAGTGTGCAGCCCCCACCTGGATGATGCTCCAGTCCGCTCAGCACACAGCAGCTCTCAGTGGGGAGGAGAGCAGAGGGATGGAGCCAGTTCAGAGACGGGGGTGATTAGGAGGCCATGATGGGTGAAGACCAGGGGGGGAATCAGGCCAGGACACTGGGGTAACACCCCTACTCTTCTCCACAGACACCCCAGGATTGTAAATGAGCACAGAGAGTCAGGACCTCGGTTTGACGTCTCATCCGAAGGACAGCGCCTGTTTACAGTCCAGTGTCCCCGTCACTATACTGGGGCATCAGGACCCACACAGACCGCAGGGTGAGAGCGCCCCCTGCTGGCCCTACTAACACCTCTCCCAGCAGCAACCTCAGTTTTTCCCAGGAGTCTCCCCTCCAGGTACTGACCAGGCTCCCACCTGCTGGGCTCCAGTGGGGAGGGGGCTGCCAGCTGGGAGCTGCAGGGTGAGATGGCTGCTGGGCAAACGATGGCTAAAGATCTTCCTAGGACACCCTGGACTTCGTCGTCGACTTCCTTCTCTTCAGACGGAGGTGGCTTGAAATCTGTCTCGTTACAAGGAGTATTGGACACGATGCCCCCCCCTGCTATATCCCCGCCAACTGGTGGCACGCCGACGACGAGGGCTCTCGGCCTCAATCCGTCAACCACAAACTCTCCGGGATGAAAGAGAAGGACAGACTCTGTTCGTTCGTTTCGGTGGGGGGGAGGGAAAAAACCAAAAGCTAACCAGATTTTTTTTAAAACCATTTTAATGATGCTTAACAAAAGAACAAAAATTACAATACAGATTAAGTCCAGTCTGGGGACCCTCAGCTTAGGTCCAGTCCAGTCTAGGGCCCCTCAGCTTCGGTCCAGCACAGTCTGGGGCTCCTCAGCTCTGGTCCAGCACAGTCCAGTCCAGATCTTAGCAGGCACAGAACCAGGAAAGGAACCTGGAAAGAATATTGTTATTGCAGGTGTGAGGGACACAGACACAGACGTCACCATGACATCAAACAGCAAGAGGAGACTCCTCCTTGAATCACAGACACGACCGGGCGGCGCCCCCGTCTGCTCAACTGCACCTCCTCTTCCTCTTCTTGTCCTTCCCGGCAGCCTGCTCCTCCTCTCCCTCGCTCTTCCTCTCCTGAGCTACGGTCTCCGCCACTTCCATTGGCTCGTCCTGATCTTCTGTCTCCACCGACATGCAGCTCAGGGACTTCAAAAAGATGCACCAGCGCTTCTGAAGCAGAGACAGGAGAGTCACGTTAAGACTCGGACTGGACACTCCAGGACATGAACACTGCACTGAGAGAGAGGGGTTCATACAGACACATGGCTGGACACTCCAGTACATGAACACTGCACTGAGAGAGAGAGGGGTTCATACAGACACATGACTGGACACTCCAGTACATGAACACTGCACTGAGAGAGAGAGGGGTTCATACAGACACACTGACTGGACACTCCAGTACATGAACACTGCACTGGGAGAGAGAGGGGTTCATACAGACACACTGACTGGACACTGGACAGGAGTAAAGAGAGGATCAGAGCATTACCCACCTTCTTTTTCTTCTGTCTCACAGGAGGTGGTGATTGGACCTCCTCCAGCTGGAGTCCTTGGAGGGAGAGAGGGGGCAGGAGAGGGACAGCACAGGGAGAGAAAGAGAGAGACAGGTGAGTCAAGTGTCCCAAGAGCACAGAGACTCTGCTGAGATCACACTCGCAGTGAGTGAGCCTGGGTGTAGCCCACTAATACTGACCCACTGGACACCACAGGACAGAGAGGAGGAGGAGGAGAGAGACACACTGCCTGGACACCACAGGACAGAGAGGAGGAGAAGAGAGAGACACTGAGGACAGAGAGGAGGAGGAGAGAGACACTGAGAGACAGGGCTGAAAGAGAGAGAAACACTGAGACCCAGGGACAGACAAGATGGCGAAACTCCACCACAGATAGGACAGGAGGCAGGGTGGGACCAGCACTGACCTCCTTCCTCTCTCCTGCCGAAGGAGCTGTCTCCACCTCCTCTTCCTCCTGCAAGTCAAGAGACAGGCTGAGAGAGAGACGGGCTGGTGGGACATCGGCGAACAGAGCTGAAGGCAGAGAGCCGGGGAGACAGGCCCAGCTGGGACAACGCAGGACAGACAGAGAGACAGACAGAAAGGAAGGAGAGAGAGAGACAAAGATGAAGGCACAGAAAGACAGCAGGCAAAGAGAAAGATTGAGATTGAGGGACAAACAAACCGAGAGAGAGAGAGGAAGGAGAGAGAGACAGATCGAGGGACAGACAGACTGACAGACGGGGCTGAAAGAGAGAGACAGAGAGGCAGGGACAGACAGACAGCAGGACGAGAGAGAGACAGAGATCGAGGGACAATAATTTGGTTTCGAAATTTATTCTGAAAATGTACAATCATTCACTCCTGAAAAATATCGAGTTCAAATTATACATTATGTACAATATTATAATCAACATATGGCTAATCATCAAAAATAAAAAAAACTGTACTGGGGGAAACAGCTGGCTGTGCTGTTCTGGACAGAACACACTGAGGTCCAGTTTCCACCTCCTGCAGGATCAAACAGCACCTCCACTGGCTCTCCAGTGAACAGAGGGACAGACAGAGAGGCTTCAGGCTGCAGGGTGACAGTGTCTCTGTGAGCTGAAAGACAATCAGAACAGAGGATGATAGAAGAACACACTCTGTCAAGAATATAGAGCCCTCTAGTGACCCTACTGTAGACCTGCTTACCACCCACAGTGACGATCACAGTGCTGATACTGCTTCCCTTAAGGTCCCTCACTGTATCGTTGCCCTGATCAGCTGGAGTGAGGGAGCGAAGTGTCAGAGAGCTGTTCTGCACTGACACTCACTGTTCGTACCTGGGGCCAGGGAGCCCTGCGCTGCTCAGTAAGACTATACGATACTGGACAGATCCTGCAGGATCAAACAGCACCTCCACTGGACCAGCAGTGTGGAGGGGGGAGACAGAGAGGCACCAGGCTGCAGGCTGTGGACTTCTGAGTGAGCTGAAAAGGGACAGGTAGAAACATGTTGAATATTTAGTTTTACAACAATACCTTGAGTTTGGACTGTGATCAGCTTCATTTTGTATTTCAGCTGTGAAAATGCAATTTCAAAAATGCACGCCCCAGTCATGTTAGGTTCAAGTTACAGTTGCATCACAACTCAATACATTTGCAATTCACTTCAAATGTTGTTTTTGTTTGATCCAGTCTGTCCTCACCTAAAGGAGATATGGACTCAGTCTTTGGAATTTGTATATACAGTGCCTTGCGAAAGTATTCGGCCCCCTTGAACTTTTCAACCTTATGCCACATTTCAGGCTTCAAACATAAAGATATAAATTTTTTATTTTATGTGAAGAATCACCAACAAGTGGGACACAATTGTGAAGTGGAACGAAATCTATTGGATTTTTGAAACTTTTTTAACTAATAAAAAAATGAAAAGTGGGGCGTGCAAAATTATTCGGCCCCTTTACTTTCAGTGCAGCAAACTCACTCCAGAAGTTCAGCGAGGATCTCTGAATGATCCAATGTTGTCCTAATTGACTGATGGTGATAAATAGAATCCACCTGTGTGTAATCAAGTCTCTGTATAAATGCACCTGCTCTGTGATAGTCTCAAGGTTCTGTTGAAAGCGCAGAGAGCATCATGAAGACCAAGGAACACACCAGGCAGGTCCGTAATACTGTTGTGGAGAAGTTTAAAGCTGGATTTGGATACAAAAAGATTTCCCAAGCTTCAAACATCCCAAGGAGCACTGTGCAAGCGATCATCTTGAAATGGAAGGAGTATCAGACCACTGCAAATCTACCAAGACCTGGCCGTCCCTCTAAACTTTCAGCTCAGACAAGGAGAAGACTGATCAGAGATGCAGCCAAGAGGCCCATGATCACTCTGGATGAACTGCAGAGAACTACAGCTGAGGTGGGAGAGTCTGTCCATAGGACAACAATCAGTCTTACACTGCACAAATCTGGCCTTTATGGAAGAGTGGCAAGAAGAAAGCCATTTCTCAAAGATATCCATAAAAAGTCTCGTCTAAAGTTTGCCACAAGCCACCTGGGAGATACCCCAAACATGTGGAAGAAGGTGCTCTGGTCAGATGAAACCAAAATCGAACTTTTTGGCCACAATGCAAAACGATATGTTTGGCGTAAAAGCAACACAGCTCATCACCCTCAACACACCATCCCCACTGTCAAACATGGTGGTGGCAGCATCACGGTTTGGCCCTGCTTTTCTTCAGCAGGGACAGGGAAGATGGTTAAAATTGAGGGGAAGATGGATGCAGCCAAATACAGGACCATTCTGGATGAAAACCTGTTGGAGTCTGCAAAAGACCTGAAACTGGGACGGAGATTTATCTTCCAACAAGACAATGATCCCAAACATACAGCAAAATCTACAAAGGAATGGTTCACAAATAAACGTATCCAGGTGTTTGAATGGCCAAGTCAAAGTCCAGACCTGAATCCAATCGAGAATCTGTGGAAAGAGCTGAAAACTGCTGTTCACAAACGCTCTCCATCCAACCTCACTGAGCTCGAGCTGTTTTGCAAGGAAGAATGGGCAAGAATTTCAGTCTCTCGATGTGCAAAACTGATAGAGACATACCCCAAGCGACTTGCAGCTGTAAACGCAGCAAAAGGTGGCTCTACAAAGTATTAACGCAAGGGGGCCGAATAATTTTGCACGCCCCACTTTTCATTTTTTTATTAGTTAAAAAAGTTTCAAAAATCCAATAGATTTCGTTCCACTTCACAATTGTGTCCCACTTGTTGGTGATTCTTCACATAAAATAAAAAAATTATATCTTTATGTTTGAAGCCTGAAATGTGGCAAAAGGTTGAAAAGTTCAAGGGGGCCGAATACTTTCGCAAGGCACTGTATATATATTTCAGTGATCCCTCAGCCATTCCTTCTGTATTGTAATTCAATTTCTCTTTTAAAATTCCTTCCCCACTTCTAGGACCTGCAGTTGCTGAACTCCACAATGGCTTCTATTGGAAAGTCTGTGACTGAGACCAAGTAAGTGTTCACTTTTTTATAAAACCATTATTTATTTTGGAGCAATGAGCAATTCTTATATAAATACAATAAAATCATTATGCTCAAACTATGAGAGAGAAAATTAAGGATAATTTAAGAAATCAGTCTTAGCTTGTTTCTATACATAGATGGTATTATTTATTTTCAAAGGAAACCCACGAGGATTCCCCTGGTGTGCAAGATGTGCCTGAATACTTTTGATCAGCTTCCTGCTCACTTGAAGAGGGCGTGTATGAAGCACGCCACGGCAGAAGAGATCAGGATGGCCTCTCAACAGGCGAGGAAGGATATGATAAATCACCTGAAGAACATCGTGGATTACAACAGAATAGAAATCGTGTCTGGCGAGGCAAACAGGGCAGTGGTTGTAAGACTGCTGGAGTCCTTGGCATTAGGGACTAAATATACTAAACGTATGATGCTCAAATGTTATTTTCACATATACTAATGTAATAAATGATTGCTTATGCTTTATGCACTACTTCACTGCTTCACTGCTCTATGCTGTCTGGAAATAAATCCTCAGACTGCTTACTGCCCTGGGCATGTACCAATAAATCCGAATGCACATCTGAATCCCAAAAAGAATCTCTAGTAAAATACGATCATTTGTGAAACAGGCAAATGACTGTCTCAGGGGCCCATTCCTCATTCTCAAGACACATGTATGCAGTACGTACACTATGTATTGAGCAATAGGGACTGAAGACACCACAGGTAAGGATGGAAGTCATTCTGAGGTGCCACATGTGAGGGATACAGCTAGGCATCTGAAATGCAGGGTTTGAGAGCCCCTTCAGGAGCACTGCATCCTTTGAGACAGACCCGTGCATGTTAAACAAATGATCATTTCCTTCAGCATTAGGGACTAAATATACTAAACGTATGATGCTAAAATGTTATTTTCACATATATTAATGTAATAAATGATTGCTTATGCTTAATAAACAAATCTAATTAAAATAAAAGCTTAAGTTTTGTATTTATCTTGTACCATAGAACATGATTTTCTTTTTATTTCAAGCCCACAAAGTGTCCAGATGACACACTACATGATAGAAGGAAGATTATCACATGCATGTCGGTATTATCTTTCTTAAGAAAATGCATTCCTTTCATTACCTTTTACTTTTTAAAATGAACTCAAATTGTGTATAATGTAATAATTTAAGTAGAGGACTCCGTCACTGTCCTGTTTCTCCGCTGTGTCTCTGATCCTGTCTCTGTCTGTGGCTCTTCTCTCTGTTTATCTGATCTCCTCCATGAGGACTCCTTCACTGTCCTGACTCTCCCCTGTGTCTCTGATCCTGTCTCTGTCTGTGGCTCTTCTCTCAGTGTATCTGATCTCCTCCATGAGGACTCCTTCACTGTCCTGACTCTCCCCTGTGTCTCTGATCCTGTCTCTGTCTGTCTGTGGCTCTTCTGTGAGTTTGACCTTGAGAGATCTGTAATGCTGAGTTCTCACTGGAGCAGTCCGATATGATGGTCAATAAAAGGTCCAGCAAAGTCAAAGCTGGTCACTCCCAGAACAGGACAACGCAAGCTCAAGTATCAATTCATGAAGTTTGTGGGTTTTAATGGATCCGGCCTGAGCAAGCCTGGTTCAGTTAGCAAACGGGCGGCCCACGATCGGCTTTCAACTCATTTCACAACTGCGGTCTCTCATCCTGTGTTTTGGGTTGTTTCAGAACGCCTGGAGAAATTGGACTCCGACTACTGCCTGGTGCAAACCCCACTCCCAGCCGGTAACGGTGAGATCCGAAGACCTTTTAGAACAGGACTTGTAAATATTCCCCTTCCATCGTCGTCAGAAGTATGAAGTGGCTCTGCGGGTTTCTTTAAAAACCCAGCGACACCGACTTTGTCTTCACCCGCAGCGGAGCAGGTCAAGGTTTATCCCTGAAAGGACAGGAAAAGAGACGCGGCGTTTCGGCCGCGGAGCCTCCTTCGGGCGCGTGAAGCCGGAAAAGACCACAGTCGAAATGTCGCGTCTCTTTCCCCTCTCTCTCGGCCGCGTGGAACGATCCCGTACCTGCTGCCTCTGCGGCCTGCGGGTGGCCGACACGGCCCCCTCCCTGACCGTTATCCCTACCTGCCGCGCGTCTTCAGCGACGGTTCCCTGACCGTTATCTCTCTCTTTCAGGAACGGCGGCACCGCAGGAATGCCATTACTCCATGATCCAGGATCCCGGGCCCGCGGGTGGAAGTAGGTTTTGCCTTCTCGCATGTAAGGGCTCGCAGGGCTCAAACGGCAGCGGCGGGGGGCGGCGAGACGCCTGTGGTGCGCGGGCTTGCTAGGTCAGTGCGAGGTGAAGTCGGGGCAGAGCCCCTGGACCACAGCCCCACCACCGGGAGCTCTGCTAAGTGGTGGGTTGGGCAATCATTACTGGATACGAGTGTCAAGTGTCGACATGAGTGTGAGCAGCGTCGACACGAGTCCTGTTGGTCAGTACAGTGTCAATACGAGTGCGAACAGTGTCGACACAAGTGTGAACACTGAGTCCTGTTAATCAAAAAAGTATTAATATAAGTGTGAACGGTGAGTCCTGTTGTTCAGTATAGTGTCAATACGAGTGTGAACAGCAAGTCCTGTTGTTCAGTACAGTGTCAATACGAGTGTGAACAGTGAGTCCGGTTCTGTACAGTGTCAATACAAGTGTGAACAGTGAGTCCGGTTCTGTACAGTGTTAACTCATTGAATTCCCTCTTGCTCTGCACAGTGTTAACGGGTGAGAACACGTGTTTTATTCTTTTCAGAATTAACACAGACAGATACTGCTGTTGAATACTCCACAGTCAACAAACCCCGAGCCGCACGGCAGAAATAAAACATCATGATAACTTCTTGCTGCTCTGTCCAGTTTTAACACAAGTGTGAACATTTGTAATAATAGTGAGTCCTG
This sequence comes from Lepisosteus oculatus, assembly GCF_040954835.1. Classification (NCBI taxonomy): domain Eukaryota; kingdom Metazoa; phylum Chordata; class Actinopteri; order Semionotiformes; family Lepisosteidae; genus Lepisosteus; species Lepisosteus oculatus. Next base: position 44,399,204 of record NC_090709.1, on the reverse strand, counting down.
CTGTTGTGTACAGCGTGAATACAAGCGTGAACAGTGGGTCCTGTTGTCTGAACAGTGTCAATACGCGTGTGAACAGTGAGCCCTGTTGTTCAGTATGGTGTTAATGTAAGTCTTATCCTGTATAGTATAAGTTAACATAAGTATTGACCCGTATCCTGTTCTCTACAGACATCACACTACCCAACAGGGATGTGGAGTACGCCACCGTCAACAAACCGAGAGCAGCACAAAGTGAGGACTTTTTTAACTCTTTACCACAGTATAAAACCCACAGGAGTAATGAGAATGACACTAAAAACAACAACACTGATAGTGAACAAGAGATTTTGAACAATACACATTCTAGTCAGATTTAAATACCCACAGACCTGACCATTGGAAGTAGTAAAAAAATGCAAATTATTTTTTTTCTGCGTGCAGGTTTTCTAAGAATTGAAGAAAGGTTAAAAACGAGAGAACGCCATTCGGTTTTTCAAGCCTGTCTGGTAGTTAGTGATTAATTGGACCCATGATTTAATCCACCTGTATCTGGAGAGAAGCCAGGGTATCGGCATCAACAACAAGGCTGGGCAGCTTGTTCCCCACCCGCCTCTGTGTAAAGACGCGTCACCCATTCTTGGTTTTATTTTCACCTTTCACTATACGTGAAGAATTCCAAAAGGTGCACAAATGCTCAGGAGCTATTCTGTGGTTCAGCGATGTCTCTGGAGCCTTTTTTCACAGTGTGCGACTTCCCTGTGTGTCTCCCCGAACACAGGGTCTGACTGAAGGGGCACTGACCTGCAGGAATGGGAGGAGACCGAGCTGGGACGGTTCTGCCACGTCAGCGAAACTCTGGACCCCGACTTCATCTGCCAAAGAAACAGCAGCGTCAATTAACTCAGCCAGCGAGTTCAGCGAGATGGGACACATCTCTTTATGAAGAGATGTGTCCCATCTCTTCATAACCCGTCTCCTATCAATCCTACTGTGTTTCATTTACTCTTCCTCACTCTGTCTCCTGTCCGGTTGTCTGCACTTAAAACTGAGGTATTTCCTGTGATCTCCTCTCTCTCGCTGTGTCTCCTGTCCTGTGGGTTTGTTACTGAGGGATTCTCTGTGATCTCCTCTCTCTCGCTGTGTCTCCTGTCCTGTGGGTTTGTTACTGAGGGATTCTCTGTGATCTCCTCTCTCTCTCACTGTGTCTCCTGTCCTGTGTGTTAGTATGTTTGTTACTGAGGTATTTCCTGTGATCTCCTCTCTCTCACTGTGTCTCCTGTTCTTCAGTGTTTTAATTCTCTTAAATAATTTAGCTCATTCCTCTCTCACTCACTGCGACTCCTATCCATTCTGTGTTCAGTTCCTCTGACTTGCCTCTTGCATCAGCGCTAGCAATATCATGCATCTATTTAATTTAAAATTATTGATCTGTCACCATGATAGTTCGATCTCGGCTACAGTTAGCATAGATGGCACAATTAAAAGGACGATGAGCTCAACATCTGTGCGCGTCTAATTAACTAAACTGTACAGAACATCGTGCCTCAGCTAGTCTCTCGCTGGCGGGGTCGCCCATCGGCGAGACCACGTCTCCAGGAAATTCTGCGGACTGGACACCACGGGAGGGTGGGCTGTGTTTCCGCACGAACGCCGGAAATCACTCAGGATCTCCAGAGAGACTCCAGTAGCCTTACAGCATCACAGTCACAGGCCTCAGCATTGCAACTGTATAATATCAAACGCCCAGACACCCCGAGGTGAGGCCGACCAGTCTGAAGTATTACCTGTAAACACCAGGCACACTGGAACCTGACTTCATCGTCCACTTAGCGCAGAGGTGGGGCGGACAGTCAGTTTTCTGGGGAGAAAAAAAACAACACCAGGAATTTAGCATACTGAAAGGATCATGGAGTGATGATCTGGCTGAACCCGCTTGGCTGAGGGCTCCTGGCCAGAGGACGAGGAGGCTGGGACCCCCCCTGCACAGCGAGGAGGAGTGACCAGGGGGGGCAGCTACACAGGTGGAGACGGGGTGGGAGAGGGACGCGAGGGAGAGAGGGGGATCACGTGCAGTATTGACAGTGTTTCAGGAGAGGAGTCAGGAGTGATTGCTAAAATATCGACAGCCGAGTCTGACCGAACTGTGGCCATCCCTCTCGAACTTTCATCACAAACTCCTGTCTTCCTGCGGTGTCTCTGAGGAAGCTACCATTTTTCATTGGCTAATAAGAGGTGGAAGAGGTGTTAGTGGGACAGCAGGGGGGCGCTCACCCTGCGGTCTGATACCCCAGTATAGTGACGGGGGACACTATACTGTAAACAGGCGCCGTCCTTCGGATGAGACGTAAAACCGAGGTCCTGACTCTCTGTGGTCATTAAAAATCCCAGGGCGTCTCTCGAAAAGAGTAGGGGTGTAACCCAGGAGTCCTGGCCAAATTTCCCATTGGCCCTTACCAATCATGGCCTCCTAATAACCCCCCTCTCTGAACTGGCTTCATCCCTCTGCTCTCCTCCCCACTGAGAGCTGGTGTGTGGGGAGCGTTCTGGCGCACTATGGCTGCCGTCGCATCATCCAGGTGGGGGCTGTACATTGGTGGCGGTAGTGGGATTCCCCATTCCCTGTGCAGCGCTTTGAGTGGAGTGTCCAGAAAAGCGCTATATAAGTTTAAGCAATTATTAGTAAGGCCCCTCAGTAGTTGAGATCTCTATTATACCCATCTAGAAACATGCAATCAGCATGTTATTGATGAAGCAATAGTCACAACATTATTCCACACCTCTAACCCTGCACTAGGGGGCATGCTTCATGCTCGGGCCAGGGTGAGAGGCGGGTTATGATGACAGTCATGCTTTCTACACCTTATACTGAGCTCAGAAATGGACCGAGCGGACATCTCATGAGCAGATCCCTCTGCGTAAAAAAAGGCAACTTGTCTCGGCAAAAATACCACGGATTCACATCCGAAACATGATAAAAAGGCAAAAACACCACACTTGGAATGCAAAGTACCCTAAAAAGGAAACACGGTTTTAAAACCAACTTGATTTTCCCCTGGAGAAAACTTTTTATGGACACATCGCATCTATTACACATGTATAACTAAATATAAAGATAAAACTTAATATAAGAAGTCATGACATATCACACATGACGAAGTCTGGTCCAGAATAAACAGTTTACACTGACCCACCTTTATTTACCCTGGTCACTCACTTCTATTAACTGTTTTAATAAGGGTAACAAATGAATATTTGTTTCAATTTGGGATCTACACCTGGGAGCCCTGAAATGTTGGCCAGAGGGGAGAAGCTGATATTCAGACGTGAGAATATATTATGATGTTGTTTTTCACCTGTCTAATCAAAGCTTGTTAAAAAATTATCTGATTATAGGAATCACGAGTTTATAATCATACTCATTCCACTTTTAAACCCCGTATATATGCACAATATGAAACGTATATACACTAAATCTCACGTGTGACTCCCATAATATACATTTCTTTACGAAAATTAGGAACACTTATTACAATTATCAACCCCCCATGACGAGGCAATATTTCATACCTTTGTTTCTTTGTGGGTTCAAAGTTCTGTCCTGTCGTTTCACACGTAATGTTTTGGTAGTTATCTCAATTTTCCTTTGCAATTATCTCCAAGATCATCATCAACTTTTTGTAAAACGCTATGCACAACTGATATTTAAAGAAAGTCCTGTACCAAAACGTCTTCGTAGGGAAAGACAACATTTTTTTCCTTACGTCAGTCGCTACACGGTTACTCTTAAAATCCATTCATCGCCTTTAAAAAAAAGATTCGTTTTTTATTGTGGTTCACTGACATTTCTGTCACAATTCTGAGGGACCCCAAATAAAATTCACTTGCCGGTATAAAGACGCCGGCGAGGTTAAGACAGGTATCGAGCCACCTGCGTATCTAACGGACGTTTAAAATAAAAAAAATGGCGTGTAATGTTGCGAAGGGCTACTGTTTTTTTAAAGTTTGTCGATTGTAGGGGACGTGGGCCGCGACAGAAATACTGGTCGGGGTAGGAAAAGGTTTATTGATGGTTTATTGTACCGCAACGGTCACAATTGACTCACCAGCAAAGATGGCGCCGAGGCCACATCGACTCCCTCCCGCCCTGCCTCGCACCGAAGCTCGAGCTGCGGAGCGCGACGCCGAACCGCCGGTCCGCGGGCGCGGGCGCCGGACATAGACGTCATAACCCCTTCCGAGGCGCAGGAATTATAGATCACTGTAGTTTCTTCTGGACCCGGGTTAGGGACAGTGTGCCCTCCGTGAGAGTCTTCTGAGGAAGCCAGTGTCTCATGGGTGTCCAGGCTGGGTACCATCTGTCCATCACAGGACACACAGACACACACACTCACACATCCTGGACAGGACACCAGTCCATCACAGGACACACACACACTCACACACCCTGGACAGGACACCAGTCACTCACAGGACACACACACACACTCACACACCCTGGACAGGACACCAGTCCATCACAGGACACACACACACCAGGTCCAGTTTTCCCAGAAGCCAATTCGCCCAAAAGCCTGTCTTTGGACCCAGAGAACACAGGGAGACCATGCAGACTCCACACAGACAGTCCCCCCCCGGGTCCAGACCCGAGCCCGGAGCCCCCCCGCGCTGAACCCCTCCGTACAGACGGCCGCACACAGCTCCGTTGTTCCCGATTCCCGAGGTGATCTGTTAAAAGAAGCCGGTGTGTTGTCTCCAGGTGAGGCCCGCGGCCCGACGCCGGTGGTGGCGGTGGTGGCGGCGGCAGAGAACACGGCGCCGGTGCCGACGACGAGCGGGGCGCCCCCCCCCCCCCCCCGTGAGCCCCGGGGTGGAGGTGGGGAACAAGCCCAAGCTGCCCAGCCCTGTGGTTGAAGCCGATACCCCGGCTTCTCTCCAGACACAGCTGGGTGAGCTCCTCCAGTCAGGACAGGGGGGCTCTACTGTACACAGAGGGTGGCGGGGGTGTGGAACAACTCCTTTGTTCGGGGCCTTGGGGCCTTGGGGCATTCTTGTTGTGAAAGGCGCTATATGTTGTGAAAGGCGCTATATAAAAAAACTGAATTGAAATTGAATCTTACAGGTTTGGGTTTTTCGGAGATCTTGTCAGAGATCTTGTCTGACGTGCCCGTTTCAAAAAAGTAACGACACTCCTCACGTCCGAGAGCCGCCGGTCTGTGACTTAACGTATCCTTACACAACCATGACGGTTTCATCATGGACAGCACGAAAGCCCGAAAGCCCGAAAAGTGGTTGACATTTTAATTTGGCAACGCCACGATGGATCCCAGTTTTTTTTTATTTTGGAGGCCAAAGAGGACAAAAAAGGAAACGTCCGGAGTGGATCGATGGTCATCTCTGCAGTTGTTCTGATGTTCTGGAAAAAAACAAACAAAAAAAAACGGCTCGCTTGCCCGGTCGTGTAGTGTTTCCACACCCCACGCAAATCAACTTCTCTTCGCCCCCGGGGGCTCGCTGCCCGCCACACCCCTCTCACTTGATAGGGGCTTCCCCCGGCTGTGACGTATTACCCTACCCCCTTTGGCCAACGTCATACCGAAGGTCGCGCTTCGGGCCGCGGCGATGTTGACGGACTGTCTTGTAGCTGATAAGGGTTTAAATTTCGACTTAAGGAGTTGGCCATTGTTATATTTCGCGAGGTATAATAAGGGGGGAAAAATAACATTTATATTTATCAACCTACTAGTAATAATGGGTGGATGTCACGTTCCCCAAAGTTCAGTGCCTCTCTCTAATAAAGTAGAAACGCGACATTAAACTCCGTTCGAAACGGGAGAAATCACCAGGACACGATACAGCTGACGTCCGGAAAAGAAAAAAAGAACTCCTATTCCCATTTGTAATGACCCCGTCGTGTTTTTCCCGGTGTACGCTTCTCTTTCGGAGACCGTTTCTCTCTGGTGTTGTTTTGCTGTTGGAATAAATGCCGAGGTGACCCTTCTGTGTGGAGTCTGCGTGTTCTCTCCAGCGGGTCGTTTCCTCCACCGCAGGGGCTGGTCGAACTGGGGTCTCCCAATCGTCACAGAAGTGTGTGTCGTTTTGGGTGGTGGGGGGGTGCATCGGGGATACTGCGCCCCGAGGGGGTGGCCTCTCACCTTGCTCCGGATTAAGGGAGCCTGTACCTTCACGAGTCCGGGTTGTGAAAACTTCTTATATTAATAATTAATAAGTCTGGACTCTCCACTCAGAGCTCCTCCCAGGTCAGGGGGATCCCCTCCAGCCCCCCCTGGATGATGCTCCAGTCCGCTCAGCACACAGCAGCTCTCAGTGGGGAGGAGAGCAGAGGGATGGAGCCAGTTCAGAGAGGGGGGTGATTAGGAGGCCATGATGGGTCAAGACCAGGGGGGGAATCAGGCCAGGACACTGGGGTAACACCCCTACTCTTCTCCAGAAACACCCCGGGATTGTTAATGAGCACAGAGAGTCAGGACCTCGGTTTGACGTCTCATCCGAAGGATGGCGCCTGTTTACAGTCCAGTGTCCCCCGTCACTATACTGGGGCATCAGGACCCACACAGACCGCACGGTGAGAGCGCCCCCTGCTGGCCCTACTAACACCTCTCCCAGCAGCAACCTTGGGGGGGGGGGGGGGAGGGAAAAAACCAAAAGCTAAACAGATATTTTTTAAAAAATATTTATTGATGCTTAACAAAAGGTCATCAGTCCAGTCTGGGGCCCCTCAGCTTCAGTCCAGTGCAGTCTGGGGTCCCTCAGCTTCAGTCCAGACTGGGGTCCCTCAGCATCGGTCCAGCACAGTCTGGGGTCCCTCAGCTTCGGTCCAGACTGGGGTCCCTCAGCATCGGTCCAGCACAGACTGGGGTCCCTCAGCTTCGGTCCAGCACAGTCTGGGGTCCCTCAGCTTCGGTCCAGCACAGCCTGGGGTCCCTCAGCTTCGGTCCAGTCCAGTCTGGGGCCTCTCAGCTCCAGTCTAGTGCAGTCTGGGGCCCCTCAGCTCCAGTCCAGTCCAGTCTGGTGTCCCTCAGCTCCAGTGCAGTCCAGTCTGGGGTCCCTCAGCTTCAGACCAGCACAGTCTGGGGTCTCTCAGCTTCAGTCCAGCACAGACTGGAGTCCCTCAGCTTCGGTCCAGCACAGTCTGGGGTCCCTCAGCTTCAGTCCAGACTGGGGTCCCTCAGCTTCGGTCCAGCACAGTCTGGTGTCCCTCAGCTCCAGTCCAGTCTAGTGCCTCTCAGCTCCGGTCCAGTCCAGTCTGGTGTCCCTAGGCTCCAGTCCAGTCGTCTGGTGTCCCTCAGCTCCAGTCCAGTCCAGTCCAGTCCAGTCCAGTCCAGTCCAGTCCAGATCTTAGCAGGCACAGAACCAGGAAAGGAACCTGGAAAGAATATTGTTATTGCAGGTGTGAGGGACACAGACACAGACGTCACCATGACATCAAACAGCAAGAGGAGACTCCTCCTTGAATCACAGACACGACCGGGGCGGCGCCCCCCTGTCTGCTCACCCGCCCCTCCTCTTCCTCTTCTTGCCCTTCCCGGCAGCCTGCTCCTCCTCTCCCTCGCTCTTCCTCTCCTGAGCTACGGTCTCCACCACCTCCATCGGCTCGTCCTGATCTTCTGTCTCCACCGACACGCAGCTCAGGGACATCAAAAAGACGCATCGGCGCTTCTGAAGCAGAGACAGGAGAGTCACGTTAAGAGTCGGACTGGACACTCCAGGACATGAACACTGCACTGAGAGAGAGAGGGGTTCATACAGACACACTGACTGGACACTCCAGTACATGAACACTGCACAGAGAGAGAGAGGGGTTCATACAGACACACTGACTGGACACTCCAGTACATGAACACTGCACTGAGAGAGAGAGGGGTTCATACAGACACACTGACTGGACACTCCAGGACATGAACACTGCACTGAGAGAGAGAGGGGTTCATACACACACACTGACTGGACACTCCAGTACATGAACACTGCACTGAGAGAGAGAGGGGTTCATACACACACACTGACTGGACACTCCAGTACATGAACACTACACTGAGAGAGAGAGGGGTTCATACACACACACTGACTGGACACTGGACAGGAGTAAAGAGAGGATCAGAGCATTACCCACCTTCTTTTTCTTCTGTCTCACAGGAGGTGGTGATTGGACCTCCTCCAGCTGGAGTCCAAAGAGGGAGAGAGGGGGCAGGAGAGGGACAGCACAGGGAGAGAAAGAGAGAGACAGGTGAGTCAAGTGTCCCAAGAGCACAGAGACTCTGCTGAGATCACACTCGCAGTGAGTGAGCCTGGGTGTAGCCCACTAATACTGACCCACTAGACACCACAGGACAGAGAGGAGGAGGAGGAGGAGAGAGACACACTGCCTGGACACCACAGGACAGAGAGGAGGAGGAGAGAGACACTGACAGACAGGGCTGAAAGAGAGAGAGACAGAGAGGCAGGGACAGGCAGACAGCAGGCCGAGAGAGACACTGACAGACAGGGCTGAAAGAGAGAGAGACACTGAGACCCAGGGACAGACAAGACGGCGAAACTCCACCACCGACAGGACAGGAGGCAGGGTGGGACCAGCACTGACCTCCTTCCTCTCTCCTGCAGAAGGAGGTGTCTCCACCTCCTCTTCCTCCTCCAAGTCAAGAGACAGGCTGAGAGAGAGACGGGGTGGCGGTACATCGGCGAACAGAGCTGAAGGCAGAGAGCAGAGGAGACAGACCCAGCTGGGACAATGCAGGACAGACAGAGAAACAGACAGGGAGACACAGGGAGAGAGACCCAGTTGGGACAACGGAGGACAGACAGGGAGACATGGAAAGACACAGGGAGAGAGGGACAGACACAGAGAAAAAGAGAGACTCAGACAGAAGGACAGAAAGACAGAAAGAGAGAAGTACAGACGGACAAAAAGACAGAGAAAAGGACAGATGGACTGATGGACAGAAAGAGAGAAAAGGACAGAAAGACAGATGGACAGAGAAAAGAACAGAAAGTCAGAAGGACAGAAGGACACATGGACAGAGAAAAGAACAGAAAGACAGAAGGACAGTGAAAGGGACAGATGGACAGAAGGAAAGATGGACAGAGAAAAGGACAGACAGACGGACAGACGGACAGACTCTGCCCCACTTGCCTCGTCAGACATCTCAGCCTCTCTCCTTGCCCTCCGCACTGGGGAGCCCCAGGCGGGACCTGGCGGGGCCAGGCGGGCGATGGGGGGCAGGACGGGCGGGGGCAGGGGCAGGGGCACCGCCCCGGGCAGCAGGGGGGGCTCGAGGGGCATGTCGGGGAGGAAGGGGGGGCGGCGGGGCGGGGCGGTCAGGGGCCTGAGGGGACCGGAGGGGGGGGCCGGGGGCGGGGAGCGGAGGGGGCTCTCGGGCGAGGAGGGGGGGGACACCGAGCGGAACGAGCCGGGCGAGCCCGAGCGGGACGAGCCGGGCGACCCCGGGAGCTCCAGCTGCAGCTCGGCCGCCCTCTCCAGCTTCTGGACGAGCTCGGGGAAACAGGAAGACACCACGGGATTCTGTCCAGCGGGGAGAGGGGGAGACACAACGCAGGGGGGATGAGGAGCAGAGACTACGCCTGGACAGGTGAGTGTGTCCAGTGTGTCCAGTAAGAGTCCGGACAGGTGAGTGTGGACAGTGTGTCCAGTGAGAGTGTGGACAGGTGAGTGTGGACAGTGTGAGTCTGGACAGGTGAGTGTGGACAGTGTGTCCAGTAAGAGTCTGGACAGGTGAGTGTGTACAGTGTGTCCAATAAGAGCCGGGACAGGTGAGTGTGGACAGTGTGTCCAGTGAGAGTCTGGACAGGTGAGTGTGGACAGTGTGAGTCTGGACAGGTGAGTGTGGACAGTGAAATGACGGACCACTAGGAGACGCTGGAAACGAGGACACAAGACAGAGGTCAGGTCCACAGAGCTCACTCAATCACTACAGCAAGCAGAGACCTCTCTGCCATCAGGACTGTGGGGGTCAGAGTGGGGAGCTGTAGGGTATCGGGAGTTTAGGGGTCAGTGTGGGGAGCTGTAGGGTATCGGGAGTTTAGGGGTCAGTGTGGGGAGCTGTAGGGTATCGGGAGTTTAGGGGTCAGAGTGGGGAGCTGTAGGGTATCGGGAGTTTAGGGGTCAGAGTGGGGAGCTGTAGGGTATCGGGAGTTTAGGGGTCAGAGTGGGGAGCTGTAGGGTATCGGGAGTTTAGGGGTCAGTATGGGGAGCTGTAGGGTATCGGGAGTTTAGGGGTCAGTGTGAGGAGCTGTAGGGTATCGGGGGTTTAGGGGTCAGTGGGGGGAGCTGTAGGGTAGATGTGGGGCACCGGGCCCACTAAGAGTCTGGACAGGTGAGTCTCTACAGTGTGTCCAGTAAGAGTCTGGACAGGTGAGTCTCTACAGTGTGTCCAGTAAGAGTCTGGACAGGTGAGTGTGTACAGTGTGTCCAGTAACAGTCTGGACAGGTGAGTCTCTACAGTGTGTCCAGGAAGAGTGTGGGACGTCTAGAGGCAATCTGTGCTCTCAGAAGGCCATAATGGACCCGCGACCCTGTCTCTTGAGCCGAAGCGCGTCCTCAGTCAAGATCACCACTGGAAGTGTCTCTCCTCGTCTGGAGGTGTTACCGTGAGACCTGGTCTGTCAAGCGCTTTGCGCTGCTATGTGTGTGAAAGGTGCTCTATCAGTCAAGTTTATTATTATTATTATTATAATACAGCGAGCTCTGCTGGGGGCGGAGAGGCCAGTCGGAGGAGGGCTGGACACTGGACGCTGGACGGCGGGCGGGAGGGGTGGACTTACGACGCCTCGCCGGGCCCGGGTCCTGCTGCGACCGCGCACGGCCGTGCGGCATCTCTGTCGGTCCATCGTCCTGCCGAGACAAGCAGAGTCACAGAGGGGAGGGGAGGGGGCGGAGCCACACAGCTGGGCGGCTTGTTCCCCACCCCCGCCCCCCTCTGTGTATAGAAGAGCCTCCTGTACTGACTGGAGGAGCTCACCCAGCTGTGTCTGGAGAGGAGCCAGGGTATCAGCTTTGTTCCACACCCCCACCAACCTCGGCGTACAGAAGAGCCTCCTGTCCTGACTGGAGGAACTCACCCAGCTGTGGCTGGAGAGAAGCCAGGGTATCAGCTTTGTTCCACAACCCCGCCACTCTCTGTGTACAGTAGACCCTCCTGTCCCGACTGGAGGAGCTCACCCAGCTGTGTCAGGAGAGAAGCCAGGGTATCGGCTTTGTTCCACAACCCCGCCACTCTCTGTGTACAGTAGACCCTCCTGTCCTGACTGGAGGAGCTCACCCAGCTGTGTCTGGAGAGAAGCCAGGGTATCGGCTTCAACCACAGGGCTGGGCAGCTTGTTCCCCACCCCCACCACTCTTTGTGTAGAGGTGCACCTCCTCTCAATATCGTTTTACAGCATGATCACACCCATAAGAGTGGAGTAATGGGAAAAAAAAATAACTTATTTCTCAACTTATTTTGTTATTTCTCGACAGCGGCATTTTTAACTGACTTACCGATTTCACGGGGATACTGAAGAGCGATTCTGTTTATTAAGCGCTATATAGTTCTTTCCTCCTCCTCTCTCTTCACTCCTCTGAGCTCACGGGGCTCCGGCGCCGCCCCCGGCTAGAATCCGCCGCTCTGTGACGTCAGGCTGCTCACTGTGACGCCCCCGTGACGTCGCCCCCGACGCGCTCACGGCTCGGCCGCGAAACAAAAATGGCCGCCATTTTTCGCGGTTGTTTTTTTTTTTTAGGTGGACATTTTATTTTTCCAACTTTCGGCGGCCAGCCGGGTGTCCGTGTACGACCCCGTTAGTCGCCACCTCGGACAGGCAGGGGAAACGGGTCCAGCTGTTTCCGGCCCAAGGGTTACAAAAGCTGCACTTGAATTTAAAGACAAAATCACGTCGAGGGCGCATTCAGCACCCCCACGTCCAACACGGGTTTCCGTGGGGTTTGGTTCAGTGAAATTAGGACCCCCCCTATCCCCAAGTCAAAGAAAGACCAACCTCCACCCCCCTCTAGCGGCCAAGGGCGGAAATTTGGGGCCACGCCACGTCCAAAAAACACGGGTTCCCCCCGTCCTGCGGGGAAAAGAGACGGCATTTTCTTTTCCGAGCGCTGCGTGGGACCTCACGACCCCCCCCCCCCCCCAAAAAAAAAAACGGGCTTCGCAGACGAGGAAAACCAGGCACGTCGACCTCTCTACAACACCACCCGGCTGTTTCTGTTTCAAACCGTGGGAAAAAAATAAATAAAATTTCGCCCCTCACCGACCGCAGCGCAAAAAAACACAACTTCACGCTACAGAAACGGCCTGTGTGAGGGAAAAAAATAAAAACCTGGGTGTTTTCGGCAGAGTAAGCTCAGCGGGGAAACTCCCTGAATCTCGGGGTTGCTTCTTGAACCCCGAAAACGACCTTTTTTCTCTCTCTCGTTTTCTTGGTGTCTGGGACGTTCGCGAACTCCGCCGCGTCGGTGCGATTCCCAGCGGGACTTGAAAAAGAACATTTATATTTATCAACCTACTAGTAATACTGGGTGGATGTCACGTTCCCCAAAGTTCAGTGCCTCTCTCTAATAAAGTAGAAATGCGACATTAAACTCCATTCGAAACGGGAGAAATCACCAGGACACGATACATCTTGCTCCGGACGATGGGAGAAGACCTATACCTTCACGAGTCCGGGTTGTGAAAACTTCTTCTGGCAGTTCAAAACGTTTCGAAGAGACTACAGCGCTACCCTGTGTTCCATTTCTATCGTGTATTATTATACAGTCATAAGTATCTGTCCTGATCACAGAGTCCCCCTCTCACTGCCAGGACTGAAGCCCAGTGCAGCACGAATAATAATAATAATTAATAAGTCTGGACTCTCCACTCATGGCTCTTCCCAGGTCAGGGGGATCCCCTCCAGTCCCCCCAGTGTGCAGCCCCCACCTGGATGATGCTCCAGTCCGCTCAGCACACAGCAGCTCTCAGTGGGGAGGAGAGCAGAGGGATGGAGCCAGTTCAGAGAGGGGGGGGTGATAAGGAGGCCATGATGGGTCAAGACCAGGGGGGGAATCAGGCCAGGACACTGGGGTAACACCCCTACTCTTCTCCAGAGACACCCCGGGATTGTAAATGAGCACAGAGAGTCAGGACCTCGGTTTGACGTCTCAACCGAAGGACAGCGCCTGTTTACAGTCCAGTGTCCCCGTCACTATACTGGGGCATCAGGACCCACACAGACCGCAGGGTGAGAGCTGCTGGCCCTACTCACACCTCTCCCAGCAGCAACCTCAGTTTTTCCCAGGAGTCTCCCCTCCAGGTACTGACCAGGCTCCCACCTGCTGGGCTCCAGTGGGGAGGGGGCTGCCAGCTGGGAGCTGCAGGGTGAGATGGCTGCTGGGCAAATGATGGCTAAAGAGCTTCCTAGGACACCCTGGACTTCGTGGTCGACTTCCTGCTCTTCAGACGGAGGTGGCTTGAAATCTGTCTCGTTACAAGGAGTATTGGACACGATGCCCCCCCTGCTATATCCCCGCCAACTGGTGGCACGCAGACGACAAGGGCTCTCGGCCTCAATCCATCAACCACAAACTCTCCGGGATGAAAGAGAAGGACAGACTCTGTTCGTTCGTTTCGGGGGAGAGGGAAAAAAACAAAAGCTAAACAGATTTTTTTTAAATTTTTTTATTGATGCTTAACAAAAGAACAAAAATTACAATACAGATTAATGTCAAGGGTTTATTTAGTGACCCCCCCCCCCCCCCCCCATCTTTACGATCATCACAGGACCTTAAAATAATACTTAATAATACAAGGTCATGCAGACCGTCTGAGGACTCAGGTGGAGATAATGTGAAAGTTTTCCACAGTCCAGTCTGGGGTCCCTTAGCTTCAGTCCAGACTGGGGTCCCTCAGCTTCAGTCCAGACTGGGGTCTGGGGTCCCTCAGCTTCAGTCCAGTCCAGTTTGGGGCCCCGCAGCTTCAGTCCAGCACAGACTGGGGTCCCTCAGCTTCGGTCCAGCACAGACTGGGGTCCCTCAGCTTCGGTCCAGTCCAGTCTGGGGCCCCTCAGCTTCAGTCCAGCACAGACTGGGGTCCCTCAGCTTCGGTCCAGCACAGACTGGGGTCCCTCAGCTTCGGTCCAGTCCAGTCTGGGGCCCCTCAGCTCCGGTCCAGTCCAGTCTGGGGTCCCTCAGCTTCAGTCCAGCACAGACTGGGGTCCCTCAGCTTCGGTCCAGCACAGTCTGGGGTCCCTCAGCTTCAGTCCAGACTGGGGTCCCTCAGCTTCGGTCCAGCACAGTCTGGTGTCCCTCAGCTCCAGTCCAGTCCAGTCTGGTGTCCCTCAGCTCCGGTCCAGTGCAGTCTGGGGTCTCTCAGCTTCGGTCCAGCACAGTCTGGTGTCCCTCAGCTCCAGTCCAGTCCAGTCTGGTGTCCCTTGGCTCCAGTCCAGTCCAGTCTGGTGTCCCTCAGCTCCAGTCCAGTCCAGTCCAGTCCTTGGTGGGGAAGGCGACTCCGATCTTAGCTAACACAGAACCAGGAAAGGAACCTAGAAAGAATATTGTTATTGCAGGTGTGAGGGACACAGACACAGACGTCACCATGACATCAAACAGCAAGAGGAGACTCTTCCTTGAATCACAGACACGACCGGGCGGCGCCCCCCTGTCTGCTCACCTGCACCTCCTCTTCTTCTTCTTGTCCTTCCCGGCAGCCTGCTCCTCCTCTCCCTCGCTCTTCCTCTCCTGACCTACAGTCTCCACCGCCTCCATCAGCTCGTCCTGATCATCGCTCTCCACCGACACGCAGCTCAGGGAGTTTAAAAAGACGCACCAGCGCTTCTGAAGCAGAGACAGGAGAGTCACGTTAAGAGTTGGACTGGACACTCCAGTACATGAACACTGCACTGAGAGAGAGAGAGGGGTTCATACAGACACACAACTGGACACTCCAGTACATGAACACTGCACTGAGAGAGAGAGAGAGGGGTTCATACAGACACACTGACTGGACACTCCAGTACATGAACACTGCACTGAGAGAGAGGGGTTCATCCAGACACACTGACTGGACACTGACTGGACACTGGACAAGAGTAAAGAGAGGATCAGAGCATTACCCACCTTCTAATTCTTCTGTCTCACAGGAGGTGCTGATTGGACCTCCTCCAGCTGGAGTCCGAGGAGGGAGAGAGGGGGCAGGAGAGGGACAGCACAGGGAGAGGAAGAGAGAGACAGGTGAGTCAAGTGTCCCAAGAGCACAGAGACTCTGCTGAGATCACACTCGCGGTGAGTGAGCCTGGGTGTAGCCCACTAATACTGACCCACTGGACACCACAGGACAGAGAGGAGGAGCAGTAGAGAGACACACTGCCTGGACACCACAGGACAGAGAGGAGGAGGAGAGAGACACACTGCCTGGACACCACAGGACAGAGAGGAGGAGGAGAGAGACATACTGACTGGACACCACAGGACAGAGAGGAGGAGGAGAGAGACACACTGACTGGACACCACAGGACAGAGAGGAGGAGGAGAGAGACACACTGAGGACAGAGAGGAGGAGGAGAGAGACACTGACAGACAGGGCTGAAAGAGAGAGAGACACTGAGACCCAGGGACAGACAAGACGGCGAAACTCCACCACAGACAGGACAGGAGGCAGGGTGGGACCAGCACTGACCTCCTTCCTCTCTCCTGCCGGAGGAGCTGTCTCCACCTCCTCTTCCTCCTGCAAGTCAAGAGACAGGCTGAGAGAGAGACGGGCTGGTGGGACATCGGCGAACAGAGCTGAAGGCAGAGAGTCGGGGAGACAGGCCCAGCTGGGACTACGCAGGACAGACAGAGAGACAGACAGAAAGGAAGGAGAGAGAGACAGAGATGAAGGCACAGAAAGACAGCGGGCAAAGAGAAAGATTGAGATTGAGGGACAAACAAACCGAGAGAGAGAGAGGAAGGAGAGAGAGAGAGACAGATCGAGGGACAGACAGACTGACAGACGGGGCTGAAAGAGAGAGACAGAGAGGCAGGGACAGACAGACAGCAGGGCGAGAGAGAGACAGAGATCGAGGGACAATAATTTGGTTTCGAAATTTATTCTGAAAATATACAATCATTCACTCCTGAAAAATATCGAGTTCAAATTATACATTATGTACAATATTGTAATCAACATATGGCTAATCATCAAAAATAAAAATAAAAAACTGTACTGGGGGACACAGCTGGCTGTGCTGCTCTGGACAGAACACACTGAGGTCCAGTTTCCACCTCCTGCAGGATCAAACAGCACCTCAACTGGCTCTCCAGTGAACAGAGGGACAGACAGAGAGGCTTCAGGCTGCAGGGTGACAGTGTCTCTGTGAGCTGAAAGACGATCAGGACAGAGGATGATAGAAGAACACACTCTGTCAAGAATATAGAGCCCTCTAGTGACCCTACTGTAGACCTGCTCACCGCCCACAGTGACGATCACAGTGCTGATACTGCTTCCCTTAAGGTCTCTCTCTGTGTAGTTGCCCTGATCAGCTGGAGTGAGGGAGCGGAGTGTCAGAGAGCTGTTCTGCACTGACACTCACTGTTCGTACCTGGGGCCAGGGAGCCCCGCGCTGCTCAGTAAGACTATATGAGACTGGACAGATCCTGCAGGATCAAACAGCACCTCCACTGGACCAGCAGTGTGGAGAGGGAGAGAGAGAGAGGCACCAGGCTGCAGGCTATGGACTTCCGAGTGAGCTGAAAAGGGACAGGTAGAAACATGTTGAATATTTAGTTTTACAACAATACCTTGAGTTTGGACTGCGATCAGCTTCATTTTGTATTTCAGCTGTGAAAATGCAATTTCAAAAATGCTCGCCCCAGTCATGTTAGGTTCAAGTTACAGTTGCATCACAACTCAATACATTTGCAATTCACTTCAAATGTTGTTTTTGTTTGATCCAGTCTGTCCTCACCTAAAGGAGATACTTACTTTTAACACCTTTTATTTCTTTTGGGAGGTTAACTGGCTTCTGAGATAATTGTTCCTGGTGTTTGTGTTGTGTATGCCTTGCAATGGAGGGGTGAGAAAAAATTGACTTATTACATTATAATGAATAATAATTGCTTACACTTATATAGTGCTTTTCTGGACACTCCACTCAAAGCGCTTTGCAGGACATGGGGACTCCCCTCCACCACCACCAATGTGCAGCATCCACCTGGATGATGCGACGGCAGCCATAGTGCACCAGAACGCTCCCCACACACCAGCTATCAGTGGGGAGGAGAGCAGAGTAATGAAGCCAATTCATAAATGGGGGTTATTAGGAGGCCATGATTGGTAAGGGTCAATGGGAAATTTGGCCAGGACACTGGGGTAAAACCCCTACTCTTTTCGAGAAACACCCTGGGATTTTTAATGACCACAGAGAGTCAGGACCTCGGTTTTACGTCTCATCCGAAGGACGGCGCCAGTTTACAGTCCAGTGTCCACATCACTAGACTGGGGCATTAGGACCCACACAGACCGCAGGGTGAGCAGCCCCTGCTGGCCCCATTAACACCTCTTCCAGCAGCCACCTTAGTTATTATTGTCGAGAAAGAAAGAATATTAGGAACATGAAAAGGCTGAATGTCTTAAATGCATTTTTTATACTGAAACAGAGAGGCACACACACGTCATTACAAACGCACACCCGCACAGAGACGTCCTCAAGCGCCTTGTTCACAATTATGGGCTCCAACAGGAACAAAAAACGCCAGCCTGACAACTCAAGCATTCAAACCAAGAACCCAAACGTTGGCAGCCTGTGCAGAAAAGCATAAAGAACCACAAGCCTTCTATTTGGGAGGAAAAGCACACAGTCCCTCTCTCACACTCCTGATTTCCTTAAATAGCTCATTCTTCATCTCTGGCTCCTACATACAGTATAGCAGCACTCAGTCTGCTTTGAATAAGTCATAAGTCCAAGATTTGTTTTATCTGTTCCTCTTGTCTATGCCTAGAGCTGCTTTTCAAAAAATTAGGTTGCGTTCCGGTAGCAGGCCATCCTGGGCACCAGTGTGAGTTACACACTCATTTGTAAAAGCCCTTCCGCATCGTCGGGCATGCTTCACAGTGCTGGACCCTGGGTGTGGGTGCTGTCTGTGTGGAGTTTGCATGTTCTCTCCCTGGTCTGTGGGGGTTTCCTCCAGGTGCTCCAGTTTCCACCCACAGTCCAGGGACAGGCTGCCACTTTCACTGGGCAGTGCACCGTCGCCGTGGCAGCATGGTGGGTCGGATCTGATTTCAGTCTTTATTTCCTTTTTAGAGATCCTGTAACCAGGACCTGTTCACTGCCACGACGGACAGGGAAGCACGTCATCACTGGACATCCTCTTACCTCCTGTGGCAAAGGGCAGCTGATGAAGCTTTGTGCTCGCCCGATCATGGCAATCGCCACTCCACCCTGATCCTGGCTCAGCACAGGGCACCTGGGTTCACTCCCTTCAGACTAAAGAGACTCAGTTCCTCCGGCCTGTCAGTGTGAAACACTCCCTTCAGACTAAAGAGACTCAGTTCCTCCGGCCTGTCAGTGTGAGACACTCCCTTCAGACTAAAGAGACTCAGTTCCTCCGGCCTGTCAGTGTGAGACACTCCCTTCAGACTAAAGAGACTCAGTTTCTTCAATCTGTCGGTGTGGGACGCCTACACCAGCTTCGAACGCCTGTACACAATACCGCGGACCGCCTGCCAGACCAAATTCTGGGCTTACAGCAAACCACCCATTACATACACCGGTGTCTTCCCCGGGCCAGAGGAATTCAGGAACTCACGTTTACTCCGTCATCTCAGGCGATTCTCGCAGGGAGCAGAGATTTCCCAATCGATCAGAGAGAGTCGGGACTTTTTTTTTTAAAAAAGAGGAGTCCTTACCTCTTAGTAATGTGAGCGCTGACCGTCTCTCCTGCGGATGGGAAGTTCTGCGCCTTCTGGAGCATCCGCCAACTACGCCAAATTTGTTGTAACAGAAGGAATAAGGTTCTGGATCCCGAGATGAAGTAAAACAGATGAGTGTATTGCATGCAAGGAACAATAAAGCCGAAGTCTTGTTTCCCGCAAGAAACAACAAAACCGAAGTATTGTTCGATGTGCCGGTACAAACTTGTAGGTTATATAGTCCTTCCTTGCTGCTTCAGACGTCATTCGGTGTTATGGTAAGGGGGGGGTCATGGTATTTGGCCAGTTAAGAGACCCTGGCCAAATGGTCAGTTTAAGATTATGCCCCCTCACATCTGGAATCCTTATCAGTTAACCCCCTTTCCTGCCATAAACCCCTGTTGCTTAGAAGTCTAATTTTCAGGCAGAACTGACTTAAGTTAACCCTTTTTACATCTTGTCATTTACTTCAGCCCTCTTCCATTTGCTAGTTCAAAGTTGTACAACCCATTTGTATCTGGTAAGCGGCGCAGTCGTCGTGCACAAAGAACGCTTTGAAAAGCGTCAAAGGCAAGTCATTCCGAGTTGGTCGTTTGTGTTTTCCGTTCAGACGCGACATGCTGAAATGATCTCTCGGCTCCTCGGTTGTCATTTCTGCTCCGTAAAGGGATCACAGCACGCGTCGGCTTCCAGCATGCTGGGTCGGGACACGATGCCGGGGGTTGGAGAGAGCGATGTCTTCCTCGTTAGTATAGTGGCAAGTATCCCCGCCTGTCACGCGGGAGACCGGGGTTCGATTCCCCGACGGGGAGTAGCTTTTCTTTCACCTCCTTAGAGAAATGACTGCCTTTCACTTCTCTGTTTTCTTTCACAGCGTCGTGCACCTTTTAATTGCTCTCGCTTTCAGAGCCTCCGCACGGCAGTTGACTCGACATCAGGAAGCACATTGAAGTGAAAGCAGGAAGCGCTGCGACATGCACTGTGCAGATCCCGCCACACTAAGAGGTGAGTGGGTCTGTTCGATGCACAAAGAACGCTTTGAGAAGCGTCAAAGGCAAGTCATTCCGAGTTGGTCGTTTGTGTTTTCCGTTCAGACGCGAAATGCTGAAATGATCTCTCGGCTCCTCGGTTGTCATTTCTGCTCCGTAAAGGAATCACAGCACGCGTCGGCTTCCAGCACGGTGGGTCGGGACACGATGCCGGGGGTCGGAGAGAGCGATGTCTTCCTCGTTAGTATAGGACCTGTCACCTGTCCCCACCTGTCACGCGGGAAACTGGGGTGCATCAGGACGCGCCTTGAAGTGAAAGCAGGATGCGCTGTGACATGCACTGTGCAGATCCCGCCACACTAAGAGGTGAGTGGGTCTGTTCGATCACAGCGCTAGGCGAATCCCCAATCCCCTTTTGTGCCTGGCGACAAAAGTTGTCTGTTTCCGCCCGGTTTCGAACCGGGGACCTTTCGCGTGTGAGGCGAACGTGATAACCACTACACTACGGAAACGGTGGTAAGATGTGCCCAGCGGCCCAGCGCTGAGCTTCGCCAATGCGATTCAGCTGCTTCCAGTGCCTTTATTGGAGTGCGCTGATGGACCGTGCTCTCTCTCCAGAGACCAGCACGCCTGTCCTGGACGGAGCAGGAAAGGCGGCGCCACATTCTACAGCCCTCTCCACGCAATCGACGAAATCGGGCTACTGAAGTGGAGAAAATCGCCTCTCCAGAAAGTGCAAATATCATCTTGGAGACTATAAATCCTATTGCCGAAGGTCAGCCCTGTCTACCAGAGTAACCCTCCCACAGCGATGATCAGCTCGTCTCACACGCGAGAAGTTTCGGTTGGAAACAAGCGCCCCCTCTTCTCGCACGTTTTGCACGTTCGAGTAGTTTTAATGCGGCTCTTTCGTACACGGTGCTGATCTTTTGGAAAGCAGGAGGCAAAACCGAGTCGAACCGCCTGGGTGAAAACCAGGAACCCTAACCGCTAGACTATATGGCAGCGAACAACCATGCTGTTCCCGGCATCATGCAAGCAAACTACATAAATATGAGAAAACACGCAAGAGAGTTGTCACTCAGAGTGTCGAAGGGTCGATGTATACTGGGGCTCAGTTGAAATGCAACGTCAGGACTTTTCCGAATTATGTCACACGAAGAGAGCACAGCCCTTTCCGCCCTGCCGCGTGTGTCTCGGTAACTCGCTGTGATCGTATAGTGGTCAGTACTTTGCGTTGTGGCCGCAACAACCCCGGTTCGAATCCGGGTCACGGCAGAATAGGGGCGTCTGCTTTTACTACTCGCACGAATGAAGGCAAAAAAAAGCCAATCGATGTGAACGAACGGCGCTTTACAGAGGAGTACTGCCTGACTGATCGTTCATGAACGACAGAGGCCACTCCGACCTCTTCTCGGTTTTCTTCAATGACTTACTAAGGATCTTCTTCACATTCGCCCATGCGGGGAAAGCCAGTTACACCAAAGCAAACGCAGGAAAGTGCATTTCAAGCAGAGACCAGGAGGGACTTGTTTACACCGAGAGTGGGCGGAGAATGGAACAATGCGCCCAGCCCTGTTGCTGGAGCCGATTCTTGATGAGCTCTTGGGCTCACTAAGAGGCCCCCGCTGGATGCTAATCTTTCTGTTGTTCTTGCAGGTCCTGCGCTGCTTTTGAGCCGACAGAGCTCATCCTGGTCTGTCTGCACAGCTCAATTGCAAATGATCGGCTCCGCGTACAGAAGGAACGTGCGTTTGGTACAAGAGTGCACGAAGGCACCGGAAATACATTGGGAACAAATGACCGGTCGCTCAAGACCTCTGTGAAGTACAGGAGCGTGCAAAAAGAGGCTGTTTCCCTCTGGTTTCAAACCGGGGATCTTTCGCCTGGGAAGCGAACGTGAAAACCACTACACTACGGAAACCTGCAGGGACCGCTGCTGGTGTCTCGCTTGCGTTTCGGGCTGAGAAAGGGACGCGTCACTTTAGGCAGGGGGCGCTGGAGAGAGGAACAAAGGGCGCGATGAAACAAAATGCCGAAACCCGGGATCTTTAGATCTTCAGTCTAACGCTCTCCCAACTACGGAAACGGTGAGAACACAAGTCCACCGGCAGTGAGTATTCAACCTCATTGCGTTACTGCTCCCAACCAGTTGATATCAATTTAATTCCTAAGTGTTATGTACTTGTTTTGAGTATCTAATGTAGAAGTTGTAAACAAGTTCAATTACGAAACGGTCTAAATGAATGATATACGAAACTTATGTCCTCTTGATATGTGTTACTCTTTGTAACTGAATGAATTTATATCTTTTGTATTCTGATAACCCTTACGATAAGATCTGTTAGGTTTACACGCATATTCTATATATTAATAAATGTTTCCTCGTGTATTAGTACCTGTGTGCGTTGTTTGAGTTATATCGCATGGTTGTATTCTAAGACCATTAAAAGAATCAATTTTGTGATTTACTGCCACAAAAATAATTGTCCCAGTAAATGCCCTAACCCCTACAGAACTGGTGCCTCGTGAGAGCACACTACAACAGTGTGTGATCTCCTGCCCCAGCCTGAGGAACAGTGAGCCAGATACTCAATAATAATAATACAGTGTGTGATCTCCTGTCCCAGCCTGGGAAAAAGTGAGTCAGACTCTCAATAATTATAATACAGTGTGATCTACTGTCCCAGCCTGAGGAACACACAGTGAGCCAGTATCTCAATATTAATAATACAGTGCATGATCTCCTGTACTAGCCTGAGGAACAGTGAGCCAGACTCTCAATAATAATAATACAGTGTGTGATCTCCTGTCCCAGCCTGGGATACAGTGAGTCAGACTCTCAATAATTATAATACAGTGTGATCTACTGTCCCAGCCTGAGGAACAGTGAGTTTATCTGTCAATAATAATAATACAGTGTGATGTCCTATCCCAGCCTTGAGGAACAGTGAGCTTGTCTCTCAATAATAATAATAATAATAATACAGTTTGTGATTTCCTGTCCCAGCCTGGGGAACAGTGAGCCAGACTCTCAATAATAATAAAGTAGTGTGATCTACTGTCCCAGCCTGAGGAACAGACAGTGAGCCTTTATCTCAATAATAATAATACAGTGCGTGATCTCCTGTACTAGCCTGAGGAACAGACAGCGAGCCTGTCTCTCAATAATAATAATACAGTGTGTGACCTCCTGTCACAGCCTGGGGAACAGTGAGCCAGATACTCAATTATAATAATACAGTGTGTGATCTCCTGTCCGAGCCTGGGATACAGGTGAGTCAGACTCTCAATAATTATAATACAGTGTGATCTACTGTCCCAGCCTGAGGAACAGACAGTGAACATGTCTCTCAACAATAATATGAATAAACTATGTGATCTCCTGTCCCAGCCTGAGGAACAGACAGTGAGCCTGTCTCTCAATAATAATAATACAGTGTGTCATCTCCTGTCCCAGCCTGGGAAACAGTGAGTCAGACTCTCAATAATTATAATACAGTGTGATCTACTGTCCCAGCCTGAGGAACAGACAGTGAACCTGTCTCTCAATAATAATAATACAGTGTGTGACCTCCTGTCCCAGCTTGGGGAACAGTGAGCCAGACTCTCAATAATAATAATAATACAGTGTGATCTCCTGTCCTAGCCTGAGGAACAGTGAGCCTGTCTCTCACTAATAATAATATTACACCGTGTGATCTCCTGTCCCAGCCTGAGGAACAGTGAGTTTATCTGTCAATAATAATAATACAGTGTGATGTCCTGTCCCAGCCTGAGGAACAGTGAGCTTGTCTCTCAATAATAATAATACAGTGTGATCTCCTGTCCCAGCCTGAGGAACAGTGAGTTTATCTGTCAATAATAATAATACAGTGTGATGTCCTGTCCCAGCCTGAGGAACAGTGAGCTTGTCTCTCAATAATAATAATAATACAGTGTGATGTCCTGTCCCAGCCTGAGGAACAAACAGTGAGCCTGTCTCTCAATAATAATAATAATAAAGTGTGGGATCTCCTGTCCCAGCCTGGGGAACAGTGAGCCAGACTCTCAATAATAATACTAATATACTGTGATCTACTGTTCCAGCCTGAGGAACAGACAGTGAGCCTGTGTCTCAATAATAATACAACAGTGTTGGATCTCCTCTCCCAGCCTGGGTAAAAGACCGTGAGCCTGTCTCACAATAATAATAATACAGTGTGTGATCTCTTGTCCCAGCCTGAGGAACAGACAGAGAGCCTGTCTCTCAATAATAATAATACAGTGTGTGATCTCCTGTCCCAGCCCAAACGACGACACAGTGTGCCTATCTGTCAATAATAATAATACAGGGTGCGATCTCCTGTCCCAGCCTGAGGAACAGTGTGCCTGTCAATCAATAATCATAATACAGTATGTGATCTCCTGCTCCAGCCTGAGGAACAGACAGTGAGACTGTCTCTCAATAATAATAATACAGTGTGATCTCCTGACCCAGCCTGGGGAACATACAGTGAGTCTGTCTCTCTATGATAATAATTCAGTGTGGGATCTCATGTCCAACTCTTAGGAACAGACAGTGAGCCTGTCTCTCAGTAATAATAATACCGTGTGTGATCTCCTGCTCCAGCCTGAGGAACAGACAGTGAGACTTTCTCTCAATAATAATAATACAATGTGATCTCCTGTCCCAGCCTGGGGAACATACAGTGAGCCTGTCTCTCTATAATAATAATATAGTGTATGTCCTCCTGTCCCAGCCTGAGGAACAGACAGTGAGCCTTTCTCTCAATAATAATAATAATCCAGTGTGTGCTCTCCTGTTCAAGCCCAAGCGAAGACACAGTGAGCCTATCTGTCAATAATAATAATACAGTTTGTGATCTCCTGTCCCAGTTTGAGGAACAGAGAGTGAGCCTGTCTCTCAATAATAATACAGTGTGTGATCCTGTGTCCCAGCCAGAGGAACAGACAGTGACCCCGTCTCTCAATAATAATAATACAGTGTGTTATCTCCTGTCCCAGCCTGAGGGACAGTGAGCCTGTCAATCTATAATAATAATACAATATGTGATGTCCTGTCTCAGCCTGTGGAACAGAAAGCCAGACTCTGAGTAATAATAATAATAATAATAATAATAATAATAATAATAATAATAATAATAATAATAATAATAATAATAATACAGTGTGATCTACTGTCCCAGCATGAGGAACAGTGAGCCTGTCTCTCAATAATAATAATACAGTATGTGACCAACTGTCCTAGACTGAGGAAAAGACAGTGAGTCTGTCTCTCAATAATAATAATACAGTGTGATTTCCTGTCCCAGCCTGTGGAACATACAGTGAGCTCGTCTCTCTATATTAATAATATAATGTATGACCTCCTGTCCCAGCCTGGGGAACATACAGTGAGCTTGTCTCTCAATAATAATACAGTGTCTGATCTCCTGTCCCAGTCTGAGGAACAGACAGTGAGCCTCTCTCTCAATAATAATAATACAGTGTGTGATCTACTGTCCCAGCCTGAGGAACAGACAGTGAGCCTGTCTCAATAATAATACAGTGTGTGACCACCTGTCCCAGACTGAGGAAAAGACAGTGAGTCTGTCTCTAAATAATAATAATACAGTGTGGGATCTCCTGTCCCAGCCTGGGGAACAGTGAGCCAGACTCTCAATAATAATAATACAGTGTGATCTACTGTCCCAGCCTGAGGAACAGACAGTGAGTTTGTCTCTCAATAATAATACAGTGTTATCTCCTGTCCCAGCCTGGGGAACAGGCAGTGAGACTGTCTCTCAATAATAAGAATACTGTGTGAGCTCCTGACCCAGCCTGGGAAACATACAGTGAGCCTGTCTCTCTATAAGAATAATTGAGTGTGGGATCTCCTGTCCAACTCTGAGGAACAGACAGTGAGCCTGTCTCTAAATAATAATAATACAGTATGTGATGTCCTGTCTCAGCTTGAGGAACAGAGAGTAAGCCTGTCTCTCAATAATAATAATACAGTGTGGGATCTCCTGTCCCAGCCTGAGGAACAGTGAGCCAGGCTCTCAATAATATTAATAATAGTAATACAGTGTGATCTACTGTCCCAGCCTGAGGTACAGACAGTGAGCCTGTCTCTCAATAATAATATAGTGTGTGACCACCTGTCCCAGACTGAGAAAAAGACAGTGAGTCTGTCTCTCAATAAGTATAATACAGTGTGTGACCTCCTGTCCCAGACTGAGGAAAAGACAGTGAGTCTGTCTCTAAATAATAATGATACAGTGTGGGATCTCCTGTCCCAGCCTCGGGAACAGTGAGCCAGACTCTCAATAATAATAATACAGTGTGGGATCTCCTGTCCCAGCCTGGGGAACAGTGAGCCAGACTCTCAATAATATTAATAATAATGATACAGTGTGATCTACTGTCCCAGCCTGAGGTACAGACAGTGAGCCTGTCTCTCAATAATATAGTGTGTGACCACCTGTCCCAGACTGAGGAAAAGACAGTGAGTCTGTCTCTAAATAATAATGATACAGTGTGGGATTTCCTGTCCCAGCCTCGGGAACAGTGAGCCAGACTCTCAATAATAATAATACAGTGTGTGATCTCCTATCCCAGCCTGAGGAACAGACAGTGAGCCTCTCTCTCAGTAATAATAATACAGTGTGTGATCTACTGTCCGAGCCCAAACGAAGACACAGTGAGCCTGTCTCTCAATAATAATAATACAGTGTGTGATCTCCTGTTCCAGTCTGGGGAACAGAAAGTGAGCCTGTCTCTCAGTAATAATAACACAGTGTGTGATCTCCTGTCCCAGCCTGAGGAACAGTGAGCAGTCCTAATAGTTACCTCTTTCCTGATTTAGCTCAGCAGCTTTTATTTCGCCTGAAGTACAAGCAACTTGTGAGAACAGTTTGGGTTTGCTGTGCTCAACTGGCTCGGCGTCTTCGTGTCGTAGCGCCGCAACGGTGTGTTTTCCTTCCTTCTCTTTTCAGCCCGGAAGAAACATTTTACTTGTTCCTTTTGTAGCCCATGCATGCCGACGCCTGTGTTGTGTTTTGGATTTTCTCCTTCTTGAATTTCCTGTGGAAGATAGGTGATGCAGGATGAGAGCCCCTAACCAAGAGCACTGCAGTGGCAGGTTCTGTGGTCTGTTTCAAATCCGCCCGCGATGAGACACCGAGGAGAAATGAAGAGCCCCAGTCACGCTAGAAAATCACCCGGGAAAGAGACTTTCAATGTAGGAAAAAAAAGTCGTTAGTAACAGACATAATACGTTTATTTTGTTTTTTTAATCGCTGCGATGTGTGACTAAGCTCATACGACTAAGAGTTGCCCCTGTTGTCTAGATCTGGTAACCTGCTCGTCGCTGGTGGGCCAGATTGTGTCCCCCGTCACTATACTGGTGCATTAGGACCCACACAGACCAAAGGGTGAGCACCCCCTGCTGGCCCCACAGAGAGGGAGAGGTAGAGCACCACAACCCAGACTCAACCACATCACAGCACAGATCAAACAGCAATATCTCACACACTGGGACACACACAAACACAACATAAACTGGAATGCTACAGAACCTTAAACAGACAAGGAACAAGTAATAGGTTTATTCCATGCTGAAAAAAAGAAGAAATAGAACACAGCGTTTCGGCCGTGGAGCCTTCTTCAGGCGTGAGAGAGACAGGGCAGTAGGCAAAGGTACAGTAGCAGGAGAACAAAGGCTGGGAGGGATGAGGAGTGAGAGGCGGGAGCAGGGGACAGAAAGAGAGGCCAATCAAGAGGTGTGAAGTCAGAATGGGTGCAGAGAGGTGTGAAATGAAACTTCCAATGAAAGGAGAAAATTTAAAAGAACAGTAATCTGTCGTTAAGGGAAGGGAGAATGTGTGATCCTAACTGCAGAATAATTTTAGTTTCAGTGGTCTTTCTGATGTATGAGTTCGGAAAACCGTCTTTGAGAACACAGACGGAGAGATTAGTGTGGTCGTGGCCGTCAGAGGTGAAATGAGAAACAATGGGCTTGGAGAGATCCATAATCTTCACAGCCCTGACGTGTTCTCTGAAGCGGTCTCCAAGTCTCCTTCCTGTTTCTCCAATGTAGATGGCTGGGCATTTACTGCAAGAGATACAGTAAATAAGGTTGCTGGAGGTACAAGATGCTGTCTGGGTGATCCGGAATTGTCCTGAGGGGCCTTGAATGAGTGTGGTGGTGGTTGTGTACTTGCAAGTGATACAGCGAGCTCTGTTGGAAGGGAAAGTGCCTGGTGTGGATGGTTGTTGAGGGCGGTCAAGGGAGCTGTGAACAAGGAGGTTACGCAGATTAGGTGGTCGGCGATATGAGATGATAGGGCGATCAGAAAAGAGGGCCCCAATGGAGGGATCATCCTGTAGGATGGAAAAGTTCTGGGTAATGGTCCTGGGGATAGGAAGTGTGTTAGGGTGGTAAGGAAGCACCAAGGGAATGCGGTTGTTACGGCGGGAGTTCCTGATCGGGTTGATGGTCCGGGGGGTGTTTTTGGCTCGGGCAAGGGCCCTGTCAATCACACTGCTGGGATATCCTCTGTTGATAAAAAATGATTACATTTCGAGGGCTTGGTTCTCGAAGTCGATGTCGTCGCTGCATAGTCGTCGTAACCTAAGGAACTGTGAAAAAGGAAGAGAGTTTTTAGTGTGGTTGGGGTGAAATGAGCTGTACAGGAGGTAGCTGTGTGAATCCGTGGGTTTGTAATAAACTGAAGTGGACAGTCGGGGGTAGTTGATAGACAAGTGGATGTCTAGAAACGGAAGAGTGGTGGAAGATATGTTAACCGTATATTTGAGGGACGGGTGGAAGTTGGTGAAATGGTGCAGGAAGAACTCAAGCTGATCGTTGGAGCATGTGGCGGCACCGACGCAGTCATCAATATATCGTTTGTAGAGGTCAGGGACATAGCCAGTGTAGGAGGCGAAGAAGCGTTCTTCTACCCAGCCGACAAAAATGTTGGCATAGCTGGGTCCCATTCTGGTGCCCATGGCAACTCCACTGACCTGTTGGTAAAAAAGATTATTGAAAGAGAATGCGTTCAGTGTGAGGACCAATTCTGCAAGGCGTACCAGGGTGTGGGTGGGTGGATCAAGCACTGTGCGTTTGTCCAGCGTGTGCTTGAGTGCTGTAAGGCCGTCATTATGGGGAATGACGGTGTACAGAGATGTGATGTCCATGGTAAAAATGTGGCATTCGGTACCCTGAAATTGGAAATCATTGAAAAGTTGGAGCGCGTGGTTGGTGTCTTTGATGTATGAGGGAAGATCTTCAACCAGCGGTCTCATGAGGCTGTCGAGAAAGGCTGAGATGTAAGTAGTTGGAAAGTTACATGCTGATACGATTGGGCGTCCAGGGGTGTCCGGTTTGTGGATTTTGGGGAGGAGGTAAAATTGAGATACCTGTGGATGTTCCATGATGAGCCGGTTCGCCTCCTGGGGGAGCTCATTACTGCTGATAAGAAGGGAAATGGTGGATACCACTTCCTTTTGGTAGTCAGTGGTAGGGTCCTGTTGGAGAGGGAGGTAGGCAGAAGTGTCAGTTAGTTGTCAGTTAGTTGTCAGTTAGTTGTCAGAAGTGTCAGTTAGCATTTACATGTGTCCACTTGGTCAGCTTTTAAGGTCACATGGGCTCAACTGTCATTTCTATGCTGAGGATTCTCACCTAGACGTCCATACCAAACCTGACACTGATGTGGCTTTCTCTATTTTATCGAATTGCATCTCCGACATAAAAAACCTATGTGACTCAGAATTTCCTTCATCTTAACTGTGACAAGACTAAAGTCATGCTTATTGGCACCACCCACAAACTTTGTAAAACCAATGCTCTAGACCTATCCGTAGATAGTTCTGTACTTGAGCTTCAGTCTAAATTGAAAACCCGAGGATGATATTTAACTCAGACCTGACATTGGACCCATATGTGCAGCATATTGTCAAAGCATCTTCCTTTCACATACTATACAGCCACCTTTGAAGGTTCTATATACAGATGCAGCCATTCAAAACGCGTGAGGTACACCATGGTACAACATGGTGGGCGTGTCGGATCAAAACACGGTATGATGCAGTGTAATGTGTCATATGACGTCATATTGGAAAGTATCCGGAATCACCTTGTAAAACCGCCAGGAGGAGCCATTAAAGCTTAACCTCTCATGTACAGCATTTGAGCTTTTAAATTTAAACTGTGTATTACAGCATGTTAATCATCAGTCATTAAAAAGTTGGTATATTTTATTAAAGCAAGATTGTTCAGTTGGGCAAAAGTACACAACACAACCTTTATCATAAATATTTTAATTATGCAGAAATATTTTATGCATCAAAGCCTTTACCGAAGATATCACTAATAGTATTAATGAATGACCTTGGATAAGCTGTAAACTCAAAGTATTACGCTGGTCCACATTATTTGTAACCGTCATTTTAAATGAAAATACTTTTATTTTTTCATCGACAAAAAGTAACTCCACAGCATTTCGTTGATCTAACTAACAAGAACGGGACATTAGCTAGACAATATGATAAAGGAATAAATGACTTTTTTTGTTTATTTCTTTAGCACATTTATTTGAACATTTCCATTGATTGTACAAGCACTGAAAAGCTGCCAAATCCCTAGTTTGTCGGGCATTTTCTTTTACTATAACAGACATAAAAACTCCCTTGCTTTTAACAGAGCGTTTCATAATTTCTAACGACGAAAATGATTTAAACTGCGACACTTTTATAACAAGAGCTCAAAATATCACAAGGATCCTCAAGAGATCAACAAAGACAACAGAAAAAGATATGTGTATCAGATACTGTACATGAGAATCCAAGCTTTTTTTATCTACGCTAAGAAGTAGTCTTTAAAATTTCTTCATCACACAGTGAAGTCAAAATTCCGGGATGTGCGTATATTAGAAAATATAGGACTTCTTCGAATGTGTGTCAGGCAATCAGACTTTGGGACCAGAATTATCAGTTTTATTAAATGTCTTTTTTATACAATCAGACAAATGCAACATAAATTGTTATCTTTGTCTTTTAAGTATCTTAATAAACTATCAGCATAGCTTTCTCCCCGTTTAGATTTATTTTTCTTGGGATTTTTTGGGATCAAACGTGGGAAGATTAGATTGTAATCGTTTTTATTTTTTAAATATATTTTAGGAAAGTGTAATCTATACTAAAAAGCTGTATTTATTTTAATGATTCCCTCTCGCACTCCAAAACATACTGGTAGGTTAATTGGCTTATGGGAAAACTGGCCCTGGTAATGTGTGTTTGTGTCTGTCTGTCCTGTGATGGACTTGCGCTATGTCCAGGGTGTATTCTGCCTTGTGTCCGTTGCTTACTGGGATAGGCTCCAAATCCTCTGTACTGGATAAAGAGATTAGAAAATGGATGGAAGTAAAGGCACTGTGTGGATTGAACTATACACAGTGTTAGAAACCCACTGTGAGATGGCAGCATCTCACTGAGGATAAATTATTTTATAGTGCTGGCTTAAGGAAACAGCCTTTCTACCTCTCTTGCACATCAATAGCCATACCTAGTTAGTTATTTCAACAAATTGCCTCTAAATATAAAAATCTTAATATGCTGGCTCTGTGGATCAGCATCAGCTATGTTTGCCCATTCCTTCAATTCATGTGCATCCAACACACAGTTCAATGCTAGCAACTACACAAAATCTAAAATACAATCCTCATTTCAGTATCTATGTAAACATACAGTCTGTTAACTTCATCATCTTCATCAAAAGTATGCCTAACCCCATCAGGAAGTGTTCTTGTTATCAGTGTATTCCTCAACTTTCCTCAAATTATCTTTTTCCTACCAACATCTCTAGTCTTATATCCTGCAATAACTCAGCCAACACTTAACCCCTCAAAAGCTGCTTGTGTTAATTTCTTTAAATCACAAATATCATATGTAAATACTGGCCATGTAATACTCTGCATGGTGGAATAATAGTTTATTTTAAAGGGAACTAGAGAAACTAGGAACTAGAGAAATCAAGAAAGCCATTTTTTTTCTAGAATTAATAAATGCACATCCTGTTCACTGGGGAAATTAAATCCACACTGAGCATCTTTAATATGTTCAGAATTTGACAGCGAGAATCCTGATCGGGATGCATTACGCCTGTCCTTGCACTGGCTTCCTATCAGGTTTCGAGTCAACTTCAAAATCCTCATCCTCATTCAGTACCTATCTGGCTTATTATCTGTCTACTCCCCACCTTTGTCCATCTGACTCTGGTCTTCTAGCTGTCCTCAAGAACATCTACATTCTGTGGGTGACAGGACCTTCTCTAGCTGCACCCCAGAGCTCTGGATTTGTATCCCCAATGATATCAGTCACGTACCCTGAGTGCATTTAAATCTAACCTCAAAACCTTTTTCAGAAGACTAAGTGTCTATATCTGCTTCATTTTCTAATTGTGGTAGCACTTCTAACTGCTTGTCTTTATTTTATGTATTTACTTTGTAATCTGTGGTCCTTATAACTGTTTTTACATCTACTGTATTGCTTTATTGCTTTGTCACTCTTCTCATTCCCTCTTTGCTAAATGACTTTTCATACTAATCTGATCAATCTAACTGCTTATGTTCTGTGCTTTCTCTATCCTGTTTTACAATTATTCTGAAATTTTTCTTCTTGAAATGACTCATTTCTAAATACCTTTTTTCACTGTTAATATCTTGCAGCAACTCTGCTACAAAATATACACTTAGCTCAACCCGACAGTTCATCCTGCTACCAACATTGAATAAAAAAATCTTTAGATTTCTATATTTGTCTTTATCTAGTGGTTTCATTAGTGACACAGGCTAAACTTTCTTGGAAAAATGTATTTTATGTGTTGCGAAAAACTGACTTGCTTTAACAAAATACATTTACAGATCCTTTCGCCTGGCAATCTACCTGAATGCCCAACTATCTGAGAAGCCCTCCATGAAACCATGTTTGCTATTAATTCATTTGGATCTCACTCACAGAATTGCTGTTTTTTATGCGTACTAATTTTCTGATTCCTCACTCTGTTTCATGTGTAGAGATGGATAAGACTTTATTGATCCCAAAGGGAAATGGACGTACATTTTCATGAACATGTTTGCATGTTCTTTTGTAACATACACTTTTTTGTGATTTTTTTGTATATCTAAGCAAGTGTTCCTGCATCCCTCTTCTGCACTATGTATAGTCATGGCTTTTTTCTGTTTGCTTATTTCAAAGTAACACCTGCTCCATTTCTAAAACTTTTTGCTCATGTGCATTTGTGTATTTTTTACACCTCTAGCACTTTAACGTCCTGAATTTATATTTGCCTTAATTTGTAGGACGAATTTTAGTTTTAGCCTTAAAAACCTTCAGTTTTCACTATCTTTTGTTTCTTGTCCTTCAACTGTTATTATTGATCACCGAAGTATTGTACTTGACATGACTTCATTCACCCTTTCCTGAACGTCTGTGAGTGGCAGAGATAGTGCTGTCTCTGGTGCGATCTTTTGCAGCTGACATTTCACTGTTTTAAACGAATAAGAAATTAGATTGCTCATAAATCACTTATTCTAAATAAACACAGCGTAATTGCTCTCTGAAAATGTTTTCTTGTTCGTTTTGGAGACCTTGATCGAAACTGATTTTAGATCTCAGAAAGGATTTATTTTCTCTGTGTATTTCTGTGTGCGTATTTCCTACATTGCTTTGTCGAGATTTTAACTTTATATTTAGGCTCAGATTTCAACTATAAGTCTCATACTAATTACTAGCGGTAAATACTGATGTTTTGCTCCCTCTTACCACAAAAATCTATATGTATTGTATCTGGGATGACCTATTTTTTGTACGTGTACCTACTATGATTCGGAAACGGAACGGTTAAAGATGGCAACAAGTCAGGCACCCAGAGGAAGGGGGAGGGGGGGTACGTCTTCCTGCCTCCATAACTAAAATGCCAAATAGGAGTGGCTTAAGCGATGTACACAGTCATGTAACTGACAGTTTGAGGTAGCCTATCGTATAGATTTCGCTTTGTTGCTGATAGATTAAGCTTTCGAAACTCAGCCCCAAAGTCATGTGACTGATTTTTCGCCCTGTTTCATTGGTTAAATACAATGATCACATGCACCACCATGGTAACTGGGATGTGTAGTTTTTAATTCAGTTTGAATTATAACTGTACGTACTGTCTTCATATTTGGCCAGGGCTTTAAAGAGAGGGCGCGCCAAAAATTTTCGATGCCGTCGTCTCCGCTTTAAAGATACCCCCGTCCTGGAAGAATTTGACCTCAGAACGTTTGACTAGCCTACTGTATGTTCCTAAATTAATATCATTTATGACCTTCTATCTATCTGTCTACCTTCAGATGTGTTATGCTCCTCTTCTTTTTATGCTCAGCTGCTAAAATTTCCCTTTAGTGGTAAAATTTCCTATAAATATTCAATACTAAGCGGATTAAAATGTGCACAGTAAAGAGATTAAATGATTAAATCTTTTCACTACCGACTAATGCACCATGAGTGCCCGTCGGTCATTTTGGCCAGCCAATCACGTACTGCAGTACGGGTTTGTACCGTGCATTTTGAATGGCTGCATCTGTATAATAAAGTTTATTATTATTATTATTATTATTATTATTATTATTATTATTATTATTATTATTATTATTATTATTATTATAAAGGTCTTGTCTTCTTGTCCTGTGTTTTCAGGCTCAGAGGCCAGTGTTCTCCCTGATGCTGGGGAAAGGGCTCCTCTTGAACAGCAGCACAGTGAGGAGGAGTGGAGCTCCAGTCTGATGCAGGAGACAGAGATCACTGCTGCAGAAGGGAAAGAGACACTCAGTGAGCAGCACACAGAGAGCAGACAGAGTGTGGAGGATCTGGACTCTGTGCCCATGATGAAGACGGAGCCTGAGAGTGGGACACCTGGACTCTTAGTATGTGATGCTTTTACAGAGAAGATTAATAATCAGGACACAAACAATATGTCACAAGGTTGTAATGAACTTTACTGTGTCTCTGTACAAGAGCTCAAAGAAGAACTGAGTGAGTTTAATCTTACAGATAAGGACATGGAGCCCCAGTTGATTGACCCCGCAGAGCTGAAGAAGGAGCCCCAGGTGATTCAGACTGCTGAGCTGCACACTGAAGGACACGATGGAGAAAACAAATCTCAGTTTCAGAACAGAGAGCAAAATCATTCCATGAAGGATTTGCAGAATAAGAAACCCCAGCATGATCAGACAATGAGGAAGAATCACTCAAAGCCTTGCTCAGATGGAGTGGACAAACTGCCATTGCAACACAGGGATGAGCAGCGTTTTTGTCAGTCTAGCATTTCAAAAAACCTTTGCACAGGAGAGAAATCTTTCACTTGCCGTCAGTGTGGGAAGAGTTTTAGTGTCTTAAGTATCTTAGTAGTCCACCAGCACATTCACACATTAGAGAGACCATTCAGCTGCAGTCAGTGTGGGAAGAGTTTTAGTCAGTCACACAACTTAAAAAGACACCAGGGTATTCACACAGGAGAGAGACCATTCAGCTGCAATCAGTGTGGGAAGAGTTTTAGAGACACAAGTGCCTTAATAGTCCACCAGCGCATTCACACAGGAGAGAGACCATTCAGCTGCAGTCAGTGTGGGAAGAGTTTTAGTCAGTCAAGAACCTTAATAGTCCACCAGGGCATTCACACAGGAGAGAAATTATTCAGCTGCTGTCAGTGTGGGAAGCGTTTTAGTCAGTCACACTACTTAAAAAGACACCAGCGTATTCACACAGGAGAGAGACCATTCAGTTGCAGTCAGTGTGGGAAGAGTTTTAGAGTCTCAAGTGCCTTATTAGCCCACAATCGCACTCACACTGGAGAGAGACTGTTCAGCTGCAGTCAGTGTGGGAAGAGTTTTAGTAAATCAAGTAACTTAAGAGCCCACCAGCGCACTCACACAGGAGAGAAGCCATTCAGCTGCAGTCAGTGTGGGAAGAGTTTTAGTCAATCACATGACTTAAAAAGGCACCAGCTTGTTCACACAGGAGAGAGACCGTTCAGCTGCAGTCAGTGTGGGAAATGTTTTAGTCTTTCAAGTAACTTAAGAGCCCATCAGCGCATTCACACAGGAGAGAGGCAATAGAACACACTAGGGAGGAGATCACACACCTATCTACATCAGTGGAACTGCAGTGGAGAGGGTCAGCAGTTTCAAGATCCTGGGAGTTAACATCTCAGAGGACTTAACCTGGACCCACCACACTAAAACCATGGTCAAAACAGCACGGCAGCGCCTATTCTTTCTCCGTAGGCTAAAGAGGTTTGGCATGCCATCACATATCCAGGCCAACATCTACAGGTGCACTATTGAGAGCATCCTGACTGGTTGCATCACTGCCTGGTATGGGAACTGCTCCGCCCGGGATCGCAAAGTACTGCAGAGGGTGGTGAAGTCAGCACAGCTCATCACCGGCTGTGAGCTAGAAAACATCCAGGATATCTACTCAGCTAGATGTCTGAAGAAGGCCAGGTCCGTTCTCAAGGACCACAGTCATCACAGTCACAAACTATTTTCCCTCCTACCTTCCGGTTAACGGTACCAAAGTATTCGGTCCAAGTCCAACAGACTACGGAACAGCTTCTACCTCCAGGCAATAAGACTGCTAAATAGCCAACCTCCAGCTCCTTTAGCAAATCACCTGTAATGGCTACATGGACACACAGTTTTCACTGTATTCAGCATAACCGCACTACTTGTATATATTGCATACACCATGGACACATAGCAGCTCTACTCATATTGAGTTTTATTCAATTTCTATTACATCTATTATTATGTAACCTTATTTTCATAATCTCAATTTTGTGATTTTTGTGTTTTTGTGATTTCTGTGATTCTTGTGATTTTTGTGAGCTTGCAGAAAAGACATTTCATTGCCAGCAACTACTGCTGCATGCTCTGTTGTTGTGCATTTGATAAATAAACTTTGAAAATAAATTGTTGCAGTCAGCGTGGGAAGAGTTTTAGTGACTGAATCACCGTAAATCACCACCAGCGCATAAGATAAGATCACTTTATTGGCCACTTTCTCACATTAGGATTTTGTCTCCTCACAACACTCTCACTATGAGGTCCACAGATAGGAAGAGAGGCTAGGGGTCAGCATCTCTGGTGTAGTTGTGGTTAAGGGCCTTGCTCAGGGGCCCACCAGCATAGGATTTCTCTGCCAGCTGTGGGATTTGAACCAGCAACTTTCCACCCACAGGTATAGATCCTTAGCTACAGAGCCACTGCACCTAATCACACCAGAGAGAGACCTTCCAGCTGCAGTCAGTGTGGAAAGGGTTTTATCCAGTCAGGTGACTTAAAAATACACCGCTTTAGTCACCACTTTAGTTTTTGATTTAATCATAGTCTTAGTCAAGTAACTGAAATGTCTATTAGTTGAAGTAGGTAACTGTGTCAGCATGTGACATCTGTTAAAGGTTCCTCAGCTGACACTTTGCGTTTTCTTTCTTCTCTTTTCAGCACGGAACAAACCTGTACTTGTTCCTAAAACGTCTATTAGTTACTTTGTAGTCACCCACTTTTGATTTAGTCTAGTCAACTAAATGTTGACTATAATTACTCTTACTTATGGTTGATTAGAACAGAATTAGTTCTAGTCATGCAGTTTACTTTATGTGTATAATAACATGTATAAAGATTTACATGTTAGGATGAGCGATTACATGAGCGATTACATTAGGATGAGCGATCCCTCCTCAGCAAAGGGCTCAGTTTTGTACCAGTTCCCAGGAAGCTGGACATCCCCCAGACCAATGTTGACCTTAACCGCTTTTACCGCAGGATCCGTCTCAGAGCACATTTTGCCAACAATTCCTCTTCGCAGGCAGCTGATAACAACCCGGTTATTGATGTCATTAACAACATTAATCCAAAACAGAGCTGTTGGACTCCCTCCTCTGGCCGTTTCTCTCCGCAACAGGGATGATATTGTCATCAAACCAGCAGACAAAGGGGGTGCTGTTGTGGTGTGGCGTAAGGATCTATATGTCTTTGAAGCCTCTAGACAACTAACTGACACTTCTTCCTACCTCCCTCTCCAACAGGACCCTACCACTGACTACCAAAAGGAAGTGGTATCCACCATTTCCCTTCTTATCAGCAGTAACGAGCTCCCCCAGGAGGCGAACCGGCTCATCACGGAACATCCACAGGTATCTCAATTTTACCTCCTCCCCAAAATCCACAAACCGGACACCCCTGGACGCCCCATCGTATCAGCATGTAACTGTCCAACTACTTACATCTCAGCCTTTCTCGACAGCCTCATGAGACCACTGGTTGAAGATCTTCCCTCATACATCAAAGACACCAACCACGCGCTCCAACTTTTCGATGATTTCCAATTTCAGGGTACCGAATGCCACATTTTTACCATGGACATCACATCTCTGTACACCGTCATTCCCCATAATGACGGCCTTACAGCCCTCAAGCACACGCTGGACAAACGCACAGTGCTTGATCCACCCACCCACACCCTGGTACGCCTTGCAGAATTGGTCCTCACACTGAACGCATTCTCTTTCAATAATCTTTTTTACCAACAGGTCAGTGGAGTTGCCATGGGCACCAGAATGGGACCCAGCTATGCCAACATTTTTATCGGCTGGGTAGAAGAACGCTTCTTCGCTTCCTACACTGGCTATGTCCCTGACCTCTACAAACGATATATTGATGACTGTGTCGGTGCCGCCACATGCTCCAACAATCAGCTTGAATTCTTCCTGCGCCATTTCACCAACTTCCACCCGTCCCTCAAATATACGGTTAACATATCTTCCACCACTCTTCCGTTTCTAGACATCCACTTGTCTATCAACTACCCCCGACTGTCCACTTCAGTTTATTACAAACCCACGGATTCACACAGCTACCTCCTGTACAGCTCATTTCACCCCAACCACACTAAAAACTCTCTTCCTTTTTCACAGTTCCTTAGGTTACGACGACTATGCAGCAATGACATCGACTTCGAGAACCAAGCCCTCGAAATGTACTCATTTTTTATCAACAGAGGATATCCCAGCAGTGTGATTGACAGGGCCCTTGCCCAAGCCAAAAACTCCCCCGGTCCATCAACCCGATCAGGAACTCCTGCCGTAACAACCGCATTCCTTTGCTGCTTCCTTACCACCCTAACACACTTCCTATCCCCAGGACCATTAACCAGAACTTTTCCATCCTACAGGATGATCCCTCCATTGGGGCCCTCTTTTCTGATCGCCCTATCATCTCATATCGCCGACCACCTAATCTGCATAACCTCCTTGTTCACAGCTCCCTTGACCGCCCTCAACAACCATCCACACCAGGCACTTTCCCTTCCAACAGAGCTCGCTGTATCACTTGCAAGTACACAACCACCACCACACTCATTCAAGGCCCCTCAGGACAATTCCGGATCACCCAGACAGCATCTTGTACCTCCAGCAACCTTATTTACTGTATCTCTTGCAGTAAATGCCCAGTTTCTCTCTATATTGGAGAAACAGGAAGGAGACTCGGAGATCGCTTCAAAGAACACGTCAGGGCTGTGAAGATTAAAGATCTCTCCAAGCCCATTGTTTCTCATTTCACCTCTGACAGCCACGACCACTCTAATCTCTCCGTCTGTGTTCTCAAAGACGGTTTTCCGAACTCATACATCAGAAAGACCACCGAAACTAAAATTATTCTGCAGCTAGGATCACACGTTCTCCCTTCCCTTAACGACAGACTACTGTTCTTCTAAATTTTCTCCATTCATTGGAAGTTTCATTTCACACCTCTCTGCACCCATTCTGACTTCACACCTCTTGATTGGCCTCTCTTTCTGTCCCCTGCTCCCGCCTCTCACTCCTCCCTCCCAACCTTTGTTCTCCCGCTACTTTACCTCTGCCTACTGCCCTGTCTCTCTCACACCTGAAGAAGGCTCCACGGCCGAAATGTTGTGTTCTCTTTCTTCTTTTTTTTCAGCATGGAATAAACCTATTACTTGTTACTCTGAAAACATTTCTGGGCTGTCACGTGTTTATTTCAGCACATAAAGCGCACCAGTCCAACACGTCAGCCGGGCGTGCGGCGCCTCCGCCCTCTTGTGGCCTTGCGGCGTCAGAGCAAGAGGCTCCTTCTCGCTGCCTTTCCGCTGTGTTGCAGAGCCCCGAGAGGGAACCTGTAGCGCACACTTTGTGGGGGGCGGGGGACCGCGTTCGCGCTCTGCCCCCGGTCTCTTGCGCGAGTACTAAATCTCACGGCACCAGCCAGCGGCCAGGAGACAAGTACAATATCGCGCAATATCGCCTCCTCATTGATTGTTACATATGAGACGGGGATTAGGAAGAGACCCCGACTGATTGGTAAAGGGGAACACTAACACCAGAGTGACACCCCCAGCGTCTCTTTTTGAGAGACGCACTGGGATTTTTTAATGGCCAAGGAGGGTCAGACCTCGGTTTTACGCCTCCCCCGAAGGACGGCGCCTGTTTGTGCAGCAGAGTGTCGCCATCAGGAAACCCACACAGACCGCAGGGTGAGCGCTCCCTACTGGTCCCAGTCACACCTCTTGCAGGAGCAGCAACAACCTGAGCTTTTCCGGGGGGAATCTCCCATCCGGGTGCCGGCTAGGCTCACACCTGCTGGGCTGCCGTGGGTGAGCCCAGTCGAGAGTCGCAGGGTGAGATCTAGTCACCGGGGAGAAACAATACAAGCAAAGGATTACTCAGCTCCCAGCAGCGTCAGGAGCACGGATACAATAGAGGTACAGCCATTCACTGTTTGACATGTCTGCACTGGTACAGAACCTAGCAATCAGAAAACGGGTGAAACTGGCTTGAGAATTAGCATACAGTACCGAGGCCCCCATGACCAAATGAAGGCTAACCTCGATAATCAGCCTAAATAATGCAGACTACAGCAAAACGACTGACTTTGAAAAGGGAATGAATGTCCGGAAAGAGTAGTGTAACCAGCTTGAAATGCTTCTCCGAGACCTCTAACTAAAAGAAACCGGGAACCAGCAGTGGCATCGACTCCTTTCGAACTGGGATCCTATCGCAGCTCGTGGTGTCGTAACTCTTCCATATCTGATATTGGACCAAGCACGTCAGAGGAGAGCGCGAACGCATTCCCCCTGTCACGCCCAACATCCCTCCCTAGAGGGCGCTCCACTGCTCTCATTATTGTTCGTGTCATTTAGCTCTCCAGGTGTTCCCTTTTAATGTTATTATTTAAAGACCAGCTCCTCCAGTCCTCGGGGCTCATCATTAAGGAAAGATGTCGCGAGGCCCGCCTAGCACCAGGAAACCCTACGTCCGTCTCCTGAGGGCATAAGCCTCATCCCCGACACCTCCCGTTTCCTGAGCCCGGGGTCTGGAGGATCTCGCCCCGTCACCCTTGGACCTCCATGTTTCGTTTGTCTGTGTGCTCCCCCCTTCCGGGGATTTTAACTTTGTCGCGTTCCAGGATGGATTTCCAGTTTATGGACTTTCGGACCGTGCTTTGACCTGCCCTTGGACCCGTTTGGATTTGGATGCCGTTTTGTCTTCCCCGTACACTGTCTCACGGACGGTCACTATTATTTTGTGCACTATTAAACCCCTGTGTGTTCCTTTTTACCACGCCTCCTGTTTTCTCCAGCTCTTACCGCATCGCATAGGGTCTTCTACAAGATCCGACACGGATTCCAGTCCGTGTCCGTTACACCCCCACTACCAGAAATTATGCAGTCGAGATTCCCACATTTGGGGAATTCGCAGGGGTCAGCACAGCCGGAGTGCAATGGCCGAGCATCGCTCTGGGTGAACCTCCTTCTTGATCAAGGTATCTCCCCTGCCAGGTAGCTGTACAAGCCCCTGCAAGCGGCCCGCACCCACAGCACAAAGCGCGCATCCTAGGCCTGCTCTTTGCCCCGCACACCACCGCCTCCTGCTGGGCCCACTCTTTCGCACACTCACACGCCACACTAACACTCAAAAGGGTGGGCAAAATGAGAAAACGAGCGCGCCGTTTCGTACACATCTGCAGTCGCCAATGCGCATTCGCAGCATGTCCCGGGACGCAATTCGGCCTCATTTGCATAACACCAGACCGGCAGATCGCTACGCAAGCTCGCGTCATGCGCATGCCGTACACACTGTATAATTATTACTGAGAGAGAGGCTCACTGTCTGTTCCTGAGGCTGGGACAAGAAATCACACACTGTATTATTATTATTGTGAGACAGGCTCACAGTCTTTTCCCCAGGCTGGAAGAGAAGATCACACTGTATTATTATTATTATTGAGAGTCTGGCTCACTGTTCCCCAGGCTGGGACAGGAGATCCAACACTGTAGTATTATTATTGAGAGACAGGCTCACTGTCTGTTCCTCAGGCTGGGACAGGAGAACACACACTGTATTATTATTATCGAGAGCCCTGCTCTTTCCTGACTGTTCCTTAGGCTGTTACAGGAAATCATAATCTGCTTTATTATTATTGAGAGACTGGCTCACTCCTGTCTGTTCCTCAGGTTGGGACAGGAGGTCACACACTGTATTATTATTACTGAGAGATAGGCTCACTGTCTGTTCCTCAGGCTGGGACAGGAGATCACACAGTTTATTCATATTATTGTTGAGAGACATGCTCACTGTCTGTTCCTCTGGCTGGGACTGGAGATCACACACTGTTCTATTATTATTGAGAGACATGCTCACGTTTTGTTCCTCAGACTGGGAAAGGACATTCCACACTAGGTTATTATTATTGAGAGACAGGCTCACTGTTCCTCAGGCTGGGACAGGAGATCACACTGAATTATTATTATTGAGAGACAAGCTCACTGTTCCTCAGGCTGGGACAGGAGATCACACACTGTATTATTATAATTGAGAGACAGGCTCACTGTTCCTCAGGCTGGGACAGGAGATCATACTGTATTTTTATTATTGACAGATAAACTCACTGTTCCTCAGGCTGGGACAGTAGATCACACTATTATTATTGCTTAGAGTCTGGCTTACTGTTATCCAAGCTGGGACAGGAGGTCACACACTGTATTATAATTATTGAGAGTCTGACTCACTGTTTCCCAGGCTGGGACAGGAGATCACAGACTGTATTATTATTATTGAGAATCTGGCTCACTGTTCCCCAGGCTGGGACAGGAGATCACACACTGTATTATTATTATTGAGAGAGAGGCTCACTGTCTGTTCCTCAGGCTGGGACAGGAAGTCACACACTGTATTATTATTATTATTATTATTATTATTATTATTATTATTATTATTATTATTATTATTATTATTGAGAGACAGGTTCACTGTCTGTTCCTCAGGCTGGGACAGAAGATCATACTGTATTATTATTATTGAGAGACAAGCTCACTGTTCCTCCGGCTGAGACAGTAGATCACACTGTATTATTATTATTGAGAGACAAGCTCACTGTTCCTCAGGCTGGGACAGGAAGTCACACACTATATTATTATTATTATTGAGAGACAGGTTCATTGTCTGTTCCTCAGGCTAGTACAGGAGATCACGCACTGTATTATTATTATTATTGAGATACAGGCTCACTGTGTGTTCCTCAGGCTGGGACAGTAGATCACACTGTATTATAATTATTAAGAGGCTGACTCACTGTTTCCCAGGCTGGGACAGGAGATCACACACTGTATTATTATTGAGAGGCAGGCTCACTGTCTGTTCCTCTGGCTGGGGCAGGGAATCACACACTGTATTATTAGTATTATTGAGAGACAGGCTTGCTGTCTGCTCCTCAGGCTGGGACAGGAGATCACACACTGTTGTAG
The DNA here is from genome assembly GCF_040954835.1 of Lepisosteus oculatus. Classification (NCBI taxonomy): domain Eukaryota; kingdom Metazoa; phylum Chordata; class Actinopteri; order Semionotiformes; family Lepisosteidae; genus Lepisosteus; species Lepisosteus oculatus. Next base: position 44,355,505 of record NC_090709.1, on the reverse strand, counting down.
TGTGCTCTCACGAGGCACCAGTTCTGTAGGGGTTTGGGCATTTACTGGTACAATTATTTTTGTGGCAGTAAATCACAAAATTGATTCTTTTAATGGTCTTAGAATCCAACCATGCGATATAACTCAAACAACGCACATACAGGTACTAATACACGAGGATACATTTATTAATATATAGAATATGCATGTAAACCTAACAAATCTTATCGTAAGGGTTATCAGAATACAAAAGATATAAATTCATTCAGTTACAAAGAGTTACACATATCAAGAGGACATAAATTCGGTATATCATTCATTTAGACCGTATCATAATTGAACTGGTTTACAACTTCTACATTAGATACTCAAAACAAGTACATAACCCTTAGAAATTAAATTTATATCAACTGGTTGGGAGCAGTAATGCAATGAGGTTGAATACTCACTGCCACTGGGCCTGTATTCTTACTGTTTCCGTAGTTGGGAGAGCGTTAGACTGAAGATCTAAAGGTCCCTGGTTCGATCCCGGGTTTCGGCATTTTGTTTCATCGCGCCCTTTGTTCCTCTCTCCAGCGCCCCCTGCCTAAAGTGACGCGTCCCTTTCTCAGCCCGAAACGCAAGCGAAACACCAGCAGCGGTCCCTGCAGGTTTCCGTAGTGTAGCGGCTATCACGTTCGCCTAACACGCAAAAGGTACCCGGTTTGAGACCGGGTGGAAACAGCCTTGTTTTGCACGCTCCTGTACTTCACAGAGGTCTTGAGTGACCGGTCATTTGTTCCCAATGTATTTCCGGTGCCTTCGTGCACTCTTGTACCAAATGCACGTTCCTTCTGTACGCTGAGCCGATCATTTGCAATTGGGCTGTGCCGACAGACCAGGACGAGCTCTGTCGGCTCAAAAGCAGCGCAGGACCTGCAAGAACAACAGAAAGATTAACATCCAGCGGGGGCCTCTTAGTGAGCCCAAGATCTCATCAAGAATCGGCTCCAGCAACAGGGCTGGGTGCATTGTTCCATTCTCCGCCCACTCTCGGTGTAAACAAGTCCCTCCTGGTCTCTGCTTGAAATGCACTTTCCTGCGTTTGCTTTGGTGTAACTGGCTTCCCCTGCATGGGCGAATGTGAAGAAGATCCTTAGTAAGTCATTGAAGAAAACCAAGAAGAGGTCGGAGTGGCCTCTGTCGTTCATCAACGATCCAGTCAGGCAGTACTCCTCTGTAAAGCGCCTTTCGTTCACATCGATTGGCTTTTTTTTGCCATTATTTGTGCAAGTAGTGAAAGCAGTAATAGCAGACGCCCCTATTCTGCCATGACCCGGATTCGAACCGGGGTTGGTGCAGCCATACGACAGAAAGCAGTGTCGTCAAGCCCTGACATCCCTCTCTCTCCACCTCTCTACCTCTCCCTACCCCTCTCTGCTCTTTCTCTCTCACTCTGGAGTTTATTTTCCAGACAGAAATCCAGCTCCATCCCTCCTGTGGAAGATTGGTGATGCAGGATGAGAGCCCCTAAGCGAGAGCACTGCAGCGGCAGGTTCTGTGGTCTGTTTCAAATCCACCTGCGACGAGACACCGAGGAGAAATGAAGAGCCCCAGTTGCGCTAGAAAATCACCCGGGAAAGAGACTTTCAATGTAGGAAAAAAAAGTTGTTAGTAACAGACATAATATGTTTGTTTTGTTTTTTTAATCGCTGCGATGTGTGACTAAGCTCATACGACTAAGAGTCGCCCCCTTTTATCTAGATCTGGTAACCTGCTCGTCGCTGGTGGGCCAGATCGTGTCCCCCATCACTATACTGGGGCAATAGGACCCACACAGACCGCAGGGTGAGCACCCCCTGCTGGTCCCACAGAGAGGGAGAGGTAGAGGTAGGAAGAGAGGTAGGGAGGGGAAAAGGGAGAGGTAGGGAGAGAGGTAGAGAGAGGGAGAGGTAGAGGTAGGGAGAGAGAGGAGGAGTACAAATTCAAGCAGAAGCCTGATTGGAGCACTGTTGTATGGCCCTGACATCAATCCCTCAACTCTCTGCATAAATCAGTGTCTTATGGCCATGACATCCCACCCCCACCACTCTCAGTGGAAAGCACTGTCGTATAACCATGACACCCCACCTCCACCGCTCTCTGAGAAAAGCAGTATCTTCAAGCCCTGACATCCCACCCCCGCCACTCTCTACGTAAAGAAGTGTCGGATGGCCCTGACATCCACCCCTCCACTCTCTGCATAAAGTAGTGTCGTCAAGCCCTGACATCCCACCCCCGCCACTATCTGCGTAAAGCAGTACCTTCAGGCCCTGACATCCCACCCCCGCCACTCTCTGTGTAAAGCAGTATCGTCAGGCCCTGACATCCCACCCCTGCCACTCTCTGCATAAAGAAGTGACACCTTCCCCTCAACTCTCTGCAGAATGCAGTGTCGTCAGGCCCTGACATCGCACCCCTGCCACTCTCTGCGTAAAGCAGTATTGTCAGGCCCTGACATCCCACCCCTGCCACTCTCTGCCTAAAGAAGTGTCGTATGGCCCTGACACCCACCCCTCCACTCTCTGCGTTAAGCTGTGTTGTCAGGCCCTGACATCCCACCCTCGCCACTCTCTGTATAAAGCAGTGTCATATGGCCCTGACATCCCAACCCCGCCACTCTCTGTGTAAAGCAGTGTCATATGGCCCTGACATCCCACCCCCACCACTCTCTGTGTAAAGCACTGTCGTATGGCCCTGACATCACACCCCCACCACTCTCTGCGGAAAGCACTGTCGTATAGCCCTGACACCCACCCCTCCAATCATTGAATAAAGCAGTGTCGTTAAGCCCTGACATCCCACCCCTCCACTCTCTGCGTTAACCTGTGTTGTCAGGCCCTGACACCCCACCTCCGCCATTCTCTGTGTAAACAGTGTCATATGTGCCTGACATCTGACCCCCACAACTCAGCTACGGTGCCGGCAGAATTCTCCTCTTTTATAGCCGCTTGGACACACCGCTCTGAGCCATCTGCATTCACGAAGCCCTGAGTCTGCCGGCTGAGCAAGCTGCCTCCTTTACACGGAACAGGAGCCCAGACACACCGTCTCCACTAATGTGTTTACTACATCTATAGATCTGACCCCCTACAGCCCCGATATTCCTGGACAGGATATTTACCACCAGCCTGGTGAACTTTTCATCTTGACCTCTCCCAGGAGGAGCACAATTAACACAGAATCCTCTCTCCATTTAGCAAATAACACAAAACACTGTTTACTTGTCAAGACAGAAAACCAGGCTGCTCTAGGTGAGGCTTAAACTCACAACCTCGGCATGAGTCCACTGAATATGTCATTTTACATGGCCTGAACCAGGAAAGAGGTTGGAAGTCAAGAAGTTATGGTTTTGTTTTAATACTTGCCTACTCTTTTAATTTTTCGGTCAAATCTTATTTGGGAGTACTTTCAATGGATGTTAATCTTTGTCCCGATGCACGATTCTGGGCCATGGTGTGTCTTGAATAATGTTCTTATAGGCTTCAGTTTGGAAAAGTGCGCTCTTCAGAAGCTACCGAAACCGCTAATGGTTACATAACACTTAATGCAAAAGCAACGTTCGGGTTTGAAAAAAAAATATTACTTGCTATGAATACAAACACTGTTACAGGAGGCGTGTTAGGGCTATTTTAGCTTAGATCATCAATTCATCTTACATTTCTACTCCATCTATATCAACAGCGTCATCGCTACTGAGCGCTAAAGGCAGGTCCTGGCAATACAATCTTCTTTAGAAAACATTTTTAAAACTATTTCCACTACCATACATAAAGTAAAAGATACCGATTGCACGCAACGAATAAAATCTCTCATCCAGGGACGTTGTAGCTAGATGCAAATTCCAATCGAAAATGTATCAGCTTTAAAATTTTCTTTTGGATCCACAGGACGATCAGCATGAGACTCAAAATATACCTGTGTTTGATTGTACAGCATAGATTGTACAGCATGTATGTTTACATTTATGTTAAAATTAAGGTAAATATATCAAAATATCAACATCCAACTTCACAGTGCTAACGTACTGTAACAGTGCTTGTCAAATTCTCAAACAAATCTGCGTTGTATTTCTAAACTCTTTTAGCAGAGGACGCAACAGGAGTATAAATGATATCTCCCGCCAGCCATTCAAAGATACTTTTCCAAGGGTGAATATGGATTTCTGGGGAGTTGCGGTGTTGATCACTATTGGACTTCCCCGGTCTCAAGTGTTGTTGTTGGACACGGGCAAAAGACTCGCATTTTCTGCAAATATAAAGAGGGTTAAGGTTTCGGCTTTAGCGGAGACAGTGTTTACAACAATAATAAGAGGATCGTCCCTGGGTGGGTTTGAACCACCAACCTTTCAGTTAACAGCCAAACACGCTCGCCAATTGCGCCACAGAGACTGATGAGAGAGGCTTTTCTCCATTCGCACCTTTCCGGTCAAAAAATAAACATTGCTTGCATTTTCTTGCCAGTCGGCAATATTCCTACTGCTCTGATAGCCAAGAATTACATTTCATTTTTCACAAGCTGTATGAATTTCTTGAAAAACAAGTTGTTGCAGAAAGGAAATGCATTCATGCTTTAAACTAAATCAAGCCCTATGCGGTTGTCCAAGATGGTAGTCTCTGCACAAAAAGACAGGAAGAAAGGCACAGCTGGGATGTGGAGCCAGGATCTCCTCTTTTCTGATCGCCCTATCATCTCATATCGCCGACCACCTAATCTGCGTAACCTCCTTGTTCACAGCTCCCTTGACCGCCCTCAACAACCATCCACACCAGGCACTTTCCCTTCCAACAGAGCTCGCTGTATCACTTGCGAGTACACAGCCACCACCACACTCATTCAAGGCCCCTCAGGACAATTCCGGATCACCCAGACAGCATCTTGTACCTCCAGCAACCTTATTTACTGTATCTCTTGCAGTAAATGCCCAGCCATCTACATTGGAGAAACAGGAAGGAGACTCGGAGACCGCTTCAGAGAACACGTCAGGGCTGTGAAGATTAAAGATCTCTCCAAGCCCATTGTTTCTCATTTCACCTCTGACGGCCACGACCACACTAATCTCTCCGTCTGTGTTCTCAAAGACGGTTTTCCGAACTCATACATCAGAAAGACCACCGAAACTAAAATTATTCTGCAGTTAGGATCACACATTCTCCCTTCCCTTAACGACAGATTACTGTTCTTTTAAATTTTCTCCATTCATTGGAAGTTTCATTTCACACCTCTCTGCACCCATTCTGACTTCACACCTCTTGATTGGCCTCTCTTTCTGTCCCCTGCTCCCGCCTCTCACTCCTCCTCCCTCCCAACCTTTGTTCTCCAGCTACTTTACCTTTGCCTACTGCCCTGTCTCTCTCACACCTGAAGAAGGCTCCACGGCCGAAACGTTGTGTTCTCTTTCTTCTTTTTTTCAGCATGGAATAAACCTATTACTTGTTCCTTTGCAGCCTACGCATGCTGACGCAGCTACCCACCTGAACTACAAAAGATATATATTCATTCAGTTACAAAGAGTTACATATATCAAGAGGACATACGTTCAGTATATCATTCATTAAGACCGTTTCATAAAGTGAACTTGGTTACAACTTCTACATTAGATACTCAAACAAGTACATAACTCTTAGGAATTAAATTGATATCAACTGGTTGGGATAACAATTGAATTCTCGAGCTGTAATGCATTGAAGTTGAATACTCATCCAATCTTTGGGGATTCAGATCTCCTGCGGGCACAAAGAAACAGTTGCAGGCTGTTGCTGTCCAATCCGCGCTCTCTGGCTCGGTGCCAGGCTGTGCTGTGCGGCTTGCGACGGTGCGCTGCTGATGCTCACTGTTGGCTTTAACTAGCAAAGTTTGTGCACAGGAGAAAAGATGACTGTGGGTCCCAGCAAGTCAGGAAGAGGACCGGTTCGTTCCTGATGAAGAGCTAGTTCTGAATAGTAATTCAGCTGTCCACAGTTCCGACCTGTTCATGAGGCCTGCTGCTGGTTACTCTCTGGCAACCTCCACTCTATACTCTTAGAACAAAGGAAAGTTCTGGCACTCGGATACACTGGCCGTTCCGTGGTTGTCCGGGCTGAGTCTCAGGATGGTCAGGAGGCGCGCTACGAGAATGTCCTGCCCTTGGGAGCCTTCTGCTCCTGGGCCGTCCTGCCCTGGAATTCTCCTTTGAATTCCCTTTAGAACAGTCCACAGAATCCTCTCCAGAATCTTACTGAATCTTGTTGAATCTGAATCTGAATCTGAATCTCAATCTGAATCTTACAGGCTCTCTGTGTTGCCTGTTTTTACCTGGAGGAACTTCAGCTCATTGATTGGCTGAAAGTTCCATGGGCATCAGAGTCCCACGTGGGTTACTCGGCCCTACCAGTCCCTGATTGGTTGATCAAGGTGAGATATGAGTCACTTAGTCCTGACACTTAGTAATGCAGTCCAGATGTCCAACTGGCACTCCCTAGACAGATAGGCGTCAATGGATGACCATTGATCATGATAGCCAGGCTTAGCTAAGTGCATCCCCCTTTGGGAGCTGTCCTTATCAAAAGAAAACATCTTGCATGAATGGTTTCTCTGTGGCTGCACCACAGAGATGAACAGAGAAATGGGGCCTCATTTGGGAAGCTCAGAAACACTTAATTCTGCCTTATTAATAAGCCTCGCCGCTACATATCCCCCCTTTTTGAAGGTCACGAGGTCCAGAGCCGTTGTTGCCTTCAAAACAAAACAGAGTTAAGTGATGTCCCTTGCCATTAGAACATTAACCTTAAATGTCTACATTACTCCTTGAGAATTCATACCGGAACCAGCATTGGGAACAAACAGGATGAATAACATCTGGAGTATGTATAAACACGGTAGGAGACATTATCTCAGTCTAGGAATTACACATCAGGAAGTTCACTGTCAATATCTGATACCTCTGTAGCAGATATTTGGGGAGAAGTCACTTCCTTTCTTTTGACATGCTACCTTTGACTCATTCGTGCTACCCGGAGTACATCTTGATGCGAGAGTACAGCATTCAGAGTACACTGTCAGTCATGATCTAGCTACCTGGCAGTAGTTTTACAACAACAACAGTTCCTGTTCAAAGCCCCCCGATAAACCACAACACCTGTGTTGGGTATCTGCTAGGGTGGTTTGGAGGTTTGTTCCATTAAAGCAAACTAACTACCCGTACCTCTTCAGGGCTTACTGTTTCTTGGATTTCTATCCAATTCAATAGTGTGGCACCTGAAGGCATCCATGACCTCAAGTTTGGTCTTATGTTGTCTGGTTCCAGACCGTACAGTGTTAAGTTACCATGCTGTACTATGGCCTCCTCGGAAACTTACAGGAAAACTGTTTGATTAGGTAGCTGCATTGCTGTAGCTGTATCATGCCTGTCACAAGTCATAGTGTCAGTTAAATGTGGTGTCCTGACCAGCCATTTACTTCCCACCTGCTCTTCATGGGGTTCATTAACCTCCCTCTGCTCGTTAGCAGCTTTACACCCTTCATTGGTGAATCGTTTAGACACAGCCAATGGATAGCTTTGGTAGCCATACCCATCTCAAGATTTGGAACCGAATTCAATCTTGGATTGCCTTCTGGGTGAGCTATGAGCGATGGGGTTAATGTCACATACTCCTCTACTGAAAAGAGTGGAATCAAGTGGGTTGGGATTTGTGCCATGGTTAGACTGGCTACAGTGGCACTAAACTCCCTTAACAGGTCTTGTGTCAACATTCTGGCCTGTTGCACACAAGCATAAACCCACTGTATAACACCAACAATCATGTCCACTGGTTGGGGAATAAGGTTTAACCCTGTTGCATAGGAAATTGCCTGTAGGGTTTTCCCTAAGCTTTCCAACTTTTTCTGCTGTCGATACAGTCTGTCACTACCCTCTGGCATTTCTGACACCTGCCTTCTTGGGGCAGTCAGGGTGAGAGTGCCAGTAGCACACAAACCTACCAGAAATAGCAAATGTGCAACAGTGGCGGCAGCAATCAGTCCTCCCAAAAGTCTTTTCGGGTGGCTGATCCCAGTCATCTCCTTCTGAGTGACTGTTGCCTTTCTAAGCTGGCGCAGCATGTACATGGTGTCTTCCTCAGTATGCCCTGTGGCATCTTGGGCACCAACATCCTGGAAATCTGGGGAGATCTGACACAGCTGCTGATGCTGCTCCTCCTTTTCCAGGATCAGGATCTGCTTTTTCGATTTGTCCATGCCTGTGCTCTAAGAACCCTGCAGGGGGTGGTGCAGCGGTGGAGCATGCCTGACCCTCAGCTGAGTGGTCATCTGGAGCACCTGAGTGATCTGGGATTGTTACCCTATTCTCACTGTTCAGGTCCATGCACACTTCCTGATTGAGGAATCCTTCTATCGGCATGTTTACAATCGTTCGCTGGGGGTAGGTGTAGGACACCTGCTCGCTCCCCCCCTCCCTCGCTAGGGGTTCAGGGAGCTGCCCCAGCACTGGGATAGCTAGTTCACTGTCTTTGAAATCACTATCACTCACCAGGCCCATGTCAGTGCAGGTGGGGATTCTGACACCTCTCTTTGCGATGTCCTGCACTGGCAGGCGGGTGACTTTACCATCCAGCTCCAGTCTGGCTGAACCACTGTTGGTCAGACTCAGACTGACAAACTGAGCTGTTGGCTGTAAGAAAACCGGCTCGGCTTTCATTCCCTGTCCCTTCTGGGGGACTGGGTGTGTAGGCAACCCTGCCGTTGAGGCAGGAACAATCAGGTCAGTCTCACTCACTACCTGGTAGTTGTGAGAAATAATGTTACCTGACTGCAGGTTCCCTGGGTCACAGCAGAGGGAATCGGCATCTGGGATCAGGTGTGTCCACAGCGCAGTAGTCTCAGCGTCCAGCTGGACCTCCTGTCTAACCTGTAAATGTTGCACCAGGGGCACCTGGCGGTGGCCCAGCGACAGCTGCTCAAGCAGATCCTCACTAATAGAGGACCTCTCAGGGCTAAGGGTGAGGGCTTCATCACCAACCTGCTCTCCTGCCATCTGGATCCCTTCCACCACTGCGGGGTGGTGGTCCTGACCCCTCTTGGGTGCCAGGGTGCACGGGGAAAGCTCCTTTTCATCGCCAGGTGGGGAGATCTGCTCCTTTTTAGGGACTTAAAAGGTGTGTGCTTTACCTGGTGGATCAGGCGGCTGCTTGGAGCACCGCTCCTGTGGCAGGGAGGCTGTTGGGACCTCAGCCGGGACACGACTTCCCGGTATATCCGGGGAACAAGGAATTATTTTTATTTCTTGTCCAGAGGGAACAGAAGGAATCTCCACATAGGCTTCTGTGTTCGGTGGGCACTGTGTGAGCACAGTCTGCCTCTTGGCCCCCCTTTCCTTCTGTACAGAAGGCTTAGGAGCCTTGACCTGTTTCCACACCTTGCCTTTCTGGTGATCCACCAAAGGTTCCTCTCTGAGTCGCATGCCCTTTTCTTTTTCTACCCGTTTGAGCTTGCCGTGTGACATCAACCACCTTTCAACCACAGTGTCAATCAGTGTCTCACTGGGTAAGACATCTCCCATGGCAGACTTGAGGTAAAAGCTTCCTGCTTTTCCTCTGTGTTTTACTGCCTGCTCTGTGACTTCAGGGGTGGAGTCAGCACTCACTTGGGAGTGGCTGAATTCATCCAGGCAGGAACCCTTCCGCTCAATCACATAGACTGAGGGAGGGAGAGGGGGCGGGTCTCCGCCTCCTCCAGTGGAGAGTATCAGCTCATTCACGCTTCCGGCAGCCTTGGGGAGCGGTTGTCCCTGTCCTAATAAAGCTTGTTCAAGCCTGGCCAGGCGGGTGGCTACTGAATCCTTTTGTTCAGCTTTTTCTAGCCCTTTCCCTCCCCCGGTGTTCTCATGGCACTTAGGACGCTGGGTGCGGTCCTGTGTGAGTGCTTTGGAACGGGGCTTAGCCAGCTCAGGAGCCTGTGCTCCTTCGAGCAGGGGGGAATTAACCCTGCTGGCTCTGACGGCGAACACAGTCGCTTTAACAGCTTTTTGCTCAGAGTGACTTTGGACATCATACTCCCAGGCTTTCTGCACGAATCTCTTAATATCAGTCATTTTCATGGTCTGTGCATCTGTATGCATTAAGATCATCTTTCTGACTGACGGGTGTTCTCTTCGCAACCCTCATCATTTTGCCCTGCAAAATAAGTTCGTCTAAGTCTCTCGTAATATTCGCGAGGGGACTCTGCTCTCTCGTGCTTAATGTTAAGGGCGCCGGCTATCGCGGCAGTCGGGTCAATAAACGCACTGTATTCTCGGATAAGTGCTTGACACAGCTCTTCAAAGTCATCACAGACTTTCTTCATCTGCCTAGCCATCCACTCATGTACAGCTCTGCTGCTAGTTTTCCTGACCAGAAACACTTTCTCCTGTTCTGTGGCGTTTGGCAGGTACTGCAGGGTATACCTGAGGTCTTGAATATAACTCTCGATATTATTCTCTGACACTGCAGGGTAAAATCTCTCCATGTCCTTCGCTAGCTCTCTCAGAGAATGGAGGTTTATTCTCCTAGCTTCTCCGCTGATGGAGATATGACGGAGATCATGGTCAGACCTGTCACTGCTAGAGAGAGTGCTTAATAGCGACTCGAATTCAGACCTTTTAGCAACCATCGTTAAACTTAAAGAGTATCAATTTTAAGTACGAAATCACAGTTCTACCACAGAAAACCATAAGATAAAGTATGCAATCAACCCAGTAGATCGCAAAAGATCACAAAACAATCAGGCACTGCTTAAAGAGCAAGGGGAACTTTTTTCCTTGCGGCTTTCAGCACACTGTATTGTCGAGTTTGAAACCCGTGGTGTTTTATATTGAATTATTCAGCTTGGTTGACTCATTTCAGTCTTACCATAGCCCGTCCAGGGACACCAATAAATGTAGTGTGCTCTCTGAAGGCACCAGTTTTGTAGGGTTTGGGCATTTACGGGGACATTTATTAATTGTAGCCATAAATCACAAAATGATTCTTTTGATGGCCTTAGAATCCAACCATGGGATATAACTCAAACAACGCACACACACGGGTACTAATACACGAGGATACATTTATTAATACATAAAATATGCATATAAACCTAACAGATCTTATCGAGAGGGTTATCAGAATACAAAAGGTATATATACAATCAATTACAAAGAGTTACATATATCAAGAGGACATACGTTCAGTATATCATTCATTAAGACCGTTTCATAAAGTGAACTTGGTTACAACTTCTACATTAGATACTGAAAACAAGTACATAACTCTTAGGAATTAAGTTGATATCAACTGGTTGGGATAACATTTGAATTCTCAAGCTGTAATGCATTGAAGTTGAATACTCATCCAATCTCTGGGGATTCAGATCTCCTGCGGGCTCTCTGGCTCCGTGCCAGGCTGTGCTGTGCTGCAGATGCTCACTGACCGGCTAGTTAGTGTTGGCTTTAACGAGCAAAGTTTGTGCACAGGAGAAAAATTGACTGTGGGTCCCAGCAAGTAAGGAAGAGGACCGGTTCATTCAGCTGATTCAGCTGTCCACAGTTCCGACCAGTTCACAAGGCTTGCTGCTGGTGCTAACCTCAGGTGGATCCTCTGGTTACTCTCTGGCAACCTCCGCTCTAGACTCTTAGAACAAAGGAAAGTTCTGGCACTCGGACACACTGGCCGTTCCGTGGTTGTCCGGGTTGAGTCTCAGGATGGTCAGGAGGCACACTGCGAGAATGTCCTGCCCTTGGGAGCCTTTTGCTCCTGGGCTGTCCTGCCCTGCAATTCTCCTTTGAATTCCCTTTAGAAAAGTCCACGAAATAGTCTCTCAGGCCCTCTGTGTTGCCTGTTTTTACCTGGAGGAACTTCAGCTCGTTCAATGGCTTAAAGTTCCATGGGCATCAGAGTCCCACGTGGGTTACTCGGCCCTACCAGTCCCTGATTGGTTGATCAGGGTGAGATATGAGTCACTTACTCCTGACACTTAGGAATGCAGTCCAGATGTCCATCTGGCACACCCTAGACAGATAGGCGCCAATGGATGACCATTGATCATGATAGCCAGGCTTAGCTAAGTGCATCCCCATTTGGGAGCTGTCCCTTAACAAAAGAAAACATCTTTAAATCAGCCTGCATGAATAGTTTCTCTGTGGCTGCACCACAGAGATGAACAGAGAGATGGGGCCTCATTTGGAAAAGCACAGCAACACTTAATTCTGGCTTATTAACAAGCATTGCCGCTACAAGTGAAAGACTGAAGTGAAATAGAGCGGGGACGAAGGCAGTGAAGAGAGAGAACGTGGGAAGAAGAGAAAAACGCAAGGGAAAAAAAGTAGCGTCGTAAAAGAGGTGACGGAGCTGTCCTCTCTATAAGAAGGGTGCCAGTGAGCCCTGCTCTCGCTTACGGCCACACCCCCTTGAGCATGCCTGATCTCGTCTGATCTCGGAAGCTGAACAGGGATGGGCCTGGTTAGTACTTGGATGGGAAACCGCCTGGGAATACCAGGTGCTGTAAGCTTTTAAGCGCAGGAGGTGCCCTATCCCCGCTCGCTCGCTCATTCCCCTGTTCACACGTGCAGTGCGGCTTGTCCGTCTGTTTATTTGTCAGCTTTGGCGAGACACGGGTGCTTGTGTATTAGCGTGAGCGTTTTTTATTCTGATCATGAACAGTTTTACAAGTCCGCAAAGGATCGAGGAAAGGTTTATCGCCAGCTGAAAAGAGACACAGCGCTTCGGCTGTGGAGACTTTTTCAGCTGGCGTTCTGGGAGTCGCGTTTTTCAGAATTGTATTGAGATCGTTTTCCACAGAGCTCAGATGTCAAAGCACAGCAGCAGCTCTCCACAGCGATCCTCTATAGCGCCCTTTCTCCCGCAGCTCCGTCCTCATTGGAAGGAAGCAAGAGTGAAAGGCTGAAGTGAAATAGAGCGGGGACGAAGGCAGTGAAGAGAGAGAACGTGGGAAGAAGAGAAAAACGCAAGGGAAAAAAAGCAGCGTCGTAAAAGAGGTGACGGAGCTGTCCTCTCAATAAGAAGGGTGCCAGTGAGCCTTGCTCTCGCTTACGGCCACACCCCCTTGAGCACGCCTGATCTCGTCCGATCTTGGAAGCTAAGCAGGGATGGGCCTGGTTAGTACAGATGCAGCCATTCAAAATGCGCATGTGATACCGCATTATTTTCCGGTACGCTGTACGCAGTCTACCGCGAGTTACCGGTAAATACCGCTAGCAAAATAATAGTATCCGGAATTTCCGCAAGGTGGAGCTAATAAAGCTCAACCTCTCATGTTTGAGCTGTAGCCATCAAAGTCTTTAACGAAGATATTACTAATAGTATTAATAATAAATGACCTTGGACAAGCTGTAAACTCAAAGTATTGCCCTGGTCCACATTATTTTTTTCATTGACCGTCTTTGTAAAAGTAACACCACAGCATTTCACAATCACGCATTTTTTTCCAATCGTGCAAAGTACAGTAATTTTTGAGAATCGATTCACCATGCCTTTCACATGCTCATAAAAGAGATTGATTTAGGAACATAAACATATTACCGTATGCAAACTGTACTGTATACAGTATGTATATGTATATTTAATGTCTTAACTGTGCCCGTTTAAGTATTGAATATTTATATGGAATTTTACCACTGAAGGGAAATCTTAGTGCCTGAGCATAAAAAGAATAGGAACATACTGCAACGCGTGTGAAGGCCATAAACGATATTAATTTTGGAACATAAACATACAGTATATGGCTGGTCTCGGTACTTTAAAGAAAACATACACGAAACATGGTTTCATTATGACCAGAATCGGTCTTAACACCGATAATACGTAAATACTGCTCACGTATATGTTTCTAGGTTTATATTATGCATTTCATACGGTCCAATTACTTTTGAGCAACTGATAAGAAGCGCGAAACGGTATGCCCAGGGCGTTCTAGTTTTCGTTTTGTTTTAATGCATTGCAGTGGATTGATTAGAGATATCAAGTACATACAAGTCATTTTTTAAATGTTGTAGTTCATCTTGTAAAAATGTTAAGAGTACATCATCTGTGAACAATTACACAGGTTCTGTTTCCATATTGCAGATTTTGGTTACGTAATATTATTTTCTAGATTTCACGTTGTGAATATATGATTTGGGCAAACAGAGCCGCAAAGAAGTACATTATGGGTTGTTGTTTTTTTTTGCAGTTTTATCTAGAACAAGCGATGCTTAAACCTTTGTCTGATTCTTGTGAAACTATCCACACGACAGTTACAGTACCTAGGAGTTGACTTCAGTGATGTCACTGATGGGATGTTTCTAAAAATCCATCCTCTGTAAAACGTCTTCTCTAGTTGTCCTGCATATGTATTCGCTAATGAAGCTGTGTGTTCTGAGCCTGGTTCTCTACATTTCTGTATGAACCAGCTTAGAGGGCTAAAGACAGCTTGTGTTTAAATTGAGTGTAAGGTAATTTATGCTAAAGTCATGGTCAGCATTTATTATTGTACTGTGCTGTAAACTTGTTCTGTGCCTAATTACATTATTTTATAACTTTATCAAATCTGTACATTGTCTGTCAGGGCCTGACAACACTGATTGTGATAATTTGCAGGTGCTTCTCGGAAGTGCGTTGGTGGTACAGGCGCCTTCCAAATAATTGAGTCGGGTTTGAATCCCAGCCAGTACAAACCCAAATCTTTTCAAGATAATTTGTGGTCCGCTAACACATCTTTTGAAACACTACAACAGGTAACACCCCGTGTGAAACATCATGAACATCTGTTAAAGCCTGAGTTTTACATACTCTAACGTAAATAAACATTAGTGTCTTCCGGTGTGTGAGCCAATTTCTCCAAAAAAATATTTGTTAGTCTGCCGGGAGGCTGTGCAAGGTGTTAAGAAATAGAATTTCTAAAAGACAGGCTCCCTATAACATCAAGGCAGAAAAAATGCTGTTTTCTCTACAGAAATGCTCTTTACATTTCAGCACTGTTGCAACTCCCTTTATAAAGGGTGTGCACACGTATACAACCAAGGCATTGAAAGTTTTTTTTTTAATTATTGTTCCAAAAAATGTTCTATTTGTTTTCTTTTTAATGTTGTTGATTAAAAGATTTTATTAAATGTGAAAAAAATCTGAATGTGAAAAAAGGTCAAAATGCTATTGAAAAAAATCAGTAATGTGAGGAAAGATGGATTGTGGGAGCCCCTTAACTACCCATGTCATGCTGTATTTCTCACTCATTCTACTGGGAGTGGTGCCGTCGCTTCTGGATAAAGTCTGTCAGTGGTCATTCCAGACGGGTCAGGTATGACTACTCTTCGGCACAAGAGACAGGTGACTTGGGAGGATCCCGACAGTGTCAACTTTCTTTCAGAGCCCGGATAGCTCAGTCGGTAGAACATCAGACTTTTAATCTGAGGGCCCAGGGTTCAAGTCCCTGTTCGGGCGGTTGTGCTGTTCTTAAGTCTATTGTGAATGTCATTCTAAATAGTCTTTTATCTTTCACTCTTCTAGCTGTACTGTGGTTATTTTAAATGTCCATTACTTGTATTTACAGTAGTGTATTTAGTGTTTCATTTCACAAACCGAAAATGTTCAAGTAGATCTTGTCACTCTACTCCACGTAATCATCTAAATTAAATCACAGTAGAGTACAGAACACGCAGTGAGGAGCTCACACAGTGAGTACTCTTGAATATGACAAGAGGAAAGGCACACTGCACATCTGCAGAACATCACGTCCGAGTTTACAGTGACAGCAGAGGTTGGAAGCGACGTATTTTTTTATTACTCGCTCGCTGAACGATCTCTCAAGAAACCTCGGTGAAGATTTAACGGGTGTCTAATAATCACGTTCAAAAAGGTGACGATAAGTTTTTTTAACTAGGTAGCCTTAATGGCAACACGGTGTGAGTAGATCTTAAAGCAGCTGCAGACAGAGTACCCGTAATGGCAACACAGTGCTTTGAGTTCGGCTTTTCTTATTTCTTCGGTAGAACCAGTGGTATCGGAATATACTGATCCGGATAGGAAGCGCTTTCGGTTTCTGATCATTTTTATTGAGCGCTGCTATGGTCTTAGGCGTTGCGTTCAGGTCGCAGTTAACCCTGGAGACGTTTGTTAAAATCTCACTTCTAATAAAGAGGTCTTTCTCATTAGAGTAGAAACGATAGAAGCCTTAAGCGGGAAAAAAATCACAACATCTCGCATTTCACGTGTTTAATGTTAACTGTCTCAGTGGTTGCCTCGGTGATTGATGGCTCTTCTCCCTCGCAGGGTGACGGCAAACTTCTTCAGAGAGGGAGTCTCCCACGCACGGTTTTTCTTTATCAAGAGCTGAGACAACAGAAAAAGACTTCCAACTGACATGAATTACTTCTTGAGCGTTTATGACTGTCTTTAAAAGCTGAGAGCAGGTGAAAAAGTCTTTGGAAATGAGGCAATGACTGCTGACAGTAAACAGAGCTGACGCTCAGCTGCAGACAAGCGCTCCTCTTTAGTATAGTGCTGAGTACCCCCGCTTGTTGCGCGGGAGACTGGGGGTACGTTTCTGTGACAGGGCGCTGGTTTAATTTTTTAACAACCTGACTTCACTTAAAAAAGTATGTACTGTGTACTACGTTTCGGACTAGATAGTGCGGTAGAATATGGAGATCATCTCCAGCTTTGAGCTCAACTGCAACAAGAAGTCATGCTAAATGTAGTATAGTGAGTAGACATCGCCAGACAACAGAACGAGAGAGTAGAAGGCAGGAATATATGGTGTAAGGGCGTGATCTGTGTAGTTAACAAAATAGTTAAAATAATATAAAAACGTCTCTTTATTAAGATACACAACATTGAAGGCGACGAGAGATGAGTGCTTGACGGACTCAAAGCGAGTGCAGTGCAGATTTTAGTTCTCTTACTGGTAGAAACGAACTTCTGAATTTTCGGACTTTTCGTTTAGCTTGCGCCATGGAAGATATGGTAGCCGCGCCGAGAAGCTTTGCTTATGCCCAGCTTTTTCCACCGCTTCTAATGAACCTCGGAGCCCCGGATTTGTATACGGAATACAAGATATGGATGGAGTCGTACAGATTTTTTTTAAATAGCCAGTGGATCTACAGAAGCTCAGGATGCCGTGAGACGTGCTACATTACTGCACTGTATCGGGGCTCCCGTGCAGCGGATTTTCGCCAACCTCCCTGGAGAAAAAGACTGTAGCTGCTTTAGACGCTTCCTTTACACCGCGGAGAAACGGCATAAATTTAGGCAGATAACTTAGTCTCAGGACGAATCTGTTGATGCTTTTGTGACTGCACTAAGAGAACTGGCTAAATCTTGTGACTTTGGAGTATTGGAAACTGACATGTTAAGAGATCAACTTGTGGAAAAATGTGCACATAAGAGACTATAAATTGCTGCAGGAGGAAGGGCTGACTTTAGAAAGAGCTCTTACAGTCGCTAGAATTCATGAAGCAGCTCAAGCAGAATCATGAATGCTTTCTGACCACAGTGACAAAGTGACACTGAACGGGGCGCTCGCTCAAACTTTACAAACAAAAGCCGAGCAGCAGGACGCAGTCATGCTAGAGAAATAGAAGAACAGGGGACGGCTGACATTAAATGTTACAGGTGCGGACTAAGAATGCACAAAGCAGATGAATGCGGAGCGTGAACAGCAAAATGTCTACACTGCAAGAAAACAGGACATTGTGCACATGTCTGCAGAACATCACGTCCGAGTTTAAGGACAAGTATCCCTTTTATTGTTGTTGCTGCCTCCGGTTTACATTTGGCGATGTAAACCAGATTCAGAAAAAAATAATTTGAACAACCTTATTCCCATGCTTCCGCGAAGGCGCGGTGGCCAAGTGGTAAGGCGTCGGTCTCGTAAACCGAAGAGCGTGGGTTCAAGCCCCACTCGTGCCAGTTCCACTTGTCACCGCTTTCCTTTAGTTTCAAAGTCTTAAAAAAACTCGCAATGTAGGGATCTCAATAGTAAGAGAACATAACTGTCGCCAGTGATTAGTATTCTTGCATATCCTGCCTTGTTTTTTAGTCAACAAAGCTTGTTTCTCTTCACACCCATCTTCCGAATGATCGCCTCAGCATTGGGAAGGAACGTGCGCTTGGTACAGCCCCCGACTCCATGGTCTGATCACAAACAGATCTGGTGAGCTGTCAGTCCACGTTGGAAGTAACGTTCGAAAGCACAAAAAATCTGACTTAGGAACGAGAAGACCGTGTTTTTTTAAACGAGTAAACGATAAAATAATATACTGCCTGCAAGACTATGTCAAGTTCAAGTTCAAGTTCAAGTTTATTGTCATTATACTCATACACAGGTATATGGTATAACGGAATGCTATTTAGCTAGCTCTCGGACATAAGTAGTACAAAGAAAAAAACACAACAACAATACAATTGTATAACAAAAGAAAGAGAGAGACAACAGCCGATGTGCAAAAAACAACAGGCAGCGTGCAAAACAACAAAAAGGTAACAGGTTATGTGCAAAAACACGCATCAAAAGAATGAAATAAAGGGATAGAAATGATGGGGAGTGAGCTTTTGACATGTATGGTAGAGATAGGTTTTCAATGTGTGTTTGGGTTTTTGGTAAGAAAGAAGGCACTGTGAGGTTCAGATCATAGGTGAGAGGTCAGGTGAGAGTGAGAGAGGCTGGGAGTTTAACAGTTTGATAGTGCGGGGGTAAAAACTTTCTGAGTCTGGTAGTCCGGACCCAAAAACTCCGGTACCGTTTTCCATGTCATGCTAAACGCCACAAATTGTGTTAGTCCAGTCATATCAATCGTCCTAAAATTACGGAAAATCGGATGCGACTGGTGCAGTCAGCACCTATTTCTTCAGGATAGTCGAGCGGTTTAAAACAGCAAATTCACAGCTTCGTGTTTCACTCTCCAAATAGAGGCACGGGTTCAAATCCCACTCCCGACAATCAGGCGTTTTACCCTGTCTTTTTTACCTGCCTTTACACTGTTTCAGTCTTGTTGTGCTCGCTGACAATCACAGTACGAGGAAAACGGAGAAACTGCTTAGCAAAAACATAACGGACAGAAAAAAGCTTCGTAAACACGTGAATGTGATTAGCAGCAGTAAGGTATGCATTCAAATGTTTAAGGCAGATTTATAAAAGCAGCAGAAGAAAGGTGCAGCCTTTGTGAGAATTCGCGGGTTTTTATGCTGCTTGGACTTCTTTCAAGCCTATGAAGTGACCCCCGTTTTATTTTCATTTTCAAACTTCAGAACCGAATAACGAAAATGTTTCATGTGTGACAGCATTCCGTTGCAAATACCGTTTCCACGATGTATTCAGCGACGGGAATGAAATGTTTTAGTGCTGGCTCAAATGCGAGGAATTTCAGAAAAACCTGGAAAAGCAACGCCTGCAGTAAATGACAAATCTAAAGCGTGTAGTCAGCATGAACAGAACAACGCAATGCTCTGTAAAAACGATCTGAAGCCGCAATTACTCTTTTATCTCGGGCAGTTCATTCCGATACGATGTTTCCGCAGAATAAATGAAATGCCGAACTCCAAACATGTTGTTGTCATTATTGCTGCTGTTGTTTTAAGCTTTAATCAGTGGGTATGTAATGTTGTAAAGGGGCTGGACTACTTTGTTCAGTCCAAATTCCACTATGTGAATTTATGCTTTTTTAATATAAGCATTAACAATACAATGCGTGCTCAAAAACCGTTACTTATTAGCTTAAGAAGCGGCAGTGTTTTGACAAACTGTGGTATTCGAACAGTAAATGCTGAAGTGTTTAATACTTGCTTGTGAGCAGATCTCCCTCGATTTAGACAAACTCTTGTTCGGCCGATGATTTCAGATCAAAATCTGAATCAAGTGGAAAGAAAGCTGAATTACGCTGGGTACTGGGTATCACTGTTACGCCATCAGGTCATGCTAGGAGGATTGGGGGGATGAAATTGACACAGAGGGACCCAATGTGGGGGCTGAACCCACAGTTCTGAGATTAAGAGATTCTTGCTCTATGGACTGCGCCTATATAACTCTTGTGCTCCAGCAGTAATGTTTCTGGGTGTGGATGAACATGACATAATAGACTGACAGCAGGAACACGTGGCCCACAGGCAGTGACAGTATCGCTATATTTGGCTGCAGTATATTGTGTTGAGAGCAGCAATAACTTTCCTGCAGAGATGGGAGTGCCTTTAATACAGCTCTTTCAATCGGACAGAGTAAAAGGAACTGACCTAAAGTTTCGGCTGTGGATCCATCTCCACATAGGGGAAGGAGACAGTAAAATAGCGATGAAGAAACAGAAAGATTTGTGCTCGCTGCAAAGTAGGAAAGAGGTGGTCAGACACATAAAATAGCTTGGTGATAAGTTGCAGCGACAGTTTTATGTTATTTAGTACACGGATTTCTCTTCATGTTCCTTAAGATGTGTAATTTGTATGTTGGTTGTATGAGAACATGTTCTTCTAAAGTCCTGTCAATTGACAGTGGAGAGCTAGCTGGTACACATCTCCAAGAAGACTCTCTTTAAGGCGATTACAATTTTCTCGAACAAATCTGTGTCATATATTTTTTAAATAGTTTAGCTAATGAGCAACGAGAGTATAAATGAATTCTCCCAACCTCCATTCGAAGATAAAACTCCATGTGCGAGTCTAAGTTTCCTTGAAGCTACTGATGTTCGTCATTATTGGACATTCCCGGTGATATTGACTAAGGAGCTCAATTTTGACGTGTCGTAGTTCAACATGTGCAAAACACTCGTATCCCCTGCAAATATCGGCAAGGTCAGTGATATTCTCAACAATTTGTGCCATTGCAATTCGTGCGATTGGTGCCATACTTTTTCGAAATGTATTCTGACATGCCAGGATCAGAGGGTCATATTTAAAGAAACTGGTGCATTAAAATTTCTTGTACTTCAGGATTTTGATAGTCTGTTACATTGTCTTTCACACGGCGGTGTCAGAACTGTGAGACATTTTCATAATCGGGGGGAAGGCCGTAGCAATAAGCAGAAAGTGCAATCACCTTTTCCCAGTGTAAGTCCGTGTTGTGGTGAGTTTTTAAAATTGGTTTGCGATTTTCTGAAATATATTCCATACAAAAATATAATTTGGACAGTCGCTATTTGGATATTCCCTTTCAGTGAAGATGTCTACAGTATTCCAGCCGGATTAGTACTGATTGAAGAGAGCCATCTACAGGCGAAAGGTGACATAACATCACAGCAGCACCATTTAAGGTGGAACGAAAAACACGCATAAGAAGCTGGTGAATAAGAAGCTACTGTAACTTCAGCCTCGTAGCAGACCCTGGGAGGCACGCTCAAAATAATCATCTTTCCCAGTACTTCAGAGTCATATTTAGATGGCTTTACTGCAATTTTATTTGATTGATGGGAGATGTGAAGCCGTCGAGCCTGTACTGCGCTTTCACATTGAAATTGAAGCCATTTCTCCTGCTTTCTCTCAGTGTCCGGGCTGCAATTGCGTGTCAAGGAGGCGACTTGAAAATGAAACGTGTAATCACCTTACAGAGGGTCTTCACGACGGGGTGCGTCAGCTAGTTCTCCATTATTGTCAGTTTACTGGACTTCTGAAGAAACCTATCTACAACGAAGATACAAACTGCACAGTTTAAGGCACATGAAGAGAAATCTGTTTGCTGATTGACTCAAAAAATGTCGATACAAATAATCTGCCAGGCTGATTTACTTGTCCGACCACCTCCCTCCGTCCCCCTTTGCTGTTAGCACAATTCTTTCAGTTTCTTTTCTTGTATTTTCCTTGCTATTTTAGTGTTCCCCATGTATAGATGGATCCACAACCGAAACCGTTTTCACCCTGTGTTTCTGCAGCGTCAGTCTGTATGAGGAGCACGACTTGCACAGCTCCAGTGGCGCAATCGGTCAGCGCGCGGTACTTATACAGTAGTGCACAGCGGAGTCATGCCGAGGTTGTGAGTTCAAGCCTCACCTAGTGTCTTTAGCTACTGAAAGCAACTGTTTTTCCTTTGAAGCCCATGCATGCTGACGCAGCTCCCTACTTAAATTACCATCAGCTGTGTATCTCCAGCTGACCTGTACACAAATATATGAGAGAGGTCTACTGAGACGAGAGGAGCACTGAAGACTTGAAAAAGCTCTCGCATTAGACTCTGTGTTTTTGTTGTTCCCCAGATTTGTTTTTAATGTTCTTTTTCTTTTGAAATTGTTGCGTTTGGTTTTTTTTTTCGTAGTTGTTAGACAACGACCGGGATTTACCTAGGTTCCTGGAAGACTTCTTGTTTTGTGTTTGTTGTTTTTTCGGGTTACAACAATTGTTTTTTTCTATTGATAGGACCCCACGCATTACTATGGGAGTAGTTAACATTAGTTCTTACATTGTACAGTACCTGAAATTACCACATAAACTACTACTCTGTTTCCTTTATTTTGACAGGCACAAGTGAAGTTTGTTTTTCCTTGCTGCTGATTGGTAGCTACAATGGGTCAATTGCAATAAACTTATATTCAATAAACTCCGCTGAAATTTGTCAGCAACTCAGTACTAAACCTGTTCTCAATTGCAACAAACCTAAAATAACAGCTGCTGCCCGTTAGATGTTACTGCATTAGTAGTCTAGCTTAAACCACCTCTTCATAGGTTTTAAGCAACTCAGTAGCGGACTAAGCAGAACAATTGATCACATTAGAACTGTCTTGAATGTAATGGAAATAATGTACTCATTAAGTAACAAGGTTATGCACCACTTGCTGGAAAATTATTATTATATTTAACTAAAATTGCTTTCCAGACACCACAAATATTCACAATGAATGTTATCATTACACGTAAAGTGTTAAATAAATAAAAGTGTTATTTATTAATAATTAACTTCCATGTATATCTTTATTAGTAGCTGTATTACAAGTAATGCATATACAGTCTTTATTATAGTTAGTTTTCAGTTATCCTGGGGAGGGAAGAGAATGGAAATTAAGGAAATAAAAAGTTAAAGGGCTTTTAAGTCTTCAATGTGTTCTGTCATAGCTGTGTGTTGTCATATCTGGGTGTTAATTTAGTATATTTGTTGTATTATTTATTGTGATTTGACACTAAACTTGTGTTTCTCAGGAGAAAGCAGTAAGATTTTTTTTTTAGTTTTTTGAGGGTACAGAAAATTGTATTGTACGGCCAAATGTAAGGTTACATTAAGAAACCCTTATTGTTACCTTTTGCAACATTATTTATTTAAGACGGTTCTTCAGAATAGTGTCCCTTACGTATCTGTGACTGTGGTCCAACAATAACGGTGCTGAAATAGCCGGAATGTGTGGGAAGAAGATGGAGATGGAACAGGAGGCTTATTCAGTCGATAGAAAGGTTGTGTAGGACTGAACACACTACGGTTATGGTACTGGGTTTAAGAGCATTACGATCCTACAGTCTCCTGATCCGTAATCAGATGCGTTATCCAATGCACCACTGGCCCTTGTACCGCATTCCTCAAGTGCACCACTGTGACCTTGCGCCGCTACAATAATAAATTGCCCCAGTCCAAATTTTCTCAATTAGGTGCACGCTTTCTATGTGTATTTAGTTAAACAGTCTTTCATTTTGTCTGTTTTAAAAATTGCATCTCTTTAAAACAGACAAACGAGTTTATGTGTCGCGCTGAAATTCACACATGAGGGAATTCAAACGAAAAAAAATCACAGAAAAGATATCGCGCTTAAAAAGAAATCCAGAGTGGAGATGCTGGTGATAGAAAACGATGCATGAGATGCTTTACCTCTGAACTAAACTCGGCTCTTTAATTGTGTTAGGAAGAGTGAATAGCCAACAGTGTACATTTTAAAAATCAAAGCAAGACAATGAGACACGAAGAGAATTCGGAACACGAGCCTCTCCTTCATTGTTTAATGAGCTTTTAATGAACGCCTAAGTGAAAGACAAATTCACTATTTTCACTTTGTGATTAAAAAACACTTTTATCACATGTTAAGCACTCCTGATGGTGTCGAATAGTTCTCTTTTCTACTCTCATCATTTGAGGATCCCCAGCTAAAATATCTTTTTAAACTACAACAAAATTGCAATATTTTGAATACTATTTAAGTTTACATAGTCACATTCCCGTTATATTGACTTAGGCGCTCAACTATTAACTTCTTGTAGTTTGACTTGTGCCAAAAGTTTGAAATCTCTGCAACTATCAGGATGCTTAAGGATATCCAAAGAAACCCCATCACATTTAGGGGAGACGGTGTTGAGGTCGGATTAATTTGAAATGCGTCTCTGGGGACTTTTGATTTACCAACGTTATGTTTAACTGAAGGATACGCTGACTGACTGTGCCATAGAAACTAACGCACATCACCTTTCTTCTACATTCACAGGTTTTTGGCTAAAGACAAAAAAATCTTTTTCGTTTCCTTGCCAGCTGGCACTAATTCCTCTGCACTGACAAAACAGATGAGTATTTTATCTTTTGCAATTTGTATGGATTTTTTAAAAAACAAGTTGCTCCAAAAATTAAATGAACACTTCCATTAAATTTAATGTAGAAGCATGTTGCTGTCCATAATGATAAACTGTGTGGCAAGACAGGCACCACTGGGACTCAACCCCAGGATCTCCTGTTTACTAGGCAGGTGCTTTAACCAACTAAGCCACAGCATTCTCGCATCCTAGTGTTAATCCTGCATCAGCAGGGTCAGCTTGTCGGCATGCCCGTCTCCATTTGGTGGTTTGAGCTGATGTTGCCATGACGTTGCCATTAAATGCGACCGAGAATACTCCAACCAGTGAACTAAGCCTTGGCATCAGATATCCCTTTTACAGCCACTTGGACACATCTCAATTGCTCTGAGACACCTGCATTCAGTGTGCGCTGAGCCTGCTCGCTGAGCAAAGTGACAAGAAATGGCTTATGTCAAAGGAGTTCAATATGCTTTTTATGTTCAATGGGCTGTCCACTACAGCTAACACTGAAGCGCAGCACAGGCTCTGTGGTTTGACATCTCACAAGGTAAATGTTGAAATTGTAGGTGGAAGTGGAAAATTACCCTCGAGTATGGGGAAAGAGGCCAACTCGTGTCCGGAAGGGGCTAAAGTGTGTATGGAGGTGGCCTAGTGGTTAAAGCACTCTTCTCTTAGTACATGATACTCTGCACAAGTAGGTTTGAACCCCATCCTCGTCGAGGAAGGGCTTTGACACATTTTGACCTTTTTAAACTTGGTGTGCTTTCATTTTGTTTGTTCGCTCCTATACTGTAACAGTAATATTTCTAGATGTGCATGAACATGGTAGGCTGACAGCAGGAACATGTGGCCCACAAGCAGTGACAATATCAGAGGTGTCTGCAGTGTGTTGGTTTGTGAGCAACAATAAAATAAGTTGACGTGGAAGCAGGTGTGCCTGCATTAACACAGCTCCATCGAGCGGAAAAAGCAACACAAGAACAGACTTAAATTCAACAGCAAGTTTCTGTAGCTGAAAACAGAAACTACTCCACGTGATGATTGAACTCACAACCTCGACATAACTCCGCTTTAAAAGCACCCCAACCTGACCAATTGCGCTACTGGAGCGACACAGCACAGTAGCACATTTTCCTTAGTGCACTGAAACAGTGCTTCTTCCCTAGCCTACCAGCTTCAAGACTTTTTTAAATCGATCGAAGATTCATTGGAAAACGTTTGTCGATGGATCAGGTGGGAATCACACCCGGATTCACTGCTTTCAAGGCAGCTTTGTTCATCATTATACCCAGGACTGGCGCCAGGTGAATGATCTGTAGGGGGGCATCTGAAATCCTGAGGGGGGCAGTGATATTTTGGTTTACACGGAGCCGTTGCAACCATCCAAGTGAATTCTTGCAAGCATGCCACTGATTAGTATTTCATGTCAGAAGATAACAACAAGCAATCTGGTATTTAGCGATGAAGAACAGTTCCACGTTCATCAGAACTCACGTGATTATTTTTGCCTGGAGCATCAACCATATGTGTTCATTTTTGCAACAACATCAACAGTAACGAGGTTCTGAATCATTAAGAAATCATTGTAAAACCAACAGAAAGTACAAACATCTATAACTACAGTCCTAGTTATATAACAATTGTAAGTATAAGGATAAACTACTGCAAGGCAGTGGTCCACCTGAGCAAATAAGGTCGTAATAATGTTGACACCCCAAAACATAGACACTATGTAACGTGCTGTTCCTGGACAGATAGCCCTCCTGCACATCAAACAGTCTGATGTAGCAACTGTGAATTCGGGGTTAGTGTAGTTATCTGACCATTGACAAAGTACAACTATTTTTTTATGGCACAAGTTAAGTAAGTGAAAGTGTTCAAAAACTTTTTATCCAAACCTTTTATCCAAAACTGAGGGGGGTGGGACTGTTCAGTTGAGGGGGCGATTTTGGCATGCCAGTAACATTTTCACAAAACGTTCAAGAGTTACGAAAACACTTACTTTGTGTATAAAGTACATTGTGTACACACTGTAAGTTCAGAACGCGAGAAATACTGCTCAATATGGGATCCTGTCCAGGAATATCAGGGCTGTAAGGGGGTCAGATCTATAGATGTAGTAAACACATTAGTGGAGACAGTGTGTCTGCTCTCTGTGTGAGAGCCAGACAGGAAAAATAATCTGTGGTCTGGGAAGAAGAGACCCTCGTTGGAAGAGCGGCGCTTCTCACAGGAGAGAATGAAAAAAAAATATATTTTTCAGGGACGCTGATTTTTCTCCTTGGGGGAATTAAAAGCACTTATGGGGAGTGACCTCATGGTGCAATGGTAGTGCATCTGATACCACATCAAAAGGTTGTGTGTTCAAATCATGTTGAGATTGGCTGATGTATGTTCAGGTTCAGCTGGTGCCGAACCCAGAAATTAGACCATGCAGTTTGGTTTTATCTGTACACCACATAGATAATCTAAATGAAATAACAGAGCAGTACAGGACACGCATTCAGGAAATTACACAGCAAGTCATTTTGAACATGACAAGAGAAAAGGCACACTGCACATCCGTGAAACATCACGTCCGACTTTAGAGACAGTTACATCACAGAATGGAAGTTTCTGGCCCCTTTTTCATTACAGGTTCAAACTAACCTGAAAGTTACAGAGTTTTAGGTCACTTTTGTATTAAAAAGTGTCTGAAGCCTGTAAATATAATTTGCCCTTTTTTAAATTGTGGATTAAATCCAATCCCATGTACCAAGACCTTACAGTATATTCATGTTAATTAAAATGACTAACGCTAGCCTGATTTAAAAACACACTGCTGCTGATTTTTTCCGAAGCACAGTTGACCTTTCTGAGCCAATTGATGAAGCTCACCCAGTGAATACTATAGCATAAGGTGGAGGAAAGTGCAACTTTGTAACTATCACAACCACAGGAACAACTGCAAGAAGCAGAATCAATTTCCCATCGAATGGTGTTGTTGTCTGAGGTACACGATGTGAACGTGTGCAGAGAATCCCACAATCTCTTCAAAACTTGGACAAAGTATTTCTGATGGAGCGCTGTGCGCAAAGATTGAATAAGCTTTGCTCCTGCCGATGATTCTGCGTGAAAAAGCACAGCATTCAAGTTTCACAGACAAATGCACCATGCCTACAGAACCAATTTTAAAAACAATTGCGGTACACTACAATTCACACTGACTCAAAAGTGATCACGGCAGATGTTGTTCCCTGCATAATGCTGAAGGGACCAAAGAGCATTGCTGTTGGGAACACAAAATGAGGCTTTTTTATGCCTTGATGTTAAGCTGACAAAGACTATCTTGAAACACCTAGTTCAGTCTCTCGACAGACTGTCAAGCAAAGCTTTTACCCATTGAACTCGCAATAGAAGGAAGGTCTTAACCCACCAACACTTAGCTGCGGCAAGATTCAAACCTAACCCAGCGAAGAAAATGGAGCACAAACCCAGCACTTAGACCACCCAGCCACACTCCCAACACCTTACTCTTTTGGAGAACGTCGGGTGGGTTCAGCTCTTGTTGTGCGACGCGTGGAAATGACTGCATCTTCGTTTTCCGAGATGTTTACTATCACATCTTTGTCAGCTCTGAATATAGTGCTTCTTTGGAGCAGGCTTCAGACCTTTTATTTTATTTATAAAGGAGGGCGCATTCAGAAACATGTAATTCCTGTTTTAGAAATGTTTTGGGCGGTGTGTTTTATGTAACGCACAAACAGTATTCTGATTGTATTCTGTAGACCTCTGTAGCAATCATACTGGATGTGACTGGGATTCTGAAATGTTTCTTGAAAAGGTATCCAGGGCTGCTTGAATCTATAATAAAAAAGTGACCTGAAACTTCCTACCTTCCAATCACTGATGTCGCTCTCCCTATACCTGTACGTGATGTTTTCCAGATGTGCAGTGTGCCTTTACTCCTGTATTAAAAACGACCTCCGTTGTCGGTCAGAGTTGAAGGAGAACTAACTGCACAGAAAAGTATGTAACGATAAAATGTTACTACACTTCAGAATGTCCCTATAAATCCCTGCTCACACACGTCGGTGTGGGGAGCGGGCAGGTAGAGAGCTTTTACAGATGCTCATGATGTTTCTCACGGGGTGTTACCTGCGGTAGTATCTCTCTCTGCGCCTTTGGAAAGAAAAGAGCGGCTCCAGTGCAAGGTAAGGTCAGAACAGCCGGTCTTCTTGTCTTACAAAACAAGAAATTTATATCAACAGGGAAATTGAACAATACAGAAATCAGCGCAGTATAAAATAGGAAGCAATCAAACAAAATGCTCAGCAAAAATCGTAGTTGAGTAAATTGGTGTAAAAAAAAATATTTGTAAGCAAAGGAGAGCCCGCGCTGCGCGTGAAACACATCAATCGTTCAGCATTTCTGAAACGTTTTATTGAATTGACAAAGAAATCCTCTCCTTAAACTTCAAAAAGGATTATTTGTTGAGCCAGCAACGTACAGGTGTTTAAAGTTGTGGATAACATTTGGCAGGTTTGGCGCCGTGGCTTAGCTGGTTAAGACGCCTCACTAAAAACCAGGAGACCCTGGGTGCGAATCCCACCGGTATCTATTCGTAGACAACAGGCCACTCATTGTCAATATTTATGGAGCTTAATTTAAAGACATTGGGAGAAGCATGAGTTACAGCTTTCTGTAGCTGTTTTGTAGAGTTATGGCTACAACGGAGAGTGCGTTGGACTTTTGGGCCTTGATAGAATGAAGTCATTCAAAGGTTGTGGGTTTGAGTCCCACCAAAATCACGGATCATTTTGATTCAACCTTTCGAAATCCTCTAGGGATTGGTGTTGATCAAGTCAAATAAGGGATTTCTTAAGAGTCCACAGTTGAAAATGAACCAGCAGCCACAAGAAAGAAATTAGCACTGGACTGTGATCACATTACTCCTGTCCTGGAGTCCTTGCACTGGCTTCCTGTCAACTTCAAAATCCTCATTCTCACCTATAAGACTCTCGATGGCTTGGCACCTCAATACCTGTCTGGGTTATCGCCCTACTCCCCACCTCATAACCTTCGCTCTTCTAATTGTGATTTCCTATCTGTCCCCCAGTCCATCTACACTCTATGGGTGACAGGGCCTTCTCCTGTTTTGCCCCAAAGCTCTGGATCTTTAACCCCAAGAATATCAGAGAGTCACCTTCTCTAAGCTCCTTCAAATCCAGACTCAGAACCCTCTTATTTAGAAGAGCCTTTAATAAACTATTCTTTACCCCTCTGTTCCTACTGTATTTAATACCACCATCTATTGTCTCCTCTAACTGTGTATTCTCATGCTGCTTATCTTGTGTATTTTTTTAACTTTATTGTTGTCATTCTGTAAAGCTCTTTGAAAAGCCACCTTTAAAGGCGCTATATAATGTAAAGATTATTATTATTATTAATAATGAACAGTGCATTTAACACTGAGCACATGCGGTCCTTCTTTGCAAAGGATTGCAAAGGTTGGGAATTAGCTTTTCACTCGTGTTGTTGAAGACCGTATCCTGGCTTTGTTGCAGGAAATGTCTGGATGCCATCACTGGATCAAGGAGAGGATCAGGGTTTTGGGAAGTCTTTTTGATGCCTGACACTGTGTGTTTCCTGGTTGTAACGGGTGTCATTCTGGACCTAAACAACAGAGAACACCGTTGAAATCGCTGAACTGCCTAGTGGACACTTTGTCGCCTTCTTCTGACCTGTATTTAATGCGATTCTCTGAAAACGTGGCACGTTATACAGATGCAGCCATTCAAAGTGCGCTGTACAGACACGTACCGGAGTAAATTGTCTACGGCGTCGCACATCGTGACGCGCGATGAAGCAAAATACTGCAGTACGTGATTGGTTGACTGACAGGGGCACTCGTGGTCCGTTGGTCGGTTGTAGAAAGATTTACAGTAAATGTCTTTACTGTGCACGTTTAAGTATTGAATATTTATATGGAATTTTACCACTGAAGGGAAATCTTAGTACCTGAGCATAAAAAGAATAGGAGCATACTGTAACGCGTGTGAAGGCCATAAACGATATTAATTTTGGAACTTAAACATACAGTATATGGCTGGTCTCGGTACTTTAAAGAAAACATACACACCAGTGTTCCATTTCTCCCTAAACATTTTAAGCATCGAAGTCTTTAACTAACGTCATACCGGAATCAACAAGCATACTTTTAGAATTTGATTAAAAGGGAATATAATATGGAATCGCGTATCTTAAGAAATTAATAATGATATATTCATGTACCGCAACACAAGAATATTATACGCTGTACATTGTCTGTTGATAATGTTTCTGTAGTGCTTTTTCAGCACTTTGCGTGTGACCTTGCTGGTGGCACTGTGGGTTAGGTTCCTGACTCCTTGTCTGTGATCAAATCCTGCTGGAGCCATGACTTTTTTTTTAACGAACATTTCTTTGAAAAAATGAAACGTTTCCCTGAGTCAGAGATTAAATAAAACCTCACTCGCACCAAACAAATTTATATTTCTAAATATCACAACATGATCGAATTTAAGTCATTTTAATAACAATGAATAGTCACCTAGGCGTTACAATATAAACATTTATATTGATTTAAATCACGTTTTGAAGGAACCCTTCTTTCGTTGGAAGACAATGAACATATTCTAGCCCTAAATGAATTAATAGCAAACATGGTTTACATAAAAGACATTTTTCCAAGAAAGTTTGGCCTTTGTCACAAATGAAACCACTAAAGACATAAATAAAGAAATCTTAAGATTTTTAAAATACATGACTTTGCTAAAATTTATTTAAAAATAAAAACGATTACAAACGCCAGCAGAGAGAGAGAACAGAGGAGGGATGTTGGGTTTGCATAAGGGGTGGGGCTATGGAAATGAGGTCTATTTGGGAATGTGGAGTTAATGTTCTGGCTGTTTGTGAATTATCGTTGTTGAGTATGGAGTGTTGAGGCAAAATGCAATTTAGCGCTTTCTGGCAAGAGGAAACCCCCAAATTAATAATGTAACATGCTATTGTTTGTGCATGAACATAGTTACTGTATTCTGTTATTTCTTTAGATACGCGATTCTATGTTATTTTTTAATCCCTGGCGGGACTGGGAGTCCATAAGAATCAAGTAATAGGTTTCATTGCGCTTTGACAGATTGTCTTTAAATCAATTGATGATTTAAAGGTTGACAGTAAATGTTTATATTGTAATGCATACTGTACAGCCTCTAAAGATATTAGATATTAAGAGAGAGCATCTGCATTTATAACTTAGTTTTTAAAATTAGTCAAGCAATATGAAGCATCTCTTTTTACTTTAAAGTCCCTTAGTTATAATTGAGCACAGCTTTCTCACCACTTAGATTAGAGAGAGAGAGCGTAAAACCTGGGTGTAACAGCTGTTCCTTTTTCTGATCACTCGCTCTCTGGATACACGTCTCACCTGTCCTGTTCTTTGTTTTCCTAATTTGTTGATTATGCCGGCTGCGATCCACTCCTGCCCTCACACCTAAAGAAGACTATTTTAAATTTCTTTGTGCGGTCCATTGTGCAATTAACCCTTGTATGTGCTGTCCTTAAGGTGATATCACATAAAGGTGATATGTAAAATAATGTTTTTTATTATTGTTATAGAGAAACATGATCAGATTTTCCCCCGTTCAGAAAAAAATATCTAAAGTATACTAGTTTGTCACTAGTATACTTTTAATACAGTCTGTGCTCTTGAGGATACTTGTGATATTACGAGCTCTGTTGAATGATAAGTTTAAATAATTTTCGTAGTTTCGTATGAAACTCTGTTAAAAGCAAGGGAGGTTTTATGTCCGTTACAGTAAAAGAAAATGCCTGACAAAGTAGGGCTTGGACAGATTCCAAGTGCATTTATGCAATTTACGTTGCATTGTGCTGCTGTAATACAGTTTAAAATAATTAGAAGTCTAAACAGTATCAGCTTTATTTACGGGTGGCAATTTAAAAAAAGTCAAAAACCGCACTCAAAATGCAATTTAGAGCTTTCTGGCAAGAGGAGACACCCAAATTAATAATGTAACATGCCACTGTTTGTGCATGAACAAGGTTATACTGCTATTTCCTTAGATATGCGATGCTTGTCTGTGCTGGCTGTGCCACTTTTAAAGGTGATATATAAAATCAAAGCTTTAACAGACTTTGATTTTAGTCTGAGTTCTTGTGTCTGTCCTATCTGAACCCGAAAGTATTACAATATGTATCTTTATAGCAGGTGGTGTACAGCTTTTTAGTATAGATTACACTTTTCTAAAATGTATTTAAAAAATAAAAACGATTACAATCTAATCTTTCCACATTTGATCCCAAGATCCCAAGAAAAATAAATCTAAACGGGGAGAAAGCTATGCTGAAAATGTATTAAGATACTTAGAAGACAAAAATATCAATTTATGTTGCATTTGTCTGATTGTGAATCAAAAAACACATATTTAAACCCGCGTTTGCGATTTAAATCAAAATGCGATTTAAATCAATCTAAATGTTTATATTGTAACACCTAGGTGACTATTCATTGTTATTAAAATGACTTAAATTCGATCATGTTGTGATATTTAGAAATATAAATTTGTTTGGTGCGAGTGAGGTTTTATTTAATCTCTGACTCAGGAAAACGTTTCATTTTTTCAAACAAATGTTTGTTAAAAAAAAAGTCATGGCTCCAGCAGGATTTGATCACAGACAATGTGATATACAGTAGGAATCAAGAACCTAACCCACTGCACCACCAGCAAGGTCACATGGAGAGTGCTGAAAAAGCACTACAGAAACATTATCAACAATGTACAGCATGAACTATTCTTGTGTTGCGGTACATGAATATAATTATATCGTTATTAATTTCTTTAGATACTCGATTCCATATTATATTCCCTTTTAATCAAATTCTAAAAGTATGCTTGTTGACTCCGGTATGACGTTAGTTAAAGACTTCGATGCTTAAAATGTTTAGGGAGAAATGGAATACTGGTGTGTATGTTTTCTTTAAAGTACCGAGACCAGCCATATACTGTATGTTTAAGTTCCAAAATTAATATTGTTTATGGCCTTCACACACGTTACAGTATGCTCCTATTCTTTATATGCTCAGGTACTAAGATTTCCCTTCAGTGGTAAAATTCCATATACATATTCAATACTTAAATGGGCACAGTTAAGACATTAAATATACATATACATACTGTATACAGTACAGTTTGCATACGTTAATATGTTTATGTTCCTAAATCAATCTCTTTTATGAGCATGTGAAAGGCATGGTGAATCGATTCTCAAAAATTACTGTACTTTGCACGATTGGAAACCAATGCGTGATTGCGAAATGCTGTGGTGTTACTTTTACAAAGACGGCCAATGAAAAAAAGAATGTGGTCCAGGGCAATACTTTGAGTTTACAGCTTGTCCAAGGTCATTCATTATTAATACTATTAGTAATATCTTCGTTAAAGACTTTGATGGCGACAGCTCAAACATGAGAGGTTGAGCTTTATTAGCTCCACCTTGCGGAAATTCTGGATACTATTATTTTATTGTGGTATTATAGGAGAATTTACGGTAACTCGCGGTAGATTCTCATTTTGAATGGCTGCATCTGTATCTGTTCTACCTTTATGGAGGGTGAGCACACTCATAAGAATCATAGATTCGATCACAAGCATCTAAAAATGAGCATGAGAAAATGACATCACGCTATAAGGCTGAATGGCACAAATTATCCTGTTCCTTCTGCAGCAAATGTGTGTTTTTTGCTTCTTAACACTGAGATAGTTGGAGATATTTGGCAGCAGTGGGATTCCAACTCACACCCCCAAAGAGACTAGAGCTTTAATCCAGCTCTAAATTAAAAACTGGGTGACTTGTAAGGGCTGGTAGGAGATGAAAGGAATAAATGCTTCTTTTTTGGACAAAGTCTTTATCTACTAAAAGAAGGAAAGAAATATTTGATTATTATTTTTTCACCAGTTTTTTTTATCAAATTATTGTAACGCAGTGTCATATTAAGTTATAATATGTACATGAACGTCATGTCTGAGTCGATGATGGCAGCTGAATATCGCTGGAGGACAGTTCATCATGAGTGGGCAAGCCTGCATAATGAGGGAGAAGAGATCGGCTTTTCTGACGTAGTGTCCAGTGACACTAACCTTCTGTCCTACTGTTCTCTGCTAATGTAGAGGGTGAATGTTTATTTAGGTGAATGTAAGGTTTCATTCTTGTAAAATATTTCCGAGCACTTTTTTTGTTGCTGAAAATTAATCTTGTGCATTTGAATGAATTCCGATATTGTCACCTTATTCCATACATTGTTTCATCAGATTAGAACATTTAGAGGAGCTCAATTGCATTTATGAATTGCATAGTGATAGTATTTCTTTCCGTTTAAATACTTCAGTCAAAAATGTCGAGAAGGTGCTCCTGTTTTCACCATTATAAGAACTGTGATGCACCAGTAATATTTACTCTCCTAAAAGTATTGTAATTGTATTGTTCTGTTCTGTTACAATCTTGAGAGACACAAACCTTCTGTTTTACTGCACTACACTTCTCCAGAGGCCAGTTCAGCACACAAGGATCCTCAGTCAAACAAACACTGCAATCGCTTGATAAACGCCATTTCTCATCCTTTCTCTTAGTGTCGGTGCTACTATTGTATGCAAAGTAGGCGACTTGACAATTAAATCTTAAAGAGAGTCTTCATGAAGGTGTGTGTCGGCAAGCTCTCCACTGGCAATTGACTGGGCTTGTGAAGAAACCAATCTCATTCAACAACCATACAAATTGCACAGCTTAAGGCACATGAAGCGAAATCCGTGAGCTGATTGACACAAAACAATGTCACTTCACATTATCTGCAAAGTTGTTTTGCCTGTCTAACCACCTCTTCCTACTTTGCAGTGAGCACATATATTTCAGTTTCTTTCCATGTGGAGATGTATCCACTGCCAAAACTGCTGTCTGATTATTTAAATTATCTGTAAAACTGTTACATGACTTCATCTAATTGTAAATTTATAAGACGGTCTGTGAGAGCTGTGAATCTGACTGAGAAGAGAATAATGATTTTTTATTCTGCCTGAGAATTTTCCTGAGAATTTTTCCTGATAATTTTTCTTCTTTTCCAAGTGGTGTTACATCCCCTTCAGATACTCTACACAGACTGCCAGAGAGAAGAGGAGAGAGAGATGGACAGATAAGAGCACACACAGCAAGAGACACATACGTCTTGATTTACTTTGAAGCAAGTGTTCATTTCTTTTCAGGAACAAGTTGTTTTTGAACTTCAAGAAATTCATACAAATTCTGAAAGATAAAATACAAATCTTGCTTCTCAGGACAGAAGAAATGCTGCAAAAAAATGCCAGTGAATTGTGAAAAGCAATGGGAATGTGTCCCTGTGCAGCTGTTAAACAAAGGGCTGGTGGGTCAAACGCACTCAGGGACGCGCTTCAGATTGTGATGATGTAAACATAATCTCCGCTAAAAATTGAAGGGATTTCTTCGCAAACCCTCTTGAATGTTGCAGGAAATCTTCGTGTTTTACTCGTGTGCAACTACAAGAAGTAAACAAATAAGTACCTAAGTCAATGTCCAAGAAAACCATCTTCACATGTGGAATTTTTCTTTAACTGGCTGTTGGGAGAATTCATTTATACACCCATTGTATCCTTAGCAAAAATATTTTAAAATTAGAACACAGATTTGTTGGAGAACTTGACAATCCTTGACAATCATTATTAAATGAGCATTATACAAATGTGCGTTGATATTTTTAATATGTACTGTACCTTAATTGTAATATATATATACATAATTGCTTTGATATGAATGTTCATTTGAAGGAATTGAGGAAACTATGAAGGATCGCAGAACAACCAAAGATACAAAGATACATTTGGGCATCTGCTATTGGTAAAGATGAAAGACACTTTCATACACACGAGAGAGAAAAACAGTTTTGATGCACTTCATTAAATTGATGGTGTGCTTATCAATCGTGCATATAGCAGAGGATGGTTTTGAGCCATCGACCTCTAGGTTATGGGCCCAGCACACTCCCGTTGCACCACTCTGCTGACAGCTGTTACAGCGGTTCAACACAACTGCTCTATCTTTGCTTTCTAAAAGTGCGCCCGAGATGAAAAGTCTAAACGGTAAACGCAGACGTCACTTTGAGCACTTGGTCTTTTATAGCACAAATCATCACCCGCTGCTCTACATGGGCGTGTCTTCAATATCGTTGAAAACCAAACCATCTGCTTTCCGAGGCAACTGATTCTTTCGTCGTTAATTCCCAAATCTTCAATGAGAATCAGTGAAACGAAAATCAAACACATGTACACACTCGCGTCCTAACCTGAAAGAAAAATCTACAACCACTTTATCATACTGAAAATGATTCAGGAAGTACAGCAATGTTCTAAAACCAGCGAATGCATCTGCATACATAAAATGTCAATTTTTCAAAAGTAAAATCTTCAGCTTTGAAAGATTACCATCCATATATTTTCGTTTTTCTCTTTTTTTACATAACACGCTTTCGAGAAACAAACTGTCTTTTAATTAAGGCTTCATTAGAAAATGTGTATCTTGGTTTGCCAAGTTAAAATCGGCACATCCCAGTGGGCAAAAGATGTAGAATATACGACTATTAAACGCATACTTTAGACGTGTAAATGTGCTCCGTAACTGGTCTAGAATGAAATTCTAATATACGTATATCGTTATACGTCAATTAGACATCTATGATTATATGTTTATTATACACAAATGGTTGGAGTTCTATTATACGGATAAATTTAGAAGACTATTATACATATATAGTTAAAGGTCTATTATACAACAAAGAAAGATTTTTAGAGGTGTAGAAACTAGTAAATAAAGCCAATGATTTGTTTTAGAAATTTATTCTTAAAATATACAATTATTCACACCTGAAAAATATGTAGTTCAAATTATACATTATATACAATATTGTAATCAACAAATGTCTAACCATCATAAAAAAACACAACTAGTAAACTTCAGTTACAAATTCTAGTAACATGGCAATATATATAGTAATGACAAACACAAACTAATTACATGAACACGCTAATATTTAACTCAAAACCACATTTCGATTCAAATATAAATTTTAAAATTTACAACTTCTATATTTCCACAAAAATATTATTAATGTAGCACAAATGCTACTTTCTAATAAAGACAGAAAGAAACTGTTTGTTTTGTGTCTCATGATGATCCTCCTCTCGATACTAATGAAATGTTTAATATGATCCCTCGAGAAAAAAAAGGAGTCAATTTCCGCCTGGAATGATTGATGCCCCATCAAACATTTTGTAATATCCCCGGAAGTCTATACAGTAGAATCCTGGTTCGTGGCTTAAATTCAAGGTAAACAAGACTAAGGAAACGAGTTGGAAACTTGATGTCGAACTGGGATTTAAATCACCCGGAACACTTCACTACATTGGGCAGTATGTGCCAGAAAGCCTACCGCCATCCCTTCGATAGCTCAGTCGCTCGAGTGGAGGAGTGTAGTGGAATCAGCAGGGAGTCCTTAGATCGCTGGTTCGGTTCCGTTTCGAAGAAAGGTGTTCTTTGTATACTTTAATCAAAGAATTAAAAAAAGCGAATCTGTTTCATTCAGACATTGATCAAAAGCTCAATAAACGACGAAGCAGAGGTTCCTGTTCCGAATTCAGCCCACGTCTGATTGTCTTGTTTTGGCCAAGATCTGATCTGTGAATTAAGGGACTACTCTGTCTGCTTTGTAATTCAAAAATGCATACAATGTCAAGTTTTTTGTAGATATAAAGGTGTTCTCTGTTTTCAAAGGATAGGTACTTAATTGGCATAATGATTTGGTATTGATTTTGTATCGTTGTATTATAAAGTTTGTGCTTTTTGTGTTTTTATCGTATTGTGAACTTATTTTTTAAACAAATGCTTACAAAGGCAAACACGGCACACATCTGTTTATACCAGTGGTGAATTGTACATTTTTATTAAGTACAAGCTACTGTGCACTTCTGGGAGTATAACAGGTTCGATATAAAGTGGCAAAAATATAAAAGGGGAAAATACCCCAGACTGCGTGTAAAGCCCTCGTTGTGACTGTTTTAGATTAAAATGGCGTACTGTGCACGAAATGTTGCAGAAACACACTCTGATATTTTGATAGTTATTATTTTAATAATTTGATCAAATTGAGGCCCAGGATCCAAATCTTCAGTTCTGACTTTTTTAAGTGATATCTTTCCTTCCTGTCGAGGAAGTCACACGATGTGAGCAATTGTTTTTTTTTACGTTGCGATCCAAAGAGCCTCAGACGCACTGTAACCAAACCAGGATGGATTCTGCTGGGAGCCGGACTGAGCTCATTCTCACTCCCTGTGCTAAAAACAGAATTAGCTCTTCCCCGAACATCGTCTACAGCTGCTGGATGGTGCTCTGAGTCTTACTGCTCCGGCAATTACTTTGACGAAAGACAGATCACTTGTGCGCTTTTAACTTTCTCGCAGCTACTGGCGAGACTGACGCTCGCGATATGAAGGCACCCGCTGGAACACATTCTCTAACTTTCACAATCGCGACAGACTTCGCTTTTTTAAAAAAACGTAGATATAGCCCTGAAAAAAGCATTAGCTTTATCAGTTTTTACATTAATCTATTGTAACGCAACGGGGGCTCAGGCGGGCGCCCTTGCCGCATCTGGTCGGCCCAAAGTATAGGTGGCTCGAACCCGGGACTTCCGCGTCTCTCTGCAGCGACATAGCCCCGTGAGCTAAAGAGAGATCTCTCTACAGCCCAGTAGCTGTGGTCCTGCTATCACAGGGAAGGGCGGTGACGTCACCCACTCTGGTACGCCGGCTCTTACACACACTGCTTGTCGGCCGTAAGCGTTACACTATTTTGAATCAAAGTTTGATATTTTTTTTATTTTTTATTGCATTTTACATTACAATAATAATAATCATCATCATCATCATTATTGCGTACACTTATATAGCGCTGTTCTGGATACTCCACTCAATGCGCTTTACAGGTAATGGGGACTCCCCTCCACCACCACCATTCTCCTGAATGATCACAGAGACTCAGGACCTCGGTTTA
Organism: Lepisosteus oculatus; assembly: GCF_040954835.1. Classification (NCBI taxonomy): domain Eukaryota; kingdom Metazoa; phylum Chordata; class Actinopteri; order Semionotiformes; family Lepisosteidae; genus Lepisosteus; species Lepisosteus oculatus. The sequence goes on along the minus strand of NC_090709.1, from coordinate 44,315,918 downwards.
ATGTCTCAGCCGAAGGACGGCACCTGTTTACAGTTTAGTGTCCCCGTCATTGTACTGGGGTATCAGGACCCGCATGGACCGCAGGGTGTGCGCCCAGCGACAGAAACCAGACGTGTGTCGGGCTCGGCTGCGAGCAGGACAATGACGTCATGGGGACAAAGCAGAGGAAATCAAAACGGTTCTATAAAAGACCTGTGTCAGCTGTTGGTTTGCAGTCTGGGCTCTAAATCCTCCGATCCGATTTTAAATCTCTCTAATACCTGAGCTGCGGCTTCTTCCGAGTATTTATTCGTATACTTATTATGTGTAAATGTATAGATGAAACCTTTCATATATTGTTCAGTTTAAATCAAAATGCTTTACTGATACAAGAGAGAAGTATAGTATGAAAGATGTGACAAATTTGTGATTTCTTGGAACAAAACGGGTTTTATTTGCATTCGAAATGAAGCGGATTTTTAGCGCGACACCCAAACCCTTTGTCTTTTTTAGAGTGATTTTTAAACAGACATAAATGTAGAAAATGTGTTTTTCTTAGTACTGCAATAGCAGGGTCAGTGGCGTAATGAATAACGCGTCAGGCCTCGCGTCGGAAAATTATAGGTTGGCCTGCCGTCTGGCTTGTTGCGTTTATACCACTTACATTCTTTTATATAAATGAACTCCACCTGAAAGCTATAGAAAACACTTTGGGTAAGTTGTCTGCAGCCTCATGTGAATTTTGACAACTTACCCAAAACACTGTACTGTCTGGAGATCAGCTCCAGCTCTGAACTCAATTGCAATGAAAAACCATGCGTAACAAAACTGGAGAACAGCTGAACTTGTGCTCAGTTCGGTGATGAGGGTTCAGAACTGTCCTTGTTGTAATTAGCACGAACTGCACAGGCTCTGAATCAGACCATGTCAATTAGTCTGATCAGTGTAGGACACGTTAATGTAGAATTATTAATAGGTTTATTAGTTAGTTAGTTCAGGTTTACCCACCTGAACTAATGTAGAATTATTACTTGGTCTGTCTCTTGTTTGTATATAAATGAATGTCTCTGACAACTTAATGTTAGTTTTACGATGTAGGTCAGGCGTTGACATATGCACGGGTATACGAAATGTCTCACTCCTGATTCAACTCATGTTCTATAGGAGATTGGCGATTCCTCCTGTTTCTCGTACAACCATATCAGAACAGAAGCCTGTGTCACCCAGCTGTGAATTCAAGATCGACTCGCATCTTTATCCCTTTTTTGTTCGTGATCATTATTTTCTTTAGTTATGATCAATATTGAACTTTTTCGAAATTAAATGACAATAATCAAACATGCAGGCAGATTTTTGAAAAGTATTCGGAATTGACAGGGTGCCCCTTTGGAACAGTCGTCAGAAAATGTGAGAAAATGAAAGTTATGTAATCTCTCCCACAAAGCATTGAAGATTGGAATCTGAGTATAAAAAAGCTACCCGTCTCCCAATGATAGGCAGGGATACACACCATGACTCGAATAGTCTCAGCGAACGTTAACACCTATGATATTACGAGTGCTTTGCACGTGTCGAATTTCAAGAAGGAACTACTACAACAGTTGTGGACATAATTCAATACCACCGGCAAAGTCCAATGCCGGCAACGTCTGCGAAAATAATGTTCACTCATGGAATTTGGTCTTTGAATGGCTGGCGGGAAAATTCATTTATACTCCTGTTGCACCCTCAGCTGAAACATGTTAAAATAACAACGCAGATTTGTTGGAGAACCTGACAAGAATTATTGGGTTAGCACTGTATGTATTCTTGTATATTTACTTTAATTTTAATATAAATGTAAACATGCATGCTGTATAATCTATTGCAATTTTAAAATATGTTAGCTGAGGATGCGAGGGGGGCTATTATACCTTGTGAAACACGCAAGGAACTGTAAAAAGGCTGGTATTTGAATAAAATTGGCGATCACAAGAAAACCACAATTTATGTGGTATTATCATCAATATCCTTCAAAATCTACGTTCAAATGAAGGATTTGAAGAAACTATGAAAAAAGCAATAGTAGTAGCAGAGGATTTTGATTTTTGCTCTTCAAGTCAGTAGATCGACATAGAGTTGCGCCCCTACAAACAGCACAAAGGATGAAACCCACCTCCTTCGTTATTGCTATGTTTGTGCCGGTGAAAGTAGCATTTGTGCTATTGAAAGCATCTCGGAAGATGAAGGTGCAGTCACTTCCACATGTCATGATATCATTAGATCAAGAGCTGAAGCCTCCGGCATTTTCCAAGCCAGCAATGTGAGGAAGATGGCCATGGTGGAAGGTAGCGTGGCCGAGCGGTCTAAGGCGCTGGATTTTAGGCTCCAGTCTCTCTGGGGGCGTGGGTTCGAATCCCACCGCTGCCAAATGTTAATGTTTTAAGACCTGCAATACGATCAGTAAAAGTGCTTTTTGTTAGGCTGCAGGAGGTGTTTAGAAATAGACTTTCTAAAAGACAGGCTTAACATCAAGGCAGAAAAAATATTTTGTTTTCTCAACAGAAATTCTCTTTGGCACGTTCAGCTTTATGTAGGGAACAACATCTGCTGAGATCACTTTTGAAGCAGTGCACATGATAGTGTACCGGCAAGTACATTTAATATTGGCTGTGGTGGTGAGCTGCTTTTGTCTGTGAAACTTTTAATTCTTCACGCCGAATCATTGGCAGGGGTAAAGCTTATTAAATCTTTGAACATAGCGCTCCATCAAAAGTACTTTGTTCGTGATCAAAAGAGATCAGAGGATTATCTTCATGAATTCACATAGCATACCTTAAAGGAAAGATTTAAAAGGGGAATTGATTGTGCTACCTGATGTTGTTCCTGTGGTTTCTTTGGATACAAAGGTGAATGTTCTTTGACGTTCTGCTAGAGTATCCACTGGGTGGGTTTTATCGATTAGCTTGGATAGGTCATCAGTGCTCCGTCTCTGGAAAATAATCAGCACTGTTTTTTCCTGTGCTGTCTTTTAAAACATATAAGATCACGAGTTTACAGATTTCTCCAAATAACAACTATACATTTTAACCCAGCGGTTAGCATTCCTTCAATCCAATAGTTTTACTCTGGGTTAAAAGCAGTGCAATATACAGAGAGATGATATTCAAATATTTCAACGTTCTGTTGGATTACCTGTATGGAGATATCGCTCAGAATTCCTAATATGATTTTGAGTTCAGTTTTGCTTTACTACTTTCAGAGTCTTTTATTGACCTTGCTGAAGCAGAGAAGTGACATAATCACAAATGCGACCTACCTGTGCTGCTGTTTCTGGTTAATAATTATTATTGCGAGGAAAAAAAAACAGCTCCTTGCATTAAGAGCAAGAGCAACCAACGCGCTCTCTTGTTGAGTTGGGTTTTTTCCGTGGTGCTCTTCCTCAGCTGCAAAGTTATTTGGCGAGCAAGGACTTCTGAGAAGGAGCCTGAATCCGTCAAGAACTCTGAAATTCTAATATCGCACTACCGTCTTGTGTACAGAGATCTGCTTCTTCCTTTTTGAGTGTTTTGGTGTTTAAGAGCACACTTCCTACCTCGAATGTTAGTTTCAGGAGATGTGTTACCAGATCACAGATCATCTTGAAAAGATTTGGGATGCACTGGCTCAGTTATTTGAAGGAACCTATACCACCAACGCACTTCTGAGAAGCACCTGCACATTTTCGCAATCCTCTCTCTCACCTACAAAGTTATGAAGACACAGACGACCAACAAAAACTAATTTGATTCACTCAATTATTTGTCCATCTCTAAAGCCTGTGTGTATTGACGAGGCAATTCAAAAGCACATATTAAATAAGAACACGATCCTTCTTGTTACCATTCACGTGGTTGGAGTGTTGTTTCGCCCTTTAACATTCTTCTACAATATTTACAAAAGGGCTTTATCACTGGAGTTGTGTGCATCAGTCCATGAACATCAACTGTACTGCTGTTTTTCTATGCGTAATTTAATTGCAAGCACTTAAAAGATGCAAAAAGGTTTCAAAGAAAACATAATTGAAAGACAGTCGAGTAAGGAGGTAGAAAAACGCACTCCCCCATTGAAGAATCAACCACCGTCGCCCATGTGACTGGATATAAAAATAAATTATTCATTTCAATTATTCATGAAGGGTGGATTGTGGTCAGTAAACATATGCACATCTTTAAGTCAGTTCCACCATCTGTGCCATAGGGAATGTAGCTCAGTGGTAGAGTGCATGTTTTTCATGTATGAAGTCCTGAGTTCAATCTCTGGCGTCTCCAGATGTCTTATATTATTGTGCTCACATCGCAATCTTCTGTTGAGTAAGAACTCTTTGCTCGTGTTCATAGAGAGCCAGGTTTACACAATTAAATTCAGTCACACACGAAGTGCTACAGTCTTGCTCTGCTGTTTTAAATGTACCTCCAAAGCATTTCGTTGTGTTAACTACCAAATGATTTGAACTAATTTTACGTCATATTCAGGAAATCCAGAGAAGGTCATCAGACTTTTAGTGGCTGTTGAAGAAAACACCTGTTGAATCTCACCAGGGATTTCTTGAGAGATCATTCAGCGAGCAAGTCCTCCCTCTGGACTCCAAATATTTTGGGTTAAACTGTTATTCACATACTCTAACGAAGAGAAACATTAGTGTCTTCCGGTGTGTGAGCCCATTTCTAAAAAAAAAAAGTTATATAAATTGAATTGTTCTACTTTTTAGGCTTGCATAGTCTTATTAATATTTCAGTTAAATCTTTTTTTCTGTAGTAACATCAGTTGATATTAATATTAGTCCTGATTTATAATTTTTTTGTCATGGTTGATCTTAAATAATTTTGTAATTAGTTTCAGTTTTGAAAAATCATGCAGAGAAGCTACCAAAACTGGTAATGTTCATATAATGTGTAATGCAATAGCAGCATTTTGGGTTGAAAACAAAAAGTATATCTTGGTATGAATCCTAACACTTCATAGACAGCGTTCTAGGACTTTTCGCTTCAGATAAAGTTGTCAATACATCATAGATTTCTACTCGATCAATATCAGCAGTGTTATCGCTACCGAACGCTAAATATAGATCCTGGCAATACTTCGTGAGATCTTCGTAAGAAAATCCAAAATACTACGGAAGGAATCAAATTTATATGTTTCTTTGGATCGAGAAGATGATCATTATGAGACTCAAAACATGCCTCTCTTTTCTTTTTTCGAGGACAAATGGATTATTGAGGTGTAAAGATGGGTTCAAAACCAAAATCACCTGCTATCGCTGCTGTTTCTTCAAATCCTTCAACTGATCATCGATATCGAGGAATAATATATAGTTTCTTCAAATCCTTCAACTGATCATCGACATAGAGAAATAATATTATACAATTGTGGTTTTCTGTTAATTGCCAATTTGACTGTAATTACATCTTCGTTTACAGATGTCTTGCATGTATCACAAGGTATAATAGTCGTCGTGCGTCCTCAGTTAAAATGTACGACAAAAGTACAACATTTATGGTTACATCCATATTAAAATGAAGGTAAATATACCAAGATATTAAAATAAAATTGTACAGTCCTAACTTAATAATGCCTGTGAAGTTTTCCAACAAATCCGAACTGTAATTTTGAAATATTATAGCTGAGAATGAAAAGAGAGTACAAAGATCAAATTCAATGAGTGAAAATGCACCAGTAGTTCTCTAAACTGAGTTTCTTCCCTGAAATGACTTGCTTGCGAAGCACCAAGCAGCCTTGAACGGATCGCGGAAATCAAATATACAGTACAGATGGATTCAGAGTGTGCTTTCCAACTTTTGTGCAACAATTACCTTTGATAGGGTGGAGTTGTCTTCACAATCTGGGTTAAATAAAAAGGAGTGACGTCAGTGTTAAACAGCTTTCCTTCTTGGAGAACAACGGTTGTGTTCCATATTTCTAATTATTTTGGTTTCAAGATCGCAATTTAGTGTGAAACATAAAAGCTAGCTGGATAAGCTTTATTAATTTCCCTCATGGGATCAATAAAGTATCTACAGCAGTGGTTCTCAAACTTTTTGGACCAAGTACCACCCCTAATCCAACCAAAGCATCCAAGTACCACCTACAAGTCATCATCTCATAGGAACCCCAGAAATAAATATTATAATAATGAACTTTATTTGATATAGCGCCTTTAAAGGTGGCTTCTCAAAGTATTTTACAGAAAAAAAACATTAACAACAACTAATAAAAAAGCACCATTTCAGTGAGAGGGGTGAGCCTATTTAGTTGAGCAAAGGAGATGTGAATTAATTTTTCGAGCCTTGATACAATTCACAACAGAGTCTAACAGATATTAAATCGTCAGGCATTTTCTTGACGGCAAAAGTCTCGCGGTGGATGTTGTAATGCGTACATTAATTTCTGGAGCAACCTCTCTAATTCGTGCAACTGCACCGTTATGTCGGCTTGTCATTGCTCTAGCACTGTCTGTACAAACTCAGACACATTTTATCAAGTCGAGGCCATTCTCTTCGAAAAATTCATTCAGAAGCTGAAATATGTGCTCTCCTGTAGTTCCTCTTGGTAGCGGTTTACAGAACAGAAAGTCTTCATGGGACATACCCTCAAACTCGTATCTAACGTAAACGAGCAAATTGGCCAAATCGACTACAGACTCATCTAATTGCAGTGAAAAACATCTGCTCATCTTAACGCGCTCTATCAGTGTACTTTTGATATAATCCTTCATTTCAATAATTCTATGAATGACTGTGTCTTTCAGGGGGAGGGGGGCAGCAGGTCGAGCTGTTTAGCAGCTTTTTCTCCACACATAATACGTGTCAGCTCTTTTGCCAACGTTAAATAAGGTTCTTCAAAAATAGTGTAGCTTACCTGCTTTAGCAATCCGCAAGCTTGCATTTTTCCGTGTTTCTGTTTTTATTTCCGTATTTATTTAAAGTTTTTATTTCATGCGCATGGGAGCGAAACACAGAGACGCTTGGTGTATTTTTCTCAAATTCGAACAGTTCTTAAATATTTTTCTGTTATCACGCTTTCGTGTGCTCACAAGATTGCCTGCGTTCGTAGCACGTATTTCTTTGCATTCCTGTGTTTACAATGTTGGCATTGTTCCAAAATCACGCACATTTTCCTTTCTCCCTATTTGCTGGAGATACAATAGCTTTTTTTAAATACAATTGGTCACTTGCATCCGTAGCACGCATTCCTATAGAGTGGTATAGAATTACAGAGTATCTCTTGTGTCCACTGAAGTATTAGCATGCACTGTATTGTAGTACGTAGGCTGCGTATTCGACACGTATTAAAATACAAAATATGAAAACCCGTCCCGATTTTGCAGTGCACACTACACAGTTCCAGGGTCATTTGGCGTACCACCTGGTGGCACTCCACGTACCACTGCCGGTACGCGTACCACAGTTTGAGAACCACTGATCTACAGTATCTATAAATCTCTTACACGTCATTTACAATGGCTTTTCAACTAATAGCCCGTGCAGGGATCAAACCCTAGCTATTGGTACAGTACAAGTTGCGTAAGGCTCTGTAACGCGCAGATGAGAAACTAACCTCTACTTCTTCATTATATACACAGTGAGCTATATATGCGAGCTTACTGCCTCCTACGGGCTCTGTATTTGATTGCGGTACAAGACTGGCCGTGGAGATAAAGTGAGACGGGTGTGTACATTAAAAGGCTCATAGTGTCCCTGGGAGGGCTCAAACCACCACCCTTTTGGTTAACAACCGAACCACAAAGACTCATGTACAGCTTAACACTTCTCGGTCTCAGTGAAAGTGATACACTCCGTAAAATTTCCAGAGATTCATTTATTTTTAAAGGAAAGTCACCAACAGCGGCCGAGATCTACTGGAGTTTTTTCATTCTATACTGCGATTTCTGAAGGGTACTCTGTGAAAATACAAATTTTGATGAGAAGGGATGGACATATAAGGTCAAAAGGCTTGGGGAATTGAACTTTAAGGTGAAGACTGCGGGTTCAGTAGCAGCAGAACCTGATCAGTATCAGTTGACTCCGATATACTTCGAAAATGAACTTGGGGATTTAGAGTCAGACGTGCTACCGTTGCACCATGGGGTACTTAAGTTAAAAAAATAGGGAAAAAAAATCAGTGTTCCTGGATCTGTAATTGAGAACAACACCTGCACAAGAGCTGCGCAGGAAGAATTAAATGTGGTCTGGGATGAAGAGACTCTCTTCAGAAGAGCGGCGCTCTTCACAGGAGATTTTTTTTTGTGAAGTTGATTTGTCTCCTTTGGGAAATTCAAAGGTGCTGATAGCCGTGGCGCAAAGGTAGCATATCTGACTCCAGATCAGAAGGCTGCATGTTCAAATCACATTGAGGTCTGCTTTTCGTTTTTCAGGTTCTGCTCGTCCTAAACACGGAATTCACACCATGTAGTTGAGTTCTATCTGTACACCACATAGATAATCTAAACAAAATAGAGCCCTACTGGACATACAGTTAGGATCTCACACAGCGAATACCCTTGAACACAAGAGAGAAGGCACAGTTCACATCTGCGAAACATCACATCCGTCTTAAGAGAGAGCTACATCAGAGAATGGAATCCCGGAAGTTTCAAATAACTTCTTTTAATACAGGTTCAAGCAAACCTGAAAGCTAGGGAGTTTCCGGACACTTTTGTTTTATTAAAAAGTGTCTGAAGCCTGAAACTGTAATTTGAAAAAAAAAACCGCTATTGGACGTTTTCTCTATGAAAAAAAAGACATTTTTCCCTTGCACGATTTCTCGTTTTTTTATCAAAGCGTACAGAAATAAAAAAGAAGAAGAAATAGTGTTGCAAAAGAACTCTGTCGCCCTTGGGAGATGTCAAACGCATTGGACATGAAAAATGCCGGATAAAAGCCAGTTCTCTTCGTTTCTCAGTGTCGGGGCTGCTACTGTATGTAAAAGAGGCAATTTGCTCTGAGAGCAGGTTCAGCGCTTTCTGAACGCAGATGTCTCAGAGCGGTGTGTCCAAGAGGCTGTAAAAGGTGATGGTGGTCCTGTCACCGTAGCTTATTTGGTTTAAGTGCCTCTTTATTGAACAAAAGAACTGTGATTCAAATCCCAGCCGTGTCTTTCTTCCTATCTTGTAGTACAGAACGTACCATCTTGGGCAATCACAAAGGGCTTGATTTCGTTAAATGCATGTGTTCATTTCCTTTCTGGTAAACTTGTTTTTGATTAAATTCACACAGCTTGTGAAACATGAAATTCAGTTCTTGGTTATCAGTGCAGAAGAAATATTACCGGCTGGCAAAATAAACGGTAAGAGATTATTTTTTTTTTGATTCGAGAAGAGACTCCACCAGTCAGTCTCTGTGGCGCAATCAGTTAGCGTGTTTAGCTGTTAACCGAAAGGTTGGTGGTTCAAGTCCACCCAGGGGTGGGTTTCTTCTGTGATGTAAACATTGTTTTCACATAGGTCGATTGGATTTCTCAGCTAAACCATAGCCATTTTAATATTTGTAGGAAATGTGACTGTTCAACACTTGTCAAAAATGTCCAATAATGCCCAACATCGCAACTCCCCAGAAAACCATATTCACCCAAGAAAAATGATCGTTGAATCGTCATTTATACTCCCGTCACATCCTCTGCTGAAATATTTTAAAAATACAATGCAGATTTGTTTGAGAACTTGACAAGCATTGTTTTGTTAGCACTGTGCAGTTGGATGTTGATATTTGGACATATTTACCTTAATTTTAAACTGTAAATACCGTCCAATCTATTGTAATTGTGTTGTAATATTAAATTATGTAAGCTGAGGATGCAAAGGGGTGAAAGGGAAAGGTCAGAGGGTATAGTAACAACAAGGTTAGGATTGGTGGAGGGGTGTTGATGGTAGGGGTGTTGATGGTTTTTCTCTGTAGAGGATGATTGAGTTTTTTATCCTTCTCTGAAGTGAGAAACTAGAAGAGTGCAGTTGAGAGATCTGATGAGGTTAGTTATAAAAGGAAGTTGATGTGGAGCTGTTAGTCGTAAGAATTCCTTAATGTCTTTGATGTTGTCATCAAAGATAAACTGCAGTAAGCAAAGATAAAAAGAAAATTATCTGTGCATACTGCCCTGTCTTTCTAACACCTGAAGAAGGCTCCACGGCCAACACGTCGTGTTTCCTTGCTTCTCTTTTCAGCATGGAATAACCCTTTACTTGTTCCTTTGCAGCCTACGCATGCTGACGCAGCTACTCACCTGATATTTAACATTCCTATAATCACAACTATGAATGTCCACTGTGGGTATTTTTTCCATGATTATTTATTCTATCATTGAAGCATATTTTATGTCATACCGAAGTGTCATAATCACCGAATTTTTTTTTTTTCATTTAGAAAGTCAGAAAATGATAAATCACTATGAATTGCATTAAGCCTGTTCTGATCTAGAGTTTCTATATACTTTAACATGCCATGTTCACAATGTCACAACTCAGAAATGCAACAGTGAAGTGTTGTAATTACCAATGTACATAGTGTTGGAACATTGAGATGTTTTGGTAATGAGGAAGGAGGGACATGCCATGTTCACAGGGTCATATTTGAAAAAATGGCACTGTAAAATTTCCTAAAGTTCAGGATTTTGATAGTCTGTTCCATTGTCTCTCACACCTCAGTGTCAGAATTTTTAGATGTTTTTATAACCAGGGGGTAGGTTTATAGCAAGAAGCAGGAAGTGCCATCACCCGTTGCTCATCCTCGGTTAACCATATATTCTCATATGCCATGTTCTAAATGTCCCATTTATATTAAAAAGTTCTTGTAAAATGCAAGATTTTAAGACTTTTTATGATCAGAAGGCAAGGTCGTGGTAAATATGCAGAAAGTGCCTGTGAACTTATGTTTTGCCTTTGTCTTATTTACTTATTGTGTTTGTGTGATTGTGAGTTTTGAAAATTGGTTTACAATTTTCTGAAATGTGTTTCACACAAAAATGTTATTTGGATAGTCACTACTTACATATTCCCATTTACTGAGGATAAATACAGTAATCCATCCTGATTAGTACTTTTAAAAATTACTGTAAAGAGCCATCTACAGGCGAAAGGTGGCATAACAACACAGCAGCAGCATTAAAGGCAGAAGAAGAAGCTGGCGAATAAGAAGCCAGCTTCAGCCTCGTTAATGCAATACCATTGGGTGAGGTGGAAAAATATTTCTTGCTCTGAATCCTAACATTTTTATAGGAGGTGTTCTAGTACTTCTTGCCTCAGATAAAATTGCCAATACACTTAATTTCTACTCCATCAATATCAGCAGCGTTATCGGTACTGAGTCCTAAATGTACGTCCTGTCATCATATAAAATGTCAAAAGTTTCGACTGCATTCAACTGATCAAATTTCTCTTCGATGACAGTTATAATTTTATCCAAAATACATCCGAAACAAATTTGCACTGTTTTTTTTTAATCCAGAAGAGCATCATCATGAGACTCAAAACATACCTGTTTTTTCTTCTTTCCAGGAGGAAGGATTGTTCAGATTCAAACATTGGTCCAAAATCAATGTACTCTCCTATCGCTGTTGCTTCTTTAAATCCTTCATTTGAACGTCGATATTGAGGGATGATATCGTACAAATTGTGGTTTTCTTTTAAAGCAAATTATATTAAAATATGAGCCTCTGTTATAGTTGTCTTGGACGTTTCAGAAGGTATAATAGACCCCCTTGTGCCCTCAGCTAAAATATGATAAAATACAACAAAATGTATTTACATAGAACAGCATTTAAGGTTACATGTATATTACAATTAAGATAAATATACAAAAGTATTAAATTACAAATGTACAGTCCTAGCATAATCAGGCTGTCCAACTGTCTTTTTTGCTTGTCAAGTTCTCCAACAAATCTGTGTCGTAATTTTAAATATTCTAACTAAGGATGCATCGAGAGCATAAATGAATTCTTCTGCTAGCCGTTCGAAGATCAAAGTCCTTGGCTGAATATGATGTCCTTGAATGTTGGTCATTATTTGCCATTCCCAGTGATATTGACTTACATACTTAATTGTTTAACAAAAACATTCACATTTCTTGCAAAAATCAAGTGGGTTAAGGTTTTGCTAAGAAATCTGAATAAGTAGAGATGAGGTTTACATTGCAATAATGAGAAGTGCATTTCTGGGTGGGCTCAAACCACTAACCTTTTAATTAACAGAGACTCACGTGTGTCCCTTTTCTCCATTTGCAAGCTTAAAAAAAAGAAAATAATGCTTTTTTCTTACCAGCCTGCTATATACAAGGCAAGATTTGTATTTCATCTTTAACAAGCTGTATGAATTTCATGAAAAGCAAGTTGTTCCAGAAAGAAAATGAAAACTTGCGTTAAACAAAATCAAGCTGTACGTAATCATCCATAGTGATACATTTTGTAAGACAAGACAGGAAGAAAAGCACTGCTGGGATTTAAGCATCTCCTGTTTAAGAGGAAAGCATGTTAACCAAATCAGCCAAAGTGCCCTCAGTGTATCAACACCATGTCTGAGTCAGTGATTGCAGCTGACTGTCACTGGAGGACAGTTCATCGTGAACAAGTCAGCCTGCATAATGAGGGGGAAGAGACTGACTTCTGTGACGCAGTATCGACAGATACTAACCTTCTGTCCAACTGTTCTCTGCTGCATTCTGGAGTAGCAGGTAAATATTGGTTTCCATGCGTGTGTAGGGGTTTTGTGTATTTACTGGGACAATTATTAATTGTAGCAGTAAGTCACAAAATGATTCTTTGATGGCTATTAGAAAACCGACTTTGCGGGTTAACTCATTAACGCTCACACACAGATACTAATACACTTATTAATACATAAAATGTGCATATAAACATAACATATCTTAAGAGTGTGGGTTAGCAGAATACAAAAGGTATATATTAAATCATGAAGAGTTCCAAACCAAGAGGGACATACATTCAGTATACCATTCATTTAGATTGTTTCGTAAATGAACTGGGATTACAACTTCTACACTAGATACTCAAAAGCAAGTACATCACTCATAGGTATTAGATTGATATCAATTGTGGTTGAGGTAACAATTGAATTCTCGAGCTGTAATGCAGAATGTTGAATACTCATCCGATCTGTGTGGATTCAGATCTCCCGCAGACACAAAGAAGCAGTGGCAGGCTGTTGTTGTGTGCAATCGGCACTCTCTGGCTCGGTGCCAGGCAGTGGCCGGTGCGGCTGGCGAGAAGGAGAGGAGGGAGAGATTCCTGCTGCGATGCGCTGCTAATGCTCTTTGAAGACCGGCTAGTTAGTGTTGGCTGAAACTAGCAGAGCTTGTGCACATGGAAAGTGACTACGGGTCCAAGCCAGTCACACTCTTTAGATGGGAAGAAGACTAGTTAGTTCCCGATGTAGCGCTAGTCTTGAATCCTGAGATTCAGCTGTCGACAGTTCCAACCGTAGTTCACTCGTTGATCAGGCGAGCTTTGAAGGTGGAGTACCCGTGGTTCAAGGGGCTTGCTGCTGGGCTAACCTCGGGCGGATCCTTTGGTTATGCGTGGGCAACCTCCGTTCTCGACTCTTAAAACAAAGTTAAGTCCTGGCACTCGGACACACTGGCCGTCACGTGATTGTCCGAGCTGAGTCTGAGAACGTCCTGGAGGGGCACCTTCTGGGCATCGTGCTGCCTGTTTTATCTGGAGGAACTACGGTAGTTCAGTGGCTTAAAGTTCCGCGGGCATTCGAGACCCACGTGGGGTTACCCTGCCCTACCAGTTCCTGATTGGCTGATTGAGGTGGAGGATGAGTAACAGTGACCTCTGACCTTAGGGTTGTAAACCTTGGGATGAACCTCTCCCATGGAATCTCCCAGACAGTAAGGCGCCAGAGATGACCACTTATTAGGGTGGCTGGTGAATCTCAGCCTTGGGAGCTGTTCCTTATCAGGAAACTCTATCAGCTAGAAAAACACCTTAAATGTGAACCAGATGGAATGGCCTCTCTGTATCCAGCTGCACTGAGATGAGGGAGAGAGGGACTGGCAAGGGAGCAGCAAACTTAATTCCTGTATTTTAAATATGCCTTGCCGCTACAGAAGTGTCCTTAGAAGAAAAACATCTTCTATGATAGTGGTACAGTCCATCACACCCCTCCTATAGCCTTTCAAAGAGAAAAAAAACTGACAACAAAGTATGTCTATGTGTGGTAATCAACCAGGTCTTACAAACATTCTTAAACCCTTCCACCTCCTTTCATCGCAAATGATTTGTACATGTTAGAAGGTTAATTTTGGCTTCTGATATTATGGTGGATTAAGAGTCCTGAAATCTTTGTAGAAGTACAAAGATGAAAGAAAGGGCAGTGTAATCATGGCCAAGAGAAGGCAAATGTTGGACTATCTGCTTGGATTGAATGGAGCAAAACGTAGGCAACTCCTTGAGCAGAACCTGCTTCATCCTTCAGACTGGGGTTTCTGAAGATCTGTACATTTGAACTTTCAAAGTGACTAAAGTAAAGGAGTTTTCCCTTTTTACCACATACTTCCCACAGATCAACACTAACAGAGAGCCTAATTCCAGACAGGATTCAATCACTGTCTCTCAGGCATCCCAGCAGTGGATTTCATGACTTCAGAAAGCCATCTTCACCAGTGGAGAACTCAATGCTCTGAGGTTTACTGGCAGAGTCTCACACTGGGTAATGTTAGATGTTGATAAATAATGTCCTATGGAATTCTACTATTGATAAATTCTACTATGGAACTGCGATGTGTCTTGAAAAAAATCAAATGATAGTGGTACAGTCCAGCACAGCCTTTAAAAGAGAAAAAAAAACAAGGTAAGTCTGTGGTGTAATCAACTAGGTCTTGCAAACATACTTAATACCTCTTCCAGCTACCAACATTACAAATGCTGTTTACACATTAGATGGTTATTTTTGGCTTCTGATATTATGGTGGATAAAGAGCCCTGGAATCTTTGTAGAAGGACAAAAGAAGGAAAGAAAGGGCAGTGTAACCATGGCCAAGAGAAGGGAAATGTTGGGGAGAGCTTTTTTCACTTTTTATCATTGTTTTTCCAGCCCAACAAAGATCAACATATATGAGCAGGCGTCCTGTGCCAAATCCAATCTGCCTTCCTTCCAATCATACAGGAATGTGAGTGAATTAAATATTGACATATGAAAATACACAAAAATATGCAATCACACTGTAGTGTGCTTTCTGAAGGCACCAGTTCTGTAGGGTTTGGGCATTTACTGGGACAATTATTAATTGTAGCAGTAAATCACAAAATTGATTCTTTTGATGGCTTTAGAATCCAACCATGCGACATAACTCAAACAACGCACACACACAGGTACTAATACACGAGGATACATTTATTAATACATAGAATATGCATATAAACCTAACAGATCTTATCGAGAGGGTTATCAGAATACAAAAGGTATATATTCAATCAGTTACAAAGTGTTACACATATCAAAAGGACATACGTTCAATATATCATTCATTTAGACCGTTTCGTAAATGAACTTGGTTATAACTTCTACATTAGATACTCAAAACAAGTACATAACTCTTAGGAATTAAATGGATATCAACTGGTTGGGATAACAATTGAATTCTCGAGCAGTAATGCAGTGAAGTTGAATACTCATCCAATCTCTGGGGATTCAGATATCCTGCGGACTCAAAGAAACAGTTGCAGGCTGTTGCTGTCCAATCCGCGCTCTCTGGCTCGGTGCCAGGCTGTGCTGTGCGGCTTGCGACGGTGCGCTGCTGATGCTCACTGACCGGCTAGTTAGTGTTGGCTTTAACTAGCAAAGTTTGCGCACAGGAGAAAAGATGACTGTGGGTCTCAGCAAGTCAGGAAGAAGACCAGTTCGTTCCTGATGAAGCGCTAGTTCTGAATAGTGATTCAGCTGTCCACAGTTCCAACCTGTTCACGAGGCCTGCTACTGGTGCTAACCTCGGGTGGATCCTCTGGTTACTCTCTGGCAACCTCCGCTCTAGACTCTTAGAACAAAGGAAAGTTCTGGCACTCGGACACACTGGCCGTTCCGTGGTTGTCTGGGCTGAGTCTCAGGATGGTCAGGAGGCGCTCTGCGAGAATGTCCTGCCCTTGGGAGCCTTCTGCTCCTGGGCCGTCCTGCCCTGGAATTCTCCTTTGAATTCCCTTTAGAAAAGTCCACAGAATTCTCCTGAATCTTACTACAGGCTCTCTGTGTTTCTTGTTTTTACCTGGAGGAACTTCAGCTCGTTGATTGGTGAAAGTTCCATGGGCATCAGAGTCCCACGTGGGTTACTTGGCCCTTCCAGTCCCTGATTGGTTGATCAAGGTGAGATATGAGTCATTTACTCCTGACACCTAGGAATGCAGTCCAGATGTCCATCTGGCACTCCCTAGACAGATAGGCGCCAATGGATGACCATTGATCATGATAGCCAGGCTTAGCTAAGTGCATCCCCCTTTGGGAGCTGTCCCTTATCAAAGGAAACCTTAAATCAGCCTGCATGAATAGTTTCTCTGTGGCTGCACCACAGAGATGAACAGAGATGGGGCCTCATTTGGGAAGGCTCAGAACACTTAATTCTTTCTTATTAATAAGCCTCGCTGCTACAACACATATGCAGTTTGAGCAAACATAAGACAATAACCAAGTACCACAAACTACCAGGCATCTAGTATCATTAGCAGTTCAGGTGGGGAGCTGCATCACCATGTGTAGGCTGCAAAGGAACAAGTAATAGGTCTATTCCATGCTTAAAAGAAAAGAAAGAAAACACAACATTTCAGCCGTGGAGCCCTCACACCTGAAGAAGGCTCCACAGCTGAAACGTTGTGTTTTCTTTCTTCTCTTTTCATCTAGTGTCATTAGCCTTTTAACAGTTCCTGTCAAAATAAAATAGAAATGGATAACATTCTAGAGAGAGTTTGAAATACCAAGGTACAATTTAAAACATATCTCTTCCACTACAACCACAATATTTTGGAGAGATCGTTGAACCTCACTGTTCTGACATGTCCGTTAGCCTCCGTCCTGCTTCAGCAATGAATGTGGCGGGGCACATTCTGAGGGAGATGAGGTCAATCATGTGACAGGAAAACCACGCTATGCTTTTTTTTGAGATCCTGAAAAGGACAGAAGGGCCATGTATATGTGTGCAGCTGGATATGTAATTACAGGTGGCGTAGCAGATTCTGCTGAAGCCCCACTGCCTGGTGTGGACGGTAGCTGTGTATATTGCAGCAGAATTGTGCATGTGAGATCAAGGGGGCATGTCATGTGTTTCAGCACTTCACTCCCTTCAGTAGCACATGATTCCCTGAGTTCGTTGGATGACCTGTGGACCGATCTTTCACGATGAAGAATTCCTTAAGAAGAATAGATCTCGGCCCACCATCCAAATGCCTCCGTCTCAAAACAGCAACCTCCCACTGCCCTTAGTCTGCAAGGCAGTCCTTTCAAATGCGATGACAACGCCTAGACCTTCGTTGCCTTTTGTACGAGCTGAACTTTTGTGCTCATCAATTCAACGCTCTTTCCATCAACTCATCTTGTCTTTTGACGCTTCGTGTTTTGCGCTCCTTTGACTATCGGCATATCGGGTGACTGCAAACACTGAAGTTCTTGCTTACGGAGTGTGGAACATTGTTTTCAAGTGATCGCTGTTCTGTCATGTTGACGCCGAGTGAATCTTTCTTTGGCAACATGGGCAGGCTGACAGCAGTGCGAGCGAAAGTAATGGCAAATTTCTTGACTTATTTCTGAATGTGAATGTTCTTTAGAAAAGGGATGCGGCGTTGCTTCTCGCCCGTGTAAAGGTCACGCATTCCAGACGTGGTTATGAGCGAACAGTTGCCGCAAGTGTTTGAAAAGAGCAAGAGAGGAAGCAGCCCTGCCCCGTGTGAGGATCAAACTCAGGCCCTTCAGATGACGAGACTGACGCACTACCAATTACGCCAACAAGCCCAGCTGCAGGACACACACCGGAAAGTTTGCCTCACATGGATTTCAGTCGCCCGTTCCCTAATCTTTAGACGCCCTCTGCTGAATGTTGCATTTGCCTTTTGATCTCACCGATACATTTTTGGTCTGTTTCTGTTGTGAGTCCGTCTTTCAGATCTCACCTAGCATAAGTCTCTCTGGCTGAAGTGGCCTCTCTGCTTCAGCATCGTGCCCTCACTCAGCCATTAAAAATGTCACTCGGACTTCTGACAAGCTGACATGAAATGTCTGTCTCGGACGTCCAAAGGGACTAACCGTGGGGAGCAGGAGAGCGGAAAAAGACCCATATGCGTGGCGGCGAGACGGGAAAAAGGCCCGGGCTCATTAGTGCAAAGAGTTCAGGAATGCCGTATAGAAACCTATGCCCTCAGGGAGCGGACGTGGGGCGCCCTGGTGCTAGGCGGGTCTCAGGACATCCGAACCTCAATGCTGAGCGAGGACAGAGTGCAAGACCCGGAAATATATAGCCCAAGGGAAAGAGATGGACAGGAAGGACAGCAGACCAGAAACTAGGGACAGGACAGAGAAGGAGCGCCCCCTGGCTGCAGAGGGCGTGACAATGTCAAGAGAGAGTGGCGGAGACGCTTAAGCCAGAGAGAAGATGAAAAGGGGGTGTGGCAGCGAAACACTTGACAGCTGCACGATGCTCATCAAGCTCTAAGCACACACCTGGAGGATGCGGGAATTGATCCTGATACCTCCCACATGCAAAGCAAGGGCTGTACCATACAAGCCAACCCCCCTCGCTGGGGCTTATGCCTCGACGTCACCTAGTTCCGCTTGTTCCCCTCTTACCGGGCACAGTTCACTGCCCTTCGTCTGCAAGGCAGTCGTGTAATTGCGGCTTTCTTGACTTATTGATGAAGGTCTGACTGGACGAGCGAATGACGCCTCTCCCCCATCCTCAAGCTCACTGACAGATTGAAATGGAAAGTGCTGCTGTGGCTCGTTGGTCTAGTGGTATGATTCTCGCTTAGGGTGCGAGAGGTCCCGGGTTCAACTCCCGGACGAGCCCTTGTGTGCACCTTTCCTCCTCTTCCACAAGACTGGGAACTGATATCCACATCACTTCGCAGCGTCTGCTTATGACAAACGATGGAATGTGACTAATGACTGAATGAGCCTGGTGAATTCTCATCACGTGGCACAATGAGAGCGTGCAGTCAGCTGTCCGAGGCGGCAACCTCATTGCTCGTTCAAAAGAACACGTACTGAAAACTCATCACCACTATGTCGTAGATGAGCACCGCGATCGCTTGTTGTCATGCGTCTTTACTTTGGAAATGCAGAAGCAAAAACTGCCCTCTCTCAGCCACCGAAACTTGTGCGGCTCGCCTTGCGCTCTCTGCGCCTCGCATGTTTGTGGAGCTGTCTGCTCTTCTTTCTGTTGAAGTAATCAAGTTACGGGGCGTCCTGCAGCCTATGATGTTCTCACTGAGAGCTTTCAAGATTTGAAGGAAAACTACGAGCTTGATTGCTCAAGTCGAACGAATGTGATTGTTAAGCAATCGATGATCAAAAGCACGTCTTCTAACAATTCCTGAGAGTATTATCAGCACTGTTTTCACTCGGATATACTTTTCACTTGCTAAGCTGACAAATTGGACGAGAAAATGCCGGAGACGCACTCAGTGCAGACTGAGGTTGGGAAGGAGGTGTGGCCCTTCAACGCTTGACAATTGAAGGACATTCTCTCCGCAACGGAGGAGCACCTGTCAGAAGTCACAGAGGCTAAATGAGAGCACCAGGCTCCTGGAGCTCTAAACTCAGACCTGGAGGATGCATGCATCAATCCCGCTACCTCTGGCATGCTAAGCGAGCGCTCTACCATTTGAGCTCATCCTCCTCGCTTCATGCTTCTCGGCATCATGTCTTACCGCCTCTGCCCCTCTTACCGGGCACCGCCCACTGCCCTTGGTCTGCAAGGCAGTCCTTTCAAGTGCGATGACGACGCTGGGACCTTCGTTGCCTATTGTACGAGCTGAACTTTTGTGCTCATCAATTCAACGCTCTTTCCATCAACTCATCTTGTCTTTTGACGCTTCGTGTTTTGCGCTCCTTTGACTATCGGCATATCGGGTGACTGCAAACACTGAAGTTCTTGCTTACGGAGTGTGGAACATTGTTTTCAAGTGATCGCTGTTCTGTCATGTTGACGCCGAGTGAATCTTTCTTTGGCAACATGGGCAGGCTGACAGCAGTGCGAGCGAAAGTAATGGCAAATTTCTTGACTTATTTCTGAATGTGAATGTTCTTTAGAAAAGGGATGCGGCGTTGCTTCTCGCCCGTGTAAAGGTCACGCATTCCAGACGTGGTTATGAGCGAACAGTTGCCGCAAGTGTTTGAAAAGAGCAAGAGAGGAAGCAGCCCTGCCCCGTGTGAGGATCAAACTCAGGCCCTTCAGATGACGAGACTGACGCACTACCAATTACGCCAACAAGCCCAGCTGCAGGACACACACCGGAAAGTTTGCCTCACATGGATTTCAGTCGCCCGTTCCCTAATCTTTAGACGCCCTCTGCTGAATGTTGCATTTGCCTTTTGATCTCACCCATACATTTTTGGTCTGTTTCTGTTGTGAGTCCGTCTTTCAGATCTCACCTAGCACAAGTCTCTCTGGCTGAAGTGGCCTCTCTGCTTCAGCATCGTGCCCTCACTCAGCCATTAAAAATGTCACTCGGACTTCTGACAAGCTGACATGAAATGTCAAGAGAGAGTGGCGGAGACGCTTAAGCCAGAGAGAAGATGAAAAGGGGGCGTGGCTGCGAAACGCTTGACAGCTGCACGATGCTCTCCCTGCAAGGCGTGACCACAGGCTAAAGGACACCTCTTGGCACATCAAGCTCTAAGCACACACCTGGAGGATGTGGGAATTGATCCTGCTACCTCCCACATGCAAAGCAAGCGCTGTACCATACAAACCAACCCCCCTCGCTGGGGCTTATGCCTCGACGTCACCTAGTTCCGCTTGTTCCCCTCTTACCGGGCACAGTTCACTGCCCTTCGTCTACAAGGCAGTCGTGTAATTGCGGCTTTCTTGACTTATTGATGAAGGTCTGACTGGACGAGCGAATGACGCCTCTCCCCCATCCTCAAGCTCGCTGACAGATTGAAATGGAAAGTGCTGCCGTGGCTCGTTGGTCTAGTGGTATGATTCTCGCTTAGGGTGCGAGAGGTCCCGGGTTCAACTCCCGGACGAGCCCTTGTGTGCACCTTTCCTCCTCTTCCACAAGACTGGGAACTGATATCCACATCACTTCGCAACGTCTGCTTATGACAAACGATGGAATGTGACTAATGACTGAACGAGCCTGGTGAATTCTCATCACGTGGCACAATGAGAGCGTGCAGTCAGCTGTCCGAGGCGGCAACCTCATTGCTCGTTCAAAAGAACACGTACTGAAAACTCATCACCACTATGTCGTAGATGAGCACCGCGATTGCTTGTTGTCATGCGTCCTTACTTGGGAAATGCAGAAGCAAAAACTGCCCTCTCTCAGCCACCGAAACGTGTGCGGCTCGCCTTGCGCTCTCTGCGCCTCGCATATTTGTGGAGCTGTCTGCTCTTCTTTCTGTTGAAGTAATCAAGTTACGGGGCGTCCTGCAGCCTATGATGTTCTCACTGAGAGCTTTCAAGATTTGAAGGAAAACTACGAGCTTGATTGCTCAAGTCGAACGAATGTGATTGTTAAGCAATCGATGATCAAAAGCACGTCTTCTAACAATTCCTGAGAGTATTATCAGCACTGTTTTCACTCGGATATACTTTTCACTTGCTAAGCTGACAAATTGGACGAGAAAATGCCGGAGACGCACTCAGTGCAGACTGAGGTTGGGAAGGAGGTGTGGCCCTTCAACGCTTGACAATTGAAGGACATTCTCTCCGCAACGGAGGAGCACCTGTCAGAAGTCACAGAGGCTAAATGAGAGCACCAGGCTCCTGGAGCTCTAAACTCAGACCTGGAGGATGCGTGCATCAATCCCGCTACCTCTGGCATGCTAAGCGAGCGCTCTACCATTTGAGCTCATCCTCCTCGCTTCATGCTTCTCGGCATCATGTCTTACCGCCTCTGCCCCTCTTACCGGGCACCGCCCACTGCCCTTGGTCTGCAAGGCAGTCCTTTCAAGTGCGATGACGACGCTGGGACCTTCGTTGCCTATTGTACGAGCTGAACTTTTGTGCTCATCAATTCAACGCTCTTTCCATCAACTCATCTTGTCTTTTGACGCTTCGTGTTTTGCGCTCCTTTGACTATCGGCATATCGGGTGACTGCAAACACTGAAGTTCTTGCTTACGGAGTGTGGAACATTGTTTTCAAGTGATCGCTGTTCTGTCATGTTGACGCCGAGTGAATCTTTCTTTGGCAACATGGGCAGGCTGACAGCAGTGCGAGCGAAAGTAATGGCAAATTTCTTGACTTATTTCTGAATGTGAATGTTCTTTAGAAAAGGGATGCGGCGTTGCTTCTCGCCCGTGTAAAGGTCACGCATTCCAGACGTGGTTATGAGCGAACAGTTGCCGCAAGTGTTTGAAAAGAGCAAGAGAGGAAGCAGCCCTGCCCCGTGTGAGGATCAAACTCAGGCCCTTCAGATGACGAGACTGACGCACTACCAATTACGCCAACAAGCCCAGCTGCAGGACACACACCGGAAAGTTTGCCTCACATGGATTTCAGTCGCCCGTTCCCTAATCTTTAGACGCCCTCTGCTGAATGTTGCATTTGCCTTTTGATCTCACCCATACATTTTTGGTCTGTTTCTGTTGTGAGTCCGTCTTTCAGATCTCACCTAGCACAAGTCTCTCTGGCTGAAGTGGCCTCTCTGCTTCAGCATCGTGCCCTCACTCAGCCATTAAAAATGTCACTCGGACTTCTGACAAGCTGACATGAAATGTCAAGAGAGAGTGGCGGAGACGCTTAAGCCAGAGAGAAGATGAAAAGGGGGCGTGGCTGCGAAACGCTTGACAGCTGCACGATGCTCTCCCTGCAAGGCGTGACCACAGGCTAAAGGACACCTCTTGGCACATCAAGCTCTAAGCACACACCTGGAGGATGTGGGAATTGATCCTGCTACCTCCCACATGCAAAGCAAGCGCTGTACCATACAAACCAACCCCCCTCGCTGGGGCTTATGCCTCGACGTCACCTAGTTCCGCTTGTTCCCCTCTTACCGGGCACAGTTCACTGCCCTTCGTCTACAAGGCAGTCGTGTAATTGCGGCTTTCTTGACTTATTGATGAAGGTCTGACTGGACGAGCGAATGACGCCTCTCCCCCATCCTCAAGCTCGCTGACAGATTGAAATGGAAAGTGCTGCCGTGGCTCGTTGGTCTAGTGGTATGATTCTCGCTTAGGGTGCGAGAGGTCCCGGGTTCAACTCCCGGACGAGCCCTTGTGTGCACCTTTCCTCCTCTTCCACAAGACTGGGAACTGATATCCACATCACTTCGCAACGTCTGCTTATGACAAACGATGGAATGTGACTAATGACTGAACGAGCCTGGTGAATTCTCATCACGTGGCACAATGAGAGCGTGCAGTCAGCTGTCCGAGGCGGCAACCTCATTGCTCGTTCAAAAGAACACGTACTGAAAACTCATCACCACTATGTCGTAGATGAGCACCGCGATTGCTTGTTGTCATGCGTCCTTACTTGGGAAATGCAGAAGCAAAAACTGCCCTCTCTCAGCCACCGAAACGTGTGCGGCTCGCCTTGCGCTCTCTGCGCCTCGCATATTTGTGGAGCTGTCTGCTCTTCTTTCTGTTGAAGTAATCAAGTTACGGGGCGTCCTGCAGCCTATGATGTTCTCACTGAGAGCTTTCAAGATTTGAAGGAAAACTACGAGCTTGATTGCTCAAGTCGAACGAATGTGATTGTTAAGCAATCGATGATCAAAAGCACGTCTTCTAACAATTCCTGAGAGTATTATCAGCACTGTTTTCACTCGGATATACTTTTCACTTGCTAAGCTGACAAATTGGACGAGAAAATGCCGGAGACGCACTCAGTGCAGACTGAGGTTGGGAAGGAGGTTTGGCCCTTCAACGCTTGACAATTGAAGGACATTCTCTCCGCAACGGAGGAGCACCTGTCAGAAGTCACAGAGGCTAAATGAGAGCACCAGGCTCCTGGAGCTCTAAACTCAGACCTGGAGGATTCGGGCATCAATCCCGCTACCTCTGGCATGCTAAGCGAGCGCTCTACCATTTGAGCTCATCCTCCTCGCTTCATGCTTCTCGGCATCATGTCTTACCGCCTCTGCCCCTCTTACCGGGCACCGCCCACTGCCCTTGGTCTCAAGGCAGTCCTTTCAAGTGCGATGACGACGCTGGGACCTTCGTTGCCTATTGTACGAGCTGAACTTTTGTGCTCATCAATTCAACGCTCTTTCCATCAACTCATCTTGTCTTTTGACGCTTCGTGTTTTGCGCTCCTTTGACTATCGGCATATCGGGTGACTGCAAACACTGAAGTTCTTGCTTACGGAGTGTGGAACATTGTTTTCAAGTGATCGCTGTTCTGTCATGTTGACGCCGAGTGAATCTTTCTTTGGCAACATGGGCAGGCTGACAGCAGTGCGAGCGAAAGTAATGGCAAATTTCTTGACTTATTTCTGAATGTGAATGTTCTTTAGAAAAGGGATGCGGCGTTGCTTCTCGCCCGTGTAAAGGTCACGCATTCCAGACGTGGTTATGAGCGAACAGTTGCCGCAAGTGTTTGAAAAGAGCAAGAGAGGAAGCAGCCCTGCCCCGTGTGAGGATCAAACTCAGGCCCTTCAGATGACGAGACTGACGCACTACCAATTACGCCAACAAGCCCAGCTGCAGGACACACACCGGAAAGTTTGCCTCACATGGATTTCAGTCGCCCGTTCCCTAATCTTTAGACGCCCTCTGCTGAATGTTGCATTTGCCTTTTGATCTCACCCATACATTTTTGGTCTGTTTCTGTTGTGAGTCCGTCTTTCAGATCTCACCTAGCACAAGTCTCTCTGGCTGAAGTGGCCTCTCTGCTTCAGCATCGTGCCCTCACTCAGCCATTAAAAATGTCACTCGGACTTCTGACAAGCTGACATGAAATGTCAAGAGAGAGTGGCGGAGACGCTTAAGCCAGAGAGAAGATGAAAAGGGGGCGTGGCTGCGAAACGCTTGACAGCTGCACGATGCTCTCCCTGCAAGGCGTGACCACAGGCTAAAGGACACCTCTTGGCACATCAAGCTCTAAGCACACACCTGGAGGATGTGGGAATTGATCCTGCTACCTCCCACATGCAAAGCAAGCGCTGTACCATACAAACCAACCCCCCTCGCTGGGGCTTATGCCTCGGCGTCACCTAGTGCCGCTTGTTCCCCTCTTACCGGGCACAGTTCACTGCCCTTCGTCTACAAGGCAGTCGTGTAATTGCGGCTTTCTTGACTTATTGATGAAGGTCTGACTGGACGAGCGAATGACGCCTCTCCCCCATCCTCAAGCTCGCTGACAGATTGAAATGGAAAGTGCTGCCGTGGCTCGTTGGTCTAGTGGTATGATTCTCGCTTAGGGTGCGAGAGGTCCCGGGTTCAACTCCCGGACGAGCCCTTGTGTGCACCTTTCCTCCTCTTCCACAAGACTGGGAACTGATATCCACATCACTTCGCAACGTCTGCTTATGACAAACGATGGAATGTGACTAATGACTGAACGAGCCTGGTGAATTCTCATCACGTGGCACAATGAGAGCGTGCAGTCAGCTGTCCGAGGCGGCAACCTCATTGCTCGTTCAAAAGAACACGTACTGAAAACTCATCACCACTATGTCGTAGATGAGCACCGCGATCGCTTGTTGTCATGCGTCCTTACTTGGGAAATGCAGAAGCAAAAACTGCCCTCTCTCAGCCACCGAAACGTGTGCGGCTCGCCTTGCGCTCTCTGCGCCTCGCATATTTGTGGAGCTGTCTGCTCTTCTTTCTGTTGAAGTAATCAAGTTACGGGGCGTCCTGCAGCCTATGATGTTCTCACTGAGAGCTTTCAAGATTTGAAGGAAAACTACGAGCTTGATTGCTCAAGTCGAACGAATGTGATTGTTAAGCAATCGATGATCAAAAGCACGTCTTCTAACAATTCCTGAGAGTATTATCAGCACTGTTTTCACTCGGATATACTTTTCACTTGCTAAGCTGACAAATTGGACGAGAAAATGCCGGAGACGCACTCAGTGCAGACTGAGGTTGGGAAGGAGGTTTGGCCCTTCAACGCTTGACAATTGAAGGACATTCTCTCCGCAACGGAGGAGCACCTGTCAGAAGTCACAGAGGCTAAATGAGAGCACCAGGCTCCTGGAGCTCTAAACTCAGACCTGGAGGATGCGGGCATCAATCCCGCTACCTCTGGCATGCTAAGCGAGCGCTCTACCATTTGAGCTCATCCTCCTCGCTTCATGCTTCTCGGCATCATGTCTTACCGCCTCTGCCCCTCTTACCGGGCACCGCCCACTGCCCTTGGTCTGCAAGGCAGTCCTTTCAAGTGCGATGACGACGCTGGGACCTTCGTTGCCTATTGTACGAGCTGAACTTTTGTGCTCATCAATTCAAC
The DNA here is from genome assembly GCF_040954835.1 of Lepisosteus oculatus. Taxonomy (NCBI): domain Eukaryota; kingdom Metazoa; phylum Chordata; class Actinopteri; order Semionotiformes; family Lepisosteidae; genus Lepisosteus; species Lepisosteus oculatus. The sequence goes on along the minus strand of NC_090709.1, from coordinate 44,289,373 downwards.
GCTCTTTCCATCAACTCATCTTGTCTTTTGACGCTTCGTGTTTTGCGCTCCTTTGACTATCGGCATATCGGGTGACTGCAAACACTGAAGTTCTTGCTTACGGAGTGTGGAACATTGTTTTCAAGTGATCGCTGTTCTGTCATGTTGACGCCGAGTGAATCTTTCTTTGGCAACATGGGCAGGCTGACAGCAGTGCGAGCGAAAGTAATGGCAAATTTCTTGACTTATTTCTGAATGTGAATGTTCTTTAGAAAAGGGATGCGGCGTTGCTTCTCACCCGTGTAAAGGTCACGCATTCCAGACGTGGTTATGAGCGAACAGTTGCCGCAAGTGTTTGAAAAGAGCAAGAGAGGAAGCAGCCCTGCCCCGTGTGAGGATCAAACTCAGGCCCTTCAGATGACGAGACTGACGCACTACCAATTACGCCAACAAACCCAGCTGCAGGACACACACCGGAAAGTTTGCCTCACATGGATTTCAGTCGCCCGTTCCCTAATCTTTAGACGCCCTCTGCTGAATGTTGCATTTGCCTTTTGATCTCACCCATACATTTTTGGTCTGTTTCTGTTGTGAGTCCGTCTTTCAGATCTCACCTAGCACAAGTCTCTCTGGCTGAAGTGGCCTCTCTGCTTCAGCATCGTGCCCTCACTCAGCCATTAAAAATGTCACTCGGACTTCTGACAAGCTGACATGAAATGTCAAGAGAGAGTGGCGGAGACGCTTAAGCCAGAGAGAAGATGAAAAGGGGGCGTGGCTGCGAAACGCTTGACAGCTGCACGATGCTCTCCCTGCAAGGCGTGACCACAGGCTAAAGGACACCTCTTGGCACATCAAGCTCTAAGCACACACCTGGAGGATGTGGGAATTGATCCTGCTACCTCCCACATGCAAAGCAAGCGCTGTACCATACAAACCAACCCCCCTCGCTGGGGCTTATGCCTCGACGTCACCTAGTTCCGCTTGTTCCCCTCTTACCGGGCACAGTTCACTGCCCTTCGTCTACAAGGCAGTCGTGTAATTGCGGCTTTCTTGACTTATTGATGAAGGTCTGACTGGACGAGCGAATGACGCCTCTCCCCCATCCTCAAGCTCGCTGACAGATTGAAATGGAAAGTGCTGCCGTGGCTCGTTGGTCTAGTGGTATGATTCTCGCTTAGGGTGCGAGAGGTCCCGGGTTCAACTCCCGGACGAGCCCTTGTGTGCACCTTTCCTCCTCTTCCACAAGACTGGGAACTGATATCCACATCACTTCGCAACGTCTGCTTATGACAAACGATGGAATGTGACTAATGACTGAACGAGCCTGGTGAATTCTCATCACGTGGCACAATGAGAGCGTGCAGTCAGCTGTCCGAGGCGGCAACCTCATTGCTCGTTCAAAAGAACACGTACTGAAAACTCATCACCACTATGTCGTAGATGAGCACCGCGATTGCTTGTTGTCATGCGTCCTTACTTGGGAAATGCAGAAGCAAAAACTGCCCTCTCTCAGCCACCGAAACGTGTGCGGCTCGCCTTGCGCTCTCTGCGCCTCGCATATTTGTGGAGCTGTCTGCTCTTCTTTCTGTTGAAGTAATCAAGTTACGGGGCGTCCTGCAGCCTATGATGTTCTCACTGAGAGCTTTCAAGATTTGAAGGAAAACTACGAGCTTGATTGCTCAAGTCGAACGAATGTGATTGTTAAGCAATCGATGATCAAAAGCACGTCTTCTAACAATTCCTGAGAGTATTATCAGCACTGTTTTCACTCGGATATACTTTTCACTTGCTAAGCTGACAAATTGGACGAGAAAATGCCGGAGACGCACTCAGTGCAGACTGAGGTTGGGAAGGAGGTTTGGCCCTTCAACGCTTGACAATTGAAGGACATTCTCTCCGCAACGGAGGAGCACCTGTCAGAAGTCACAGAGGCTAAATGAGAGCACCAGGCTCCTGGAGCTCTAAACTCAGACCTGGAGGATTCGGGCATCAATCCCGCTACCTCTGGCATGCTAAGCGAGCGCTCTACCATTTGAGCTCATCCTCCTCGCTTCATGCTTCTCGGCATCATGTCTTACCGCCTCTGCCCCTCTTACCGGGCACCGCCCACTGCCCTTGGTCTCAAGGCAGTCCTTTCAAGTGCGATGACGACGCTGGGACCTTCGTTGCCTATTGTACGAGCTGAACTTTTGTGCTCATCAATTCAACGCTCTTTCCATCAACTCATCTTGTCTTTTGACGCTTCGTGTTTTGCGCTCCTTTGACTATCGGCATATCGGGTGACTGCAAACACTGAAGTTCTTGCTTACGGAGTGTGGAACATTGTTTTCAAGTGATCGCTGTTCTGTCATGTTGACGCCGAGTGAATCTTTCTTTGGCAACATGGGCAGGCTGACAGCAGTGCGAGCGAAAGTAATGGCAAATTTCTTGACTTATTTCTGAATGTGAATGTTCTTTAGAAAAGGGATGCGGCGTTGCTTCTCACCCGTGTAAAGGTCACGCATTCCAGACGTGGTTATGAGCGAACAGTTGCCGCAAGTGTTTGAAAAGAGCAAGAGAGGAAGCAGCCCTGCCCCGTGTGAGGATCAAACTCAGGCCCTTCAGATGACGAGACTGACGCACTACCAATTACGCCAACAAACCCAGCTGCAGGACACACACCGGAAAGTTTGCCTCACATGGATTTCAGTCGCCCGTTCCCTAATCTTTAGACGCCCTCTGCTGAATGTTGCATTTGCCTTTTGATCTCACCCATACATTTTTGGTCTGTTTCTGTTGTGAGTCCGTCTTTCAGATCTCACCTAGCACAAGTCTCTCTGGCTGAAGTGGCCTTTCTGCTTCAGCATCGTGCCCTCACTCAGCCATTAAAAATGTCACTCGGACTTCTGACAAGCTGACATGAAATGTCAAGAGAGAGTGGCGGAGACGCTTAAGCCAGAGAGAAGATGAAAAGGGGGCGTGGCTGCGAAACGCTTGACAGCTGCACGATGCTCTCCATGCAAGGCGTGACCACAGGCTAAAGGACACCTTTTGGCACATCAAGCTCTTAGGACACACCTGGGGGATGCGAGAATTGATCCTGCTACCTCCCACATGCAAAGCAAGCGCTGTACCATACAAACCAACCCCCCTCGCTGGGGCTTATGCCTCGGCGTCACCTAGTGCCGCTTGTTCCCCTCTTACCGGGCACAGTTCACTGCCCTTCGTCTACAAGGCAGTCGTGTAATTGCGGCTTTCTTGACTTATTGATGAAGGTCTGACTGGACGAGCGAATGACGCCTCTCCCCCATCCTCAAGCTCGCTGACAGATTGAAATGGAAAGTGCTGCCGTGGCTCGTTGGTCTAGTGGTATGATTCTCGCTTAGGGTGCGAGAGGTCCCGGGTTCAACTCCCGGACGAGCCCTTGTGTGCACCTTTCCTCCTCTTCCACAAGACTGGGAACTGATATCCACATCACTTCGCAACGTCTGCTTATGACAAACGATGGAATGTGACTAATGACTGAACGAGCCTGGTGAATTCTCATCACGTGGCACAATGAGAGCGTGCAGTCAGCTGTCCGAGGCGGCAACCTCATTGCTCGTTCAAAAGAACACGTACTGAAAACTCATCACCACTATGTCGTAGATGAGCACCGCGATCGCTTGTTGTCATGCGTCCTTACTTGGGAAATGCAGAAGCAAAAACTGCCCTCTCTCAGCCACCGAAACGTGTGCGGCTCGCCTTGCGCTCTCTGCGCCTCGCATATTTGTGGAGCTGTCTGCTCTTCTTTCTGTTGAAGTAATCAAGTTACGGGGCGTCCTGCAGCCTATGATGTTCTCACTGAGAGCTTTCAAGATTTGAAGGAAAACTACGAGCTTGATTGCTCAAGTCGAACGAATGTGATTGTTAAGCAATCGATGATCAAAAGCACGTCTTCTAACAATTCCTGAGAGTATTATCAGCACTGTTTTCACTCGGATATACTTTTCACTTGCTAAGCTGACAAATTGGACGAGAAAATGCCGGAGACGCACTCAGTGCAGACTGAGGTTGGGAAGGAGGTTTGGCCCTTCAACGCTTGACAATTGAAGGACATTCTCTCCGCAACGGAGGAGCACCTGTCAGAAGTCACAGAGGCTAAATGAGAGCACCAGGCTCCTGGAGCTCTAAACTCAGACCTGGAGGATGCGGGCATCAATCCCGCTACCTCTGGCATGCTAAGCGAGCGCTCTACCATTTGAGCTCATCCTCCTCGCTTCATGCTTCTCGGCATCATGTCTTACCGCCTCTGCCCCTCTTACCGGGCACCGCCCACTGCCCTTGGTCTGCAAGGCAGTCCTTTCAAGTGCGATGACGACGCTGGGACCTTCGTTGCCTATTGTACGAGCTGAACTTTTGTGCTCATCAATTCAACGCTCTTTCCATCAACTCATCTTGTCTTTTGACGCTTCGTGTTTTGCGCTCCTTTGACTATCGGCATATCGGGTGACTGCAAACACTGAAGTTCTTGCTTACGGAGTGTGGAACATTGTTTTCAAGTGATCGCTGTTCTGTCATGTTGACGCCGAGTGAATCTTTCTTTGGCAACATGGGCAGGCTGACAGCAGTGCGAGCGAAAGTAATGGCAAATTTCTTGACTTATTTCTGAATGTGAATGTTCTTTAGAAAAGGGATGCGGCGTTGCTTCTCACCCGTGTAAAGGTCACGCATTCCAGACGTGGTTATGAGCGAACAGTTGCCGCAAGTGTTTGAAAAGAGCAAGAGAGGAAGCAGCCCTGCCCCGTGTGAGGATCAAACTCAGGCCCTTCAGATGACGAGACTGACGCACTACCAATTACGCCAACAAACCCAGCTGCAGGACACACACCGGAAAGTTTGCCTCACATGGATTTCAGTCGCCCGTTCCCTAATCTTTAGACGCCCTCTGCTGAATGTTGCATTTGCCTTTTGATCTCACCCATACATTTTTGGTCTGTTTCTGTTGTGAGTCCGTCTTTCAGATCTCACCTAGCACAAGTCTCTCTGGCTGAAGTGGCCTTTCTGCTTCAGCATCGTGCCCTCACTCAGCCATTAAAAATGTCACTCGGACTTCTGACAAGCTGACATGAAATGTCAAGAGAGAGTGGCGGAGACGCTTAAGCCAGAGAGAAGATGAAAAGGGGGCGTGGCTGCGAAACGCTTGACAGCTGCACGATGCTCTCCATGCAAGGCGTGACCACAGGCTAAAGGACACCTTTTGGCACATCAAGCTCTTAGGACACACCTGGAGGATGCGAGAATTGATCCTGCTACCTCCCACATGCAAAGCAAGCGCTGTACCATACAAACCAACCCCCCTCGCTGGGGCTTATGCCTCGGCGTCACCTAGTGCCGCTTGTTCCCCTCTTACCGGGCACAGTTCACTGCCCTTCGTCTACAAGGCAGTCGTGTAATTGCGGCTTTCTTGACTTATTGATGAAGGTCTGACTGGACGAGCGAATGACGCCTCTCCCCCATCCTCAAGCTCGCTGACAGATTGAAATGGAAAGTGCTGCCGTGGCTCGTTGGTCTAGTGGTATGATTCTCGCTTAGGGTGCGAGAGGTCCCGGGTTCAACTCCCGGACGAGCCCTTGTGTGCACCTTTCCTCCTCTTCCACAAGACTGGGAACTGATATCCACATCACTTCGCAACGTCTGCTTATGACAAACGATGGAATGTGACTAATGACTGAACGAGCCTGGTGAATTCTCATCACGTGGCACAATGAGAGCGTGCAGTCAGCTGTCCGAGGCGGCAACCTCATTGCTCGTTCAAAAGAACACGTACTGAAAACTCATCACCACTATGTCGTAGATGAGCACCGCGATTGCTTGTTGTCATGCGTCCTTACTTGGGAAATGCAGAAGCAAAAACTGCCCTCTCTCAGCCACCGAAACGTGTGCGGCTCGCCTTGCGCTCTCTGCGCCTCGCATATTTGTGGAGCTGTCTGCTCTTCTTTCTGTTGAAGTAATCAAGTTACGGGGCGTCCTGCAGCCTATGATGTTCTCACTGAGAGCTTTCAAGATTTGAAGGAAAACTACGAGCTTGATTGCTCAAGTCGAACGAATGTGATTGTTAAGCAATCGATGATCAAAAGCACGTCTTCTAACAATTCCTGAGAGTATTATCAGCACTGTTTTCACTCGGATATACTTTTCACTTGCTAAGCTGACAAATTGGACGAGAAAATGCCGGAGACGCACTCAGTGCAGACTGAGGTTGGGAAGGAGGTGTGGCCCTTCAACGCTTGACAATTGAAGGACATTCTCTCCGCAACGGAGGAGCACCTGTCAGAAGTCACAGAGGCTAAATGAGAGCACCAGGCTCCTGGAGCTCTAAACTCAGACCTGGAGGATGCGGGCATCAATCCCGCTACCTCTGGCATGCTAAGCGAGCGCTCTACCATTTGAGCTCATCCTCCTCGCTTCATGCTTCTCAGCATCATGTCTTACCGCCTCTGCCCCTCTTACCGGGCACCGCCCACTGCCCTTGGTCTGCAAGGCAGTCCTTTCAAGTGCGATGACGACGCTGGGACCTTCGTTGCCTATTGTACGAGCTGAACTTTTGTGCTCATCAATTCAACGCTCTTTCCATCAACTCATCTTGTCTTTTGACGCTTCGTGTTTTGCGCTCCTTTGACTATCGGCATATCGGGTGACTGCAAACACTGAAGTTCTTGCTTACGGAGTGTGGAACATTGTTTTCAAGTGATCGCTGTTCTGTCATGTTGACGCCGAGTGAATCTTTCTTTGGCAACATGGGCAGGCTGACAGCAGTGCGAGCGAAAGTAATGGCAAATTTCTTGACTTATTTCTGAATGCGAATGTTCTTTAGAAAAGGGATGCGGCGTTGCTTCTCGCCCGTGTAAAGGTCACGCATTCCAGACGTGGTTATGAGCGAACAGTTGCCGCAAGTGTTTGAAAAGAGCAAGAGAGGAAGCAGCCCTGCCCCGTGTGAGGATCAAACTCAGGCCCTTCAGATGACGAGACTGACGCACTACCAATTACGCCAACAAACCCAGCTGCAGGACACACACCGGAAAGTTTGCCTCACATGGATTTCAGTCGCCCGTTCCCTAATCTTTAGACGCCCTCTGCTGAATGTTGCATTTGCCTTTTGATCTCACCCATACATTTTTGGTCTGTTTCTGTTGTGAGTCCGTCTTTCAGATCTCACCTAGCACAAGTCTCTCTGGCTGAAGTGGCCTTTCTGCTTCAGCATCGTGCCCTCACTCAGCCATTAAAAATGTCACTCGGACTTCTGACAAGCTGACATGAAATGTCAAGAGAGAGTGGCGGAGACGCTTAAGCCAGAGAGAAGATGAAAAGGGGGCGTGGCTGCGAAACGCTTGACAGCTGCACGATGCTCTCCATGCAAGGCGTGACCACAGGCTAAAGGACACCTTTTGGCACATCAAGCTCTTAGGACACACCTGGAGGATGCGAGAATTGATCCTGCTACCTCCCACATGCAAAGCAAGCGCTGTACCATACAAACCAACCCCCCTCGCTGGGGCTTATGCCTCGGCGTCACCTAGTGCCGCTTGTTCCCCTCTTACCGGGCACAGTTCACTGCCCTTCGTCTACAAGGCAGTCGTGTAATTGCGGCTTTCTTGACTTATTGATGAAGGTCTGACTGGACGAGCGAATGACGCCTCTCCCCCATCCTCAAGCTCGCTGACAGATTGAAATGGAAAGTGCTGCCGTGGCTCGTTGGTCTAGTGGTATGATTCTCGCTTAGGGTGCGAGAGGTCCCGGGTTCAACTCCCGGACGAGCCCTTGTGTGCACCTTTCCTCCTCTTCCACAAGACTGGGAACTGATATCCACATCACTTCGCAACGTCTGCTTATGACAAACGATGGAATGTGACTAATGACTGAACGAGCCTGGTGAATTCTCATCACGTGGCACAATGAGAGCGTGCAGTCAGCTGTCCGAGGCGGCAACCTCATTGCTCGTTCAAAAGAACACGTACTGAAAACTCATCACCACTATGTCGTAGATGAGCACCGCGATCGCTTGTTGTCATGCGTCCTTACTTGGGAAATGCAGAAGCAAAAACTGCCCTCTCTCAGCCACCGAAACGTGTGCGGCTCGCCTTGCGCTCTCTGCGCCTCGCATATTTGTGGAGCTGTCTGCTCTTCTTTCTGTTGAAGTAATCAAGTTACGGGGCGTCCTGCAGCCTATGATGTTCTCACTGAGAGCTTTCAAGATTTGAAGGAAAACTACGAGCTTGATTGCTCAAGTCGAACGAATGTGATTGTTAAGCAATCGATGATCAAAAGCACGTCTTCTAACAATTCCTGAGAGTATTATCAGCACTGTTTTCACTCGGATATACTTTTCACTTGCTAAGCTGACAAATTGGACGAGAAAATGCCGGAGACGCACTCAGTGCAGACTGAGGTTGGGAAGGAGGTTTGGCCCTTCAACGCTTGACAATTGAAGGACATTCTCTCCGCAACGGAGGAGCACCTGTCAGAAGTCACAGAGGCTAAATGAGAGCACCAGGCTCCTGGAGCTCTAAACTCAGACCTGGAGGATGCGGGCATCAATCCCGCTACCTCTGGCATGCTAAGCGAGCGCTCTACCATTTGAGCTCATCCTCCTCGCTTCATGCTTCTCGGCATCATGTCTTACCGCCTCTGCCCCTCTTACCGGGCACCGCCCACTGCCCTTGGTCTGCAAGGCAGTCCTTTCAAGTGCGATGACGACGCTGGGACCTTCGTTGCCTATTGTACGAGCTGAACTTTTGTGCTCATCAATTCAACGCTCTTTCCATCAACTCATCTTGTCTTTTGACGCTTCGTGTTTTGCGCTCCTTTGACTATCGGCATATCGGGTGACTGCAAACACTGAAGTTCTTGCTTACGGAGTGTGGAACATTGTTTTCAAGTGATCGCTGTTCTGTCATGTTGACGCCGAGTGAATCTTTCTTTGGCAACATGGGCAGGCTGACAGCAGTGCGAGCGAAAGTAATGGCAAATTTCTTGACTTATTTCTGAATGTGAATGTTCTTTAGAAAAGGGATGCGGCGTTGCTTCTCACCCGTGTAAAGGTCACGCATTCCAGACGTGGTTATGAGCGAACAGTTGCCGCAAGTGTTTGAAAAGAGCAAGAGAGGAAGCAGCCCTGCCCCGTGTGAGGATCAAACTCAGGCCCTTCAGATGACGAGACTGACGCACTACCAATTACGCCAACAAACCCAGCTGCAGGACACACACCGGAAAGTTTGCCTCACATGGATTTCAGTCGCCCGTTCCCTAATCTTTAGACGCCCTCTGCTGAATGTTGCATTTGCCTTTTGATCTCACCCATACATTTTTGGTCTGTTTCTGTTGTGAGTCCGTCTTTCAGATCTCACCTAGCACAAGTCTCTCTGGCTGAAGTGGCCTTTCTGCTTCAGCATCGTGCCCTCACTCAGCCATTAAAAATGTCACTCGGACTTCTGACAAGCTGACATGAAATGTCAAGAGAGAGTGGCGGAGACGCTTAAGCCAGAGAGAAGATGAAAAGGGGGCGTGGCTGCGAAACGCTTGACAGCTGCACGATGCTCTCCATGCAAGGCGTGACCACAGGCTAAAGGACACCTTTTGGCACATCAAGCTCTTAGGACACACCTGGAGGATGCGAGAATTGATCCTGCTACCTCCCACATGCAAAGCAAGCGCTGTACCATACAAACCAACCCCCCTCGCTGGGGCTTATGCCTCGGCGTCACCTAGTGCCGCTTGTTCCCCTCTTACCGGGCACAGTTCACTGCCCTTCGTCTACAAGGCAGTCGTGTAATTGCGGCTTTCTTGACTTATTGATGAAGGTCTGACTGGACGAGCGAATGACGCCTCTCCCCCATCCTCAAGCTCGCTGACAGATTGAAATGGAAAGTGCTGCCGTGGCTCGTTGGTCTAGTGGTATGATTCTCGCTTAGGGTGCGAGAGGTCCCGGGTTCAACTCCCGGACGAGCCCTTGTGTGCACCTTTCCTCCTCTTCCACAAGACTGGGAACTGATATCCACATCACTTCGCAACGTCTGCTTATGACAAACGATGGAATGTGACTAATGACTGAACGAGCCTGGTGAATTCTCATCACGTGGCACAATGAGAGCGTGCAGTCAGCTGTCCGAGGCGGCAACCTCATTGCTCGTTCAAAAGAACACGTACTGAAAACTCATCACCACTATGTCGTAGATGAGCACCGCGATCGCTTGTTGTCATGCGTCCTTACTTGGGAAATGCAGAAGCAAAAACTGCCCTCTCTCAGCCAACGAAACGTGTGCGGCTCGCCTTGCGCTCTCTGCGCCTCGCATATTTGTGGAGCTGTCTGCTCTTCTTTCTGTTGAAGTAATCAAGTTACGGGGCGTCCTGCAGCCTATGATGTTCTCACTGAGAGCTTTCAAGATTTGAAGGAAAACTACGAGCTTGATTGCTCAAGTCGAACGAATGTGATTGTTAAGCAATCGATGATCAAAAGCACGTCTTCTAACAATTCCTGAGAGTATTATCAGCACTGTTTTCACTCGGATATACTTTTCACTTGCTAAGCTGACAAATTGGACGAGAAAATGCCGGAGACGCACTCAGTGCAGACTGAGGTTGGGAAGGAGGTGTGGCCCTTCAACGCTTGACAATTGAAGGACATTCTCTCCGCAACGGAGGAGCACCTGTCAGAAGTCACAGAGGCTAAATGAGAGCACCAGGCTCCTGGAGCTCTAAACTCAGACCTGGAGGATGCGGGCATCAATCCCGCTACCTCTGGCATGCTAAGCGAGCGCTCTACCATTTGAGCTCATCCTCCTCGCTTCATGCTTCTCAGCATCATGTCTTACCGCCTCTGCCCCTCTTACCGGGCACCGCCCACTGCCCTTGGTCTGCAAGGCAGTCCTTTCAAGTGCGATGACGACGCTGGGACCTTCGTTGCCTATTGTACGAGCTGAACTTTTGTGCTCATCAATTCAACGCTCTTTCCATCAACTCATCTTGTCTTTTGACGCTTCGTGTTTTGCGCTCCTTTGACTATCGGCATATCGGGTGACTGCAAACACTGAAGTTCCTGCTTACGGAGTGTGGAACATTGTTTTCAAGTGATCGCTGTTCTGTCATGTTGACGCCGAGTGAATCTTTCTTTGGCAACATGGGCAGGCTGACAGCAGTGCGAGCGAAAGTAATGGCAAATTTCTTGACTTATTTCTGAATGTGAATGTTCTTTAGAAAAGGGATGCGGCGTTGCTTCTCGCCCGTGTAAAGGTCACGCATTCCAGACGTGGTTATGAGCGAACAGTTGCCGCAAGTGTTTGAAAAGAGCAAGAGAGGAAGCAGCCCTGCCCCGTGTGAGGATCAAACTCAGGCCCTTCAGATGACGAGACTGACGCACTACCAATTACGCCAACAAGCCCAGCTGCAGTACACACACCGGAAAGTTTGCCTCACATGGATTTCAGTCGCCCGTTCCCTAATCTTTACACGCCCTCTGCTGAATGTTGCATTTGCCTTTTGATCTCACCGATACATTTTTGGTCTGTTTCTGTTGCGAGTCCGTCTTTCAGATCTCACCTAGCACAAGTCTCTGTGGCTGAAGTGGCCTCTCTGCTTCAGCATCGTGCCCTCACTCAGCCATTAAAAATGTCACTCGGACTTCTGACATGCTGACATGAAATGTCAAGAGAGAGGGGCGGAGTGACGCTTAAGCCAGAGAGAAGATGAAAAGGGGGCGTGGCTGCGAAACGCTTAACAGCTGCACGATGCTCTCCATGCAAGGCGGGACCACAGGCTAAAGGACACCTTTCGGCACATCAAGCTCTAAGCACACACCTGGAGGATGCGGGAATTGATCCTGCTACCTCCCACATGCAAAGCAAGCGCTGTACCATACAAGCCAACCCCCCTCACTGGGACTTATGCCTCGGCGTCATCTAGTGCCGCTTGTTCCCCTCTTACCGGGCACAGTTCACTGCCCTTCGTCTGCAAGGCAGTCGTGTTATTGCGGCTTTCTTGACTTATTGATGAAGGTCTGACTGGACGAGCGAATGGCGCCTCTCCCCCATCCTCAAGCTCGCTGACAGATTGAAACGGAAAGTGCTGCTGTGGCTCGTTGGTCTAGTGGTATGATTCTCGCTTAGGGTGCGAGAGGTCCTGGGCTCAACTCCCGGACGAGCCCTCGTGTGCTCTTTTCCTCCTCTTCCACAAGACTGGGAACTGATATCCACATCACTTCGCAGCGTCTGCTTATGGCAAACGATGGAATGTGACTAATGACTGAACGAGCCTGGTGAATTCCCATCACGCGGCACGCGAAACGTGTGCGGCTCGCCTTGCGCTCTCTGCGCCTCGCATAATTGTGGAGCTGTCTGCTCTTCTTTCTGTTGAAGTACACAAGTTACAGGGTGTCCTGCAGCCTATGATGTTCTCACTTAGAGCTTTCAAGATTTGAAGGAAAACTACGAGCTTGATGGCTCAAGTCGAACAAATGTGATTGTTAAGCAATCGATGATCAAAAGCACATCTTCTAACAATTCGTGAGAGTATTATCAGCACTGTTTTCACTCGGATTGGGAGGTTGGGAAGGAGGTGTGGCCCTTCAACGCTTGACAACTGAAGGACATTCTCTCCGCAATGGAGGAGCACCTGTCAGAAGTCGCAGAGGCTAAACGAGAGCACCGGGCATGCTAAGCGAGCGCTCTACCATTTGAGCTAATCCCCCTCGCTTCATGCGTCTCGGCATCATGGCTTACCGCCTCTGCCCCTCTTACAGGGCACCGCCCACTGCCGTTGGTCTGCAAGGCAGTCCTTTCATGTGCGATGACGACGCTGGGATCTTCGTTGCCTATTGTACGAGCTGAACTTTTGTGCTCTTTCCATCAACTCATCTTGTCATCTTACAGTCTGGGTAATTGGAGACTGCACTGTTCTGCTTCCTAAGGTCATATACGGGTTTTTCGCATGAAGCCGTATTGAACAGTATTTCTCGCATTGTGAACATGTGCACACAGCGGTCCCCCGGGTTCCAGTTAGTGCGTAATTACGCATCGATGAAAAACGAAATTAGCTCACTGAAAGTTTGATGTAGAGAATGTGGAAATTTCCACAAGTTGTGGTCTTTAAAATGCATTTGGTTTGAAGACGTTCTGTGCTTCCATTGTGAAGATATGGACAAAACAATATTTGAGCGTGGTAAAAAAAAGTCATAAAAATGGCAAAGTGAAGGCTGAGAAAGCATTCATAATGCATTTTATACACAAAGCAAGTGTTTTTGTAACTCTAAGAGATTTCGCGAAAGCACTACAGGTGTGCCAAAATCATTTTTGAACTTCAAGCTAACTTTACCCCGGTCTTAGAGAAAGGACTGCCTTTCACTTCTCTGTGTTTTCTTTCACAGCGCTGTGCACTTTTTCATTGCTCTCGCTTTCAGAGCCTCTGCACAGCACACGACTTGACATCAGGAAGCACATTGAAGTGAAAGCAGAAAGCGCTGCGACATGCACTGTGCAGATCCCGCCACACTAAGAGGTGAGTGGGTCTGTTCGATCACAGCGCTAGGCGAATCCCCAAACAGTGTGCATGGCAACAAAAAAAGCTGCTCTGTTTTGAACTGGGGACATTCCACATGTGAGGCTAACGTGATAACCACTACACTCTGGAAACAGTGGGAAATTGTGCCCAGTGGCCCACTGCTGAGCTACGCCAATGCTATTCAGGGGCTATTCAGGGGCCAATGCTATTCGATGTGAATTGAATGCTATTCAACTCGCCAATGCTATTCAGGGGTGGAAAAGGGTGGAGCCGTGTGTGTCTTTTGTTCAAAGACACCCCCATCTCAGAGCCGGAAGTACAGGCCTTCCTCCCGCAGGTCCACAAAGATGTTATTTTTTAAGAAGATCCTGCGAAAGTCGGCCATCCGCCTCTTAGCCCTGCAGTAGGCCAGGCTGAGAGAGAAGCAGTCCTTCACCCTGGCAATGCACAGCCTGACAAGGTCTGGCTTCAGGCCATTGTACATCATGAGGTTCCTCCTATCCCAGACAGCTGTCCTCGTTAGGCTGAGGAGGAGGTTCACTAAAATGGCGTTAACCCCCCTCTCAGACCCGCGGTACCCAAAGAGGAACAGCTCTTTCCAGGGCACCCCGTCAAGAACAGCTCCTCGAACAGAGCGAAACAGGCCATCCAGCAGATCCGTCAAGTACGCCCTGGCTCGAGCTGGGGGAAGATCTTACCCCAGAACACCTCTGAGACCGGCACTCTGAAGCGTTTCGCCACCATCAGCCTGTAGAACATGCTGGTGGTGAACCCCAGGAGGTCCACCCCACGGTCCCCCCACTTCACCCTCAGCTCCGGCCAGGCCGGGCCTGCTGCCCCGTCTTGTAGATGGAGCTTCTCCAGCCAACTGTCTGGGAGACCGAGTTTGAGCTGCTCGTAATCCTGACGGATCTTAATGACAGGCAGCTCGTCGTCGACCTCTCGCACAGCGTCGACAATAGCCTGGGTGGGCAGAAATCCGTCCTTTACTTCATAAAGAAGATCCTTGACCTTGGATATGCCAGCCTCGTAGAGCTGCCTGTTCCATCGAGACACCAGCAGGGGGTCGAGGAACAGAGGCTGTTCCAGAATCTGGGCCCGGGTCTCCGGCGTGTAGGAGACATGCTGGGACATGAACTACCCCCTCGCCAGCAGGACCTCCCTGTAAAAGGAGGGCAGATGTTTTATCAACCCCGGAGTCAGCCTCACCAGGAGAGTCTCCTGCCCCAAGCCCCCGCAAGTCTCGAGGTAGCTTCCCATACCAATCTTCCAAATGCTGACATTATCCAGGTCAAGGAACTTCTTCACTACTTTCAGCCTAAAGCTTTTCAGCTTCAGGCCTACATCACACAGCTTCAGCCCACCCCTGGAGATTTCCCCAATGAGGGTGTCATGAGTGACCCGCGGAGGCTTCCCCTCCCACACGAATCCCACCACCAGTTGCCTAATCTCATTCTCTACCCGTTCAGGAAGAGGCATCACAGACAGTGGGTACCACAAGAGGGACAGGCACAGTGTGTTAACGAGCAGGACCCTTCCCTTTAGGGTCAGGGACCTGTGTCTCCACCGATTTAATTTGCCCTCATCTTAATGAGCTTCTCCTTCCACAGGAGAAGCCCAGTGGCCTGCTCATCAGCGTTAATGTAGATGCCAAGGACCTTCAGGTGACCCATCTCAACCCTGAAAGGGTAACCGAAGAGCGGGGCAAGGTCTGCCCTCCCCACCGGCATGACCTCAGACTTCTCCAAGTTTACCTTGGCGCCCGAGGCAGCGCAGTAGGCCTGCACCACCTCTAAAATGGCCAAGATCTCCGCCACCTCTGCCAACGTCAGTCTGGTGTCGTCAGCATATTGGTAGATCAACGAGGTGGCGGTGCCCCCAGGCAAGGTCACTGGAAAGAAGCTCGTGAGGGAACCATTCACCTTGACACAGCTCACGATCCCCTTGTACACGAGCCTCACCCAGGAGATGAAGGCCTCGCCGAAGCCAAAGCTCTTCAAGACCTCAAACAGGAAGGAATGCTCCACCCTGTCGAAGGCCTTCTCCTGGTCCAGTTTCAGGACGTATCCACCCCTCGGCTGCTCCCGCATAAGGTCCACAACATCTCTGATGGAGCACACCGTGTCCGCGATGTCTCTCCACTTGACGCAGTAGGTCTGCGAAGGCGACAGGATCCTGGGCAGAACCTTCCCGAGCCTGAGGGAGAGAACACGAGTTAGTATCTTATAGTCTGTGTTCAACAGACTGATCGGGCGAAAGTTTTTCAAAAGGGAGGGATCCCCCTGCTTTTTGTAGACAAGAGAGATCACCCCCCTTCTCATAGATGGGGTCAGAGCGCCGGTCCTGGCAATCTCCTGGAACACCTCCAGAAGGAGGGGCCCCAGGGACTGCTGAAAGTGTCTGTAGAGCTTGGAGGAGAGCCCGTCCCACCCAGGGCTCTTGTTAGGAGACGAGCCCGAAGTGCTTCAAGCACTTCCTCCAAGCTCAGCGCACTGTCACAGAGCTCACGATCGCTCTGTGACAGGCGGGTACTCACCCAAGCCAGCATGGCCCGGGTCTGCTGCTCATCCACCACTTCGGCCAGAACAAGGCGCTATAAAAAGAAAACACCTCATTCCTAACGGCCTCGGGGGCAGAGAGCCGCACACCGTCCTCTCCCACCAGCTCCTCGATGAAGGAGCTGCGCTGCCTCTCCTGCTCCAGGCCGAAAAAGAACCTCGTGCTCTTCTCGCCCTCGGCCAGATACTGGGCTCTGCTGCGCACCCTGGCTCCTCTCCACTTCTCCTCCTCCAGGGCTTGCAGCTCACCCCTCAGCTCCAGCAAGAGCTCGCAGCCCCCGCCGTGATCTGCCAGGAGCCTGAGCTCTGAGGTGATCCGAGCCCGAAGCTGTCTCTCCCGCCTGGCCTTCTCCCGCCCCCGGGACAGGCCATACTAGATACTGAACTCTTTGATGGCGTACTTGAGATTATCCCACCAGACCAGCTTTTCTGACCTATACAGGGGACACTGCAGCTGCTGCCGGATAAGGTCTTCTATGCCCTGACAGAATGAAGCCTCCCCAGGAGCGCCTTATTAAAGCACCAGAGGCCGGGGCACCGGTCCTCCTGTGCCCCTGCTAGAGAAAAGTGAAGCACAGCATGGTCGCTCAGGGTCATGAACACATAGCGCATCTGGCTCAGGCACGGGAAGAGACTCATGTGCCCCTGCAACAGGTCGATCCGGCTCTGTCTCAAGACACCTTCGACGACCTGCCGCCGAGAAAAGTCCCTCCGCGCACACTAAGCCTGACGCCACGCATCCACGAACCAGTGAGCTTCCGCACTGCTCTTAAAGGTCATCCCAACCGCGACATCGAGCGCACTCAGTGCACAGTTAAAATCTCCGACGACCAGCCCTGGCTGCTGAAAGCAGCTCGCCTCCAGCTGCTTGAAGAAGGCGAGCCGCTCAGCTTCCCCATTGGGGGCGTAGATGTTGCTCAGCAGCACGGACTGTCCAGGAAACCCAAGACAGACCTGCAGGAGCTGGCCCTACGTGTCGCGGTGCAGGAGCCTTACGCTCTCGTACACTCCCCTCCTCACCAGCACAGCCACCCCCCTCCTGCACAGGCCGGATGCGTTGCTGTAAAACAGCTCCCCGTCCCACTGTGCTCGCACCTTCCGGACACACTCCTCGTCCCAGAAGGTCTCCTGGAGGCAGACAACATCCGTCCGCCCCAGCAGAGCTAACACTGCCCCCAGCTTTGCTCAGTCCCTCAGCCCGTTGGCGTTTAAAGAGGCGAAAGTTGCCATCACGCATATGGCCATAAGAGTGAAATTAATTCTCCGGCCCGCGCGACAGTTCCCCCGCCCTTTCTGCCACATTCTCATTGCCAACACTTGCCGCTTCCTCCCCACCTCCTGTCTCCGCCACCGCAGAGACATCAGGGATGGGTCTGCGGACAACTCTTGAACTGGGCTTCAGGTTGGGCTGAGGCCTGACGTGGTGCCACTGGATTCCAGCCTTCGAGGGCCCAGGCGGTTGTACCCCGGCTTGCCCACAGCTGGGGAACCGCGGTGATGGTGGTGGTGGTGCTGGTGCCGTCGCCTCCTCCCTCTGCCTCTCTCCCTGCACAGGCTTGGGTGTCAAAAGCCCACTGGTACGCTGAGGGGCAGCCTCTGGTGGTGGTGGTGCCCGTAGGATCTCAGCTGCACCATGCTGCACCGCCGCATGTTGTGGAGCAACCTCCCTCTGCTTCTCTTGCGGCACAGAGTGGGATGCAGCAGGATTGTTAGGGCAACGGGGCGCCCCTGCTGGTGGAGATGCTGGCTGGTCCCCGGCTCCTTTCTGCTGCGCTGTACCCAGGATTGGAGGGGCCTCCCTCTGCCTCTCCCCCATCACCGGCTGGGGCGTTGCTGGCTCACTGGGGTCCTGGGGCGCCGCTGCTGGCAACTCTCCATGCTCAGCTACAGCGGCTACCCGTAGTCCATCTTCAACCCCCTCGGCGTTGTGGGCAGCTGCTCCTGCGGCGGCTGGATCTTCCGGTTCCGGCTCGCAGTTGCAGCTCATGAGCGCGTGGAGGCAGTCCGGGCACTTGGCAGCGGTGCAGTTCCTGGCGCGGTGGCCGGGCTGTCTGCACTCATAGCAGAGGAACTCAGGGCAGTCCTTGGCGATGTGCCCCGAGTCCAGGCAGACATGACACACCCTTTGTTGAAGGTCGTGGAGGACCCTGAAGTACTGGTCCCCCTCTGCCGTGGCGAAGCGGATGCTGTATGGCAACGAGGCTACATGCTCGGGAAAGCGAATCCGAACAAACCTCATGCCATCAGCAATGGTGGTCCCGGGGTAGTGGCGCATCCTGATGTCCGAAATCACTCTCACCCCCCAGCTACTCAGCTTCTCCTTGATAGTCTCGTCTGAGATATATGCCGGGAAATGGAGGAAGGACACCACTACCTCCTTCCGCTCCAGCCAGCGTCAGTAGGAGGGTGTGCCCTGCACATCCAGCCCCACAGCCACCGCGTCTGCATGTTCCTTTGAGTCCAGAGTCAGTTCAAACTCTTTTGGCGTCCGGGGGTGGCAGGCAAAAAGAGAGCCCTCCCCACAGACGCCGTGCACAGCTGCGATAATAGCACCCGCAGACGGTTTCTCCACGCCGCTCACATCCACCACAACAGTATGCGCCCTTGCAAAAACCCGCCGGGGGGGTCGGTCCGAATTCCTCATCCTTCTCTTTCCTACACCACTCTCCTCCTCCACTACAATAACATTCTCTGCCTCCATGTTTTTTCCTTCCATTAAAACACAAACAGGACTCAGAAAGCAACAAAAAAGCAACAAAAAAAAAACAAAAGTCTCTATCCTCACCAAACAGAGCTAGGCTGAAGGGGAGGGCTTCAAAAATCAACCAAAAACACCAAAAAACCACAAAAAACAAAGTCTTACTTAAGACAAACAAATCCTCTGTTCCTCTTCTTCTTCTCCTTCTTATAGAGAGGACAGCTCCGTCACCTCTTTTACGACGCTGCTTTTTTTCCCTTGCGTTTTTCTCTTCTTCCCACGTTCTCTCTCTTCACTGCCTTCGTCCCCGCTCTATTTCACTTCAGCCTTTCACTCTTGCTTCCTTCCAATGAGGACGGAGCTGAAAGAGCGCTATAGAGGATCGCTGTGGAGAGCTGCTGCTGTGCTTTGACATCTGAGCTCTGTGGAAAACGATCTCAATACAATTCTGAAAAACGCGACTCCCCGAACGCCAGCAGAACAAGTCTCCACAGCCGAAGCGCTTTGTCTCTTTTCAGCTGGCGATAAACCTTTCCTCGATCCTTTGCGGACTTGTAAAACTGTTCATGATCAGAATAAAAAACGCTCACGCTAATACACAAGCACCCGTGTCTCGCCAAAGCTGACAAATAAACAGACGGACAAGCCGCACTGCACGTGTGAACAGGGGAATGAGCGAGCGAACGGGGATAGGGCGCCTCCTGCGCTTAAAAGCTTACAGCACCTGGTATTCCCAGGCGGTCTCCCATCCAAATACTAACCAGGCCCATCCCTGTTTAGCTTCCGAGATCAAGTGTGCTCAAGGGGGTGTGCCCGTAAGCAAGAGCAGGGGTCGCTGGCACCCTTCTTATAGAGAGGGCAGCTCCGTCACCTCTTTTACTACGCTGCTTTTTTTCCCTTGCGTTTTTCTCTTCTTCCCACGTTCTCTCTCTCAACTGCCTTCGTCCCCGCTCTATTTCACTTCAGCCTTTCACTCTTGCTTCCTTCCAATGAGGACGGAGCTGCGGGAGAAAGGGCGCTAAAGAGGATCGCTGTGGAGAGCTGCTGCTGTGCTTTGACATCTGAGCTCTGTGGAAAACGATCTCAATACAATTCTGATAAACGCGACTCCCAGAACGCCAGCCGAACAAGTCTTGAAGTGGAAATCTAATAAGTAAATTGATTCTTAAAATGTAGAGAGCTTTGCAAAAAAATATATTGGGGCTTTTAGATAATATATTTCATGGATGTAATTGCTGTGCTACAGTACGTGCAGAACTTTAGAAAACAGTGCGTCAACAAAGTACACTGTTTAGGTTACTTTAGAAGACAATGTACCAAAACAATATATGCTGTCTGGGTCGTTAGAATTAGCTGAAAGTAACTGATAAGCTTTGAATAACATATCTAGTGCTTCTTCTTTCGCTTTTTGATGTAATCTGTTTTCTCTTAGGGAAAGGGGAACTTTTAGAAGGGACAAAGCGCTGAGCTTTTTTACAGCGCAACGTCTTATAAAAACCCTGTACTGCTTGTAACAAATTGAGTCTCTGGTTGCACTTTGCGAAGTGGCAGCAGTGCTCCCAATATTGCAATATTGAAATAAAGACCTTACTCAGGTGAGAACTCTCTCTTGTGGCTTCCTTGATAGTTAAATTTCCATGACACTGGTTTTAATGTCTGTAGATTGTATCTTATTTTTATTTTTTGTTTCATGTTCATATTATGTGTTTTCACCCAGTTGACTCCAGTTAATAACAGTTCACCCAGTTAATAGCCACTTTTTATGCGCGAAAAACGGGTGATCTTTCTATCTCGTGATCAGCTTAGTATCTTTCTGTAAGTTTTTTTCTTCTTACTTAAACGTTTAAAATACATGAATTTCATAAAGACAACACACGTTTCGAACAGAAAAAAATCATATTCTGTTCTCTTCCTGGTATGTATAACAGATCAGCAGGTCTTATTTTCCCAATTGCTTTTTTCCACTGTATTTATCATATTGGCTAGCCAATGTCCTCTCTTAGCTAGGTAATGTTACTTGTGGATGTGCTTCTGCGTTGCGTAGAAGCACATGTATCCATAGAAAGTGTATTATACTACTATTTGAGCTACAGTACATAAAAATAATTATATCGTTATTAATTTCTTTAGGTTCGTGATTCCATATTATATTCCCTATTAATCAAATTCTAAAAGTATGCTTTTGTTTACTCCGATAACGAGCACATTCACAGAAAATGTTAATATCTTATGACTTTTCACAAAGTATATAAACTTAAGATGGTCAGAAGGAGCATGTAAAAACGTTTCCGAAACGTGGTAAAATCTTAATACATGTAAGACTTTGATGCTTAAAATGTTTAGGAAGAAAGTGGAATACTGGTGTGTATTTTTTCTTTAAACTACCAATACCAGCCATATACAGTTTACACTATATGTTTATGTTCCTAAATTAATATAGTTTATGGTGGTGTATCGTGGTTGTAGAGGTTTGATGGGTTTACTGAGACAATTATTAATTGTAGCAGTAATCACGAGGTTGTTCGTTGTGGCTTTTAGAAAATCAATCGTCAGAACAACTAACAACGCACACACACGGGTTCAATACACGAGATACATTTATTAATATAAATTGTGCACCAAACATATACTAGTCTGCCTGGATACGAGCGGCAGACCTTACTGTGAGGGTTATCAATATACAAGGTATATAATCTCGAAGAGATGCCAACACAAAGAGATACACAACAGAGAATATATGTCAATATATATTGTTCGGTTACCAAATCGCTAATCAGTGTTATTACCCACTGTTACTCTAAACTCGGAAGTAAATACATTACTCATGAATTAAATTGATAACAACTTGTGTTGAGGTACAATTGAATTCTCAAGACACAATGTAGAACATGGGGTTTACTTATCCACTGTGTTTGGATTTGGAATTTCCCGGCACGAACACCAAACCAGCTGACAGGCTCTGTTGCAGCCTCTGTTCCAGCGGTTGTCCAATGGGCGTTGTGACGGCGTCCTCTGGCTACCGGCCAACCAGTCGAGGTGCAGCTCGGAGTAGGACGGGCGGAGGAATCTAACTGCGGCGCGCAGGGCAGTCGTTGCTCCGAGGGGATCTACCAGCAGTCCGGCTGGCTAGTAGAAAGTCTCTATGCACAGAGTGTGACCGCGAGTCCTCACAAGTCACTCTTTTGCCTGGGAAGAAACTGGTTAGTTCCCGGTCCAGCGCTGCTTCTGAATAAGGTATTCAGGTTGTCGACGAAGGTCCAACTGTAGGCTGCCGTTGATCAAGCGGAGCATTCACGTTGGTAGAATTCTGAGTACGTACGGGATCCTCGGCCTCGTGCTTAGAACAAAGTCCAAGTCCTTTTTGCAGACAACAGCAGTTGTCACGTGATTGTCTCTGCTGATGCGCGAAAATGGCCAAGGAGAAACCAGAACTGAGCTTGCGCTCCCTTTTTGATCAAGACCCAGATGTGTGCTGATTGGTTGAGAGTTTGGCGGGCATTGGAGACCCACGTGGTATTACCACGCCCTGCCAGTCCCTGATTGGTTGGTCAAGGTGAGATATAAGTCACTTTCTCTTGACACTTAGGAATGCAGTCCAGATGTCCATTCGGCACTCCCTAGACTGATAGGCGCCAATGGATGACCATTGATCATGATAGCCAGGCTCAGCTAATTGCATCCCCGTCTGGGAGCTTGTTTCTTATCACAAGAAAACACTCTTAAATCAGCTTGCATGAATTCTTTCTCTGTGGCTGCACCACAGAGATGGAGGGTGAGATGGGGCCTCTTTTAGGAGCATACCAAAGCTTAATTCTGTCTTATTAACAAGCATTGTCGCTACACCATATACGTATAATAGACGTCTAAAGTTATCCGTATAATAGACATCTAAAGTTATACGTATAATAGACATCTAAAGTTATACGTATAATAGACCTCTAACCATATACGTATAATAGACCTCTAAAGTTATACGTATAATAGACCTCTAACCATATACGTATAATAGTCCTCTAAAGTTATCCATATAATAGAACTCCAACCATTTATGTATAATGAACGTCTAAACATAGACGTATAATTGACGTATAACTTTAGACGTATATTAGAATTTCATTCTAGACGAATTGTAGACCACATTTAGACGTCTAAGGTATGCGTTTAATAGACGTATATTATACGTCTTTCGCCCACTGGGTCTGTTCGATGCACAAAGAACGTTTTGAGAAGCGTCAAAGGCAAGTCATTCCGAGTTGGTCGTTTGTGTTTTCCGTTCAGACGCGAAATGCTGAAATGATCTCTCAGCTCCTCGGTTGTCATTTCTGCTCCGTAAAGGAATCACAGCACGCGTCGGCTTCCAGCACGGTGGGTCGGGACACGATGCCGGGGGTTGGAGAGAGCGATGTCTTCCTCGTTAGTATAGGACCTGTCACCTGTCCCCACCTGTCACGCGGGAGACTGGGGTACATCAGGACGTGCATTGAAGTGAAAGCAGGATGCGCTGTGACATGCACTGTGCAGATCCCGCCACACTAAGAGGTGAGTGGGTCTGTTCGATCACAGCGCTAGGCGAATCCCCAAACCCCTTTTGTGCCTGGCGACAAAAGATGTCTGTTTCCGCCCGGTTTCGAGCTGGGGACCTTTCGCGTGTGAGGCGAACGTGATAACCACTACACTACGGAAACGGTGGTAAGATGTGCCCAGCGGCCCAGCGCTGAGCTTCGCCAATGCGATTCAGCTGCTTCCAGTGCCTTTATTGGAGTGCGCTGATGGATCGTGCTCTCTCTCCAGAGACCAGCACGCCTGTCATGGACGGAGCAGGAAAGGCGGCGCCACATTCTACAGCCCTCTCCACGCAATCGACGAAATCGGGCTACTGAAGTGGAGAAAATCGCCTCTCCAGAAAGTGCAAATATCATCTTGGAGACTATAAATCCTATTGCTGAAGGTCAGCCCTGTCTACCAGAGTAACCCTCCCACAGCGATGATCAGCTCGTCTCACACGCGAGAAGTTTCGGTTGGAAACAAGCGCCCCCTCTTCTCGCACGTTTTGCACGTTCGAATAGTTTTAATGCGGCTCTTTCGTACACGGTGCTGATCTTTTGGAAAGCAGGAGGCAAAACCGAGTCGAACCGCCTGGGTGAAAACCACGAACCCTAACCGCTAGACTATATGGCAGCGAACAACCATGCTGTTCCCGGCATCATGCAAGCAAACTACATAAATATGAGAAAAGACGCAAGAGAGTTGTCACTCAGAGTGTCGAAGGGTCTATGTATACTGGGGCTCAGTTGTAATGCAACGTCAGGACTTTTCCGAATTATGTCACACGAAGAGAGCACAGCCTTTTCCGCCCTGCCACGTGTGTATCGGTAACTCGCCGTGATCGTATAAGGGTCAGTACTTTGCGTTGTGGCTGTCCTGATGTACCCCGGTCTCCCGTGTGACAGGTGGGGATACTCGCCACTATACTAACGAGGAAGACATCGCTCTCTGCTTAGTGTGCAAAACACTTACTTGCAGCATTGTGGGTGCTGTGGTTTAAATGCTATTGGTTTGTGAACAGAATACCCCTATCCCAGTGCATTGTGCCACATTAAATAAAAGCAAGAGAAAAAGAGATTCAGAACACAAAGCTGTGTCAGTGTTCTGTGTAAAAAATCGGTTTGAACATCATGGGAGCTGTTTTTAATAAGCTGCTGAGTAAAGAATATTTTAATCTTCCTGCTGTCAGTAGTATTGTGAATATAGTTGACTCTTACCTGAATGAAAACAGGACATAAAGGAAGGGTTTCAGAATTCTGACAAAGCTTTATTCCCGTGCTTACAGTCTGAGTAATTGGAGACTGCGCTATTCTTTTGCCTATGGTCATATATGCGTTTTTTGCATGAAGCCGTATTGAACAGTATTTCTCGCGTTGTGAAGTTGTGTATACAGCGGTCCCCCAGGTTCCAGTTACTGCGTAATTACGCATCGATGAAAAACCGGAGGTTTAAAAAAAGATAATTAGCTCACTGATACTTTGATGTAGAGGCTGTGGAAATATCCACATGTCGTGGTCCTTAAAATGCATTTGGTTTGAAGGCGTTCTGTGCTTCTGTTGCGAAGATATGGACAAAAGAATATTCGTGCTTGGTCAAAAAAATATCATATAAATGAAAAAGTAAAGGCTGAGAAAGCATTCACAATGTGTTTTATACACAAGTATTCTCGCGATTCTTAGAGGTTTCGTGTAAACGCTACAGGCGTGGCAAAATCGTTTTCGAACTTCAAGCTAACTTTACCCCGGTAGATACAAATGGGTTGCACAACTTTGAACTAGCAAGTGGAAGAGGGCTAAGCCCCCTCTCTTTTAGCCCAGGTTCGATCTGTCTCCCAGAATCACTAGGGCGCACACACACACACACACCCGTGCCGTTGAAGTGTTCTGCTTCATTTCTAAGGGCGACTCAACATTCACTCCTACCCCGAGTGCAGAAAAGACAGCATCCACAGCAATAACAGCTCAGGTCTCTGCACAGGAGCTAAGCTGCCCTCATCTCCTCTGCTCTGTGGCTCCTGCGGAGTGGATTCCTGCCTGGAGCCATGTTTGCAGCCGGCGGCTCCCCGCGCCCTGTCTGTGGGTCATGTCCAAGAGCTCCTGGGAGGAAGAGAGAGCCCTCCCACTCGGGGGCTTTTCCACGGTCTGTGTGAGGAGGGGCGGGTGTGTCCAGTAGCTTATCGAGCGGAAGCCTGGGGCGGCGGAGAGCTGTGATCGTGCAGACCTTGAGGTGTCACCTCTTTGTCTGCTTTCCCGCCCCCCCTCCGCCCAAGCTCTGCTCCAAAGTAGCCCGGCAACCCCTCACACCTGCACGTGTCACAACCTAAGGTGCGGTCATGAGACACCCATGGGGTGTCGTTCTGTTCTTGCTAATTGTTTCCTGCCCGTCGCAGGCAGGAGTCCATGCGAGGAAGATGCGCTGGACAGAGCTCAGAGGGCGCAGCTGGGTGGCTTTCCTTCTGAGTGACGTTCCTGCAACACTCTCCCGCTACTCTTGGTGCGCTCATGCCACAACACAGGAAGGCTGGAGCAGGTGGCTGTGGGCTTTGCGCACTGCCGAAATAGCTCAGTTGGGAGAGCGTTAGACTGAAGATCTAAAGGTCCCTGGTTTGATCCCGGGTTTCGGCATTTTTTTCATCGCGCCCTTTGTTCCTCTCTCCAGCGCCCCCTGCCTAAAGTGACGCGTCCCTTTCTCAGCCCGAAACGCAAGCGAGACACCAGCAGCAGTCCCTGCAGGTTTCCGTAGTGTAGCGGCTATCATGTTCGCCTAACACGCGAAAGGTCCCCGGTTCGAGACCGGGCGGAAACAGCCTCGTTTTGCACGCTCCTGTACTTCACAGAGGTCTTGAGCGACCGGTCATTTGTTCCCAATGTATTTCCGGTGCCTTCGTGCACTCTTGTACCAAACGCACGTTCCTTCTGTACGCGGAGCCGATCATTTGCAATTGGGCTGTGCCGGCAAACCAGGACGAGCTCTGTCGGCTCAAAAGCAGCGCAGGACCTGCAAGAACAACAGAAAGATTAGCATCCAGCGGGGGCCTCTTAGTGAGCCCAAGAGCTCATCAAGAATCGGCTCCAGCAACAGGGCTGGGCGCATTGTTCCATTCTCCGCCCACTCTCGGTGTAAACAAGTCCCTCCTGGTCTCTGCTTGAAATGCACTTTCCTGCATTTGCTTTGGTGTAACTGGCTTCCCCTGCATGGGCGAATGTGAAGAAGATCCTTAGTAAGTCATTGAAGAAAACCGAGAAGAGGTCGGAGTGGCCTCTGTCGTTCATCAACGATCCAGTCAGGCAGTACTCCTCTGTAAAGCGCCGTTCGTTCACAATCGATTGGCTTTTTTTTGCCTTCATTCGTGCGAGTAGTAAAAGCAGACGCCCCTATTCTGCCGTGATCCGGATTCGAACCGGGGTTGTTGCGGCCACAACGCAAAGTACTGACCACTATACGATCACAGCAAGTTACCGAGACACACGCGGCAGGGCGGAAAGGGCTGTGCTCTCTTCGTGTGACATAATTTGGAAAAGTCCTGACGTTGCATTTCAACTGAGCCCCAGTATACATCGACCCTTCGACACTCTGAGTGACAACTCTCTTGCGTGTTTTCTCATATTTATGTAGTTTGCTTGCATGATGCCGGGAACAGCATGGTTGCTCGCTGCCATATAGTCTAGCGGTTAGGGTTCCTGGTTTTCACCCAGGCGGTTCGACTCGGTTTTGCCTCCTGCTTTCCAAAAGATCAGCACCGTGTACGAAAGAGCTGCATTAAAACTACTCGAACGTGCAAAACGTGCGAGAAGAGGGGGCGCTTGTTTCCAACCGAAACTTCTCGCGTGTGAGACGAGCTGATCATCGCTGTGTGAGGGTTACTCTGGTAGACAGGGCTGACCTTCGGCAATAGGATTTAGAGTCTCCAAGATGATATTTGCACTTTTTGGAGAGGCGATTTTCTCCACTTCAGTAGCCCGATTTCGTCGATTGCGTGGAGAGGGCTGTAGAATGTGGCGCCGCCTTTCCTGCTCCGTCCATGACAGGCGTGCTGGTCTCTGGAGAGAGAGCACGGTCCATCAGCGCACTCCAATAAAGGCACTGGAAGCAGCTGAATCGCATTGGCGAAGCTCAGCGCTGGGCCGCTGGGCACGTCTTACCACTGTTTCCGTAGTGTAGTGGTTATCACGTTCGCCTCACACGCGAAAGGTCCCCGGTTCGAAACCGGGCGGAAACAGACATCTTTTGTCGCCAGGCACAAAAGGGGATTGGGGATTCGCCTAGCGCTGTGATCGAACAGACCCACTGGACCCACCTCTTAGTGTGGCGGGATCTGCACAGCGCATCCTGCTTTCACTTCAAGGCGCGTCCTGATGCACCCCAGTCTCCCGCGTGACAGGTGGGGACAGGTGACAGGTCCTATACTAACGAGGAAGACATCGCTCTCTCCGACCCCCGGCATCGTGTCCCGACCCACCGTGCTGGAAGCCGACGCGTGCTGTGATTCCTTTACGGAGCAGAAATGACAACCGAGGAGCCGAGAGATCATTTCAGCATTTCGCGTCTGAACGGAAAACACAAACGACCAACTCGGAATGACTTGCCTTTGACGCTTCTCAAAGCGTTCTTTGTGCATCGAACAGACCCACTCACCTCTTAGTGTGGCGGGATCTGCACAGTGCATGTCGCAGCGCTTCCTGCTTTCACTTCAATGTGCTTCCTGATGTCGAGTCGACTGCCGTGCGGAGGCTCTGAAAGCGAGAGCAATGAAAAGGTGCACGACGCTGTGAAAGAAAACAGAGAAGTGAAAGGCAGTCATTTCTCTAAGGAGGTGAAAGAAAAGCTACTCCCCGTCGGGGAATCGAACCCCGGTCTCCCGCGTGACAGGCGGGGATACTTGCCACTATACTAACGAGGAAGACATCGCTCTCTCCAACCCCCGGCATCGTGTCCCGACCCAGCATGCTGGAAGCCGACGCGTGCTGTGATCCCTTTACGGAGCAGAAATGACAACCGAGGAGCCGAGAGATCATGTCAGCATTTCGCGTCTGAACGGAAAACACAAACGACCAACTCGGAATGACTTGCCTTTGACGCTTTTCAAAGTGTTCTTTGTGCACGACGACTGCGCCGCCTAGCAGATACAAAGGGGTTGTACAACTTTGAACTAGCAAATGGAAGAGGGCTAAGCCCCCTCTCTTTTAGCCCAGGTTCGATCTGTCTCCCAGAATCACCAGGGCGCACACACACACACACCCGTGCCGTTGAAGTGCTCTGCTTCATTTCTAAGTGCAACTCAACATTCACTCCTACCCCGAGTGCAGAAAAGACAGCATCCACAGCAACAACAGCTCAGGTCTCTGCACAGGAGCTAAGCTGCCCTCATCTCCTCTGCTCTGCGGCTCCTGCGGAGTGGAGTCCTGCCTGGAGCCGTGTTTGCAGGCGGCGGCTCCCCGCGCCCTGTCTGGGCGTCGTGTCCAAGAGCTCCTGGGAGGAAGAGCGAGCCCTCCCACTCGGGGGCTTTTCCACGGTCTGTGTGAGGAGGGGCGGGTGTGTCCAGTAGCTTATCGAGCGGAAGCCTGGGGCGGCGGAGAGCTGTGATCGTGCAGACCTTGAGGTGTCACCTCTTTGTCTGCTTTCCCGCCCCCCCTCCGCCCAAGCTCTGCTCCAAAGTAGCCCGGCAACCCCTCACACCTGCACGTGTCACAACCTAAGGTGCGGTCATGAGACACCCATGGCGTGTCGTTCTGTTCTTGCTAATTGTTTCCTGCCCGTCGCAGGCAGGAGTCCATGCGAGGAAGATGCGCTGGACAGAGCTCAGAGGGCGCAGCTGGGTGGCTTTCCTTCTGAGTGACGTTCCTGCAACACTCTCCCGCTACTCTTGGTGCGCTCATGCCACAACACAGGAAGGCTGGAGCAGGTGGCTGTGGGCTTTGCGCACTGCCGAAATAGCTCAGTTGGGAGAGCGTTAGACTGAAGATCTAAAGGTCCCTGGTTCGATCCCGGGTTTCGGCATTTTGTTTCATCGCGCCCTTTGTTCCTCTCTCCAGCGCCACCTGCCTAAAGTGACGCGTCCCTTTCTCAGCCCGAAACGCAAGCGAGACACCAGCAGCAGTCCCTACAGGTTTCCGTAGTGTAGCGGCTATCACGTTCGCCTAACACGCGAAAGGTCCCCGGTTCGAGACCGGGCGGAAACAGCCTCGTTTTGCACGCTCCTGTACTTCACAGAGGTCTTGAGCGACCGGTCATTTGTTCCCAATGTATTTCCGGTGCCTTCGTGCACTCTTGTACCAAACGCACGTTCCTTCTGTACGCGGAGCCGATCATTTGCAATTGGGCTGTGCCGACAGACCAGGTCGAGCTCTGTCGGCTCAAAAGCAGCGCAGGACCTGCAAGAACAACAGAAAGATTAGCATCCAGCGGGGGCCTCTTAGTGAGCCCAAGAGCTCATCAAGAATCGGCTCCAGCAACAGGGCTGGGCGCATTGTTCCATTCTCCGCCCACTCTCGGTGTAAACAAGTCCCTCCTGGTCTCTGCTTGAAATGCACTTTCCTGCGTTTGCTTTGGTGTAACTGGCTTCCCCTGCATGGGCGAATGTGAAGAAGATCCTTAGTAAGTCATTGAAGAAAACCGAGAAGAGGTCGGAGTGGCCTCTGTCGTTCATCAACGATCCAGTCAGGCAGTACTCCTCTGTAAAGCGCCGTTCGTTCACGTCGATTGGCTTTTTTTTGCCTTCATTCGCGCGAGTAGTAAAAGCAGACGCCCCTATTCTGCCGTGACCCGGATTCGAACCGGGGTTGTTGCGGCCACAACGCAAAGTACTGACCACTATACGATCACAGCGAGTTACCGAGACACACGCGGCAGGGCGGAAAGGGCTGTGCTCTCTTCGTGTGACATAATTCGGAAAAGTCCTGACGTTGCATTTCAACTGAGCCCCAGTATACATCGACCCTTCGACACTCTGAGTGACAACTCTCTTGCGTGTTTTCTCATATTTATGTAGTTTGCTTGCTTGATGCCGTGAACAGCATGGTTGTTCGCTGCCATATAGTCTAGCGGTTAGGGTTCCTGGTTTTCACCCAGGCGGTTCGACTCGGTTTTGCCTCCTGCTTTCCAAAAGATCAGCACCGTGTACGAAAGAGCCGCATTAAAACTACTCGAACGTGCAAAACGTGCGAGAAGAGGGGGCGCTTGTTTCCAACCGAAACTTCTCGCGTGTGAGACGAGCTGATCATCGCTGTGGGAGGGTTACTCTGGTAGACAGGGCTGACCTTCGGCAATAGGATTTATAGTCTCCAAGATGATATTTGCACTTTCTGGAGAGGCGATTTTCTCCACTTCAGTAGCCCGATTTCGTCGATTGCGTGGAGAGGGCTGTAGAATGTGGCGCCGCCTTTCCTGCTCCGTCCATGACAGGCGTGCTGGTCTCTGGAGAGAGAGCACGGTCCATCAGCGCACTCCAATAAAGGCACTGGAAGCAGCTAAATCGCATTGGCGAAGCTCAGCGCTGGGCCGCTGGGCACGTCTTACCACCGTTTCCGTAGTGTAGTGGTTATCACGTTCGCCTCACACGCGAAAGGTCCCCTGTTCGAAACCGGGCGGAAACAGACATCTTTTGTCGCCAGGCACAAAAGGGGATTGGGGATTCGCCTAGCGCTGTGATCGAACAGACCCACTGGACCCACCTCTTAGTGTGGCGGGATCTGCACAGTGCATGTCACAGCGCATCCTGCTTTCACTTCAAGGCGCGTCCTGATGCACCCCAGTCTCCCGCGTGACAGGTGGGGACAGGTGACAGGTCCTATACTAACGAGGAAGACATCGCTCTCTCCGACCCCCGGCATCGTGTCCCGACCCACCGTGCTGGAAGCCGACGCGTGCTGTGATTCCTTTACGGAGCAGAAATGACAACCGAGGAGCCGAGAGATCATTTCAGCATTTCGCGTCTGAACGGAAAACACAAACGACCAACTCGGAATGACTTGCCTTTGACGCTTCTCAAAGCGTTCTTTGTGCATCGAACAGACCCACTCACCTCTTAGTGTGGCGGGATCTGCACAGTGCATGTCGCAGCGCTTCCTGCTTTCACTTCAATGTGCTTCCTGATGTCGAGTCGACTGCCGTGCGGAGGCTCTGAAAGCGAGAGCAATGAAAAGGTGCACGACGCTGTGAAAGAAAACAGAGAAGTGAAAGGCAGTCATTTCTCTAAGGAGGTGAAAGAAAAGCTACTCCCCGTCGGGGAATCGAACCCCGGTCTCCCGCGTGACAGGCGGGGATACTTGCCACTATACTAACGAGGAAGACATCGCTCTCTCCAACCCCCGGCATCGTGTCCCGACCCAGCATGCTGGAAGCCGACGCGTGCTGTGATCCCTTTACGGAGCAGAAATGACAACCGAGGAGCCGAGAGATCATGTCAGCATTTCGCGTCTGAACGGAAAACACAAACGACCAACTCGGAATGACTTGCCTTTGACGCTTTTCAAAGTGTTCTTTGTGCACGACGACTGCGCCGCCTAGCAGATACAAAGGGGTTGTACAACTTTGAACTAGCAAATGGAAGAGGGCTAAGCCCCCTCTCTTTTAGCCCAGGTTCGATCTGTCTCCCAGAATCACCAGGGCGCACACACACACACACCCGTGCCGTTGAAGTGCTCTGCTTCATTTCTAAGTGCAACTCAACATTCACTCCTACCCCGAGTGCAGAAAAGACAGCATCCACAGCAACAACAGCTCAGGTCTCTGCACAGGAGCTAAGCTGCCCTCATCTCCTCTGCTCTGCGGCTCCTGCGGAGTGGAGTCCTGCCTGGAGCCGTGTTTGCAGGCGGCGGCTCCCCGCGCCCTGTCTGGGCGTCGTGTCCAAGAGCTCCTGGGAGGAAGAGCGAGCCCTCCCACTCGGGGGCTTTTCCACGGTCTGTGTGAGGAGGGGCGGGTGTGTCCAGTAGCTTATCGAGCGGAAGCCTGGGGCGGCGGAGAGCTGTGATCGTGCAGACCTTGAGGTGTCACCTCTTTGTCTGCTTTCCCGCCCCCCCTCCGCCCAAGCTCTGCTCCAAAGTAGCCCGGCAACCCCTCACACCTGCACGTGTCACAACCTAAGGTGCGGTCATGAGACACCCATGGCGTGTCGTTCTGTTCTTGCTAATTGTTTCCTGCCCGTCGCAGGCAGGAGTCCATGCGAGGAAGATGCGCTGGACAGAGCTCAGAGGGCGCAGCTGGGTGGCTTTCCTTCTGAGTGACGTTCCTGCAACACTCTCCCGCTACTCTTGGTGCGCTCATGCCACAACACAGGAAGGCTGGAGCAGGTGGCTGTGGGCTTTGCGCACTGCCGAAATAGCTCAGTTGGGAGAGCGTTAGACTGAAGATCTAAAGGTCCCTGGTTCGATCCCGGGTTTCGGCATTTTGTTTCATCGCGCCCTTTGTTCCTCTCTCCAGCGCCACCTGCCTAAAGTGACGCGTCCCTTTCTCAGCCCGAAACGCAAGCGAGACACCAGCAGCAGTCCCTACAGGTTTCCGTAGTGTAGCGGCTATCACGTTCGCCTAACACGCGAAAGGTCCCCGGTTCGAGACCGGGCGGAAACAGCCTCGTTTTGCACGCTCCTGTACTTCACAGAGGTCTTGAGCGACCGGTCATTTGTTCCCAATGTATTTCCGGTGCCTTCGTGCACTCTTGTACCAAACGCACGTTCCTTCTGTACGCGGAGCCGATCATTTGCAATTGGGCTGTGCCGACAGACCAGGTCGAGCTCTGTCGGCTCAAAAGCAGCGCAGGACCTGCAAGAACAACAGAAAGATTAGCATCCAGCGGGGGCCTCTTAGTGAGCCCAAGAGCTCATCAAGAATCGGCTCCAGCAACAGGGCTGGGCGCATTGTTCCATTCTCCGCCCACTCTCGGTGTAAACAAGTCCCTCCTGGTCTCTGCTTGAAATGCACTTTCCTGCGTTTGCTTTGGTGTAACTGGCTTCCCCTGCATGGGCGAATGTGAAGAAGATCCTTAGTAAGTCATTGAAGAAAACCGAGAAGAGGTCGGAGTGGCCTCTGTCGTTCATCAACGATCCAGTCAGGCAGTACTCCTCTGTAAAGCGCCGTTCGTTCACGTCGATTGGCTTTTTTTTGCCTTCATTCGCGCGAGTAGTAAAAGCAGACGCCCCTATTCTGCCGTGACCCGGATTCGAACCGGGGTTGTTGCGGCCACAACGCAAAGTACTGACCACTATACGATCACAGCGAGTTACCGAGACACACGCGGCAGGGCGGAAAGGGCTGTGCTCTCTTCGTGTGACATAATTCGGAAAAGTCCTGACGTTGCATTTCAACTGAGCCCCAGTATACATCGACCCTTCGACACTCTGAGTGACAACTCTCTTGCGTGTTTTCTCATATTTATGTAGTTTGCTTGCTTGATGCCGTGAACAGCATGGTTGTTCGCTGCCATATAGTCTAGCGGTTAGGGTTCCTGGTTTTCACCCAGGCGGTTCGACTCGGTTTTGCCTCCTGCTTTCCAAAAGATCAGCACCGTGTACGAAAGAGCCGCATTAAAACTACTCGAACGTGCAAAACGTGCGAGAAGAGGGGGCGCTTGTTTCCAACCGAAACTTCTCGCGTGTGAGACGAGCTGATCATCGCTGTGGGAGGGTTACTCTGGTAGACAGGGCTGACCTTCGGCAATAGGATTTATAGTCTCCAAGATGATATTTGCACTTTCTGGAGAGGCGATTTTCTCCACTTCAGTAGCCCGATTTCGTCGATTGCGTGGAGAGGGCTGTAGAATGTGGCGCCGCCTTTCCTGCTCCGTCCATGACAGGCGTGCTGGTCTCTGGAGAGAGAGCACGGTCCATCAGCGCACTCCAATAAAGGCACTGGAAGCAGCTAAATCGCATTGGCGAAGCTCAGCGCTGGGCCGCTGGGCACGTCTTACCACCGTTTCCGTAGTGTAGTGGTTATCACGTTCGCCTCACACGCGAAAGGTCCCCTGTTCGAAACCGGGCGGAAACAGACATCTTTTGTCGCCAGGCACAAAAGGGGATTGGGGATTCGCCTAGCGCTGTGATCGAACAGACCCACTGGACCCACCTCTTAGTGTGGCGGGATCTGCACAGCGCATCCTGCTTTCACTTCAAGGCGCGTCCTGATGCACCCCAGTCTCCCGCGTGACAGGTGGGGACAGGTGACAGGTCCTATACTAACGAGGAAGACATCGCTCTCTCCGACCCCCGGCATCGTGTCCCGACCCACCGTGCTGGAAGCCGACGCGTGCTGTGATTCCTTTACGGAGCAGAAATGACAACCGAGGAGCCGAGAGATCATTTCAGCATTTCGCGTCTGAACGGAAAACACAAACGACCAACTCGGAATGACTTGCCTTTGACGCTTCTCAAAGCGTTCTTTGTGCATCGAACAGACCCACTCACCTCTTAGTGTGGCGGGATCTGCACAGTGCATGTCGCAGCGCTTCCTGCTTTCACTTCAATGTGCTTCCTGATGTCGAGTCGACTGCCGTGCGGAGGCTCTGAAAGCGAGAGCAATGAAAAGGTGCACGACGCTGTGAAAGAAAACAGAGAAGTGAAAGGCAGTCATTTCTCTAAGGAGGTGAAAGAAAAGCTACTCCCCGTCGGGGAATCGAACCCCGGTCTCCCGCGTGACAGGCGGGGATACTTGCCACTATACTAACGAGGAAGACATCGCTCTCTCCAACCCCCGGCATCGTGTCCCGACCCAGCATGCTGGAAGCCGACGCGTGCTGTGATCCCTTTACGGAGCAGAAATGACAACCGAGGAGCCGAGAGATCATGTCAGCATTTCGCGTCTGAACGGAAAACACAAACGACCAACTCGGAATGACTTGCCTTTGACGCTTTTCAAAGTGTTCTTTGTGCACGACGACTGCGCCGCCTAGCAGATACAAAGGGGTTGTACAACTTTGAACTAGCAAATGGAAGAGGGCTAAGCCCCCTCTCTTTTAGCCCAGGTTCGATCTGTCTCCCAGAATCACCAGGGCGCACACACACACACACCCGTGCCGTTGAAGTGCTCTGCTTCATTTCTAAGTGCAACTCAACATTCACTCCTACCCCGAGTGCAGAAAAGACAGCATCCACAGCAACAACAGCTCAGGTCTCTGCACAGGAGCTAAGCTGCCCTCATCTCCTCTGCTCTGCGGCTCCTGCGGAGTGGAGTCCTGCCTGGAGCCGTGTTTGCAGGCGGCGGCTCCCCGCGCCCTGTCTGGGCGTCGTGTCCAAGAGCTCCTGGGAGGAAGAGCGAGCCCTCCCACTCGGGGGCTTTTCCACGGTCTGTGTGAGGAGGGGCGGGTGTGTCCAGTAGCTTATCGAGCGGAAGCCTGGGGCGGCGGAGAGCTGTGATCGTGCAGACCTTGAGGTGTCACCTCTTTGTCTGCTTTCCCGCCCCCCCTCCGCCCAAGCTCTGCTCCAAAGTAGCCCGGCAACCCCTCACACCTGCACGTGTCACAACCTAAGGTGCGGTCATGAGACACCCATGGCGTGTCGTTCTGTTCTTGCTAATTGTTTCCTGCCCGTCGCAGGCAGGAGTCCATGCGAGGAAGATGCGCTGGACAGAGCTCAGAGGGCGCAGCTGGGTGGCTTTCCTTCTGAGTGACGTTCCTGCAACACTCTCCCGCTACTCTTGGTGCGCTCATGCCACAACACAGGAAGGCTGGAGCAGGTGGCTGTGGGCTTTGCGCACTGCCGAAATAGCTCAGTTGGGAGAGCGTTAGACTGAAGATCTAAAGGTCCCTGGTTCGATCCCGGGTTTCGGCATTTTGTTTCATCGCGCCCTTTGTTCCTCTCTCCAGCGCCACCTGCCTAAAGTGACGCGTCCCTTTCTCAGCCCGAAACGCAAGCGAGACACCAGCAGCAGTCCCTACAGGTTTCCGTAGTGTAGCGGCTATCACGTTCGCCTAACACGCGAAAGGTCCCCGGTTCGAGACCGGGCGGAAACAGCCTCGTTTTGCACGCTCCTGTACTTCACAGAGGTCTTGAGCGACCGGTCATTTGTTCCCAATGTATTTCCGGTGCCTTCGTGCACTCTTGTACCAAACGCACGTTCCTTCTGTACGCGGAGCCGATCATTTGCAATTGGGCTGTGCCGACAGACCAGGTCGAGCTCTGTCGGCTCAAAAGCAGCGCAGGACCTGCAAGAACAACAGAAAGATTAGCATCCAGCGGGGGCCTCTTAGTGAGCCCAAGAGCTCATCAAGAATCGGCTCCAGCAACAGGGCTGGGCGCATTGTTCCATTCTCCGCCCACTCTCGGTGTAAACAAGTCCCTCCTGGTCTCTGCTTGAAATGCACTTTCCTGCGTTTGCTTTGGTGTAACTGGCTTCCCCTGCATGGGCGAATGTGAAGAAGATCCTTAGTAAGTCATTGAAGAAAACCGAGAAGAGGTCGGAGTGGCCTCTGTCGTTCATCAACGATCCAGTCAGGCAGTACTCCTCTGTAAAGCGCCGTTCGTTCACGTCGATTGGCTTTTTTTTGCCTTCATTCGCGCGAGTAGTAAAAGCAGACGCCCCTATTCTGCCGTGACCCGGATTCGAACCGGGGTTGTTGCGGCCACAACGCAAAGTACTGACCACTATACGATCACAGCGAGTTACCGAGACACACGCGGCAGGGCGGAAAGGGCTGTGCTCTCTTCGTGTGACATAATTCGGAAAAGTCCTGACGTTGCATTTCAACTGAGCCCCAGTATACATCGACCCTTCGACACTCTGAGTGACAACTCTCTTGCGTGTTTTCTCATATTTATGTAGTTTGCTTGCTTGATGCCGTGAACAGCATGGTTGTTCGCTGCCATATAGTCTAGCGGTTAGGGTTCCTGGTTTTCACCCAGGCGGTTCGACTCGGTTTTGCCTCCTGCTTTCCAAAAGATCAGCACCGTGTACGAAAGAGCCGCATTAAAACTACTCGAACGTGCAAAACGTGCGAGAAGAGGGGGCGCTTGTTTCCAACCGAAACTTCTCGCGTGTGAGACGAGCTGATCATCGCTGTGGGAGGGTTACTCTGGTAGACAGGGCTGACCTTCGGCAATAGGATTTATAGTCTCCAAGATGATATTTGCACTTTCTGGAGAGGCGATTTTCTCCACTTCAGTAGCCCGATTTCGTCGATTGCGTGGAGAGGGCTGTAGAATGTGGCGCCGCCTTTCCTGCTCCGTCCATGACAGGCGTGCTGGTCTCTGGAGAGAGAGCACGGTCCATCAGCGCACTCCAATAAAGGCACTGGAAGCAGCTAAATCGCATTGGCGAAGCTCAGCGCTGGGCCGCTGGGCACGTCTTACCACCGTTTCCGTAGTGTAGTGGTTATCACGTTCGCCTCACACGCGAAAGGTCCCCGGTTCGAAACCGGGCGGAAACAGACATCTTTTGTCGCCAGGCACAAAAGGGGATTGGGGATTCGCCTAGCGCTGTGATCGAACAGACCCACTGGACCCACCTCTTAGTGTGGCGGGATCTGCACAGTGCATGTCACAGCGCATCCTGCTTTCACTTCAAGGCGCGTCCTGATGCACCCCAGTCTCCCGCGTGACAGGTGGGGACAGGTGACAGGTCCTATACTAACGAGGAAGACATCGCTCTCTCCGACCCCCGGCATCGTGTCCCGACCCACCGTGCTGGAAGCCGACGCGTGCTGTGATTCCTTTACGGAGCAGAAATGACAACCGAGGAGCCGAGAGATCATTTCAGCATTTCGCGTCTGAACGGAAAACACAAACGACCAACTCGGAATGACTTGCCTTTGACGCTTCTCAAAGCGTTCTTTGT
Source organism: Lepisosteus oculatus (assembly GCF_040954835.1). Lineage (NCBI taxonomy): Eukaryota > Metazoa > Chordata > Actinopteri > Semionotiformes > Lepisosteidae > Lepisosteus > Lepisosteus oculatus. The sequence goes on along the minus strand of NC_090709.1, from coordinate 44,251,327 downwards.
GCATCGAACAGACCCACTCACCTCTTAGTGTGGCGGGATCTGCACAGTGCATGTCGCAGCGCTTCCTGCTTTCACTTCAATGTGCTTCCTGATGTCGAGTCGACTGCCGTGCGGAGGCTCTGAAAGCGAGAGCAATGAAAAGGTGCACGACGCTGTGAAAGAAAACAGAGAAGTGAAAGGCAGTCATTTCTCTAAGGAGGTGAAAGAAAAGCTACTCCCCGTCGGGGAATCGAACCCCGGTCTCCCGCGTGACAGGCGGGGATACTTGCCACTATACTAACGAGGAAGACATCGCTCTCTCCAACCCCCGGCATCGTGTCCCGACCCAGCATGCTGGAAGCCGACGCGTGCTGTGATCCCTTTACGGAGCAGAAATGACAACCGAGGAGCCGAGAGATCATGTCAGCATTTCGCGTCTGAACGGAAAACACAAACGACCAACTCGGAATGACTTGCCTTTGACGCTTTTCAAAGTGTTCTTTGTGCACGACGACTGCGCCGCCTAGCAGATACAAAGGGGTTGTACAACTTTGAACTAGCAAATGGAAGAGGGCTAAGCCCCCTCTCTTTTAGCCCAGGTTCGATCTGTCTCCCAGAATCACCAGGGCGCACACACACACACCCGTGCCGTTGAAGTGCTCTGCTTCATTTCTAAGTGCAACTCAACATTCACTCCTACCCCGAGTGCAGAAAAGACAGCATCCACAGCAACAGCAGCTCAGGTCTCTGCACAGGAGCTAAGCTGCCCTCATCTCCTCTGCTCTGCGGCTCCTGCGGAGTGGAGTCCTGCCTGGAGCCGTGTTTGCAGGCGGCGGCTCCCCGCGCCCTGTCTGGGCGTCGTGTCCAAGAGCTCCTGGGAGGAAGAGCGAGCCCTCCCACTCGGGGGCTTTTCCACGGTCTGTGTGAGGAGGGGCGGGTGTGTCCAGTAGCTTATCGAGCGGAAGCCTGGGGCGGCGGAGAGCTGTGATCGTGCAGACCTTGAGGTGTCACCTCTTTGTCTGCTTTCCCGCCCCCCCTCCGCCCAAGCTCTGCTCCAAAGTAGCCCGGCAACCCCTCACACCTGCACGTGTCACAACCTAAGGTGCGGTCATGAGACACCCATGGCGTGTCGTTCTGTTCTTGCTAATTGTTTCCTGCCCGTCGCAGGCAGGAGTCCATGCGAGGAAGATGCGCTGGACAGAGCTCAGAGGGCGCAGCTGGGTGGCTTTCCTTCTGAGTGACGTTCCTGCAACACTCTCCCGCTACTCTTGGTGCGCTCATGCCACAACACAGGAAGGCTGGAGCAGGTGGCTGTGGGCTTTGCGCACTGCCGAAATAGCTCAGTTGGGAGAGCGTTAGACTGAAGATCTAAAGGTCCCTGGTTCGATCCCGGGTTTCGGCATTTTGTTTCATCGCGCCCTTTGTTCCTCTCTCCAGCGCCACCTGCCTAAAGTGACGCGTCCCTTTCTCAGCCCGAAACGCAAGCGAGACACCAGCAGCAGTCCCTACAGGTTTCCGTAGTGTAGCGGCTATCACGTTCGCCTAACACGCGAAAGGTCCCCGGTTCGAGACCGGGCGGAAACAGCCTCGTTTTGCACGCTCCTGTACTTCACAGAGGTCTTGAGCGACCGGTCATTTGTTCCCAATGTATTTCCGGTGCCTTCGTGCACTCTTGTACCAAACGCACGTTCCTTCTGTACGCGGAGCCGATCATTTGCAATTGGGCTGTGCCGACAGACCAGGTCGAGCTCTGTCGGCTCAAAAGCAGCGCAGGACCTGCAAGAACAACAGAAAGATTAGCATCCAGCGGGGGCCTCTTAGTGAGCCCAAGAGCTCATCAAGAATCGGCTCCAGCAACAGGGCTGGGCGCATTGTTCCATTCTCCGCCCACTCTCGGTGTAAACAAGTCCCTCCTGGTCTCTGCTTGAAATGCACTTTCCTGCGTTTGCTTTGGTGTAACTGGCTTCCCCTGCATGGGCGAATGTGAAGAAGATCCTTAGTAAGTCATTGAAGAAAACCGAGAAGAGGTCGGAGTGGCCTCTGTCGTTCATCAACGATCCAGTCAGGCAGTACTCCTCTGTAAAGCGCCGTTCGTTCACGTCGATTGGCTTTTTTTTGCCTTCATTCGCGCGAGTAGTAAAAGCAGACGCCCCTATTCTGCCGTGACCCGGATTCGAACCGGGGTTGTTGCGGCCACAACGCAAAGTACTGACCACTATACGATCACAGCGAGTTACCGAGACACAGGCGGCAGGGCGGAAAGGGCTGTGCTCTCTTCGTGTGACATAATTCGGAAAAGTCCTGACGTTGCATTTCAACTGAGCCCCAGTATACATCGACCCTTCGACACTCTGAGTGACAACTCTCTTGCGTGTTTTCTCATATTTATGTAGTTTGCTTGCTTGATGCCGTGAACAGCATGGTTGTTCGCTGCCATATAGTCTAGCGGTTAGGGTTCCTGGTTTTCACCCAGGCGGTTCGACTCGGTTTTGCCTCCTGCTTTCCAAAAGATCAGCACCGTGTACGAAAGAGCCGCATTAAAACTACTCGAACGTGCAAAACGTGCGAGAAGAGGGGGCGCTTGTTTCCAACCGAAACTTCTCGCGTGTGAGACGAGCTGATCATCGCTGTGGGAGGGTTACTCTGGTAGACAGGGCTGACCTTCGGCAATAGGATTTATAGTCTCCAAGATGATATTTGCACTTTCTGGAGAGGCGATTTTCTCCACTTCAGTAGCCCGATTTCGTCGATTGCGTGGAGAGGGCTGTAGAATGTGGCGCCGCCTTTCCTGCTCCGTCCATGACAGGCGTGCTGGTCTCTGGAGAGAGAGCACGGTCCATCAGCGCACTCCAATAAAGGCACTGGAAGCAGCTAAATCGCATTGGCGAAGCTCAGCGCTGGGCCGCTGGGCACGTCTTACCACCGTTTCCGTAGTGTAGTGGTTATCACGTTCGCCTCACACGCGAAAGGTCCCCGGTTCGAAACCGGGCGGAAACAGACATCTTTTGTCGCCAGGCACAAAAGGGGATTGGGGATTCGCCTAGCGCTGTGATCGAACAGACCCACTGGACCCACCTCTTAGTGTGGCGGGATCTGCACAGTGCATGTCACAGCGCATCCTGCTTTCACTTCAAGGCGCGTCCTGATGCACCCCAGTCTCCCGCGTGACAGGTGGGGACAGGTGACAGGTCCTATACTAACGAGGAAGACATCGCTCTCTCCGACCCCCGGCATCGTGTCCCGACCCACCGTGCTGGAAGCCGACGCGTGCTGTGATTCCTTTACGGAGCAGAAATGACAACCGAGGAGCCGAGAGATCATTTCAGCATTTCGCGTCTGAACGGAAAACACAAACGACCAACTCGGAATGACTTGCCTTTGACGCTTCTCAAAGCGTTCTTTGTGCATCGAACAGACCCACTCACCTCTTAGTGTGGCGGGATCTGCACAGTGCATGTCGCAGCGCTTCCTGCTTTCACTTCAATGTGCTTCCTGATGTCGAGTCGACTGCCGTGCGGAGGCTCTGAAAGCGAGAGCAATGAAAAGGTGCACGACGCTGTGAAAGAAAACAGAGAAGTGAAAGGCAGTCATTTCTCTAAGGAGGTGAAAGAAAAGCTACTCCCCGTCGGGGAATCGAACCCCGGTCTCCCGCGTGACAGGCGGGGATACTTGCCACTATACTAACGAGGAAGACATCGCTCTCTCCAACCCCCGGCATCGTGTCCCGACCCAGCATGCTGGAAGCCGACGCGTGCTGTGATCCCTTTACGGAGCAGAAATGACAACCGAGGAGCCGAGAGATCATGTCAGCATTTCGCGTCTGAACGGAAAACACAAACGACCAACTCGGAATGACTTGCCTTTGACGCTTTTCAAAGTGTTCTTTGTGCACGACGACTGCGCCGCCTAGCAGATACAAAGGGGTTGTACAACTTTGAACTAGCAAATGGAAGAGGGCTAAGCCCCCTCTCTTTTAGCCCAGGTTCGATCTGTCTCCCAGAATCACCAGGGCGCACACACACACACACCCGTGCCGTTGAAGTGCTCTGCTTCATTTCTAAGTGCAACTCAACATTCACTCCTACCCCGAGTGCAGAAAAGACAGCATCCACAGCAACAACAGCTCAGGTCTCTGCACAGGAGCTAAGCTGCCCTCATCTCCTCTGCTCTGCGGCTCCTGCGGAGTGGAGTCCTGCCTGGAGCCGTGTTTGCAGGCGGCGGCTCCCCGCGCCCTGTCTGGGCGTCGTGTCCAAGAGCTCCTGGGAGGAAGAGCGAGCCCTCCCACTCGGGGGCTTTTCCACGGTCTGTGTGAGGAGGGGCGGGTGTGTCCAGTAGCTTATCGAGCGGAAGCCTGGGGCGGCGGAGAGCTGTGATCGTGCAGACCTTGAGGTGTCACCTCTTTGTCTGCTTTCCCGCCCCCCCTCCGCCCAAGCTCTGCTCCAAAGTAGCCCGGCAACCCCTCACACCTGCACGTGTCACAACCTAAGGTGCGGTCATGAGACACCCATGGCGTGTCGTTCTGTTCTTGCTAATTGTTTCCTGCCCGTCGCAGGCAGGAGTCCATGCGAGGAAGATGCGCTGGACAGAGCTCAGAGGGCGCAGCTGGGTGGCTTTCCTTCTGAGTGACGTTCCTGCAACACTCTCCCGCTACTCTTGGTGCGCTCATGCCACAACACAGGAAGGCTGGAGCAGGTGGCTGTGGGCTTTGCGCACTGCCGAAATAGCTCAGTTGGGAGAGCGTTAGACTGAAGATCTAAAGGTCCCTGGTTCGATCCCGGGTTTCGGCATTTTGTTTCATCGCGCCCTTTGTTCCTCTCTCCAGCGCCACCTGCCTAAAGTGACGCGTCCCTTTCTCAGCCCGAAACGCAAGCGAGACACCAGCAGCAGTCCCTACAGGTTTCCGTAGTGTAGCGGCTATCACGTTCGTCTAACACGCGAAAGGTCCCCGGTTCGAGACCGGGCGGAAACAGCCTCGTTTTGCACGCTCCTGTACTTCACAGAGGTCTTGAGCGACCGGTCATTTGTTCCCAATGTATTTCCGGTGCCTTCGTGCACTCTTGTACCAAACGCACGTTCCTTCTGTACGCGGAGCCGATCATTTGCAATTGGGCTGTGCCGACAGACCAGGTCGAGCTCTGTCGGCTCAAAAGCAGCGCAGGACCTGCAAGAACAACAGAAAGATTAGCATCCAGCGGGGGCCTCTTAGTGAGCCCAAGAGCTCATCAAGAATCGGCTCCAGCAACAGGGCTGGGCGCATTGTTCCATTCTCCGCCCACTCTCGGTGTAAACAAGTCCCTCCTGGTCTCTGCTTGAAATGCACTTTCCTGCGTTTGCTTTGGTGTAACTGGCTTCCCCTGCATGGGCGAATGTGAAGAAGATCCTTAGTAAGTCATTGAAGAAAACCGAGAAGAGGTCGGAGTGGCCTCTGTCGTTCATCAACGATCCAGTCAGGCAGTACTCCTCTGTAAAGCGCCGTTCGTTCACGTCGATTGGCTTTTTTTTGCCTTCATTCGCGCGAGTAGTAAAAGCAGACGCCCCTATTCTGCCGTGACCCGGATTCGAACCGGGGTTGTTGCGGCCACAACGCAAAGTACTGACCACTATACGATCACAGCGAGTTACCGAGACACACGCGGCAGGGCGGAAAGGGCTGTGCTCTCTTCGTGTGACATAATTCGGAAAAGTCCTGACGTTGCATTTCAACTGAGCCCCAGTATACATCGACCCTTCGACACTCTGAGTGACAACTCTCTTGCGTGTTTTCTCATATTTATGTAGTTTGCTTGCTTGATGCCGTGAACAGCATGGTTGTTCGCTGCCATATAGTCTAGCGGTTAGGGTTCCTGGTTTTCACCCAGGCGGTTCGACTCGGTTTTGCCTCCTGCTTTCCAAAAGATCAGCACCGTGTACGAAAGAGCCGCATTAAAACTACTCGAACGTGCAAAACGTGCGAGAAGAGGGGGCGCTTGTTTCCAACCGAAACTTCTCGCGTGTGAGACGAGCTGATCATCGCTGTGGGAGGGACCGGGGTAAAGTTAGCTTGAAGTTCGAAAACGATTTTGGCACGCCTGTAGCGCTTTCACGAAATCTCTTAGAGTTACAAAAACACTTGCTTTGTGTATAAAATACATTGTGGATGATTTCTCAGCCTTTACTTTTTCGTTTTTATGACATTTTTTTGACCAAGCACGAATATGCTTTTGTCCATATCTCCGCAATGGAAGCACAGAACGCCTTCAAACCAAAAACATTTTAAAGACCACGACTTGTGGATATTTCCACAGCCTTTACATCAAACTATCGGTGAGCTAATTATCTTTTTTTAAACCTCCGGTTTTTCATCGATGCGTAATTACGCACGAACTGGAACCCGTGGGACCGCTGTGTGCACACGTTCACAAAGCAAGAAATACTGTTCAATACGGCTTCATGCGAAAAACCCGTATATGACCATAGGAAGCAGAACAGCGCGGTCTCCAATAACCCAGACTGTAAGCACGGGAATAAAGCTTTGTTTGATTTCTGAAACCCTTCCTTTACGTCCTGTTTTCATTCAGGTAAGGGCCAACTATATTCACAATACTACTGACAGCAGGAAGATTAAAATATTCTTTACTCAGAAGCTTATTAAAAACAGCTCCCATGATGTTCAAACCGACTTTTTACACAGAACACTGACACAGCTTTGTGTTCTGAATCACTTTTTCTCGTGCTTTTATTTAATGTGGCACAATGCACTGGGATAGGGGTATTCTGTTCACAAACCAATAGCATTTAAACCACAGCACCAACAATGCTGCAGGTAAGTGTTTTGCACACTAAGCAGGTCATCTGACTATTCCCAGCTTTGTTTTGGGTTATGGAACCTTTATTTTTTTATGATTTTCTGAAGATAACACTACAGGTGGGATGGGTGGGTTGTCTTCATGGCTCAATAGCATTTCAAATACAGCACCCACACTGCTGAAACCAAGTGTTTTACACACCAGACAGGCCCCCAAACCTCATACAACCTTACTGTGGCTGTGGCCCCTTTAATTTTTTATGATTTTCTGAAGATAACACTACAGGTAATACACTGGGACGGGTGGGTCGTCTTCATGGCTCAATAGCATTTCAAATACAGCACCCACTCTGCTGAAACCAAGTGTTTTACACACCAGACAGGCCCCCGAACCTCGTACAACCTTGCTGTGGCTGTGGCCCCTTTCTTTATTTTTTTATGATTTTCTGAAGATAACACTACATGTAATACACTGGGACAGGTGGGTCATCTTCATGGCTCAATAGCATTTCAAATACAACAGCCACACTGCTGAAACCAGGTGTTTTACACACCAGACAGCCCCCAGAACCTTATACAACCTTGCTGTGGTTGTGGCCCCTTTCTTTATTTTTTTATGAGTTTTTCAATATGGCACCATTAGACAGGCGGTACATGGGGATAGTACATCGTGCTCTTCACGAGTCAATAGCTCTTCAAGCACAACAGCCACAGTGCTGCAACCAGGTGTTTTACACACCAGACAGCTCCCCTAACCTTATACAACCTTGCTTTGAGTTGTTTAACATTTCTTTCAAATCACTTGGGTTCATCAATCATTTGATCATTTTTCAGCGTGGAATAAACCTATTACTTGTTCCTTGGAGATTACCATCTGCTGATAAGATATGATCGCTATATTGACCATATACAATTTCTTGCATAAGGAATTCATATTTTGCATACACCGATCCCCCCGGAGTCCCAAGTGATTCTGGTTTTGGAAAGCTAAAGGACAATGAGCTTCACGATACCAGGGGGACAGTGGGTGGTCAAGTCTCCCCTAAACAATGGATCTTGTCAGATTATGATGTCAGTGCATTTAATAAATGTTGTTGAACTCTCTTTAGCCCAAATACAGAGGAGCCCAGACCCAGAATGTTACACATACTGACAGAGAGTGATCTCATTATGTGTGTTTGGATTTTAACAACTATTTTTATTGTTTGCTAGAACCAAAACAATCTATGTTAGACATTTTCATCTTCAGCCAAAAATACAAACCTGTGTACGTAGTGTGGTGCAGGTTCTTGTCCCATCCTGCTCTTGGTCCAGGTTGGAGGGTTGCACCGATTCTGAATCTTGTAAGCTGGTATGGATGGGTTTGGGGGTGTTGATACCAGAGTGGTCCAGGAGGGGGATTCAGGTGTCTCGGGGGCATTCTTGTTTTTCTATGAGTTCAGGTTGATTCTGTTGGTTCTGTCATGAATCTCCCTCACGCAGGCAAGCGCTCCCGCATTCCCTCGAGCTCTCCCCATACCAAACGTGCACATGTCAATCAGTCCTCTACTTAAACCCTCATCTGTCCCCCGGTCATTGCTCCGATTTGAGATTCTCTCCCGGAGCTTACCTACTAACTACGCCTTTGCCTTACTATGACTTCTCCCCTGGACCTCGACCCCGCTTTTCCGACAACTGCTTTAGCCACTCGATTTTGTACCTTCGCCTGTTTTACGCTTTCTCGGATCCTGACCCCAGCCTGTCTCTTCATTTACGCCTCTGCCTACCGACGCAACTTCTACGCCTTCCCGGACTCCGACCCCTGCCAGTCCCTCGACTACGCCTTCGCCTGTCAATTCTGTGCCTACGCCTGTACTACGCCTTCCCGGACTCGGGCCCCTGCCTGTTTACTCCGACTACGCCTGCGTCTCGCGCCAACCCTACCAAGGGCACCGCATTGGATCCCTATCCTCAGCAGTCAGCCCCTGCGTGACAGGTTCTGAGTGTCTTGGTTACATCCGTTTGTGTGTATAGATGAAAAAGCTATTGAAGAGCACCCCCACACCCCCCACCCGTTGCCATGTTCAAAAAATCCTAAAAAGATAATTAAAGTTGCACACAACAAAGCATGACTGTGAAAGGTCAGGAGGCCTGCCTAGTGAGCACAACACTTGATTACAGTCAAAAAAACAATTAAAAAATAAATAAATGTTCCACAACTCAAAGCGAGGTTGTATAAGGTTAGGGGAAATGTCTGGTGTAAAACACCTGGTTGCAGCACTGTGGCTGTTGTGCTTGAAGAGCTATTGACTCATGAATAGCACCCCCCAATCCCCATGTACCGCCTGTCTAATGGTGCCATATTGAAAAACTAAAATTCTTATTAAAAAAATAAAGAAAGGGGCCACAACCACAGAAAGGTTGTATAAGGTTCTGGGGGCTGTCTGGTGTGTAAAACACTTGGTTTCAGCAGTGTGGGTGCTGTATTTGAAATGCCATTGAGCCATGAAGACGACCCACCTATCCCAGTGTATTACCTGTAGTGTTATCTTCAAAAAATCATAAAAAATTAAAGAAAGGGGCCACAGCCACAGCAAGGTTATATAACGTTAGGGGGCCTGTCTGGTGTGTAAAACACTTGGTTTCAGCAGTGTGGGTGCTGTATTTGAAATGCTATTGAGCCATGAAGACGACCCACCTATCCCAGTGTATTACCTTAAGTGTTATCTTCGAAAAATCATAAAAAAATTAAAGAAAGGGGCCACAGCCACAGCAAGGTTGTACGAGGTTCGGGGGCCTGTCTGGTGTGTAAAACACTTGGGTACAGCAGTGTGGGTGCTGTATTTGAAATGCTATTGAGCCATGAAGATGACCCACCTGTCCCAGTGTATTACCTGTAGTGTTATCTTCAGAAAATCCTAAAAAATATAAAGAAAGGTTCCACAACTCAAAACAAAGCTGGAAAAAGTCAGAGGACCTGCTTAGTGTGCAAAACACTTGCAGCATTGTGGGTGCTGTGGTTTAAATGCTATTGGTTTGTGAACAGAATACCCCTATCCCAGTGCATTGTGCCATATTAAATAAAAGCATGAGAAAAAGAGATTCAGAATGCAAAGCTGTGTCAGTGTTCTGTGTAAAAAATCGGTTTGAACATCATGGGAGCTGTTTTTAATAAGCTGCTGAGTAAAGAATATTTTAATCTTCCTGCTGTCAGTAGTATTTTCAATATAGTTGACCCTTACCTGAATGAAAACAGGGCGTAAAGGAAGGTTTTCAGAAATCAAACAAAGCTTTATTCCCGTGCTTACAGTCTGGGTAATGGGAGACTGCGCTGTTCTGCTTCCTATGGTCATATACGGGTTTTTCGCACGAAGCCGTATTGAACAGTATTTCTCGCGTTGTGAACGTGTGCACACAGCGGTCCCCCGGGTTCCAGTTCGTGCGTAATTACGCATCGATGAAAAACCGGAGGTTTAAAAAAAGATAATTAGCTCACTGATAGTTTGATGTAAAGAGTGTGGAAATATCCACAAGTCGTGGTCTTTAAAATGCATTTGGTTTGACGGCGTTCTGTGCTTCCATTGCGAAGATATGGACAAAAGAATATTCGTGCTTGGTCAAAAAAATGTCATAAAAACGAAAAAGTAAAGGCTGAGAAAGCATCCACAATGTATTTTATACACAAAACAAGCATTCTTGCAACTCTAAGAGGTTTCGTGAAAGCGCTACAGGCGTGCCAAAATCGTTTTCGAACTTCGAGCTAACTTTACCCCGGTGTCGCAAGTGACCTCGTGGCGCAATGGTAGCGCGTCTGACTCCAGATCAGAAGGTTGCGTGTTCAAATCACGTCGAGGTCAGCTGAGGAGTTTGCAGGTGCTGCTGGTGCCGAACCCGGAAATTACACCACGCAGTCGGGTTTTATCTGTACACCACATAGGTAATCTGAACGAAGTAACAGCGCAGTACAGAACACCCAATCAGGAGCTTATGCAGCGAATCATCATGAACACGACAAGAGAAAAGGCACACTGCCCATACGTGAAACATCACGCCCGGCTTTAGAGACAGTGACATCAGAGAATGGAAGTTTCAGACCTCCTTCTTGTTACAGGTTCAAGCAAACCTGAAAGTTAGGGAGTGTTTGGTCTCTTTTGTTTGAAAAAGTGTCTGAAGCCTGTAATTATAATTTGCCCTTTTTTAATTGTGGTTGAAATCCACTCCCATGTACCAAGACCTTACAGTATATTCATGTTTACTTCAATGACTAACGCCATTGGACATTAGTTGGTGTTTTTTTTTTGTAACGATTTGCTATTTCATGCAGGAAAGAAAGGAACCCAGACCCAACGTTTGCTTTCAGGTGGGGTTCATTTACATAACGGACATCTATTTCTGAGGAGCCTGATTTAAATCACACAACCCCGGTAGAAGTCGAATCGACAATCTAATAAACCGAAATCAGACGCGTTATCCATTAAACCACTAGCCCGTCACGTAAATGAATTGCACCATGGTGAGTTCAGCGCCGCTCCTAGTAAAGCCCCACCCCCATCTTAAATTTCTACGTGAGAAACGTGTTTTCTACATTTTTATCAGTTTTTAAAAATCATCACTTTTAAGCAGACAAAGCCTTTATGTGTCGCTCTGAATTTCTAATTGATTTAGAATTCCAAGAAAAAAGCGTTTTGTTCCACAACGGCGTGAAATGATCACGTCTTTCACTCTACTTCTCTCTTGTAGTAAAGCAGACCTTGCTGGGTGAGTATTTGTTCTGGTAAATTAGGTCACGGATCATGTTAACTCACTTCTGCTAAACACAGCATTTCCTTATGCACAACATTTCCTTATGCATGTGTCTTTGTACAGCTGTTATACAAAGGGCTGGTGATCAGGGACGCGCTTCGGATTGTTTCGATGTAAACATAATCTCCGCTAAAAGCCCTCTTGAACTTTGCAGGAAATGTGCGTGAAACCATTTTCACGTGTGGAATTTTATCTTCAGCTGGCTGTAGTTAGAATGCCTTATACACCCGTTCTGTATCCTTAGCAAAAATATTTTAAAATTATAACACAGAGTTGTTGGAGAACTTGACAATCATTATTAAATGAGCACAGTACAAATGAATATTGATATTTTTGTTGTATGTACTTTAATTTTAAAAGATATAAACATAACTGTGCTGATATGGATGTTCATTTGAAGGATTTGAGGAATCTATAAAGGATGTCAGAACAACCAAAGAAACATTTGGGCATCTGCGTATTTGTAAAGATTAAAGAGCACCGTAACTGTGAAGTTTGCACACACGAGAGAAGAAATGAGTTTCAATGCACATCATTAAACTGATGGTGTGCTTATCAGTCATGCATTAAACATGTATAGCAGAGGATGGCTTTGATCCATCAATCTTTGGGTTATGGACCCAGTACGCTTCTACTGCGCCACTCAGCTATGTTTAACACAACTGCTTTTGCACCTGAGATGAAAAGTTTCAACGGTAAACGCAGACGTCACTGAGCACTTGGTCTTTTGTAGTACAAATCATCACACGCTGCTCTACATGGGCGTCTTCAAGATCGTTGAGAACCAAAGCTTCTGCCTTCCTGGTTACTGATTCTTTCTTCGTTAATTCCCAAATCTTCAATGAGAATCAGTGAAACGAAAACCAAACACATGTACACACTCGCGTCCTAGCATGAAAGAAAAATGATGGAAGCGTTTGAGAAATAACAAGAGTAGTCTGAACAGCTCCAGCCTATCAACTGCTCTACAAACTGATCGTTATCTCCACACCCAGTTTATAACACTGAAAATGATTCAGGAAGCAAAGCAAAGTTCTAAAAGCAGTGGTTGAAAAGCGTCTAGATACATAAAATGACAATTTCTCAAAAGTAAAATCTTCAGGTTTTTAATATTGTCATCCATATATTTTCGTTTTTCTCTTTTTTACATAACACGCTTTCGAGAAATAGACTGTCTTGTAATGAAGGCTGCATTAGAAAATGTGTATCTAAATTAAAATCGGGTTTATGACTTCTGCGTTTTTCAGCTTTCTTAGCGCTTGGGTCTCGATTCAGATATTGCAATGAAAGCAACAGGGGAGTAAGTTTTCCTTTTCTAAATCAAAGGTGATCTGCTCACAAGGAAGTATAAAAACGTCAGCGTTTACTTTTTGAAGACCGCAAATTGTCGAAACACTATTGCTTCATAAGCTAATAAGTAACGTTTCTGAGCACGCATTGTATTACTAATGCTGTTATTAATAAAAAAAAAGCTTAACTTCACATAATGGAATTTGGACGGCTCAAAGTAGTCTATTCCTTGTACAACTAACTTGCCCGCTGAGTAGAGTTTTAAGCAACGGCAGCAGATATAGCAGTAATAGCAACAGCGTAGAGTGTCACAACACTCTATGAAAGAATTGCGGCTTCAGATCGTTTTGTTCTGTTGAAGCTGCCTACAGGCTCCGAATTGTTGACATTGGCTGTGATCTTCTTTTTTCAGGTTTCATGAAATTCTTCACATATTTGAAATATTTCATTCGGGTTCGCCCAATACACGGTGCAAACCGTACCTGCAGCAGAATGCTGTGGCACATGAAGCCCTTTTGTTTGCCGGTTGTAAGGATTGAGGTGCGTACTACAAATCGAGCAAGCAAAAAGAAAATTAAACAGGAGTCTTTTTTTGGATTGCTAATCCACTGTGCTCTGCTCGTCTAGGTTCAAATCCCATCCTTGTCATAGTTAAGGCCTGAGACGTGTGTGTTTTTTCTAAACGGTGTTTGCATTTGTTTCTTCTTTTACTCCTGTACTAGAGCAGTAATATTTCTAGCGGTGGAAGAACATGGTTTCACATGCTGACAGCAGGAACACGTGGCCACAAGCTGCAGTACATTGGTTTTGGAACAGCAATAACTTTCCTGTGGAGACAGGTGCGCCGGTATTAATACAGCGCTTTCGAGCGGAAAGAGTTACAAGAACTGACTTAAACTTACCAGTTATGTTCAATAGCTAAAAACACAAAACCAACCTCTTCAGTGTTGAATCTAAATAACAGAAGCCAATGCTGCCATCAAGGGAAAAAAATCCTGAGTTATGTAGTTTTGAGACTACATATCTGACTTTCAGTTTGAAGCGGTACAATGGATTCTAGGTCACATTCGTTCTTGATTCAGGATATATATGAGTGTGCTAATGGTTAGAACTGTTTACATGAGGTACAAACGGTAACATTTTCAATGCGAGAAGAAAGTCAGTCCGTGCGCATTTCTCAGCATGCACATTGTCAGGAAAACTAAACCCACAGTGCCAGCAAACCTTTCGATAGCCTGTAGGTACTGCCATTGCAAATGTAACAGGTTGTTCATACACACAAATGACATCGTTGCTATCTCGTAATTAGGAGATAATTTGGTATTTATTAATTAAGATTTTTTTCCTGGGTGGCAAAAATGCGCTTCCGCAATAAATCATAGACTCTGCTTTCAAAATAGCTGCACCAGGCACTTGGACACAGATAAACACAGGGATTTAAAATTCAGGAATATGAATGGTCAACTGCTTACAGTTGGGTTTTTACGTTTTCTTATTTAGCGATTTGTGTATCAATCTTTTAACAATTCATTAAAATGCTAACAACATGTAAAATAAAAACAACAGCACCGTTAAATGAAGGGGAGACAGGTAGTTTTTTTTTTTACAATCAGATTCCAATCTCTAATGCTGTGTGTGAGAGCTTAGGTAACTTTCCTTTTCTCACATTTTCTGACGACTATTCCAAAGGGGCACCCTGTCAACTCCTAATACTTTGTATGTTTGATTATTGTCGTTTTATTTAGAAAAAGTTCAATATTGATCATAACTTTAGAAAATTATGATCACGAATAAAAAAAGGGGCTAAAGATGTGAGTTGCTCTTGAATCAGAGCCGGGTGACACGGGCTTCTGTTCTGATATGGTTGTACGAGAAGCAGGAGGAATCACTTCTCTCCTATGGAGCATGAGCTGAATCAGGAGTGAGACATTTCCTATACTCGTGCATATGTCAACGTTTGACCTACATCGTAAAACTAAAACTAAATTAAAAACTAACATTAAGTTGTCAGAGACATTCATTTATATACGAACAAGAGACAAAGTAATAATTCTACATTAACTTGTCCTACACTGATCAGACTAATTGAAATGTATGAAAGCCCGTTTCTGCCAGGGAGTTAAAAAACGCGCTATGGTATCGCAGAATTCCGACTAAGTAACTCAAAATTGCGACTTGGTAACTCAGAACTCCGACTTTATATCTAAAATGTTCTTTAGCTCAGCTAGCAAGGCCTGGATTCAAGCCAATACAGTGAGGCACGAAGTAGGGTGGGAGCGGCGAGGGCACAAGCCCTAGAACCCGAATCCGTTACAATAACAAAAGGACAGACAATGAAATATGGGCTATTTCGAAGTCGCAAATGTGAGATATAAAGTCAAAATTCTGAGTTTTTAGGTCGCAATTCTGAGATTCTAAGTCACAATTCTGAGATACCATAGTGCGTTTTTTTTTACTCCCTGGCGGAAACGGGCTTCCATTGGTTCTCAGTGCTGCGAAGCAAAAGCAATCTCTGAGAAATCAGACAAATTATTATCAGAACATGTCAAAAGCTGATCAGTATTTCTTTACTGGGAAGCAAAGAACTGCTTGTATTACACATTTTAATATGACATGCAATTACACATGAAAATTAGTAAAAATATTATTGTAAAATTACGTGTTGATAGAACAGCCCCCTCGATAAAAGAAAGTGTGGACGGACGTGTCGCATGTTCCGTACTCTGTCTGACAGCGAGTTTAACACACTGTCTTTGGAAATTAGAAACGAATTGAACAATAAATTAATCTGAGCAAATTTTACACGTGTGGGTGATTTCATTCTGTCGACATTACGTGGAACTCCTCCGCTGGGGTCAGATACACACGGGAAAGTGTTCAGGCGGCTTCACGGAGTCCCGCCTCAGACTGGAAGCAGGTTCTAATTAGACGCTGAGAACAATTCGGGTCTCTGTGTGTAATTGATTGTGTTGATTGAGCGGTAGTGCGACCATGTGTGTGGTAGCATAGTCCTGCTAGTATAAAAACCTAGTCACCGCGTTCACACTTTATGCTCTCTTGCTTCAACACAGTTTGGTGGTTTATGTGTCTTACTTCTGTAGCAGTTTAGCGGGACGTCAATTTGGCGATGCGCTCGTTTCTCTTTGTGCTGTGCCTGTGCGCAGGGGCCGGGCTCCCCGCACTGATCTCCGCCGGGCCGGCTGGCTGGGACTCTCGGGAATTGGCGCTCCAGGCCGACCTCCCGGCTCCTGAAGACGCAGCCCAGTCGGAGGATTTGAACCTGGCAGATGCGCCCTCCGAAGACCTGTCTGCAAGCGAGAACGACTCGCAGTCCTTGGCTCCCGACTTTCGCCGCCTTCCCGTGTCCAGAGACGCGTACTCGCCCTACTTCGACAAGGAGAAGATGAAGCCCGAAGCCGGCAGCCGCCCCTTACCCGCCTACATCAAGAGCGTCCTGTTTCCTCCCCAGCGAGGGCGGCAGCCGGCTCGCCCGGCCATCGGGGGCACCCGAGGAGTGGCTGTGTGGTGCGACTCCAGCAGGATGTACGTGAGGGTCAGTCGGCTCCTGTTCGGCTTCAGCTGTCGGCCATCGGAGGTGACCTTGGGCAACTGCAGCGTCAGCCGAACCACACGCCTTTACTTCTACTTCATCTACGGGCTTCACGAGTGCGGCACCGAGCGATCGGTAAGCGGGTCTTCATCTACAGGCAGTGTATCGATGTGAGCTGTAGGGCCAGTGTCGGGGTTGCCTTTCCTGGGAATATCCCTTCCTCTGTGACCCTGCAGGTTGTCCAGGGCCGCCTGGTGTACTCCAACACTCTCCGCTATGCCCCGCCCTCCTCCAGTGCACCTGTGCATCGCTTCATTCCCTTCTCTGTGCCGGTCAAGTGCTCCTACAACAGGTAGGCAGGGCTCTGCTGCTGCTGAGAAGCCGCTGGGAAAGTGTCCAGAAGCCCCTCATCCCCTCTGTCCTGCAGGTTCCACTACTCCTACAAGGTTGGCTATGTCCCCACGTGGGCCAGGAGAAGGACCTTCTTCAAGGACCTGAAGAACAAGCACAGCTTTGTCCTGCTCACCACCAACTGTAAGCTCCTTGAGCGAGTGGCTCCACCTGCCTGCAGGGGGTGCTGTGTGCAGGTGTAATGCTGCCTCTCTCTCTCTCCAGCCCACTGGGTCCGGCTCTCTCCTAAGGATGAGTACTTCCTGGGTCAGCCCATGTACTTCCAGGCCACTGCCTACTTTGCCACAGCGGAGCAGAGGCTGTACATTCACTTGTGTTACGTAACGGAGAAACCGGACCAGCACTCCCAGCCCCGTTTCCCCGTGATCGACAACTTGGGGTACGGCCCCTTCTGGGAGGAGAGGTGGACAGGAGCCCCGAGAGCCTGCAGGGGTTCATCCTTGTCCTTGTCCCCAGGTGCATGGTGGACAGCAAGGCAGATGGCTGCCTGTCCAGGTTTGTCCCCTCCAAGCAGAAGGATGTGCTCCGCTTCACAATTGATGCCTTCCTCTTCCAGAAGAAGCTGTCCAGGAAGGTACTGCTCTCAAAGGCTGCTCAGCCTTCCTGCTCTACTGATTCATGGTCTGCTTTTCCATCCATGATCTAGATGTGAACCAGACTGTGGCAGCTGTAGTGCCTAGAGCTGCCAGCTTGCCTTCACTGATGGCAGAAGTTCCTTCTCTGTCCCTCTATTGGCCTTGATCCCTTAATGCTGTGACCATCCCTCTTGCAGCATGAAGTGACTGAGCTGTACATGCACTGTGTCATGGCTGTGGCTCCTGCTAAAGCAACACCAGGGACCAAGTCCTGCACCTACAACAGGGAGGCAAAGAGGTACTTCTGCAAGGAGCCTGCTGAGGGTGCTCTGGGACATGCCAGGTGGGACCTCACCTGTCCTCCTCTCCTCCAGGTGGGAGGAGCTGTATGGTGACCATGAGGTCTGTGTCTGCTGTGAGTCCAGGTGTGCTGGCAGACAGAATGGAGGTGGGTCTGGTTCTTTATCCCTTGTTGATACATCTCTGCCCAACAGAGAACTATGAGGAATGATCCTTCCTGGGCAAAGTGGCTGTTTAGATGAGTAGCATCACTGTTGGTCTCCAGCTGAAGCAGATCCCTCGCTGCTGGGTGCTGCTTGTCCACAGGTACCAGGAGCCTGGTGACCAGCAGTAGGGTGGCTGTGGCACCAGTAGAGGGTCCTCTGGGTGTGGAATCTGCCTGGACTGAGGATGAGGAGGGAGACCCTCAGAGCTCCAGTGAAGATGCTGAGGGGGCTCGAGGGGACAGAGAGGCTGCAGGACAAGATGCTGAGAGCACCAGTGAGGATGTGGAGGGAGCAGAGGACTTTGGAGAATCATCACCCCCTCCCCTCCCCCTTTTCAGCTGGGGGGGCGGCTGGAGTAGTAAGTGGGGTAATGTACCTAGGTTCAGTTTAAGCACTAAGACATGAGGAGACTAAAGTAAGTCTTTTTATCAAAGACTGTAATATTTCTAATGACCAAAAGCACAGAAAGGTGACAACTTGTTCTGCCACTAGCAGTGACAGTTAATTGGGAAGTATGTATGCAGGAAAAAAGGGAGGGGTGGGTTCATAAGGCCAAAACCATCACAAAGAATTAACCCACACCCTTCACTCTGTAGTTAATCTGATTTCTGAACAAAAGTCTTTATGCACTTTTTCATCAAACCTAAAATAATGGGAGTTTTGGGGGAACATGACTGACTTGCTGCACTTATTTGGGCTTCAGGAACAATACAACAGCATGTTAAAAACAAAGCTTTTGCTGTTGGTCTCATATTTAAGGTGTTTTTGAGATTAAATGCTTTCTCAATTGACAGGAGCCACTTCCTTATTCAGAGGGTAGTGGGAGTCTGGAGCCTACCTGGGCATCCTGCAGGTTACAGGAGTAATCACAGACTGTACCCCGAGAGCCATTGTGATATACCTCAACCCTCCCAGAGCAGGCACCTCCTCCAGCTAACCTGAGGGACCAGTGGTCTAGAGAACAAAATAAAGCTGATTAACAGACAGAGACACTTAATTTTAATGTTTCTTTATTAGCCCTATACAATTTCTTGCATTAGGAATTCATCTTTTCACATACCGCAGCTTTTCTCTGTGAAGACACAGACGGGGAGCAAACCTTGGGGTCAGAGCACAGGGTCTGCCATTGTATAGCACCCTTGGAGCAGTTAGGGTTAAGGGCCGTGCTCAGGGGCCTAACAGAGTAGGATTCCTCTGCCAGCTGTGGGATCTGAACTGGCAACCTTCCAGTTACGGGGACAGATCCTTAGTCACAGAGCCACCACTCTGCTACCACTTTATGCTCCAGTCTATTTTCTTCCTTCCTGGCTTGAAACATCTATTAAACATCAATGCAGAATACAGCTAGGCTACTCTCTGGTTCAGTGCACTGACGCGATTGGTTATTATTTTTTTTAAAGTGTATGTAGCCCCTATCTTGTTATGTGGCGCATACCTGTGAAACAATTTAAGAACTGATTTACTTTATCAACTTATGGCCACATCCTGTAAACTCACTTGAACATGTTTCCTGGCCTGAGGCTGTGGAACAGGATTTGAGACTCCAAGGCACGGATGTCTTCTCTTCAGCTAAATGCAGTGGGGAAACTACTCATTTGGAAGATGAAACAGCACCATCTGTCTGGCTGAGGTGAACTGCAGGGGTAGTGAGCTTCACGTGCGGAACTGCTGGCATGCTCCCCTGGGACAGAGTGACTGTTGGCACAAGGAGGATGCTGTGGTCACCTGTACAGGTGAGTGGGAGCAGCTGGAGGTCTCAGGGTGTTCAGGGCTGCTCTCACTACAGGAATACAGATGTAAATAATAATGAAGAAGCCAACACATATTCTGCCTATTAGAAAAACAATTAGTGTGAGCCCTGGCTATTAAATGCTCTATATTAATGTAGTGTGTATTTGTCTTGGCTATGACCTCTTTTGTGCTTTCTGAATCTCAACCATCCCTTTTCCTTTTTCTTCAGGTTTGGGATCTCAAAACCATCCAATGATGACGGGTAATGCAGTTGACAGAAGGGAATACGAGACGCTTCCATTCGTCTAAATGCTGCTGCTGATTCTCAGGAGTACTGCTGTCTATAAACCATGGCCTCTCTGTTTCATTTTTGTCAAGAAATACAGAAGAACTGCTGTGAATCTCCTCATCAAAATCATTTTATCTTGTATTACTGCTCTTCCTACTTCAACCAGCACTTCTTCCTTGAAGACGGGTAAAATCCCCAGTTTCTAGTCTCTGTACAGATGAACACAAGATTAAGACACAAGTTCATTTTCTGATCTGTCTCCTTGCTCAGGCAGCACCAGGACAACACCCCAGACAGGCTTGTCCATCTCACCCCTGGTCCTCCTGCTGCTGGGGGCTCTGCTCTTTGTAGTGCTTGCCCTGTTAGCGGGGCAGCTGATCCAGAACAGCAAGCTGAAGAAAGGTAGGGAGGGAATTCACCGTCCAAAAACTGTCCTCTAGTGGTCATTACTGTCACACAAAACTGATCTACATTGAACTTCAGGAAAACATTCTGCTCTAAATGATCAATTACATTCTGTCTAATTGAATGTGGATGTTGGATGTGAACAATTTTAATAGGGTGGAGAAAACCATCTTAAATTTAGGAAAGAGTATAAATAATTACAGATGAAGATCTGAAGAAATTTGCTGATTTATGTGATTATAAAATTTACTGTATATAGATGCAGCCATTCAAAACGAGCAGGCGATACCTCATTATTTTGCTGTGCACTTGACGCAGCCTACCACGAGTTACCATAAATTCTCGTATAGTACCTCATAATACCACGTGGTACCTTAAGTAAAATAATAGTATCCGGAATTTCCACAAGGTGGAGCTAATAAAGCACAACCTCTCATGTTTGAGTTGTCGCCATCAAAGTCTTTAACGAAGATATTACTAATAGTATTAATCATGAATGACCTTGGACAACCTGTAAACTCAAAGTATTGCCCTGGTCCACATTCTTTTTTTCGTTGACCGTCTTTGTAAAAGTAACACCACAGCGTTTCGCAATCACTCATTTGTTTCCAATCATGCAAAGTACAGTAATCTTTGAGAATTTCCGATTCACCATGCCTTTCGCATCACATGCTCATAAAAGAGATTGATTTAGGAACATAAACATATTACTGTATGCAAACTGTACTGTATACAGTATGTATATGTATATTTAATGTCTTAACTGTGCCCGTTTAAGTATTGAATATTTATATGGAATTTTACCACTGAAGGGAAATCTTGGTAGCTGAGCATAAAAAGAATAGGAGCATACTGCAACGCGTGTGAAGGCCATAAACGATATTAATTTTGGAACATAAACATACAGTATATATTTGATTAAAAGGGAATATAATATTGAATAGCGTATTTAAAGAAATTAATAATGATATAATTATATTCATGTACCGCAACACAAGAATAGTACACGCTGTACAATGTCTGCTGATACTGTTTCTCTAGGGCTTTTTCAACACACCTCATGCGACCTTGCCAGTGGTGCTGTGGGCTAGGTTACTGACTTGTATATCTCATGTAGGGTGTTTGAATCCAGCTACAACCATGACTTTTTTTTTTAACAAACATTTCTTTGAAAAAATAAAATGGTGTAGGGTTACTGTTTTGATTTAAGGACGATCTGTCAAAGTGCAATGAAATACAATGTTATTGTTGTTTTTATCCTGTAAAGCGTTTTGAGAAGCCACCTTTTAAAGGTGATATATAAAAGCGCCAATTCTTATGGAATGTGTTTGCTTTCTTTTTTCAGCGTGGAATAAACCTATTACTTGATTCTTATGGATGCCCGGTTCCGCCGGGGATTCAATTTTTTTTTTAAATTTTTGTAATCGCGTATCTGAGGAAATAGCAGTATAACCTTATTCATGCACAAACAGGGGCATATTACATTATTAATTGGGGTGTCTCCTCTTGCCAGAAAGCTCTAAATTGCATTTTGAGTGCGGTTTTTGACTTTTTTTTTAAATTGCAACCCATAAATAAAGCTGATACTGTTTAGACTTTTAATTATTTTAAACTGTATTACAGCAGCACAATGCAATGTAAATTGCAAAAATGCACTTGGAATCTGTCCAAGCCCTTCTCTGTCAGGCATTTTCTTTTACTGTAAAGGACACAAAAACTCCCTTGCTTTTAACAGAGCGTTTCATAATTTCCAACTACAAAAATTATTTAAACTGCGACACTTATCATCCAACCAGAGCTCGAAATATCACAAGGATCCTCAAGAGCACAGCAAAGACTGTATTAAAAGTATACTAGTGACAAACTAGTATACTTTAGATCTTTTTTTTCTGAACCGGGGAAAATCTGATCATGTTTCTCTATAACAATAATAAAAAATATTATTTTACATATCACCTTTATGAGATATCACCTTAAGGACAGCACATACAAGGGTTAATTGCACAATGAACCGCGCCAAGAAATTTAAAATAGTCTTCTTTAGGTGTGAGGGTAGGAGTGGATCGCAGCAGGCATAATCAGCAAATTAGGAAAACAAAGAACAGGACAGGTGAGACGTGTATCCAGAGAGCAAGTGATCAGAAAAAGGAACTGCTGTTACGCCCAGGTTGTCGACGCAATTGTTTTAACTTGCTAATGCATCAGACACATTTCCTGGCGTATTGTGTTTTAAATAAAATAGGAGTCTTTCCCCGGTATAAGCTCATCGGTATGGTGTAAGTTTTATCTGTACCATACCATACAGTATATAGGTACAGAATTCAAGCTGCACTACTGTATCGCTTTGGTAAGGAGACGGACAATGGCCAAAATCACGAAGACTCTCTCACACCAAATAATGAAGATGAAAAGAAACGGGAAGTCAACACGGGACATTGTACAGCATTTGGCTTCGATGGACATCTTCGTTTGTGAAAGCACAGTGAGACGACATCATAAAGCGGAGAGGAGGCAAAGAGAATCTAAACTGAGGACGATTCAAAGGTAAATAACTTTCTAAAAATACCTTTCTTGCATGTAAATACAACTACGCACATTATTTTTAAAACTAACTGTTGATCTCTTTTTTTTCAAGTCCTATTGTGCGAGCTATCGACAAGCTGACTGATGAAAATGATGAGCTGCCGGCGATGCAAGTCCAAAGACGGCTATGGGCTGACCTCGGTGCGAACATTAGCCCGACATCGATAAGAAGAGTACGCAGCAGGCTTGGATGGAGATACAGAAAAACCAACACATGCCCCATGATAAGGCTAAAAAACAGAGGAAAGACTCAAGCAAGTGCTCCAATGGATTGAACAGGGGGAGGCATTTCAGGATGTACTTTGCGTGATGTACACAGGCATTCACGACAGCAACATACGAAATGTTTGCACGTACTGTATAGTTAAGTTATTACTTGGTTTTCAAAGTGCAATGAAATACAATATTGTTGTTGCTGCTGTTCTGGTTGTTTTTATCCCGTAAAGCATTTTGAGAAGCCACCTTTAAAGGCGATATATACTGTAAAACCGCTGATTCTTATGGAATGTGTTCCGCAGGAGATTCAAATTTTTATTTATTTTTTAATCGCGTATCTAAGGAAATCTCAGTATAACTTTGTTCATGAACAAACAGTGGCATGTTATATTATCATTAGTTTTTTTAACAAGGCTCACCAGCTAATGTGAATCGAAACCTGTCTTGCTAGCTTTTAAAGGGAAGAAGGTGACTATTCATAGTTATCAAAAATGACTTAGAATCGATCATGTTGCAATATTTTGAAATATAAAAGTCAATTGATTGTCCATAATATCGCTATTCTATTTTTTCGAAGAAATGTTTGTTAAAAGAAAAGTCACCAGCTAGATTCAAACACACAACCTGTGCATTGTTAGTTACGCACCTAGACCAGTATGCTACAAGACAAATTGCATGAACAGGGAGGCGAAACAGCCCTACACAGCCCTGTCGCAGTACACGAATATAATTATACCGTTATTAAATTCTTTAGATACGCGATTCCATATTATATTCCCTATTAATCAAATTCTAAAAGTATGCTTGTTGACTCCGGTATCACGTTAGTTAAAGACTTAGATGCTTAGAATGTTTAGGGAGAAATGGAATACTGGTGTGTATTTTTTTCTTTAAAGTACCAAGACCAGCTATATACTGTATGTTTATGTTCTAAAATTAATATCGTTTATGGCCTTCACACGCGTTACAGTATGCTCCTATTCTATGCTCAGCTACTAAGATTTCCCTTCAGTGGTAAAATTCAATATCTACAACGGGCACAGTAAAGACGTTTACAGTAAGTCTTTCTACAACAGACCAACGGAACACGAGTGCCCTGTCGGTCAACCAATCACGGACCGCGTCATATTGCGTCATGATACGCGATACCGCAGCCAATTACCTGCGGTACGTGTCTGTACCGCACACTTTGAATGGCTGCATCTGTACGTCTTTTGCCCACTGGGAAAACTACAGCAGCAGGAGTAACAATAATGACAACAACATGTTTGGAGTTCGGCATTTCATTTATTCTGCGGAAACATCGTATCGGAATGAACTGCCTGAGATAAAAGAGTAATTGCGGCTTCAGATCGTTTTTACAGAGCATTGCGTTGTTCTGTTCATGCTGACTACACGCTTTACATTTGTCATTTACTGCAAGCGTTGCTTTTCCAGGTTTTTCTGAAATTCCTCGCATTTGAGCCAGCACTAAAATATTTCATTCCCGTCGCTGAATACATCGTGAAAACGGTATTTGCAATGGAATGCTGCCACACATGAAACCTTTTTGTTATTCGGTTCTGAAGTTTGAAAATGAAAATAAAACGGGGGTCACTTCATAGGCTTGAAAGAAGTCCAAGCAGCATAAAAACCCGCAAATTCTCACAAAGGCTGCACCTTTCTTCTGCTGCTGTTATAAATCAGCCTTAAACATTTGAATGCATACCTTACTACTGCTCATCACATTCACGTGTTTACTAAGCTTTTTTCTGTCCGTTATGTTTTTGCTAAGCAGTTTCTCCGTTTTCCTCGTACTGTGATTGTCAGCGAGCACAACAAGACTGAAACAGTGTAAAGGCAGGTAAAAAAGACAGGGTAAAACGCCTGATTGTCGGGAGTGGGATTTGAACCCATGCCTCTATTTGGAGAGTGAAACACAAAGCTTATAAGACACGAAGCTGTGAATTTGCTGTTTTAAACTGCTCGACTATCCTGAAAAAATGTGTGCTGATTGCACCAGTCGCATGCAATTTTCCGTAACTTTAGGATGATTGATACAAATGGACGAACACAATTTGTGGCGTTTAGCATGACATGGAAAACGGTACCGGAGCATTCGGGTCCGGAATACCAGACTCAGAAACAGTTTTTACCCCCGCACTATCAAACTATTAAACTCCCAGCCTTTCTCACTCTCTCCTCACCTCTCACCTATGATCTGAGCCTCACAGTGCCTTCTTTCTTACCAAAAACCCAGACACACTGAAAATCTACCTCTACCATACATGTCAAAAGCTCACTCCCCATCATTTCTATCCCTTTATTTCATTCTTTTGATGCATGGTTTTGCACATAACCTGTTACATTTTTGTTGTTTTGCACACTGCCTGTTGTTGTTTTTTGCACATTGGTTGTTGTCTCTGTCTTTCTTTTGTTATACAATTGTATTGTTGTTGTGTTTTTTTCTTTGTACTACTTATGTCCGAGAGCTAGCTAAATAGCATTTCGTTATACCATATACCTGTGTATGAGTATAATGACAATAAACTTGAACTTGAACTTGACATAGTCTTGCAGGCAGTATATTATTTTATCGTTTAAAAAAACACGGTCTTCTCGTTCCTAAGTCAGATTTTTAGTGATTTCGAACGTTACTTCCAACCTGGACTGACAGCTCATCCGATTTGTTTGTGATCAGACCGTGGAGTGGGGGGCTGTACCAAGCGCACGTTCCTTTCCAATGCTGAGGCAATCATTCGGAAGATGGGTGTGAAGAGAGACAAGCTTTGTCGACTAAAAAACAAGGCAGGATATGCAAGAATACTAATCACTGGCGACAGTTATGCTCTCTTACTATTGAGACTCCTACATATGGAGTTTTTGAAGACTTTGAAACCAAAGGAAAGCGGAGACAAATAAAACAGGCACGGGAGAGGCTTGAACACACAATCTTCGGTTTCCGAGACCAACACCTTACCACTTGTCCACCACGCCTTCAAGTAAATATGGGAATAATGTTGTTCAAATTATTTTTTTCTGAATCTGGTTTACATCGCCTGGAGGCAGCAACAACAATAAAAGGGATACTTAACAAGGCGATACACTGTAGCAGTGTGACTCCAACAGATGCTCCTGAAGAGCCTGGAGGTTTAAGCCAGCTCCTTAGAGCGCTTGGCCGCGTTGTTCTCAACAGCAGCTCTTCACCTTTTGTTGTTTGACGTAGTTGTTTTATAAAGCGTGGAAACGACCGCAACTTTGGCATCTCTGGCTATAGTTCTTCTGTAGAGCAGGCTTTCACACCTCTGCTTAAGTGCCCTTGAAGTCATTTTATTTTTACAGGAAGACGCATTCCCTAACGATCTCTCCTGTTTTAGAAATGCTTCATAAGGCGTGTTTGATTCAGGACAAACAGTATACTAATTGTACAATGCAGATTTATGCGGCATTCGTACTGGATTTGAGTGGGATTCTGAAATACTTCTTGCAAAGGTATTCAGACTTTCTTGAACCTATAATAAAAACACAGACCTGAAACTCCCTAGCTTCCAATCTCTGATGTTGCTGTCCTTAAACTCGGACGTGATGTTCTGCAGACGTGTGCATAATGTCCTGTTTTCTTACAGTGTAGACATTTTGCTGTTCACGCTCCGCATTCATCTGCTTTGTGCATTGTTAGTCCGCACCTGTAACATGTAATGTCAGCCGTCCCCTGTTCTTCTATATCTCTTGCATGACTGCGTCCTGCTGTTGGGCTTTTGGTTGTAAAGTTTGAGCGAACGCCCCGTTCAGTGTCACTTTGTCACTGTGGTCAGAAAGCATTCTTGATTCTGCTTGAGCATGAATTCGTGAATTCTAGCGACTGTAAGAGCTCTTTCTAAAGTCAGCCCTTCCTCCTGCAGCAATTTATAGTCTCTTATGTGCACATTTTTCCACAAGTTGATATCTTAACATGTCAGTTTCCAATACTCCAAAGTCACAAGATTTAGCCAGTTCTCTTAGTGCAGTCACAAAAGCAACAACAGATTCATCCTGAGACTAAGTTCTCTGCCTAAATTTATGCCGTTCCAAAACCACTTTTCTCCGCGGTGTAAAGTAAGCGTCTAAGGCAGCTACAGTCTGTTCATATGTACCTTTTTCTCCAGGGAGGTTGGCGAAAATCCGCTGCACGGGAGCCCCGATACAGTGCAGTAGTGTAGCCCGTCTTACGGCATCCTGAGCTTCTGTAGATCCACTGGCTATTTAAAATAATCTGTACGACTCCATCCATATCTTGTATTCCTTATTCAAATCCGGAGCTCCGAGGTTCAGTAGAAGCGGTGGAAAAAGCCGGGCATAAGCAAAGCTTCTCGGCGCGGCTGCCATATCTTCCATGGCGCAAGCTAAACGAAAAGTCCGAAAATTCAGAAGTTCGTTTCTACCAGCAAGAGAACTAAAATCTGCAGTGTTCTGCTCGCTTTGAGTCCGTCAACCACTCATCTCTCGTCGCCATAAATGTTGTGTATCTTAATAAAGAGACGTTTTTATATTATTTTAACTATTTTGTTAACTACACAGATCACGCCCTTACACCATATATTCCCGCCTTCTACTCTCTCGTTCTGTTGTCTCGCGATGTCTACTCACTATACTGTAACGCAACGGGGGCTCAGGCAGGCGCCCTTGCCGCATCTGGTCGGCCCCATCCCGACTGGAGGCTCGAACCCGGGACTTCCGCGTCTCTCTGCAGTGACCTAGCCCCGTGAGCTAAAGAGAGATCTCTCTACAGCCCAGTAGCTGTAGTCCTGCTATCACAGGGAAGGGCGGTGACGTCACCCGCTCTGGTACGCTGGCTCTTACACAGTGCTTGTCGGCCGTAAGCGTTACAATACTACATTTAGCATGACTTCTTGTTGCAGTTGAGCTCAAAGCTGGAGATGATCTCCATATTCTACCGCCGTAACTAGTCCGAAACGTAGTACACAGTACACACTTTTTAAGTGTGTTTCAGCGCCCTGTCACAGAAAGGTACCCCAGTCTCCCGCGCAACAAGCGGGGGTACTCAGCACTATACTAACGAGGAGCACTTGTCTGGAGCTGAGCGTCAGCTCTGTTTACTGTCAGCAGTCATTTCCTCATTTCTAAAGACTTTTTCACTTGCTCTCAGCTTTTAAAGACGGTCATAAACGCTCAAGAAGTAATTCATGTCAGTTTGAAGTCTGTTTCTGTTGTCTCTGTTGTCTCAGCTCTTGATAAAGAAAAGCCGTGCGTGGGAGACTCCCTCTCTGAAGAAGTTTGCCGTCACCCTGCGAGGGAGAAGAGCCATCAATCACTGAGGCAACCACTGACACAGTTAACATTAAACACGTGAAATGCGAGATGTTGTGATTTTTTTCCCGCTTAAGGCTTCTATCGTTTCTACTCTAACGAGAAAGACCTCTTTATTAGAAGTGAGATTTTAACAAACGTCTCCAGGGTTAACTGCGACCTGAACGCAACGCCTTAGACCACCAGCCATCTTGCCTGTGGTACTTAGAGCAGCGCTCAATAAAAATGATCAGAACCCGAAAGCGCTTCTTATGCGGATCAGTATATTCCGATACCACTGGTTCTGCAGAAGAAATAAGAAAAGCCGAACTCAAAGCAGTGTGTTGCCATTACGGGTACTCTGTCTGCAGCTGCTTTAAGATCTACTCACACCGTGTTGCCATTAAGGCTACCTAGTTAAAAAAAAAACTTATCGTCATCTTTTTGAACGTGATTATTAGACACCCGTTAAATCTCCACCGAGGTTTCTTGAGAGATCTTTCAGCGAGCGAGTATTAAAAAACTACGTCGCTTCCAACCTCTGCTCTCACTGTAAACTCGGACGTGATGTTCTGCAGATGTGCAGTGTGCCTTTCCTCTTGTCGTATTCAAGAGTACTCACTGTGTGCGCTCCTCACTGCGTGTTCTGTACTCTACTGTGATTTAATTTAGATGATTACGTGGAGTAGAGTGACAAGATCTACTTGAACATTTTCGGTTTGTGAAATGAAAAACTAAATACACTACTGTAAATACAAGTAATGGACATTTAAAATAACCACAGTACAGCTAGAAGAGTGAAAGATAAGAGACTATTTAGAATGACATTCACAATAGACTTAAGAACAGCACAACCGCCCGAACAGGGACTTGAACCCTGGGCCCTCAGATTAAAAGTCTGATGCTCTACCGACTGAGCTATCCGGGCTCTGAAAGAAAGTCGACACTGTCGGGATCCTCGCAAGTCACGTGTTTCTTGTGCCGAAGAGCAGTCATACCTGACCCGTCTGGAATGACCACTGACAGACTTTATCCAGAAGCCACGGCACCACTTCCAGTAGAATGAGAGAGAAATACAGCATGACATGGGTAGTTAAGGGGCTCCCACAATCCATCTTTCCTCACATTACTGATTTTTTTCAATAGCATTTTGACCTTTTTTCACATTCAGATTTTTTTCACATTTAATAAAATCTTTTAATCAACAACATTAAAAAGAAAACAAATGGAACATTTTTTGGAACAATAATTAAAAAAAAAACTTTCAATGCCTTGGTTGTATGCGTTTATAAAGGGAGTTGCAACAGTGCTGAAATGTAAAGAGCATTTCTGTAGAGAAAACGGCATTTTTTCTGCCTTAAGCTTAGGGAGAATGTCTTTTAGAAATTCTATTTTATAACACCTTGCACAGCCTCCCGGCAGACTAACAAATATTTTTTTTGAGAAATTGGCTCACACACCGGAAGACACTAACGTTTATTTACGTTAGAGTATGTGAATAACAGTTTAACCGAAAAAGTTTGTAATTGTGATTTTGTTAAAATTCAATAAATCGTCTATCATCAGTAAGTAATTATTAAGAAAGTGTTTTATTTCATAAATTATAAGACAATTTAGAGAGTTTATAGGTCATAAACGTCGGTTATGTTCTTTTAACTCTAGCATTCAGGATCCAAACCCAGGTGCGGACGGTTGTGTTTCTTGAATCTCTTGTAATCATCAAAAGTCGATGTGTAGTCCTTCAGTACTTTCTCGAGTTGTGCCATGGATATTTTATACGATCAATACTTGTCATGCTCTTTTGCATTTTCATTAACAAACGGAAAAAGTTCAAAGTGTGTTTATGGCTGCGCTTCACATCTACACGAGAGCAGTACAGGACAGTGCGGAGTTCAGAAGGAGGATTCGCTCACTGAATGATCTCTCAAGAAATCCCGGGTAAGATTCAAGAGGTGTTTTCTGCAACAGCCACGGCAAGTGTGAAGCAATCTCTGGATTTCCTGAATTTGAACTAAATTATTAGGGTTAGGGTTAGTTCAAATAATTTAGGATTTAACAGAACTAAATGAGGTACATTTAAAACAGCAGCGCAACTCTGCAGCACGTCGAGTGTGCCTGCATTTAGTTGTGTAAACCTGGCTCTCTCTGAACACAAGGAAAGAGTTCTCACTCAACAGAAGATTGCAATGTGAGTACTGTAATATAAAGCACCTGGAGATGCCAGGGATTGAACCCGGGACCTCATACATGCAAAGCATGCGCTCTACCACTGAGCTACATCCCCAATGAAAAACGTAAAGGAACAGACTTAGAGATGTGCAGATGCTCACTGATCACAATCCACCACTCACGAAGAATGCCTGCAGTTTCCCACTTTCGCGTTTCCTCTACTACAGAATAAATTCATGGGAATGAAGAAATAAGGAAGGAAAAATAATCGCATTGAAGCTTCAAGAGACTGGGCACAAATTAATCTATTATTTTTGTATCCAGTCACACGTGCGACGGTGGTTAATTCCCAGACGGGGAAGTGCTTTTTTTCTACCTCCTTACTCGACTGTCTTTCAATTCTGTTTTATTTGAAAGCTTTTTGCATCTTTTAAGTGCTCTTGATTAAACTATGCATAGAAAAACAGCACTACTGATGATTTTCATGGACCGATGCACACTTGTTCTGTACAACTCGAGTGATAAAGCCCTGTCTGCAAATATTGTAGAAGAACATAAAAGGGTGAAACAACGCCCCAACCACAGGAATGGTAACAAGCAGGATCGTGTTCTTATTTGATAAGTCCTTTTGAGATGTCTTGTCAATGCACACAGGCGTTAGAGCTGAATAATTTACTTTTAGTGGTGTTTTTAAACAAAGATGGAACATGTTATTTCTATACCAGGAACAAAGGAGCTGACTTTAACTTTAAGAGGCAAAAACGACACCTTATCAAAGCTAATATCAACTAAAATGACATCACAACAAAAGAGTGGAGCCTTGAGTGAATAAAATTAGTTTTCATTGGACGTATGTGTCTCCATAACTTTGTAGGTGAGAGAGAGGATTGTGATAATTTGCAGGTGCTTCTCGGAAGTGCGTTGGTGGTACAGGCGCCTTCCAAATAATTGAGTCGGGTTTGAATCCCAGCCAGTACAAACCCAAATCTTTTCAAGATAATTTGTGGTCCGCTAACACATCTTTTGAAACACTACAACAGGTAACACCCCGTGTGAAACATCATGAACATTTGTTAAAGCCTGAGTTGTACATACTCTAACGTAAATAAACGTTAGTGTCTTCTGGTGTGTGAGCCAATTTCTCCAAAAAAATATTTGTTAGTCTGTCGGGAGGCTGTGCAAGGTGTTAAGAAATAGAATTTCTAAAAGACAGGCTCCCTATAACATCAAGGCAGAAAAAATGCTGTTTTCTCTACAGAAATGCTCTTTAAATTTCAGCACTGTTGCAACTCCCTTTATAAAGGGTGTGCAAACGTATACAACCAAGGCATTGAAAGATTTTTTTAATTATTGTTCCAAAAAATGTTCCATTTGTTTTCTTTTTAATGTTGTTGATAAAAAGATTTTATTAAATGTGAAAAAAATCTGAATGTGAAAAAAAATCAGTAATGTGAGGAAAGATGGATTGTGGGAGCCCCTTAACTACCCATGTCATGCTGTATTTCTCACTCATTCTACTGGGAGTGGTGCCGTCGCTTCTGGATAAAGTCTGTCGGTGGTCATTCCAGACGGGTCAGGTATGACTGCTCTTCGGCACAAGAGACAGGTTAATTGCGAGGATCCCGACAGTGTCGATCTTCTTTCAGAGCCCGGATAGCTCAGTCGGTAGAGCATCAGACTTTTAATCTGAGGGCCCAGGGTTCAAGTCCCTGTTCGGGCGATTGTGCTGTTCTTAAGTCTGTTGTGAAAGTCATTCTACATAGTCTTTCATCTTTCACTCTTCTAGCTGTACTGTGGTTATTTTAAATGTCCATTACTTGTATTTACAGTAGTGCATTTAGTGTTTCATTTCACAAACCGAAAATGTTCAAGTAGATCTTGTCACTCTACTCCACATGGTTTTATGAGGCGTGGAAACGACCGCAACTTCATTTCTGAGATGCTTTCTCTCACCTGGTGAAATCTCGACCTCTTTGGCATCTCTGGCTATAGTTCTTCTGTAGAGCACCTCTGCTTATAGTGCCCTTGAAGTCATTTTATTTTTACAGGAAGACGCATTCCCTAACGATCTCTCCTGTTTTAGAAATGCTTCATAAGGCGTGTTTGATTCAAGGGACAAACAGTATACTAATTGTACAATGCAGATCTATGCAGCATTCGTACTGGATTTGACTGGGATTCTGAAATACTTCTTGAAAAGGTATTCAGATTTTTTTGAACCTATAATAAAAACACAGACCTGAAACTCCCTAGCTTCCAATCTCTGATGTTGCTGTCCTTAAACTCGGACGTGATGTTCTGCAGACGTGCAGTGTGCCTTTACTCTCGTAGTTTTCAAAACGACCTCCGTTGTTGGGCGCAGTTAAAGTGGAACTGGCCTGACTGCACAGGAAAGTATGGAATGATAAAATGTTTCTACGGCTCAAAATGTCCCTTTAGACCCTCGGCATGTCTCTGCTAGGAACGGGCAGGTAGAGAGGTTTAACAGATGCTCATGATGTTTCACACGGGGTGTTACCTGTTGTAGTGTTTCAAAAGATGTGTTAGCGGACCACAAATTATCTTGAAAAGATTTGGGTTTGCACTGGCTGGGATTCAAACCCGACTCAATTATTTGGAAGGCGCCTGTACCACCAACGCACTTCCGAGAAGCACCTGCAAATTATCACAATCCTCTCTCTCACCTACAAAGTTATGGAGACACATACGTCCAATGAAAGCTCAAGGCTCCACTCAAGGCTTTATTCACTCAAGGCTCCACTCTTTTGTTGTGATGTCATTTTAATAAATATTAGCTTTGACAAGGTGTCATTTTTGCCTCTTAAAGTTAAAGTCTGCTCCTTTCTTCCTGGTATAGAAAGAACTAAAAGTAAATTATTCAGCTCTACCGCCTGTGTGCATTGACAAGACATCTCAAAAGGACATATTAAATAAGAACACGATCCTTCCTGTTACCATTCCTGTGGTTGGGGCGTTGTTTCACCCTTTTAAACTAAATCATCAGTACTGCTGTTTTTCTATGCATAGTTTAATCAAGAGCACTTAAAAGATGCAAATAGCTTTCAAATAAAATAGAATTGAAGGACAGTCGAGTAAGGAGGTAGAAAAAAAAAAGCACTCCCCCGTCTGGGAATCAACCACCGTCGCCCATGTAACTGGATGCAAAAATAACAGATTAATTTGTGCCCAGCCTCTTGAAGCTTCGATGCGATTATTTTTCCTTCCTTATTTTTTCATTCCTATGAATTTACTCTGTAGTAGAAGAAACGCGAAAGTGGGAAACTGCAGGCATTCTTCGTGAGTGGTGTGATCAGTGAGCATTTGCACATCTCTAAGTCTGTTCGTAAACTTTTTCATCGGGGATGTAGCTCAGTGGTAGAGCGCATGCTTCGCATGTATGAGGTCCCGGGTTCAATCCCTGGCATCTCCAGGTGCTTTATATTACAGTACTCACATCGCAATCTTCTGTTGAGTGAGAACTCTTTGCTCGTGTTCAGAGAGAGCCAGGTTTACACAATTAAATGCAGGCACACTCGACGTGCTGCAGAGTTGCGCTGCTGTTTTAAATGTACCTCATTTAGTTCTGTTAAATCCTAAATTATTTGAACTAATTTAGTTAAGGAAAATGCAAAAGAGCATGACAAGTATTGATCGTATAAAATATCCATGGCACAACTCGAGAAAGTACTGAAGGACTACACATCGACTTTTGATGATTACAAGAGATTCAAGAAACACAACCGTCCGCACCTGGGTTTGGATCCTGAACGCTAGAGTTAAAAGAACATAAGCGACGTTTATGACCTATAAACTTTCTAAATTGTCTTATAGTTTATGAAATAAAACAATTTCTTAATAATTACTTACTGATGATAGACGATTTATTAAATTTTAACAAAATCACAATTACAAACTTTTTCGGTTAAACTGTTATTCACATACTCTAACGTAAATAAACGTTAGTGTCTTCCGGTGTGTGAGCCAATTTCTCCCAAAAATATTCGTTAGTCTGTCGGGAGGCTGTGCAGGGTGTGAAGAAATAGAATTTCTAAAAGACAGGCTCCCTAAGCTTAACATCAAGGCAGAAAAAATGCTGTTTTCTCTACAGAAATGCTCTTTATATTTCAGCACTGTTGCAACTCCCTTTATAAAGGGTGTGCACACGTATACAACCAAGGCATTGAAAGATTTTTTTAAATTATTGTTCCAAAAAATGATCCATTTGTTTTCTTTTTAATGTTGTTGATTAAAAGATTTTATTAAATGAGAAAAAAATCTGAATGTGAAAAAAGGTCCAAATGCTATTGAAAAAAATCAGTAATGTGAGGAAAGATGGATTGTGGGAGCCCCTTAACTACCCATGTCATGCTGTATTTCTCACTCATTCTACTGGGAGTGGTGCCGTCGCTTCATGATAAAGTCTGTCAGTGGTCATTCCAGACGGGTCAGGTATGACTGCTCTTCGGAACAAGAGACACGTGACTTGCGAGGATCCCGACAGTGTCGATTTTCTTTCAGAGCCCGGATAGCTCAGTCGGTAGAGCATCAGACTTTTAATCTGAGGGCCCAGGGTTCAAGTCCCTGTTCGGGCGGTTGTGCTGTTCTTAAATGTCATTCTAAATAGTCTTTTATCTTTCACTGTTCTAGCTGTACTGTGTTTATTTTAAATGTCCATTACTTGTATTTACAGTAGTGTATTTAGTGTTTCATTTCACAAACCGAAAATGTTCAAGTAGATCTTGTCACTCTACTCCCCGTAATCATCTAAATTAAATCACAGTAGAGTACAGAACACGCAGTGAGGAGCTCACATAGTGAGTACTCTCGAATACGACAAGAGGAAAGGCACACTGCACATCTGCAGAACATCACGTCCGAGTTTACAGTGAGAGCAGAGGTTGGAAGCGACGTAGTTTAATACTCGCTCGCTGAACGATC
This sequence comes from Lepisosteus oculatus, assembly GCF_040954835.1. Classification (NCBI taxonomy): domain Eukaryota; kingdom Metazoa; phylum Chordata; class Actinopteri; order Semionotiformes; family Lepisosteidae; genus Lepisosteus; species Lepisosteus oculatus. The sequence goes on along the minus strand of NC_090709.1, from coordinate 44,215,854 downwards.
TCTCAAGAAACCTCGGTGGAGATTTAACGGGTGTCTAATAATCACGTTCAAAAAGATGACGATAAGTTTTTTTTTAACTAGGTAGCCTTAATGGCAACACGGTGTGAGTAGATCTTAAAGCAGCCGCAGAGTACCCGTAATGGCAACACACTGCTTTGAGTTCGGCTTTTCTTATTTCTTCTGCAGAACCAGTGGTATCGGAATATACTGATCCGCATAAGAAGCGCTTTCGGTTTTTGATCATTTTTATTGAGCACTGCTCTAAGTACCACAGGCCAGATGGCTGGTGGTCTAAGGCGTTGCGTTCAGGTCGCAGTTAACCCTGGAGACGTTTGTTAAAATCTCACTTCTAATAAAGAGGTCTTTCTCGTTAGAGTAGAAACGATAGAAGCCTTAAGCGGGAAAAAAATCACAACATCTCGCATTTCACGTGTTTAATGTTAACTGTCTCAGTAGTTGCCTCGGTGATTGATGGCTCTTCTCCCTCGCAGGGTGACGGCAAACTTCTTCAGAGAGGGAGTCTCCCATGCACGGCTTTTCTTTATCAAGAGCTGAGACAACAGAAACAGACTTCCAACTGACATTAATTACTTCTTGAGCGTTTATGACCGTCTTTAAAAGCTGAAAGCAGGTGAAAAAGTATTTGGAAATGAGGAAATGACTGCTGACAGTAAACAGAGCTGACGCTCAGCTGCAGACAAGCGCTCCTCTTTAGTATAGTGCTGAGTACCCCCGCTTGTTGCGCGGGAGACTGGGGTACGTTTCTGTGACAGGGCGCTGGTTTAATTTTTTAACAACCTGAGTTCACTTAAAAAGTGTGTACTGTGTACTACGTTTCGGACTAGTTACGGCGGTAGAATATGGAGATCATCTCCAGCTTTGAGCTCAACTGCAACAAGAAGTCATGCTAAATGTAGTATAGTGAGTAGAGATCGCGAGACAACAGAACGAGAGAGTAGAAGGCGGGAATATATGGTGTAAGGGCGTGATCTGTGTAGTTAATAAAATAGTTAAAATAATATGAAAACGTCTCTTTATTAAGATACACAACATTTATGGCGACGAGAGATGAGTGGTTAACGGACTCAAAGCGAGCAGAACACTGCTGATTTTAGTTATCTTGCTGGTAGAAACGAACTTCTGAATTTTCGGACTTTTCGTTTAGCTTGCGCCATGGAAGATATGGTAGCCGCGCCGAGAAGCTTTGCTTATGCTCAGCTTTTTCCACCATTTCTACTGAACCTCGGACCTCCGGATTTGTATACGGAATACAAGATATGGATGGAGTCGTACAGATTTTTTTAAATAGCCAGTGGATCTACAGAAGCTCAGGATGCCGTAAGACGGGCTACACTACTGCACTGTATCGGGGCTCCCGTGCAGCGGATTTTCGCCAACCTCCCTGGAGAAAAAGGTACATATGAACAGACTGTAGCTGCCTTAGACGCTTACTTTACACCGCGGAGAAAAGTGGTTTTGGAACGGCATAAATTTAGGCAGAGAACTTAGTCTCAGGACGAATCTGTTGTTGCTTTCGTGACTGCACTAAGAGAACTGGCTAAATCCTGTGACTTTGGAGTATTGGAAACTGACATGTTAAGATATCAACTTGTGGAAAAATGTGCACATAAGAGACTATAAATTGCTGCAGGAGGAAGGGCTGACTTTAGAAAGAGCTCTTACAGTCGCTAGAATTCATGAAGCAGCTCAAGCAGAATCAAGAATGCTTTCTGACCACAGTGACAAAGTGACACTGAACGGGGCGCTCGCTCAAACTTTACAAACAAAAGCCGAGCAGCCGGACGCAGTCATGCTAGAGATATAGAAGAACAGGGGACGGCTGACATTACATGTTACAGGTGCGGACTAACAATGCACAAAGCAGATGAATGCGGAGCGTGAACAGCAAAATGTCTACACTGTAAGAAAACAGGACATTATGCACACGTCTGCAGAACATCACGTCCGAGTTTAAGGACAGCAACATCAGAGATTGGAAGTTAGGGAGTTTCAGGTCTGTTTTTTTATTATAGGTTCAAGAAAGTCTGAATACCTTTGCAAGAAGTATTTCAGAATCCCACTCAAATCCAGTAGGAATGCCGCATAAATCTGCATTGTACAATTAGTATACTGTTTGTCCGTTGAATCAAACACGCCTTATGAAGCATTTCTAAAACAGGAGAGATCGTTAGGGAATGCGTCTTCCTGTAAAAATAAAATGACTTCAAGGGCACTAAAAGCAGAGGTGTGAAAGCCTGCTCTACAGAAGAACTATAGCCAGAGATGCCAAAGAGGTCGAGATTTCACCACGTGAGAGAAAGCATCTCAGAAAACGAAGCTGCGGTCAATTCCACGCGTTATAAAAACACTAGGTCAAACAACAAGAGCTGAAGAGCCGCTGTTGAGAGTAACGTGGCCGAGTGCTCTAAGGAGCTGGCTTAAACCTCCAGCCTCTTCAGGAGCATCTGTTGGAGTCGCACTGCTACAGCGTATCTCCTTGTTAAGTATCCCTTTTATTGTTGTTGCTGCCTCCAGGCGATGTAAACCAGATTCAGAAAAAAATAATTTGAACAACATTATTCCCATATTTCCTCGAAGGTGCGGTGGCCAAGTGGTAGGGCGTCGGTTTTGTAAACCGAAGATCGTGGGTACACCCCACCCGTGCCTGTTTCATTTGTCTCCACTTTCCTTCAGTTTCAAAGTCTTCAAAAAAACTCGCAATGTAAGAGTCTCAATAGTAAGAGAGCATAACTGTCGCCAGTGTTTAGTATTCGTGCATATCCTGCCTTGTTTTTTAGTCGACAAAGCTTGTCTCTCTTCACACCCATCTTCCGAATGATCGCCTCAGCATTGGGAAGGAACGTGCGCTTGGTACAGCCCCCGACTCCATGGTCTGATCACAAACAGATCGGGTGAGCTGTCAGTCCAGGTTGGAAGTAACGTTCGAAAGCATTAAAAATCTGACTTAGGAACGAGAAGACCATGTTTTTTTAAACGAGTAAACGATAAAATAATATACTGCCTGCAAGACTATGTCAAGTTCAAGTTCAAGTCCAAGTTTATTGTCATTATACTCATACACAGGTATATGGTATAACGAAATGCTATTTACTGTAGCTAGCTCTCGGACATAAGTAGTACAAAGAAAAAAACACAACAATACAATTGTATAACAAAAGAAAGACAGAGACAACAGCCGATGTGCAAAAAACAACAACAGGCAGTGTGCAAAACAACAAAAGGGTAACAGGTTATGTGCAAAAACATGCATCAAAAGAATGAAATAAAGGGATAGAAATGATGGGGAGTGAGCTTTTGACATGTATGGTAGAGGTAGATTTTCAATGTGTATTTGGGTTTTTGGTAAGAAAGAAGGCACTGTGAGGTTCAGATCATAGGTGAGAGGTGAGGAGAGAGGCTGGGAGTTTGATAGTTTGATAGTGCGGGGGTAAAAACTGTTTCTGAGTCTGGTAGTCCGGACCCGAATGCTCCGGTACCGTTTTCCATGTCATACTAAACGCCACAAATTGTGTTCGTCCAGTCGTATCAATCGTCCTAAAATTACGGAAGATCGGATGCGACTGGTGCAGCCAGCACTTATTTCTTCAGGATAGTCGAGCGGTTTAAAACCGCAAATTCACATATTCGTGTTTCACTCTCCAAATAGAGGCACGGGTTCAAATCCCACTCCCGACAATCAGGCGTTTTACCCTGTCTTTTTTACCTGCCTTTACACTGTTTCAGTCTTGTTGTGCTCGCTGACAATCACAGTACGAGGAAAACGGAGAAACTGCTTAGCAAAAACATAACGGACAGAAAAAAGCTTCGTAAACACGTGAATGTGATTAGCAGCAGTAAGGTATGTATTCAAATGTTTAAGGCTGATTTATAACAGCAGCAGAAGAAAGGTGCAGCCTTTGTGAGAATTCGCGGGTTTTTATGCTGCTTGGACTTCTTTCAAGCCTATGAAGTGACCCCCGTTTTATTTTCATTTTCAAACTTCAGAACCGAATAACAAAGAGGTTTCATGAGTGACAACATTCCGTTCCAAATATCGTTTCCACGATGTATTCAGCGACGGGAATGAAATATTTTAGTGCTGGCTCAAATGCGAGGAATTTCAGAAAAACCTGGAAAAGCAACGCTTGCAGTAAATGACAAATGTAATGCGTGTAGTCAGCATGAACAACGCAATGCTCTGTAAAAACGATCTGAAGCCGCAATTACTCTTTTATCTCGGGCAGTTCATTCCGATACGTTTCCGCAGAATAAATGAAATGCCGAGCTCCAAACATGTTGTTGCCATTATTGCTACTCCTGTTGCTGTAGTTTTAAGCTTTAATCAGTGGGTATGTAATGTTGTAAAAGGGCTGGACTACTTTGTTCAGTCCAAATTCCACTATGTGAATTTATGCTTTTTTAATATAAGCATTAACAATACAATGCGTGCTCAAAAACCGTTACTTATTAGCTTACGAAACGGCAGTGTTTTGACAAAGTGTGGTATTCGAACAGAAAATGCTGAAGTGTTTAATACTTGCTTGTGAGCAGATCTCCCTCGATTTAGACAAACTCTTGTTCGGCTGATGATTTCAGATCAAAATCTGAATCAAGTGGAAAGAAAGCTGAATTACGCTGGGTACTGGGTATCACTGTTACGCCATCAGGTCATGCTAGGAGGATTGGGGGGATCAAATTGACACAGAGGGACCCAATGTGGGGGCTGAACCCACAGTTCTGAGATTAAGAGATTCTTGCTCTATGGACTGCGCCTCTATAACTCTTGTGCTCCAGCAGTAATGTTTCTGGGTGTGGATGAACATGACATTATAGACTGACAGCAGGAACACGTGGCCCACAGGCAGTGACAGTATCGCTATATTTGGCTGCAGTATATTGTGTTGAGAGCAGCAATAACTTTCCTGCAGAGATGGGAGTGCCTTTAATACAGCTCTTTCAATCGGACAGAGTAACAGGAACTGACCTAAAGTTTCAGCTGTGGATCCATCTCCACATGGGGGAAAGAGACAGTAAAATTGCGATGAAGAAACAGAAAGATTTGTGCTCGCTGCAAAGTAGGAAAGAGGTGGTCAGACACATAAAACAGCTTGGTGATAATTTGCAGCGACAGTTTTATGTTATTTAGTACACGGATTTCTCTTCATGTTCCTTAAGATGTGTAATTTGTATGTTGGTTGTATGGGAACAGTTTCTTCTCAAGTCCTGTCAATTGACAGTGGAGAGCTAGCTGGTGCACATCTTCAAGAAGACTCTCTTTAAGGCGATTACAAGTTTCTCGAAAAAATCTGTGTCATATTTTTTAAAATAGTTTAGCTAATGAGCAACGAGAGTACAAATAAATTCTCCCACCCTCCATTTGAAGATAAAACTCCATGTGCGAGTCAAAGTTTCCTTGAAGCTACTGATGTTCGTCATTATTGGACATTCCCGGTGATATTGACTAAGAAGCTCAATTTTTACGTGTTGTAGTTCAACATGTGCAAAACATTCGTATCCCCTGCAAATATCGGCAAGGTCAGTGATATTCTCAACAATTTGTGCCATTGCAATTCGTGCGATTGGTGCCATACTTTTTCGAAATGTATACTGACATGCCAGGATCAGAGGGTCATATTTAAAAAACTGGTGCATTAAAATTTCTTGTAATTCAGGATTTTGATAGTCTGTTACATTGTCTTTCACACGTCGGTGTCAGAACTGTGAGACATTTTCATAATCGGGGGGAAGGCCGTAGCAATAAGCAGAAAGTGCAATCACCTTTTCCCAGTGTAAGTCCGTGTTGTGGTGAGTTTTTAAAATTGGTTTGCGATTTTCTGAAATATATTCCATACAAAAATATAATTTGGACAGTCGCTATTTATTTGGATATTCCTTTTCAGTGAAGGAATTCACTATTCCGTATTCAGTATTCCAGCCGGATTAGTACTGATCGAAGAGAGCCATCTACAGGCGAAAGGCGACATAACATCACAGCAGCACCATTTAAGGTGGAACGAAAAACACGCATAAGAAGCTGGCGAATAAGAAGCCAACTTAAGCCTCGTAGCAGACCCTTGGAGGCACGCTCAAAATAATCATCTTTCCCAGTACTTAAGAGTCATATTTAGATCGCTTTACTGCAATTTTATTTGATTGATGGGAGATGTGAAGCCATCGAGCCTGTACTGCACTTTCACATTGAAATTGAAGCCATTTCTCATGCTTTCTCTCAGTTTCGGGGCTGCAATTGAGTGTAAAGGAGGCGACTTGAAATTGAAACGTGTAATCACCTTACAGAGGGTCTTCACGACGGGGTGCGTCAGCTAGTTCTCCATTATTGTCACTTTACTGGACGTCTGAAGAAACCTATCTACAACGAAAATACAAACTGCACAGTTTAAGGCACATGAAGAGAAATCCGTGTGTTGATTGACAAAAAATGTCGCTACAAATAATCCGCCGGGTTGATTTACTTTTCCGGCCACCTCCCTCCGTCCCCCTTTGCTGTTAGCACAATTCTTTCAGTTTCTTTTCTTGTATTTTCCTTGCTATTTTACTGTTCCTTTTCCCCATGTGGAGATGGATCCACAACCGAAACCGTTTTCACCCTGTGTTTCTGCAGCGTCAGTCTGTATGAGGAGCACAACTTGCATAGCTCCAGTGGCGCAATCGGTCAGCGCGCGGTACTTATACAGCAGTGCACAGCGGAGTTATGCCGAGGTTGTGAGTTCAAGCCTCACCTGGAGCAGTGTCTTTAGCTACTGAAAGCAACTGTTGAGTTTAGATACTCTTAGGTATTTGGTGGAGATAAATTAACATCAAACGAACAAGTAAAGGTTTATTTCGAGTCACAATCAAAGAAGGCTCCACAGCTGAAACGTTGTGTTTACTTCTATTTTCAGCATGGAATAAACCTATACTTTTCCATTTGCAGCCCACGCAGGCTGACGCAGGTCCCTACTTAAATTACTATCAGCTGTGTACCTCCAGTTGACCTGTACACAAATATATGAGAGGTCTACTGAGACAAGAGGAGCACTGAAGACTTGATAAAGCTCTCGCATTAGATTCTGTGTTTTTGTTGTTCCCCAGATTTGTTCTGAATGTTCTTTTTCTTTTAAAGTTGTTGCGTTTGGTTGTTTTTTTATATTTGCTAGACTACTACAGGGATTTACCTAGGTTCCCGGGAGACTTCTCGTTTTGTTGTGTTTTCGGGTTACAACTTTTTTTTTTCTGTTGATAGGATCCCACGCATTACTGTGGGACTAGTTAACTTTAGTTCATACATTGTACCTGAAATTACCACATAAACTACTACTCGGTTTTCCTTTTTTTTTTAAAAAAAAGGCAAAACTAATGTTGTTTTTTCTCCTTGCTGCTGATTGGTAGCTACAACGGGTCAGTTGCAACACACTGGCTGCTGAAATTTGTCAGCAGCTCTGTAGCAAACCTGTTCTCAATTGCAACAAACCTAAAATAACAGCTGCTGCCCATTAGACATTACTAAAGTAGGAGACTAAGCAGACTAAGCGGAACAATAGATTACATTGGAACTGTCCTGAATGTAGTGGAAATAATATCGTCATTAAGTAATGAACAATTGCTTTCCAGACACTACAATTATTCACAAGGAATTTTATCAATACATATTTTATTAATAAAGTGTAATATCTTAATAATGAATTTAATGTTATCTGTATTAGTAGCTGTATTACAGGTAATGCATGCACAGACTTTATTATACTATAATGAATTTTCAGGTATCCCGGGGACAGAACTGAAATGAAGGAAATACATATTTAAAAGGGTATAAGTCTTAAATGTGTTCTGTCACATAGGGGTGTTAATTGAATAGTTTTGTTGTATTATTTAATATGATTTGACTCTACACTTGTGTTTCTCAGGAGACAGCATTAATATTGGGGATTTGCGGATACAGATAATAAGTTGTACTATACAGGCAAATGTATGGTTACCTTAATGAAAAAAACTCTTATCATTACCCTTTTCAACATTATTATTTAAGACAGTCTTTCAGAACAGTATTCTCGTATTAGTGGCTATAGTCTAATGATAACGGTGGTGAAACAGGTGAAATGTGCGGAAAGAATTGGAGATGGAACAGGAGACTCATCCAGTCGATAGAAAGCTTGGGTAGGACTGCACAAACACCGTGCCAGTGCTTAGTAGCGTCATTTAAAAACAATACGTGGTTTAACGATATCAACTGCTCTACTGTGAGCTCAGCTCCACAACTTGTAATACATTGCCCACATTTTCAAATTAAATACATGTGTTTTCTACGTGTATGTAATTAGTACTTTTTTTGTTTTAACTGATTTAAAATAGAATATTTATAAAACAGACAAAGGGTTTATGTGTCGCACTGAAATTCACACACAAGTAAGGAAAGATATCGCGCTTAGGAAGAAATCCAGAGTGGAGACGCCAGCGATTGAAAACAGTCACATACATGCGAGGTACTGTACTGTATGTGCTCTACCACTGAACTAAACTCCCGACAAGTACTGTATCTTTATCTGCGGCACTTTGTTTTAGGAAGAGTGAGGAGTCTACAAGCCTAGACAATGTTAGAAGAATTCAGAACAAGAGGCTCTGCTTCACCGTTTACTCAGCTTTTGCTGGACAACTAAGTAAATGAAAAATGTTCACTTTTTGATTAAAGAACATAAAAAACACCTTTCTTCCAGCCAGATTCAAACCAGAGAACAAAGAGTTCCCTGCTGTTTCCACTATATTCCTCCGCTCTTACAACTGAGTTATCGAAAACACAGGAAGCCCACCTTTTGTCTTACATAAAGCACAATGTAGTGCAGCGTTCCTATTTATTTAAATCCCAGTTCAAAATCAAATCTCATTCCCATAGTCCTGTTTAGTTTGAATTTAAGCAGTTAACCAGGCTTCTACTGTATACACTCCCAGAGATATTACAAAATGTTTGAGGGACATCATTAGATATAGAAATTGACTCTTTTTCTAGTGGGATCACATTAAACCTTTCTTTTGGATTGAGAACAGGATCATCGTGAGATTCAAAACACATCTGCCTTTGCTTCTTTCGACGACGAATGGATTATTGTGGTGCAAACATCGGTTCAAATCAAAACAAAATTGTACTATACAGTACTTCTGTTTCAGCTTCCAAAATTTAGCCTTAGTTGTAAAATTCCATATTAATATTCAATATTAAGTGGATTTAAACATGCACAGTAGAGAAACAGATTAAATCTCTTCCTCCCTGGGCCACTTGCCCGCTTCTCTCACTAAACCAGCACTCTGTCTCTTCACAGCTGTTCCAAGACCCTCTTTCTGTCACACCTCTCTACATCTATTCTGACTTCACACCTTTTGATTGGCCTCTCTTTCTGTCCCCTGCTCCCGCCTCTCACTCCTCCTCCCTCCCAGCCTTTGTTCTCCCGCTACTTTACCTTTGCCTACTGCCCTGTCTCTCTCACACCTGAAGAAGGCTCCACAGCCAAAACCTTGTGTTCTCTTTCTTCTTTTTTTCAGCATGGAATAAGCCTATCTGTCAGAAGTGTTTGACTGACAATTGAGCAATATGGGATTATCTCTTATTATTTTTACTTATTTAATGAACAGCAGTATTGCCACTCTTATAAGTGTAATATGATTATCAGCAGCAGCAGACTGATGGTCGTGTCTACAATAGTGACTAGTTGACAAGTTTGTAGCTCTGAGCAGTGGGACTCAGATCACACAGAAGACCTGTCTGTGTGTGATTCCACACCAGCCCTGGGATTCAGCGTCTCCCACACGTCTCTCATGGGGAGTCTTATAAATATACAGTTAAACAGAGTCTGATAACAGTTATATAGTTAATTAAATAATCAAACTGGCTGAGGAACTGAGAGATCGAGTAAAAATAAAACCAAGAGCTGCTCTTCAACCTCCAGGATCAGGAGTCTGATCCTCCTGGCTTCTATTCTATGGAGATTCGTGTAAAACGCTTAAAAGCACTTATTATAGAGACCTGTGCTCCTTCTCTTTCTCTTCTGCTCCACAGGAGTATGCTTTATAACGCATTATTCTGTGAAGTAAACATTTTTTTCTGTTAGTGTTTAATGAATTTCATTTCTAAGTTTGTCATTCTCCTCTTCCTGCTGTTATGAATCGCTTCTCTTAATAGCGGTGTGTTTTGTTTTTGGAGATGTTATATCTGTAAGAAAAGCCCCCCGGGCTCCGGACAGAAGTCTCCTCCAGCTCTGCTCTGTCAGAAAGAGCGCTGTGATGTCACAGACACCAGGCAGAGCGCCGGAATCAGAGATCGAGACCGCGGGAGAGTTATTGATCACTTATCTATCGACAAGCAATTAATTCAACTAAAAAGCCGTAGAATAATCGATTAAGTTCACCGATTGGTGAGCACTGATTCTTTTCCCGTTCTTGACCCATTTAAAAATCTAGAAAAGAGTCAATATCTATTAATTAACATGCGTTTAGTGTTAATAATGTTCAATCTGAAATTAAAGAATGATTTGTTCAAATTATTATTTAGGAATTGTATCCTAGAGCTAGAAAATTATATTCAAAGTTAATAAATTTGTGTAAGTAACAGTTTAAATGCATTTTCCATTTGTTTACAAATCATAAGTATGGTAACCATGGCGACACACGGCAGGTCACTGTGCCTGGCTAGATGTCTCGCCTTTGTCACAAAGTGTGGTGTGACGTCACGGACAGCAACTAATACTAATGCTAGTGTATTTATGTGAATATTAGTGAGAGTTCAACTGGTAGTTTTAATACTAATGCTAGTGATAGCATTACTGTTATTATAAGTGTTTGTAGAGTGTGTCTGTGAGTTTGTGGTGTTTGTGAGTGTGTGGTGTTTGTCAGTGTGTGAATGTGTGTCTGTCAGTGTGATCTGTCTGTCATTGTGCAGGTGTGTGTCTGTTAGTGTGTGGGTGTGTGTCTGCAAGTGTGTGGTGTCTATCAGTGTGTATGTGTGTGTCTGTGAATGTGTGCGAGTACTGTATGTGTGTGAGTGTCTGATTGTGTGTATAAATGTGCGTGGTGCCTGTGAGTGTGTGTTGTGTGTTTGTGTGCGTCTGTGAGTTTGTATCTGTGAGTGTGTGTAGTGTTTGTGTGAATATGTGTGAGTGTGTGGTTGTGTGTCTGTCAGTATGTCATAATGTGTGTGAATGTGTGGGTGTATATCTGTCAGTGTGTGTGTAGGTGGGCTTGGGCTCCAATGCTGTGTCTGACAGAAGTGACCCTTCAACAGATGTTGAGGTCCAGAGTCGCTTGCAAATTTCTAGAGCACTTTATAACTTTCTAGAGTCCAGACCAACGAACAGAAATCTGTGAGTGCTGTGTTTTTATCACTATTAGCGTATGTGGTGTCTGTGGGTTTGTGGGTGTTTGTGAGTGTTTGATGTGTGTGGGTGTGTGTCCATGAGTATGTGTAGTGTCTGTGTGTCTATGTGAGTATTAATGATGATAGTACTACTGAATACTAGTATTCATGTGAGAATTAGTGATGATAGAGCTACTTTTAATTTTAGTTTTAATGTTAGTATTCATGTTAATATTACTGATAATCATAGTGTTAGTGTCAGAATATTAATACTCATTGTCATGTTAGTTCTTTTGATAGTATTACTGTTATTATTGGTATTATTAGTGTACAACTAAGTTTGTGTTATTGTTAGTAATAATGATACCGTAAGCCTTAATTGCAGTGTTACTGTTGTAATATTGGCAGTATTTGTGTAAGTGTTAGTTATAGTGTAACTGTAGGTAAGAGTGTAGGTAAGGCCCCGGCTGCCCTGTGGTGGCTCGGCGAGGGCCTGTGGGTCGAACTGGAGGGGCTGCTCTAGGTTGAGGAGAGCCGGGTGCGGACCTGGGCTCAGAATGCGATGTCTTCCATCCAGCTGGACTGCCTGGAGTTGTACGATGAGGTCCTAGCCAAGTTTGGATCAGAGGCAGCATATGTGGGATTGGTGAGTCCCAGAAACCCCTCCCCCTTGTCCAGCTTGCACTGTGGTATTGGGGCGGTACAGGGGCTGGGGTGACTCTCCTGACCCCTCAGCTTTCCAAGATATCTGCATCACCCCACTCAACCTGGAAATCTCCCAGATCCAAGGGGAGAGATACAGGAGCTGGGCTGGGACTCCAGCCTGCTGTTATTTCAAGTGGGTGACTGAAAGACACACCACTTACAGATCAACACTAGGGGACATCATAGAGTGGGTAGTGAGACTCTTGGTCATCAATGGCAACAGCAGGGTGACACCCCATCTCTCTATTTGCTCTATTAACATCGGGGTGACCCCCCCTCCCCCTCTCTTTTGGCTTTAGAGATACCACAGTTCCACCCCTAGGCTGCATCTCCTGTCTGGCGCTGTGGAGGTATGATGATGATTCACTGTCTTTGTTCTCTCTCTCTGGTACAGGAGTTGGTACTGAGTTAGTGAAGTTTCACAGAGGATATGATAAGAAATTTTACCAAATCCCAAAATTAAAACAGTGAAGACAACAGACAACACAAGCTCATATAATGGAGGTTTGGTTTGACGACTGCAGACATGGTCAGGACATCTTGCCTGATTCTCTCTCCCCATTTTCCTAGGATTTTCCCTTCCAGGGCACAGGAATCATGAAGCAGGACAACTACGAAGAGGCGGTGGAGACACTGAAGTCCTACTTTGAAAACACGAAGGTCAGGTGTGAGTTCTCCGAGGTGAGCAAGTGCTTCCACCAGGTTGCAGCCGACATTGACGTCGACCTCATCCTGCAGAAGTACCTGGGAGTCCCTGTAGCTGAGGTCTGTGAATAGCAGGTTTATTTTTTCTCTTTGTAGTAGTCTTAGGACAGTTTGACCTGTTGTGGGACTCGGCAGGAACAGAAAGGTCTTCTGTCTTCAGTCTCCACAGCACAGGAGACGCACAATCCAGGTGGGCGAGGCTGTTGAAGAAAACAAGCTGTCCATCCCTCCCTCTCCTGGATCTTGGCGCCCCTGGGCCCTCCCTCTTCGATCACCTGTGACCCCGCTGAGCTCAGAGAAACCCCTGTTGACTGTGCCATGCTGCCCCCATTAAGTTCCCTCCTCTAAGGAGTGTCAGAGCTCCTGAGCTTCCGAGACAGGTGAGAAGCGAACAGAACCTCTGTCCTTGTGTGGAGTTAACTGTACAGACTCTTATTGGACACACTGTATAGACTCACCTGTATGGACTCTAATTGGACACACTGTACAGACTCACCTGTACAGACTCTTATAGGACACACTGTATAGACTGTATAGACTGTATAGACTGTACAAGCTTTTATTAGGACTCACTATATAAACAGACCTGTTTAGACTCTTATTAAACACACTGTATAGACTCACCCCTGTACAAACACTTAAAAAACTGTGTAGACACACTTGTCCAGGATCTTATTGGACAAACTGTGCAGACTCACCTGGTGAAACTCAGTACATGTGGACCTTATAGAATTAGAAGTGAAGGGTGTCTCCATTACCAAGGTCTGCTGTGTGTCTTCAGCCTCCACAGCCCATTATCCAGGTGGAATAGGCTTTCAAAGAGAACCAGCTGTCCACCCCTTCCTTTCCTGGACCTAAGTATTAGTGCCCCTGGGCCCTCCCTCTACACTCACCTTTGACGCCGCTGAGCTCATTAAACTCCCTGCCGACTGCTCCATGCTGCCCCCTCTGTCCTTGTGTAGAGTCAACTGTGCAGACTCTTATTACAGTCACAATGCATGTACTGAGGGTATATTAAGAATAAGAAGAACTGACCCCAACAGCAAAGACCTGTGTCTGTCTTCAGTGTCCAAGTGTAAAGAGGCGTGCTTTCCAAGTCAGCCCTGAAAAAGATGAAGAGGACAACATGTCCACCTCTTCTAATCCTGACACTGACCTGCCCCAGGTCACTGCCCCACTGTCCAGCCAGCTGCCTGTCCCCAGACCCCTCCCTCGCCTCCCTCCCATCACCTCCCAGGAGAAGACTGAGGTGAAGAAGACTAAGAAAAAGAAGAAGAAGAGGCAGAGGAATCAGGAGAGTCAGGAAGGTCCAAGTCCTGAAGAGAGGCCTCCAGAGTTGCTGAAAGTCAGAACACAGGTGCTGAGACACCTAGAGGACCCTGTAGCTCCTGTGATTCTAGGAGAGGTGAGGAGTGAACCTTTACTGTGGTGTCCAATCACCACCTCCTGTGAGACAGAAGAAAAAGAAGGTGGGTGATGCTCTGATCCTCTCTTTACTCCTGTCCAGTGTCCAGTGTCTGTATGAACCCTTCTCTCTCTCTCAGTGCAGTGTTCATGTCCTGGAGTGTCTAGTCAGTGTGTTTGTATGAACCCCTCTCTCTCTCAGTGCAGTGTTCATGTACTGGAGTGTCCAGTCAGTGTGTCTGTATGAACCCCTCTCTCTCTCAGTGCAGTGTTCATGTACTGGAGTGTCCAGTCAGTGTGTCTGTATGAACCCCTCTCTCTCTCAGTGCAGTGTTCATGTACTGGAGTGTCCAGTCAGTGTGTCTATATTAACTCCTCTCTCTCAAAGCAGGTCAGCTCCTCCCATTCCTTCAACAAGATGCTGTGCTGTTCCGAGGTCGATGAGGATAAGAGCAACACTACAGAGCTGAAGAGATGGAAGGAGCCGCAAGGGGGCAAAAGGACAGCGGCACCAGTGGAGAAAGTCAGGAATGTCCGGGTTGGGAGGCACCGGTCCCTGAACACCCAGGAGCGGGATAAGGAGAGGAGGCAGAAGCAGGAAGGGTGGTTGATGGATCGGAGACAGGAGGTGCAGGAGGAGAAGGAGAGGAGGAAGCTGGAGGAGGAGAGGATGAAGGTGGAGGAGAAGAGGAGGAAAGTGTTTGAAAAACAGGAGAGAAGATGGGAGAAGGAGGGAGAGGACAGGAGGCAGATGCTGGAGAAGGAGAAGAGGAGACGGGAGAAGAAGGAGGAGCAGAGGAGGAACACTGAGGAGAAGCAGGAGAGGAGACGCACCAAGGCAGCAGATGCAATTAGGAGGACCATGAACAAGGAGGAGCGGAGACGTGCCCAGGAGGCGGAGGAGAACAGGAGGGAGCAGCAGAAGCAGGAGGTGAGATGGGAGAAGAAGGAGCAGAAGAGGTGGAAGGCCTACGCCCGGGGGCTGGAGAAACGCCTGCAGCAGGAGGAGGAGAGGAGGCAGAAGGAGAAGGAGGAATGGAGGTGAGCTCAGGAGGAGTAGAGGGGGAATCAGCTGAAGGAGGAGAATAAGAAACGAGCAAAGGAGGAAAAGGAGAGAAGGAGATTTTGGGAAGAGGAGGAGAGGCAACAGGCAAAGGAGAAGAAGGAGAGGAGGAAACTGTTGGAGAAGCAGGAGAAGAAACAAGCAAAAGAGGAGAAGGAGAGGAGGAGAGTTTGTGAAAAAGGTAAAGAAACAGCTGAAGAAGGAGGAGGAAAGGAGGAGAGTTTTGGAGAAGCAACAATTGAAGGAGAAGATGGAGAGCTGGAGAGTTTTGGAAAAATAGTGTGCCCCAGAGTCCAGACGCTGTCAGGTGAGTTATTATAAATAAGATGCAGGAGTACACCCTTTACCAACCTGGACTAACCTTTGTCATTAGTTTCAACCTAATTTCACACCAGCAAATAAATACTGACTGGGAGAGAAGAGGTATCTGACAGGCCAATCTGTGTCAGAGCCATTACTGACCTGCTCGTCTGTTCACAGGGAGACTCCTCTCTGATGAGACGCCCTCTGGATACAGAGATCCAGGGGACATTGAGAAAGACCCCACTTCAGGTAAAGGGGACTACAGACAGGGGACTCAGTGTGGGTGAGGTTGTTCAGGGATGGGATCCACACTGACACTGTGACCTGAGTCCACTTCACTCCACTGTTTCCACACTGACACTGTGACCTGAGTCCACTTCACTCCACACTCTCCTCAATGTCTGTATCTGCAGCTTGTGTTTTACAAAAGGGAGGCTTGAACATCCCACTTCTTTCTTCTTTCTATAATTTGATGTTTCAGAAATAAGAAATTAAACCATTCCTTGAAGTAAATTCTGAATGTAAAACTTTTGATGGGAAAGATTTTTTATTACTTTTATTGAAGTTTTTTTTCAATAAACTTTTTAGAACCATTTTATGTGCATATAATGTCTAATTTATTATATTAAAACTATCAATTAAAAATGAAGGAGCTCTTGGCAACTCACAATGAAAATATCAACCCCAATGGAAAGGGAAACTTAAATGTTTGTTAGTAATATGTATACATTGGACCACACAAAGGAGAAAAGCCACTGTGGACAAATCCAGACACAACATGAGACATCCTGAGTGTTATTTACATTTCCCTACAAATCAAGAGAAATTAAGGGTCCTTGTCTTGCAAGAAGGGACGGCTCGTTGAAATATACAGCATCGCTACCTCACTTAAAACTGCAGAAATATTAACTACAGATTGTTACAGAGGCATTTGGGTTCAAATGACAGGAAAGATGAAAGTTCAAACAATTCACACTTTGACAGGTGTGACAAAATGACATTAGACAACTTACGATCATGAAATTCACTTCCTAAAATGATATCACAATGTTTTTGGACTGTGGGAGGAAACTGCAGCACCTGGCGGAAACTCCAAACAAACATGGGGAGAACATACAAACTCCACTCAGATAGAACAACACGTCAGGAAATAAACACAGAGCTCCAGCACTGCGTGGCAGCAATGTTAACCACAGTTGCACCTGTAAAATAAGAATACTTTTAAAACAGCAGCATATAGTGTAAAACTATATTTTATAAACTTTCAGTCTGGATCTTTAAAAATTCATATAATTTTTTGTCAGCTGAAAATGTTAGGCTGCCTGCTTTTAGGGGGGGGGGATAATTTTTCAAATTTACATGTCGATATTAAAATAACATATTTCCACATATAAATACAATTATAATAAAATATACAAAAAAAGCCTTATTTTCTTTAATGAGATGAGTTCTACAATACTGATACAGTATTGTACAAAATGGTATGATCTGAAGAATCGCCAGAGAACAATGTATCAATTTGGGTGACACTAACAGAAGAGGGACACAACATGTAAATCCACAAGGTTTATTTTCAACAACAAAAATGTGCTTGAAAATAATTTGACAAGGAGGAAAACTTTCATGCATGGATACCAATATTTCCCCAGTAGGTTAAAATGCAGCAGGGAACAGTATAACGAAGGTCAGTGTCACTTGACACTGCATCACATTGCATCACAGAGGCTGATCTCTTCTTCATTATATCCACCACTTCCAGAAAGCCAGTACACATAATTGTGAGGGTTTAAATTCAGAGGGAAAAATAATTCTCTAAATTTTATGCTGCACAGAGAGCCTCGCTTGTATGTGGTCAGGTAGCTCAGTTGGATCGATTGTCATTCTAATAACTCCACGGTTGTGGGTTTGATCCCTTACAGGCCAGGAGATCTCCTTATCTTTTGCCAAAACCATTTGATCTTTCAGTCCATGGTGAAATTTATTGTGTTGAAAAGATGCCACAAACTGTAGACAAATGCTAGTGCTGCAGGCGAAGAGGAAATCATTCAAAGATTTATGAGTTTCTTATGTGGAGCGAAAATAAAGTGTCACCATTTGCATATGTGAGGCTTCCAAATAGGCTCTCTGTAAAGACGCTCAAATCAGGCGTGTAGAAAGAGCACTGGTAAACACCATCGGGAGTGCAGAACATGTGATAAAAGTGTTCTTTAAACAAAAAGTGAAAATAGTGAATTTGTCTTTCACTTAGACGTTCATCGAAAGCTCAGTAAACGATAAAGCGTGTTTACTGAGCGAGAGTCTCATGTTCTGAATTCTCATCAGATTAACCGGTAATACAGCTACTAATAAAGGTTTGGATTAATCTTAATTATTAATAAATTACACTTTTATTAATAAAGACATGTCTTGATCAAATTCATTGTGAATAGTTGTGGTGTCTAGAAAACAATTTTAGCTAAATATTTCAAGCGAGTGGTGAATACTGTATGTTCTTTACTTTGTGACCATATTATTTCCACTACATTCAGAACAGTTCAAAAGCGATCAACTGTTCCACTACTGAGCTACTTAAACCCTGTGAAGAGGTGGCTTAAGTTAGTCTCCTACATCAATAAGATCTAATGGGCAGCAGATGTTATTTTAGGTTTGTTGCAATTGAGAACAGGTTTAGTACAGAGCTGCTGACAAATTTCAGTAGCCAGGTTCGTAGCAATGACCCGTTGTAGGGTCATTGCCAATCAGCCACAAGGAAAAAAAAACAGCATTTGTGCCTTTATTAAAAAAAAGGAAAAACAGAGTAGTAGTTCATGTGGTAATTTCAGGTACAATGTAAGAACTTAAGTTAACTAGTCCCACAGTAATGTCTAACGACTACAGAAAATAAAATAAAAAAATACTTAAGGGAAAACAAAAAGAACATTTAAAAAAATCTGGGAAACAGCGAAAACACAGAATCTAATGTGAGAGCTTTTTCAAGTCTTTGGTACCCCATACTTTGGCTTCCTTAGTCCCAGTAGACCTCTCCTCTATCTATCTGTGTACAGATCAGCTGGGGGTCCACAGCTGATGGGAATTTAAGTAGTGACGTGTGTCAGCTGCAAAGGAAAAAGTATAGGTTTATTCCATGCTGAAAAGAGAATGTAACACAACGTGGACCCTTCTTTGGTTGTGACGTGGAATAAACCTTTATCTGTTCCTTTGATGTTAATTTAGATCGGATCTCCAGCAAATACCTAACAGGCTACAATCCCGTTAGATAAGGTGTTAAGGACGACCTATAAGTAGCAGTATCTAAAGTGGACAGTTGCTTTCAGTAGCTAAAGACAGGCTACACTGCTCCAGGTGAGGCTCGAACTCACAACCTCGGCATGACTCCGCTGTGCACTGCTGTATAAGTACCGCGCGCTGACCGATTGCGCCACTGGAGCCGCGGAGACAACTGTCCCTTCACACACTGACGTTGCACAAACACAGGGTGAAAACGATTTCGGCATGTTTTCCGTCTCTCCGTGGGAGAAAGGGACAGTAAAAGAGCGAGGAAACTACAAGGGAAGAAAATGAAAAAATAGTGCTCACTGCAAAAGAGGGAGGAGAGAGATGGTCAAACACGTAAATCAGCCCGGCGGATTTACACTACAAATTTGTCATTTGTAGTGACATTCATGTGTCTGAAACTGTCGGGTTTGTATTTTCATTTAAAAAATCCAGTAAACCTGAATAAGAAAGAAGGCACACTGCACATCTGCGGAACATCACGTCCGGGTTTACAGTGACATCAGAGATTGAAAGGAAAGTCGTTTTTTATTAAAAGTTTAAGGAAACCTAAATATGTTTGCTAGAAGTATTTCAGAATCACAGTGAAATGTAGTACAATTGCTGCACAGATCTGCAGTCTGCAATTAGAATACGGTTTGTGCGTTGTATAAAATATGCCATTCAAAACTATTCTAAAACTGCAGAGATACATTTCGGAATGCGTCTTCCTGTAAAAATAAAATATCTATTTTATTTGACGGGCGCTATAAGCAGAGTCTGAAGCCAGCTCATATTTGTTTTACTTCTCCTGCATTGCAATTCGGCACAAATATTTATTTTATTTATTTTCAAAATGTATTAGCCTTGATGGGAAAGAAAGTCAACTGGCGCGGTGGCCAAGTGGTAAGGCATCGGTCTCGTAAACCGAAGAGCGCGGGTTCAAACCCCGTCCGTGCCTGGTTTGCTTACCACGACGTACCTTTATCTAAATCGTCAATTGTCTTGCAATGTAGAAATCTCTGTAATAATAAGAAAAGAAAAGTAGTTAATAATCCTTTGACAAAGTAACGGGCATCCTCCACTGCTTGTCAGGATGGCTGAGTGGTCGTAGGTGCCAACCTCAAGAACTCAATCGTGTGTAGTGACAGTTGTTATTCACAACCCGGATTTCTATGGAAGCCCGTTTCCGCCAGGGAGTAAAAAAAAAACCCTCTATGGTATCTCAGAATTCCGACTTAGCAACTCAGAATTCCGACTTTATATCTCACATTTGGGACTTCGAAATAGCCCATATTTCAATGTCTGTCCTTTTGTTATTGTAACGGATTCGGGTTCTAGGGCTTGTGCCATCGGAGCTCCCACCCTAGTTCGTGCCTCACTGCATTGGCTCGAACCCAGGTCTTGCCAGCTGAGCTAAAGTAGACTTTTTTTTAAGTAAAAAAGGACATACAATGAGATACCATAGCGCGTTTTTTTTACTCCCTGGCGGAAACGGGCTTCCATAGATTTCCCTTCATTGTCATTAAGATGTGTAATTTGAATGTTGCTTATATAAGAACAGTTTCTTCAAAAGTTCTGTCAGTTAACAGTGGAGAGCTAGCCGATGTACGTTTTCATGAAAACTCTCTTTAAGGCGATTACAAGTATCTTGAGCAAATCTGCGTCGTATTTTTTTTTAAAAAAGTTTAGCTCAAGATGCAACAGGAGTATAAATGAATTCTCCCGCCCTACATTCCAAGATATGGAATCTTATTTTTCTTGAAGTGTCTGATGTTGGTCGTTATTGGAAATTGCCCGGTGATATCGACTCAGGTACTCAGTTGTTACGTGCTGTAATTCGATACATGCAAAGCATTTATATTCCCTCAAATTATTAATAATGTATTAAACATTACATGCCACTTTTTCTCTAGATGATGTTCACGATGGAAAAGTGAGAAAGTCGTGCCTAGATGTGCTTGAACCAGCACCTTACTATTGTTTTAGTCCCGACCTGACCGCACTGAGCAATGGTACGACAGAGACTCCAACGGGTCGGTTTTCTCCTTTTACAGTTTTTGGGAAAAAAATAATCTGCACTTTTAAGCAAGTATTTTATTTCAAATTTTGCAAAGTGTAAGTTTTTCTTGGAAAACGTTGTTTCAGAAAGAAACTGAGTTGATGGGAATAGCCCTGTCAGTAGAATATCGAGCTTTTCATCTCAGCTAGTTCTTCTGTAGAACCGGCTTCAGAACTCTACGTACAACGCCTTTGATGTCATTTTATTTTTACAGCAGACGCATCCGGAATGTTTTTTTTTTTACTTTTTATTTGAACAACAAAATAGATTCAATATAAACAAGAGCACTTATAACATCAGTAGAATCGTCAAGGGTACATAAAATAATACAATTACACTTTCTGAAAACGATTAAACTAGGTAAATCAAGATAAGGTCCGCACAGCTTTAATGTTCTTACATTTCGAAAGAGTCTGTAATTACCCTTTTTCGTCTATTTTGAACTATTCAAACTTAGGACTCGTACCAGACCATTTCACTCTACGTACAGTATATCTCTTTTCGTAACGAAAATGTATTTCCTGTCTTAGAAA
Organism: Lepisosteus oculatus; assembly: GCF_040954835.1. Lineage (NCBI taxonomy): Eukaryota > Metazoa > Chordata > Actinopteri > Semionotiformes > Lepisosteidae > Lepisosteus > Lepisosteus oculatus. The sequence goes on along the minus strand of NC_090709.1, from coordinate 44,194,489 downwards.
TGCTGTGTGCGGTATGTCTTGCACAACGTGGACTGCAGATCTGTGATATTGTCGAATTCGAGGGATCCAGCAATCATACTGGATTTGACTGGGATTCTGAAATGTCTCTTGCAAAGGTATTTGGGTTTGCTTGAACATTTAATAAAAAAGTGATCTGAGACTTCCTAGCTTCCAGTCTATAATCTCACTGTAACTAAACTAGGATGTGATGTTTCGCAGATGTGCAGTGTGCCTTTACGCTTGGCATGTTCAAGACTATTCGTTGCGTGAGCTTCTCACTGCGTGTCCTGTACTGTATTGTGATTTCGTTGAGATTATCTACGAGGAGTACAGCGACTAGAACGCCTTGAACCTTTTTTTCGGTATATAAAAGAAAACGCTAAAGCACATACAAAGTAACTAACAACTAAAATGTAGGTTTTCTGATTATATCTCTACTTTACTTAAATACCTTAGTGACAGGCGATTCTTTCCGATATTTGTTCCGGCGCGGTTATTGATCCCATACTAAAGATTATTTTTATAAAGAACATGTCACCTGCAAACTGGTATCGAGAAAGTTTTATAATATTACTTTTTATTTATAAAAGTAAATTTATCATAACCTATATGATTTCTTACCAGCGTGGAGCTCGAATTCACAACCCCGAGATTAAGTGTTTGGCACTAGCTGCGCCACAGAAAAAAATGAAATCTCTTATTTACATTAAATACTGCGGCTCCTGACCTTTTCTTCTCGTCAGAGAAGAGGTCGGTCTGGTCTCCAGATTATCAACTATAAGATCAGACCGTGCTCCTTTGTAAAGCAGTGTTGGTTCACATTGCTTATATGGGGCAACACATCAACTCGATGATCGCTCGCTGTACACGCATGCCCCCCCCCCCTTCACTGAAATAACATAGACGAAGGAAACTCTCTTGGGCTGCTGTCACCCGGATTCAAAGCGCGGGTAGTGCGGTCACAGCACAACGTACTGACCACTATACCATCGCGGCGAGCTGGGACAGACTATCCTAAATTTTATTCAGATGCTCACAGTGTCTTTAATCTGATGGATTCATATACCGTGCTCATGAGAAAGTCACAAACCTGTCATCTACACACTGTTCCCAGAGCTGGATAAATTAACTGAACTGATCATTTGGACATCGTAAGCGAAGAGAGACACATTTCTATGTAATCAGGAAACCAGGAATCCTAACCGTTAGCCCGTTAGTGCCACAGAGAAAAAAAAACGTTTCAACGAGATAAAATTGCAGGATAAACACATTTTTTTTCTTTTTCGTAGCGTTTGTGTTTTGTTTGATTTAGCGAATTTTATACACTTTATTTCTGACACATGAGTTAAAAGGCTGGTAGAGTATATTTAATACAAGAGCGCTGAACAACAATTTTCATCTACCGTATTGTAATGTTTTTTTTAAAAAAAACAAGTTAAATGGATATATAGTAAATGTTTTTTTTTCATATAATAGTGTTTATGGTCTGAAAAACATCATTCATTATTTAACGGACATTTGGTATAATTAAAAAAAAAATACTCATTCACGAATGTTAACATTTTTTACAATAACGTGTTCTATTGTGATCTTGCGCCCCGTGCAGCAATATCACCAGACAGTTTAATTGTCTTAGTTCAGATGGGTAGCTGCGCCAGCATGCGTAGGCTGCAAAGGAACAAGTAAAAGGTTTATTCCATGCTGAAAAAAAAGAAGAAAGAGAACACAACGTTTCGGCCACAACGTGAGAGAGACAGGGCAGTAGGCAAAGGTAAAGTAGCGGGAGAACAAAGGTTGGGAGGGAGGAGGAGTGAGAGGCGGGAGCAGGGGACAGAAAGAGAGGCCAATCAAGAGGTGTGAAGTCAGAATTGGTGCAGAGAGGTATGAAATGAAACTTCCAATGAATGGAGAAAATTTGAAAAGAACAGTAGTCTGTCGTTAAGGGAAGGGAGAATGTGTGATCCTAGCTGCAGAATAATTTTAGTTTCGGTGGTCTTTCTGATGTATGAGTTTGGAAAACCGTCTTTGCGACCACTGGTGCCCGGCTAGCTCAGTCAGTAGAGCATGCGTATCTTTAGCTCAGGGGTGTGGGTTTAAGCCCCATGTTGGGCGGTGTCCATCTCCTTATTAACAAAGTTTCCTGCTCATCCTTGACCCTCTTACACCTCGATGGTACTGAGCACGGTTTTCCAAACTCATACATCAGAAAGACCACTGAAACTAAAATTATTCTGCAGCTAGGATCACACATTCTCCCTTCACTTAATGACAGACTACTATTCTTTTAAATTTTCTCCATTCATTGGAAGTGAAGAGAACAGAACTTAAACTATTATTTATATAAATGTAGCGTGAGGCTTTAATGTGTTCTATAAAATCGAGGAGTCAACTGGATAGATTTGTTAAATATTTTAGTGATGGGTCTCCGTATTTGTTTTTATTGGAGGAAAGCAGGGATGAGGAGGAAATAGGTGGCACCCAAGTATGTTAAAGGAAAAAACTCAGCATCTTAAGTGATTTATGATGGTTTACAGTCCCTTTTCTGTCCTGTGGCTGTGATCCAATGACTGTGTTGAAACAGCCAGGGTTGTGCTAGCTCTTGATGGACTGGTATGCAAACCAAATGACAGACAAGCAAAGCGTTGTTTTACAATTCTGAAAGCTCTTTCAATGTGGCTTCTTGTGTTTTTATGACCCCTTTTATAGTGCTGGTCTTGTAATGTTGTTGGATTGTGCGCAGGTGTCAGAAGATACCGTCATAAAGGATAGGCACGACTTGGCAAAACAACATGCCAGCAAGCACTTCCCCACTTTGAAAGGAAGATGTTGGAACTGATTAAAGAGCTTAATCTGAACTGACACAGGAGAGAGAGAGAAAATCAAAGTTCTGAAAAGTAAGCACAAGGCACACCCTGCTAAAGAAATGTATTGCCTTAAAAAAAATGCTTAGAAGGTCAGAGGAACAATTGTTGTGTTGGTTTTTTTTGCTCAAGTATTTTTATAAGTTTAATTTCCAGTTCTGTTAAAAATAAAACTTAACTTTACTGATTATTAGTCGGTGTCTTTTGTAACGATTTAGCTGTAATGATGTCTGCTTATTCATCTGGAGTGTTAAACAAAATTAATTCTGCAATAATACAGTAGTGTTTAATTTCAAATGCACAGCTGCTGTTCTCATTTGTTTCATGACTAATTATAATTGGGTATCTCATTAATAACTATGTAGCCTCATCAGGTGAATTGTCGACTAAATGCAATTCTTAAATTAAAAACTAACTGATTTGTCAGGAAATTTAGTTTGAATATAAATGAGAAACAGAAAAGTAATTGTATATTAATGTGGCCTACATATTATTCTACTAATCAGAAGTGTTCTGATGTACAGTCCTCTCCAGTTCGGGCTAATTAGTACAACAATGCCGAGCCCTTGGAACCGGATTAAGCACAAGTTGAGCTGAGCTCCAACTTTGTTCCACATGTTTTTTGCTGCAATTGAACTTGGAGCGGGAGATGATCTCCAGAATGTACCATACTAACTTAGTACGCGGCTGTGTTTTAACTCGGGAAGTCCATTGCATTTTACCCTATGGGTTTATATACATGGGTTTCTCTGCATACACTACCATAAGGGAGGAATTGTCACGACCACCAGCCAGCGGAGATCAACACGTAAGTGAGCCAATCAGCACCAGCAGCGGATTACTTCTAACAAGCGCCGCCGCACGAGTTAACACACCTGCAATTGCTCTACCGTGCGGCACCCCGGGTTATTTATACCATTCGTACCTGATTCCCGTTGCTCGGTATTGAGTTCTCTTCTTGTTGCTCAGCCTAGCGTTCTCACCCCTCTTTTGCCTTCCTGGAATTCTGCCTGCACCTTTTGCCTTCGGACTTCGGATCTCGTCTCGCCCTTTGGATTGTTTGCTTTCATTGCCTGTTTTGGATTTGACCCTGTAGCTCTCTTTTCGACTACGATTCTGTCTCACGTTTTGGATTGTTCGCCACCAGTGCCTTTACCGGATCTCGACTTACCTTCGCCTTCGGACTACGGCTCAGCTCCTGGATTTGCTTGGTACGTTTACTTACCTCCCTGCGACTCCTGCATCTGCATCGGATCCTTTTCACCTCTACAGAGCATCGTTACAGAATACCGAGCCTGATTATGGATCCCGCAGATGCACAGACCCTTCGTTCCCTTCTCCCGCAGCAATCCCAGACCATCGCCCAGCTTCAATCTTCTCTCCAACTGCTCACTAACGAAGTCGCCTGGCTTTTTTCTTCCCCTGTTTCGCCAGCTCCCGCACCGATTCCTACAACGCGGCCCCGCCCACCACTCCCTCAACTTTACCATTTGTTCTCCCGGAGAAGTATGACGGCAATCCTGCAGGCTGCAGGGGCTTTATTGCCCAGTGCTCCCTGGCTTTTCAGCTGCAGCCTGAGCGTTTTTCTACTTCTCGACAGAGGATCGGATTCGCACTTTCCTTGCTCACAGGCAAAGCATTGGATTGGGCTGCAGTATTGCTTGCTAGAGGAGAGCAGCTGTTCTCTGACTTTCAGCTTTTTGCTGACCGTCTCCAGGCGCGTTTTTCTCAAAGCAACCCGGATTTGACTTGCCTTTGGCTTTCCTCTCTTCGCCAGGGCGACAGACCACTGCAAGATTATGTGGCTGAATTCCAAGCCCTCGCCACGGAGTCTGCCTGGAACCCGGAAGCTTTGGTTTGCCTCTTCGCTAAGGGTCTCTCGGAGGATCTAAAGGACCACCTGGTGCTCATGTCCTTACCAACCTGGTCTCTAGAGGCGGCTATCGCTGCGGTAGTTGAATTGGACACTCGCATTCGGCTGCGGAGAGCGGAGAGACACCCAGGAAGCAGACTCGTGGCGCCCACCCTGCCACATGCACCCCTGTCCTTGGAGGAAAAGGAAAGGCGCTGTCAGGAGGGGCTGTGTCTGTACTGCTCTGCGTCGGGTCACCTGCTCGCTACTTGTCCTTTGAGACCCCCACATCCACCTCGAGCTCCCCCACTGCCTACTGTTAGTGTCAGTAGTGCTGTTTTTTCACAATCCTCTTCAGGGCCTTTATTCCCAGCTGAGATTTCCTGGATGGACACGCACCTTCCCCTTTCGGTTTTGGTGGATTCAGGGGCAGCTGGGAATTTTATGGATGCCTCTTTTGCTAAGAAGTGGGATATTCCTCTTGCTCCGCTTTCACCCCCTATCTGCATTCAAACGTTGGATGGGTCACCGATCGCTCCTGGATGTATTTCCTGGCAGACCATTCCCCTATCCCTTACTGTTGGTGCCACTCATGTGGAGGACATTTCACTCCTTCTCCTGGACTCCCCTGCTTACCCTGTGATCCTGGGCCTTCCCTGGCTCAAAAAGCATGATCCCCACATCTCCTGGGCCAAGAATGAGATCATTGCCTGGAGCCAGGCCTGTCGTGACAACTGTTGTCGTCCTCCACTCAAGGTTGCTGCTTCAGTAAACCTCTTGGAAGAACACTCTATTATTCCCCCCCAATATGCACATTTGAAGCAAGCCTTTGACAAACAGAAAGCTCTATCGCTCCCCCCTCACCGCACCTATGACTGTGCAATAGATTTGCTTCCAGGAGCACTCCCACCCAAAGGACGGATCTACCCGCTCACTCAGACGGAGAATGAAGCCCTGCAGGATTATATCAAGGAGGCCCTGAATTCTGGTTTTATTCGTCCCTCCTCGTCCCCAGCCTGTGCTGGGTTCTTCTTCATAGGGAAGAAGGACGGCTCCTTGAGGCCGTGTATTGATTACAGAGGCCTGAACTCCATTACAGTCAAACATCCCTACCCCTTGCCTTTAATCCCAGCCGCTCTGGAGTCCCTACGTGGAGCCTCCATTTTCTCAAAACTAGATCTACGAGGGGCTTATAATTTAATCAGGATCCGTGAAATGAGTGGATGAGTGGAAGACAGCCTTTATGACCACGCACGGCCACTATGAATATCAGGTGATGCCTTTTGGACTCGCTAATGCCCCGGCAGTCTTCCAATCCTTCATAAATGACATCTTCAGGGACATTATTGGAAAATTTGTCTTGGTATACTTGGATGACATCCTCATTTTTTCCACCGACCCTCAGGAACATGTCCATCACGTCCAGGAGGTCTTGTCCAGACTCATCGACAACCAGCTCTACGCCAAGCTTGAGAAATGCATTTTTCATGCTTCTAAGATTCACTTTCTGGGCTACATTATTTCTCCTCTTGGAGTCGAGATGGACTCAGCCAAGGTGGCAGCTATCAATGATTGGCCTGTGCCACGTAATTTGAAGCAAATCCAACGCTTTCTAGGTTTTGCCAACTTCTACAGGCGATTCATCCGGAACTTTAGCTCCGTGGTGGCGCCCATTACGGCTCTGACCCGCAACCGTCCTAGTCGGGGTAAATGGAATCTGGAGGCTAACCAGGCATTCCTGCGCTTGAAACGTCTCTTCAGCTCCGCTCCTCTCCTACGGCATCCGGATCCCTCCCGGCCTTTCATTGTTGAAGTTGACGCCTCTGCCCATGGGGTTGGTGCAGTCCTCTCCCAGCGCCTCGAAGAGGATCGCCTCCCTCATCCATGTGCTTTCTTTTCCAAGAAGCTCTCTCCTGCTGAGGTTAACTATGATGTGGGCAATCGGGAACTCCTAGCTATCAAGCTGGCCCTCGAGGAATGGAGACACTGGCTGGAGGGGGCTCAGCACCCCTTTGTCATTATTACGGACCATAAGAACCTGTCCTATATTCAATCTGCCAAGCGCCTCAACTCGCGTCAGGCCCGTTGGTCACTTTTCTTTTCTAGTTTCAATTTTATTATCACTTACACTCCTGGCTCGAAGAATGGGAGGGCTGATGCACTCTCTCGGCTCCATGACCCCCCAGACCTGGACGACACACCTGAACCAATCATCTCTCCTAATAGAATCGTGGCAGCGATTCATTGCTCCATTGAAGATCAGGTCAGGCGTGCCCTCAACGGAACTACAGTTCCTCTGTGCTGCCCCCCGGATAAGCTTTTCGTCCCGAACAACTTACGTTCTGCGGTTTTGCAGTGGGGACATGATTCCCGGTTTGCCGGCCACCCGGGATGCAGACGCACTCTGGACCTCCTCACCAGGGACTTTTGGTGGCTTTCCATGCGATCTGATGCAGCAGAGTACGTCCGGGCTTGCCCGGTCTGTGCCAGGAGCAAGACTCCGCGCTCTAGGAAGGCTGGCCTCCTTCACCCCCTTCCAATCCCACACCGCCCTTGGTCCCACATAGCTGTTGACTTCATTACGGACCTTCCTAACAGTCAGGGTCATACGGTAATCATGGTGGTCTCCGATCATTTTTCCAAAGCAGCCCATTTTGTCCCCCTCCCAGCATTGCCCACAGCCCAGGAAATGGCATCTTTGTTTGTACAACAGGTCTTTAGGATACATGGTTTGCCTGATGACGTTGTCTCGGACAGGGGACCGCAATTTATCTCGGCCTTTTGGAAGGCTTTCTGTCAAACTCTAGGGACTCATGTATCTTTGACTTCTGGTTATCATCCTGAGGCCAATGGTCAGGTGGAAAGGACCAATCAAAGTCTCCTGACCTTTTTGAGAGCCTTCACCTCCAGCTAACAGGATGATTGGTCATCACTACTTCCCTGAGCAGAATATGCCCACAATTCTCTTACCTCCTCCTCCACAGGTCTCTCTCCCTTCCTTTGTTCTTTAGGTTATCAGCCCACTCTCATCCCCGTCACACCTCCACTCACGGCAGTGCCGTCCGTGCAACAATATATTGCCAAACTGCAAAGGACCTGGAAAATGGCGAGGACAGCTCTTATTAAGTCAACCCAGCGCCACGCCAAATTCGCCAACCGACACCGCAGACCAGCCCCTCGTTTTCGGAAAGGACAGTTTGTTTGGTTATCTACACGGAACCTACCTATACATCAGCCTTCCAAAAAGCTTGGGCCTAGATATATTGGTCCCTTCCGGATTCGTTCCCGGATCACCCCGGTTACCTTCCGTCTTGCTCTCCCCCCTACCCTCAGAATCCACCCCTCATTTCATGTCTCCCTCCTGAAACCTGTTTACCGCTCGCCCCTTGCGGCTCCCCAACATCGCCCGCCACCTCCTCGTCGCATTCAGGGGCGCCCGGCTTATACGGTCCACAAGATCATTGACTCCAGATGGAACCGCGGTACCCTGCAGTATTTAGTCGACTGGGAAGGTTTTGGTGCCGAGGAGAGATCTTGGGTTCCAGAGAAGGATATTTTGGACCCTACACTAATCAGTGACTTTCACAGGGACTATCCTAATCGGCCGTCTCGGGCATCGGGAGCCGCCCGTGAAGGGGGGGGTACTGTCACGACCACCAGCCAGCGGAGATCAACACGTAAGCGAGCCAATCAGCACCAGCAGCGGATTACTTCTAACAAGCGCCGCCGCACGAGTTAACACACCTGCAATTGCTCTACCGTGCGGCACGCCGGGTTATTTATACCATTTGTACCTGATTCCCGTTGCTCGGTATTGAGTTCTCTTCTTGTTGCTCAGCCTAGCGTTCTCACCCCTCTTTTGCCTTCCTGGAATTCTGCCTGCACCTTTTGCCTTCGGACTTCGGATCTCGTCTCGCCCTTTGGATTGTTTGCTATCATTGCCTGTTTTGGATTTGACCCTGTAGCTCTCTTTTCGAGTACGATTCTGTCTCACGTTTTGGATTGTTCGCCACCAGTGCCTTTACCGGATCTCGACTTACCTTCGCCTTCGGACTACGGCTCAGCTCCTGGATTTGCTCGGTACGTTTACTTACCTCCCTGCGACTCCTGCATCTGCATCGGATCCTTTTCACCTCTACAGAGCATCGTTACAGGAATGGTGAGTTAGAGGGAGGGCACCAGTTTGGTTTATCAAGAATTCACCAAACTGAGTAGAACTACAGATCCAACCATTAAAAATGTGCAAGGTATGCTGCAGTAAATCGTAGTGCTCGTTCCGCAGAGAACTGCAGGATACAGCATGATGTATCGAAGTAGGGTGGAATATCTTGTAAAACCACCAGGTGGAGCTATGAAAGCTCTCATGTGCAGAATTTGGGCTGTTGCCAGAAAACACAACTGGTTTTGAATCCCTGTCAATGCTGAGGGACAATCTTTTGTCTATTACAGAATTTAACAGTCTAAATGGCATATACAATTTAATAAGTTTAAGCTTTGTATTACATTGTTAAACATTAAACTGATTAAACAGTACACTGAAGTGTTATAGAGGACACAAATTGTGTATTTCCTCTTACATTAAAAAAACATTCATTTTAATGTGATATGAAAGATTAATAATGAATAACATTGGATAGGCTGTAAGCTCAAAATATTACTGTAGTCCACTTTCTTTCTAAACATCTGCATCAATTTGTCTCATTCACCCATGATTACTTAAACATTCTGCCTGCCCTTTTCAGCTATAGCTTTGTTTGAACCCAGCTCCTGGCATGAGTTTTCCTTTAACAAAAACATTTCTTTGAAAAACTAAAATAGTAAATTATATTGATTTGTTGCTATTTCTAAATATCACAACATGTTCAAAGTTAAGTGATTTATTAATAACAACTAATAATTTCAAACTGCTTGTATTCTAAAATTGTATTTTGTTTGGGGTGATTTGTCACTGTTTTCACAATCTTGAATTTATTCAACATCTGAGATATGGTGTTCTATACCTCTGTTTACTTTCTGAAACTCCATCGATATTTCCTGTTTTCACACAGATAAGAACAAACTGCACGTGCAAATCTTTTCACAAGTGTAAAGATGTTCTGTGCTCAATAGCTCTTTAACACAGTGCATATTATGTCATATCTTTAAACATCAGTTGAAGCATTCTGAAGTCTGACAATTGTAAAAAGTTACCAAATAGTATTGGTGAAACTGTTACCTGTCCTGGATAAAGCGATTAGAAAATAGTTGGATTTACACTTGTAAGAAACTTTCTGATTTTAATGGGATATGGAAGATATTAATAATAAATGATTGGATGGTCTAAATGGAAGATGTATAGAGGAGACATGTTGAGTCTTTTCTTTTCAGCTTGAAATTAACTTTTGCCTACTATGTATATTCCATTGCAGCCATTTTAATGCAACGCAGCTCCATACTTCTCACAAAGTCTAGGCTAGGTGTTACACCCCACTGTGTTTATGTAGATTAGACAGTTCTACTTGGGGAGGGGAAGGAACTTTTAGTTTTCTGGTGTCATTGTTGGCCTTTAACATAAGGCAATCAGCAATCAAATGTCCTGTTTTTTCTTAACTTGAACAAAAACATGCCACATGCATATGGTGTGATATTGTATACTTTTAAAGCTACTACAGTATAGCTTGTGGGAAATACATTTGTCCTGTATTAAAGTTTAACTTGTTCAGAGCACCCTACATTACAAACTGAGTGAATTCAACAGTATCGACGGCTAAAAGCAACATGTCAAAATGTTCCCAAAATAACAAAAAGAGAACGAGTTGAGGATTCGATAATAGAGTAATCATAACAATAACTCGCGAGTTGTTTAATGCAATCCAAACTAAAGAAGGACACTTAAATAAACATGAAAAGATTATTTTTTCATTGACGAAAAGTAATGACACACTCTCTCTTGTTTAATTGGGATAACAATTGGATTCTCGAGCTGTAATGCATTGAATTTGAATACTCATCCAATTTCTGGGGATTCAGATCTCCTGCGGGCACAAAGAAACAGTTGCAGGCTGTTGCTGTCCAATCCGCGCTCTCTGGCTCGGTGCCAGGCTGTGCTGTGCGGTTTGCGACGGTGCGCTGCAGATGCTCACTGACCGGCTAGTTAGTGTTGGCTTTAACTAGCAAAGTTTGTGCACAGGAGAAAAGATGACTGTAGGTCCCAGCAAGTCAGGAAGAGGACCGGTTCGTTCCTGATGAAGAGCTAGTTCTGAATAGTGATTCAGCTGTCCACAGTTCCGACCTGTTCACGAGGCCTGCTGCTGGTTACTCTCTGGCAACCTCCACTCTAGACTCTTAGAACAAAGGAAAGTTCTGGCACTCGGACACACTGTTCGTTCCGTGGTTGTCCGGGCTGAGTCTCAGGATGGTCAGGAGGCACGCTGCGAGAATGTCCTGCCCTTGGGAGCCTTCTGCTCCTAGGCTGTCCTGCCCTGGAATTCTCCTTTGAATTCCCTTTAGAACAGTCCACAGAATTCTCCGAATCTTACTGAATCTCACTGAATCTCTCAGGCCCTCTGTGTTGCCTGTTTTTACCTGGAGGAACTTCAGCTCGTTGATTGGCTGAAAGTTCCATGGGCATCAGAGTCCCACGTGGGTTACTCGGCCCTACCAGTCCCTGATTGGTAGATCAAGGTGAGATATGAGTCACTTACTCCTGACACTTAGGAATGCAGTCCAGATGTCCATCTGGCACTCCCTAGACAGATAGGCGCCAATGGATGACCATTGATCATGATAGCCAGGCTTAGCTAAGTGCATCCCCCTTTGGGAGCTGTCCTTGGACCTTAAATCACCTTGCATAAATGGTTTCTCTGTGGCTGAACCACAGAGATGAACAGAGAAATGGGGCCTCATTTGGGCTCAGAACACTTAATTCTTTCTTATTAATAAGCCTCGCCGCTACACCACTGAAGGGAAATCTTAGTGCCTGAGCATAAAAAGAATAGGAGCATACTGCAACGAGTGTGAAGGCCATAAACGATATTAATTTTGGAACTTAAACATACAGTATATGGCTGGTCTCGGTACTTTAAAGAAAACATACACACCAGTATTCCATTTCTCCCTAAACATTTTAAGGATCGAAGTCTTTAACTAACGTGATACCGTAGTCAACAAGCATACTTTTAATTTGATTAAAAGGGAATATAATATGGAATCGCGTATCTCAAGAAATTAATAACGATATGATTATAGTCGTGTACTGCGACAGGGCTGTGTAGGGCTGTTTCGCCTCTCTTTTCATGCGACTTCCCTTGTAGCCCACTGGTCTACATGCCTGATTACCAACTCACGTGTTGTGTGTTCAAATCCAGCTGGTGCTGGACTTTTCTTTTAACAAACATTTCTTCGAAAAAATAGAATAGCAATATTATGGACAATCAATTGACTTTTATATTTCAAAATATCACAACAGGATCGATTCTAAGTCATTTTTGATAACAATGAATAGTCACCTTCTTCCCTTCTGACAACGGTCCCTGCTTCTGCTTCCTGCTTCTATTGTGTGTGTGTGTGTAATAGAGTAAATATTTATAGAGAAATGGAGGCTGGACAGTATGCGTTACAATATAAACATTTATATTGATTTAAATCGTGTTTTGATTTAAATTGCAAACGCGTGTTTAATTATATGTGTTTTTTTAATCATAATCAGACTAATGCAACATAAATTGATACAGTATTTTTGTCTTCTAAGTATCTTAATAAACTTTCAGCATAGCTTTCTACCCGTTTAGATTTATTTTTCTTGGGATTTTGGGATCAAACGTGGAAGGATTAGATTGTAATCGTTTTTATTTTTCAAATACGTTTTAGAAAAGTGTAATCTATACCTGCCCAGACTGTACGCCTTCCTAAACCCCGCCCTGACCACTTTCACTCCTGTCCTGCTCTTCCCCGCGCACCCCAGCCGGGCACTCTTCGGCCTCTGCCCGGGACGAATGTATATTTTGATCTTTACACCCGGCGTGGCACCGAGGGAGCGTCTGCATTTATAACTTCGTTTTTAAAATTAGTCAAGCAATATGAAGCATCTCCTTTTACTTTTAAGTCCCTTAAATACATTGAGCACAGCTTTCTCACCACTTAAGATTGCTTTTCGATACCATCCTTACACAAAGCAGAAACTTTCCGATGACTCACAGTACAAGTGGAAAGATTACAGATTTTAATAGTATTTTATAGTACTAAACTAGCGCTTCGTAGAAGGAGGCGCTCTTTTCCTCTAGTCTAACAGTCTGTCCACAAACAAAACATTCCTGTTAGACAAGAGGAATTGAAAAAAAAACAGTTTTGTCAATGAAAACCAGTGTGTGTGTCTCTCTCTGCTGGATGTCCCTGTCACTCTCTGCTGAATGAATAAAAGAATTTTATTGAAAACGCGTTTGCGATTGTCTGGTATTTACCTTGGTCCCTTTTAACTGTTTTTACGGTCTACAGTATTGCTTTGAGACGCCACTTTTAAAGGTGATATGTAAAATAAAGTTTTTTATTATTGTTATAGAGAAACATGATCAGATTTTCTCTGGTTCAGAAAAAAAGATCTAAAGTGCTACACATAACTTTCTTAATTCGATGTATTTAAAACAGTGAACTACTGCAGGTGTAACATAACATTCAGAAATACAATCGAGAATAGTTTTGTGGTGTTTGTTTAGATGAAATGTTCCTAAAACGTATAACGTAACAAAATTAAAGACGATTAAAATCTGTAATCTTTCCACTTGTACTGTGAGTCATCGGAAAGTTTCTGCTTTTTGTAAGGATGGTATCAAAAAGCAATCTTAAGTGGTGAGAAAGCTGTGCTCAATGTATTTAAGGGACTTAAAAGTAAAAGGAGATGCTTCATATTGCTTGACTAATTTTAAAAACTAAGTTATAAATGCAGATGCTCCCTCGGTGCCGCGCCGGGTGTAAATATCAAAATATACATACCCAACACTGATTGTACCCATCTGTCATGCAAATAAAACACCTTGAATTGAATTGAATTGAGGGAGAGAGGGGGGAAGGGGGAGAGAGATAACCAGGACTCAAGGCAAATAAGATACGCTCCACAGGCATTCACAACAGCAACATATGAAACGTTTGCACGTATAGTTAAGTTATTACTTGGTTTTCAAAGTGCAATGAAATACAATATTGTTGTTGTTGCTGTTCTGGTTGTTTTTATCCTGTAAAGCATTTTGAGAAGCCACCTTTAAAGGCGATATATACTGTAAAACCGCTGATTCTTATGGAATGTGTTCCGCAGGGGATTCAAATTTTTATTTATTTATTTTTTAATTGCGTATCTAAGGAAATCTCAGTATAACTTTGTTCATGAACAAACAGTGGCATGTTACATTATTATTCGTTTTTTTGTTAACAAGGCTCGCCAGCTAATGTGAATCGAAACCTGTCTTGCTAGCTTTTAAAGTCGTGCATGTGTAAACGACAATTCAAATAGAGAAAAAAAGACCTGACTGACAAGATTTAATTAATGCACATCAGTAAATCAAGGGACAAAACAACTATTGCGCCAGGGTCCTCAATGGGGTTTGACGTGCTAATGCGTTGGTTTAACAGTCCGGGTGTGGCAAGCCTCTAATGTCTCTGTCACGACAACCAGGCAGTCAAGAACAAAGCGTAAGCGAGCTAATCAGACCCAGCAGCGGGTGATTATTAACAAACGCCGCCGCATGAGTTAAACCACCTGCGCACACTCATTGCGGTGCGCACTGCTATTTAAACCATCTGCACCTGCTTCCCACTGCTCGGTATTGAGTCTACTCCTTGAGAGCTCTACCTGGCGTTTTTCCCCCGTACCTCGTTTATTCTGGTTTTTGGATTCCCCTTCTGCCTTTTCGACTTTGCACCTCGCCTCTCGACTCGGACTGTCTGCTACCGGTGAACTTCCTGGATTACGACTTGCCTTTCGCCTTTTGACTACGACCTTGCCTCTCGTTCTGGTTTGTTCGCCTGCCTCATCTATCACCCGTGCCTGCGTCTGCACAGGATCCGTGTATCTTCTCACCAGGGATTCCTAACAGTCTCCCGACTTCGGCAAGAGGCACCCACCTTTCATTGCAAGACAATGAACATTCTAGCTGTACATGTGAATATAGCATAAATACACCAAGGGATTGGGTGAGCTCCCATCACAAAAAAAAAACTGCGAACCTGCACTACAGCGACCATAGTACAATATGGAGACCAAGACCTTTTAGGGGAAGAGACGGGGTGCTTCTGCTGCCCCAGCTTCCAAAGAGCGAAGGGTAAGCAAATACAGCAGACTTCATCTGAAATACGCGATTACAGCGCATATTACAAGGTATTATTGCCGTTTTGAATTTTAAATTCAATTATAATTATTTCTTTGTAGCCTGTTCTTCAAGAAAACACCGCACGGGCGAAACGATCTTCGAAATCTACCACCAGGACAGTAAAAAAGAAAGCGGTAAGACGGGAAAAAAAGAAAAGTTTATTTTGACTTCTGTTCCGCGACTGATGAATACTACTGTGTGACTTTATTTCTTACATGAATTATGTTATTTTGCCACAGGCCGTGGGTCTCTGCTCTCGGCCACTGGCCAGGGTGCCAACCTGTAGAAGCAGCACCTGTGTGGAGACTTTTCGGCAGCAGCGGGAGCAGTACGACGCATTACTGGGGAGGATTGGGAGGCTAGAGACACTCCTGAAAATGCAGAGGAAGGAGACAGTATGTTCCAGCAGTCAAACAGTTGAGCAGCTGTCTCCCGAAAAGTGCCTCTCCCCGCCGCGCAGGTTGCAATGCCTGGCGGAAGCTCTGCCCCCCGCAGAGCACACACCGCCTCAGGACACTCCATCCCGGCCTCTCCGCTCACCACCGCGCAGGAATTTGTTGATGCTGTCCCCGCCGTCTATCTCCCCCCAGGAAGCACCATTTACAGAGCGGAATTCACAGACGCCAGTGGGACGAATAATTCTCCCAGATATCCAACTGTTTCCCATCACTCAGGAGATGGAGGGGGGGGTTGTACTTGCAGTGCATCGGCATAAACGGGAAAGCAAGAGCCGACCGCTACGCCGCCCTCGTGTTTCGAAATCTTGTGACTTTTGAAATTTACTGGGGGTGGACCACGTCTGTAAATTTCGATGGGTCCAGAGGCAAAAGTGCCTTGCCTTGCAATCTCCGGGAAACCATTAGTAGCATGGTGAATCGGAGATTCTCAACCCTTACTGCGTGCGACTGGAAAAGAATTAGTGATCGGATCAACGAAATGCTTCGTAGAAGGAGGCGCTCTTTTCCTCTAGTCTAACAGTCTGTCCACAACAAAACATTCCTGTTAGACAAGAGGAATTGAAAAAAAACAATTTTGTCAATGGAAACCGGTGTGTGTGTCTCTCCCTGCTGGATGTCCCTCTCACTCTCTGCTGAATGAATAAAAGCATTTTATTAAAAACACGTTTGTGTTTGTCTGGTATTTACTTTGGTCCCTTTTAACTGTTTTTCCCATCTACTTTTTTGCTTTGAGATGCCACTTTTAAAGGTGATATGTAAAATAAAGTTTTTTTATTATTGTTATAGAGAAACATGATCAGATTTTCCCTGGTTCAGAAAAAAATATCTAAAGTGCTACATCTAACTTTCTTAATTCGATGTATTTAAAGCAGTGAACTACTGTAGGTGTAACATAACATTCAGAAATACAATCTCATATTTGAAAAATAAAAATGATTACAATCTAATCCTTCCATGTTTGATCCCAAAATCCCAAGAAATATAAATCTAAACGGGTAGAAAGGTATGCTGAAAGTTTATTAAGATTCTTTGAAGACAAAGATACTGTATCAATTTATGTTGCATTAGCCTGAATATGATTAAAAAACACATATAATTAAACTCGCATTTGCGATTTAAATCAGAAAACGATTTAAATCAATATAAATGTTTATATTGTAACGCATACTGTCCAGCCTGCATTTCTCTATAAAAATTTACTCTATTGCACACACACACACTAGAAGCAGGAAGCAGAAACAGGGACCATTGTCAGAAGGGAAGAAGGTGACTATTAATTGTTATCAAAAATGACTTAGAATCGATCATGTTGTGATATTTTGAAATATAAAAGTCAATTGATTGTCCATAATATCGCTATTCTATTTTTTCAAAGAAATGTTTGCACAAGCTGGAGTTGAACACACAACCCGTGAGTTGATAGTTGGGCACGTAGACCAGTAGGCTACAAGGGAAGTTGCATGAAGAGAGAGGCGAAACAGCCCTACACAGCCCTGTCGCAGTACACGAATATAATCATATCGTTATTAAATTCTTTAGATACGCGATTCCATATTATATTAGCAGAAAAGCTTAAAACTACCACTTTTTCACACGCTATTTCACATGCTAGTTATATACTTCGATGCTTAAAATCGTTAGGGAGAAATGGAATACCGGCGTGTATTTTTCCTTTAAAGTACCAATTCCTGGAATCTGACTGGCTGACACCCCTCTGAAGTGGTTCCATAAAATCTGGTATACGGAAAAGAAAGCGTTGCTACATACAAGTATCTTTTAATACAGTCTTTGCTGTGCTCTTGAGGATCCTTGTGATATTTTGAGCTCTAGTTGAATGATAAGTGTCGCATTTTAAATCATTTTCATAGTTAGAAATTATGAAACGCCCTGTTAAAAGCAAGGAAGTTTTTATGCCTGTTGAAGTAAAACAAAATGCCTGACAAAGTATGGCTTGGACAGATTCCAAGTGCTTGTACAAATGTGCTAAAGAAATTATACGTTGAGTATACAGCTTGTCCAAAGTCATCCATTATTAATACTATTAGTAATATCTTCGGTAAAGGCTTTGATGCATAAATATTTCTGATAAAGGTAGGTTGTGTACTTTTGTCCAACTGAGCAATCTTGCTTTCATAAAATATACCAACATTTTAATGACTGATGATTAACATGCTGTAATACACAGTTCAAAATTAAAAGCTCAAATGCTGTACATGAGAGGTTAAGCTCCCCCTGGCGGTTTTACAAGGTGACGCCGGATAGTTTCCGGGATGACGTCAAATGACGCGATTAACCGCGTGATACTGCGTGAAACTGCGACACGCCCACCGGGGTATGCCGCGAAATACCCCACCCATTTTGAATTGCTGCATCTGTAATACCTTGTGATACATGCAAGACATCTGTAAACGAAGATGTAGTTACAATAAAATTGGCAATTCACAGAAAACCACAATTTGTATAATATTATTCCTTGATATCAATGATCAATTAAAGGATTTGAAGAAACAGCAGCAATAGCAGATGATTTTGGTTTTGAACCCATCTTTACACCTCAATAATCCATTTGTCCTCGAAAAAAGAAAAGACAGGCATATTTTGAGTCTCATAATTATATGTGAATATGTGAATAACAGTTTAACCCCAAATGTCTGTAATTGTGATTCTGTTAAAATTCAAAAAAGCATCTATCAATAGTAAGAAATTATTAAGAAAGGAAGAAATTGTAAGACATGAAGACATTTACAGGTTATATCCTTTGCTTTGTCTTTTAACACAAGTGTTCAGGATCAAACCCATATTAGGACGGTTGTGTTTCTCTTGTAATCATCAAATGTCATTGTTTTGTCCGTCAGTTCTTTCTCGAGTTGTACCATGGATATTTTATACCATCAATACTTTTCATGCTCTTTTGCATTTTCTTTCACATACAGAAAAAAACTCAAGGTGTTCTTGTCACTGTGCTACACAGTACAGGACACGCAGGGAGGAATTCGCGCAGCTTTCAGCTCAGTGCAGAGTCCAGAGGGAGGACTCACTCAGTGAATGATCTCTCAGGAAATCCCGGGTGAGATTCAACATCCCGGGTGAGGTTTTTCTGCAACAGCCACGACAAGTGTGAAGATGTTCTCTGGATTTCCTGAATGTGGCTTTAAATTAGTTCACATTCTTTGGTAGTTAACAGAACTAAATAATTTGGAGGTACATTTAAAACTTCAGAGAACACTGTAGCACTTCGAGTTTAATTGTGTAAACCTGGCTCTCTATGAACACGAGCAAAGAGTTCTCACTCAACAGAAGACTGCGATGTGAGCACAGTAACATAAAGCACTTGGAGAAACCAGGGATTGAACCCAGAACCTCATACATTTAAGACAAGCACTATACCACTGAGCTACATCCCCAACATAGACACGTGTGGAAGTGACTTAGAGATGTGCAGGTGCTCACAGAACACAATCCATCTTTTGCATCTTTTAAGTGCTCTTGATTAAACTATGCATAGTAAAACAGCAGTACTGATGATTTTCATGGACTGATGCACACTTGTTCTGTACAACTCCAGTGATAAAACCTTGTCTGTAAATATTGTAGAACGTAAAAGGGTGAAACAACGCTCCAACTGCAGGAATGGTAACAGAAAGGATCATTTTCTTATTTAATATGTCCTTTTGAGATGCCTTGTCAATGCACACAGACGTTAGAGCTGAACAAATATTTTGTACACAAGACGGCAGTGCGATATTAGAATTCCTGTCTTCTTGATGGATTCAGACTCCTTCTCAGAGGTCCATGCTCGCCAAATAAGTTTACAGCTGTAGCGGCAATTCTTGTTAATAAGACAGAATTAAGCGTTGCTGTGCTTTCCTAAATGAGGCCCCATCTCACTCTCCCTCTCTGTGGTCCAACCACAGAGAAAGTATTCATGGAGGCTGATTTAAGATGTTTTCTTTTCATAAGGGACAGCTCCCAAACGGAGATGCACTTAGCTAAGCCTGGCTATCATGATCAATGGTCATCCATTGGCGCCTATCTTTCTAGGGAGTGCCGATTGGACATCTGGACTGCATTCCTAAGCGTCAGGAGTAAGTGACTCATATCTCACTTTGATCAACCAATCAGGGATTGGCAGGGCGTGGTAACACCACGTGGGTCTCCAATGCCCGCCAAAATCTCAACCAATCAGCACACATCTGTGTCTTGGTCAAAAACGGAGCGCAAGCTCAGATCGGGGCTCTCCTTGGCCATTTTCGCGCATCCTCAGAAACAATCACGTGACAACTGCTGTTGTCTGCACTGGGACTTGGACTTTGTTCTAAGCACGAGACCGAGGATCCCGTACGTACTCAGAATTCTACCAACGTGAATGCTCCGCTTGATCAACGGCAGCCTACAGTTGGACCCTTGTCGACAACCTGAATAGCTTATTCAGAAGCAGCGCTGGTCCGAGAACGAACCAGCTTCTTCCCGGGCAAAAGAGTGACTTGTGAGGACTCGCAGTCACACTCTGTGCATAGAGACTTTCTACTAGCCAGCCGGACTGCTGGTAGATCCCCTCGGAGCAACGACTGCCCTGCGCGCCGCAGTCAGATTCCTCCGCCCGTCCAACTCTGAGCTGCACCTCGACTGGTTGGTCGGTAGCCAGAGGACGCCGGGACAATGCCCATTGGACAACCGCTGGAACCGAGGCTGCAACAGAGCCTGTCAGCTGGTTTGGTGTTCGTGCCGGGAAATTCCAAATCCATACACAGTGGATAAGTAAACCCCATGTTCTACATTGCGTCTCGAGAATTCAATTGTACCTCAACATAAGTTGTTATCAATTTAATTCATGAGTATTGCATTTACTTCCGAGTTTAGAGTATCAGTGGGTAATAACACTGATTAGCGATTTGGTAACCGAACGATATATATTGACATATATTCTCTGTTGTGTATCTCTTTGTGTTTGCATCTCTTCGAGATTATATACCGTGTGTATTGATAACCCTCACAGTAAGGTCTGCCGCTTGTATCCAGGCAGACTGGTATATGTTTGGTGCACAATTTATATTAATAACTGTATCTCGTGTATTGAACCCGTGTGTGTGCGTTGTTAGTTGTTCTGACAATTGATTTTCTAAAAGCCACAACGAATCACCTCGTGATTGCTGCTGCAATGAATAATTGTCTCAGTAAACCCATCAAACCTCTACACAGCTAAGGAAGAGTAGCTCGGAAAATACCCAACTCAACAAGCGAGCGCGTTGGTTGCTCTTGATCTTAATGCAAGGAGCTTTTTTTTTCGCATTAATGATTATTAACCAGAAACAGCTGCACAACTGGTTGCATTTGTGATTATGTCACTTCTCTGCTTCAGCAAGGTCAATAAAAGACTCTGAAAGTAGTAGAGAAAAACTGAATTAAAATCATTTTAGCAATTCTGAGCGATATCTGCATACAGGCAATCCAATAAGAACGTTGAAATCTTTGAATGTCATCTCTCTATATATTGCGCTGCTTTTTACTTGGAGTAAAACTATTGGATTGAAGGGTTAAAATGTATTGTTGTTATTTGGAGAAATCAATGAACTCGTGATTTTATATGTTTTAAAAGACGGTCATGCGCACAGAAAAAAGACAGTGCTGATTATTTTTCTGGAGACGGAGCACTGATGACCTATCCGAGCCAATTGATAAAGCCCACCCAGTGGATACTCTAGCAGAACGTGGAAGAACGTTCACAATTGTAACCAAGGCAACCACAGGAACAACATCAAGAAGCACAATCAATTCCCCATTTAAATCTTTCGTGTAAGGTATGCCATGTGAAAGCATGAAGTAAATCCCCTGATCTCTTTTGAACATGGACAAGGTATTTCTGATGGAGTGCTATGAGCAAAGATTTAATAAGCTACACCTGCTGATGATTCAGCTTAAAGAAGTAAAAGCTTCACAAACAAAAGCAGCTCGCTACCACAGCCAATATTAAATATACTTGGTGGCACATTACCATTTGCACTGGCTCAAAAGTGGTCTCGGCAGACGTTGTTCCCTACGTAAAGCTGAAAGCGCCAAAGAGCATTTCCATTGAGAAAAAAAAAAATCTTTCTTGATGTTAAACATAGAGAGCCTGCCTTTTAGAAGTTCTCCCTCTAAACACCTTGTGCAGCCTCCCGACAGACTAACAAAAAGCGCCTTTTCACCAACTCAATTTATAATACGCCCCTCAAAACTCACAACCGAATAACAATCCATCCGTATATTTGATTTCCAAGATCCATTCAAGGCAACTTGGCTCTTCGCAAGCAAATAATTTCAGGGAAGAAACTCAGTTTAGTCAACTACTGGTGCATTCAGCACACCATTTGCTTTCGCTTGTCAGGGTGGCCGAGTGGTCTAAGGCGCCAGACTCAAGGACATGTGTCTTTCCAGCTGGCTTGGGTGTTCTGGTCTCCAAATGGAGGCGGGGGTTCAAATCCCACTCCTGACAGCTTCCGTTTTTACCTCTCTTGAATTGTTCCAGTGCTACAGTGAATGACTGAAATATAAAAGCAGCAGAAGAAAGCAAGCAACTCAGTGCAATTTGTAAGTATTCTGCACTGTTAAAATGCACAGGTTTTCATACTTTTTGGAATTCGTAGCTCAAGAAGTGACTCCTGTTTCATTTTCTATTCACCAACTCGATTTGCATTCCGCCCCTCACACCTCACAACAGAATAACAAACGGCTTCATGTGCCACAGCATTCCCCTGTAGATTCGGTTTGCACTATGAATTAGGCGACCCCGAATGAAATATTTTAGTGTTGGCTCAAATGTGAGGAATTTCATGAACCCTCAAAAAGGAACGCTTGCAGAAAATGCCAGCAATTCAAAGCCTGTAGGCAGCATGAACAGACCAATTCTGCAAGTTCTTTTATCGCGGGCGGTGCTTTCCGAGTCGATGGTATTGCATTAGAAATGAGAAGTCCTGAACTCTAAACACGTTCTTGCCATAACTGCTACTCCTGCTGCTACTCCTTCGTCCTCGAAAAAAGAAAAGACAGGCATGTTTTGAGTCTCAAAATGATCTTCTGGATCCACAAGAAACATGTAAATTTGATTGATTCCGCAGTATTTTGGATGTACTGTACTTATAACTTCCATCGAAGAGAGATTTCATCAGTTGCATGAAATTGAAACTTTCGACTTTTTGTCTGGTATTGAAAATATGTTTAAAAAAAAACATAAATAATTTTCTAACAAACAACTCATGAATTATTGCCAGGATCTATATTTAGTGTTCGGTAGTGATAACACTGCTGATATTGGTTGAGTAGAAATCTATGATGTATTGACAGCTTTATCTGAAGCGAGAAGTCCTAGAACGCCATCTATGAAGTTTAAGGATTCATACCAAGAAATGCCTTTTGTTTCCCACCCCAACTGCTGCTTTGGCATTACACATTATGTGAACATTACCAGTTTTGGTAGCTTCTGGGCACGATTTTCCTAAACTGAAACTTATTACAAAATTCTTTAAGATGAACCATGTCCAAAAATTGTAAATCAGGACTAATTTTAATATCAAATGAAATTACTACCGAGGAAAAGGCTTAACTGAAATATGAATAAGACTATGCAAGCCTGAAAAATAGAACAATTCAATTAATAGAACTTATTTTTTTATTTTTTGAGAGATGGGCTCACACACCGGAAGACACTAACGTTTCTCTTCGTTAGAGTATGTGAATAACAGTTTAACCCCATTTGTTTGTAATTGTGATTCTGTTAAAATTTAAAAAAGCATCTATCAATAGTAAGAAATTATCAAGAAAGTAAGAAATTGTGTTATTTCATAAACTGTAAGACATGAAGACATTTACAGGTTATATCCTTTGCTTTGTCTTTTAACGCAAGCGGTCAGGATCCAAGCCCATGTTCGGACGGTTGTGTTTCTCTTGTAATCATCAAATGTCATTGTTTTGTCCTTCAGTTCTTTCTCAAGTTGTACCATGGATATTTTATACCATCGATACTTTTCATGCTCTTTTGCATTTTCCTTCACATACGCAAAAAAACTCAAGGCGTTCTAGTCACTGTGCTACACAGTACAGGACACGCAGTGAGTAATTCGCGCAGCTTTCAGAGGAATCCAGAGGGAGGACTCTTAATGCAAGGAGCTGTTTTTTTTTTGCATTAATCATTATTAACCAGAAACAGCTGCACAACTGGTTGCATTTGTGATTATGTCACTTCTCTGCTTCAGCAAGGTCAATAAAAGACTCTGAAAGTAGTAGAGAAAAACTGAATTAAAATCATATTAGCAATTCTGAGCGATATCTGCATACAGGCAATCCAATAAGAACGTTGAAATCTTTGAATGTCATCTCTCTATATATTGCGCTGCTTTTTACTTGGAGTAAAACTATTGGATTGAAGGGTTAAAATGTAACCCTTGTTACATCTTGTAAATCAGGACTAATTTTAATATCAAATGAAATTACTACAGAAGAAAAGGCTTAACTGAAATATGAATAAGACTATGCAAGCCTAAAAAGTAGAACAATTCAATTTCTATAACTTATTTTTTAATGTTTTGAGAAATTGGCTCACACACTGGAAGACACTAACGTTTCTCTTTGTTAGAGTATGTGAATAACAGTTTAACCCCAAATATTTGTAATTGTGATTCTGTTAAAATTCAATAAATCGTCTATCAACAGTAAGAAATTATAAAGAAAGTAAAAAATTGTTTTATTACAGAAACTATAAGACAATGAAGTGAGTTTACTTCGCTTTTGTTCTTTTGACTTAAGCGTTCAGGATCCGAACCCATCTGCGGACGGTTGTGTTTCTTGAATCTCTTGTAATCATCAAAAGTCGCTGTTTTGTGCTTCAGTTTTTTCTCGAGTTGTACTATGGATATTTTATATGATCAATACTTTACATGCTCTTTTGCATTTTCCTTCACATACAGAAAAAGTTCAAGTTGTTCATATCACTGTGCTGCACATTTACGCTGGACCACCTGTAACAGTACAGGACACACAGTGAGGAATTCATGCAGCTTTCAGCTCAGTGCGGAGTCCAGAGGGAGGTCTCGCTCGCTGAATGATCTCTCAGGAAATCCCGGGTGAGATTCAAAAGGTAAACCTGGCTCTCTATGAACACGAGCAAAGAGTTCTCACTCAACAGAAGATTTCGATGTGAGTA
Source organism: Lepisosteus oculatus (assembly GCF_040954835.1). Classification (NCBI taxonomy): domain Eukaryota; kingdom Metazoa; phylum Chordata; class Actinopteri; order Semionotiformes; family Lepisosteidae; genus Lepisosteus; species Lepisosteus oculatus. The sequence goes on along the minus strand of NC_090709.1, from coordinate 44,169,806 downwards.
CAGTTATATAAAACACCTGAAGATGCCAGGGATTGAACCCCGGTCCTGTGGAGCAGTAAGTGACTTGTAGTGCTGACATAAGAGATACTTACATAAAGTGCTTTTACTGACCATATTACAAATCACAGGAAGTAAGGTCTTGAAACATTGGGCAGTAGTGGGATTTAAACCCACGCCCCTGAGAGAGTGGAGCCTAAAATCCAGCCACACTACCTCTGGCCCCTTCTCCTTTCCTCTCGTTGCTGAGTATAAGTGCCTTCATGCAATTGAGCCAGGTTTGAATCCCAGCCAATGCATCTCCAAATCTTTTCAAATGAATCTGTGATCTTGTAGCACATCCTCTGAAACCAGCAATCGAAATTGGAAACGTCTTCTTCAACACTGAAAAGCTCAATTAGGATGAAGCAGTAATACACAGGACAGCAGTACCATATGTGTTCTTGATTGATTCAGACTCGTTCTCAGTGGTTCTTGCTCACCAAATAACTAAAAAGCTGAGGAAGAACGCTACGAAAAATACTAATCAAAATACAAAATAATAATCAGTATTAACCAGAAACAGCAGAAAAACTGGTCACAATTGTGATTATGTCGCTTCTCTGCTTCAGCAAGGTCAATAAAGGACTCTCTGAAAGTAGTAAAGCACTAAAGCACTGCAAAACTGAATTCAAAATCATATTAGGAATTCTGAGTGGTGCCTGCTTACATGCAATCCAATACGGATGTTGTCTTTAAATAAGAATTCTCTATGTTTCCCTGCCTTTTCCCTGGAGTGAAACTATTGGATTGAAGGAATTCTTATGACAGGTTTACAAGGTGCTGTTGATATTTGGATGTCTATGAACTCGTGATTTTTATATACTTTAAATAACGGCCATACACACAGAATAAAATGACAGTACTGATGATTTTTCCTGAGATGAAGCACAGCTTATCTTTCCAAGACTGCTTATAAAGGCAAGCCAGTGGATACTTTAGCAGAACATGGAAAAACGTTCAGTTTCGTAACCAACAAATTCCCCATTTAGATCTGACATGTGAGGTATGCTTTGTGATTGCTTGAAGTGAAACCCACAATCTCTTTTGAACTTAGACAAGTTATTTCTGATGGAGCGCTATGCGGAAAGACATAATCAGCTCTACCCCTGAGGATGACTCGACTTGAAAATGCAGAACATTAACGTTTCACAGAAAAAAGGAGCACAACCGACATTAAAATTGAGGGCGCACTGTGATTTGCACTGACTCAAAAGTGATCTTGGTAGACAAACTTCCCTGCTGAAGGTGGAAACGATAATTTGTGTTGAGAAGAAGAAACACTTTTTTTTCCCTGCTTTGATGTTAAGCTGATAAAGTAGCTTTTAACACATTGCTCCATTTGGTGGTTGTAACACAAAAACTCCTAGCAGCAGTGGGATTCAAGCCCACACCCCAAAAGAGACTGGAGCCTTAATCCAGCGCCTTAGACCGCTCGGCCACGCTACCCGCTGTGCACTGTCTCTTTGTCTCATTACTTGCCCGGAGGAAGCCGGGTGGGTTTTGCTCTTGTCGCCCGAATTAGTGGCGTTATAACCGTGGAACCGACGGCACCTGCTTTTTCTGAGATGCTTCCCCTCTCATGGCGAGATCTCTACTTCTTTAACACCTCTTGATAAAGATCTTCTGTTGAACAGGTTTCAGACCTCTGCGTACAGCACCCTTGATGTCATTTTATTTTTACAGCAGCCGCATCCGGAAAGTTGTGTCTTTTAGGTTTTATTTGAACAACAAAACTACACACAATACAAACAAGAGCACATATAACGTATCAAGAAAATCGTCAGGGGCACATGCTATAATACAATGACACTTTATGAAAAACGATTACACAAGGTAAATAAAGATAAGGTCCGCACAGCTCGTTCTTACATTTCGAAAGAGTCCGTAAATACCCCTTTACGTCTATTTTGAACTGTTCAAACGTAGGACTCTTCCCAGACCATTTCACTTTATACCACATTCCTAAACGAGGATGCTTCTCCTGTTTTAGAACTATTTTGGGCGGTATGGCTTATACAACACACCCACAGTATTCTAATGGTGGACTGCAGATCTGTGCTATAGTTCAGTCGAATTCAAAGGATCCAGCAATCTTACTGGATTTGACTGGGATTCTGAAATGTCTCTTGCAAAAGTATTCGGGTTTGCTTGAACCTTTGATAAAAAAGTGATCTGATCTGAAACTACCCAGCTTACAATCTCTGAGGTAGTTGTCACTAAACTCGGACGTGATGTGGCACACATGTGCCGTGTGCCTTTACTTTTGTAAAAAACTGGTATCGGGAAAAGTTTCTTAATATTTCTTTTGATTAGCATGCAAGAAAATGTGATCATTACCTATGGAATTTCCCGCCAGCGTGGAGCTTGAATTCACAACCTTGAGACTCAGTGTTCAAGAGTCACAGAAGAGGTCAGCCTGGTCTTCAGTTTGCAAACGATAAGCTCCGGCAGTGCTCCTCTGTAAAGCAGATTGTTCGGATCGGTTATGTGGGACGGCACTTCGATACTAAGATCGTTTGCAGCACACGCATGGTTTCCCCCTTCACGCAAAAACATAGACGAAGGAAACTCTCTTGTCTTGGGCTGCTGACTCCCGGATTTAAAGCGCTCTGGGTGCCAGCTATGTCTCTAACAAGCACACTATAAAGACAGGAATTACACTTTGCTCACGTCACGCATGGAATGGCGAGGCTACTTGTTCCAATATTATCTAGTCTCACCTCATATGGTGCCGATTCCTGGTTTTCATTTAAGAAAGAGCACTGCAAACACCGTAAACAGTGCAAAACGTGTGATGAAAGAAGTCTTTTCCCCCCTTTGTCTAAAGCAGAACATAGCAGAGTCATGCCGAGGGTTGTGAGATCAAGATTTCAGTGGAGCACTGTCGTCTACGTCTTTAGCTACATGAGTTGGACATCCTCTTGTACACGGAAAGCAGATTGAGATCCTCTGACATGAAAAGTGACAGATAAAAGCCATTTCTCATCCTTTCTCTTAGTGGTGGAACTATCGCATGTAAATGAGGCAACTTGCAAGGCGAGCAGGCTCGGTGCACACCGAACACAGATGTCTCAGAGCAGTTGAGACGTGTCCAAGTGGCTGTCAAAGGACAGCAGTTTGCCAGGCGCAGTGGCTTAGTTGGCTAAAGCGCCTGTCTAGTAAACAGGAGATCCTGGGTCCGATTCCCAGCGGTGCCTGTCTTACTGTACAGAATTTATCCTTATGGGCAAATCCCATGTCTTTTAATTCAGGTGAATGCAAGTGTTCGTTTCTTTTCTGGAACAACTTGTTTTGAAAGAAATCTATACAGCTTGTGAAAGATGAAACACAAATCTTGCTTATCAGTGAAGAAAAGGTACTCCCAGCAGGCCAGCTAATACCAGCAAAGTTTTTTTTTCACCCTAACCCAGAGAATGGAGAAAAACGAGGCGCCTGTGGCTCTGCAGTGTAATCAGTTCGCGAGTTCGGCGGTTAGCTGAAAGAGTGGTAAATGGAGCTCGCCCCAGCCCGTCCTTATTCTTTTAAAGAGGATAAAAAATTAACTTCGCCGCCATTACTACCAGCTTTAAAAGACTGCCATGGGCACGGAAAAAAACACACTACAGATGACTTTTCTGGAACCGAAGCAGAGATTCCTTTACGAACCAACTGATAAAGCTCAGCCAGTGAATACTGTTAACAGAATGTGAAAGCACGATCAACTTTGTAACTGCTACCACAGGAAAAACAGCAAGAAGCAGGCTCCATTCCCCATTTAAATCTGTCGTGCGAGGCATGCTTTTTGCACGCATGAAGTAAATCCCACGATCGCTTTTGAACTTGGACAAAGTACTTCCAAAGGAGCGCTATGCGCAAAGATTTAACAAGCTCAACCCCCGCCGACGATTTGGTGTGAAGAAGCAGAACATTCAAGTTTCACAGACAGAAGCAGCACGCCAGCACAGCCAACATTAAAACGGAGGGCACACTACGATTTGCATTGACACAATAGAGATCTGGGCAGACATCGTTCCCTGCATAACGCAAAAAGTGGCAAAGCGCTTTTGGGTTGAGAGGACGCAAGAAGGTTTTTGTTTTGTGCCTTGATGTCAAGCTGAGATAGTATCTTTAAACACTTTGCTTAGTTTCTCGAGAGACTGCCAAAAAGCAGTTCCCTCCCTTTCGTCTGAAGCCAGCTGAAAGGGGGTCTCGACAGAAGCACCTGGCAGCGGTGGGATTCGAACCCACGCCCCCGAAAAGACTGGAGCCTTAGTCCAGCGCCTTAGACCGCTCGGCCACGCTACCCGCTGTGCACTGTCTCTTTGTCTCATTACTTGCCCGGAGGAAGCCGGGTGGGTTTTGCTCTTGTCACCCGACTTAGTGGCGTTATGACCGTGGAACCGACTGCACCTGCTTTTTCTGAGATGCTTCCCCTCTCATGGCGAGATCTCGACTTCTTTAACACCTCTGGATAAAGATCTTCTGTGGAGCAGGTTTCAGACCTCTGCGTACAGCACCCTTGATGTCATTTTATTTTTACAGCAGCCGCATCCGGAAAGTTGTGTCTTTTACGTTTTATTTGAACAACAAAACTACATACAATACAAACAAGAGCACATATAACGTATCAAGAAAATCATTAAGGGCACATGCTATAATACAATTACACTTTATGAAAAACGATTACACAAAGGTATTCGGGTTTGCTTGAACCTTTAAAAAAAGTGATCTGAAACTACCCAGCTTACAATCTCTGAGGTAGTTGTCACTAAACTTGGACGTGATGTGCCACACATGTGCCATGTGCCTTTACTTTTGTAAAAAACTGGTATCGGGAAAATTAAAGTCGAAACCCAAAACAGTAACATATTTAAGAGTAAATGCCTCCTAATAGCTAGCAAGCGCTCCTAGTTAGTAAAGTTGTTCGTGTCCCAGCCTGTCACGCGGGAAACCGGGGTTTGATTACCGACGGGGAGACAGCTAGTTTTTTTATGATCAGATTCCAGTCTTTAATGCTGTGTGTGAGAGTTTACGTAACTTTCCTTTTCTCACATTTTCTGACGACTATTCCGAAGGAGCGCCCTATCAACTCCTAATACTTTTCAAAAATCTGCCTGCATGTTTGATTCGTTTTGTTTTACTTAGAAAAAGTTCAATATTGATCATAACTAAAGAAAATTATGATCAGAAACAAAAACAAAATGTTGAAGATGCAACTCGATCTTGAATCAGAGCTGGGTGACATGGGCTTCTGTTCTGATATGGTTGTACGAGAAACAGGAGGAATCTCTTCTCTCCTATGGAACATGAGCTGAATCAGGAATGAGACATGTCATATATCAACGCATGACCTACATCGTAAAACTAAAATAAAAACTAACATTAAGTTATCAGAGACATCCATTTATATACAAACAAGAGACAGACAAAGCAATAATTCTACATTAACTTGTCCTGCACTGATCAGACTAATTGAAATGGTCTGATTCAGAGCCTGTGCAGCTCGTGCTAATACAACAACGACAGTATTGAACCCTCAGCACCATACTGACTACTGAGCACAAGTTCAGCTGCTCTCCAGCTTTGTTACGCACGTTTTTTTATTGCAAATGGAGCTGATCTCCAGACAGTACAGTGTTAGTCAGCAGCCTCTACTAGTAATACATCGCCCCTGTCCAAAATCTCTAGGTAAAAAAAACACATTTTATACATTTGTCTGTTTAAAGATATAATCTCTTTAAAAAAGACAAAGGGTTTGTGTGTCAATTGTTTCGAATTAATTTCGAATGCAAAGAAAAGTAGTTTTCTTCCAAGAAATCACACATTTGTCGCATCCTCCATACTATACTTCTCTCTTGTAGTAGTAAAGCATTTTGATTTAAACTGAACAATATATTAAATGTTTCATCTATACACTTACGATTAACATAGGCAGCCTTGAACGGATTGCGGAGATCAAATATACAGATGGATTCAGAGTGTGCTTTCCAACTTTTGTGTAACATTTTCCTTTGATAGGTCGGAGTTGTTTTTAAAATCTGGATTAAATAAAAAGGAGTGACGTCAGTGTAAAACAGCTTTCCTTCATGGGGAACAACAGTTGTGTTCCATATTTCTAATTATTTTGGTTTCAAGATAGCAATTTAGTATGAAACATAAAAGCCAGCTGGATAAATCTGTTACACCTCATTTACAATGGTCTTTCAACTAATAGCCCGTGCAGGGATCAAACCCCAGCTGTTGGTACGAGTTGCGTAAGGCTCTGCAACATGCAGATGAGAAACTAACCTCTGCTTCTTCATTTTATACACAGTGAGCTATATATGCGAGCTTACTGCCCCCTACGGGCTCTGTATTTGATTGCCGTACAAGACCGGCCATGGAGAAATGAAGTGAAGAGGGTGTGTTCATTTAAAGGCTCAGCGTCCCTGGGAGGTCTCAAACCACCACCCTTTTGGTTAACAACCGAACCACAAAGACTCACATACAGCTTAACACTTCTCCGTCTCAGTGAAAGTGATACACTCCATAAAATTTCTGGAGAATCATTTGTCAATTTCCCTACAGGATTAATAAAGTATTTTCTATCTATCTTAAAGGAAAATCGCCAACAGTGGCAGATATCTATTGGAGTTTTTTCATTCTATACTGCGATTTCTGAAGGGTACCCTGTGAAAATACGAATTTTGATGAGAAGGGATGGACATATAAGGTTAGCAGGCTTGGGGAATTGGACCTTATGGTGAAGGCTGCGGGCTCAGCATCAGCAGAACCTGATCAGTATCGGTTGACTCCGATATACTTTGACAACTTAACTTCTGGATTTAGAGACATTTACCTTAGTGTCGGTATACTAAGATGTTTTGCTAACGAGCAAGGAGGGACAAAGTAAATTGGCAGAATGTGTGCTATATTGTTGACTACAAGTCCTCACATGCCAGAGGGTCATTATTAAAAAAAACGTTACAGTAAAATCTCTTGTACTTCACGATTATGAGTGCCTGATACATTGTGTCTCACACCTCAGTGTCAGACCTGTGAGACGAGCTTGTAATCAGGAGGGAGGGCCATAGCAATTCAGCAGAAATTGCATTCACCTTTTCCCAATGCAGTCTCACATGCCATTTTCTCACATGCCATGCTCAGAGGGTCATATTTTTAAAATGGTACCGTAAAATGTCCTGAAGTTCAGGATTTTGACAGTCTGTTATATTGTGTCTCACACCTTGATGTCAGAAATATGAGACGATTCTAAAATCAGGAGGGAGAGCCCTACCAATATAGCAAACATTGCATTTACCATTTGACAATGTATTCTCTCATGCCATGTTCAGAGGGTCGTATTTAAAAAACGGTACAGTAAAATGTCCTGAAGTTCCATTGTCTCTCACACATCTGTGTCAGAATTTTTAGACATTTTTATAACCAGGAGGTAGGTTCACAGCAATAAGCAGAAAGTGCGATCACCCTCTGCTCATCCTCAGTTAACCATATATTCTCATATGCCATGTTCTAAATGTCCCATTTAAAACTGCTATATTAAAATTTCTTGCAAAATGCAAGAGTTTGAGATTTTTTATGATCAGAAGGCAAGGTCGTGGAAAATATGCAGAAAGTTCCAGTGAATTTACGTTTTGCCTTTGTCTTATTTACTCGTGGTATAACATGCCAGTTTGTTTTATTGTGAGTTGTGTTTCTGAAATGTGTTTCATACAAAAATGCAATTTGGACAGTCTCTACTTACATATTCCATTTTACTGAGGATATGTACAGTAATACATCTGGATAAGTATTTTTAAAAATGACTGTAGAGAGCCATCTACAGGCGAAAGATGACATAACATCACAGCAGCAGCATTTAAAATGGAATGAGAAACGCGAAGCAGCAGCTGGTGAATAAGAAGCCAACTCCAGCCTCGTTAATGCAATAGCATTAGGTGAGGTGGAAAAATATTTCTTACTCTGAATCTTAACATTTTTATAGGAGGTGTTCTAGGACTTCTTGCCTCAGAAAAAAAACAAACTGCCAGTACATCACTTATTTTTACTCCATCAATAGCAGCAGTGTTATCAGTACTGAGCCCTAAATGTAGGTCCTGTCATCATATAAAAAGTCGAAAGTATCGACTGCATTCAACTGATAAAATGTATCTTCTATGAGAGTTATATCTTTATCCAAAATACATCGGAAACAAATTTGCACATTTTTTGGGGGATCCTGAAGACAGAATCAAAACCTTTTTTTCCCTTCTTTCCAGGACCAAGGATTATTCAGATGCAAACATTGTCCCAAAATCAATGTACTTTCCTATCGCTGTTGCTTCTTCAAATCCTTCATCTGAACGTTGATATTGAAATATGATATCGTACAAATTGTGGTTTTCTTTTTAAAGCAAATTTTATGCTTCAAATTAAATAAATGTTATTTATTATGAATATGCCAGAACTTTTTCTGTACTTAAGAGGGTTCTGCCATTTTAGATGTTATGCTGTTCATGTCTGATTTATCAAATGTTTCATTAAAATCTCCCATCATTTCTGTATCAGTCTGAAGGCCTTGCAGTAAAGATTGCAATTCATCCAAAAATGCCAGGTTTCCCACTTGTGATAACAAGGAAGGAAATGTACAAGGAAATTAATGTACATTTTCCCCCCAAATCAACAAAGTTAAAATCAAATACCTCCCTCATCTGCAGGTGGAGAGAATTATATCAGAATAAATACAGGTTTAAAAGTTAGGAGCATTGATAGTCCTATTTTAAAATGACACTAAAATGCTCACAATATATTAAAAAAGCACTGTAAAATGCAAAAATAATTTAAAAAATATTAAAACAAGGTAAAAAGTTAAAAGTTAAAAAGAAATAATACACAGTTATAAAGCTCAAGAATTATCAATGGGAAATTACAATGGGTTGATTGTGTTTCATATGATTTAAAAACATAAAATGTTTTTAAAAAATCCCCTTACAATATGCTAAAAATGGCAAGAATACTTCAAACTGGTGTGTAATTTTTAAAAAAAAAATAAAACAAGTTAAAAATAAATACTAAATGGGTTTAAAATTCAGGAATGTGATTGGTCAGATGCTTATGATGAGTGATGCTGGTGTTTTGTGCACTTTAGCGAATTCAAAAAAATATTCGATTTAAAAACGGCAAGAGCTCGTATGAAAAAAAAGTTAGTAAGTATCTTTGTTATAACAGCTGCGCCAGAACTATTCAGATACATCAGAAAAGTACCTGAACTTGACTGGTTTATATTCAGTTATGTGCATTGGGAACGAAAGGGAGACTTACATGGATTTTATTAGGTTTTAGGTTTTTATTGTCCGAGTTGCCCACTTGACAGATAGATATGTCCTAATTCATGAATTGAGAGAATATTTATTGGCATGGGAACCACTGGTTTTAGCTAGAGATTTTAATTGCCTTTTAGAAAGAGAAGGCAGAATGAGGTGTGAGAGACGGGTCCAATTTGATAAATCATCAATATTATTGCAAACGTTATGTAAAGATTTTAAACTGAAAGATGCCTTCAAACTTCATAGTCAGGGGAGGGCAGGTTTCACATGGCACAAGTCTAATGGGACCCAAGCCTCACACATAGATTTTGTTTTGATACGTGATTTTACTTGCACAACCCCTGTTTTTTTTTTTCTCTGACCATTGTCTACTCTCATGTACACTTTCTATTCCAAAGGCCATTACTGTGGGGAAGGGTGTGTGGAAGCTGAATTTTTCACTTCTGGAGGATGAGGAAGTGACGAGCAGGTTCAGGGAAAGATACAGTGCCTTGCGAAAGTATTCGGCCCCCTTGAACTTTTCAACCTTTTGCCACATTTCAGGCTTCAAACATAAAGATATAAATTTTTTATTTTATGTGAAGAATCACCAACAAGTGGGACACAATTGTGAAGTGGAACGAAATCTATTGGATTTTTGAAACTTTTTTAACAAATAAAAAATTGAAAGTGGGGCGTGCAAAATTATTCGGCCCCTTTACTTTCAGTGCAGCAAACTCACTCCAGAAGTTCAGCGAGGATCTCTGAATGATCCAATGTTGTCCTAAATGACTGATGGTGATAAATAGAATCCACCTGTGTGTAATCAAGTCTCTGTATAAATGCACCTGCTCTGTGATAGTCTCAAGGTTCTGTTGAAAGCGCAGAGAGCATCATGAAGACCAAGGAACACACCAGGCAGGTCCGTAATACTGTTGTGGAGAAGTTTAAAGCCGGATTTGGATACAAAAAGATTTCCCAAGCTTCAAACATCCCAAGGAGCACTGTGCAAGCGATCATCTTGAAATGGAAGGAGTATCAGACCACTGCAAATCTACCAAGACCTGGTCGTCCCTCTAAACTTTCAGCTCAGACAAGGAGAAGACTGATCAGAGATGCAGCCAAGAGGCCCATGATCACTCTGGATGAACTGCAGAGAACTACAGCTGAGGTGGGAGAGTCTGTCCATAGGACAACAATCAGTCTTACACTGCACAAATCTGGCCTTTATGGAAGAGTGGCAAGAAGAAAGCCATTTCTCAAAGATATCCATAAAAAGTCTCGTCTAAAGTTTGCCACAAGCCACCTGGGAGACACCCCAAACATGTGGAAGAAGGTGCTCTGGTCAGATGAAACCAAAATCGAACTTTTTGGCCACAATGCAAAACGATATGTTTGGCGTAAAAGCAACACAGCTCATCACCCTCAACACACCATCCCCACTGTCAAACATGGTGGTGGCAGCATCATGGTTTGGGCCTGCTTTTCTTCAGCAGGGACAGGGAAGATGGTTAAAATTGAGGGGAAGATGGATGCAGCCAAATACAGGACCATTCTGGATGAAAACCTGTTGGAGTCTGCAAAAGACCTGAAACTGGGACGGAGATTTATCTTCCAACAAGACAATGATCCCAAACATACAGCAAAATCTACAAAGGAATGGTTCACAAATAAACGTATCTAGGTGTTTGAATGGCCAAGTCAAAGTCCAGACCTGAATCCAATCGAGAATCTGTGGAAAGAGCTGAAAACTGCTGTTCACAAACGCTCTCCATCCAACCTCACTGAGCTCGAGCTGTTTTGCAAGGAAGAATGGGCAAGAATTTCAGTCTCTCGATGTGCAAAACTGATAGAGACATACCCCAAGCGACTTGCAGCTGTAATCGGAGCAAAAGGTGGCTCTACAAAGTATTAACGCAAGGGGGCCGAATAATTTTGCACGCCCCACTTTTCATTTTTTTATTAGTTAAAAAAGTTTAAAAAATCCAATAGATTTCGTTCCACTTCACAATTGTGTCCCACTTGTTGGTGATTCTTCACATAAAATAAAAAAATTATATCTTTATGTTTGAAGCCTGAAATGTGGCAAAAGGTTGAAAAGTTCAAGGAGGCCGAATACTTTCGCAAGGCACTGTATAAGGAATGGCAGTCTTTGTACGACCTGTTTGGCACAAGAGCACAGTGGTGGGAGGAGGTGAAGGAGCGTACAAAAACATTCTTCATAGAGATGGGGAGGAGAAAACAGGCTAGGATACGAAGGGTTGAAAAGGGATTACAAAATAGATTACAGAGGTATGTTAAGTTATTGCAAGAGTGGTGGGACTTCAGTGAGGAAATTAAATAACTAAAGAATTAGCTTTTAAATCTCTAGAGAAAATATTTAAAACATGTTTCAAAGCAAAGTGAAAGAGCTTGAAGAAGGTGAAAAATGTACAAGATTCTTTTTCAAGAAAAGGGTTGCAGGGAGGGGACTAATGTCAGCATTGAAGGGACGAGAGGGGGTTTAGCAAACTTCTACGGAAGACGTAGCTTCTGTAGCTGAGGATTTCTATGGGGAGTTGTTTGGCAAGAAACAAGTGTCTAAGGATTTGTTAGAAAAATTTGTGAAAGTGATTCCAAAGAGTGTAAAAGATTATACTGTTTTATCAAAAGGCCTTTCTGTAGAGGAGTTAATGGAAAGTTTGAAGACCTTCAAAATGGGCAAGACTCCAGGGTTGGATGGTCTACCCATTGAGTTTTACAGGGCCTTTTGGGACATTTTAGCATTAGATCTTTTAACGATTTTTAAAGAATTTGAGGTTTTAGAAGAAATACAGGACAGCTTTAAGAGGGAGTTGTGATTTAACTATTCAAAAAGAATGATCGCACAGACCTGGCAAATTGGCGACCGATAACTTTATTGAATTGTGATCTTAAACTGCTCTCCAAGTGTTTAACGCTTTGACTAAAATCTGTCCTGGGGGGGAAGTCATTCATCCAGATCAAGCTTGTGGTGTGGCAGGGAGGAGGATCACGGACAGCCTGATACTGATTAGAGATACCATAGGTTATGTGAGAGAGAGGAATTTTAGATTAGCTGTCCTCAACTTGGATTTTGAGAAAGCTTATGATCGTATCTCTTATGAGTATATGTGTAGAGTACTACAAAAAATAGGGCTTTCAACCAGGTTCCTCACTTGGGTAAGGTTATTATATAAGGGTATAGGAAGTAGAATAATGATTAATGGAAGCATGTCAAATGTGGTTAATGTGAATTGCGGTTAAGGGGTGTTGGCGTGAAAGTATTAAATTGGGTCTGACTGAGCTCATTACTGACTTCCGTCACGTAATCTCTGTAAAGGTTTATGAGTTTACGAGTCTCCGTCAGTGGCTAAGTGAGTTGAAGGAAGAGCTCCCCCTTGTGGTGTATCAAGAATACACCTAACCAACCATTTTGTTTAAATACTAAAATGGAATTTGAACAAGAGCAAGTAGAGCACTGCTGGAGTTTATAAACTGTGGTAAGAGTAACTGGGAGAGGAAAGACGGCAGGTCAGGAGGGCTAGAGCTCTGCAGGAGCACATCCCTTCCCCTCCCTCATTTCACTCTCACACCAGGGTCTGTTATACCCCAGTGTGAAATCCAGCCTCCTGCAGTTTAGCTGATCTAGAAGACTGTTGATTGAGCTTTTAAGAACCCAGCTGAGCTACAGGGTCAGTCCTGAGAATAAGGGGTAAATATAGGAGCCACACCAGATTTGAGGGAGGGTCTTTAAACCCAAGCGATAACTTGTTTTACAACAGCAGACAATGTACAGAAACACAATCCCCCCATCTCCTGGTTCTACTGGGAACCAGAGGGGCCTGAAGGTCATGAACACTAATATGGGTTATTGCTCCAGGGGGGAGCTGGAGGAAGTGAGATGAAAAGTGTCCAATTTTGTTAAGGGCAGTAAAGCTCATTAGATCTGACTGACTAGTTAAAATGAATTGATCTGCTTTCTAGACAGAAGCCAGTGCTCTCTTCTCGATATCTGGGAGAGTCAGTCAGTGTCAACAGCTAAGCAGTACAAACAGTCCCTCAATGTGTTCTATGATCTGTTTTGTTTCCTGTTACCACATCTTCCAAAGATGACAGTTCAATCCAACCTGGAGTGTCTTGGACTGCTCTGTCTGTGTCTGTGTCAGTAGGAGGTCTCTTGTCCGGCCAGCATATAAGAGATGGTGACCACTAAATGCAGTAAAATTTAGCTTTTGTAGCTGATTACAGCATCTACAGTAGCAATGTTAAGGTGGCTTGGAACCCTTAGTGTGCCCACACTCATAGAGACTCATAGAGACACTGGCCAGTCAATACCAACCTCCAGTCGGCACAGACCCGACACCTCTTGTCTTGGAGAGAAGACCTGGGTGAGACAATAAAAAAGACAGCTCACAGGAGGCATCTGGACTAAACAAATGGCTGGGTGAGATCCCTAAAACAATTCACAAGGAATGACAGCAGCCAAAGATTGAGAGAAAGTAGAATTGTTTATTGAGATGTGAAGACTCTTAGCTGAGGGCCAACCTCCCATAAATGAACCAAGTGGGACCCCAACCAGCAGTGCAGAAAAAACAATGGACATTGACCTAAGTTCATCTGAGGAGAGAAAATGCTTGTTTGAGGATATCAGGATTGGTTTTAATATATGCATGATAACCTTCTGAGGACCAGCGGCCGAGTTGTTTGATAAGATACTCTGGGATGCCTTGTCAAGCAGCTGAGGAAGAGGCCCTGAAGCCAGAGAATTAATCAGGAAATCCAGCAGGTGTACATTGTGATGGAGAAACCAGCCACGGGTCCCTTCTCATTCACAAACAGAGGATCAGTAGGCAAAGCTCTGGTGTGAAGTTGCACATAATGGGATAGAGACTCATATGGGCTGATGTAAGAATGGATTTTGAAATAATATGTAAGGGTGCTAGACCCTAACTGATCAGTTTTGCTTTTCTTGAGATAGAAGGTTAACGTATTGGGAGATAAGTTATTGATCTTGGATAAACAAGGCTTGGAAGAAGGATCAAAGGATGCAGAAGTAGCAGTAAATTCAGAGCATCTCAGGAAGCCGAAGAATGCTAGCATAAGTAAAGATTCGAGTGTGCTGTCAACCCAGGGTGTGCGATAATCAGATCTGAGAACATAAATGCAGGATGCCAGGATGTCTTAGGTAAATGGTGTGCATTGATTTGGAAGGGGTTTCTCGGATCGTTGGAAGCATTTTAGAAAGAGAGTGATTTGAGGGTGAATAAGAGATGGACAAGTCATGCCAAAAAGGAGTTTGTGGAAGAACTGGATGGAGGTATGCCTTAGTAGTGGATACCTGCATTTTGAGCAAGTTTCTATAATGGCAGATAAAAGTGTGAGAATATCGAAAGATAGAAACTTTGTTTGTTTAGAGGTGGAAGGATTGGAAACTTTTCCAGGCAGTCCAGTAAGAGCCGAGAGTGTGAGGAGCAATCCCTGACAGGACAGGATGGCCCAGTGCCAGCTGGAGATAGTGATGGAAAGGATGATTGAGAAGAATGAGAGTTCTGAATAACGAGGTATTGTACAAGGTTTCAAGTATGCATCTGGTTCCCAAATTTCTTTTAAAATTTGCTGCTGGAGTAAGAGAGGAATGGAAGGAGGATGAAACACCAGTGTGTTAGGAGGAGCTGAAAGAGGAAAAGCTGTTCGGAGAAAAAAAAAATCTCTGTTAAGGGGGAATGAGGCAAGAGAGATGGAAGCAGGAGCATGACCAGCAGGTGGTGCGGGAGGGAATGATGGGATAGATGAAGTAGAAGGTAGGGATTGAACAGTTGGAGCTGCCACTGAGCTATATTGGATGGCAGAAGATAGGAGTGACAAAATATTTAGTAGGACACCTGCAGGTTGGGGCTGAGGTAAGAGGCTGAGGCACTATTAACTTCTCATGTATAGCATTTGGTCTGTTGCAAGAAAACACCCTCTTTCGAATCCCAGTTAGTGCTTAGGGAAAATCTTTTTCCAATTAATGAGTTGTATACTCTTTAGAGTTTTAATAATTTTAAACTGTGTATTACAGCATGTTAATCATTATACATTTAAAAGTCTGAATATTTTATTAAAGCAAGATTGCTAAGTAGGACAAAAGTACACAACCCTCCACCTTCATCAGAAATATTTTAATTATGCATGAATATTTTATGCATCTGTTACAACCTCAAATGTCTAGGGGTAAAGGGGTGTAACATTTAGGATAATTTTTGGAAGCAGGTCGGTTCTGGTGAGGGACTAGGAAGCGTGATATTAAGGGTCGGTAAAAAAGTGATGATTTTAAGTTGAATAAGTGACTGGTATGAAATAAGACAATAACACATAGGGGTCAGGAACTAGAGTGGTGCCAAAGAAGAGAAAATAACAAACAAAATGGAGCTGGCTAGGAAAGTGAGGGAAAGCTAACCTGACTACAAAAGAAAACCCAAAACACACGGTCTTCGGCATCTTCAACACCCTAGTTAACCTCCACTGTCTGCCCAAAACCATACAAGACAAACAGAACTCACCCGCACTAAACTAGTGTTACTAATACAAAATCAACTAAGTTTGTAGAATGTACTCAACAACCTAAACTAACCTTATACACAAAAGCTCACACAAAAACATGAGTGAACTAGGAATACAAATAAGGGAAAACGAGAGTAATCAACAGGAACAGGGTACAAAGGAACACAAAAGGTGAACATATAACACCTTAGGGCAAGGTAATGGCAAAACAAGGATATACACACAAACAAACAAAAGTACAAAGAAACAAACAGAAACCAACAAAGCCAAAGCAAAATCAAAAGTGAAGCGATAACCAAAGCCAAGCGGAATTGAAGTCAAACGAAAGGCCTCTTCCTTCTGAAAGCCACCATGTTTTATACTGAATAAGATGCACTCTGATTGGCTGAGAAGCTGATTGATGATGGCATCATACTGAAACAGTGGTGTAATGGTGGGCCAATGCGGGAGGGAGAACAATCAAAGGTCAGCAGTGTGGAACATAACAAAAACACACTGGGACGTATCAGCATCAAAGTCTTTAACTTGGTAACTTACATGGGTTCTGGTTTTAATGTGTTTGTTCTAACATTATTAATCTTATATTCTGTACTTCATAAAAAGCTATAACGTTTTATCCTTTTCTAAGAATACGTAGTAAGAACACCAGTTTTTGTTATTGTAAAAAGATAAATGTTGTAGTGATTTAACATCACTTGATTACTTGATTGTTATATTAATATGGAATAGTATAACTAAGCAGCTAAAGTATTACAAGTGGACATTTAGGAAACAGTTTGACATTCGTTTCTTTTAAAAAAAAAATTATATTGTCCTTGTAGTTGGTAATGTAGTGAGCTGCACCCAGACGGTTCAAAGCGCGATCAGAGAATTACTTTGTTTCTTACATAGCCGAATATATAAAAATAGTCCACTATTATAGCATGATGTTGGTGTGAGTGTGTGTATCTGGATTAATTATTAAAAGTTATGGTTTTGTGATTTAGGATTTCTTCATGCAATTCTTTAAGTTAAAGGAGGGACAAAGGTTATATATATTTCTAAAAACATTCCAATTTAAATGCAATACAGAATATATTATTAATAACATTATAACAAATTCAGATTCTTGGGCTTGTGCCTTCAGTGCTCCTGCCCCAGTTCACCCTTCAACACATGGGCTCAAACCCAGGTCTCCTGTGTTGCTTAACAGAAGGTTTTTTCAGCTGAGCTACAGAAAACATCCTTCAGTACTAGTGGCTGCAACC
The DNA here is from genome assembly GCF_040954835.1 of Lepisosteus oculatus. Lineage (NCBI taxonomy): Eukaryota > Metazoa > Chordata > Actinopteri > Semionotiformes > Lepisosteidae > Lepisosteus > Lepisosteus oculatus. Next base: position 44,152,714 of record NC_090709.1, on the reverse strand, counting down.
GGCTTGTACCATTTGTATGCCTGTCGTTTGTTACAATATTAATAATGAACGACCATCGATGAACTGTAAACTGAAGAGTTAGAGACGACATGTTGAGTCTTGTCTTTTCAGCTTGGAATTTAACCTTTGCAGCGATCCTTTTGGCCATATTTTTTCCATAGCCGGATTAGTAAAAATAGATCGGATTAATAACTGGAGTAAGACGAGATATTTCACACATACTTTGAAACCATACAGCTTTGGAACAGCAGGAGGCGAGATCCATCTGGGAGGGGGGGAAGGTATTTTGTTTTTCCTGCGCAAACCGTATTTGCTACAATACTAAAATGAGTCCCTGAGGCATACCATTCAAATTTTAGAATTATAAAAAATATATCTGTGTTGAGTTTGCACGAGAGACAAAAGGTACCTTTTGAGAAGTCGTGTACTGCTTGCAAAATAGCAGATTTTGACGAACAGCTAATTTTGCTTGAAGAATTTAAAATCTGTCTGTACTGTAGCTTTATTTAGTTTAGAAGAAAGTCACCTTTCTCTTACAAGCGGCTCTGTTAAGCAGAGTTTGTGTTAACACACCACTCCCTTTTGAATGATTTTTAATCAACTTCGTCTGTCAGTGAAAAAAAATGACAGCGGGCACTTTTCCTTCCCCCCTGGTGCGAGGTGATAATGTGGAAAACGTTTTTTTTATTTTACTGGGAGTGTGAACATTGAGTGAGCACTGGGGCGTACAGTGAGACTAACACAGTGAGATTGCTGTGATGGAGAGTTTTAGTAAATATGTTGACAAATATCACAATTTTTGCAAGACAAAATTATATCCAGTTTTGAATGAGCTATGTGACCTTGCCCTGTGAAATTGTGGGAAAGAGGTTTAGAGAACAGCATTACTCACATTGTGGTGACCATAAACTGTTTTATTACACTGTACAGTATAACAGTGTAAAGCAATGTTTTTTTAATGTTTGTAATCGTTATTCTTGCAAGTACATTTTGTATTCAGTTTGGTTCTATGTGTCAGCTGGTGTGTCAGCTGGTGGGCAAATATTCAAGGTGAAAATTCTTCCAAAGCAAAGAACACGGCACCAAACTTTTTCGGCTCTGTATGTCTCTCAAGCCTTTTCTCTTTGGCAGTTTAGTCATAAAGGTGGGAAGACGCCTCCCTTCTCCCCCCTCCCCCTTCCCTCTGCCTGCCTGACCTGTTCCCATTTTTAACCATTCTGTGTCTGAATCATAGTGGGTGAGAGAGAGTAGCAAGAGACAGAAAAAAATTAACCCTGGTTTAATTTTATATTATATTTTACCTTCTTTTTTATTTTATAAGTTAATATAGTTTACTTATTTTTATAGTCGGATTTAATGTATATTTGAACACAGTTTTGCAAATTAATGTTTTTACAAGATGCGGAAGTGTAACAATTTGTCACAGTGAGAATTTTAATACTAATTATTGATTACTAATAGTTATGCACCTGATGCCTGACTTTTAGATGTATATAAAATATTGAACTGTGACTTAACATTCAGAAATACAATCCAAAATAGTCTGTGATATTCGTATAGATTAAACTCTTCTAAAATGTATTTAAAAAAATAAAAATGATTAAACTGTATCATCTTTCCATGTGTAATGTCATTAGAAAGTACAACAATGTTTTGTTTAACGATGGTTTCAAATATAAAACTAACTGGTAAAAAAGCTGTTTAATGACAATTAAAAGATTTCAAGTTAAACTAAATGATTGACATTCCTTTTCTATGTTTTAAAGGCAGACACACTCAGTGCCATAAACACTGCAAGCTGCAGAACAGTCTTCTTACAGCACCATCTCTGCTCTGACTGAGCTCAGTGGGTGCACTATTTTCTCAGCTACCTGCTAAGTTGCTTCATACCATGGGAAGAAATGAGAATGTGATTGTACTGTATCTGTATGAAATGTGTTTAAAATGTTTAATTCAAAAATTTAAAAAATTGCATCTTACACAAAGATTCTAATCTGATCACAAGGAAAATCACCCATTTTTGGATTAAGTGTTTTTAGCTATTTAGATTTTAAAATCATGCAGTGTCTGTTTTAGGCAGACACGTTTTTTCTTATTTTTGATTTTCTTTAAAATTAAAAGAATCAGTTGCCCATCATGCCACACGATATTATGTTACATTTTTATGTTTTTGAGAGACTTCAGAAGGCTTCAACTGATGCATAAAAAATATAGCATAATGCCTTCTCACGTTATGAAGTCACTTGCACCTGGGATCCGGTTTATTCAAACTAAGGTTTCTAAAAATGCAACCAGGTACCGCTTTGTTATTCTCGATTTTAATTACAATCTATATGATTTCGTGTTAAGACTTGAGGCGTCTGTTAAATTGCCCCACTGAATAAAATGTTTTGAATTAAACTGGTTGAACAGTTGACAGTATTCACGTTTCCTTATTCACATTTTTATTCCATTATTAATATAATTTAACATTGAATATGTTATAATAGTTCAGGTGGGTAGCTGCGTCAGCATGCGTAGGCTGCAAAGGAACAAGTAATAGGTTTATTCCATGCTGGAAAAAAGAAGAAAGAGAACACAACGTTTCGGCAGTGGAGCCTTCTTCAGGAGTGAGAGAGACAGGGCAGTAGGCAAAGGTAAAGTAGCGGGAGAACAAAGGTTGAGAGGGAGGAGGAGTGAGAGGCGGGAGCAGGGGACAGAAAGAGAGGCCAATCAAGAGGTGTGAAGTCAGAATGGGTGCAGAGAGGTGTGAAATGAAACTTCCAATGAATGGAGAAAATTTAAAAGAACAGTAATCTGTCGTTAAGGGAAGGGAGAATGTGTGATCCTAGCTGCAGAATAATTTTAGTTTCGGTGGTCTTTCTGATGTATGAGTTTGGAAAACCGTCTTTGAGAACACAGACGGAGAGATTAGAGTGGTCGTGGCCATCAGAGGTGAAATGAGAAACAATGGGCTTGGAGAGATCTTTAATCTTCACAGCCCTGACGTGTTCTCTGAAGCGGTCTCCGAGTCTCCTTCCTGTTTCCCCAATGTAGATGGCTGGGCATTTACTGCAAGAGATACAGTAAATAAGGTTGCTGGAGGTACAAGATGCTGTCTGGGTGATCCGGAATTGTCCTGAGGGGCCTTGAATGAGTGTGGTGGTGGCTGTGTACTTGCAGGTGATACAGCGAGCTCTGTTGCAAGGGAAAGTGCCTGGTGTGGATGGTTGCTGAGGGCGGTCAAGGGAGCTGTGAACAAGGAGGTTACGCAGATTAGGTGGTCGGCGATATGAGATGATAGGTCGATCAGAAAAGAGGGCCCCAATGGAGGGATCATCCTGTAGGATGGAAAAGTTCTGGTTAATGGTCCTGGGGATAGGAAGTGTGTTAGGGTGGTAAGGAAGCACCAAAGGAATGCGGTTGTTATGGCGGGAGTTCCTGATCGGGTTGATGGTCCGGGGGGTGTTTTTGGCTCGGGCAAGGGCCCTGTCAATCACACTGCTGGGGTATCCTCTGTTGATGAAAAATGAGTACATTTCTATAAATCTATAAAAGGTGATTTGAAATACACTAGAATAAGATTGAGACAAAATGGAAGTTATTATATAGGAGAAAGTGTTTTTTTTTTACAAGAAGAGACAGTAAGAGAGGAAGATGCCTTTTTTAAAATATGTCTCAATGGCAAAATTATAATTAAAATAATAAACAAAACCCCATTCTAGTTGTATTTGATGAAATGTCAAAATCAGCTTGAGCACTGTATTTAATGTTGTACGAGTGAATTAACTATTCAGCAAAAAGCACATATACTTTTGTTATTAATTTCAAAGATAGTTCTTTATTTAACAACATCAAACAATAATCAAAAACAGATAATCTGAGGATTCCATCCAGCTGTTTCCTGAAAATAGCCAATGAATCCACTTTAACAACATGGCTGGGTATCTTGGTTTACATTCCCACCTCCCACATTTATATCTTATTAAAAAACACATTAAACATGTTACAGAGGAAAACAGTATACATTCAGTCACAGCGATCTGTCTAAGCTACAAAATAAAGCATGTTCTATTCACAGACATCTGAATTAGGTTAAACAGAAATGGAACAATATTCAATACACAATTTTAAACTTGTGTTCAGGTAGTATGTATCCAAAATACATGACTGAAGTATTTCTGAATGTCATTACAGAGGAGAATATTAAATATTAATTTCAATTTGTATTAAGATTTTATCAGACTTAAATGACTTCAATTTTTTGTGTAATAGCAAGTCCTCTTTCAGATGTGTAGGCAGCCTTCTGACTACAGTGCAGTGTTGTTTAAAGGTTCAGTGCATGGTGTCATCATGATTCACAATAGATTATCCATTCACACAGTTTCCAGAGTCTCATTTCTTTCTTTTGTAGCATTTGTATCGTACACCGTGTCTCTTCTTTTGATGTCTTCACTTGTCTGATTATCACTTTTGAAATTTCTGGAAATGCTGTAGTATTAATTTGAATGATTTGCATTTATTTTACAGTCATTGAATTGAATGCATTGTGTTGTTTTCCAATTTAGTAGCATTTGATACATTCAATGCAATAACTAACTCATTTATTTACAGTATTCATAAAGGTTCAGTGAATAGAACATGATGAGTGCTGTGCATCGATTAACGTATTTGCATTGGTGGATATTGACATCTTTCATGACAAAGTGTCTTTTAGAAACTGAATCTTACTGTGAACCAAATATGCTTTAAGATTGTTTTACTTCTACATGGAATTTGGGTGGATGAATGCTGTGGATACTACAGTATTTTGAAGTTCTACTGCATTATTTCCTGTACTTTTCGATTTCTGTTTTTTTTTCTTAATTTGTGCGGTTGATCTCTTACTCCTTTTGTAATTTCTTTTAATCATTGTTTTTGATAGGTCAAGGAAGATCTTCAAAATTATCACAGCAAATTGTACTAGTTAGTTTTTGAAACTTTTGTATGTGCTCATCAATTCGATTGAGATCCTTTTCAACATCTGTTATCAAATGATTTATTTGTTTAGCAATTTCAGAACCATCTTTGAATTCCTTTGCTTTATTTTTAATGATTATTATATCAAAAATCATGGTGGCTGCGGCAAGAATTCCACCAGCCACTCTGACAACGCGGCCTGCAACGCTGGCCCCCGCAGCTATAATGTCATCTAAAGGCCCAAGTAAGTTCACAGCCTGGAAGCACTGACACAGCATATTATTTGCCATATTTTCAATGTAAGAAGCATGATCTTCTCTAAATACTTTCATCATTTGGCCAACATATTCAATTATGTTTTGGAGCTCCCTCATGTGTTTCTGTATTTCTTCCTGAATTTTTTTAGCATCATCTGTCTTGTTCTTGGTAACAAAGTACTTAGTGATATCTGAGGTTAGGACAGTGGCACCACCGCTTACTCCTGCAACAACCCCTCCAACTGTAAGTGCTAAAGAGGCACCAGCAGTAAAAGGAGCAAGTAGTATCCCACCAATAGTAGCAGCTGATCCTGCAATTCCAACACCAGCTCCCACAATGCTGCCTACTGCAGTGCCCTTGTGGGTTTTTTCAATGCCCTCTGCCAGGGTTTTCATAGATCCCACAAAGTTGTCAATTTCTATCTTCTTTTTGTGGTACAGAAGGACTGTGTAATATGTGAATTTCTGTTGAAAGACACAGAAATTAGAAAAAAAAACAATGCATTGTACTAAACATAAAGGAACACAGTTGTATACAACCTCTAGAAGAATCAGAATTATTTTAGATATTATATATTATACAATTAGTATACATTTACAGAACATTACTACATAATAAAACATTGTATCTTATTCGTACCATTTTGATATCTCATGTACTTCGACACACAAAACAGGACCCTGAAAATGGTCCTGTGATCAATGGTTCTTGATCAGACTATACTTAGGTTTCTCATTGCGTTATTTACCCACATCCAGAACATATTTACCAGATTTCATGTGCCTTCAGGTTTAATTTTTTTTTCCAATTTGTGATTAATAAGGTAAATGCAGTTTATTTAGTTTTTTGATAGCGTACCAACTGCTATCATAATAAAAAAATAAAATATTTATACTGATTTAGTTTTATGTGTTTTCAAATGTTTTACGTTAAGATGCAATTACCAGATCTGTTGTGTTCATTTAAAACATCATAAATTACAGTTTTGGAAAAAATGACAAAGAACCTAAAGTATTATTCAGTGAATCCGTGATGATGGTAAGATAGTGATAGTAGATCCATTCAGCTGATTTCTCCTTAGTGTAACAGTTTATGTCTGTTAATTCATCCTCAGAAAAGTATTGACATTCTTCCACAGATTAATTAATGTGAAATTCAGATATTTGTTTTACGTTGTGAGTTAAATGTTTAAAATCATGACCTATTATATCTATTATGACTAAACCATATTATAAAAAAGCATATACATTTTTTATTACACTAATATATAAATTTGGTGTGCTGTGGCCTCTAAAATATTTAGCTTTTTTCCAAAAAAGTTGGAGAGTAAATTAGGTTCAACCCTGAAAAACTGTAAACTCTAGCTCATGTAAATTCCAATTTCAAAACAATTTCTCCCACAGACTGCAAGATAATTAAAAGCAAAATCTGTGGTCTACTTAATAAGTGACAGTGACAAAACACTGCACTGCAAAATTAGGAGATCATTCAAGTCATGAGACTGTTTCTTAATGTGTTCTTGCATTTCTCCAATGCTTTATGTTGTGCATCTTATTTTCCAAAGCAATTTTTGCACATAAGTTTGTACTAGTGAAAGACGTTGTGATTTATATACAGATGCAGCCATTTAAAATGCGCGGGCGATACCGCATTATTTTGTGGTGCGCTTTACGCGGTCTACCGCGAGTTACTGTAAATTCTCCTATAATACCGCAAGCAAAATAATAGTATCCGGAATTTCCTGAGTTAATAAAGCTCAACCTCTCATGTTTGAACTGTCGCCATCAAAGTCTTTAACGAAGATATTACTAATAGTATTAATAATGAATGACCTTGGACAAGCTGTAAACAAAGTATTGCCTTTGTCCACATTCATTTTTTCATTGACCGTCTTTGTAAAAGTAACACCACAGCATTTCGCAATCACGCATTTGTTTCCAATAATGCAAAGTACAGTGATTCACCATGCCTTTCACATGCTCATAAAAGAGATTGATTTAGGAACATAAACATATTACCATATGCAAACTGTACTGTATACAGTATGTATATGTATATTTAATGTCTTTACTGTGCCCGTTTAAGTATTGAATATTTATATGGAATTTTACCATTGAAGGGAAATCTTAGTGCCTGAGCATAAAAAGAATAGGAGCATACTGTAATGCGTGTGAAGGCCATAAATGATATTAATTTTGGAACTTAAACATACAGTATATGGCTGGTCTCGGTACTTTAAAGAAAACATACAGATGCAGCCATTCAAAGTGCGCGGTACAGACACGTACCAGAGGTAATTGGCTACGGCGTCGCGCATTGTGACGCACGATGACGCGCGGTACCACGATACGTGATTGGTTGACCAACAGGGACACTCGTGGTCCGTTGGTCTGTCGTAGAAAGATTTACAGTAAACGTCTTTATGGTGTCCGTTTTAGTATTTAATATTTATATGGAATTTTACCACTGAAGGGAAATCTTAGTAGCTGAGCATAAAAAGAATAGGAGAATACTGCAACGCGTGTGAAGGCCATAAACGATATTAATTTTGGAACATAAACATACAGTATATGGCTGGTCTTGGTACTTTAAAGAAAAAATACAAACCAATATTCCATTTCTCCCTAAACATTTTAAGCATCGAAGTCTTTAACTAACGTGATACCGGAGTCAACAAGCATACTTTTAGAATTTGATTAAAAGGGAATATTATATGGAATTGCGTATCTAAAGAAATTAATAACGATATAATTATATTCATGTACCGCAACACAAGAATAATACACACTGTACATTGTCTGTTGATAATGTTTCTGTAGTGCTTTTTCAGCACTCTGCATGTGACCTTGCTGGTGGCGCAGTGGGTTAGGTTCCTGACTCCCATGTCACATGGTCTGTGATTGAATCCTATTGGAGCCATGAATTTCCTTTAACAAACATTTCTTTGAAAAAATGAAACGTTTCCCTGCGTCAGAGATTAAATAAAACCTCACTCGCACCAAACAAATTTATATTTCTAAATATCACAACATGATCGAATTTAAGTCATTTTAATAACAATGAATAGTCACCTAGGCGTTACAATATAAACATTTATATTGATTTAAATCGCGTTTTGATTTAAATCGCAAACGCGGGTTTAAATATATGTGTTTTTTGATTCACAATCAGACAAATGCAACATAAATTGATATCTTTGTCTTCTAAGTATCTTAATAAACTTTCAGCATAGCTTTCTCCCCGTTTAGATTTATTTTTCTTGGGATCTTGGGATCAAATGTGGAAAGATTAGATTGTAATCGTTTTTATTTTTTAAATACATTTTAGAAAAGTGTAATCTATACTAAAAAGCTGTACACCACCTGCTATAAAGATACATATTGTAATACTTTCAAGTTTGGATAGGACAGACACGAGAACTCAGACTTGCGGAGTTAAAGCAAGTTAAAGCCTTGATTTTATTTATCACCTTTAAAAGTGGCATCTCAAAGCAAAGTAAATACCCAACACTGATTGTATCCATCTGTCATGCTAATAAAGCACCTTGAATTGAATTGAATTGAATTGAGGGAGAGAGGGAGGAGGGCGAGCGAGAGAGCCAGGACAGACAGGCAAATAAGATACACTCCACAGACATTCACAACAGATACATATCATAAAACGTTTGCACATATAGTTAAGGTATTACTTGGTTTTCAAAGTGCAATGAAATACAATATTGTTGTTGCTGTTATTGCTGTTTTTATCCTGTAAGGCGTTTTGAGAAGCCACCTTTAAAGGCTATATATAAAAGCGCTGATTCTTATGGCATGTGTTCTGCCAGGGATTCAAAAATGTTTTTTTTTTAATCGCGTATCTAAGGAAATAGCAGTATAACCTTGTTCATGCACAAACAGTGGCATGTTACATTATTAATTTGGGTGTCTCCTCTTGCCAGAAAGCTCTAAATTGCATTTTGAGTGCGGTTTTTGGCTTTTTTAAAATTGCAACCCATAAATAAAGCTGATACTGTTTAGACTTTGAATAATTTAAACTGTATTACAGCAGCACAATGGACAATGCAACGTAAATTGCAAAAATGCACTTGGAATCTGTCCAAGCCCTACTTTGTCAGGCATTTTCTTTTACTGCAACGGACATAAAAACTCCCTTGCTTTTAACAGAGCGTTTCATAATTTCTAACTACGAAAATTATTTAAACTGCGACACTTATCATTCAACCAGAGCTCGAAATATCACAAGGATCCCCAAGAGCACAGCAAAGACTGTATTAAAAGAATCGCGTATCTAAAGAAATTAATAAGATATAATTATATCCGTGTACTGCGACAGGGCTGTTTAGGGCTGTTTCACCTCTCTCCTCATGTGACTCTATTCAAAAGCCATTTAGCAAAGAGGGGATGAGAAGAGTGACAAACTAGTATACTTTAGATCTTTTTTTCTGAACTGGGGAAAATCTGATCATGTTTCTCTGTAACAATAATAAAAAACATTGCCACACCCGGACTGTTAAATCAACGCATGAGCACGTCAAAGCCCATTGAGGAGCCGGGCGCAATAATTGTTTTGTCCCTTGATTTACTGATCTGCATTAATTACAGAAATCGAGTTCCTGCTCTTTGCAGACGACCTGGTCCTGCTGTCGCCCACAGAACAGAGGCTGCGGCAGAACCTGGCACTGCTGGAGCAGCACTGTCAGACCTGGGCGCTGACAGTCAATCTGGACAAGACCAGAGTTATGGTTTTCCAGAAAAAAAGCCAGACCTCAGGGAAACAGGTACAAATTCACACTTAACAACAACACATTAACACCTAACAACGGGAGCAGGGCCGAATTAGGCCAGTAACCACTATTGTTAAACATACAGAAAAGAATATTAAAGTATTGGCTTTAGTATTAGCCTTACAGAACATTAAAGTGCCCCTTTCCATTCAGCGGGTGTCTGAGCCGCTGTGTCCTATCTTCTGACAGTCGCTGTTGTGAATGTCTGTAGAGTGTATCTTATTTTTAGTACTATATTTTTATATTATATTTCCTATTAATCAAACTCTATGAGTATGTATCGGCTTGTCCCCCCCTCCCGCCCCTCTCTGTGTACAGTAGAGCCTCCTGTCCAGCCAGCACATGTCCACAGACATTCACAACAGCGACATATCATAAAACATTTGCACATATAGTTAAATTATTAGTTGTTTTTTCAGGAAGTTAAAAAAAAAACACTTGAATTACTTATACAGTCTCTCGAAATAAAGTTATTTTTCAAGCAATGCAACAAACTTCAGGCAAAGTGTTTTTTTTAAATTCAACATTAACAGCCGCATCATAAATCTTGTCAGTCAGCTCTTTTTTTTCTATTTGAATTGTGGCGATTCAAACAACCTGGGATAACAAGTGGTCTCAAAGTCACCGAGCTCACAGAGCTTCAACAACAGATGACAATTCCTTTAGTCCTCCCTTAGTCTTCCTGAAATTGTCGGATTATGAGTGAATAAAAGCATCTTATTAAAAACAGGTTTGCGTTTGTTTGGGAGCTATATTATGTATTTTTCATATGTAAGATATAATGATGTGTTCCCGCTTACACATTGCACGACTTTAAAAGCTAGAAAAACAGGTTTAGATTCACATTATCTGGCGAGGCTTGTTTTGTCAAAGGACAGCACAAGAAAAACAGACAATACATGGGGGGGAGGGCAAGCGAGAGAGAGAGTTTTTTACCCTCTGTCAAAAAAAAACCAAATCACCCGGGGCAGAGACTCTGGGGGGATCATTGTGTGGTACAGAACGGAGCTCAGTCAATCCAAACAAGTTCAGTAGTAAAGAGAGAAAAGTCAACAATTGATTTAAGGACGATCTGTCAAAGTGCAATGAAATACAATATTGTTGTTGTTGCTGTTATTGTTGTTTTTATCCTGTAAAGCGTTTTGAGAAGCCACCTTTAAAGGCGATATATAAAAGCACTGATTCTTATGAAATGTGTTCCGCCAAGGATTTAAATGTTTTTTTTTTTTTAATCGCGTATCTAAGGAAATAGCAGTATAACCTTGTTCATGCACAGTGTCATGTTACATTATTAATTTGGGTGTCTCCTCTTGCCAGAAAGCTCTAAATTGCATTGCATTTTTTGACTTTTTTAAAATTGCAACCCATAAATAAAGCTGATAGAGTTTAGAGTTTTAATTATTTTAAACTGTATTACAGCGGCACAATGCACAATGCAACGTAAATTGCAAAAATGCACTTGGAATCTGTCCAAGCCCTACTCTTTCAGGCATTTTCTTTTACTGTAACGGACACAAAAACTCTCTTGCTTTTAACAGAGCGTTTAATAATTTCCAACTACGAAAATTATTTAAACTGCGACACTTATCATTCAACCAGATCCCGAAATATCACAAGGATCCTCTAGAGCACAGCAAAGACTGTATTAAAAGTATACTAGTGACAAACTAGTATACTTTAGATCTTTTTTTCTGAACTGGGGAAAATCTGATCATGTTTCTCTATAACAATAATAAAAAAACATTATTTTACATATCACCTTTATGTGATGTCACCTTAAGGACAGCACATACAAGGGTTAATTGCACAATGGACCGCGCAAAGAAATTTAATATAGTCTTCTTTAGGTGTGAGGGCAGGAGTGGATCGCAGAAGGCATAATCAGCAAATTAGGAAAACAAAGAACAGGACAGGTGAGACGTTTATCCAGAGAGCAAGTGATCAGAAATAGGAACAGCTGTTACGCCCAGGTTTTACGCTCTCTCTCTCTCTCTCTCTGCTGAATGAATAAAATAATTTTATTAAAAACGCGTTTGCGTTTGTCTGGGTATTTACTCTGTAATCTGTGGTTTACATCTACTGTATTGCTTTGAGATGCCACTTTTAAAGGTGATATGTAAAATAAAGTTTTTTATTGTTATAGAGAAACATGATCAGATTTTCCCTGGTTCAGAAAAAAGCAGATTAAAATCTGTAATCTTTCCACTTGTATGTCATCGGAAAATACAAGAAGTTTCTGCTTTGTGTAAGGATGGTATCAAAAAGTAATCTAAGTGGTGAGAAAGCTGTGCTCCTCAAAGCGCTTTACAGGATAAAAACAGTAACAACAATAGTGTTAGGCTGGGCAAACGATTTTTTTATAGAAATACAAAATGAGATATAATGATGTGTTCCGGCTAAGACATTAACGAGTACAACCCCTCTCTCTGCGGGAGTGCTGGCTGTGACGAATTAAACCGGTTTCACAGGTATTTTCAAAGTAGAAGGGGGCGAGATTTCTAGCGAAAGACACCTCCCCCTCCAAAACCAAGGAAGTACAGTACTTACTAGTTAAGAAAGCTAGGCTCCTCAATGAAATCGCTTTAACATGCTAATGCGTTGGTGTAACAGTCCGGGCGTGGCAAGCTTTTAATGTCAACTCGACTCGATTGGAAGACAATGAACATATTCTAGCCCTAAATGAATTAATAGCAAACATGGTTTACATAAAATACATTTTTCCAAGAAAGTTTATAATAATACAATCTATAGTTGAAATCTGAGCCTAAATAAAAAGAAAAAGCATTTTCAGAGAGCAAGTACGCTGTGTTTATGTAGAAAAAGTGATTAGGTTTATAAGCAATCTAATTACTTATTAGTTTAAAATGCTATATAAAATAAAGTTTATTATTAATTTGCTGGACAGAGTGGTGAACATTATGGATAAGACAAAGATAACGATCCTGATCAGTTTAGAAATCTGTGTACGCTGTAAGGTTTTTACTTCTTAAACTTTTAAAATACACGTTTCGAATAAAAAGAAATCATCTTCCTGGTACAGTATGTATAGCAAGCCAGCACGTCTTTTTTCTCCAATCAGAGGGGTTAGACGCTCGGTTAAAAGCAAAGGAGATTGTCTGTTATAGTGGACATAAAAACAAGAGTTCGCTGGCATTATATCCTAGAAGACACAGACCGGCACCAGACCGGGAGAATGCCCGCAGCATAAAAGAAAATGCCTGATGAACTAGGGATTGGACAGTTTACAAGTGCTTGTACAATCGATGGAAATGTTCAAATAAATGTGCAAAAGAAATAAACAAAATAATCATTTATTTCTTTATCATATTGGCTAGCTAATGTCCTCTCTTTGCTAGTTAGTGGCTGTGTTTCTGCGTTGGGTAGCAACGGGTGACTGTTCTCAGGCGGAAGATGTAAACAGCTTAATTTTCGTGTTAAATAATTTTTTAAGATTAAAATTCATCCTATACAGCAATCACATATTTGGGTACCGTTTCATAAAACTTTCATGCTTAAATGTTTAGGGAGAAATGGAAGACTGGTGTGTATTTTTTCTTTAAACTACCAAGTACAGTACAGTACACAGTACAGTTTACGTACATACAGTAATGTTTATGTTCCTAAATTAATATCGTTTATGACCTTCAGATGCGTTATGCTCCTCTTCTTTTTATGCTCAGCTACTAAAATTTCCCTTTAGTGGTAAAATTACATATAAATATTCAAAACTAAGCGGATTAAAATGTGCACAGTAAAGACATTAAATGAAATAAATCTTTTCACTACCAACCAATGCACCACGAGTGCCCCTGTCGGTCATTTTGGCCAGCCAATCACTTACCGCGGTGCCCTGCAGTGGCTTGTGGGTAGATTACCGTACCGCGGGTTTGTACCGCGCATTTTGAATGGCTGCATCTGTATCAATAGTACCACTATTCTGTAACAGGTCTTTCAGTAAACCGGTGGACCAAACAATTCAATAAGAAGTTTTTTAATTTAATGACAATTACCTTCAAGGAGTCTTTAAGCAAAGGGTCCAGGTGAAGGGTGCCAAGTTCAGAAAACACAGTCTTGCTTATATCATCAGACCCTAAATGAAAACATTTTAAGTGCTTTACTCCAACAGCATAAAGCACGTTAAAAAAAAAACTTAGCCTGTGAATATCAATGTTTAAAGATGTACACAATCTTCAGAAAATGTGTCTTTATAAACACATGTATAGTTCTCAAGTGAATGACTGATACCTTTTATGTTCATTTATGTTTTTTTGTTATGGAATCTTAATGCATGATAACCCCTGTAATACAGTACAAGCACCAGTAAAAAATAGCAAAACTTTGTATTCATTAATCACAGTGTTTTGTCGATTCAATATACAACAGGACAGGATTATTAAAAAAATGAAAGGTTAGTTCAAATGAAAATAATGATTGTATAATTTTAGGACAGCACTAAAAGTCAAACTAATCGGATACATCTCATACAGTTTTGGATCTTGGATAGAAAGAACATCTTTGCATGTACAACAGGAAAGACTAAGCTGTCAGAAGTGAAATCTCTTTGTATTCTGTGAGTCCTAGAACCTAAATAAATTGCTATTATCTCACACCAGAAAGGAGAGATTGTTGAGTTCACATTCATGACATTCATATCACATGAACTGATAAAGGTAATTCTCTAGAACAGGTAAACCATAGCACAGTGTTGAAGGTATTAGTGCTTAATGTGTAAGCCTTTTGAACTGCTTTTCAATTGGCTTGAAGGAAGGCTTGCTTAAAACATTGGACTGTGTCTGGGATCTACTTCCATCGGATTTCAGCTCTGCCATCAGTAGGAAAGAAAACTGTAAACTAACAACTAAATATTTGAACATTTTTTTTTTTGGTAACCAGACTGAGATTCTGTGTCCCCTTCTCCACAAGATATACTGAGTTAAGGAAACTTTATTTTAACTTAAAAATTACTAACCACCTGTAAGAAATGATTATATTGTTTTTTTAATCAATTAAAATTAATGAATACTCTAACAAGGCAGAATCTCACCAGAGTATTCAATAAAATGCAGAATACAAGGTGATCCTATAGCTTGCCCTGACTCTCCTATAAGGCATGAGGTTATTCAACAAGAAAATCAGGAAGGCATGGCAGAAGAGCACAATAACATTCTGCAGTGAAGGGGTTCTGATGAGCCAACAGCTGCTCCAGTCAGGCTCACTGCCAGTATAGAGCCCAGCCACAAGAAGAAACTGACCCAAGTGTGATTACAGACCAACATGTCTGACTTCTACATCTAAGATTATGGAAATAATTAGAATAATTCAGCCCATTTTTCAAGGTTTTCAGTTTGTACTTTCAGAAGGTAGGAGCATTTGGTTTTTACTTGGAGGCTGTCTGTTAAAATGTGTAAATAAAGCTAAAAGAAAATTCATATTTAATAAGTCTTTATTTCGCCCAGGTCAGGATTTTACATAATGTTGGATTTATGTAAATCTTGCATAACTCTGGGGAGTTATTTTATTCCTGGTAAATCGTCCATATGTTATTTCTGGGTAAGTTATGCATACGTTTGATCAGATTATAACAACAACTTACTTTGTGTTCCATTGATTTCAAGTCAACATAAGTACCGAGACACATGCACTTTAAGTTAAAAACGTAATCACTTGAGATGCTTTAATAAGATGTTTTAATGAGCAAAACAGGATAGTTTTGTCCATTCTTTCTATCCCCCCCCCCTATTATATTAAATGCTGCTCAATTGGATTTGACTTGGACTGGCTGAGATAACTCGAGGTTTGCTGGGATGGTGTGTTTCGGGTCACTGTCATTCTGATGGTGGTGATGGAAGTCATTTCTTCAAAATAATGGCCCAAATATTTCTGTAAACCTCAGAATTCACTCTGCTGCTTTCTCATTATTTATATAATTAATACATTATCTATCAAAAGTATTCACTCCCGTTGGATATATTTATCTATTATTGGGTTACTATATGGAATAATTGAGTATTTAATTGGGATTTTATGCCATTTATCTGCACAAAATACTTTATAATATCAAAGTGTAGCCAATTCTACAGATCCTGCCAAATGAATTATGGATATAAACCAGAAAATAACTGATTGAATAAGTATTCATACTTAAAAAAAACACACACACAAGTGTTTCAATCAATGTGAGATGAGCTCTTAAAATAATCTGTAAATTCAACTGACCAGTGCTTTCAATTTATCCAATGATAAAGGCTTCCAACATCATTTTTCATGCTTTGATGCAGAGATTAAATATTTTGTCCTACAGATGCAGCCATTCAAAATAAGCGGGGTACACTGCGGTACAACGCGGTGGGCATGTTGCATCAAACATGCGTCATAACAATTCATTTCAGGTCATACCGCATTTTACCTCTTGGAAATTAGATTATGTTAATAGTATCCGGAATCACCTTATAAAACCGCCAGGTGGAGTTACAGAAGCAGCCATTCAAAACAACCGGGCGATACTGCGTTATAACGCTTGTCGCGGTATAACTCAAGTTACCGTATAATACTGTATTAATACCGTATATTCTTGCATAATACCACATGGTACCGCAAGTAAAATAATAGTATCTGGAATTTCCGCAAGGTGGAGCTAATAAAGCTCAACCTCTCATGTACAGCGTTTGAGCTGTCGCCATCAAAGTCTTTACCAAAGATATTACTAATAGTATTAATAACGAATGACCTTGGACAAGCTGTAAACTCAAAGTATTACCCTGGTCCACATTCTTTGAAAACGAAAATATTTAATTTTCCACTCATCATGTGAGTGGTGTGATGGTCTAAGTGCCTGACTTCTAAGTGAGAGGTTGGCTGTTCAAATCCAGCTAGTGCTATGCATTTTCTTTTAACAAACATTTCTTTGAAAAAATAAAATAGCAATATTATGGACAATTAATTGACTTTTTTATATTTCTAAATATCACAACATGTTCGAATCTAAGTCATTTTTTTAATAACAATGAGTAATCACCGTCTTGCCCTCTGATCGTGTGGGGATCCGTTTAGATCTCCCTTCAGATTTAAAAGGTTATTAATAATATTTTCGGTGTCACAACTTCAAATTTAGCTGATATTTTGCTGCCTTCGCATGCTTACACAGCTCCATGGGTAAACTATCGTACGTGACTGAGAAAGCTTTAGAGAACTTAACATTTTTATTATCAACAAATTGTAAATACGATGTTTACATTGGGATTATTAATTTTTCACTTAAGTGTATGGAGGAGTGTCAGCTGTCAATGAGAGCAGACCCCCCCCCTTAGACTGCGCAAACGATTTTTAAAAATGTTATAAAGAAATGGAGGCTGTATGCGTTACAATATAAACATTTACTGTCAAACTTTAAATCAAAAATTAATTTAAAGACGATCTGTCAAAGTGCAAGGAGAAGCCACCTTTAAAGGCGCTATATAAAGGCGCTATATAAGGGTGCTGATTCTTATGGAATGTGTACCTTTCTTCTTTTTTTCAGCATGGAATAAACCTATGACTTGATTCTAATGGAAGCCCGATTCCACCAGGAATTAAAAAAAACACTCACTCTCTTGTTTCAATACTTTTTTCAAAATCGCCAAAGCGAGAGAGAATTTGAAGTTTATATTGGCATTATTAATTTTTCACTTGAGTGTATGAAGGAGTGTCAGCTGACCCCCCCTCTTAGGCTGGGCAAACCTGTTTTTAATACAAGTAATAGGTTTATTCCATGCTGAAAAAAAGAAGAAAGAGAACACAACGTTTCGGCCGTGGAGCCTTCTTCAGGTGTCAAGACCTGAAGAAGGCTCCACGGCCGAAACGTTGTGTTCTCTTTCTTCTTTTTTTCAGCATGGAATAAACCTATTACTTGTTCCTTTGCAGCCTATGCATGCTGATGCAGCTACCCACCTGTTTTTAATACATCTACTTAAGAAAGTTAGGTGTTAGCATAAACTATTAGTAATCAATAATATTAAATTTAGCACTGTAATAAATTGTTGCACTTTTCCCCACATCTTGTAATACCATATTTTTATTGTTCAAATGTACATTAAATCTTTCTATCATAAAATAAGTTAAATACAAAATTAAAGAAAAAATAGGGTAAATATAATTCAAAATATTTTGCTAAAAATGTTAACTGTTTATAAAAATAAAATGTATTAACTAAGGAATAGGATGGCACAGTTGTTAGTATGCTTTTTGTATGTTTTTTTTTCATAAATACAACAGTAGTACCAGATGTCTCAGTGGCTCTCAAAATTAAATTATGCATGCAAACCTCTGAATTAGAAAGATAACTAAGATATCCATCCATTTTTAATGGTGGTGAAGTGGTTAGCATTGCTACCTTGCAGCACTGGGGCTGTAATGTAGGGCAATCTGAACGAATTAAACTTTGATGCAGGAAAAATGTATTTCTATACATTCTATATAAATGTAAGCTATACTGATTCTCCCCAATGTAATGCAGTTAAAAAAATATCTCTGATGCAGTTCCTATATTAATATAGTTTATGACCATCACACGCTTTATGCTTCTCTTCTTTTTATGCTCAGCTACTAAAATTTCCCTTTAGTTTCCCTACCGGCCATGTAGTACACAGCATTGTGGGATAATCGTTTATTTTAAAGGGAACATAGAGAAACTAGGAACTAGAGAAATCAAGAAAGGCTTTTTTCAACACAATTAATAGATGCACATCCTGTTCACTAGGTTATTTAACTCCACACTGAGCAATCTCCAATATGTTCAGAATTTGATAGCCAGAATCCTGTATTACTTTGAGATGCCAGTTGTAAAGGTGTTATATAAAATAAAGTAATATATTTACAGTAATTTAAAGTATATATTTAAAGTAATAACTTAACAATATATGTAAATGTTTTATGATATGTCTTTGTTGTAAATGTCTGTAATACAGATGCAGCCATCAAAAGTTTTTTTATACATAGCATTCAGAAATACAATCGAAAATAGTTTTGTGGTGTATGCGTAGATGAAACTTTTCTAAAATGTATAACAAAATTAAAGACGATTAAAATCTGTAATCTGTAATCTTTCCACATGTAATGTCATTAGAAAGTACAATAAGTTCCTGCTTTGTCTAACGATGGCATCAAAAAAGAAACCTGTGCTTGATGATAATAAAGGGACTTAGAAGTCAAAGAAAATTATTTACGTTGTTTAATTTTAAACACTAAGTTATGAACGCAATTGGTGCTTCACAGCCATTGTGCATTATTGAGCTCTGCGCTTTCTCCTTTCCAATGCTACCTCTCCCTCTGACACAGTGCAGTGGGCAGCACACTGTTTTCAGAGCCTCTGATACGGGAAAAAAAACCTGCTGATCTGTTCTACATACCAGAAAGATAACAGAATATTATTTTTTTTAATCGAAACGTGTGTTGTGTTTATGAAATTCGTGTATTTTAAACGTTTAATTAAGTAGTAAAAACCTTACAGCATAAACAGAGATTCTAAGCTGATCATGAGGAAGAAAAATCACCCATTTTTTAAAAGTGGTTATTAACTATCGAAACCTGTTTTTTAAGCTTTTAAAGTCGTGCAATGTCTAAGTAGGAACACAACATTATATCTTGTTTTTGATTTATTTTTTAAGAATTAAAATAATCATTTGACCAGCCTAATTTTAAAGACCTCTTTTTGTGAAACTTTTCACAGCCTGTACAAAAAACTATATACACAATACTGCTGACAGCAGGAAAATTCCTATTCTTTACTCAGCAGCTTATTAAAAACAGCCCCCATGGTGTTCAAACCGATTTTCTTTACACAGAAGACTGACACAGCTTCGAACTGTGAACCTGTTTTACTAAGAAAACATGTGTCCGTGGGGGAAGGTGGAGTGTCTTTTGCTGGAAGACTCGTCCTATCCTACTTTGAAAAAAACAGTGAGACCGGTTTAATTCGGCACAGCCAGCACTCCTGCAGAGAGAGATGTAAACCGCGCAGCACCAGGCGAATGCACAACGTTAATGTAGGGCTTTCGGGCTCATGTGGATTTACGCCCTACAACCTGTGGTACCACTGTCTACATACGGTACGAACATGTGATATTTAGCAATATAAAAAATGTCAATATACTGTAGTGTCCATAATATTTGCTATTTTCGTTTTTCAAAGAAATGTTTATTTGTCAAAAGAAAACTCACAGAGATTGCTGGATTGAAACATCCAACCTCATGCTTACATATCAGTCACTTAAGCTGTCACGCCGCCAAGGCAAATCATAAGACATGCACTGAAACAGCAATACACATATCAATATAGAACTATAGCTATACCGTTATTAATTTATTTAGATACACAAATCCATTTTATATTCCCTATTTATCCAATTCTAAAAGTATGCTTTTGTTTATCCGATAACGAGCGTATTAGCAAAGGTTAAAAATATCAATTTTTCACGAAGTATATAAATGTACAGTAATATGGTCAGAAGGAGCAAGTAAAAACATTTCAAAATAACCACATGTACTGTAAGACTTTGATGCTTAAAATGTTTAGGGAGAAATGGAATACTGGTGTGTATTTTTTCTTTAAAATACCAAGACCAGCCATATACAGTACAGTTTACATACAGTAATATGTTTATGTTCCTAAATTAATATCGTTTATGACCTTCAGATGCGTTATGTTCCTCTTCTTTTTATGCTCAGCTACTAAAATTTCCCTTTAGTGGTAAAATTCCATATAAATATTCAATACTAAGCAGATTATAATGTGCACAGTAAACAGATTAAATGATTAAATCTTTTCACTACTGACCAATGCACCACGAGTGCCCCTGTCGGTATTTTTGGACAGCCAATCACGTACCGTGGCATATGCCGAGGTGGCTTGTGGTTAGTTGCGTGCTGTACGGGTTTGTACTGTGAACCTTGAATGGCTGCTTCTGTATATACTGTATACTGTATCATATAAATATACCACGATCCTTGAGCAGAGAATTAAATTTCTGCTGCGTTTGTGGAAGACACAAGACAACTTAAAGTCAATTGCTGGTCCGCAGTCATACCAAGCAACAGTTTAAAGGTACAGCCTTGTGGAAACAAGTTTAAACACTGAGTTTAAACACTCAAGTGCACAAAGCACGTCAGGCCAAAAACTAAGAGCACCATGGGAGCTCATTCTTTGTGTACTGAAATGTTCTTAAAAAAACAGAAGTAAACTGTAACAATTGATAAAACAACTTTAAAAGTATTGTTTTCAATTAAATTGAGCCGACAATTTAACTTACTGTGAAACATGAAGTATTCTTCTCTGATCTTCTTTATGCTCTTCATTGTTTCATTAAATATTTCTTTGTCTTTGTGATTCTGAAGACCTCTAGCGTATTTATCCTTTAGATTCGTAAATCTTTTCATGCAATTCTTTTTACAAAGTTCATTCAGCCATTGGTCTTTCAGTTTCTAAGTGGAATGGTAAAATTTGATGGAAATTCATGTTTTAATAAGCAAAGAAAAGGGATTATAAACAATAATTACAGGTTTCCTAAAGTGCTTTTCCTAAAGTTTCAATTAACAATATGTTTGCTGCTTCAATGAAGATATACACTTTGTTCTTTCCTTTTTCTGCACTAGACCATATCTACTAAGGCATACAAAACCATAATGTCACCTTTCCCTTTATTTTATTATCAAACTTGTGCATCTTTGTATTCTTTTTCTGTTAATGATAAATCAATTTGAAAAACTTTTGCGAAATGTGATACAACACACAGCATGGCATGATGAAAATTAATTTAGGAGGCGAATGTTACTTGGGAAATATTAGTGAATGTGTTGCAATGCATTGCTGTTCCTTAATGTGACACAGTTGATTTTAACCTCTGGTACTCTAATTCTCTATTACATCACTTCCTAAAGATCAGTAAATACGTCTGTGGTTGTCTGTTTTTTTTTTCCTGGACTACTGATGGCATGAATGAGTCTTGCTGTTAACCAGGCAATTTGTTTTACTCAAGCAGGGCAAACCTTCACCATTCTTGCATAAAAAAACCCATGTATTTTGGCTTTTTATACAGATTTTTAAGGAACTCGTTAACATTGGTCATCTGTGCTTTGAGCTCAGTATTTTGCTATCCCAAAGAACATATAACACACCTATCTGCTGACTAATTAATATTCATGTATGCAATGAAGTAGCTATTAATGTAAAACCTAGACACTTATACTTTCATTGCTCTTCAATAAACAGTGTAATTATTTTCACTAGATTAAAAAATTATTTAGGAAGATGGGAGATATTCAGGTTTTCAGAAAATATTAGCATTTCAGCCTTATTGATATTTATATGTAGCAAATGTGTATGCTTTTTATAAACAAAGTAAACAAGTTAGAACTATTTAACAATGAAATCAAGTACAGTATTCATTCTCTACTGATATTTTAATTTAGTATTTAGTATTTAATGACAAACTATTTTTTAGATTTACCTGTAACTCCTTCTTCTTTTCTTCCTTTTGATTCGTGCCGCTGGTATATTCCAGTTTTTTCATGAACTCCTCAATTACTTTGTCACATTTTTCATTGTAGTCTTTGCACAGTGCATCTTCATTGTGTGGAAGGTGAACTTCCATCTCTGTTACAATATTTTCCATGTTATCTTTTGCTAATAGAAATGTTTTGTTTATCCAGGCCTCATTCATTTCCAGAGCAGCTACTGTCAGACAGACATTGTCTTGTTTGTTCAGCATGTTGATGTAGGAGCGAGCCAGCTCCACAAAGGCTTCACAGAGGGGAAAAGAGTAATGTCAGGTGGTGATATGTTGAGATTAAGCAAATGAGAACAAACAAAATGTGTATATTTATACTGAAAAACCATAAAAATACAACCAGTAATTACTGGAACTGACAGCACCTGTAATGCTTTTAATGCCTCAAACACTTAATAAAATAATGAAAAGTTCTTTGTAATATTTCCTGGATTTTAAAAATATTTAATAATATTACAGGGCAGTAAACATTAATATTTATCATGCTTTGTGTGAGATCCATATTTGCACTTTGAGGCATTAAGAGACACATCTGATTGACATTCCCAGACATAAAGTTGGGGCAACATGTCAAAGGAAATTAAAGACCAAGGGGCTGAGTTTCCTTTCTTCACTGAATGAGAACCTTTGTGTCCTCCAGGTGCTGCTGTCAGTGGCCACATGGACTTTTTTGATATTACAGAAGCATTTCTTTCTCTCTGGGAAATCTTCCACCTGGTGAAGGGGGTGAGATTACATTTTGACTTCTTCCCAGAAGATTGCTTATATCTCATTTCTTATATTCTCAGCAGTAAAATAAGTGCTGAGACGAGTTTTTACATTTGGTTAACTGATTTTTAATTAATAAAATTAATTTTTAATGTAGTTTACATTAAAAACAAAGATGGATTTTCCCTCAGCTGCTCTAATTTGTGAGCATTCCTGAAGTAATTTCCTTAATTAAAAAATACACATTCTTTCATTAACACACTTTTCATATTATTACTATCAATATACAGTAATGAAACACATTAGTATTGCAACAATTGCAGTGATAACATTCAGAATTATT
The DNA here is from genome assembly GCF_040954835.1 of Lepisosteus oculatus. NCBI lineage: Eukaryota > Metazoa > Chordata > Actinopteri > Semionotiformes > Lepisosteidae > Lepisosteus > Lepisosteus oculatus. Next base: position 44,129,145 of record NC_090709.1, on the reverse strand, counting down.
TGAAACATTAATGATATAAAAATTCATTGGTTGTCCCTGTTTAAAAAAAAACACATTTCTGCACGAAAATGTAACAAAGCAAATATGTATTTTCAGGAAAAATATCACATCTTTCACCAGAAACTGAGGAATAAAAATGAAACTGCAATTAGAAATCTGCAATGTAATTATTCGTTCTTTGAATTCTGATGAGGACTGCATTTTAAATTCTAGTTTCTTCAAGGTATTATAAGAAGAAGAATCATACATACAATCACAAAACATTATTGCTACAAAATGTGACAATTTTTCCTTACTATTATTTATTTAATGTACACCAGCACTGACACAATGATCAGTTTATATCAGTGTATATACTGTAAACGTAAACGTTTTCTCCTCCTTGCTCATGAATTCATTCCTCCCCCTGTCTCCACCTCTGCACCAGCCCCTCAGCCACTCTTCTCTGAACTGGGCTTACAGTTTCCTCACCCTATAGCCTGGGAACATGGGTTCAGCCAAGTCTCTCTATGCATTGACATCTTAGTTTACTCATTTAATGATCACTCTTGAATACACTATATACTTCTGGGGAACCAAAACCATGTGTTTTATTTTATTACCTCCCAGTATAAAAGAGGTTAATTTGTCCCATAAATATGCTAAAACAAAGGATGAAAATGGAGACATTTTCAATGTGCCAATGTAACAGACCCCTCCCTCCACCCCAACATCCTTTGCAGCAGGTTCCTCTGGCTCATCCTTCTTCAGTAAGGAGGCAACACTAATCTCTGACCAGCACTGTCAGTTCCTCAGCCAGGTGTACTGTCCAAAGTGTAAAGCCAAAGTGCTAAAAAAAGTGCTTTTTTACGTCAGCTCATTCCATTTTTAGAATTTGAACAAGAAAATCAAGAGATGTAATTGACAACAGTCGCATAACTGAATATCCACTGTCATTTAACAGAGCTGCTTGTGAAGGCTTTACCTCCTGGTGTGCAGACGAGACTTTTCACTGCCTTGGGAGCAGACTGTTTATCACGAACAGTGGTCACAAAGGTGTTGAGTGATGTTAGAAAGTCATGGTCTAAATCTTCATCTTTCATTTTCGGGAGTTTTCTGAAGAAGAATCAAGTACATATGTTAAAAACACTTAAGTAAGCATGCTCTTATTACCAAACTTACATATAATAAAGAAATGTAAATAGAAATTATAGTTTACTTAAATTTATAAATTATAGTTTACTACTTAAAATGTGGATCCATCAGGTAAGATAGAATAGGATTTTAGGAACAGTAGAATGTTATAATTATTATAATAATTAGAGTGATAATTAATATCATATTATGATGTCAGGCAAATCAAAATAATAGGGGTACAGGGGTAAGACTAAGTGACAGAAAACAAAACTGTTTAGCAGAGGTGAAAAGCAAATAAGGAAGAAAAGATGATCTATGAATAGATTGTGTCTCACTTGTTTTTTCCTCACCAAAACAAATCCTAATACATTAGCAAGGATGTGAGGGGACAACAAAAACAGAAGGTTTGAGTTTGAGAGGAAATTACAGACAGAAGTAAGCAGAGTCTGTTGAGTACAGATGATATTTGACCCTTCCTTTCAAATACTGTACACACACTGGAAAGGAGAAATTATATAAAGCACAGCAAACTTTCAAAAACAAGAACAAAATGTTTAAGTATTTGGCAATTCCTGAATAGTTTATTATATTATTATATATAAATAAAAAGTATACTTACTTGAGCACTTTCCCAAGAGCTGGTTGTGGCAGAATATGAATTTCTGTTTTGTCAAAGACTTCCTTATATTTTGTCTTTGTTTCTTTATCCAAGGCATTCAGAAACTTGTCCTTAAACTTATCATGATCAAATTCTTCAAACTGGAAATCTCTTATCAGTATATAGAACAAGTTCGGAAGGTAATCTTTAAGTGACTTATTTTTCTCCTCACTGACGAAAGACATCTGATGTACAACTTGTAAGAGGCAGCTGTACTGGGTTTCAGGAAAAAAAAAATTATGACGTCACATTGATAATGGCCTTTAATTAAAAAATAGAGTTTAACATTGCTGATATTTTTAAATCACTGAACAGTCCTTCGGATGAGACGTAAAACCGAGGTCCTGACTCTCTGTGGTCATTAAAAATCCCAGGGCGTTTCTCAAAAAGAGTAGGGGTGTAACCCCGGTGTCCTGGCCAAATTTCCCCCTTGGCCTTTACCAATCATGACCTCCTAATAATCCCCATCTATGAACTGGCTACATTACTCTGCTCTCCTCCCCACTGATAGCTGATGTGTGGTGAGCGGTCTGGCGCACTATGGCTGCCGTCGCATCATCCAGGTGGATGCTGCACATTGGTGGTGGTGGAGGGGAGTCCCCATTACCTGTAAAGCGCTTTGAGTGGAGTGTCCAGAAAAGCGCTATATAAGTGTAAGCAATTATTATTATTATTATTATTTGAAAAATTCTTAACACTGCATCACTTACAATAAGCACTTGTCCATTTCAGAGTCCCAGGAGAGATGGATCCTACCCAGGAATCAATGTGCAAAAGGCAGGATACACCCTGGACAGGACATCAATCCATCACAGGGCATACACTCACACCAGGGCCAACTCTATCAAACCACTTGGTTAAGCACCTGGAGGAAACCCATGCAAAGAGTATGCAGAGAGCACCCCAGGAATTACACCAAGGGCCCCAGTGCTGCAAGGCTGCAATGATAATCACAGTGCCAATGCACCACCTGGTTTAAACATGGATAATAATATTTTCTTATTTATAATCTCTTTGTTAGTCAGAAACAATAATTTTGATATTTGTTTTAAATTCCAATATAAGTCTTCATTGTCCTTTTTTTCCTGTAATGTCCTGTTGAAATGCTCCAGAAATCTGATTTTGGCTTTTATTTTGGCTTTTATTGGACTTTTGCAGTTCTAGATAATTAGATTGTTTCAGTTTCAGTTTCATATGATTAGAATATGATTAGAAGCTGTCATAAGATTATAAAAAATATTTTACAGCAGACTTCATTAACACTCTGACTGCACATATGTACTTGTGGTTCAGTACTGAAAGGGGTGAAGTGAAGTGACCCAGCAATGATATTAACTAATTCTCCAATTAGACAACTCCACACAGCTGGTACAGTAACAGTACTGGGCATCATGGGTGACACAAATCAGCATAAACAAAGATCACCACAGCTCACCCCAGAATTCACTTTAAACTGAAAACTAAATCTGCTCATGAAATTGGAGGATTATGTAAAGCTCAAGATTTCTTTTTTAGTAATTTATATTGTTGTATAGTTTAAAATGTTTTCTTCCCAAGGATACAGAATTTCTTCAATAGCGCTTCTGTCGATACATCCTTTGATGTTGAAGATTATACTGCTGGACAGCAGTGTTGTCAGTAAAAATATAGTCTTATCAGTTATGAGCCTATTTTCACAGTTGTCCAATCCCTCAGTATCCAGAAGCAGGAGACAGGCATTTGTGTGGAAAGGGTGTGGTCTGGACCACATCCAAATGCCTTTGGTACATCCTTCCACCCCATGTCCAACTTTGAATCCTTGGTCTTCATTAAAGAATCGAGACAGCAGGTAAGACTTTCCAGTTCTGTGCTTACCCACAATGCCAATCACCTCTGCAACACCTGTCATTCCTGACAGAACTTCAGCTGCCCTCTCATTGAGTAAAACTTTATCATTCTGGATCTCAATGAATATCTGTGGAGTTGCCATCATGCCTATTCTGCTCCTGGTAAAATAAGAGAAAACTAACTTAAGAATACATTAACTCATTTTTCACTATTTTATACTATGTGAATTTTGTAAAAATTCTATAGGTTCTGATTCTTATTAATTCATTCAGGATACCTGTGCCACAACAAATTGACTGTAAAAACATGTATACGTACTATAGCTGTCAACAGTTAATGTATATTGATTAGTTTTACACATTATCACAATTCCTTGAACCAGCAATACAAATTGATTCTGAAATTTGCATTATAAGTCAAAGTCATAACTTGGAAGTGATTATATAATGGAACAGTGTTATAAGTTGGGGACTAACTCCTGATTCAACAGCAGCTAAGCAACATTCATTATTTTGTGATCACAAATAACTTAAGGGAGTAGACAGAGGTCTGATTTATGCAAGATTATTTGAAACCATGAAGTCAGCTCTGACTGGATGGCATAAAAATGTGACCTGTGGGAAAACTGGTTTGCCTATGGTTATACTCGATTAGAGCAATACAAATATGAAAAATTCCATTTGGCTAATTTTCCCATTTGGTAGTTAGTTAATTGATCTGGGGACTCATTCAGCTGTTTCTTGAAAAATAAAGACAGGTGTCACATAGAAAACAAAATAAATTCACCTCCCGAATCACAACCCAAATCTCTAATCACCACCAGAGGGCCCCACACGAGAAAACCAATATCACTCTTCCCTAACAGCCAAGTGAATATCTCTCTAATCATCATCACCTTTAATTAGGAGCATTATATTAAAGGCTCAAGTGGCTACTCAAGCATTCATGCCAGGACCATGAGCCCTCAGCTCAGATAATCCTCTCTTCTCTACTTCAGAGAAATAAAATCCTTAACTGAGTTTTAACATTTGCCCTAAAAACCTTCCGAAAAGCTAAATATGGAGCGACTACAAGCTGACTTTCTACTTCTGTCTGGGATATTGAGCCTGAAACCGGTGAAAGGTGTCGCTAAAACCCACACAATGTCACACAGGCTGTTAAATTTAACCATATTACTGTCTAGCTTGTTCCACACTTTGCTAACAAGTCTGCATGCCTGCATCTCTGAATAATGGGGAATTTATTATTCTTTGTGTTTCTACAAAGGCTAGAAGGACTGTGAACCTCTCTCAAGGAGAGATAAGAATTGTACTGAAACAGACATAAAACCATTTAGCCTAGAACAAAACAGGGCTAGTGATTCTCAAGTCAAGAGAGGTGATTTCCCAACACCTGACACAAGGCCATAATTTAAGGGCCACTACTTAGTAAGAAATGCAAGAAGGACTTTTTTTTAAGATTCATTTTAAAGGAACTGACCAAACATACCTTAAAATCATCCATAAATAAATATTTTATTTATCACATTTAAAAGAAACAGAACCAACTGCATTAAACTAAGAGAAACAATGGATATCTGAGCAAATGCCTGTAACTACTGTATCACTTGTATGGTCTTAAATTAAAGAGCAATTCATAATTAAACAGATGGAACAGTCGGAATCCTGGTTACAACAAGCATTACTGTAAGGATTTTTCAGATTTTTCTGATCCATCAACATCGATTGAGGGTCCAGGTTTGAGTCTAGTGAATACATGAGGATACAATCCTCTCCAATTGCTTGTAAAGCAAGTCAGAATTTTGACCTATTAAAATTGCATCCTTCATTCTGTATTGATAAAAGACTATATTAAGTACTGGATGTGTTGCCACATGTTTCATTCCCTTACGAAAGCTTAAACCTAAATTATTAAATTAAAATACAATATAATTCATCATTATCATTTCAGAAATAAACAGGCTGTACTTGTTTGGTATCAAATGAATGGGAGAACCCTGGAAGAAAAGACTCTGGTATGTCTTTGTCTGAGGCTAATCAATAGAGCAAGCCAAGAGCCACACTTTGGAAGTCTGGAAGTTTTAGAAGACGTTAGGTCCTACTAGTGGATGTCAAGTCTAAAGGAAGTCAGCAGACAAGGGAGAAGAAGTAACAAAGAGCTCAGCTAGACAAGAGGAGTAAAGTCTGATCCACTGCTCCACCCTCTCCAGCCAGCAGCCCATCTACATGAGCTCCACAGCAACTCTGGATCAGCTTCTGAGAAGAGTCACAGCAGTCTTCTACTTAACAAATCCGCACCAGATGATGCCTACTTCCCCTCTATCCAAGACATAAGCAATACGGACGCAAAGCTTTTTTAGTTTGCACTGTTCCTTAATATATATATATATGTGTATTTATTAACTTTGTGTTTGGTTTATCTTGATAAAGACTTAATGTAACATGATGCCTTCTGCCTCAAATTAAAATTTGACTTTGTTAACACTACTCTATAACTTAGCAACTTGCACTTTTCAAATTCTCTATTTCCAACCATTTCCACTTTCCTTTCCAAAGGCCTTTGTTGTATTAATTGTATTTCTAATAAACTCATCTGTTTTAATAAACTGAAGGAATCTGGATTTGAATTCACACAGATCAACCTCACCTTTATCTTGAATTAGGAATATTCAGCACAGTGGTAATTATCACATTAAACTGGCTGTGTTTTCAGAGGATATGGTCATCTAAGGGTTGGTGTGGTGATAAACACCAGATCACAAGACCTGTTTTATCCTTCTATTGGTGTTTCAGTAACCTAGGACACATGGTTTTGGTCTTGTGCTGGAAAGTGCTTACAGCAGTGCCTAACCTTTAGTCACATGTGCTGTACATGATTTACTGAAGATTCAGGCAACCCTCCAAAACCATCTGATGCACAGCTTCCTGTTCTCAGCTTTACATATACTTCCATGTAGTCCTCACTTGTGTCTTCTAATTTGTATTTAATTGTGATGAATTTGTCGGTACCTTTGAGGATATTGAATACTTTATCAAATCCCCTTGATCTTCTCTGTTCGAGACATAAAGGCTTTGGTCCTTCAGTCTGTCAGTGTAGGACATTCTCCTGAGTCCCAAACTGTATCTGGTAGTTATCAGACCTAATTCTAACAGGAATATATATATATAGTTGTTGTTGTTGTTGTTTTAGTGTGGTGACCAAAAGTGTACACAGTATACCAAATGAGGCCTTACTATTACTATATTATGTGATTTTAACCTTTTAGTACTCCTGTTTGTCATATGTCCAGAGGCCATTTCCAGATGGAATAATGTCCCCTGAAACATTCTGTATTAATTTTGTAAGTACAGACAGTTGAGGCCTGGTTGACAGCTTAAATTGAAACTAATATAACATTCCCTGATTTGCATTCTGCTCTAATAGATGTATAATCTAACATTTAGTTTTGCCTTTCTTTCTTAATGTTTTTATTATTTCCAGCAATTGTCTAGAAGATATGTGCTCATATTTTATTTTAATTTTATTTTATCTTAACTTAATCTCAGCAAAATTGTGTTTCCAGTGCTTTGGGTTTTACAAAAGAAACACAAATCTGGAAATAATTTCTCCTGGTGGCATAATTCAAGGGACCAATTGTATCGACCCCAAAGCAGCGAACCAACTGGAGTTCAGCCTGTGCAAAACTAGTGAGCAAACTTAAGATCAAATGCAATGAACATGGCTGAAATTTGTCCACAGCTCCATTCTGAACCTGTCCTGAATTGCAATGAACCCAAAGTAACAACTGCTGCCCTCTAGATATTATTGTAGTAGTAGATTAATTTAAACCACTAAACACAAGTTCATTTGGTCCCCAGCTTTTTTTGGTCCCCAGCAGTTTTCGTTGCATCTGAGCTCAGAGCTGGAGATGATCTCCTGATAGTACCGCATTAAGTACTCCGGAGCTTAAGCAGAGCGTGCTAAATCTGAAAGTTCGTTGAAATTGAATGATCTTGACACAGTGGCCTGTCTTGTAATCATGAGCCGAAAAGGTCGAAAGACACATCCTCACAATAAACACCTTTGCATTTCTGGGCACTTGTGCCATCGTTACTAATCTATTCTATCTGCGCTTCCAAACTATTCAATGTTGAGATTTTGACAGCTACATTTATGTATATGAAATACTATGAAGGCAAACATAGGATTAGTGGGACTATTAGAAGCAGAACTAGAAGAAAGCAAAAACATTATAGGAGTCCCATTTACTAAGGTGTATTTGCCTAGATTTTAGTTCACTTCACTCCATAGAATATTAATCTACGTCACAGTATGTCTCCCAGAAATCTATCACAAATGATCAAAATGATGACACTTGCTTCAAGACTGGAATACAATTTCAGTTTTATATTTCAATACAGTATATTAACAGTCACTAATGTTTAAATTAAGTTCATATTAACGATATTATTTCAGTAATGCGTTTCTCTGTCATTCAGAACTTTCCCTTGCGATCTGCTTAGCACTGTACTAACTTGGTTAGTGTAGTAACCTCTAGACGGCAGCAGCTGTTTGTGTTTGTTGCAACAGAGGATATATTTTAGTGCAGAGATAGCGACTAATTTCAGCTGCCAAGTCCTCTGCAATTGGTATTAGGAGTGATTTCCTTCGCTTACCTTTGTGCTGGAATCGGTCAGTACGATTCAATTTCTGTGCGGTTCCCCTCTGGTCTTGACCACAGCTCAGTTCTACAACGATGATCTGGTGTGCACAATAAATCAGCTATATTATATGTTGCTTTTAACCACAAAAAAATGCATTTGTGTTAGTCAGTTAGGTTAAATATTTTTATATCTGTAGCTTCTCCGATAAGAGGAGAAATCAGAAATGATAAAATGTCTAATTTAAAGCAAACAGATACCCATTTCTCTAACGTAAATGTGGGAGGAGACACTTCTATGGATTTTGTATTGTTTCAATGTATTTGAAAATGAAATTAGAACATTTCTTGAATCTGTTTAACGAATAATCTTGCTTTCTCTATAATGTAAAAGGTGCAGGAAGAGATTCTTTTATGCTTAAAACATTAAGATTAAAAGGTTGAACGATGTTTAACGATGCTCTGCTTGTTCCATTTTGTGAACATTCTGCACTATTGTTCTTCATAGAGTGATGTTTATTACACATTCAGGGAAGTCGTTAAAAAAAGATTATCTAAATTTCACTATAAATGATGATTTTCATCCATCTATGTCTTTAAAATTGGTTTAAGGAAGTCTTTAGATCCTCGACAATTTAAAAGATGAGTTCAGTGGAAATGTGTGCTTTACTAACTGAGAAGACCCCTTTGCACAGTTTTTACTACCCCTTTGCACTACCTTAAAGTACTACAACGCGTATTTTTCCCCTTTTACACTTAATTAAGCTCAGCTAAGCCAATTTGAAGGGGGAAAACTATTTGTTTTCAGACCAAAGCACCTCTGCGGTACAGAGGCTCTCTAAGTTGGGTTCTAGATTTTCACTCGACTGCTCACTCCTCTCACACCTGTATCATGCAGTGACAGCATGGTCTTGCGCGGTGGCGGATCCTGTCTGCGATTCTCTTTAACTTGTTATCCGATGTAAACACGCTTGATCATCAAAACAAGGATAAATCGTGACTTTATTTCAAAATGCTTGTTGCTGTCAGATATGTGGTGACTGACTGGAAAAAAAGATTTTCAGTCCTAATCAGATTTTAATTTCCTCGAGGGCCACATTTTCTTCGGAAGAAAGGCCAGATGGCCAGACACAGGGAGGGTAGGTATTTTATGATGGAGGAATACGTAATAAACAACACAATTTACACTTATAATAAATTAAATGAAACCCCTTATATTGTAATATTCAAATGAACAAATAAAACTAGAAGAAATATTCACATACATGTGTGCAAATTTAATGCGATATTTGGAATTGCTTCAGTGACAGAATGTCTGTTTCATCTTTGTAAATGTTTGTTCACACAAAATGTGGAGGCAGAAGACAGAAAACTTTAGAAAAGTTGCTCGTGGAATGTTCTTAAAACACCTTTCAGGCAGTGATTTATGTTTAACAAATCATTTTCCTTAAACAGATCCCTATACAAGTCATTCGCAGCAAAGTCAATTACTTCGAGCGGCAATTCAGGCTGAAGATCTTCAACTTCACTTGCAAAAGGGTTCTTGAACAATCTTATGTTCTGTGAGATACTGTTAAAATCTTGAAAACGGTCCTGAAATTTCTGCTTCAAATGTGAAATCACATTTAAAGTGAACGGGATCGGAAAAGGTTCGGCACATTCATTTCTGTACTTTTCACAAGTTGCGAACTGAACAAAATTGTTTGCTGCCACTTGTTTGTCCAAAAAGAATTATTGTCTGAAGAATTTTTGTCTGAAGGATTTTACGAGTGAAATGATTAAGGGAGGACTATCGTATACAATTCACTGTCACTATCCATTACTTCAGATAATTGTAATTTTTTATCGCACAAAGCCTGCTGATGAAAGATGATGAATACAGTGCAAAATAATCGTTTTTTCCCGGGTCTTCTGTGCGACGAGCAGTTGTATTAGATGACAGGTATATTTGTTCGAGCAAAGCAACTTTTTCTTTGTATATGCTGCCCATCAGTAAATGGTTTCCCTGCCTTAGCTATGACGTGCTATTTTGAAACTCGCCCTTACAATGGATTCTGATTGTTGTGATCGCTTTTTTAAATATTTCATGCTGATAAATTAAGTTTTTCTTCAGTGCTTCTACTTTATCTGAAATCATTTTGCCAATCACATCTGAGTATTTCTGTGCTTCGTATCGTAATGCCTTCGGATATTATACTCTTTGAGAACAGCGACGGTTTCTCTGCGTATTAAGCACAACGCTTTATATTGCTTTCAATCACGAAATAGTTTTCTCATTAAAAATACGGCACTCTTCGTCAACGTTTCTCCACTTAGCTGACATTTCGATGTAAAAAAACAATGCAAGAAAACTCAAGCACAACAAACGTGAACCTGAGGTAAAGGTTATTTAATTTAACACTTGCGCGTAAGCATGTAGTGGTGACGCTTTCCTCTGTTCTCGGGCCGGATAAAGATACCGTAGGTTGGAGACACTTGGGTTAATCCATTCGATCGCTGCATATTGTTAAATGCGGTGAACTCAGCGTTCTGTATAATGCGAGTCTGTTTAAAACCGTTCCTACAGCTGTATCTGAACAGGAGGAAGCGACAGTTACAAGCTGTACAGCTCTATCCTGTCCAGCGCCCTTTATCCTGGAGTTTTCGATAGTTACGTTTAAATCTCCTGTCAGTAACAAAAAAAGCCTAGACTCCAAACTAATCTCATTTCTTGTACTTGAAACAGGTCCAGAGTGGGGGCTCTCTCTATTAGTTTCAAAACTATTATTAGTTCAGACTAATTTAAAGCAGAAATCTAACATGCCAGCAATCTGCGCCACACGATACCTCCTTGTCCGAAGGCTGTGCTGAGTTTGAGATTGTGACTGATCGAAACAAATGATCATCTCACCTGTATCCTCCGGTCCTCCTCTGTGGTGCGAATCGGTAAGGTGGTGAAGGGGATTACCGCGCTGGAGTTTTATAAACACACATTTCCTTTCACTTTCGAGTTTTATTATGACTAGAACAGGGAGTAAGTAACTATCCTTCCTTTCACTTTCAACTTTTCATACTGATAAACTATTCGCGGAAATCCCAAAGAAAGAAAACTTCCTATAGAGACTACTACATTTTTCTAATATAAAACTTTGAAATATAAGCACTAAACAGTTAATCAGAACAGGTTTTAGACTACTTTGTATGTTAATTGAATTGTTTCCATAAAACACCTGCAATTGAGACAACTCACATAATCTGGTTATATTAAAGGGTCTGAGGTGCAGCTCATAAACCTGTCTAAATATTGTTGGATTGGGATTGATGGGTTAAACTAGTGTAGCGCCCTTGCCCAGTGGTGAGGAGGAAGTTTGGAGATACTGTGGAAATGTCTATAGAGATAGGCCCCGTAGAAATGTGCAGTACACAAAATATGTCAGTTTACTTTGACTTTATCCTGTCCATACAGACAAGATTATCTTATTCTCAGAAACCAACCACACAGTGCTCTATAACCACCAATGAGGGCAATGTCTGACTGCTCTATACAGGGAAAGGTGTGTCTCAAATCTTTATCTGTAGCTGGAGACATACTGTATCACCAACAGCCAGTCTCGTCTCTTCTGTTACCTCTAGCATACCTCCTGTCTGACATGATGTAATTTTTTTAACCCTGTGTAGCGTACATTTCTTTACACAGAAAAATACTTAAATTACAATTGCAATCAGCTAACTCCCGTCAGAGTCCTGACTCCTATGTAACAAACAGTTCTTTCCGGACCCTATGCGGACGACACAGTCCGACGGAGTGGGGAAACACTGGGGAAACGTCATGCAGGAATACGGGGCTGAAGACAAGGGGGCGTGTCCAAGGTGCGCTGGTGCACGGGGGAGGTGTGGCCGAGGCGAACAATCCCAAAGAGTAATCCTTAGAGTATCCAAAACACACGAGAAAGTCCAAAACCAGGAGATCCATCAAAACACGAAGTTAAAACCACGAAGGCCGGGTCGGAACCGGCGGACAGGGAACAGGAACTGTGTTGGAATGTGAGTAAGCTAAGGTATCTGAGCTGAGACCTGGGCCGTTAGAAATAACGGACAGACAGGATAAAGTGAAAGTTTAAGCTGTCCTGGACTGCTAATTAAAATAGTAAACACCTCAGTACTACTGTAATAATTTCAGAGGTGAAGCTCAGCCTTATTGTCATGGTCACTGCTAACTGAAGTGATAAAAACCCACTATGGAGGAATAGTTAGTGCTGTTATCTCAGCTGTAGAATCTGGATGCTGTGGTCAGTCTAATGGCCAGGGATGGTGTTCGTACAGATCCCTGTATAGAATAGACTGTACATTTTACTGTAGTACTGTAATATTGAATGTAGTAAACTGTCATATAAGTCCACCCAGTGGTGTGGAAACTTACCTGCTTTTTAAACCAGCTTCAGAAACTATGATGCTGAAGTTTTTTTAAATGGCGATAGATACAGGCCCTGTAGTAATATACAGTATTTCAATAACAGCTGTTTACTTTGGCCTTATCCAGTCAACCAGTGGGGTGTTAACCTGGCCATATAGACAAGATTATCTCATTCCCAGAAACTGACCATGCAGTGTTCTGTAAATACCAGTGAGGACAGAGCCTGACTGCTCAGTACCGGGAATGGCGTGTCTCAAGTCTTTATCTATAGCTGGAGACATACTATATCAACAACATGACATGATGCAGTTGTTTTAACCCAGTGCAGCATACTGCCCTACACACAGAAAAAATAAAAATAGAAACAGCTCAGTCCCATCAGAGCCCTGACTCCCAAAAGTCCCTTAACACATCGTTCACAGCAGCACTCAGGGAGGATACTAGCTGAGACAAAACAGTCTGTTTCTCTGAATGGAAAAGGCCCTGCAAAATATTTCACAGTGCTAAACCACTGCTAGATCAAGGTCTAAGTACAGTCTGACACTCCTCACCCCGAGCTACACTTTAATAATGTTCCTGTTGCTTGTGCGAACTAGAATTCCTTTCCTCATCTGTTACAGGCAAAATCAAGAACATCTCTGAGGCCATGATGGTCAAAACCATCCTAATCATTAACTGAACCCAGTAAATATTTTATCAAGAGCCACTAAGAGGACAAAGTCCTGCCCTTCAGATCACCAGGAAGAGAAGGAGAGAGAGAGATTGCTACACATACAGATGCAGCCATTCAAAATGCGAGGGCGATACCGCATTATTTTCCGGTGCGCTGTATGCAGTCTACCGCGAGTTACCGGTAAATACCGCTAGTTACCGTAAATTCTCCTATAATACGGCAAGCAAAATAATAGTATCCGGAATTTCCGCAAGGTGGAGCTAATAAAGCTCAACCTCTCGTGTTTGAGCTGTCGCCATCAAAGTCTTTAACGAAGATATTACTAATAGTATTAATAATGAATGACCTTGGACAAGCTGTAAGTGTAAACTCAAAAGTATTGCCCTGGTCCACATTCATGTTTTCATTGACCGTCTTTGTAAAAGTAACACCACAGCATTTCGCAATCACGCATTTGTTTCCAATCATGCAAAGTACAGTAATTTATGAGAATCGATTCACCATGCCTTTCACATGCTCATAAAAGAGATTGATTTAGGAGCATAAACATATCACCGTATGCAAACTGTACTGTATACAGTATGTATATGTATATTTAATGTCTTAACTGTGCCCGTTTAAGTATTGAATATTTATATGGAATTTTACCACTGAAGGGAAATCTTAGTGCCTGAGCATAAAAAGAATAGGAGCATACTGCAAAGCGTGTGAAGGCCATAAACGATATTCATTTTGGAACTTAAACATACAGTATATGGCTGGTCTCGGTACTTCTTCGGTAAGAAAACATACACACCAGTATTCCATTTCTCCCTAAACATTTTAAGCATCGAAGTCTTTAACGTGATACCGGAGTCAACAAGCATACTTTTAGAATTTAATTAAAAGGGAATATAATATGGAATCGCGTATCTAAAGAAATTAATAACGATATGATTATATTCGTGTACTGCGACAGGGCTGCGTAGGGCTGTTTCGCCTCTCTCTTCATGTGAATTCCCTTGTAGCCCACTGGTCTACATGCTCGATTACCAACTCACGGGCTGTGTGTTCAAATCCAGCTGGTGCTGGACTTTTCTTTTAACAAACATTTCTTCGAAAAAATAGAATAGCAATATTATGGACAATCAATTGACTTTTATATTTCAAAATATCACAACATGATCGATTCCAAGTCATTTTTGATAATGATGAATAGTCACCTTCTTCCCTTCTGATAACGGTCCCTGCTTCTGCTTCCTGCTTCTATTGTGTGTGTGTGTGTAATAGAGTAAATTTTTATAGAGAAATGGAGGCTGGACAGTATGCGTTACAATATAAACATTTATATTGATTTAAATCGTGTTTTGATATAAATCGCAAACTCATTTTTTATTATGTGTTTTTTTAATCATAATCAGACTAATGCAACATAAATTGATACAGTATCTTTGTCTTCTAAGTATCTTAATAAACTTTCAGCATAGCTTTCTACCCGTTTAGATTTATTTTTCTTGGGATTTTGGGATCAAACGTGGAAGGATTAGATTGTAATCGTTTTTATTTTTCAAATACGTTTTAGAAAAGTGTAATCTATACCTGCCCAGACTGTACGCCTTCCTTAACCCCGCCCTGACCACTTTCACTCCTGTCCTGCTCTTCCCCACGCACCCCAGCCGGGCTCTTCGGCCTCTGCCCGGGACGAATGTATATTTTGATCTTTACACCCGGCGTGGCACCGAGGGAGCGTCTGCATTTATAACTTAGTTTTTAAAATTAGTCAAGCAATATGAAGCATCTCCTTTTACTTTTAAGTCCCTTAAATACATTGAGCACAGCTTTCTCACCACTTAAGATTACTTTTTGATACCATCCTTACACAAAGCAGAAACTTTCCGATGACATACAGTACAAGTGGAAAGATTACAGATTTTAATCGTCTTTAATTTTGTTACGTTATACGTTTTAGGAACATTTCATCTAAACAAACACCACAAAACTATTCTCGATTGTATTTCTGAGTGTTATGTTACATCTACAGTAGTTCACTGCTTTAAATACATTGAATTAAGAAAGTTAGATGTAGCACTTTAGATCTTTTTTTTCTGAACCAGGGAAAATCTGATCATGTTTCTCTATAACAATAATAAAAAACATTATTTTACATATCACCTTTAAAAGTGGCATCTCAAAGCAAAAACGTAGATGGGAAAAACAGTTAAAAGGGACAAAAGTAAATACCAGACAAACGCAAACGCGTTTTTAATAAAAATGCTTTTATTCATTCAGCAGAGAGTGAGAGTGACATCCAGCAGAGAGAGACACACACACACAGGTTTCCATTGACAAAAGTAATTGTTTTTTTACATTCCTCTTGTCTAACAGGAATGTTGTGTTTGTGGACAGACTGTTAGACGAGAGGAAAAGAGCACCTCCTTCTACGAAGCATTTCGTTGATCCGATCACTAATTCTTTTCCAGTCGCACGCAGTAAGGGTTGAGAATCTCCGATTCACCATGCTACTAATGGTTTCCCGGAGATTGCAAGGCAAGGCACTTTTGCCTCTGGACCCATCAAAATTTACAGACGTGGTCCACCCCCAGTAAATTTCAAAAGTCACAAGATTTCGAAACATGAGGGTGGCGTAGCGGTCGGCTCTTGTTTTCCCGTCTATGCCGATGCACTGCAAGTACAACCCTCCCTCCATCTCCTGAGTGATGGGTAGCAGTTGGACATCTGGGAGAATTATTTTTCCCACTGGCGTCTGTGACTTCTGCTGTGCTTCCTGGGGGGAGATAGACGACGGGGACAGCATCAACCAATTCCCATGCGGTGGTGAACGGAGAGGCCGGGATGGAGTGTCCTGAGGCGGTGTGTGCTCTGCGGGGGGCAGAGCTTCCGCCAGGCATTGCAACCTGCGCGGCGGGGAGAGGCACTTTTCGGGAGACAGCTGCTCAACTGTTTGACTGCTGGAACTCTAGCCTCCCAATCCTCCCCAGTAATGCATCGTACTGCTCCCGCTGCTGCCGAAATGTCTCCACACAGGTGCTGCTTCTACAGGTTGGCACCCTGGCCAGTGGCCGAGAGCAGAGACCCACGGCCTGTGGCAAAATAACATAATTCATGTAAGAAATAAAGTCACACAGTAGTATTCATCAGTCGCGGAACAGAAGTCAAAATAAACTTTTCTTTTTTTCCGTCTTACCGCTTTCTTTTTTACTGTCCTGGTGGTAGATCGTTTCGCCCGTGCGGTGTTTTCTTGAAGAACAGGCTACAAAGAAATAATTATAATTGCATTTTAAAATTCAAAACGGCAATAATACCTTGTAATATACGCTGTAATAACGTATTTCAGATGAAGTCTGCTGTATTTGCTTACCCTTCGCTCTTTGGAAGCTGGGGCGGCAGAAGCACCCCGTCTCTTCCCGTAAAAGGTCTTGGTCTCCATACTGTACTGTGGTCGCTGTAGTGCAGGTTCGCAGTTTTTTTTGTGATGGGAGCTCACCCAATCCCTTTGTGTATTTATGCTATATTCACATGTACGGCTAGAATGTTCATTGGCTTCCAATGAAAGGTGGGTGCCTCTTGCCGAAGTCTGGAGACATTAGAGGCTTGCCACACCCGGACTGTTAAACCAACGCATTAGCACGTCAAAGCCCATTGAGGAGCCGGGTGCAATAATTGTTTTGTCCCTTGATTTACTGATCTGCATTAATTATGGAAATCGAGTTCCTGCTCTTTGCAGACGACCTGGTCCCGCTGTCGCCCACAGAACAGAGGCTGTGCCAGAACCTGGCGCTGCTGGAGCAGCACTGTCAGACCTGGGCGCCGACAGTCAATCTGGACAAGACCAGAGTTATGGTTTTCCAGAAAAAAAGCCAGACCTCAGGGAAACAGGTACAAATTCACACTTAACAACACATTAACACCAAACAACGTTTGTATTATATTCCCTATTAATCAAACTCTAAGAGTATGTACCGGCTTGTCCACTCCTCCCGCCCCTCTCTGTGTACAGTAGAGCCTACTGTCCAGCCAGCACATGTCCACAGACATTCACAACAGTGACTTATCATAAAACGTTTGCACATATAGTTAAATTATTAGTTGTTTTTCAGGAAGTTAAAAAAAACACTTGAAATACTTATCCAGTCTCTCGAAATAAAGTTATTTTTCAAGCAATGCAACAAACGTCTGGCAATGTGTTTTTTTTAATCCAACATTGACAGCCACATCTTAAATCTTGCCAGTCAGCTCTTTTTTCTCTATTTGAATTGTGGCTTACACTTCGCACGACTTTAAAAGCTAGAAAGACAGGTTTCGATTCATATTAGCTGGCGAGCCTTGTTAACAAAAAAACAGACAATACACAGGGAGGGGGAGGTCAAGCCAGAGAGAGAGTTTTTTACCCTCTGTCTTAAAACCCAAATAACCCGGGACTAAGACTCTGGGGGGATCATTGCGTGGTACAGAGCGGAGCTCAGTCAATTCTTATGGAATGTGTTTTCTTTCTTCTTTTTTTCAGCATTGAATAAACCTGTTACTTGATTCATATGGATGCCTGGTTCCGCCGGGGATTCAAAACATTTTTTATTTTTTTTTTAATCGGGTATCAAAGGGAATAGCAGTATAACCCTGTTCATGCACAAACAGTGGCATGTTACATTATTAATTTGGGTGTCTCCTCTTCCCAGAAAGCTCTAAATTGCATTTTGAGCGCGGTTTTTGATTTTTTTTAAATTGCATTTTGAGCGCGGACAGCACATACAAGGGTTAATTGCACAATGAACTGCGCCAAGAAATTTAAAATAGTCTTCTTTATGTGTGATACAGTCTTTTAATACAGTCTTTGCTGTGCTCTTGAGGGTCCTTGTGGTATTTCGAGCTCTGGTTGAATGATAAGTGTCGCAGTTTAAAGTGTCGCAGTTTATTTATGGGTTGCAATTTAGAAAAAGTCAAAAACCCGCACTCAAAATGCAATTTAGAGCTTTCTGGCAAGAGGAGACACCCAAATTAAAAATGTAACATGCCACTGTTTGTGCATGAACAAAGTAATACTGAGATTTTCCTAAGATACGCGATTAAAAAAAAAAAAATTTTTGAATCCCCGGCGGAACACATTCCATAAGAATCAGTGCTTTTATACAGTATATCGCCTTTAAACACATATATTTAAACACGCGTTTACGACTTAAATCAAAACGCGATTCAAATCAATATAAATGTTTATTTTGTAACGCATAGGTGACTATTCATTGTTATTAAAAATACTTAAATTCGATCATGTTGTGATATTTAGAAATATAAATTTGTTTGGTGCGAGTGAGGTTTTATTTAATCTCTGACCAAGGGAAACATTTCATTTTTTCAAAGAAATATTTGTTAAAAAATAAAGTCATAGTTACATGGGATTCAATCACAGACCGTATAACATTGGAATCAGCAAACTAACCCACAGCGCTGCCAGCGCAGTCACATGCTGAGGGCTGAAAAAGCACTACAGAAAAATTATCGACAGACAATGTACAGATTTGATAAAGCTATAAAATAATGTAATTAGGCACAGAACAAGTTTACAGCACAGTACAATAATAAATGCTGACCATGACTTTAGAAGCATAAATTACCTTACACTCAATTTAAACACAGGCTGGCTTTAGCCCTCTAAGCTGGTTCATACAGAAATGTAGAGAACCAGGCTCAGAACACACAGCTTCATTAGCAAATACATATGCAGGACAACTGGAGAAGACGTTTTACAGTGGATGGATTTTTAGAAACATCCTATCAGTGACATCACTGATGTCAACTCCTAGGTAACTCTCGTGTGGATAGTTTCACAAGAATCAGACAAAGGTTTAAGCATCGCTTGTTCTAGATAAAACTGCAAAAAAAAAAAACAACAACCCATAATGTACTTCTTTGCGGCTCTGTTTGCCCAAATCATATATTCACAACGTGAAATTAGAAAATAATATTACGTAACCAAAATCCGCAATATGGAAACAGAACCTGTGCAATTGTTCACAGGTGATGTACTCGTAACATTTTTACAAGACGAACTACAACATTTAAAAAATGACTTGTATGTACTTGATATCTCTAATCAATCCACGGCGATATAGTTAAAGCAGAGTCCCCGCACAAAACGAAACTAAAACGCCCTGGGCATACCGTTTCGCGCTTCTTATCAGATGCTCAAAAGTAATTTGACCGTATGAAATGCATAATATAAACCTAGAAACATATACGTGAGCAGTATTTACGTAGTATCGGTGTCAAGACATACCTCTCAAATACTGTAAATCAAGTTAAAAATATCTCAAGACCGATTCTGGTCATAATGAAACCATGTTTCGTGTATGTTTTCTTTAAAGTACCGAGACCAGCCATATACTGTATGTTTATGTTCCAAAATTAATATTGTTTATGGCCTTCACACGCCTTACAGTATGCTCCTATTCTTTTTATGCTCAGCTATTAAGATTTCCCTTCGGTGGTAAAATTCCATATGAATATTCAATACTACAACGGGCACAGTAAAGACGTTTACAGTAAATTTTTCTACAACAGACCAACAGACCAAGAGTGCCCCTGTCGGTCAACCAATCACGTACCGCGGTACCCCGCGTCATCTTGCGTCATATTCCGCCAAAATGCGCGACGCCGTAGCCAATTACCTCCAGTACGTATCTGTACCGGGCACTTTGAATGGCTGCATCTGTATAAATTGAATTGTTCTATTTTTCAGGCTTGCATATCATATTTCAGTTAAACCTTTTCTTCTATAGTAATTTCATTTGATATTAAAATTAGTCCTGATTTAAGAATTTTATAATAAGTTTCAGTTTCAGTTTAATCATGCCCAGAAGCTACCAAAACTGGTAACGTTCACATAATGTGTAATGCAAAAGCAGCAGTTGGGGTGGGAAACAAAAGGCATTTCTTGGTATGAATCCTAAAACTTCATAGATGGCGTTCTAGGACTTCTCGCTTCAGATAAAGCTGTCAATACATCATAGATTTCTACTCAATCAATATAAGCAGTGTTATCACCACCGAACGCTAAATATAGATCCTGGCAATAATTCATGAGTTGTTTGTTAGAAAATTGTTTATGGTTTTTTTTTAACATATTTTCAATACCAGACAAAAAGTCGGAAGTTTCAATTTCATGCAACTGATGAAATCTCTCTTCGATGGAAGTTATAAGTACAGTACATCCAAAATACTGCGGAATCAATCAAATTTACATGTTTCTTGTGGATCCTGAAGATCATTTTGAGACTCAAAACATGCCTGTCTTTTCTTTTTTCGAGGACGAAGGAGTAGCAGCAGGAGTAGCAGTTATGGCAAGAACGTGTTTAGAGTTCAGCACTTCTCATTTCTAATGCAGAGCCATCGACTCAGAAAGCACCGCCCTCGATAAAAGAAATTGCAGAATTGGTCTGTTCATGCTGCCTACAGGCTTTGAATTGCTGGCATTTTCTGCAAGCGTTCCTTTTTGAGGGTTCATGAAATTCCTCACATTTGAGCCAACACTAAAATATTTCATTCGGGGTCGCCTAATTCATAGTGCAAACCGAATCTACATGGGAATGCTGTGGCACATGAAGCCGTTTGTTATTCTGTTGTGAGGTGTGAGGGGCGGAATGCAAATCCAGTTGGTGAATAGAAAATGAAACAGGAGTCACTTCTTGAGCTACGAATTCCAAAAAGTATGAAAACCTGTGCATTTTAACAGTGCAGAATACTCACAAATTGCACTGAGTTGCTTGCTTTCTTCTGCTGCTTTTATATTTCAGTCATTCACTGTAGCACTGGAACAATTCAAGAGAGCTAAAAGCAGAAGCTGTCAGGAGTGGGATTTGAACCCACGCCTCCATTTGGAGACCAGAACACCCAAGCCAGCTGGAAAGATATATGTCCTTGAGTCTGGCGCCTTAGACTACTCGGCCACCCTGACAAGCGAGAGCAAGCGGTGTGCTGAATGCACCAGTAGTTGACTAAACTGAGTTTCCATCCTGAAATGATTTGCTTGCGAAGAGCCAAGTTGCCTTGAATGGATCTTGGAAAACAAATATATGGATGGATTGTTATTCGGTTGTGAGTTTTGAGGGGCGTATTATAAATTGAGTTGGTGAAAAGGCGCTTTTTGTTAGTCTGTCGGGAGGCTGCACAAGGTGTTTAGAGGGAGAACTTCTAAAAGGCAGGCTCTCTATGTTTAACATCAAGAAAGATTTTTTTTTTCTCAATGGAAATGCTCTTTGGCGCTACGTAAAGTAGGGAACAACGTCTGCCGAGACCACTTTTGAGCCAGTGCAAATAGTAATGTGCCACCAAGTACATTTAATATTGGCTGTGGTAGCGAGCTGCTTTTGTTTGTGAAGCTTTTACTTCTTTATGCTGAATCATCGGCAGGAGTAGCTTATTAAATCTTTTCTCATAGCGCTCCATCAAAAATACCTTGTCCATGTTCAAAAGAGATCAGGGGATCTACTACATGCTTTCACATGGCATACCTTACACGAAAGATTTAAATGGGGAATTGACTGTGCTTCTTGATGTTGTTCCTGTGGTTGCCTTGGTTACAATGGTGAACGTTCTTCCACGTTCTGCTAGAGTATCCACTGGGTGGGCTTTATCAATTGGCTCGGACAGGTCATCAGTGCTCCGTCTCCAGAAAAATAATCAGCACTGTCTTTTTTCTGTGCGCATGACCGTCTTTTAAAACATGTAAAATCACGAGTTCATTGATTTCTCCAAATAACAACAATACATTTTAACCCTTCAATCCAATAGTTTTACTCCAAGTAAAAAGCAGTGCAATATATAGAGAGATGATATTCAAAGATTTCAACGTTCTTATTGGATTGCCTGTATGCAGATATCGCTCAGAATTGCTAATATGATTTTAATTCAGTTTTTCTCTACTACTTTCAGAGTCTTTTATTGACCTTGCTGAAGCAGAGAAGTGACAATCACAAATGCGACCAGTTGTGCAGCTGTTTCTGGTTAATAATAATTAATGCAAAATAAAAAACAGCTCCTTGCATTAAGAGCAAGAGCAACCAACGCACTCGCTTGTTGAGTTGGGTATTTTCCGAGCTACTCTTCCTTAGCTGTGTAGAGGTTTGATGGGTTTACTGAGACAATTACTGAGACTGAGGCAGTAATCACGAGGTGGTTCGTTGTGGCTTTTAGAAAATCAATCGTCAGAACAACTAACAACGCACACACACGGGTTCAATACACGAGATACAGTGATTAATATAAATTGTGCACCAAAAATATACCAGTCTGCCTGGATACAAGTGGCAGACCTTACTGTGAGGGTTATCAATATACAAGGTATATAATGTCGAAGAGATGCAAACACAAAGAGATACACAACAGAGAATATATGTCAATATATATCGTTCGGTTACCAAATCGCTAATTAGTGTTATTACCCACTGTTACTCTAAACTCGGAAGTAAATGCAATACTCATGAATTAAATTGATAACAACTTGTGTTGAGGTACAATTGAATTCTCGAGACGCAATGTAGAACATGGAGTTTACTTATTCACTGTGTATGGATTTGGAATTTCCAGGCACGAACACCAAACCAGCTGACAGGCTCTGTTGCAGCCTCGGTTCCAGCGGTTGTCCAATGGGCGTTGTCCCAGCGTCCTCTGGCTACCGGCCAACCAGTCGAGGTGCAGCTCGGAGTTGGACGGGCGGAGGAATCTAACCGCGGCGCGCAGGGCAGTTGTTGCTCCGAGGGGATCTACCAGCAGTCCGGCTGGCTAGTAGAAAGTATCTATGCACAGAGTGTGACCGCAAGTCCTCACAAGTCACTCTTTTGCCCGGGGTAGAAGCTGGTTCGTTCCCGGACCAGCTCTGCTTCTGAATAAGCTATTCAGGTTGTCGACGGGGGTCCAACTGTAGGCTGCCGTTGATCAAGCGGAGCATTCACGTTGGTAGAATTCTGAGTACGTACGGGATCCTCGGCCTCGCGCTTAGAACAAAGTCCAAGTCCCAGTGCAGACAACAGCAGTTGTCACGTGATTGTCTCTGAGGATGCGCGAAAATGGCCAAGGAGAGCCCCGATCTGAGCTTCCAAGTCCCAGTGCAGACAACAGCAGTTGTCACGTGATTGTCTCTGAGGATGCGCGGAAATGGCCAAGGAGAGCCCCGATCTGAGCTTCGCTCCCTTTTTGACCAAGACACAGATGTGTGCTGATTGGTTGAGAGTTTGGCGGGCATTGGAGACCCACGTGGTGTTACCACGCCCTGCCAATCCCTGATTGGTTGATCAAGGTGAGATATGAGTCACTTACTCCTGACACTTAGGAATACAGTCCAGATGTCCATTCAGCACTCCCTAGACAGATAGGCGCCAATGGATGACCATTGATCATGATAGTTAGGCTTAGCTAAGTGCATCTCCGTTTAAGAGCTGTCCCTTATCAAAAGAAAACATCTTAAATCAGCCTGCATGAATACTTTCTCAGTGGCTGCACCACAGAGAGGGAGAGTGAGATGGGGCCTCATTTAGGAAAGCTCAGCAATGCTTAATTCTGTCTTATTAACAAGCATTGCCGCTACAGCTGTAAACTTATTTGGTGAGCATGGACCTCTGAGAAGGAGTCTGAATCCATCAAGAAGACAGGAATTCTAATATCGCACTGCCGTCTTGTGTACAAAATATTTGTTCAGCTCTAACGTCTGTGTGCGTTGACAAGACATCTCAAAAGGACGTATTAAATAAGAAAATTATCCTTTCTGTTACCATTCCTGCGGTTGGAGCGTTGTTTCACCCTTTTACGTTCTACAATATTTACAGACAAGGTTTTATCACTGGAGTTGTAAACAAGTGTGCATCAGTCCATGAAAATCATCAGTACTGCTGTTTTACTATGCATAGTTTAATCAAGAGCACTTAAAAGATGCAAAAGATGGATTGTGTTCTGTGAGCACTTGCACATCTCTAAGTCACTTCCACAACCTTCTATGTCGGGGATGTTCAGATGCAGCCATTCAAAATGGGTGAGGTATTTCGCGGCATACCGCGACACGCCCACCGGGGTATCACGCGGTTCACGTGTGTCACGTGACTAACTATCCGGCGTCGCCTTGTAAAACCGCCAGGGGGAGCTTAATGTCTCATGTACAGCATTTGAGCCTTTAATTTTGAACTGTGTATTACAGCATGTTAATCATCAGTCATTAAAATGTTGGTATATTTTATGAAAGCAAGATTGCTCAGTTGGACAAAAGTACACAACCTACCTTTATCAGAAATATTTATGCATCAAAGCCTTTACTGAAGATATTACTAATAGTATTAATAATGGATGACTTTGGACAAGCTGTATACTCAAAGTATAATTTCTTTAGCACATTTGTACAAGCACTTGGAATCTGTCCAAGCCATACTTTGTCAGGCATTTTGTTTTACTTCAACGGGCATAAAAACTTCCTTGCTTTTAACAGGGCGTTTCATAATTTCTAACTACGAAAATGATTTAAAATGCGACACCTATCATGAAAAGAAAAAAATACACACCAGTATTCCATTTCTCCCTAAACATTGTAAGCTTCGAAGTCTTTAACTAACGTGATACCGGAGTCAACAAGCATACTTTTAGAATTTGATTAAAAGGGAATATAATATGGAATCGCGTATCTCAAGAAATTAATAACGATATAATTATATTCATGTTGCAAAAGAACTGCAACGGACATAAAAACTCCCTTGCATGGTTTCATTACGACCAGAATCGGTCTTGAGATATTTTTAACTTCATTTACAGTATTTGAGAGGTATGTCTTAACACCGATACTACAGTGCTTAAGTACTGCTCACGTATATGTTTCTAGGTTTATATTATGCATTTCATACGGTCAAATTACTTTTGAGCAACTAATAAGAAGCGCGAAACGGTATGCGTTTTACTTTTGTTTTGTGCTGGAACCCGTGGATTGATTAGAGATATCAAGTACATACAAGTCATTTTTTAAATGTTGTAGTTCGTCTTGAAAAAATGTTACGAGTACATCATCTATCAACAATCACACAGGTTCTGTTTCCATATTGCGGATTTTGGTTAGGTATTATCAAATCCAGTGGCGCTGTGTGTTACTTTACTGAGTCCTATGTCACATGGTCTGTGATTGAAACCTGTAAAACCGGTTTAATTCGTCACAGCCAGCACTCTTCAGGTGTGAGGGTCTTCTGCTCAGAATGAAACACTAAAATGTTTGTGTATATTCTAATGGTAGTGGGGGCAGGGTGTGTGGGAACAGGTTTGGTTGAAATTGCATTGGAGATCTATGTTCTTCACACCTGAAACATTTTCTCTGAAAGCATTTTCTTCGCAGTTTAACCGATCTTGCTACAGCATGTTACAGTTTACTATTATTAACCATATTAATTTTAAGTGCTTAATGTAAAATCTTGTGAAAATATATTTTCATTGTTCAAATATACATTAAGTCTGACTATCATATAATAAGTTAAATACAAAACTAAAGAAAAAATAGGGTTAAATATAATTCAAAATATTTTGCTAACAATGTTAACTGTTTATGAATAATAAAATGTATTAACTAAGGAGTAGGATGGCACAGTTGTTAGTATGTTTTTTGTTTTGTTTCTTTTTCATAAATACAACAGTAGTACCTGATGTCTCAGTGGCTTTCAAAATTAAATTATGCATGCAAACCTGTGAACTAGAAAGATAACTAAGATATCCATCCATTATATTCCATAATATCCATGAAATATATGGCGCCAGGGCACCTCACCGTGTCAGGCCACCAGTGTGTCACACATATTTCAGCGCCATATACGCGATTAAAAAATAAATAAATAAAACTGGAAGGTCCAGCACCAGCTGGATTTGAACACACAACCTGCAAGCTGGTAGTCACGCACCTAGACCAGTAGGCTACAAGACAGCTCGCATGAACAGGCAGGCGATACAGCCCTACACAGCCCTGCCGCAGTACACGGATATAATCATACCGTTATTAAATTCTTGAGATACGCGATTCCATATTATATTCCCTTTTAATCAAATTCTAAAAGTATGCTTGTTGACTCCAGTATCACGTTAGTTAAAGACTTCGAAGCTTACAATGTTTAGGGAGAAATGGAATACTGGTGTGTATTTTTTTCTTTAAAGTACCAAGACCAGCCATGTACTGTATGTTTATGTTCCAAAATTAATATCGTTTATGGCCTTCACACGCGTTACAGTATGCTCCTATTCTTTTTATGCTCAGCTACTAAGATTTACCTTCAGTGGTAAAATTCAATATCTACAATGGGCACAGTAAAGACGTTTACAGTAAGTCTTTCTACGACAGACCAACGGACCACGAGTGCCCCTGTCGGTCAAACAATCACGCACCGCGGTACCCCGTGTCATCTTACCTGCGGTACGTGTCTGTACCGCTCACTTTGAATGGCTGCATCTGTACACACATAGACACCGCATCCACTCTTAGGTACAGATACACTATAACTAACACTAATGCAGATACTGCCAATATTACAACACTAACACTATCATCAAACCCTATCATTGTTACTAACACTGACAAAAACAACTACTAGACTAATAATATGTATAATAACAGTAATACTGTCATGAAACCTAACATGATGATGAGTGTTAATACTCTGACACTAACAGTATAATTATCACTAAATTTAACGTGAAAACTAGCATTAAAACTAAATTTAAAAGTATCTATCATCACAAAGTCACATGTATACTTGTATTATTAGTAAAACTACCAGATATACTCTCACTAATATTAACATGAATACTAGCATTAATACTGAAACTATCAGTAATGTCATGATCATTAATACTCACATAGACACTACACACAGTCTATTTCCCTGCACTATTTCACTCTTGCTTCCTTCCAATAAGGACGGAGCTGCGGGAGAAAGGGCGTTATAGATGATCGCTGTGAAGAGCTGCTGCTGTGCTTTGACATCTGAGCTCTGTGGAAAACGATCTCAATACAATTCTGAAAAACGCGACTCCCAGAACGCCAGCCGAACAAGTCTCCACAGCCGAAGCTGTATCTGCTAGGCGGCGCAGTTGTCGTGCACAAAGAAGGCTTTGAAAAGCATCAAAAGCATGTCATTCCGAGTTGGTCGTTTGTGTTTTCCGATGTGAAATACCGGGAGACAGAGAGCGATGTCTTCCTCGTTAGAGACCGTGGTTCGATTCCCCGACAGCGAGTTGCTCTCCTTCTACCTCCTTATAGAAAGGACTGCCTTTCACTTCTTTGCATTTTCTTTCACAGCGTCGTGCACCTTTTAATCACTTTCAGAGCCTGTGCACAGCACACAACTCGACATCAGGATGCACATTGAAGTGACAGCAGGAAGCTTTGTGACATGCACTGTGCAGATCCCATAGATCCCCACACTAGGAATCCCCAAACAGTGAGCGTGGCCACTGTGTTTCCACCCAGTTTTGAACCAGCGACCTTTCGCGTGTGAGGCAAACGTGAGAACCACTACACAACGGAAACGATGGGAAACCATGCACAGTGACCCAGCCCTGAGCTTCGCCAATGCTATTCAGCTGCTTCCAGTGCCTTCGTTGGAGTGCGCTGATTGACCGTGCTCACCAGAGACCAGCACGCCTGTCATGGACGGAGCAGGAAAGGCTGCGCCACATTCTACAGCCCTCTCCACGCAATCGACGCAATCGGGCTACTGAAGTGGAGAAAATCTCCTCTCCAGAAAGTGCAAATATCATCTTGGAGAGTATAAATTCTATTGCCGAAGGTCAACACTATCTACCAGAGTCACCCCTCCCACCTCCTGCAGGTTTCCGAGCTGCAGTGATGATCACTTCGGCTCACAAGCGAGAGGTCCTCGGTTGGAAACACGCGCCCCTTCTTCTTGTACGTTTTGCACATGATCGAGTGGTTTTAGTGTGGCTCCTTCGTACACGGTGCTGATCTTTTGGAAAGCAGGAGGCAAAACTGACACATTCCCATACCAGGAAATGAACCTGGCCCGCCTGGGTGAAAACCAGGAATCCTAACCACTAGCCCATATGGGAGCATGCAGCTTTCTTCCGTGTGTCATGCAAGCAAACTGTAATTGCTGTTTGCACTTAGAGTGTCGAAGGGTCGATGTATACTGGGGCTCAGTTGAAATGCAACATCAGGACTTTTCCGACTCCTGTCACACGAAGAGAGCACAGCCTTTTCTGCCCTGCACGTGTGTATTGGTAACTCGCCGTAATTGTATAGTGGTCAGTACTTTGCGTTGTGGCTGCTACAACCCCGGTTCGAATCCGTGTCACAGCAGAATAGGGGTGTCTGCTTTTACTACTTGCACAAATGAAGGCAAAAAAAAGCCTATCGATGTGAACAAACGGCGGAGTACTGCCTGAGTGGATCGTTGATGAACGACAGAGGCCACTCCGACCTCTTCTCGGTTTTCTTCAATGACTTACTAAGGATCTTCTTCACATTTGCCCATGCAGGGGAAGCCAGTTACACCAAAGCAAATGCAGGAAAGTGCATTTCAAGCAGAGACCAGTGCATTTCAAGGAGGGACCTGTTTACACCGAGAGTGGTCGGAGTATGGAACAATGCGCCAAATGCTGTTGCTGTATACGATTCTTGATGAGATCTTGGGCTCACTAAGCAGGTAATGACAGGTACCGCTCGCTCCCAATGCTCGCTCGAAGACAGCCTTTTCCATCGGCCAGGGCCCCTGGCACTTTACTGTCATTCCCATTCCCTCCGTGCTAGCCTATCCCGATCCGTGGTTACCGTATATCCTGGATACCGATGCAAGTGACTTGGGGGTGGGCGTGGTGCTGGCACAGGAGGGGCCAGATGGGAGCGGGTAGTTGCCTTCTACAGTCGGGCTTTGAATAAGGCTGAACGGAACTACTGCGTGGCCCGTCGCGAGCTTCAGGCCATACCTATTCGGGACCCGATTCCTGTTGAGGACCGACCATGCGTCCCTCACCTGGCTGCTCCACTTTAAGGAGCCGGAGGCGCAGATGGTGCGATGGATAGAGGTCCTGCAGGAGTATGACTTCACTGTTGTGCACCGTGCTGGATCTCGCCATCTCAATGCCGGCATTCTCTCGCGGCGCCCCTGTGAGGTTGCGGACTGCCACTACTGCGCCCGGTGGGAGCAGTGTGAGGGAGCCGTCTGCACAGTGACGGAGGCGAGCACCTCGGCCACAGCCCTGGAGGGGCTGCTGGGGGTGGGCATGTCAGACCTGGCACAGCAACAGGCAGCTGATCCTGACGTGGGGCCGGTGCTCCGCTGGAAGGCAGCAGGAGCGCGGCCTGTGCGAGAGGAGCTCCCCCAGCACCCAAAGTCCGTCAAGGCCCTCTGCGTCCTGTAGGAGGCCTTGGAGGTAAAGGACGGGGTGCTGCGCCGGGGGTGGCAGGTACCCTCCAGTGGCGAGATATGGTGGCAGCTGGTGGTGCCACAGTCGCTCCGCGCGGCTGTGCTCAGAGTGGTGCATGGCCAGCCGGGCATGGGGGATTTCGGCTGTAAAAAAACCCTGCAGCGTCTCCGAGGCCATTTTTATTGGGGTCTTTGCCACCGGGACGTGGGGCGGTATTGCCAAACGTGTGCGGTGTGCGTGGCGCAGAAAGGTCCCCTCGAGTGCTCTCGGGCCCCCCTCCAACAACACCAGGTGGGGGCTCCTATGGAGCGGGTGGGGGTGGATGTTTTGGGCCTGTTTCCGCGCACCGAGGCCAGAAACCACTATATCCTGGTAGCAATGGACTATTTCACGAAGTGGCCGGAGGCCTATGCCCTCCTGGACCAGAGTGCCCCCACGGTGGCCGATGCACTACTGGAGGGGATGTTTGCCAGGCTGGGGGTGCCGGAGGAGTTACACAGTGACCAGGGGCGTAACTTCAAGTCCCAGGTCTTCGCCAGAGTGTGCCAGCGCCTGGGGATCTCTAAGACTCAGACCATCCCGCTGCATCCCCAGAGCGACGGGTCTGTGGAGCGGTTTAATCGGACGCTCCCCACCCAGCTGGCCTCCCTGGTGTCCTGTCACCAACGGGACTGGGACCGCCACCTCCCCCTCGAGCTCTGGGCTTATCGGACCACAGTCCAGGAATCTACCGGGTGTACCCTGGCCTCACTCATGCTGGGCCGGGAAATGCAAACCCTGGTGGACCTGGTCTTCGGCCCGCCGCCCGGAGACGAGTCGGCACCACCAGCTGGACCGGACTACGACCGGACAGCTTAACCCGGACCCATCTGACTCAGGCGGGAGTCCGGCAGAAGCGGCACTACGACCTGCTCTGCAGGGGGCCTGCCTTCCTGCCCTGGGACTTGGTTTGGGTGTACAGCCCGCACCGCCGCAAAGGCCTCAGCCCTAAGCTGGCGCCTTTGTGGGAGGGGGCCGCTGAGGTCCTCAGGGTGGTAGGCAAGGACTGCTACCAGGGGAGAGTGGTGGTTCTGCACCGAGACCGCCTGGCCCCCTACTGGGACCGGGAGGAGGAGCCCCGCGGGGAGGCTCCGGAGGAGCAGCCAGGGCCGGAGCCGACCGACAATGGGGTGACCGCGGGCCGCCGGCAACCACCGCTTCGTAACAGCTGCTCACGCAGAGTTCCACAGCCTTTAGCCTAGTATGAGTATAGCCTGAGGGGGGTGTTCGATGTCGGCGGGACGCCAGACGCTTCAGGTGGGGACAGTGTAACCCCCCTGGCCCGGTGGTGAGGAGGAAGTGCACCTAGGCACTCATGGTACCGTGGAGCAGGTTGGGAGATGTAGCCGGGGAGAGTGAGGGTCAGCTCGATGACCAGCAGCTGACTCTGCATATGTGAATAGTGTTATAGTAGTTTTAGTGTCCTGTGTAGCCTTATAAGTGTATAGCCTGTTGTTAAGTAATTACCACCCTAAATATGTGAACGTGTTCCATCAGTCTCCTCATGTGTGTGTATGTCCTGTGTTTGGTTTTGTGTGGTTTCGATAAAAGAATAAAGCTGTCGCTTGGTTAACTATCACGTCGCCACTTGTCCTTTTCCTGAGGGAACCTGAAAACAGTACAGTATTATAGCATGAACCCCTGACGATTTTCTTGATACGTTTTATGTGCTCGTTTGTATTGTATGTATTTTTGTTGTTCAAATTAAAAGTAAAAGACACAACTTTCCGGATGCGGCTGCTGTAAAAATAAAATGACATCAAGGGTGCTGTACGCAGAGGTCTGAAACCTGCTCCACAGAAGATCTTTATCCAGAGGTGTTAAAGAAGTCGAGATCTCGCCATGAGAGGGGAAGCATCTCAGAAAAAGCAGGTGCAGTCGGTTCCATGGTCATAACACCACTAAGTCGGGCGACAAGAGCAAAACCCACCTGGCTTCCTCCGGGCAAGTAATGACCAATAATATTTCAAAATTACAGTTCGGATTTATTAGAAAACTTCACAAGCATTATTAGGTTAGGACTGTAAAATTGTTTTTTAATATCTTGGTATATTTACCTTCATTTTAATATAGATATAACCATAAATGATGTTAAGCATATTGAACTTTTGTCGTACTTTTTAAAACATTTTAGCTGAGGACACACGGCGACTATTATACCTTGTGATACATGCAAGACATCTGTAAACGAAGATGTAATTACAATAAAATTGGCAATTAACAGAAAACCACAATTTGTATAATATTATTCCTCAATATCAATGATCAATTGAAGGATTTGAAGAAACTATCAAAGAAACAGCAGCAATAGCAGATGATTTTGGTTTTGAACCCATCTTTACACCTCAATAATCCATTTGTCCTCGAAAAAAGAAAAGACAGGCATATTTTGAGTCTCATAATTATCCTCTTCTCGATCCAAAAGAAACGTTGATTGCTTCTGTACTTTTTTGGATTTTCTTACGAAGATCTCACGAAGTATTGCCAGGATCTATATTTAGCGTTCGGTAGTGATAACACTGCTGATATTGATTGAGTAGAAATCTATGATGTATTGACAGCTTTATCTGAAGCGAAAAGTCCTAGAACGCCATCTATGAAGTTTTAGGATTCATACCAAGAAATGCCTTTTGTTTCCCACCCCAACTACTGCTTTTGCATTACACATAATGTGAACATTACCAGTTTTGGTAGCTTC
The DNA here is from genome assembly GCF_040954835.1 of Lepisosteus oculatus. Lineage (NCBI taxonomy): Eukaryota > Metazoa > Chordata > Actinopteri > Semionotiformes > Lepisosteidae > Lepisosteus > Lepisosteus oculatus. Next base: position 44,096,719 of record NC_090709.1, on the reverse strand, counting down.
TGGGCACGATTTTCCTAAACTGAAACTTATTACAAAATTCTTTAAGATGAACCATGTCCAAAAATTGTAAATCAGGACTAATTTTAATATAAAATGAAATTACTACAGAAGAAAAGGCTTAACTGAAATATGAATAAGACTATGCAAGCCTGAAAAATAGAACAATTCAATATTTATATCTTATTTTTTTATTTTTTGAGAAATGGGCTCACACACCGGAAGACACTAACGTTTCTCTTCGTTAGAGTATGTGAATAACAGTTTAACCCCAAATGTTTGTAATTGTGATTCTGTTCAAATTTAAAAAAGCATCTATTAATAGTAAGAAATTATTAAGAAAGTAAGAAATTGTGTTATTTCATAAACTGTAAGACATGAAGACATTTACAGGTTATATCCTTTGCTTTGTCTTTTAATGCAAGCGGTCAGGATCCAAGCCCATGTTCGGACGGTTGTGTTTCTCTTGTACTCATCAAATGTCATTGTTTTGTCCGTCAGTTCTTTCTCGAGTTGTACCATGGATATTTTATACCATCAATACTTTTCATGCTCTTTTGCATTTTTCTTCACATACGGAAAAGAACTCAAGGCGTTCTTGTCACTGTGCTGCACAGTACAGGACACGCAGTGAGGAATTCGCTAACATAAGAGATACTCACATAAAGTGCTTTTACTGACCATATTACAAATCACAGGAAGTAAGGTCTTAAAACATTGGGCAGTAGTGGGATTTAAACCCACACCACTGAGTGAGTGGAGCCTAAAATCCAGCATATTAGACCATTCAGCCACACTACCTCTGGCCCCCTCTCCTTTCCTCACGTTGCTTATAGGTGCCTTCATGAAATTGAGCCAGGTTTGAATCCCAGCCAATGCATCTCCAAATCTTTTCAATTGAATCTGTGATCCTGTAGCACATCCTCTGAAACCAGCAATCGAAATTGGAAACATCTTCTTCAACACTGAAAAGCTCAATTAGGACGAAGCAGTTGTACACAGGACAGCAGTACCATATGTGTTCTTGATTGATTCAGACTCGTTCTCAGTGGTTCTTGCTCACCAAAAATCTTAAAAGCTAAATGAGGCCCCATCTCACTCTCCCTTTCTGTGGTGCAGCCACTGAGAAAGTATTCATGCAGGCTGATTTAAGATGTTTTCTTTTGATAAGGGACAGCTCTTAAACGGAGATGCACTTAGCTAAGCCTAACTATCATGATCAATGGTCATCCATTGGCGCCTATCTGTCTAGGGAGTGCCGAATGGACATCTGGACTGTATTCCTAAGTGTCAGGAGTAAGTGACTCATATCTCACCTTGATCAACCAATCAGGGATTGGCAGGGCGTGGTAATACCACGTGGGTCTCCAATGCCCGCCAAACTCTCAACCAATCAGCACACATCTGTGTCTTGGTCAAAAAGGGAGCGCAAGCTCAGATCGGGGCTCTCCTTGGCCATTTCCGCGCATCCTCAGAGACAATCACGTGACAACTGCTGTTGTCTGCACTGGGACTTGGACTTTGTTCTAAGCGCGAGGCCGAGGATCCCGTACGTACTCAGAATTCTACCAACGTGAATGCTCTGCTTGATCAACGGCAGCCTACAGTTGGACCCTCGTCAACAACCTGAATAGCTTATTCAGAAGCAGCGCTGGTCCGAGAACGAACCAGCTTCTTCCCGGGCAAAAGAGTGACTTGTGAGGACTTGCGGTCACACTCTGTGCATAGATACTTTCTACTAGCCAGCCGGACTGCTGGTAGATCCCCTCGGAGCAACAACTGCCCTGCGCGCCCGTCCAACTCCGAGCTGCACCTCGACTGGTTGGCCGGTAGCCAGAGGACGCCGGGACATCGCCCATTGGACAACCGCTGGAACCGAGGCTGTAACAGAGCCTGTCAGCTGGTTTGGTGTTCGTGCCGGGAAATTCCAAATCCATACACAGTGGATAAGTAAACCCCATGTTCTACATTGCGTCTCGAGAATTCAATTGTACCTCAACACAAGTTGTTATCAATTTAATTCATGAGTATTGCATTTACTTCCGAGTTTAGAGTAACAGTGGGGAATAACACTGATTAGCGATTTGGTAACCGAACGATATATATTGACATATATTCTCTGTTGTGTATCTCTTTGTGTTTGCATCTCTTCGACATTATATACCTTGTATATTGATAACCCTCACAGTAAGTTCTGCCGCTTGTATCCAGGCAGACTGGTATATGTTTGGTGCACAATTTATATTAATAACTGTATCTCGTGTATTGAACCCGTGTGTGTGCGTTGTTAGTTGTTCTGACGATTGATTTTCTAAAAGCCACAACGAATCACCTCGTGATTACTGCTGCAATGAATAATTGTCTCAGTAAACCCATCAAACCTCTACACAGCTAAGGAAGAGTAGCTCGGAAAATACCCAACTCAACAAGCGAGCGCGTTGGTTGCTCTTGCTCTTAATGCAAGGAGCTGTTTTTTTTTTCGCATTAATTATTAACCAGAAACAGCTGCACAACTGGCCGCATTTGTGATTATGTCACTTCTCTGCTTCAGCAAGGTCAATAAAAGACTCTGAAAGTAGTAGAGAAAAACCGAATTAAAATCATTTTAGCAATTCTGAGCGATATCTGCATACAGGCAATCCAAAAAGAACGTTGAAATCTTTGAATATCATCTCTCTATATATTGCGCTGCTTTTTACTTGGAGTAAAACTATTGGATTGAAGGGTTAAAATGTATTGTTGTTATTTGGAGAAATCAATGAACTTGTGATTTTATATGTTTTAAAAGACGGTCATGCGCACAGAAAAAAGACAGTGCTGATTATTTTTCTGGAGACGGAGCACTGATGACCTATCCGAGCCAATTGATAAAGCCCACCCAGTGGATACTCTAACAGAACGTGGAAGAACGTTCACCATTGTAACCAAGGCAACCACAGGAACAACATCAAGAAGCACAATCAATTCCCCATTTAAATCTTTCGTGTAAGGTATGCCATGTGAAAGCATGAAGTAAATCCCCTGATCTCTTTTGAACATGGACAAGGTATTTCTGATGGAGCGCAATGAGCAAAGATTTAATAAGCTACTCCTGCCGATGATTCAGCTTAAAGAAGTAAAAGCTTCACAAACAAAAGCAGCTCGCTACCACAGCCAATATTAAATGTACTTGGTGGCACATTACCATTTGCATTGGCTCAAAAGTGGTCTCGGCAGACGTTGTTCCCTATGTAAAACTGAAAGCGCCAAAGAGCATTTCCATTGGGAAAAAAAAATCTTTCTTGATGTTAAACATAGAGAGCCTGCCTTTTAGAAGTTCTCCCTCTAAACACCTTGTGCAGCCTCCCGACAGATTAACAAAAAGCGCCTTTTCACCAACTCAATTTATAATACGCCCCTCAAAACTCACAACCGAATAACAATCCATCCGTATATTTGATTTCCAAGATCCATTCAAGGCAACTTGGCTCTTCGCAAGCAAATAATTTCAGGGAAGAAACTCAGTTTAGTCAACTACTGGTGCATTCAGCACACCACTTGCTTGTGCTTGTCAGGGTGGCCGAGTGGTCTAAGGTGCCAGACTCAAAGACATGTGTCTTTCCAGCTGGCTTGGGTGTTCTGGTCTCCAAATGGAGGCGTGGGTTCCAATCCCACTCCTGACAGCTTCTGCTTTTACCTCTCTTGAATTGTTCCAGTGCTACAGTGAATGACTGAAATATAAAAGCAGCAGAAGAAAGCAAGCAACTCAGTGCAATTTGTGAGTATTCTGCACTGTTAAAATGCACAGGTTTTCATACTTTTTGGAATTCGTAGCTCAAGAAGTGACTCCTGTTTCATTTTCTATTCACCAACTCGATTTGCATTCCGCCCCTCACACCTCACAACAGAATAACAAACGGCTTCATGTGCCACAGCATTCCCCTGTAGATTCGGTTTGCACTATGAATTAGGCGACCCCGAATGAAATATTTTAGTGTTGGCTCAAATGTGAGGAATTTCATGAACCCTCAAAAAGGAACGCTTGCAGAAAATGCCAGCAATTCAAAGCGTGTAGGCAGCATGAACAGACCAATTCTGCAATTTCTTTTATCGCGGGCAGTGCTTTCCGAGTCGATGGCTCTGCATTAGAAATGAGAAGTCCTGAACTCTAAACACGTTCTTGCCATAACTGCTACTCCTGCTGCTACTCCTTCGTCCTCGAAAAAAGAAAAGACAGGCATGTTTTGAGTCTCAAAATGATCTTCTGGATCCACAAGAAACATGTAAATTTGATTGATTCCGCAGTATTTTGGATGTACTGTACTTATAACTTCCATTGAAGAGAGATTTCATCAGTTGCATGAAATTAAAACTTTCGACTTTTTGTCTGGTATTGAAAATATGTTTAAAAAAAACCATAAATAATTTTCTAACAAACAACTCATGAATTATTGCCAGGATCTATATTTAGTGTTCGGTAGTGATAACACTGCTGATATTGATTGAATAGAAATCTATGATGTATTGACAGCTTTATCTGAAGCGAGAAGTCCTAGAACGCCATCTATGAAGTTTAAGGATTCATACCAAGAAATGCCTTTTGTTTCCCACCCCAACTGCTGCTTTTGCATTACACATTATGTGAACATTACCAGTTTTGGTAGCTTCTGGGCACGATTTTCCTAAACTGAAACTTATTACAAAATTCTTTAAGATGAACCATGTCCAAAAATTGTAAATCAGGACTAATTTTAATATCAAATGAAATTACTACCGAGGAAAAGGCTTAACTGAAATATGAATAAGACTATGCAAGCCTGAAAAATAGAACAATTCAATTTATAGAACTTATTTTTTTATTTTTTGAGAGATGGGCTCACACACCGGAAGACACTAACGTTTCTCTTCGTTAGAGTATGTGAATAACAGTTTAACCCCATTTGTTTGTAATTGTGATTCTGTTAAAATTTAAAAAAGCGTCTATCAATAGTAAGAAATTATCAAGAAAGTAAGAAATTGTGTTATTTCATAAACTGTAAGACATGAAGACATTTACAGGTTATATCCTTTGCTTTGTCTTTTAACGGAAGCGGTCAGGATCCAAGCCCATGTTCGGACGGTTGTGTTTCTCTTGTAATCATCAAATGTCATTGTTTTGTCCTTCAGTTCTTTCTCGAGTTGTACCATGGATATTTTATACCATCAATACTTTTCATGCTCTTTTGCATTTTCCTTCACATACGGAAAAAAACTCAAGGCGTTCTTGTCACTGTGCTACACAGTACAGGACACGCAGTGAGTAATTCGCGCAGCTTTCAGAGGAATCCAGAGGGAGGACCCTTAATGCAAGGAGCTGGTTTTTTTTTCGCATTAATCATTATTAACCAGAAACAGCTGCACAACTGGTTGCAATTGTGATTATGTCACTTCTCTGCTTCAGCAAGGTCAATAAAAGACTCTGAAAGTAGTAGAGAAAAACTGAATTAAAATCATATTAGCAATTCTGAGTGATATCTGCATACAGGCAATCCAATAAGAACGTTGAAATCTTTGAATGTCATCTTTCTATATATTGCGCTGCTTTTTACTTGGAGTAAAACTATTGGATTGAAGGGTTAAAATGTATTGTTGTTATTTGGAGAAATCAATGAACTCGTGATTTTATATGTTTTAAAAGACGGTCATGCGCACAGAAAAAAAACAGTGCTGATTATTTTTCTGGAGACGGAGCACTGATGACCTATCCGAGCCAATTGATAAAGCCCACCCAGTGGATACTCTAGCAGAACGTGGAAGAACGTTCACCATTGTAACCAAGGCAACCACAGGAACAACATCAAGAAGCACAATCAATTCCCCATTTAAATCTTTCGTGTAAGGTATGCCATGTGAAAGCATGAAGTAAATCCCCTGATCTCTTTTGAACATGGACAAGGTATTTCTGATGGAGCGCAATGAGCAAAGATTTAATAAGCTACTCCTGCCGATGATTCAGCTTAAAGAAGTAAAAGCTTCACAAACAAAAGCAGCTCGCTACCACAGCCAATATTAAATGTACTTGGTGGCACATTACCATTTGCACTGGCTCAAAAGAGGTCTCGGCAGAATTTGTTCCCTACGTAAAGCTGAAAGCGTCAAAGAGCATTTCCATTGAGAAAAAAAAATCTTTCTTGATGTTAAACATAGAGAGCCAGCCTTTTAGAAGTTCTCCCTCTAAACACCTTGTGCAGCCTCCCGACAGACTAACAAAAAGCGCCTTTTCACCAACTCAATTTATAATACGCCCCTCAAAACTCACAACCGAATAACAATCCATCCGTATATTTGATTTCCAAGATCCATTCAAGGCAACTTGGCTCTTCGCAAGCAAATCATTTCAGGGAAGAAACTCAGTTTAGTCAACTACTGGTGCATTCAGCACACCACTTGCTTATGCTTGTCAGGGTGGCCAAGTGGTCTAAGGCGCCAGACTCAAAGACATGTGTTTTTCCAGCTGGCTTGGGTGTTCTGGTCTCCAAATGGAGGCGTGGGTTCAAATCCCACTCCTGACAGCTTCTGCTTTTAGCTCTCTTGAATTGTTCCAGTGCTACAGTGAATGACTGAAATATAAAAGCAGCAGAAGAAAGCAAGCAACTCAGTGCAATTTGTGAGTATTCTGCACTGTTAAAATGCACAGGTTTTCATACTTTTTGGAATTCGTAGCTCAAGAAGTGACTCCTGTTTCATTTTCTATTCACCAACTCGATTTGCATTCCGCCCCTCACACCTCACAACAGAATAACAAACGGCTTCATGTGCCACAGCATTCCCCTGTAGATTCGGTTTGCACTATGAATTAGGCGACCCCGAATGAAATATTTTAGTGTTGGCTCAAATGTGAGGAATTTCATGAACCCTCAAAAAGGAACGCTTGCAGAAAATGCCAGCAATTCAAAGCGTGTAGGCAGCATGAACAGACCAATTCTGCAATTTCTTTTATCGCGGGCGGTGCTTTCCGAGTCGATGGCTTGCATTAGAAATGAGAAGTGCTGAACTCTAAACACGTTCTTGCCATTACTGCTACTCCTGCTGCTACTCCTTCGTCCTCGAAAAAAGAAAAGACAGGCATGTTTTGAGTCTCAAAATGATCTTCTGGATCCACAAGAAACATGTACATTTGATTGATTCCGCAGTATTTTGGATGTACTGTACTTATAACTTCCATCGAAGAGAGATTTCATCAGTTGCATGAAATTGAAACTTTGACTTTTTGTCTGGTATTGAAAATATGTTAAAAAAAAAACATAAACAATTTTCTAACGAACAACTCATGAATTTTTGCCAGGATCTATATTTAGCGTTTGGTAGTGATAACACTGCTGATATTGATTGAGTAGAAATCTGTGATGTATTGACAGCTTTATCTGAAGCGAGAAGTCCTAGAACGCCATCTATGGAGTTTTAGGATTCATACCAAGAAATGCCTTTTGTTTCCCACCCCAACTGCTGCTTTTGCATTACACATTATGTGAACATTACCAGTTTTGGTAGCTTCTGGGCACGATTAAACTGAAACTGAAACTTATTACAAAATTCTTAAATCAGGACTAATTTTAATATCAAATGAAATTACTACAGAAGAAAAGGTTTAACTGAAATATGAATAAGACTATGCAAGCCTGAAAAATAGAACAATTCAATTTATACAGATGCAGCCATTCAAAGTGCCCGGTACAGACACGTACCGGAGGTAATTGGCTACGGCGTCGCGCATTTTGGCGCAAGATGACGCAAGATGACGCGGGGTACCGCGGTACGTGATTGGTTGACCGACAGGGGCACTCGTGGTCCGTTGGTCTGTCGTAGAAAGATTTACTGTAAACGTCTTTACTGTGCCCGTTGTAGTATTGAATATTCATATGGAATTTTACCACTGAAGGGAAATCTTAATAGCTGAGCATAAAAAGAATAGGAGCATACTGTAAGGCGTGTGAAGGCCATAAACGATATTAATTTTGGAACATAAACATACAGTATATGGCTGGTCTCGGTACTTTAAAGAAAACATACACGAAACATGGTTTCATTATGACCAGAATCGGTCTTGAGATATTTTTAACTTGATTTACAGTATTTGAGAGGTATGTCTTGACACCGATACTACGTAAATACTGCTCACGTATATGTTTTTATTATGTATAGGTTTATATTATGCATTTCATACGGTCAAATTACTTTTGAGCAACTGATAAGAAGCGCAAAACGGTATGCCCAGGGCGTTTTAGTTTCGTTTTGTGCGGGGACTCTGCTTTAACTATATCGCCGTGGATTGATTAGAGATATCAAGTACATACAAGTCATTTTTTAAATGTTGTAGTTCGTCTTGTAAAAATGTTACGAGTACGTAATCTGTCAACAATTACACAGGTTCTGTTTCCATATTGCGGATTTTGGTTACGTAATATTATTTTCTAATTTCACGTTGTGAATATATGATTTGGGCAAACAGAGCCGCAAAGAAGTACATTATGGGTTGTTGTTTTTTTTTTGCAGTTTTATCTAGAACAAGCGATGCTTAAACCTTTGTCTGATTCTTGTGAAACTATCCACACGAGAGTTACCTAGGAGTTGACTTCAGTGATGTCACTGATGGGATGTTTCTAAAAATCCGTCCACTGTAAAACGTCTTCTCCACTTGTCCTGCATATGTATTCGCTAATGAAGCTGTGTGTTCTGAGCCTGGTTCTCTATATTTCTGTATGAACCAGCTAAAGACAGCTTGTGTTTAAATTGAGTGTAAGGTAATTTATGCTTCTAAAGTCGTGGTCAGCATTTATTATTGTACTGTGCTGTAAACTTGTTCTGTGCCTAATTACATTATTTTATAGCTTTATCAAATCTGTACATTGTCTGTCGATAATTTTTCTGTAGTGCTTTTTCAGCCCTCAGCATGTGACTGTGCTGGTGGCTCTGTGGGTTAGTTTCCTGATTCCCATGTAACTATGACTTTATTTTTTAACAAACATTTCTTTGAAAAAATGAAACGTTTCCCTTGGTCAGAGATTAAATAAAACCTCACTCGCACCAAACAAATTTATATTTCTAAATATCACAACATGATCGAATTTAAGTATTTTTATTAACAATGAATAGTCACCTATGCGTTACAAAATAAACATTTATATTGATTTGAATCGCGTTTTGATTTAAATCATAAATGCGTGTTTAAATATATGTGTTTAAAGGCGATATACTGTATAAATGCGCTGATTCTTATGGAATGTGTTCCGCCGGGGATTCAAAAAATTATATTTTTTTAATCGCGTATCTAAGGAAAATTGCAGTATAACTTTGTTCATGCACAAACAGTGGCATGTTACATTATTAATTTGGGTGTCTCCTCATGCCAGAAAGCTCTAAATTGCATTTTGAGTGCGGTTTTTGACTTTTTCTAAATTCTAAACTGTATTACAGCAGCACATTGGACAATGCAACGTAAATTGCAAAAATGCACTTGGAATCTGTCCAAGCCCTACTACAAAAATTATTTAAACTGCGACACTTATCATTCATCTTTAAATAAACTTTATTTTATATAGCGTTTTAAGCAAATAGGTAATTAGATTGCTCATAAACCTAATTGCTTTTTCTACATAAACACAGCGTGATTGCTCTCTGAAAATGCTTTTTCTTTATATTTAGGCTCAGATTTCAACTATAGATCGTATTATTATAAACTTTCTTGGAAAAATGTCTTTTACGTAAACCATGTTTGCTATTAATTCATTTAGGGCTAGAATACGTTCATTGTCTTCCAATCGAGTCGAGTTGACATTGGAAGCTTGCCATGCCCGGACTGTTACACCAACGCATTAGCATGTTAAAGCGATTTCATTGATTTATTTTAGTTAAAATTTTATATATCACCTTTAAAAGTGGAATCTCAAAGCAAAGTAAATACCCAACAATGATTGTACCCATCTGTCATGCTAATAAAACACCTTGAATTGAATTGAATTGAGGGAGAGAGGGGGGGAGGGCGAGTGAGATAACCAGGACATAAGGCAAATAAGATACAGTACACTCCACAGACATTCACAACAGCGACATATGAAACGTTTGCACATATAGTTAAGTTATTACTTGGTTTTCAAAGTTCAATGAAATACAATATTGTTGTTGTTGCTGTTCTTGTTGTTTTTATCCTGTAAAGCGTTTTGAGAAGCCACCTTTAAAGGCGATATATACTGTAAAAGCGCTGATTCTTATGGAATGTGTTCCGCCGGGGATTCAAATTTTTTTAAATTTTTTTTTAATCGCGTATCTAAGGAAATCTCAGTATAACTTTGTTCATGCACAAACAGTGGCATGTTACATTATTAATTTGGGTGTCTCCTCTTGCCAGAAAGCTCTAAATTGCATTTTGAGTGCGGGTTTTTGACTTTTTCTAAATTGCAACCCATAAATAAACTGCGACACTTTAAACTGCGACACTTATCATTCAACCAGAGCTCGAAATACCACAAGGACCCTCAAGAGCACAGCAAAGACTGTATTAAAAGACTGTATCACACCTAAAGAAGACTATTTTAAATTTCTTGGCGCAGTTCATTGTGCAATTAACCCTTGTATGTGCTGTCCGCGCTCAAAATGCAATTTAAAAAAAGTCAAAACCACGCTCAAAATGCAATTTAGAGCTTTCTGGCAAGAGGAGACGCCCAAATCAATAATGTAACATGCCACTGTTTGTGCATGAACAGGGTTATACTGCTATTCCCTTTGATACCCGATTAAAAAAAAATAAAAAATGTTTTGAATCCCCGGCGGAACCAGGCATCCATATGAATCAAGTAACAGGTTTATTCCATGCTGAAAAAAAGAAGAAAGAAAACACATTCCATAAGAATTGACTGAGCTCCGCTCTGTACCACGCAATGATCCCCCCAGAGTCTCAGCCCCAGGTTATTTGGGTTTTTAGACAGAGGGTAAAAAACTCTCTCCCTGGCTTGACCTCCCCCTCCCTGTGTATTGTCTGTTTTTTTGTTAACAAGGCTCGCCAGCTAATGTGAATCGAAACCTGTCTTTCTAGCTTTTAAAGTCGTGCGAAGTGTAAGCCACAATTCAAATAGAGAAAAAAGAGCTGACTGACAAGATTTAAGATGTGGCTATCAATGTTGGATTAAAAAAAACACATTGCCAGACGTTTGTTGCATTCCTTGAAAAAAAAACTTTATTTCGAGAGACTGGATAAGTATTTCAAGTGTTTTTTTTTTAACTTCCTGAAAAACAACTAATAATTTAACTATATGTGCAAACGTTTTATGATAAGTCACTGTTGTGAATGTCTGTGGACATGTGCTGGCTGGACAGGAGGCTCTACTGTACACAGAGAGGGGCGGGAGGAGTGGACAAGCCGGTACATACTCTTAGAGTTTGATTAATAGGGAATAAAATACAAACGTTGTTTGGTGTTAATGTGTTGTTAAGTGTGAATTTGTACTTGTTTCCCTGAGGTCTGTCTTTTTTTCTGGAAAACCATAACTCTGGTCTTGTCCAGATTGACTGTCGGCGCCCAGGTCTGACAGTAGTGCTCCAGCAGTGCCAGGTTCTGGCGCAGCCTCTGTTCTGTGGGCGACAGCGGGACCAGGTCGTCTGCAAAGAGCAGGAACTCGATTTCCATAATTAATGCAGATCAGTAAATCAAGGGACAAAACAATTATTGCGCCCGGCTCCTCAATGGGCTTTGACGTGCTAATGCGTTGGTTTAACAGTCCGGGTGTGGCAAGCCT